>NC_080689.1:49121958-50321958 GCF_030445035.2 Dasypus novemcinctus
ATGGATGAATGCACTATTCCCAGAAGTGCCTTCGTATTGCCAAGGAGTTGCCGTAAGCCCAAAACTTGGATTTCCACTTATTTCCCAAGATAAGTGTCCTCTCTTTTGATCCTAGGTCTAAGCCCCTCTTAAGCTGGGACATCACTCAACCGCATAGTTCCATCTTAAGCCATAAGAAAAATTATCCCAACTGATAGTGTGAAATTAACAAGGTTGCTCTGAAAAAGAAAATGCCCAGGCCGGGGGACCACTGCACACCTTCAGACACGAAGGAGAGGCATGTGCTGCCACAGAACACCTGCCTACAGGCCAGGAGCACTGAGGTCAGCCTAGAGCACCCCCAGAAAAAAGTGTCCCTCCCTCGCAGCGGATCCAGCCCCGTGCCTGGGCCCCTCCTCACCTTCTTGCCAGGCACCTGGGGTAACACAGACTCCACCTCCACAGGTACCCCGCTGCCAACCCAGCCAAACCTCTCCAACCCCTGCCGGAAAGGGGAGCCTGAGACTCTCCACCCACTTGCCGTAGGGTCAGTGTAATGAGTATCACGATAACTTGAGAGCAGAAAAAACACTTTGAGAACTGCAACTCTGAAGTCCCAAGAGGGGAGCGCACGCGCTGTCGCCCTGAGGAAACACGACCTCCTTTCTTGTGCTCAGTTTCCTCATCAGAGAACCAAATCCCACAGACCTTCTGGGAGGGGGAGCAGTAACAGTCCTGGCACCCAGCGGGCTGCCTGCTGTAAGCCCTGATTATAGACTTACTGCTGTGTGGTTTTTCCATATGGTTTTCCCAAACAAGAATCCTGAACATCCGATCTCCACTCTCCCCACGTGCGTACTGAACAGCAGGGGTATAAGAAGTTGGCTTTAATGGTATTTAATCTAAGATTCCCGATAGTCCTCTAAATCTGCCTCACCAGCCGGCACCCGAGTACAAAATGCATGGCCTCAATTAGCACCAGACGCCTCCATGCTCCTCCAAGTGGGCCTCCCTTTCAGCCTCAAGGACACACACACACAAGTCTCTGCAGTAGGCAGTGATGACCTCGACTTTATAAAAGATTGGGGGGGGGGGTGTAATCGTCCCCCAAATCTCTGGGTTGAGAAACAAAGGGAAATTGTGATGCTTTAGGGGAAATGTGAGGACAACCATGGGGAAGTCGCGGCATACCAGAACACCCGTTACAGAATATTCAAGAACATTTCTATCTCAGGCAGAGTGGAAGGAAATGAGTCTCTAAAAACCTTGGCATTCAAAAGTAGTAAAAAAAAAAAAAAAAAGCAAATACACAGGGGACAAACAACAGTCTCTTGGATCCTCTTCTAAGCAGAGGCCACCTGAGTTTCTCTTTGTAGTTTCTGATGACTGGCAGTAGGACACGTCTGTCTAGCTGAGGACATTTTAGCACTGTGCCCCTTAAATTTGACAGCTACCTCCCAGACTCAGTGGCTCTGGGTTCTCTTCAGCAACCTATAGACTGTGAGGTGGAGAATACAGTAGAAGAGGCTGGTGTTTCTCTAGAAAGATAATGCTGAGATGGTATTCCACAGGAGTCTTCCTCATCTGGAAACCACCGGCAGTGGGAAAGAAAATGAAGGAAGCAGAGTTTATAAGTGGGGAAGATGGGAAGTCACAGCAAGGGCAGCCATGCCCTGAGACTAGTCCTGCCTGGGACCACACCTGGAAATGAAGTTTATCTAATACCCATCGCCCTTCAGTCTGGCCTCAGTCTCCTCATCTGGAAAATGGGAATAATCATATCTTACAGGATCAAATGAGACATCCCAAGTGAAAACACTTTGAGAAATGTAAAGACCTTTACAAATGGAAGAGGTAGACATTCTACTATTGGTATTATTTTTCTGCTACCTTGATTAGGATCAAAGTGGATAGAAGAGTGCACAGAAGCTGGGCTGACCATAAGTTAGACTCTGACACAAGCCACCTGGGAGGCATCATCATGGAGCAGTGAAATATATGTGTTCTGGAGCCAGAAAAGTTAATTTACATGAGTCTCAGGTTTTTCATCTTTAACATGGGTGGAATGCTTAATTTTCAGAGTTGAGAGAAAATAAAAATGAATGCACATGGCTAGGTATATGGGGACGTTATGGGTGTCCAATAAATATTTCCCTCCCTTCTTTCCTCCTCCCTCCCCCCTTCCTTCCTTCCAAAAGCAAACTACTTCAATCATCTCTTCCCTTCAAGAATGTCAGAGGGCCCTATAAGCAGCCATTGGGCATGAAGCCAAATGCCCAGTTGTCCCCAGTGCTATTTGGGTCTGATTCTTAGAGGAAACAGGCTCTGTTGCCTTAAATGGGAGAAGCTAAAGAGATGTGTGTGTCTGCATCATCTCCATAAAGTCTCCCACAATTCCAGAACTGCCTTAACTCCTTGCCTCAACAAGCCTGGAAGGAAGAGACAGGACAGCACAGTCTGATGAATGCCCAGTTGTCCCAAAGGTGCCCGTGTGCATTCTAGCCAGGTGTCTTCCACTAGGCAGGACTGGAGCCCTGGAAAAGGTGCCCAGGACCATAAGCAAAAGTGGTAAAGCCCTGGGACCCAGCTGCACATGGAATTGCTACAGAAGCACATGGGCCTTGTACCTGCCCTTCCCATCCCGGCTCTGCCTTCCCCACGCCCCTGCACACAAGTCTGCTCTGGACTCTCCTGTGCTCAGGAACCTTCCCATGATCTCTGTTGCCCATCAGAGGAAACAGAAGCCCTCTGTTTCCAATGGATTTGTCTGGCCTCTCCTCTGGGAGCTTCACACTCGAAGCAAGAGCTCATCTCTCACATCAACATCAGCCAGAAACACCCTCTGTCAACCCCTAAGCCTGCTTCAAGTGCCACCTCCTGCATGAAGCTTCCTCCCAGACCCTCCCCAATCAGACGACATCGCTATGTCCTTGGAATTCCCATGAAAGAAGGTCTCTTGTGGCACTCATCAGACATTTTAGGAGAGTTATTTGTGCTTTGCTCTCTTCCTCCCACTCCAAATACATACACACACACACACACATACATGCACACACACCACAATCACCCATTCAGGGCAGTGTCTACCAGTCCGTTGCACAAGAGACCCAATAAAAACTTGTTGACGTAAATGCTCAAATACATACGTACCAAACTTCAAAAGAACAAGCTACTCCTATCAGCATATATTAAATTAAATGCTAACCAGTTCGAGAGTTCTAAAAAAGGCCTGTTCCGCAGCAGTGTTTGTTATTTGACAACAGTAATAGCCGACAGCCACCAAGATGGCGCTGGTCCTCAGTACGTGACAGGCATAGTCCGATGTACTTGAAAGATATTAACTTGTTAACATCCCTACAACTGGGAGGTAGCTATTTTTACTGGTCCCATATTATATATGGGGTAAGTAAAGCCTAGAAAGCTTAAGCAGAAAGCTGGATTCTTAGGTCC
Organism: Dasypus novemcinctus; assembly: GCF_030445035.2. Classification (NCBI taxonomy): domain Eukaryota; kingdom Metazoa; phylum Chordata; class Mammalia; order Cingulata; family Dasypodidae; genus Dasypus; species Dasypus novemcinctus. The sequence continues at coordinate 49,125,388 of NC_080689.1, forward strand.
AAGGTCACGAGCCACTACTCCAAACCAACCCACAAAAATGGCTCTTATATTAAGGCACTTACTTACCAAGTGGACTTTGGTTAAGAATATGCTTTCTTTAAATAAAACCCGTAAGTGCCCTGCAGACTCGACAGGAGGGAAACATCACTGCGAAAACTCTCAGCCTGTTCATGCCCAGTGCATAGCAGATGAAGAACAGGGTCGGGTTTTTCTGTTTAAACTTATTTGGTAAAAATGAGGCAGAATCTGCCCTGGCCTAGGTCAGTGCCTGTCCTGAATTTTCTCTTTGAAGATAATAGATCTGGTCAATTTAAAAGGGCCAGAGGTGAGGTGAGAGACCAATAAACCCCTTAAAGTTTGACCGCCTAACTAATCAGTGAAGCATGTGCTCATCAATGAATCACAGAAACGAGAGATAGCGGAGGACTGCGGTCACGTGCCCATCCCCTCACCGTGTGGGATTTTCTCCGCAGCATTTTCTGTGAGTGCTTCTCCAGTCTAATTATAAATGACCAAGCAATGGGGTTCCCACCATTGCCTCTTGGGGAACTATTCTGCCGTCTAAGAGACCTAATTATTAGGAAATTGATCATTATATTCATACTACATTCTTCTACACACAGTTGTATCACATCGCTTCTTAATTGTTCTCCTTTTGACCCTGTCTCCTCCTCCCCCAAACAATTCCTCTTAAGCACTTCAATTACTTTTTCCCTCTGCTGATTCCCAGCAGCCCACCAGGGAATGAAATGGAGAGGCGAGAGCGGAGCCCTGAAGGAGGAAGCCCACAGGGCTTGCCCCGTCCACTGGAGGGCCCTCCACCGGCTCCAGGACCCAGAGCAACGGCTAGCCACTGCGCAGCGGGGTCTTCCTTTCTCCTCGCTGCCATCTAGCAGCCTCCTCCCTCAGCCAGCCCAAGGCCTGCCGGAGCATCCAGCGGAGAAAAAGGCACATCCTGGCACCTGGGATGTTTCTGGGCACAGCCTACCACCACCTCCGCCATCAGGATCACAGACAGACTGGGGCAAGTCAGCAGAGCAGAAATAGGAGATGACAAGTGGAGAGTGGGGTTCCATTACCAGTGTCATCCCCTTTGGCACAAGAATGTTGGCCTGGAACCAATAAGTCCTGCAATCTGCATTTAGGCAGGAGGGAAGAAAAAGTCAAAGAAAAACTGAACCAAGATCAGAGTAACCCCTGTACGTATTTGCCCAGCTCAACCACGATTGAACCTGCATCGTGGAGGCTGGCACCCTGGCCAGTGATCCCCATGGTGAGTCTGGGCACTTTGGTGCCATGTCTCCTATAATGTCCTCTGTTAAGCCCTGGCTGGAGAGGAAGCTAGGACATCCACAGAGAAGAGGCTTTGCCCTAAACTCTATCCCCCACTGTGTGGGTTCTGCCCTGAACAGAGCTGGCCAATGCTGAGTAGAGACTGAAATCCATTTCACACTCCATCACCCAAGCCAGAATCACTGGCGTGGAGTGTAGCTGCCAGAGGAAGGGGCATCCTGCAACTCACATAAAAGTCTGCATGTGCTAGTGGCCACCCTGACTAAGGGGCCACCCCACCTATTCTTCTGATCTTCAATAATACCAAGTACTGATTCAAACATCCCTGTAATCATAGCCATATGTATCTTTAGTTCTCACCAACCCAAACACAAGCTCATTGAGGCAGAGAGCGTGTCTTAAACTTGCTCTGGGATCCCTACGTCACCCAGCACTGTGGCCTGCATGCAGCAGGTACATCATAAATGTTTACTGAGTACAAGATCTGCGAGTCTGAGGTGCAACAGGCACATATTTACCACGTTGTTTATTCTTTCCTATTGCTTTTCTCATTTTATCTTCCTTTCTACTTGCCTCATCTCTTCCTGGCTTTCCCCCACATGTTGCTTTTCTTTAGCACTTCAACTGACTTTCAATACAAGCTTCATCTATGTGACCTAGTAGCCTCTCGGGCAGGTCTAAAATCCTACAGGTGCCAGCACAGAACTACAGAAATTTAGTGAACTTAGAGACCCTCTAATCCAACTGTCTCCTCTTCCAGAGGAGACAACTGGGGTCAAGCAACTGCCCTTCACCCATTAAGTTAGTATCACAGTGGGAGTCAGTATTCTTTCAAGAAACATGTTTGAATATCTACTATACTTAAAGCTCTATGTTAGATGCAAGAGTTACTAAGGTAGTTACTAAGGCTTGATCCTAACTTGTAAGAACTTCACAGACTCATGAAACAGACAGAGATATATACCACTATCTACAATACAGTGAGTTTGTGTTTTAATAGAAGATTGGGGAGAGTCCTTATAAGATTGAGGAAAGAAAACAAGACAAAAGAAGCCTCATGAGAGAGGTGACATTTGGACAAGGTCTTGAAAGAGGAAGCAGAGTTGACTATGAAGAGAAGGTTGGAAAGACATTCTAGGAGAAGAAAACATTCAGAGGACAGCTAGTAAGCAGTGTGGCTAGTGTTCCAGAGGGCAGAGGGCTAAAGGGAAAGAGGTAATGAATGAGCATGGAGAAGTAGATTGAGAAAGGCACTGAAATTCACAATAAGGAATTTGGATCTGAGTTTCATGCAGTCAACGGGGAGCGACCAAATGATTTTTTTTTCATTAGAGAAGTCATAGGTTTACAGAAAAACCATGCATAGAATACAGAGTTCCTATATACCACCTTATTATTTAACACCTTGCGTTAGCGGGGCATATTTGTTAAAATTCACACAAACATTTTTATAATTGTACTGTTAACTCTAGTACATCATTTACAATAGGATTCACTGTGTTGGACAGTTCTATGTGTTGCTTTTTAAAAAATTTTTATTCTAGTAACCTATAGCCAACCTAGTAAAAATTTTTATTCCAGTAACCTATATGCAACCTAAAATTTCACTTTTTAATCCCTTTCACATATATAATTCAGCATCAAAGGATTTTGACCAGGGAAATCACAATATTAAATATGGCATTTTAGAAAAATATAGGGGCAAGACACTACAGACAAGGTCAAATGACAAGTTAGGGCATACTGAATTAGGTCAGCCAAGAAACAAGGTGAAAAAAAAAAAACAAGGATAGTTTGATTTTAAGAAACATTTTGAAGATTGAATCAATTTACTAAAAGTAAAGAGAGTGAAAAAGAAATATTTAAAAATGATTTTGAGATTTATATTTTGGCTAACCGGGTAACTAACTATGCTTTAGCCGAGAGAGGAAAATACTAAAAAAGAGCAGGAGTAAAGAAAAGGATAGTTTGCTTTTGGAAATGTCGAGCTTGAAGAACTAGATCTGAAGCTCAACAGGGAAGGCCCAGTTTGAAATAAGTTTTCATCAGAGAATGTACAGGTGGTAGTTGAAGCCGCTGGAGTTTGTAGTCACTCCATGGAAGAGTTTGGAGTAAGATGAGAGAATCCAGGATGGAAACTTGGGAGCCAGCACCTGTAAGGACCAGGCAAGTGCGAGATGCCAATGAAGAGGCCAGAGGAAGGGGCACCAGAGAGGCAAACAGGGAACCAGAAAAGGGAATGCCTAATACCCGAGAGAAGAACAGCATGTCAAGAAGTACAGGGGCAAAGTGACAGTGCCACAGAGAGGCATAGAAAATTGAGGATAAGAAGAAAAAGAGTGTAGATCATTCCTGCATATATTGGAGATGAAGAATCAGAGCACTCAGGACTAGCTCAAAAGGAAGGTTAAGGTGAAGAAAGACTTTATATTTAGTAAATGATAGGCACAATAATATTTATAGGGAGTCAAAGCAAGAAAAAATGGATGAGGATTCTAGAGGGTTTGTGAAACGATGGGACCAAGATCAAAGGTGGAAGACTGTGGAACAGTTCTTCTCTTAAGGTCAGGGGAATGAAAGAAGGTGGTTGAAGGCATTTTTGGTGGTGGGATAGAGGTAAGTTGGGTAGTTCAAATCTGGTATTTTTTATTTTCTCACTGAAACAAGAAAAGACTTCTTCTATGTGTAAATGGACAAGGAGATTGAGGAAAGCGATAAAGGCTATAAGGGCCACCTTATTGGCATCTCAAAGAGCTAACTATAGATGGGTAACTGTCAGGACCCAAGACTAGGTGAGGTATATGAGGAATATAGGGTACAAAATTTAAGGAGACCCTCCTTATCAGGATCATGCCAATGCAGGGTTGGCCCTGAGAGTGAGTGCCTTCTTAAATTTTGCACTCCAGGCACCTCACTTGCCTCACTCCAGTCCCTGCCCTGGGATTACTAAACAGTATCAACCATCTAGGTGAGATGGGAAGTTATGCATTTTTAATGAAGTACATGAACCTGGTTAGGAAATTTTCTTCTATCATGCTCAGACACCCAGAACAAGAAATAAAGAGAGAGAGAGAGAGGGAGAGGTCATTATCCAGATATTGGCAAGAAAGATAAAATAAGACGTCAAAGGAGTGAAAGAACTGAACATGTTCAAGAGAGTATATTTGAAATGGCTACTCAAACAAGGTAGGAAGAAGAATGGAGCTAGGAGGGAGTGATATGCTGCTAACATAAGAAAAGGTCAAGAGACCGGGTGTCCCAATGAGACCAAAGAACACATTTCAAGGGCATGAAAGAGTGGGGAATGATAGAAGGATCAGAGGTTGTGGTCAGAAAGGAGAATTTCAGAAATGAGGATTTCAAAAATGGAGCAACTCCAGTTGATGACGAGGTCCAGTAGTCGCTATGGGAGCAACTGCTGAAGTGGAGCTGGGGTGGAGGTTGTTGGAGAAAGAGGGTGTCAGGAGCTGTGAGCTGAAGTATCAGAGGGGTCTTCAATGAGAACAGAGCATTTGACAAAAAAATTGCTCTGCTGTGCAAACACTTTTGACAGAACTAAAGGTGATAAGGACAGTTCATATCTGTCCTTTGTGCCCAAGTTAAAGTCATAGTGAGTGACTTAGTTTGCCAGGCCACTCTAACAAATGCCACTCGATGGGATGGCTTAAACAATAGGAATTTTTCTCATGGGTTTGAAGACCAGAAGTCCAGAATCAAGGACTCCACAGGTGGTACTTTTCCCTGGAGTTTGTAGCATTCTGGTGCTGGCTTGCTCCAATGCTTGGGGTTCCTTGGCTTGCATCTCTGCCTCCTGTCACATGACAATTGCTTTCTCCAAATGCCTGTTCTTCCTATTTCCACTGATTTCTGACTTCTGGCTCTTCCATGTTCAAATGTCTTCTGCTTATGAAGGACTCTAGTAATATGGATTAAGGTCCACCCTGATTCAGTCGGGCCATACCTTAACTAAAAATAATATTTCCCAAAGTTTCTATTACAAACGAGTTCATACCCACAGGAACTTGCATTAAAGTTAAGAACATGCCTTTTGAGGGGATACGTAATTCAGTCTACACACTGGGGTACTCTAGAGTGGTTTTATTAGGATGAAGTACAGTGGACTCCTGCTCTCATGTTGGTGTGTGACCTTCCAGATCAGCTCTTCTCAACTACCCTATTATTGGGCATCATTATATATCTTAGGACAGTGTGTGACTCAAGATTTACATGTTTCCACGTAATTAGATGGGTATTTAAGCACCAGTGTAATATCATCAAGGACAAAGCTTTTTTCTTCTTTCTTCTTCTGTCTCTAAAAACTTTCTCTCAATGCTATCTCAAATCTTGTAGGTGGAAAAGGAAGATTTCTATTTCCTATATTTCCTGCTCTAGGTGTGAAAAGGTTTTTTTTTTTTTCCTGCCCTGAGCCCTATTTTCTGTCAATGTTTTAATTCACATTGAACTGCTTAATGAATAAAGAAAACCATCTGGTCTAGCAGAACTTAAGTTAAAAAAAAATAACAGGTCAATTTTAGCCATTTTTATTGGAACAAAAACAAAGTCCAACATTTAAAGGCTTAACGAGTAAAGATTTAAAGATTTAAAGGTCTGAAGTAAACACACTTGACCTAAGAGTTTGGATGAGAGGTCATTTTCATGTGGTGATGACCCAAAAGAGGTTAATGAACACTTTCGCAAGACTGCATCCATCAAAGAGCCTTGCCCATGCTGACCTTATTCCGTTTTGGCTACTCTGTTCCAGAGGAAGATTTAAAAGCACCTCAAACATCCATTTCTATAGACTCTCCAAAAGGCTACTTACAGAAAAGAATATCAAGAGTTAAAAAGTCCTACCAAACAACATGGTAGGACCTAGCATGCAGCTGCCCCAGTGGGCATAGAGGATATGATTTGCCCCAATCTCTGTTATTTGAAGTACTCAGCAGACATTTGCTAATTATGGCCTTATTGGCATGAGCTCACTTGGCTCTGCTCTCTTTCCTTCTTAGAGAAAACTAAGTGTGTTCAACTAAATGTCAACATTTGAGGGGGTGCAGGTAAAGGAAGCTTATCTTTGCAATATTGGAGAAATCATCACAAATTTAAAAGGGATGATATACCTCAGCTCTTCCAAGAGCCATGACATTTAATAAACCCTTTAAGGCCCTATCTTCAAGCCTAGTTTCTTTCCACTGTCCCTCCTAAAGATACATATAGGAATCCCTCCTTTGCCCTAAATGGCTCCTGTCCTTCAAGGGCCAAGTCAAGGGCCACCTCCTCCAGGAAGCCTTCCCCAAATATTCTAATACTCTTGACACTTCTCCTTTCTAAATGCCTTGAGATTTTGTGTGGTTTGGAGACCCATGTCTAAAGCCAGCACCATTTATGCACACTGTTTACATAGCCACCTAAATAAGTTAACATTTCCATTTCCATTACAGACTAACGAATACAAAGAATGAAGGGGAAAGGAAAAGAATGGAAGTATTTTATAATTAGGTATAGCTATGAGAACCTATATCTCGCTTTGATGTTAACCAAAATAGTGCATACTCTAAAACTTTATTAATGCACTCTTTCATATATTGACACATACTAACCTGGAGGGGAAAGGCGTGTATCAGATGCTCCTTTATATAACCAACAGGGCATAATTTTGTACATGGAAGGTACATTTTCAAAATACATAAAGTCACACCCAGATCTTGGTCTCTAATACCATTCCCTAACAAAAGAAACCAGGTTTTCCTTGGCGAAATGGCTGATTATAGGGCTGGGCAGGGAATCCACATGATGAGCCTAAAGCACCTTTTAATGCCAGGAAGTAAGGAAGTTCTCACAAACAAAAGGATGGGGCATGACAAAGAGTCACAAATGCCACCTTGAAAGAGCTCCCTATGGCCAAAAATGGAACAATCTGAATAACAAAATAAATAACACAAATCCAAAGTGAAATAAATAAGTAATTGAATGAGTAAATAGATGAGAAGAGACAAATCCCCCTAACAGAAGCCTTCCAATATGTAGATGCTTCCCTCTCTGGGAGGGGGATCTTCACTACCCTCCTCCCCCACCTTGAGTGTGGGCTGCTCATAGGGACTGAACTTTCAGAATAGGGAGTGTGCGCCGGGGTTAACTTCATGTGGGGAGGGAAATCTTGCAAACGCTACCTTGGCCAGGTGATCAAGGTCAACATCAGAAGTTGAGAGCATATACCCCAGATATGAGGTGATAAAAACAACACTTCACCTCTGTGGTCTTCCTCCCAAAAACCCATAACCCCAGTCTAACAGTGAGAAAAACATTGAACAAACCCAAATTGAGAGACATTCTACAAAATATCTGACAAGTCCTCCTCAAAACTGTGAAGGCCACCCAAAACAAGGAAAGCCTGAGAACCTTAGTGGGACAAATACATTATTGTAATCTAAGATGTGTCCCAAGAGGAAACTGGGTGAAGGGCACATAGGGACTCTGTATGTTCTCTGCAACTATTCTGTAAATCTAAAGCTATTCTAAGATGAGAAAATAAATTAAGTTTCCATTTTTAAAAAATGGAAAGAATGGGAAGATAATTAGCCCAGCATCTTATAACTAGAAGGAATTTAGACACCACCTAGACAAACTCCTTATTTTTCACATGCGGAAACCAAAGCCCAGAACGGTTGGATGACATTCTCAAGGTCACACATCTAGGGGCAGGACGAGAGCTGAAGCCAGGGTCTCTTCAATCCCAATACAAAGAATGGATAGGTGAGAGCCCGCCAAGGGAGAGCCGTGTTATGTATGTACCCATGCAGGCACAGAGAGTGAAGAGGAAGGGGCCAGTCCTCAGTGCTTCCTGCTGTGCTGACAGGAATCACCAAGAGCAGAGATGGGGCTCCTCAAAGGCTCCTTGGGGAGATTTGGTCTGCATTTGTCCTTACCTTCAGAGGCTGAGATCATCTTCTTATTTAGTTTGTTATGCCTGTTTTTCTGGAGGGGGGGGCGGCGAGTGGGGGGTCGCGTGATAGAATCTTTTTTCAAGAATTAGTTGGAAGCCAGCAAAAACGAAGAGTGATGAGGCTATTTCTATCAAAATAGCTTCATTATCATGTCAGCATCTGATAAAACCAAACATTCAATTCTCTCTAGCAAGAAAGGTGCTAAAGGCAGTGTCCTTCCACCTTTCGGAAGGATAGAATTCATCATTTAAATATTTCAAACACCTTCCTGTTCACCCATAACCATGTTGGATTGAACCAAATTGGGATACCCATTTTCTCAGGTAGAAAACTTAAATAATCCAAGGGGATAGTGAAATACCGATAGGTTTGGCCTTTATCTGTATGCATGATTTTATTTTATTTTTTAAAAAAAGTTCACACGCTTGAGAATGCTGTAATAATTTGTCCTAATTCTAGTGGGGAAAAATGTTTTTGAAGATTTAGAAAGCTAATGTGCCTTGGCTATGGGCCAGGCTTCAGGGATTACATAAAACTATTAAACTCCTCCTTGATGGTTTTCATACATGAGATGTAGAGACCATTCATTAACGTGCGAGCGGAAGAGGCTGTCAGACAAACCTCTCCACTGCCCTGCTGAATTCCTGGATCCTAAATGCAATCCAGTTCTTCGGCTGCAAAGGAGGAGGGCAGCTGATCCCATCTCTAGGATGCTCCCTCCCACCAGACTCCCATTTGATGAGACTGAATTTCCTTGGCAGGAGCTAGTTCCTGTGCAAGTAGGTATTCACCTTTCATTCTTCCTCAGTCTGCACTGATTATAGGCTGTAATCAAGGAAGTAGAGAAGGAAATAATGATTCAAATGAAAAAAAGATCTCACAAACCATAGAAACCCAACTCCAATTCAAATTCCTCCAGTGAAGTATTGTGACTTTAGCAAAGCCTTTTTTGTTTCCTACAAAAAAAGAAATGAATGATCAAAACTCCAGATTGACAGGTCATGCGTCCCCGCCTGCTCCTTTGCCTCTCAAAGGAGTCCCAAAAGTTTCTCTCCAGCCCCTGCTACAGAGCAGTCCATCTGTCTGCTTGGTCAATCCAAGGACAGTTAACCTCTATGATCCTTTCCCACTCAGTTGTAAAACCTTCCGCTTTACACAGCTTGAGAGTTGACTCTTTAAGCCGGGAAACTCCAGGCAGGCCAGAGTGCTGCACGTCATTTGTAAACAATACTTGCCAAGATGGGGGGTCGAGGGAGCTCTCGGAACCACTACAGTAGAGACTTTTAACACTGAATGGTGCAAACTGTGCACCCAGGACGACTTGAAATGTCTCCAGTGAACAGTGTCTGGTGCCTCCAGCATGGCTTCTACTGAGCCAAGGATTCTTAGAAAACAGCCTCACGGATCCACTGACTCTAGCAAGAGGCAGTGTCAAATAAATAAGGAAAATTTGAGAGGAGAGGCAAAAGATTGGGAATCTTTTGTAAAAGTTTGTCACTTGCCCCCGAGCAAGATACTCTTATCTTGCTAAACACATGCACGCATACACACATATACACTCACACACAAGCAGCTACCAAAAGCAAATCCACTTGTTAATGTTCAACTCTCCTATCTGGCTATGGAACAGGCCAGCAGTAAAGGGCAGAGAGATCCGTTCTTTCAGGCGGACACACCACCAATAAATCAGAAACAATAAAGCCGGAGACGGGCTTGCTGGGCCCCAGCTGGTATTGCTTATATCTGTCCTAAGCAATCAGGAATCATAGAGAAACTTCTTTTTTGGAACGCCTAACCACAAGACTTCACAGTGACCGCCTCAATCCCATGTGCCCATGTGCTGAAGTGGAGTGCAGGGGGGTGGATACCTTTATTCTTTTTGACAAGATCAATCAGTCTCTCTGGAATCTCCCCGTGGCCCACTTCTCCCGGGCCAGCTCCCATCCTCCCTCCCTCCCCCAGGACAAAGAAAGGAGCACTAGAACAATGAGGCATCCGCCTCCCTCCTTTGCCTGTGCTGGAGGCTAGCCAAGGCTTTGGAACACTCTGGCCTGGGGCACAGCTCAAGAAGGTGAGCGATGCCATCCTCCAGAGGCTAACCAGAGGTATTATGCCCCGAAATTCTGAACAGTCACAATCACACACAGCAAATCCTAGTCTTCAAACAATAGAGCCTTGTACTTTCATTAGATCAATTAGCTGGATTTCTACCTGGAATTTCTCCCACATCAAGCTGAAAATGACAGCGAGGAAGAGGAGTTTAGTGATGCAGATCAGCCAGGAAGACCTGCAAACTCATTTTCCCATGGCAGCCCCCAGGAATGGTCATTCTCTGGCCTGAACCAAGCTCTTTCTCCCATCCTATCATTTCTCACGTGCCCAGCGCGTCCTGGTCGAGAAACACACTCTGGGCATAGCCCAGCCTTCACCCTTAGTCTGGCTTCATCTCCAACCTCTCATCACTGGGGCCACAAATGGCGTCTCATTTTCATTAATTGGTGCAGCCTCTACCTATTGTCAGTCATCAGAACCAGCCATATGGTTACCATCAGGTGCGTTCAAGTTCCTATTATGTGGCATTCCCAGATACCCTAAATAGATATTGCAGAATCTGCTTGTGTTTTTACAGGGCAACTTATATTTCAAAGAAACTCATTCTGCTTCAAGAGACTACAAAAGGGGGTCTTTCTGTTCAGCACTGAGCCCTACGGTAAACCCCAGTGCAGCCTACTGAGGGCAGCTTTTCCTTCCCCAACACAACAGCCACGCAGTGCCTTTGGGGCAGGGAGGTGCTTTTCTGCAATTTCAAGCAGTGAAGTATAGGAGGATGTTATGTGATTACTGATAGTATAAATGAACTCTTGATCAAAATTACCTTCGGGACGAATAAAAATAACCCAAAAGAAGCCCCAAAGAAATCATATCAGCAAACTATGTCACATCGTATATAACTACGAAGAAATCCTTTTCAATGTCTTTATATCTGCCACTGACCAAAATACAAGTGGCCCCATCCTCGTGCTTTTTAGTTTACTCGAAGGAGACTTCATTAGAAACCCTCCAAACCATGAAGCGCGCTCATGGAACAGCCCGGTCCATCCTGCCGCTGTAAGCTCGTTGACTCTCTGGCCCTTGCGTGTCTCCATTCTTTTCCATCACGACAGAGCTCCTACACCATAGGATCTCTCTTTTGGATCCTGACACACTGAATAAGGTACAGGATCCATGTGATCAGAGTAGACAAAGCCCAGTGTTAAGTCCTGAAATAAACGTGGCATCTGATTGGGCATGCTCTTCTACCTAGGATTACAGTGGCTTTTGAGTTCCTGGTCCTGTTTCTAGTGGTTGCATAGCTCCTGCAGGACTGTATTGAGGCTGAACTTTAAAATTTTGTTATAACATTACCATCTGTGGGACATTTCCAGAAAACTGCCCTAACATATAATAATTTTGTTAGTTGGTTTGTATAAACACATGTACTTACTGGTTTAGAGATATGCATCTTCTTACTTTCAGATTTAGTCGAACTCACACTTTTAAGGACCTGGGAAACCTAGAGAATAGACCGTTAATGCTGCAGAGAGGTCCAGAAGTGTGTATTCATGTGCACAGGCACATGTGTACATACACACGTACACAAACACACACTTCTCTGCAGTGATCAGGAGAATGGAAGTACAATGGAGTGCAGAATGGTGGCTTAAATTCCACAGTCAGTGCAGTTTTAAGAAGTTCACTGTCTTACCCAAGATGGTTCTCTGTTCACAATTATTTACTTCTAGCCACAGGTTTTCAGAAATGCCTAATAACTTTCTGGGATGGACTAAACCCGATTTTCCAGAATGGAAGTCTTTGGAATAAAGCATGCTCTATTTTCCTATAGGCATAGCCTTCTTCAAGGAAGCAACTGTGACCTGGGCATACTGTATTTGTTTGCCCTTCTGTAGTCAAACTTGTGAGTGAAAAAAGGAGTGGCTATCCCTCTGGCAGGAAGGTATCAAGTGTACTTGGCAGCTTCTCTGCTCTTGGTGAGGGGAGTGCCTACATTTTCAAGATGGTGTCCAGGATGGTCACTAGTCTCCACAGCCATTTCACAAATGGAAACAAACCCCCTTCAAGAAAAACGAGTCACCAGAACAAAAGAGCAGGTCAGTAACCAGGGCTCAAGGTCACATTTCTACAAACACCTGCTTGTTCTTAGATAACACCTGCTCTGGAATCTCAAACAAAAAAGGGCAGGGCTCTATCAATAAAGTCCTCTGCTCTAGGCGGTAAAAAAAAAGGCACAACCCTCCTGGTATGGATAAAGGGAAGACAATAGATGGGCAAATTCCCAGACTGCCCCCAAAGGATCAAGTTTCCTCTCTGCTGGAGCTGCAACTTGTTGATTCTTTAAGACAGTCAGCCAGGGCAGATTTTAAGTGTCTCTAAGACCGTGCTAGGACGTACTTTCACAATAACCATAGCACTACCTCAAGGGGTAAGTTGTATCCACTGGATAGAATAAATCCCTAGGTGGGAAAATATCTGGAGGAAATTACCATTATGTATAGCATACCCTTTTTTTAATTGTTATTTTTCTTATACTCAAAACATCTGTTATTACAGCTTTCAAATTCAAATTCTAACTCTAAAAACCTTCTATGAAGAAAGTATGGGCTAAAAGATGAAACCAAAGAGAATTTTCTAAGTCTTCCATCTTCTCTCTTTTATACTCTGGGCTTCTGAACATGATTTTATTCTTAGCAAGGTATAGTTGATTAAAAACCACAAATTCTTTGCTACTCCTTCCATTGAGAGGTGAAATCTAGTTCTCCTCCCTTGCATCTGGCAGGGTCAGTGACCACTATGATCCATATATAACAATATGGCAGAAGTGATGTTGTGCCACTTTCCCAGGCCCAGGCCTTGAGACAAGGGACGCTTCCACTTCCTCCCTCATGGAACACTTGCCCCTTGAGATTTGAACCAGGCTTGGCCTGGGCATTGCCTGGTGCCCAGATGCAGCTGACACTAGGTGGGCAACATCTCCAAAGCTCTGGAAAACCAGGATCCCAACAGGCCATCACTACAATAAAATATTCTCTGGCATCAGAAACCCTCTAGGGCACAATAAAAGCAGCACTTACCAAGAGGTTGAGACCTCCCCTGACCCCAGAACATGCCACATCTACTCTTGGTGGCATGTCTTTATTGACATTATAGTCCTCACTCATCTCCCTTTTGCTGGTCCCTACCCAAGAAACCTTCCCCCACTACCAGCCATCAGCTCCACCCCTTCCCCAGCTTCCAAATGATCTGTATCTCTCAATTCAGCCCCTTATCCTGGTCTAGTCCATCTCAGCTCAACAACCATGTAGAAATCATCTCATGGACAACTAGGTCTTACCCTCTTCTCTTTTTCTCATATTCTCAATGAACAAACTTAGCACAGGACCAAACAGATAGGAGGTATGCAAGAAATGTAACTTGAATCTCGAATTGCAGTTGAATTGAATTGGAATTGACCCCTAACCCAAGATCAAAATAAGTCTGAAAGCCTGACTACAATTAAGCAAAGGACCAGATCGTCTTGCTATTCATAAAGACGGCCTATTAAATGCAAGCAGCGCCCTTAGGTCTGTCCTGTGAGCTGCTTTCATCAGAGCATATTGCAGATGATTCAAGAGAAATCAGTGTCAGCCTCAGGCCAAGCTAGGAACACGGGGAAAGTGATTCTTGGCATCATCACTTCCTACCCAGGCCTGGAACCTTCCCTTCTCAAGGCTTCCTTCTCTGTCCAAATCCATATTCCCTCCTTACTGTCAAGTGCCCAGGGATAGTATCTGCCACATTGCCACCCTTCATCCCACTTCTGAACATTTTCCATCCCATTTCTCTTGTTCTATGTCGCCTGAGGACGCACAGTATCAACCAGTAAACAGTAGGTCTAGAAGCGGCACAATGGAATGGAAGGTGGAACCAGGACACTTGAGTCTTAGATTTGGCTCCCTCTCAGGCAGTTTAAGAGTAAAATCCTTGAGCCTCAGTTTCCTTATCTAGAGAAATCACAGTTTTGCATTATGCCTTCTCAAGCTCTATAGAGCCTTGGAGTGACTTGGAGTACTCTCAGCTTCTAGTCAGGGAGGAAACAAGAGAGTCCCCAAGCTCTGCTTCAGAGAAGCTCCATATGTATCTGTGAAACCATTTATTGAGGAATGGGTTAAAAGACAATGGCTTGGGAAGGGGTGGAGTATATGGGAATCCCCCTATATTTTTGATATATCATTTATGTAATCTAAAGGTTCTTTAAAAGTTAAATTAAATTTTTTAAAAAGTCAATGGTTCCATTTTTCCCAATAACCTGCCGCCACCAACAAGCTATAATGAACTACTCTCATCCCATCAATCAGTGGCTCCCTTACCTGTATCTTAGCCATGTTCTGTACCTTTCAGCCACTTCAGGTTATGAAAGATTTGGTGTTTAAATCTCAACCCTGTCTGTTTTACAATTTCACTCTCAAATCTAATTTAAATCTCCTCTTCTTCTTCCCACCAGGCCCAGACTGAAGCCCGACTCCAATAGTATAGAGCAGAGGGAAAGAGGGTTGGTCTGGTCTTTGGAGACATCCCCAACTTCCTTCATCTTCTAGGATGTAAAGAGGGAAAGGGGCAGCCAACTCTTTCCTTCACTGGGAGACTTTCCAGTCATCTACTTTGTTGTTCAAAACTGTTGTTCTAACTCATTGCGTCTGGGCTCAATGACTTGGCTTGGGGCATCAAGGTGCCCCATTGGCCCCAAACAGCTCCCCTGAGCATGAGAGTGAGGTAGATTGGGCCATATCTTCAGAACAACATCAACCAGATTCATCTGATA
The DNA here is from genome assembly GCF_030445035.2 of Dasypus novemcinctus. Classification (NCBI taxonomy): domain Eukaryota; kingdom Metazoa; phylum Chordata; class Mammalia; order Cingulata; family Dasypodidae; genus Dasypus; species Dasypus novemcinctus. Next base: position 49,140,481 of record NC_080689.1, read on the forward strand.
TAGCAGTGTCCAGGGGACACTACCAAGAATGTCATCAACCTTCCATGGACATGCAGATGACCCATGGGCAAATGCATACTGTATCTTCTGGCCTTCTCAGGACTGGTGGTGGCGAACTTCATGCACACTGGCTTTGCCAAACAGCCAGCTTTGCTCCCCTTGTCCTTCTACTGGAGGAGTAGGGGGTTAGGCTGGTTTTCTGAATAGGCACTCCCTAGAAGCCCCACAGAGAGGTGGCTCCCCATGATTTCATTTGTCCCCACCTTTGAGCCTTAGCCACAACTCTAAGACCACAGAGAAAAGCAAATTTGTCTTTCTTTGATATTTGTTTTACATATTGGACTTCCAAAATTTTATCTGAGAGTTTCCTCAGCTTAAAGTTTCAAAACCACTGCTCTAGACCATAAAGCCTGGCTCTTAAATCTATGGGTTATCATATTGTTTTTAATAGCTTTGCCTGTTTAAGTCTTACTTCCCCATCCTTTAGGGAAGGGCCTTGTCTTACTCATCCTTGCCCCAGACCTTGCCCTTTTCGTGTACCCCTTGCATGCCAACACCCAGGAATGAACCAATGGGTGGCCACTCTGCTCGCCATCCAGGTTCTACCCTGACTACTTGCTATATGGATCTCTGCAGGGTCTTGCTAACAGCATATTGGAAATGCAGCTTTCCTGGTCCACATGGACAGGTTTTTGTCTATTTTCATCCTTTCCATCCTCTGTTTAAATATGGTGTCTGTGACTGAGTTTTGTGTTCCGGAGGCATGCGGTCCAGAGAGAAGGAGCCAGAGTTGCTTCTCTGCCTTGGCACTTAGGAAAGAGCAAATGGGGCTGCCACCTGCCCGGTCTGGGGATGGTTCCAGAATGGCTCAGGTTATTCACAGCACAGATCCACCCGGGAGTAAAAATACCATCCCAGAAGGACTCTCCTTCTAGCCACAAAAATACCTATATGGGTGTAGAGAGATACTCAAAAAATGAAACAAGGTTTAGGAGCAACCATCTTCTTGGAAAAGAACAAAGGTAATCAGTACTGGCCTTTCAAAAGTGAAGATAAAGAAATCCAGGAAGAAAGAATGATGACAATTCAAGAAAGAAGTTTACACTTAAGATAGGAAGAAATATGATTAGACTTTAGGAAGAACTTCCTGACTGTGATAATAGAGAGTCACAAGGCATCTTTTGGGAGACATATAAGACAATATCAGCTCTCCTTGGTTGGGATCAAAAGTAGGCCTACTTCAAAGCAGAGGGTTAAACTGGGCAAGTTCCTACCTGTATTGGATATCTACACTTAATTTTAAAGAAGGAACTGACTTCCTTGGTAAAAGAGCTTATCCTCTCTAAGCTCCTTCTCCATGGGACCTCCTTTGAGTGTCATCCTTCTGATTACAAACTCTCCAACACAATCACTGTGCTCCACACAAGAGGCATGGGGTGCAGGAAAGGAAAAGATGGGCTCACCTTTCCAGAAAATCCATGTCTGTGCCCATTCCTTCTGGGGTCTCAGATTCCTTCCCTCAGAGCTTGCACAAAGCTCCTCCACTTTATGCTTCACCATTGGGGTCCACATCCTTCCTCTCCTTCCTCCCCTACCCGGCTTAGAACCAGTCTCTCACTGTCAGAGCTCATCTTGTTCTCAAGTCCTCTCATGCTGTGAGAGGCAGTGTCACCACATTTCACACCACAACTTTGGAACTGGATAGTTCTAAAACTTCATTGCAAATCCTGTATTGCCTTTAACTTGGACTTGTCTCCAGGAACAGAAAAGTGTCCAGAGAAACGATCCTTAAGAGTCAAAGAGGGAATTATCATCAGCATGACTATATTTCTTACTCACTGATTTAGAGTGCTTGTCCGTGCTGTATCTGTTATCAGCAACCTGCCTTCTTTGGCTCTCCAAAGTTATTCTGAATCTTCATGTAAATCCAGAAAGGAAAGGGGGGTGGGGGGAGAGTGAGAGAGAAAGAGAGAGAGAGGGAGGGAGGGAGGGAGGGAGGGAGGGAGGAAAGAAGGAAGGAAGGAAGGAAGGAAGGAAGGAAGGAAGGAAGGAAGGAAGGAAGGAAGGAAGGAAGGAAGGAAGGAAGGAAGGAAGGAAGGAAGGAAGGAAGGAAGGAAGGAAGGAAGGAAGGAAGGAAGGAAGGAGGGAGGGAGGGAGGGAAGGAGGGAAGGAAGAGACTTATCCAAATTCTCAAAAAGGAACTAGAAAAGAGCTAGTGTGCTAAAATACAATTATCGAGGTACTACACCATTGGATGGTTAATGTTCAAAGTGAACTAAAACATTCACCTCCATGCCCAGGCCAAGAAACAACTCTGGCTTCTTCCCTCTGGATCACATCATGCATCAGGGACATGAAGCCAAATCCAGAAACCATATTTAAACAAATTATGAAAAGGATGAACATAGACAACAACCTATCCATGTAAGGCAGGAATACTGCTTGGAAGCATAAAGTATGGACCTACTAATTAATCAGAAGTGGTCCAATCATGCATTACAAGGTGTGTTCAATTGTCAGGCTGGAGTTTATTGGTACAGTCATTTATTTTTTAATACAAGATCATCCCTTGATTAACGTTATACAATATTTGAATATTGAACAACAACAACAAAAATAAACAGAACCACTTAAGCCCATTAACTCCTATGGTTGGAATCATTTGGCCAGCAAGTTTTGCTAGGCTCAAACACCCATGTCTCAAAAGCACATGCTTATAGTAGATGACTCTGAACTGCAGCTTAGGACAGACTTACCAGTCCAAATGAAGGGAGCAGATGGGGAGGGAATAGCTCTAGCTCCAAAAGATTAATAAATGGAAACAGAGTGACATGGTGAAATATCCTGGGCTATCTTGTTGTGGAAACCTCCATAGTTCTTCCTCTTTTTGTTCCATCTGAGAAATTAATTCTAGAAGAAAGGACTTCAAATATCAAGCTAACTAGAGACAGCTGTTGGCACTTCCTCTGCTTTGGTAGCTTCCAATAATTTCAGTTCCAGATCAACACAAGGATAACTCTCTACCAACATCTTAGGAAATGTCCACGGATTCTAGTAAATAATAACAATGATAATAAGAAAAATAGTGAAAGCTAATGCTTACAGTGTTTGCTATGTGCCAGGAGCTATTGTAAGGGCCATTAACTTGATCTTCACAATGTGAAAAGGTATCATCATCCTCATCATACAGAGAGGGAAACTGAGGCACAAAGTGCTTGAGGAATTTGCCCAAGGTCAGGTGGTTAATAATCGGCAGAGTAGGGATGTGTATGGTAGCTGCCAGATTCTGAGCTCTGCATCACTATGCTGTGCTGCCTCTCAAAGAAAGCTGCTCATTTTGGCTAAAGAAAGTTGTAGACTCCTGGAGAGAGTGTGTATCCCTTTCCACCTTCTGCTTTTCTCTAATAATAACAACAACAATAATAGCTAAAATTTGCTAGGCATCAAATGTGTCAGAAACTATGCAAAATGCTTCAGCACTTTATCGCTATCATACTTTACAATAAATATATACCGAGTCTAGGCATTTCACATATTAGACATCTGAAGCTCAAAAAAGTTAAATAAATAGCCCAGAGCAACAAAGCTAGAATGTGGCAGAGCTTGAATGTGAATCCAGCCTGTCTCATTCCAAAACCTAAGCTCCTAACCCTACCATCTTCTCCCTCCTGAGTACATCCCATCTATAGGGTGCAGGCAGCTGCCGCCAAAACCCAGCTTCTTGTATTATTTACATCAATTTTAAAAGCCCTTCCCAAGGCTGAAGACAGCTCAGCCAGAGTGTGACTCTCAGGGAGCCTGGTGGCACCGTTGCCATCCGTTGGCCTCAGCCACAGCTGTGGTTTCCAAAGGAAATAACTCATGCAGCCGTTGGTCGCACCTGTCACTCACTGGAACAGGGACTTGCATCAAAACACTCCGGTCCCACAGGGAAGAGAGCAGCAGTTCCATCAAGCTGGTAAACATCAGCACAGGTCAAGGTGGGATTTGTGAGCCTACCCCCATCACTCCAATACCAGTCCCACGACTATCCATTCTCCCTGTTTCAGGAGGTCAGGAAGAAAGAGCAGCATTAGACTCTGGACATTCCAGATCCTCAGTAGGAAAAGAAAGTGTGGAGAACCTTCAGACCCTGCTGAAATATCAGGAGTCTAACAATGACACAAGGAAAGGGAAATTTTCAGGATAGTTTGGGACAGTGGCAAATTCAGAGGAAACAAGGATGAGTAAAGTCAATTCCGATTCAATTGACTGCAATTCTGTAAACATTAATGGAGCATTTACTCTGTGTCTTCACCAAAATATAGGGACTATATACAAGAGTTATTATACCTGCATCTTGTTATACTCTTACAGAGAAACCCAGCCATATGCATTTGGAGCCCTTAAATAACAGGAAAAACCAGCATGTGAGTGAGTGCTAGGATGAGTGGTGAGTTCTGTGAAAATCAGAAGAAAGAGCTATGTGTGTGCTGAAATGTGCAGAGAACTCTTTGTGGATGATGTAGGATTTGGTCTAGGGCCCAGAGCTGGTGCTGTAGAATTCTAGCACTCAAATCTTCCTTCCCTAACCACAGCCTCCAAGTTTACTTGCATAGGCATCTGGGAGAACCAACAGTCATGCTCTAATCCTGAATTATTTCTGTTCTCTAACATGTGGTTTCCAACACCACCTTCTTATGGATCTTTGAATCCCTCCCAGGACTCTGCCTTCCCCTGTGAGTACTGAAAATCTTTTGTCCTGCAACCTACAAGCATCAGCTGCTTCACCCGGCAGTGGTGGTCTGGAGGTCAGAACTCAGTAGGTGGTAGGGAAAGCCTGGGTAATTGAGCTACCAAGATGCCAATTCTTTTTAGTTGGGGAATTTTCCAAAACTAAAATAAAACCACTTTTTAAAAAGAGTTTCATTTTATATATCTTGAAAATATAGCCATTGAGATGGATTTGACTCAAGTATTAATGTACAAATATCTTCTCTCCCTTGGAACTACTCAGACTACACAGAGGACAAAGTAAATTTTAATTTTCATTAAAAACATAATATGGGAGTCCCAGTAGTCCATTATGTTCCTGTCATAAGGTCAAAAACTCTCCTCCATCATCCTCCATGCTTGAGAGATGAGAATCCCAATACTTGCAGACAAAAATGTCTAAATGTCTTTAGAAACACTGGATGAAGGTGTCTTCCCAATAATTCCTTCATTGCTCTATGTATTTAAAAGGTGCTCTCACGTCACTAGATTGCCTAGATGAATCCCAGAGCCTAAAAGAGGACTAATAAATCCCATCCTAAAGTGTTTTCTTGAGATGCTCTCAAGCTACCAGAGGATAGTTAGACCACCTCTGCCTAAAAAATCCAATGTTTTGGTTTCCACATACAGCCATGAGGTTTCAGTAGCTTCCAGGCAGTCTTTTCCATGGACGACTTGTGGTGGTCTGACTGTCCAGATAGGATATCAACTTTTCAAGGTCTTTTTCTTTTGTTAGTGCCTGACATGTTTTAAGTGCTGAAAAATGCAAGTTGAAATGAACATATCAGAACTGAGTCAAGCACTATGGCATCAGGGCAAAACCAGAAGGCAAGAATCAGGTTCTGGCATATGATTTAGGCCAGGAACTGGGCATCAGGCAGGACCTGGTATACTGGGGTTCTTGATAACTTTTATTTCTTTGCATCCTGGTCAAGCCCTCTCTGATCGATAATCCAATTGTGGGACTCCATCAAGATAAACTAAATGTCAGCAAGATAATAGTAAATTCTGAATTCCTTTCTGTGTTCTCAGATTATAGGACCATGTTCAGTGCTATGTAGGAACTCATCAAAGTTAATTGAACTGAACTGAAGGGTGAAAAATTTACCAAAATTTTTCAGAGGCATAAAAGCCAAAGAAAGAAATAACACAGATTACAGAGTAGGTGGATCCTTATTACTGGGTGTTCAGTGGTTTTTTTCTGAGACTGTAGAAAGTCAGCATGAACAGTCTTTCACTCAGAAGGCCCTTCTCAAACCACCTTGATGAACAGCTGCCAAATCCTATGGATACCCCCATCTAAGTACACAAGTGCTAAACTAACCACAGCTCAGCGTCTCATCTTCCACTTTGACTGACGTCCACTGACTTCAGTCCTGGACATACTTTCTTATAGGCTGATGTCAAAATGGAGCTCTAATGGCAAAGGCTCAGATTCTCCTCAAGATGAGAGCAAGATTCATGAAGGTATCTCTACTTTAGGGCACTTTTCCTGGGTGATCTTTACCCAAAGACTGTCATTCTGTTTCAGAGATCCCATGAACATTTTGAAATTATTTAAATTATTTCCATGGGTTTCTCAAAGGAACTCATAACCTGTGTAAAAAGTTAAAAACAATGGATTAAAGGCTTGTCTATTTTAAGTTTGTTCAAAATCACTTGCTAGGTAATAGGCCCAAGAATGTTCTACATTAGAAAGGTGGCTTGCACGATTGAAAGAGCATAGACTTTAGAGTTAGACCCACTTGTGTTTGACTTCCATATCTACCACTTCCAGTTTCCTAATCTGAGCAAGTTACTTAAGTCATCTGGGCATCTATAAAATGGAAATAATAATAGTCAATCTCCAAGAATTTTTGGAAGGGTTAAATTAGATAATGCATATAAGCCACTACAGCAAAGAAGGCCCTCAGTAAATGCTAGTTGCCTTCCTCTCTTCATTAGCTTTCCTTCCTTCCTTCCTTTTATCCTTCCTTCTTCTTCCTTCTCTCTCTCCCTCCCTCTCTCAACAGCAGGCTTAGTACGTTGAACAAATGTCCCTTTTCACATAGCACAAATCTATCATCTGACAAGAACAACTTGACATGCCATTGCATGGTCTGACCAACATTATTCCTTTACTGAAAGACACACAGCACATTAATGGACTTTTGTACGACACTGAGCACTGAAACTTTCCCTTCTCTGTTGTTTGTTGTTATTTTGACTAAGCCAAGCCTGATAACCTACAAGTTATGCAGAGGGGGTTATAGTCACTAGTGGCAACAAGGAGCAAGTAGCACAAGAAGAGGGACAGGATGAGAGGAGCTTATTACAATTTTTGAAAATATGAACTCCCAAAACTCATGTTTTCACAAAGAAAGATGCTGTACTCAATGTTAATAACATTACTTAACACTTCCCAGAGCCTCAGTCTACATGTGCCTTCACAAACCAGTTCTGTATGCCAGAGTTACTCAGAATAATTCTTGTAGTGTTTTTTTTTTTGGGGGGGGGGGCGGGGGGGTGGGAGAGATTTGGCCTTATGGATGCTTTGAAGTTGCACTGTATGAGTCATGTAAAACTCTCCTCCATACCCTCCATCTGTGGAGAGAGGAGGAGAAAACAGAACAGGGGATGGAGCCAGGTAACCAAGGGGAGGGGGAGGGATGGTAAAATTTCAAAGCTTGCCAAAGATTATAAAAGTGCAAAGGTTGATTTTTTGGCATCAAGTTTATCCAAGTGGAAAATTCCCAATTTTCTCTACTTGGTCCTTTCACTTAGAGGAAATGCACAGTTTTATTGGACTCAAGCAAACCCATCTTCCTTTCCTAATTTTCATATGCTGGATTCAATACTGATTTACACCCGCATTTATGCCAGAGATCTTAAAAATCTGCTATTGTTTTCTCCCCAAGCTGTAATGTGGGGGTTGGGAGGACAGAGGAGTGGAGTCGAGCACGAGGAAAAAGAGAGAGGGAAATGTGGCTGGAACAGTGAGGAGGGAGAAGAAGAAAGAAAAACTTCATCCAGTAAGCATTTTCCATACTTCATAATTTGATTTTGAAGGCTAGTCATATCAAAGAGCAAAATATTCAATATTGTTAATTCAGTTTTGCAAAATATATTCTTAATTTAAAAATGATTTTGCTCCGGGTGGTAGTGCAGTAATAAAGCAGTTATTGACCAGATCTTATTGATTGTAGAGTCTGTGGGCAAAGAGCACTGACCTTGCTCACACTCTTATTGCTTCCTCCCTCCCTGGCCTTCTTCATCTATGCTCGCTCAATAATATATTATTAATATATATTTTTAGCAAAAACTGTGTGTTACAAGGTTAAGGGCTTCTTAGTGATTTTTTTTTTTTTCAAGCTACTCTCTGCCTTTGGGGTGTTAGGGGAAGAACGAACTCGGGTAATCAAGTATCTGGATATAAATGGTTTTCCATGGAAATAATCCACCCACAACTGGGAAGTACGTTTTCACCATCCACCTTTTCTGGCACCTAGAGCAGAAAAAAAAGACTCCCTAAGCCAAAGGGGTTTGCGGCTTGGGCAATGGTGTAAGCAGAGAGAGGAAACCACACCGTGGTTATAAAGGCCCAACTCAAGACATGCCTACGTCCTTTTCAGGAAAATAACTCAGAACCCCAAAGCAGAGAAACCTTTGGTCATGTAAAATTCAACAACCAGCAGTGCCCAAATCTTTCCACTCCATCTAATAGCTCTTTCATGACACTCTCCCCTACCCCTTCACTACCATCTTCCTTGCATCACCATCATATATGGTATGCAGAGATTGCTTACTTTTATCATTTGCACATAAACCATCTTGCCTTTCTGTCTGGATTTTTCCCCAGGTTGTTATGATTTCCCTAAGAAATGTGTAAGTTCTTTGAAGGCAAATACCATGCCATATGCATTTTCAATATCCCTTCTAAGATCTGTCATGTACCAGGTTCATAGTAAGCATGTGATAAATAATTATGAAATCAGGTTGTAAATACGGGGCAGCTATATATTTAGCCAACCAGGACTATTAAATCTTCCTTTCAAAGAAAGTAAGAAAACAGCATAAGAGTGTGTTGTGCTTCTGCCCTTTGCCCCAGGAGATACGCTGATCATGGGAGTTGCCTGTCTTGACATGGGCTACAGGTGAGAGAAGAGAGAGCCAGAGAACATTAAGCCTGATGAATGTTGTTGGAACTTCCTCATGTTGTTGCATGAGATAGAGTGTTTGGACTTTTAAGTCATGTATGAGCAAGGAAAGAATAGTGATCACAACTCCCATACATGGAATTCAGAAAAGCTAGCAAATCCCCAAGCTCATGGAGAGATTAGGACTTAAAAGAAATGGACATGATCATCATCTGCTACTTCTGACTCTATTACCTCCCCCATGGCTCCTTGCGTCCCACTCGTGACTGTGGTGCTTCCTCAGATGGCAGAACAAATAGGTAAGACAACATCACAGTTTTTCTGATGCCCCATGTCTGGGTTCCTACTTCTACAAAGAAAAGTCAGCTCATGAAATCAATATTTTTAAGGGGTAAAAAAGATGGAATAGGATCCAGGTCTCTTACTTGCTGGTGATTTCACTGCCTGCTGAGAGGGAACAGGAAGAGGGCACCAGTGACATGGTAATGGGACATCAGCCTCTAACAAAAATCATCCAGATGAGCAAGGAGGAGTGTAGGGACCACTAACGAGCTATGTGGTCACTGGCGTTACTCATCCTATCACTCACGGCCCCAGCAGGCACCAGCTACTCACTCAAAAAAGTTGAATAGGAAAGAAAGCAATGAAAAGGTTTTTTTACCAATATTTGGGAAGGTGGAAGGAAGCAACAAGGAATGGCAAAAGGACTACATCAGTGGTAAGTCTTTAACACCTGCAGGTCTGAAGGGGCTGGGTGGCACAAAGGGGTTGCCGGGAAATGGCGGGAGGCATAGCTGTGACGAAGAGGCCACCCAACAGCGATGCAGCCACAGAGGAACGCAACCACTGCCAACACCACACAGAGGTAATAAACCCCAACCTTTGTCTCCTGGTGCCCTTTCATCTCGTGTCAGCACCACTCCTTGGCTGAACACAACTGTAAACCAGAAGACAAGGGAGATTGGACGACAGGGTCCTTTGGGGTCAGCCTACCAGGTCACAGAGTCAGGCAAAGATGTGTAAGGAATGGATCTGGAGGAGCAAACTGGCGGCTTGTCTCATCTTTGTGCCTCGCTCTTTCCTTTGTCAGACAGGAATAATTACACAGCTCCACCTACCACGCAGGGCCCGCGAAAAGGACTCTGTGTAATCGTAGCTTTATAGCTCTGAATGCACTTTGTTCAAGTTTCCAGCTTGCCACAGACGCTGTGTTGGTGAGGACCCCCCTCTGTTCTCTGTGGAGTCGCCCACCCCTGCCCACTCCCCGGCCAAGAAGGGCTCCCCCACCCCCACCCAGAGCCAGAATGATGTGAAGGGAGCAGCACAGGGCTCTGCAGGTGGTAGGGAGAGGGGGGAGCTGCACACACAAGGAAATAATAGAGACTGAATTGTTTATGCTTGTGGGAAAGGGCGCATGAATATGGATAAAACCCTGTGCGCATTTTGCTAATTACCCAGCATCAGTGTTAAAGGAGAAAAGAACCCACTGCAGATTTTCAAGCCAATCCATCCCTTTGAGCACGCCCCCACCTACATACACACACACACAAACCACCACCGCCACCGCCACCACCACCACCACCACCACTTTCTCTCCTCTCATGAAAATGACTGACAATGCTCCCCTGAATATGAACTACAGGGATCCATTTGAGCAAAATCCGAATTGACAGAAGATTCCAATCCTGCATCATGCCAGAAAGCTCCAGGAAGAAAGTCCTGTCCCCATGATCCCAGCTGGCAGAGCCACTTTCCAACAATTTCCTGACAGAGTCAAGGCAACCTGATAACCTCCCAGGCAAAGATAGGAAGTGAATCAAAGGGGGCAGTGGTGGAGGTGGGGGAGACAAAGAAACATACTAAAATGGAGGCCATTTTCACAGGGAGCCACAATAATGGTGCAAAAGGCTAAAAATTACTCCACCTTTCGGTTCTATGTTAAATTTAGACCTCTTTCCTTTTCCGGCCCACCAGAAATTTGATTGGCCAAAGTCTGACCATATATTTGGAGTTATACAGACCCAACTTTAAGGACAGTAAAGATGGCAAATTCTACCCTTTGTTTCCTGGAAGTTCCCAGGCTCCTCCCAGCCAGCCCTGGGAAGATGTTTGCTGTTTCATCCTTCAAATCAGCAAGCATGGGGCAACTGGGAGAAGTGATCAGGGGAAGGGCTTGTTTGGGATGGAGATGTGGAGGGAGAAGTACGATCCCAAAGTCCACCACCAGAAGCTGCTGGGGTTCCGAGCACCTTTTGTCTCAAGATCAAGCAAGCTGAAGGGTGATCAGGGAACACCTGTCCTGAGCTACAGACCTTAGGGCAATAATAAAAACACGGCCTTTTTATATCTTTAAAAGTGCTCTCCTCTGCCGAAAGGCAGCAGCCAGATGCCTAGAAAGCACAAGCCCCCAAAATCTGGGGACCTAGATGCTAATACTAGCCCTGTCCCCACTTAGCTATCTGATATGGGTGGGGCATTTAGCCTTCTTGGACTCAGTCCTACAATTCTTTCCATCTGTAAAGTTTAAAAGATTGGCCTAAAGAACTCTTCAGTTCTAAACTTCAAAAACTCTATAAATAACAAGACCAGTAGCTAGCATAGACTGAACTCTTTCTCAATGCCAGTAATTGGACTAAACATTTAAATACCTTAGCTTAATATTTCTTATGAAGTAGGTATTCTTATTCACATCTTAGAGATGAGAAAACTAAGGCCAAGGACAATAAAATAGTTCTTCTGAGCTGGGGAAGTGGTGGAATAAGAATTTGAACTCTACCATAGCTTATTGATAGTTTAGCCTATCAATTAAAAATAGGCTTGGGACTCAGTCTAGGATTTCTTCCATTATACCAAATTGTTTCTCTTCAGTTTCCTGGGGGAATTCATCCATCTCTAAATCAGTCTCAGAGAAACCAGGGGGCCATTGAACCATGACCCAAGATTTCAAACAAGTTTTGATGGGTATTCTATTTTCCAAAATGGAACTTCTGCATGAAGGCTGCTACCCAGCTTCAGTATACACATTGTTCACAGCAGATGCTCAATAAATGTAGTATATACATTGAATACAGCAGGCGCCCAACAAAGTCTTAGCACAATGCCTAGTTTATAGTAAGTGCGCCACAAAATTCTGGCACAGAGATTGGGAAACAGCAAAAACTGTGAATTGGGAAGGATGGAAAATATATCCAAACAACATAAAAAATAAAAGTAAATGATTAAATTCGGTATACAATGACTACTCATATTATATTATCAACACTGTAACTTTAGTCCATAGGATTATACCCTCCCCTTGCTCCTCCACTGCCCCTATCTAGAGCTCTCCACTCAAACCCACACTGCCTCCCTGTGCCAAAGGGAAAAAGCATCTTCTAAAAGCAAAGCCTCCCTAGGCCAGGCTTACTGCCATATTTCTGCATTGGACTTTGCATCTAACTTTTCAGCAGGGGCGGCGGGAGCTGATTGGATTATAGGAATACAAATGGATTAATTTGGGGTGGATTAGATACATCACAAAACATAAGTTTGACTTGCATTAACATAAAAATGTCATAAAAATGTAGATGCTGAGGCAGAGCTTATTTGTGATGCTGCTAATGCATTGTTACTCCAGCAAAAGATGTACACAATATTTACGCTATATCTGACCACATAAAACATGTCGTATACATATGCAATTTTTCATTATGTAGAGGGAAAAGAGCCAGAGGGCCCTCCAGAATTCCAATTCATGAGCTTCTGATTTTCCCTTCTTTTTTAAAAAAATCTTTTTTCTTGATTTTCAAGAAACAAATACAGTTTTACACCATCATTACTGTATTTTGAACAGTTAATATTTCATATCGTGACATCTCTGCTCAGAGGTAACAGGTTTAGTTGATTACTATTTGTTTATAGCGCTGGAGAAACCTGCAATCACAGGGAACATAGAAGGATTGCAATTAGATCTATTGGCTGAGAGCTGCACCTCACTGACCCACGGTTAAGTGGTTAGCGCTATCAGAGAGAAAATGCCTACTGGCAGCTGGCACATCTGCACATAATAATATGGGCAAAACTGACACGGCCACTAAAGGCTGCTGCTCTCCTCTTTACCCAGAAGCTCAAAACAGATCATGCTTTTTAATAGTGCATCAACATATTTCTCCTGAATTAGCATAATCATGTGCGTTATGGGAGGAAGCCGGCGCATCTTGGATAAGCTGCTGTGAATTCTTCAAAGTATCCAAATGAAAAGGTTTTGTTTTGTTTTGTTTTGTTTTGTTTTTTGTCCCCACAAGCCTGAGTCTATACCCAGCTCACAGCTTTTTTTTCCAAAGGGAAAAAGAGAGGAAGAGAGCAATAAAGAGAATGAGTTAATGTAAATGTTTACAGCAAAGCAATTCATGCCCTATGTGGGGGCCGTGGATATACACACACATGAGACAGGTGGTGGGAGTGGTTAGCATAAATACACAAATAGGATTTCTTCAAAGCTGCAATGATGATACGTGATTTTAAGTGAGAGCTCACCATGTGCCTGGCACAGCCAAAGGACTTTACAGGATCTATAAATTCTTTAGGCCAACACTTCCATACCCTCATATCTCAATTCAGTTTTCTCTGTCAATTATTTGTTAGAGTCCAAAACAAATGGGACTGGGCAACTTAACTGGCGATTCTTTCTCAGGTATGATGTAATGAAATTTGGAGATCAGGCCAAGCAAATTTCCACACTGCTTTGGGACAAGAAATAGTGTCCAGGATCGTACTGGCTTCTTACTCCCCACTGGAGGCACTGAGAAGCCATAGGCAGCTCCTGGGATGTTGTGAAACCAGGTGTATTCTGAGTTTAACTCTCCTGTACCCCTATGAACATTACTATCTCCTGGGGGTTAGGCTTTACTTCCTTGGGGTAGTGAATCTAGTCCTTTTGTCTTCACTGTGTATCAACTGTGCCTGACCCCAACTAGTTAAATCATTATAGTCATTCATTCACTCTTTCATTTGACATATTGCAATAGACTGCAGTGCTGACAAAATAGGCTTTGAAAATGACTATAGATTTTTCTGTTGTACATTCCAGGTCCTGAGCAAATAACGAACAATGAAAAGAGTGCACACTGAACATCAGGTAAATTAATACCAGGTTTTTCAAAACCCCTTGCAAGTAAGTTAGTTTACATGTTCATATGGCCAGTGTAATGGGAAGCCCAATTTGCACACAAGGAGAAATGCCCTACAACAGATAATCTAGAATCTAGAGACTAAAATTCAACTTGCTCAAGTTGCCTTCTTTCTGGAGCAAACTGGTATGTGACACTCCCAGAGAAACCCAACAGTAACCTAGCAATATATTTGCAAGACTATTAGCTAGTCAGTGACTGAACTAGGACAAGAATCCTAGTTTGCCAGATACTTAAACCTGTGCTCTTAACATTATGCTAGGTGTACAGACGATGAAATATGGTCACTGCCTTCAAGTTTCATAAAATATAATTACAGACAAAAATATCTAAACCAGTACATGAGACAAGAGTTGAAAACAATTTCATTTTCAGACCTTTTCAAATCCACAGACTGAGCCCTAAATGAAGCCTTAAGAAATTGAAAAGAATTTCAAAGACCATGGTCTTTGATTATAATGCAATTAAATTAAATTTTAAAAAGAAAGAGCAAAACTTATATATAACTATGACATATACTTCGTTGGAAGCCCAGAAGGAGAGGAAAAAGATGATGGGGTAGAGGCAATATTGAATAATGATAATAGATAATAGATAAGAACTATCACAACTGATTAATCAGATTCAGGAAGTAGAACATATTTTAACATAAATAAATAAGTAAATGCACACCTAATATATCATTGTACAATGATAGTGCACCAAAGACAAGAAGCAGATCCTAAAAGTAACCAGAGAAAAAGACAACATTACTTCAGAGGAATGATGATTAGACTGACAACTTAATGTCCAAGAGAAACAATGGCATCATGATCAGAGAGGAAACTATCTTCAAAGTACTGAAAGAAATAACTGTCATGTCAATCTCAACTTGTAGACCTGATGAAAACATCTTTCAAATACTAGGGAAGAACAAGGACAATTTCAAGCAATCAAAAGCCAAGAATTTGCTACCAAGATATGTTTATTAAGGGAAATTATAAAAGGTACATTTCAAGCAGAAGAAAAATTATCTTAAAGATTTGCAAGGAAAAATGAATAATTGTGATGGCTTTGAATGTATCATCTGGAGAAGCAAAACTACATTTCCATAATACATTTCTTGTATATTTTCAGTTAGAGTGGGCCACAAGGGAAATTATGGAAAACAAAGCAGTCATTTTGTAGCTGATGTGTGTTGTTGCTGATCTATGATGCAGCATCTGTGCCTGCAACTGCTCTACCTTCCCCTGGACCCTCTCAGTTTTTCTGATTCCTTGGCCAGATACGTGTGTTTAGTTTCATGATCCAGGGCCCCAGATTATGCAAGATACTTAACCACCAAGGTCAGAGGCAGCAAGAACTGGCATACTTTTTAGTCCATCTTGAGTAGATTCTAGTTTGTCCTTGTGAGTTTCAGTTTATTTTTGATCACCCCTACTTTATAACCATTTTCCTGCCCCAGCTGCCTGTGGGCTTCAAAATCCAGCATCAGATATAAAGAAAATAATTAAAAACCACCATATTCAACCATCAACAAGAATTATCAAAGGATACTAAATCTTGGGGTCAAAATTTGATGAGGCAGCTTCCAGTTGACCAAGACAGTGGCGTAAGCTCCAGGGTGCCATTCCCCCATAGAATCTTTAAACAACTTGCAAAAACTGGCAGAGCCATTTTCCTCAGAACTCCAGAAACAGTTAAAGGGTTGTAGTAACTGAGTGAATACTGAATCAACAAAATGCAGCTTTAAAAATGGTAGGAGAAGCTCAAGGCACCCTTGCAGGCCCCTCTTCCAACCCCGCCTTCCTTGGCACAGTGTGGAGCCAACATGCATTCCTGTTGTGGGGCCTTGGCCCTGTTCTGGAGGGAGCAGAGTAACACCTGTGAGCACACACGGGTGTCTGTATTTGCATACACAGGGTAGCAGCCTGTGAGATTCAACTAGGAAACTCTTCTCTGGCTCTCCCTCCCAATGCTTGCCCTGCAGGTAGAAGTAACCTGCAGACAGCTAAAGTATAAGGAAAAATTAAGTCAAAGTGGCCTGGAGCAAAGGATTACCTGCTTTAGGTCATACAATTGAGTACCTAGGAGGAGAAGAAAGCCTATTTCATAGGGAGTAGAAAGACATTTGAATTCCTGTAAATGGGAGAATTCCTAAGGCCATGAACAAAAACAAACCCAAGACAAGAAGATGACTCTGAAAAGATTTCCACCTCAGGCTGATCTTCTTGATAGGAGGGCTTAATTCTGAAGAAGAGCACCAACCAATGCAGAGCCAACTTGTAGAGGCTATGAAAGGTGTTTTTTGCATGGTTTGTTAGGTTTTGTTAACTCCTGTCACTCGAAGAAATCTTCTGTCATATCAATAGCTGGATACAAACTTAAGAAGTAGCTCAAGCTAAGTCTTATTATTTACACTTTAAAATATTAAAATGTGCAGTGTGCCACAAAAGATTACAAAACAAACAAACAAACAGAAAATGACAGCCCATCCAAAGGAACAAGATATCAACCTGGAAACCTCAATGGAGAAGACCAGACTTTGGACATATTGGATGAAGATATTTTTAAAATTATCCTCAACATGCTCAGGAAAATAATGAATGAAAAAATGAGAATCTCAATAAAGAGACAGAAATTTTAAAAAGGAATCAAACATTAAATACTGGAGTTGAAGTCCACAATAACTGAAATGAAAAATTCCCTAGAATGTTTAAGAAGCTGATCGGCTCTGGCAGAAGAAAGAAACAGTGAAGTTGAAGACAAGACAATTGAAATGGTTCAGGGTGGGGATCAGAAAGAAAAGAAAATGAAAAATAGAACCTAAGAGAACTGTGGGATACCATCAAGCATACCAATATACAGATTATGGGAGTTTCAGAAGTAGAAAAAGAGGAAGGGACAGAAGGAATATTCAAAGAACTAATGACAGAAAACTTTCAAATTTAACAACAGACATGAATATACACATTCAAGAATCCTAGCAAATCCCATATAGGATAAATTCAAAGAGAACCATGCCAAGTATATAGTAGCCAAACTGTCAAATGCCAAGGACAGGAGAAAGTTATGAAGTGCGACGGCTTGCTCGGTCGGTAGAGGTGGGGTCTGGCTGCGGACGAGGGATCGGTCCAGCTCTGGATGAGGGGTCGGTCCCGCTTGGGACGAGGGGTCAGTCCGGCAGCAGACGAGGGATCGGTCTCACAAGGGGTTGCGCGGTTTGGCTGACGGGGTCGCCCGGCAAAGCCAGCGACGAAGGGGTTGCCCGGAGAAGCAGGCAACGAACTGGGGACAAGGGAGGCCAGGCCCTTGTCGGGGGCTTTCAGGACTGGAGGGCGCACGGCAGAAGAACTACCACAGAGACAAGGTAAACACGCAAGTCCACTTTACTGAGGGAGAGGCAACAGTTTTATAGGGGCTGGGGAAGGCTGATTGGTCGAAGCCACACCCTGTTCTGATTGGTTGCCGGCGAAAGGTCAGTGGGCGGTACTGGACGGGGGAGGGGTGGTGATTAGGGATTGGCTGTCGCTATTGCTGGGGGAAGGGGCAGGGTTTAGGGATTGGTGGCTGCTGTTGCTGGGGTGGAGGGCAGACTTGAGTTTCCCGCCCACGCCTGGCTGTTTCTGCTGTCGGGGGAAGGGAAAAGTGCAGACTGGATTTTTCCGCCCACGCCTGGCTGTTGCTGCTGTCGGGGGAGGGGAAAAGGGCAGACTGGAATTTTCCGCCCTGCGCCTGCGCAGGGAGAAAGAAGAAGAAGGGTGCCGCCCCACAAGGCATCGGGTGGCACCATCCGGGAGGAGGGGCAGCCGCGGAAGCATGGCTGCCGAGAAGGGGAGACCCGAGGGCACTCTGCGCCCATGCCGAGCTTCCTTCAGGGGTGGCGGTGGGCCCGACCAACCACCCTATTATGGGGGCAGCGGAATTAGGCCTACCGCGGCCGCTCCCCTCGCCAGGCCAGCAAACCACACTTCAGCCCGAGGGGTGACCGCAATGAAGGCTGTAAGAGAAAAGCAATTTGTTATATACAGGGAGAATTAGATTGATTAAGTGCCAATTTTTCATCAGAAACCATGGAAGTAAGACGGCAGTAAGTAGAATGATATGAAAGTGCTGAATGTAAACAATTTTCAACCACAAATTTTATATCTAACAAGACTGTCTTTCAAAAGTGAGGGAAAGATTAAGACATTCCCAAATAAACAAAAATGGAGGAGTTCATTTCCACTAGACATTCCTACAAGCAATGCTAAAGAAGAGTTCTTCAGACTGAAAGGAAAGCACACTAGACCCTGGATCAAAGTATTACTAGCATAAAGAACCATTTAGGTAATTATAAATGCCAGTACTATTGCATTGTAGTTTGGGTATGTAACTCTAATGTTTTTATTTCTTACAGGTTCTAAAACAGAAATGCATAAGTAGTAATATAAATCTATGGTTTTGGACATATAATGTTTAAAGACATAATTTGTAATATGTACAACACAAAGATGGGAGGACAGAAAGGTATAAAAAGAGTGTTTTTATATGCTATTGAAGTTAAGTTGGTATCAAATCAAATATGACTGCTATAGATTTAGGATGTGAAGTTTAAGCCCTCTGGTAAGTACAGAAAAAAAATATACTGAAAGAAATGAGAAGAAACTCAAAAAGGAACACCCGAAAAAAAGAAAGAAAGAAATATGAAAGTGGGGGAACCAAGGGGAAAAATGATAAGATTTAGAAAAAGCAAACAGCAAAATGGCAGAAGAAAGGCCTGTTTTATAGACCAATACCCTTTATGAATACAGATGCAAAAATTCTCAACAAAAATATTAGCAAGCCAAATCCCATAGCACATTGTAAGAATTATACATGTTGACCAAGCGAGATTTATCCTAGGTATGCAAGGATTGTTCAATATAAGAAAATCAGTTAATATAATACCCCACATTAATAGGACAAAGGGGAACAAAAACATGTAGTCATCTTTATTGATACAAAAAAGGCATTTGATAAAGTCCAGCACCCCTTCTTGATAAATGCACTGAGAAAACTAAGAATGGAAGGAAACATCCTCAACATGATAAAAGACATATAAGAAAAACACACAGCCATTATCATTCTCAATGGTGAGATCAACATGTGAAAATCAGTAGTGTTTCTGCACAATGAACAATCTGAAGAGGAAATGAAGAAAACAATTCCAATTACAATATCAAACTAAAAAAACCAAATATCTAGGAGTAAATTTAACCAAGGATATAAGGGACTCATACATGGAAAAGAATTGCTGAAAGAAATTAAAGACCTAAATACATGGACTGAAAGACTCAATATTGTTAAGATGTCAATTCTACCCCCAAGTAATTTACAGATTCAATACAACCCCAATCAAAACTCCAAGAGCTTTCACTGCAGGAATTGAAAAGCCAACCATCAAATACATATGGGAGAGTATAAATAGCCAAAAACATCTTATAAAAGAAAAATGAAGTTGGAGGATTCACCGATTTAAGAAGTTACTACAATACTACAGTAATCAAACCAGTATGATAGTGGCACAAGAATAGATATATAGATCAGTGGAATCAAATTGAGAGTTCAGAAATAAACCCACATATATGTGGACAATTGATTTTTGACAAGGGTAACAAGACTACTCAATGAGGAAAGAATAGTCTCTTCAACAAGTGATCTGGGGAAATTGGCTATCATAAGCAAAAGGATGAAAGTTGACCCCTACCTCATACCTTATACAAATATTAACTCAAAATAGAGGAAAGGTGTAAATATAAGAACCAAAACAAGAGAACTACTAGAAGAAAACATCAGGAAGCACATTCAGGACCTTATGTCAGACAATGGTTTTTTAGACTTTATGTCCAAAGCATGAGCAACAAAAGAAAAAATACCTACATGGGACTTTATTAAAATTAAAAACTTTTGTGCATCCAAGACTTCATCATGAAATTAAAATGACAACCTAAAGAATGGATGAAATATATTTGGAAATCACATATCCAATAAGGGTTTAATATCCAGAATATACAAAGAAATTCTACAATATAACAAAAAATAGACAAGCAACCCAATTTAAAAATGGGGAAAAGACATGAATAGGAACAGCAACAACCCCCCAAGTGCAATGGCAAAGACCAATAAAGAAAGATCGTCCAACAATGAGCCCTTGATACTGATGACTGTGCTTATGAGCCTGTGCGCCTAAAATATGAACTAGGCCTAGAGCTGCAGGGTGCCTAACAGTTACCTCCTGAGAACTTCCATGTTGCTTAAATATGGCCACTCTCTAAGACAAACTCAGCATGTAAATGCATTACCTTCCCCCCAGGATGGGGCATGACTCCCGGGGATGAGCCTCCCTGGTGCCAAGGGATTACTACCAAATACCAGCTGATAATGTAACTAGAAAGAGACTTGAATAAAAGGGTCAACTCAGACCAGCAGAATATCTCAGCCTAGATGTAATATCAGGTGTTAAAAACTGCTTTTTGACCTTGAATAAAAAGGGAAAATGGAAAGGACAAATTAGTTTATATGGCTATGAGTCTCCAAAAAAGAGTCGGGAGGTCATCAGAGGGGTGATGGTTATGCACGCCTCAGCAGGGTCCCAGAGACAGCCAAAGTAGATATAAGCCCAGGTACTGGTTCTCCTGAGGGCTACAGAGACCCACAGGTTCTATGGTCATGGCAGATGGCTCTGGAGTTCAGTGATGTTAGCTGGTCCTACTTTGGAGTTTGTGTTCCTGAGTGTGATGGAGTTGGACTCAGATATGACCTTTCTACACATGCCTCTTCTGTTACTTTTACCGGACCTGTGGTTGGTGCTGGGGTTGGTGTATACTCAGATCTGAATCTCTGGACTGTCCATGTGACAGCCAGGCCCTGAGCCTCAGCAGACTTGCAACTCCTACCGTCTAGTTTATTGGACCTACCCCGGCCAGCTAACAGGGAGTTGAAGAAGGTCAACCACCACACCAGGGAGCCAAGAATGCCTACAACTGCAAGCAGTAGAATTGCATCCATCAAATCTAAGTCCCCTCTCGTTATAGAGATGGAGTGGACATAACCATGCCAGGGTCCACAGGATGGAGGAATAGAGTATGGATTAGAGTGCACTTACTGATATTCTACTATGGAACTATTGTGATTAGTAATGGCAAAAAATGTAACATTCATGTGGAGAAAGTGCCTATGGTAGCTGCTGAAGGTTGAGAGAGGGAAGAAGAGATATGATGTGGGGGCATTTTCAGGACTTGGAGTTGTCCTGGGTGGTACTGCAGGGACAGATGCTGGACATTGTATGTCCTGCCATGGCCCACTGGGTGGACTGGGGGAGAGTGTAAACTACAATGGAAACCACTATCCATGTGGTGCAGCAGTGCTCCAAAATGTATTCACCAAGTGTAATGAATGTCCCACAATGATGAAAAAGGTTGTTGATGTGGGAGGAGTGGGGTGAGAGAGGTGGGGGGTATATAGGGACCTCATTTTTTTTTTAATGAATAAACATTCTCCAAAGAGGATACACAAATGGCCAATGAGCACATGAAAAGATTTTCAATGTTATTAGCCATTAGGGAAATGCAAATCAAAACCACCATGAGATACCATTTCATACCCACTAGAATGACTACTATTTACAAGCAGAAAATAACAAGTGTTGGGGAGGATATAGAGAACTAGGAGCACTCATTCATTCTTAGTGGAAATGCAAAATGGTGCACAAACAGTGGAAAAGTTTGGCAGCTTCTCAGAAAGTTAAATACAGAATTGCCATATGATCCAGCTATCCCACTTCTAGGTATATACACAAAAGAATGGAAAGCAGGAACTCAAACAGATATTTGCACATGAATGTTCATGGTGGCATTACTCATAATTGCTAAAAGATAGAAACAAAGTCCATCAATAAATTCATGGATAAACAAAATGTGGTATATACATACGATGTAATGTTAGTCAGCCATTAAAAGGGATGCAGTTCTGGGAAATGGATGTGGCTGAACCAATTGGGCTCCCATCTACCATATAGGAGGTCCAGAGTCCAATGCCCAGGGCCTCCTGGTGAGGGCAAGCTGGCCCACGCAGCAAGCTGGCCCACATGAAATGACAGCCCATGCTGGCATGCCACCCTGTGCAGGAGAGCCCCCCTGCATGGGAATGCTGCCCAGTACAGGAAAGCCGTGTCGTGCAGGAATGCTGGCTGATGCTGAGAGCTGAAGCAGCAATATGATGCAACAAGAGACACAGAGGAAAGCAAATAAGAAGATGTAGCAGAACAGGGAGTTGAGGGGGCACCAGAGAGTAATCATTTCTCTCCCACTCAGGAAGGTCTCAGGATCAGTTCCCAGAGCCGCCCAATGAGAATACAAGAGACACAGAAGAACACACAGTGAATGGACACAGATAGTAAACAATGGGGGGAATAGGGGAAGAAATAAATAAATAAATCTTTTTTAAAAAATACTATTTAAAAAAAAGGGATGCAGTTCTGATACATATAGCAACGTGGATGAACTTTGAAGATGTGATGCTGAGTGAAAAATACCAGTCACAAAAGGGTAAATATTGTATGGTTCCACTGTTACAAAAAAATTAGAATAAGCAAATTCATAGTCAGAAAGTAGAATACAGGTTACCAGGGGCTGGGGTGGAGGTAGAGAATGGGGAATTACTGTTTAATTGGTACAGAGTTTCTGCTTGGAGTGACAGAAAAGGTTTTGATAAGGGATGGTAGTGGTAGCACAACATTGTGACTGTAACTAACACCACTGAAACAGACATTTGAATATAGCTAAAAGGGGAATTTTTAGGTTCTATGTATGTTGCTAGAACAAAACTTAAAAAAAAAAAAACATGAATCTGCACAACACAATCAGTGAGCCCTAATGTACTATGGACTATAGTTAATAGTACAATTATAATAATATTGTTTCATCAATTGTAACAAAGACACCATACTAATGAAAAATGCTAATAATGGGGTAAAGTATGTGGAAACTCTTCTGCATGATTTTTCTGTAAGCCTACAACTTCTCTAATATAAATAAATAAATAAATTTGGTAAAGAAAATCTATTTACATGACCTTAAAGTGTCTCCCCACAGATTTTTAAGTTATTTACAAGGGTAAAACAGCAACTATGCTGTAGAGAAACAATACCTTGTTCAGGAGCTCAAATTTAACATCACTATGAGGGTCAGAGAAATATTGTAAGTCTCTGGTTTTATTACCCTGAAAAGAGCACACCATCACCTATGTAGAATTCTGACCAAGAACACATAACTTAATCTAATAACAAGGAAACTCAAAATGAAGAATGCCCTATAAAATAACTGCTCTGTATTCTTAAAAAATGTCAATGTAATGTAAGACTGAAGTACTGTTCCCAATTAAAAGAGAGAAAAAGAGACATGACAACTATGCAATACATGAGCCTTGACTGGAGTCTGTAACAGAGGAAAAAAATAATCTATAAAGGACATTAATGGTGCAGTTGAAAAGGTAGGAATATGGACAAAGATTAGATATAAGCATGTCACTGTTAAATTTCCTATTATTTTATAACTATATTCTGGTTACATAATAGCATAGTTCTGTTCTTAGGAAATACGTACATACAGAAGTATAAAGGCACAAAGACTATATGGCACCTACTGTAAAATGATTCAAAAAATAATACAATAGAGATATTAGATAAATGTGTCAAAATAAAAAACTGATAAATCTGGATAAAAAGTGTGTTTTCTGTATTATTCTTGCAACTTTTCTACAAGTTTGAAATTATCTGAAATCATTTCAAAATTAAAAGTTTTTTAAAAATAAAATACAAAAGAGTAAGAAAAAAAACAAAAAACAAAAAGAAATGGTACCCTCTCAAGCCCCAGGCCAACTCTAACAAGGCTGGAGTTCA
This sequence comes from Dasypus novemcinctus, assembly GCF_030445035.2. Lineage (NCBI taxonomy): Eukaryota > Metazoa > Chordata > Mammalia > Cingulata > Dasypodidae > Dasypus > Dasypus novemcinctus. Next base: position 49,164,435 of record NC_080689.1, read on the forward strand.
GCCAGGGCAAACCTTGCAACCATACACAGTAACCCTGGTGTATGACAACCCTGTCCTTCCAACAAATCCCTTATTTGAGCTTGAGCATTTCTGTCCTTGGCATCAAATGATCCCTGACCACTTAAATCACAATCTACCACAGGCAGCATCTGAGAGCCAGATCCCCATCTTCTTCTCTTTGGCCTTGAACTCATGGGGTACATCTCTCTTGTACTCCGGGAAACTCTTGATGGCTGCAGCCATACTCATTCACCCTTGTATTCTGAGTGACTGGTGCACAAGAGATGCTCAATAAAGGCTTCCAGAATTGGGTGGAGCTGAGCTGCATAAACTGTGAGGATTTATACCATCATCAACGGTGGGCAAGGGTGAGCACCCCCACAGAAGCCTTCTCAATTGCCCTGATGCCTCCACTGTCTTCTCAGACACGTGCCCAAAAAATGCTGGTGTGACAAGCACAAAGCATTTGATATATGTGTTATTTTTGGTAGTAGGGAGAAAAACTATGTCTCTGCCTGATGTCTTAGACACTACTTTGGTGGATTTCCTATATATTAACCAAGTTATGGAGGTGATGGGAGTGGTAAAGAACGTTAGCCCCAAGGCAAATATTTATCCTAATGCTAGCAAGCACATCAACAAAAAGGGTTAAACTGGGATTTGGAAAGGTGGAGTAACTGAGCATCTTTGAAGGTGCTTGCTGTCTCCATAATGTGGTGCCTTCTGTCTCCAAGGACTTGCTCTCTTAATAACTACAAAATAATAGGGTTCCAGTTCCCATAGATATCAAAAATTCCTGAGCTCCATCTCCAAGCCTTAAGAATATGTGAGTCTTGCAGGTTCTCACTCTGATCAGGGAAGAATGGGCAGATAAGAGACTGGACTCAGCAACAAAGTACACCTACAACTGCTCTCCTAGTCCCTGAAGAGTCTAACCTTACAGACAAAGCAGAGAAAACACAATTAATAGGCCACAGGAAGTGAGCTTCTCCATCCAACTGAGGCCTTCCCATGGGAATCCTTCCCAAATCCCTGAATCTTGAGCTATGCAAGACTTAATGAAAACAATGAGCAGTGAGAGGAAAGGAATGGTTCTCGTAGAATCTGGGAGCTGACAAGACCAGTAATAAGACTGTTCAACTCTATTTCAACAAGGACGTGTCACTAAAAATTTGACTGGAAGAGGAATCTAATTCTATGACCTAATTGACTTCTATTTAGAGATGAGAGCCAAGCAAGTCTTGACTCAAAAAGTTCTCTTTGGCGAAGCCAACGTGTTCTTTTCCGATTGCTATTTTTGTCATTTTGAAGTTACAAAAGAGTTTCTACTTGTGGAAGGTATATAAGGAAACTTCTTAACACAATTTTTTATACCAGAGCCATAATAATTGCACGTTTTCCAAAGTCTAGAGCCTGGGAAGTGCATTGAAATGAGAAGGATGTTTTAGTGGTCTTTCTTGAAAAGTTGAGTTATTCAGAGAACTCTGTCAAAATACCTAGTTCCTACTGGGATAGATTTAGGGGAAATTCTTAATTGAATGGAGGAAAAGATATGTCCATAGAGCCCTTAATAGAGCTAAAACCTCCTTGGAATACCTCTGCAACCAACTCTGGCTTGTCACCTGAGGGGGAGAGGAGCCTCAACAGAATAAAGGAATGAATAGACCTTAACAATGATTTTGATGAAAAACTAATTAGGAGTATAACAAGGATATTATGAATTCCTGCCAGAATCAAAACTATAGACCTGATCATGTTGGAAACATGAGCCCTAGAAAAGAACAGCTCTCAGACCTGCTCTGAAAAACGCCCACGCGGGAAGGAGGGAATGGTGAGTTAGAATATTCTGAGGGAATCAGAGACACGAGCAAAGGCAAACAGGGTATGATGCTCTGACTTTGGAGAGGTTGCAGGAATGAGAGGTCATTTCGCTCTGTATGTGACCTCAAGAGAACCAAGTGCGTGACAAAGAGCAGAACCGGAGCTGGAGCTACGGCAGCTGCTGATGAAGGCAGAGAGTAGTAAGAAGAAATGAAACGCATGTAGAAAGCAAGTGGGTAGAGGACCCCTAACACTGTAAGGGGGAAAGGAACTGCATGCCTAAAAGGGCCACCATGAAAAGTATGCTTTTAATCATCTTCATGTTCTCCCAAAGTTAAACTGAGTAAGTTTTAGATTTTACTTTTTTCTTTCCTTTTTTTTCATTGTTTTAAAGAATCTATAATTTTTAACTGCAAGGAAACTTTGCAATGGTATGTAAATAAGATCTGAGGTAAATTGCAGGAGCTTTATTTTTAAGATGGTAAAAGCTTGGGTTGATTTCATTCAGGAAAGACAGTGCTCAGCCCAGGGATAGGAACAACAAGACAATCCCCATTTTGCCGATGAACAGGATAGGATCTAAAACAAAATTGGATGCTTTCTTAATCAGTCACAGGAAGCCAGCCCTCTTTGAGGATGGACTGGACACTGAGTCCTGCAATGGGGTTGGAGTCAGACCTCAACTAGGTAGCCTACTTCTTTCTCCTCTGTCCTCTCATGCCTTGGGAAATGTGTCTCTCATTTTTTTCAGATGATTTGTAGTCTCCTCTCTTCCCTTGTCCCCCATCAAGAGCTGGACAATGTTATAATTTTCTGTTACTAAAATTTTTATTTCTCTAAAGTGGTCATAAATGCTGGCTTGATGACAATCCAGAAATACTCCATATACTAAACACAAAAACTCACTATGAAAATTGCTTGGTTTATTTTTGTTTATGTTATTGAGTTCTTGCAAATGGCACAGCTGAATGTTTATCCTACCATAAGGAAACGCATTTTAGTATTTGTGTTTTTGTGGGGGGTTTTGCTTTTGCTTGAAAAGATAAGGGCAATAAAGGGGGAACTTATACACACACACCACACACCATATACACCACTTAAATTAGCAGAGGAGTTATTCTAAAACTTTTGACCCTCCAAAATCTTATTTTTTTCTTTCCCATAAAGATTAAAATACCTCTAGCTCAGAAATCTTAAAACAAATTGAGACAGACTAGACCTTCACCATTTTTTCCATAATGCTCACATACCCGTTTCTAGAATGCCTATAGGAGACCCATGGTCTTCACCCCATTTTTTCATGAAATGTCTCCTTGCAAGCAGGGCAGGCTGTCCTGGAACAGAACAGATAGAGACAATAAGACCCAGTGAGGAGCAAACAAAAAGACCACAAGAGAAGGGCAGGTCTTGCTAATACCATTAAGTTATATAAGATTCCAGAAATCATAGTGGCAATAGACAATTTAACTGGATTTCATAGAGACTGCTGTGAAATGGCAATTAAATCTAGATGAATGAGTAAAGCAAATAATGGAGAAATAGGAGATGAGACATATGCATGTAAGATCCCTTATTTTGCAATTAGATATAATAAAATGAGAGCTTTGGGAGTTGGGCTAATAATTTAATTACACACTTCTCGGCCACCATTGGAAGGCTCCTCTGCCCAGACCTCAATTGAGCCATTGTTAGAGTCTCACCTCGTCTTCTCCTTGACTGCGAAAAGGAATGAGTGGTTGCCAGTATCGTCATTTTACCCTCCCCTTTCTACAACTCTATAGAGTGAACAGGTGCTACATCAGGTTGGGTTTTTCTAAAAGATGTCCATTAGTCTCTAGCCCTCCAACTCTCACAAAACCATATGTTATAACAAGATGGCCTCTGGGCTTCCAAAAGTTGACAAAGCCTGTGGAGAAAATATCAGCTGGATGTTTCTTCCTAGGGAGCAACATGCAATCAGGGCATGAAGGTCTCCTTTGAACATTTTCTGAGTTAGAAAAAAAAAAAGAAATTTGTGAAAACAGACTCAGAAGAAAAATCTTACTGACCATAGATCCCAAAGAAAAAACATGGGCCACTCATGACCCCACATACCGCATAAGCAGTTTCTGTCTGTGTGATTGCCGAAATGTTGGCTGCGCCATCCTGGTCATTTAAGTCCGGTGAGGTCACAACCACTGAACAGAAACACGCAGAGTACGAAGGGCAGAGGCTTTGGGTGGAATTGGGCCCAGATTCTAGCTCTTCCTCTCCCTGATAATCGTGGCATTCTCTCTCTCCAGTTTCTTCCTCTGTAAAAAGAAATGACAACACCTTCATCACAAAGTTGTTGTAAGAACTAAACAGGTTGTAGGAGGTCTAGCTCCACACCTGGCTTCCAGCAAGCACTCAACACACAACTTCCCCTCCCGTGAGGTGAACAGCGCAGGGCTCCAGGATTCTGGGCTTCCGCAGATGACCTTCAGTAAACCCTCCAGTCGGCACTAGGAATCTTTCCACAAAGTAGAAACTGAGTCACACTGAATCTTTTCTAGTCATGGGACTGTACCAGCTTCCTCAAATGAAACTTGAGCTCAGCATGTTATGCTTGAAGCTGAGGTGGTTCATGCAATGATGTGTGGTTTGTTTGTTCATTTGTTTCTTCCTAAAATTTTCTGTAATGCTATGTTACAATTAAAATAAACACAGAAGAATCTCATGTTTAAAGTATTTAACTTAAACAGAATGCTAGAGCAGCACCATAATTTTCTCCCATACAGGAGTCTAGTAAGTTCCACCAAAGTCGATTACCTTTGTGACAATTTCAGAGCAGGCCCCATAGATTTCAGAGTGTCAGTGGAGCCATGAGAATTTACAAGTTTAGGGGTGGGGTGGGTGGGTTGACCAGAATCAAGACCACACGCACAAACAAACGTTCACACTGGCCTGAGCAACTCTTAGATCCAGAGGCCACCATGTGAAGCTGGTCTTAAGTAACTAGCCATGTGTCATTGGTAAAGCACTTTCCCAATCTCAGCCTAAGTCTTCTCATCGACAAAGTGAGGAGGGTGGACCATAATCTCTAAGGCACCACTCAGCCCAAATATCCTTCTAGCTACACATTGTTTTTTTCAAAACTAATTCAATTTTACCTTCTCCTCTCAATAATACAGTTTTTGTTTTTAAAATTCTGATGTAATTTATTGGCACAAAAATTATTCAGATACAACATGGTGTCTAGACATGGCTACACTTTATACATTGTGCATTGATATTTATTTTGCTCATTATTCCCAACATGTAGTAGACCTTCCCTGTGTTCAGCACCTCCATGACAGTATTTCTGTTTCCCAAGCCTTTGCTCTAAACAGAGCATTCAGACCTTACTGAAAATGTCTGAGAACCGGGCTATGGAAGGCTGTTTGGGCCGCCCCACTGCACCATGATCCCCACCCTGTGTTTGCTTGGCAGAACTGCCCAACAATCTGAATAACTCCTTTCCTAGTGGCTCATGTCTTGGATTGAAGTGTGTAAGTGGCAGTGTCACTGGGACAAGCAGATGACAGAAACTTTCCACCCATTTTGGTCCATCTGGCAAATGCTGTCGTCCATGGACCAGTGAGGTCATGGGATGGGAGGAAGTGATGACCTCTGCTTCTCTCAGTTCCTTATAGTCCAGAATCCTCCTATAGCTTTGAGTTGATAATGAATCCAGAAAAAGATAATGCTTCTAATTTCCAAAGCATTAAGATCGCAAGTTAAAGCAATTTTTCCTGTTTTGTTAAAGTGTTGAAAACACACTGGTAAACTGTGGGCAAGGCACGGGGCTAGGCGTTTACCCAGAGGCCCTCCTGTCCTCTGAGCACCGGGAGGGACAGAGGCAGGAAACCAGACCGGGTGAGGGCTTTAGGAGCTCGGGCTGGGCTGGCCGGTTACGTGTGTTACCTGAGGAGGAGTGTCTCGTCATCCGACATTTGCAGACACATTTTGCCCCAGGTCACCCAGCTGGTATGAAGTACAGATTCAAATGCAGTTCTGGCAGTTTCCAAGCTCATATTCTTTGCTGAACTGCTTGCAATGAGTCAGAATAGCTGGCTTGTAGTGAGGGCTTTGCAGAAATTCCATAGCATTGAGCAGAAACCTAACCTTCCTGGACTTCAGTATTTTCACAGTGAAATTTGAGGTTAAGCCTCAAAGTTCTCTAAGGATGTTCCAACTCAACAACCACAAAAAGTAAATGCCCTAAGTATCTGTGAAGCAAGGTTCATCTCTACGTCGAATTGGATTTCATAGCTGAGTCCTTGTCCTCCCCTAGTTCTTCCCCCTTGTCCACCTCCCAAAAAACAGAGAGCCTCCAAGGATTTGGATACTGTGCTACCATTCGAATTAGTGGAATGTATATTGCATGGTAATATACTTCATCATAAAAGGGGGATGCCAATCAGCTTATGAGAGCTGCAAAAGCAAGTGACTTATTTCTACTCTCACAGCTAATCAGCTAGGCCTCAAGGGACAGCTATTTGTTGATCTCTGAGCGTAGGGTGCTGTCCTATCTGACCCTCTCTATTCAGTTGTCTACCAAAAGATCTGAGAAGTTATTGTATTTCTGGGACTTTTCTTTGTTTAAAAAAAAAAGTGCAAGAAGATATTCAGCGGAATAAAAGAGAAGCATCGACGTTTCCATTGGTAATCAGGTCTGCGTGTTGCCTGCTACTGAGCGTTTTCAGAAGGCCTGACTGTCTGGGTTAATTGTTTAATGCTTTTAGTTAGAATTAAACTTTGCACCTGCTCTGACAGTGATAAATTAAATGTGCTCCTTTTCCAATACTGTTGCCCTCTTTAAGTAGAGACCAAGAAGTGTATCTCCCTTCTTCCCCTGCATTTGAGGAATCTCTGCTACACTGGAGTGTAAACCAGCATAATTTGTCACTAGAGCTAGCGCCAATTAAATTGATTGCGTTGGACTGAACTCTGGGACCCCTAATGCAAGCACTAAGGGAAAAATGGGCTCTTTTCTGCCCATTCCCCCATGTGGCACTTAGGCATAGCTCAACAGTGGAAGGCTTTCAAGGTTCAAAAGGGTTTTATTTTCAAAAGAAATGGGCATTGATCAGTTGCATTTAAAGGCAAAGATAATTCCAGAGCTTGAAGGCTGGATTTGTGTTTAAGGTCTAAATCTCTTTTTTAACCTTGGGGGGGGAGGGGGCAGTATAACATAAAAGCAACAAAGAGATTAAGATTACAAAGGGTTTGCAAGTGTAAATGACGTGGTGGTATTCTCCAAACACAACACAGTCCACATTCACAAGCCCAGGCACAGGTCAGCATTTGATCTGTTGGTTTTACACCTGTAAAAACAACTTGTGTTTATTTGTCACTCAGCAAAGCAGTTGGGGCAAAAGGGGAAAAAAAGAAAGAAAAAAATGGAAGAGGAGTGAACTTTCTCATACCACAGAGTGTATACGTGCCTTCCCCAAACCTACTGAAAAGTAAACACAGTAAAAGGTCAGTGTGGCAGAGACAATCAGAAAATCCCCTCTCTTTGTCAGTGCAGCACATACCACACAGGAATCAGAGGAGGAGGACGCTCCTTTCATTCACTGTCCCCACCTCTGATGCTTGGGTTGTTATGCCACATCCTACCAAGGGGGCTTATAAATAAGCCCTAAGCCAATATCAGGCCCTTCTTGTTCCTTTATTTTTGGACTACCAATTATGTGTTCCCCCATCTTGTCTTTTAGCTCAGTTTCCCATAATCAGTCCTACAGAATATCACCATTTGAGTAATCTCAGATGTAAGTCAAGTCTGCAAATTTATAGATTCAGACTTCTGGTTAGCTGACCCTATTTTCACTGCACATAGTGAAACCAACGGTAAATGTGTCCACTGCCCTATTCAGATTTCATTCCTTAACCATCCTCTTTCTTAACGTGTACCTTCCTCAGCAGCATAGCCTTCTGTCATGACCTCTATCCCTTGGTTCTTCTTTTCACAAACGGAAGCCTCAGGGACATTAAGCTGTCATGGCTAAACCAGGTGGTAACAATGGAGTGTTCCTACTTGAGAGAGAGAAAGGGCCTTAGCAGGAGAAAAGGGTGAAGGAACTGATGTTTACTTGTATTTCCAAGGCCAGCTCAAACACCTGGGTACCCTGAGAAGGATAATAATTTGGTATGAATCTGGGTAACTAAAAATTCAGTGCCCTACAAATAAAGAATGTTCTTTCATGAACTATAGCAAATGCATTCACTATTACAAGATATTAATAATAGGGTGGTATATGGAAAGAAAGACAATGAATGAAAATTTTTACTATAGTTCACAGTAATATTGTAATATTTTTCATTAATTGTGACAAAGGTACTATATCAATGCTAAGGGTCAATAATTGGGAGCTATAAGGAGTAAGAGTTTTTTGGTTTGGGTTTGTTGTTATTTTTATCTTTGGAGCAATGAAAATGTCCTGAAGTTGATTGTGGAGATGAATGCACAACTCTCTGTTGTATAATATAAACTCTGATTATACTGAAAGCCACTGATATTGATTGTATGCTTTGGATGGATTTTATGGTATATGAATCATTAATTTTAAAAAATCCATAGCTCCTTTATACTCATTCTTTGAAGAAAAAAAAAAGTTCAACACTTATTTTTGGAGAGAGACCATGCACAAATGTGAAGAAAATAGAAAAAAAGAAGAATGATTTAGGTGGCAGTTCCCGGTCTCTCTAGCCTGAACAATTCAGCTGGCCCCAAACTTGCATACTCCATCAGGAAAACAAGAACCTTGCAGTACAGTGATATCTAGTAATTATTGAACATGCTCTTCCCAAGAAACCTAACAAAGCATTTCTTCTAACCCTACACTATAATCTCCTGATAAAAATTCTGGGCTAAAAAGACAGAAAACGTTACATTTTCTGGGATGTTTTGTCATGTCACCACTATATCCGTGTCCTATATTAGTTTTTTAGGCAACTTAAAAAATTATTATAAATATAGTAGCTTTAAAAACACCCATTTATTTTAAAAAGGTCACACACACACCAAAAAAGAAGAAAAATAAAATAAACACCCATTTATTACCTCATAGTTTCTGTGAGTACAGAGTAGCTGAATCCTCTGCTCAGGTCTCACCAGACTGAAACTGATGTATCTGGAGAGCTGCAGTCTCATCTGGGGCTCAGGGTTTTCTGCCAAACTCTGTAGTTGCTAGCAGAATTCAGTTCCTTTAGTCTCAGTTTTCTTACTGGCAGCTGTCCAGGGACCACTCTAAGCTCCTAGAAGCCATTCTCATGCCCTTGCCATGTGTCCTCTCCACAGGTTGTCCATAACATCACTGTTTGCTCCTTCAAGGCCAGCAAGAGAATTTCTCTACTTCTAAGAGCTCACTCACTTGACTAGGTCAGACCCACCCAGGATAATCACCCTTTCTAGAAACCGAAATTCAACTGATTAGGACCCTTAATTGCATCTGCAACATATTTTCGTGTTTCCCATATAACATAACCTATTTGTGAAAGTAATATCACTCCATTTTCCCAGGTCCTGCCCACACTCAAGGTCATTACACAGGGTGTGTACACAAGCAGTCAGGAATTTTGGGGCCATCTTAGAATTCTGCCTAACACAGGCTTTCTTAGAAAGCCTCCCTGTGTGGGAGGAATGGTAGGGGGAGGTGGGAGGGGGCACACCTCTTATATTTTTTAAAGGTAACATTTTTTGTGATCTATGTCTCCTTAAAATTAGAAAAAGACAATTTAAAAATTCATGTGGAAAAAAATAAATAAAATAAAAATAGACCCTACCCAGAAACCTGCTGAAGGGAAGGCTACTTCTAAGGAAAAAGCTGGAAATACCCTGCTGAGACCCTGGCCAAGAGGACCCACTGGGAAATTTTTCCAAGGTCAAGGGGAAGCCCCAGATACTGCCAAACAACAGGCCTTCTGAGAGCTAACAGGAGGGGCAACCCATCAGAACAGCAAACAGCGGCGGCCCAACCCCAATATTGGAAAGGTAGAGGAGGAAAATTCTTAAAAATGCTTAACCTTTGGCCATACATATGTGTGTCTTACATTGTATAATGTCCACATTCAAGGTCTCAGATTATGTACTTATCTCTTTTCTTGTTTATTAATAAATTGTTTACTCCCGGAAGGAAGGAAGGAAGGAAGAAAGGAAGGAAGGAAGGAAGGGAGACACCCTGCAGACTAACAGCCTTTGACCCAGCTCTCATTCCAAATCTTGTCTTAGAAGTACAGTATAACCAGTACATCTCTCTGGAAATTCTCCTCTGCTAAGTTCATCTGCAAATTAAATTGTTTTTAGAATCCCAGTTTTATCTATGGATTCATAAAGGAACCAATAACATTCCCAGAGTTCTCTGGATAATGGGCAGCTAAAAGCCAGGAGGCCATCTTTAGAGAAAGATATTGGTAGGCCTGGGGAGGTGGTCTGGTGTAAAACAGACCCTGCCTCTTGGGATACCTTTGGAAGGGAACATGCTAAAATATGCTTTATCAACACATGCAAGAAGAGGAAAAAATCAGATTTTCCAATTTAAATCACAGTAGCAGCTTCCTCACAAAAGAATATAAGATAAGGAGGGAGGAAAGAGTGAGTAGACAAAGAAGGAAGACAAAAAATTTGCTCTGTTCTAGTCTACCACATTCTTACTGGGATACAAGGGAAATGTTTGATGTATCCATTAACAAGGAAAAAGAAACACATCCTTCTGATCTGAGAGAAGGTTGAGTCTAATGACTGACACCAGATTATCCTTCCCAAAATATTGCTTTCAACAACTTGCTGTCTTATTCAAGAACTCCCACCACCTACCCATGTCCTACTATATCAAGTCAAATTGTCACATGAATTTTATGTCTCAGCCTGACACTGAATGCCTTCTATAGTCTAACCCTCCTACCTAACAACTCAAATTTCACAAAATGCTCAGCACAATTCCTATAACTTTTGGAAGAGGACTTTCTATAAGAGGTAAGATCTTCCCTAAAATGGGACGCCTTCATTCCTTACACCACAGTTTGGTCAGTGCCTGCCTACAATGGTTTTTCTTGCCCTTCTTATCTACCCATGCCATTGCTTTCATTCTCTATTGACCATCTACTGTGTGTCAAGAGCAGAAGATTCATTTTCGCATCCCAGGAATACTTTAGGGGCTGACTTGAGCCTCATATTCTCCTCCTCTAAATTACCAATTTTATAGTCTGAAATTAATTTAGCTCCTATTGGGTGTCTTCTTTTCTGGTAGTTTGCTGTGCCACATATCTCGTTTTCTGAGGTGATTCTTTGTGCACTCTAGAACATGTTTTTTAAATCTATGGGTCAAGGTCTTCTAGTATGCTATGAAATCAATTTAGTAGATTGCAATCAGAATTTTTTAATGGAATGATTGGATTAAAAAGGAAGGAAGAGAAGGAGAATGGAGGCGAAGGGAAGGGAAGAGAGGGGAGGGGAGGGAAGAGGAGGGACGAGGAGGGAAGGGAAGGGAAGGGAAGGGAAGGGAAGGGAAGGGAAGGGAAGGGAAGGGAAGGGAAGGGAAGGGAAGGGAAGGGAAGGGACAGGTATTGTAGATAGTAAGGGTCTTGTTTTGTGATAATTTTATGATATGAATGTGTGTGTATAAACTGAAACATTAAGTGTATATAGTGTGTAATGATTTAAAAGGCATTAATAATTTAAATTATCATCAAAAAGCTGTTTTAGACCACTCTACAAGGCATTGAAATAAGCATTTAAAAAATCGGAGATGGTCAGAAAGATGCCGAAAGGTTCCACACGAAATCAGATGACCAACAGCCCTGAAACAAATGGAGTAAGTCACCTGTGCAACCATCAAAGCAGATTTCGTGTCCCCACAGTCTAATGATAAAGGGGGTGATAAGTAATATTTATACATAATTTCATCACTTACAAAAGATTTTCATATTCTCTGACACCAGTAATGCTTTATAAGCCAAGAAGACATTTTTCATAATTCCCATTCTAAAGGTATGATACCTTGAGAGATTAAGCAGTTTGCCCAAGGCCTTATAACAGGTAATGAACTCAAATCTTCCAGCACAAACCCCAAGTTCTTTCCTCAACCTGCTTAGAAAATTATAGATTGCTTCATCAGAATTCATCCCATTTTAGGGAAAATCTTACCTCTTCCAGAAAGTCCTCTCTAACAGTCCTTGTGACCTAAACTACAACTTCTAACACCATCTAGATCGTTTCTTGGGTTGCTCCAGGTAGATAAGAGCTCTAGCTCCAGGCCAACCCCTCAAGGATAGGGACCATGACATATTCCTCTTCATAACTTCCCATTTATGGATTAATCTATTGTCTGCCTTAACCTACCATAGCTCAGTTAGGTATTTGAGAGAAGAAAGGAACCTGCGTGATACCAGGAATGTGTCAAAGCAATTGGCAAAGTTGAAGCCTAGTACCATGGGGCCCCTTCATATTATTTAAATCATCAAATATTTACTGGGCATTTATACCAGGCAAGTACAGTACAAGTGCTGTGGAGCTTATAGCTTAGAGATGCAGGCAGAAAGGTAAACAATCAACAAAAATGCATGGCAGAAAGGAATGGGAGCTATTCATTAATGGAGGAATGATATACAGGCTATGGAAATAGGAAAGAGTTTAATTCTGAAGGGAGGATGAGAGATGGCTGCACTGCCAGAGTAGCATCTGAACTGAGCCTTGAAAGTCAGAGAGGATGTCACCAGCAGAAGCTTTCAAGACATTAGCTCCATTTGTACGACCCATTTCAGATTCCCCAGAGCAGTAGGATCAAGGATACCAGTGACTAAAGCAGGAGGTCACAGGCGATCCTGCAGGACCTGTCCTGCTGGCTTCAAGATTTCTGCCAGTGGCTAGGCTGGGAAGAGCCCTGAGCAGCCAAAGGTCAAGGGTTTATCCCCGAGGCCTGCTGCCCAGGTCAGCTTTAAGGCCACAGGAAGAAGCCTTAGCCCTGGTCCCAGGGAGCGTGGAAAGCCAATTGTAATGGGGTTGCTGTTTTCGAGAGTGTAGACTGTATCAATCCAAAGCCCTCATCTGTTAATGTCTGGAATAGGAATGAGCGGATTAGCCTTTCAAACCCTCCTGGATCAAGTCAAAGTCGCTGGGCCAGTGCTCAATGCCACGTTTGGAGCCACCCTTGATAGAGGCCTGTGCTTTTACATTGTTTGGTGGAGGCAAGGGGGGTGGTCTCTCCACCCCGCCTCCCCCCCTCCCCCCTCCCCCCGCTGTCCTCATTTTGAAAGTGTTCCTGATTGTAAAGACAAAGTATTTGTCCTTTTCTCATGTGGATCAGGAAACCCCTGAGAAACAAGGAGAAGAATCCATCAGCTGATCTTTGGTCCACCTGGACCTAGTGTGCAAGGGCCTCAAGCCCTTTGCTCACCTGTGAGTGCAGACAAAGGGTTGATCCAAATCCTCCTTCTCTGAGAAAGGCCAACATGCATCCCGACAGGAAACTCTTTCCCTGGCTTAGGACTGCAGGGGCCAAGGCTCTGGTGAAAGAAATCTCCAACATCCCCGAAGCCCCCTGATCAGTTTTTGAAGGCGAAGTCTGTTCAACCAAAGCTTATTCTGTGCAAAGTTGCCAGGTGCCGGCTGAGGGGATTTCCACGCCTCGTTTCCACCACAGCAGGCAGATGCGGAGTCTCAGAATCCAGTCGTATCTTTCTCTTACATTTCAGAGGCTCAAGCAGAGCTTGCCCGACTCCCTTCCATCGGTACCACCAACACGCTTTGGGCTTTTTTGATCCAGGATTTAAGATTTCCAAAGAGATTGTGAGCATGACTTACAGCTCTTTCCCACACCTTCTTCCTTTATTCTCCCTAAGGAAGGCAGATAGATTATACCCATACGAGAGATGAGAAGACTGAGAACAGAGAGAGCACAAATGATCTGGCCCAGAACCAGTAAAGGAAGGAGAATTCAAATTTGGAATTTACCTCTCCTACCCCTTCATCAGAACTCCTGTTTCCTGGAGCTAGTTTTACAAGCCACATCAAGATCTGAATTTGTCTCTGTAGGGTATCGAGCTTTCCCAAGAGGCTTTTGGGGAGGACTGTGTATAAATCTTCTCAATACTGACTCTCTTTTTAAAAAGAGCATCTTTTGTTTCTTTCTGATATAAAAGCAATAAATCATCATTGAAAATAATTTGGACAATATAAAAAAGAGGAAAATTAAATTCACTTCATAATCCAAAACCCAGAGACATGAATTGTTAACATTTGGGTTTATTTCTAGTACTTTTTGTATGCATGCCTTTATTTTTTCCAAACTGAAGTTACACTTCTAAATACTTTAATATTCTGCCATTTTACACTTAACATTCTATTGTATTTCCCATGTTGATAACTATTATTCTACAACATCCCCTTAAATAACCATGCAATGATACATGATAGGGATGTGCTATAATTTATTTCACCAATCCCCTATTTTTGGACATTTATGTTGCTTCCAAATATTACAAATTATAAATAAAGCTGGGGTGGAAATGCCAGCTGCAAGAAGGAAGGAAAAGTCCCTATTTATTAATTCATTATTTCTTTCTTTCATGGAAATAGTGCCCAAGTAAGGTTTGATAGCAGCTCTCCTGGATCTTTTGCGGGATGGTGTAAAAGACCCCTTTGCTCCACTGGCACAGATGGCATCATAAAGGAGAAAGAGCACCAGATTAAGAGTTGGGAATCCTGATTTCCTTACCAGCTTGTAAATCACTGCACGGCCTTAACGTGAGTCACTTTACCTCTCTGACCCATAGACTTCATTCGTCTATGCAATAAGGGCATTCGACTGGATGATTTGAATATTCCTTCCAGTCTTAACACCATCTACAGTATCATTAGGGAGACTACCCTCAGACTCAAAACAATGAACTTTCCAGGACCATCTATTGATGAAAGGTGGCTTGTGTGAGTCAGAACAGCAGTCCCCAAACTGTGTTGGGATGAAATTGTGTGTCCCCACAGGTGTGATGTCTATCACAGGCAATTTGTTGCTCATAGCAATTTATGATCTGAAAATAATTTGTTTAGTTTTAGTCATTGGGAAGGGATTCAAGATTTTTCCCCGTGATAAATTCACTGTCACAGGACATGCTTTCGAGAGCATAAGAGCAGAGGGCGAAGTTAGAGTTCATGTGCCCAGAAGGTATAAACTCTTGAGTGAGCGCCTTAGATCTGAGTCCTGTGGTTTCCATAGTGCCACAAAAGGACACTCCTGCTCCTCCCCGTCCTCTTCTCCTTCGCTCCCCTGGGGTTAAACAGACTCAATTTAATGCATTTGAGAGATGAGCCTGAAATAAAAAATGCACCTTCTCGAGAAGACAATAAAGGAGGCTCTCGGCATTCAGGCCTGGTCCAAGGCCTGCCGACTCTGTCTAATATCAGTCACGGGCTGCCTCATCTGGGTGTGCCCCTGACAATGCCTCGCATGGCATCAAGGGTGGGCAGGAGAGCCCTTAGGTCCACTGGCAACATGCCCACTGCCACCCTGCAAAGAAGGCTTGGGGTGGCCAGGGACTTCTCAGCAGAACTGGGGTGTAGACTAGACCCCAAGAGAAAGTAGGGTGTGCATGGGGCGAGGGGAGGCGAAGGAAAAGGAAATCCCCTACCTGACGGACTGAGCTGGCGGAGATCTGCCCACCTTCCTCCGCTATTCCGCTGGTGGCTGGTGGCCGGGTCCTCATGGGTTGTCCCTGGATCCGCCCAGACTGTCCCCAGCAGCCAGAGCCCAAGTGGCCGCTGGATCACATCCAAACTTGTCCCCGCTGGTGGTGCCCATTCACTCGGAGTGAGCAGGAATGTGCGCTGTGTCTTAGAGAGGAGCACAGTGCTCTTCATAAAGCCCTCCATTGTGGCTGGTGCATGCAAGAGGGACTCCCGCCCCGTCTTTGAAATATGCAGCGTACGCCAAAGGGGACACGGAGCTCATTTTAATTCCTGTGTCAATAAACTATTCCTGAAGGGTTCAACCTCTGGTGAATAATCCCCTCCAAGCCAGTGAGTATAAACTGTATTTTATCTCTAGCTGAGAATGCAATAGAGAACAAACAAAAAAGATAGGGCAATACCAGAAGAAGAAAAAAAAGCATGTGGGATGGCATAGACGGATTCAAACACTAGAAAATTACCACCAGGGCCACTCTCCCAAAGGGAACAGCTTATGAGGAAGAAAAATTCAGCTAATCCCAAAGCAACCATAAACAGATAAATGGGGGGGGGGGGTGAAGGGGCAAGGAGGCTAGGGGCCAACAGCAAGATTCTCCTGTCCAGGCACTGCCCCCCTCATTCCAGGTTCAACGCTAGTTTAAGGGTTCACAAACCTTGAGACTCTGAGGCACTCCATTCCTTCTCTGAGATGCTCCCCACCATCAGAGTCACAGTTTTCCCGGATCTCAAGAGATCAGAAGGTGGGCAGGTTCCAGAAGTTTCCTGATCCTTCTTGAAGGAACTTGTATAGAAGAAAGAATAACTTGAGGTTTTAGATTAGCAGGACCTTGAGGCAACTGTGAGGGAAAGTTAGGTCCGTCCCAGTGCTCCATCCCACTGAAGCGGGTTTGTGGAGAGACAGTGAGGAGGAGCTCAGAGGACTGGGCTTCAGCGCGGCTCTGCCGGGAGCTCGCCGTGGGGCCGTGGGCAGCCCCCGGGCTCCGCCTGGCTCAACCCTCTTGCCTTCCAGTCTGGGGAGTATGATACCTGCCCAGCCCACCTTTCCAGGCTGTGATGGGGCTGCAAGGGAAGATTCTACTTCAGCCAGCATCCAAGGTCCCTCCTGGGAGTACAGGCCTGAGGTGGGCCCACCTCACCTACTGAATCAGAAATTCTGGGTCCCACCAGCCATTCCAGTACAGTGACAGACGTGTGACCATGTATCGCAATGTAGTGTAACAAGCTTCATATTCAAAATGTGTCCAAGAGGGAAAAAAAGAAAAAAAAAATGTAGACGAGAGGAATACAGGTGTACTGAGGAGAGTGAGTTCCATCTCAGGGAAGTCAGATAAGACATTCTGGAAGAACAAGACCTGGACTGGGTGTGGATGAACAGGGAAGGGCATGTCAGCTAGAGGGAAAAGCATCTGCAAAAATGCAGGCATGGTGTCTGCAAAAACACTTCGGAGAATAGAAATCCAACACCCCATTTTTCCAAAACTATCTCCCAGTCCTATGGTGCTTTTCAGTCTCAGGGGACTCTAACATATGTTTTCCATTTTGGTCCTTAAAATTCTGTGAAATAAGTGATTCTCCATTTCACAGATATAGAAACTGAACTTGTCAGAACCTCATCATTCATTGAGCACCAACTACACACAAGGTAGAAGAATATAATGGTTGATAGTTCAAGTCCCAAAGCCTTGTTTGATCCAGGCTCCCTCAAATACTAGTTGTTTGAGTCAGGCTGTGTCCTTCTCAGAGTTTCAGGTTTTGTACCTATAAAGTGAGGACAACAACCATACTGACCTCACAGGGCTATTTTAGAATTAAATGAGATAATACACACACATATGTGGTGTTAAACACATAGTAAACAATTGCTCCATGAGTACTGGTAATAATTAGGGCACTCTGATTGAAGTATAACATGTTCTAGCTGTGTAATAGTAGGCAATTTTGTATAATCCTGTGACCTCGGTCTTTCTGAACTTCAGACCCCCTGTTTGTAAAACAAATTGTTTGGGTTAAGCCAACCCTCAATTTCCCTTCAGCTCTTAACATTCTGTGATTCTAAGCACATCAAAGCCTCTTATAAAGCATCTCAATATTTACCCTTCAAGAAAATCTTTCTAGGCACCTTCAACCTACCAAGCACTGCCCTGGAAACAGCAAGTCCCACTAAGTTCAGCCAGGTGGGCTGAGATGCCAAGAGATAATATAGTACAGTGGAGTAGAGCCACCCACAGAGGTCACAGTGTGGGTGATGCAATGAGCCAGTGCTTGTCCCAAGCCTCAGTGGTTCTCCAAGCATGGTCTCTGGATGGTCTCCAAGCATGGTCCACAGCACCTGGGACTTGCTGGACATGCAAATTACTGGGCCCACCTCCCTACTGAATCAGAAACTCTGGGGGTGGAACTCAGCACCCTGAGTTCTAACAAATCCTCTAGGTGATTTGGATGCAGGGTAATGCTTAAGAACTATGTTCTAGGAAAACAGAGAAAGTCTTTGTATTGGGAGTTAGCCCTTGTAATCACTCATCTTCTTTCATCTCAAGTCATAAAAATCTAGGAAGGAACTGCATGAGGAGGCTTTCTCTCAGCTCCCCCAGTGCCCTGTAGCCTGGTGCTCTGGTCTCAAGTGTGAAGAATTACAATTGCTTGGAGGCTGTGGCCAGGTCTAACCAGAGAGAGAGTGGCCTTTCTGCATTCCTATCCTCCATCTCTTCACCAGATGGTTCTCTCAGTCAGACAAGCAGTGTCCAGAGAACGGTACCTGGCATTCCCACAGGAAGGGTCTGAAAACCAGATGAACCGCTGCCAGAGACCAGAAGAAATGTGAGGCCGCCCTGAGGGAGGGCCCTCTTGAGGAGTGAAACGTTTGTGAGCAGCTGACAGGAGGCCCCACGGCCCCAACGTCAGATGCCTGGTGTCTCCCAATCTCACACTGCAAGAGGGCATGGTCTCTGCCGGCCTGACGCCTGCACCTCGACCCCGGGATTCTTGAAGAAGATTGTGCTAACATCTTCATTTCTTCCTCAGCTATGCCCCTTGAGTGTGACTAGGAAGAGCAAAGCAGAAGCGGATGCATTTTTTTGTTGTTGTTTTTAAGATTGAGCAGGGCACATTTTTCTGACTTTGGAGAACCTTCTCTACATCTGGATAAATTGCCAACAGGCTGCAATCCCTGTAAGGAATGTGGAACCATCACAAAAATCCCAGACCCAGACAACATCCTGTGCAGGGCGGCGGCGCTACAGGAATAATGAATGTGCTTTAAAGACCTTCAAAGAGGAATCATCTTCCTCCATCCCCGCTCTCAGCCTCTCCTGCTGATTTATCACTCCTTCTGTCTCACAGCCTTCACTAAAAGCCAGAGAGCTACTTTCAGACTGTTTTTCCGGGCACAAGGCAAGAACCCTGGCTGAGGCTCACAAAATGGTCTCAGGTTCTTTCACAACAAGGCCAGGACCATCTTCCAGCCCAACCAGCACAGCCTGACTTCCAGGCACTTCTAAACATGGCACCAAGGAAACCCTGTGAGCCAAGCCACTCTTACTTGCCCAACTCTTTGGTTCCCTTCATCTATAATTTAAGAGAAGAGAGAACAAGTAGGAAAGATAACAAAAGACCAAACGCCGAGATGACAGAGTGGTAGTAAATGCAACAGGGAGAACACCTGGGTGCTTGGACTGGGAGACGATACCAGGGGAGAAAGGAAGCCCAACTTTACTTCCTATCCTCTGATTAAATGGCACAGTCATCATGTTTTCTTTTTGAAAAATTGATAAGCGTATCTTTGAATTTAGAGACAAAATCATTAATACAGAAAGCAGTAAGTACAAGAGGCTGCATCGCCTGTTGGAAGCTCTGCTTTAACATTTTTAGCTCTGCTCTGTGCCCTGGGCTGCTGTCTTAGGAGCACATCTCAAACTCTAGAGAATAAAAACAGACAAGGGATTTAGACGTGTGACCAACTCATCAGCTTGGGCCTTTAATAACCCATTACTTCAACCAAACAGACAGGTAAAGCCGCTTCCCTACCACCTCCCATCTGATCTCATCTTAATTTCTTTAAAATGTTTAAAAGGCACTTGAACCAAAAATAAGATGACCATTCAGCCATGTGCCACAGCAAGGACAAAGCTTTCTCCACAGACAACAAAGGAACAGAGTTGTTGACTGACATTATGCTCTAAATTTGAGCTCGTTATTTCAGGTAGAGTTCTCAAACTTGGAAGGGTGGGTGGTTATGCAGATCTCAACATTTATCTCAGCCTCACTGGTGTCTTACTTTTTGCAAAAGAACTTTGTCCCTGCATTTCTTTCTTTTCCCTCTTTTCCTCTTCTTTCCCTTTCTCTTTCCCTCCCTTTCACCATTCCTTCCTCTCCTTACATTCTTCCTCCCTTGTATTCCTTTTCTACTAAAGAAATTTATGATTTTGCTAGGAAGAGTGATTTCACACAGATTCAAGCAGCTGAACTTTTATGCATTCCTTTCCCCTAAAAAAAAAATTCCTAAGCGAGAAGAGCTAATAAAGTCCTATATCTCTGATGATAGTGATGCAGCAGTGCAAACAAATTATAGTGTTCAGAAAGTTTGAGAGACTGAAAAGAAATGCACAATGTGAAACACCAAATTTGCCTGTCAAGGTTTTTTTTTATTATTATTACTGCTTGTTTCATTTTATTTTCTTCTTAAAGCTGATGTTTGCAGCGATTTGCTTCACGATAGGAAATTCCAGATCCAAGAATACTGATTTACAACTTCAATCATCACCTGACAAATACAGCCCTTGCTAAGTGAGAGCTGATCCATAACAGGTATTTCAAATTTTCATAAGTCACAACATATCAACCCTAAAGTGAAGAGTTTCATTCACAGGAAACAATTTTCTGAAATCAGCAAATATTTTTTTATAAAGAAATAAAAAGTAAAGAATAAAAGGGAAGAAAAAAAAAAAACCTCCCCTGTAAAGACAACTTCATACCTAAATATAAGAATCTCCGTGTTGAAATATGATGAGCTCTGTGGCTTTTATTATTTTTATCAGACCTCTGTCTCACACTCTGGGTTTAACCCTTGTATTTCCCTGCCCAGGTAGCTTTCCAGGAAATTATATAAACTGGCTGGTGGCCTTAATGGAGAACCCAGAGTTAACCTATAAGTCCCCCAGCTTATGCCAACGGCTGTTCGCTGCTTATTGTCACAAAACATTGTGTCTGAGCCACTCTGACATCCTTCTTCAAGTTTTCATGGAACATGAGACCATTTCAGCATTGAATTATTGCCTCAGATCTATTGTGTATGTGTCCCTGAAAAATAGCTGCTGCTGCTGCTGCCAAAACTGTTAATCTCTACTCTGACACAGAAGTACAAAGATTAGAAATACCACCCTTTCAGTAAAAGTTCTTTCTTCTCCAGAATTCTTTCTACTCTTTAAAAAAAAGAAAGTATAAATTTTTACTTCTTCCAAAATACTCAGTTGCACCTGGAAAATTTATGCAGTTACCAGTGAAACCAAAATATCTAGATAATTTCTAGCTTTATCAGAAAGAAGACACTAAAAATTTAAACAACAAAAAGCTTATTTCAAAGATATTCCCCAAGGAATTAATTTTGAACATATTTAACATATTTTCTTGTAAGAAAGGTTTGTTTGTTTTTTTTAAAATTGACAGTTCTGCCAAATTGAAGGCTTATAGCATTACTAGGATGGTTCACTAATTTATTTTACAAAAACTCAGATATCGAAGTGTGGATGTGACTCAAGTAACTGAATGCCTGCTTTCCCTGTACGAGGTCCCAGGTTCAAATGCTGATACCTCCTAAAAACAAACAAACAAATGAAAAAACAAACTCTAACTCGGGAGTGGAGGTAGTTCAGTGATTAGGCACCTCCTGTATAAGGTCCTGGGTTCAATCCCCAATACCTCCTGCGGGGGAAAAAAAAAAACCACTCAAATATCAAATTTGAGAAATTTTCAGGCTAGGGCTGTGGTTTCCAATTTGTTTTGAAGAGAAAATAGATCTTCAAATGGGAGTTTACAGAAAGCCTAATATGAAAAATAAAAAATCATGGAGTGCTTCTGCACTCTCAGATTTTTATTTTTTATTTTTTTATTTTTTGGTTTTTATAAAGGTTATTTATTTGGGGTAGGAGCTTACAGATACCAGGTCATAAAGCATAAGTTACTTCCCTCACCAAAGTCTATTTTCACATGTTGGAGCAAGATGGCTGTTGACATCTGTAAGGGTTCAGGCTTCCTGGGTTCCTCTGGGCTCAGCTCCTCTGTTTTCTCCACAAGGTCAGCTTAGACTGTCAGGTGAAGAGCTCTGTCTCTCTCACCCTGGGGCTCCAGCTACAGCATCAAACCCCAACATCAAAAACTCCCAACATTAAAAGCCCATTATTTTTGAAAAACAAAAAGAAAGTACTATTAGATATCATATGTTTAAAGACCAGCACCTAATGGTAGAATCAGGTATTGCAGTCTAAGCTCTCTTAGACATTGGAAATATGCCTGGCAAAAGAAACCTAAGAAGGGCTAATTCAGAGTGCTTTAAATATAGAAAAAGGACATTGTCCAATGTAAAATATCTCTACCTACAATAGATAGGGATAAAGTAAGTATGACAGAAGAACTGCCAAGTGTCTCGTAGTTCTAAAATAATTGCAAAAGCACACCCAGTATATCTCAAGGAGTCCAGAGTACCTGACCATCAAGTTAACATTGTCTTCCTATAACATATTCAACTCATTATTTGGTGAGTTTTTATGAGAATCAAAGCCACATTTTATACAATTGGTTGGAAAAATAAGATTTAATATAAAGTCAATATTGCTGAACAGCAATGACTTTGTAAAGCAAAATATATTCTTATCGATTACTCATGAGAATAAAGAGATGGGACAAGAACAAAATAAAATTACACATCATCTATGTTATTTCTATTCAACTTTGAAATGCAAAGGCACAATTTCATGGCATGTAGAAACTGTCAAACTTGCAAAATTCAGTGATAAAAAAAAGATCATTGCTGATTTGAATTTCATTTCCTTTTTTTTTTTTCATTTCTAAAGAGCTCTGTCAACACTTGCTAACACACACAAACCATTTTAACTTTTTTAGAGAGTGGCATCTCCTGTTTGATTTGTTATCGAGACTTTAAGTAATCAATTTACCAGTCATAATGTTTAGAACAACTTTTGGATATAAATAGAAAGTGAAATACATCTGCTCCAACTCTGACTCCATGCTCAGCCTAGCTCTCTTCTGAGTTAGTTTGAATGTTAGCAGCAGGCTAAGTGTAAGTAAGGAGAGGTGACTCCGCATCTGTGAATGAACCACGAGTAAGCATAGCTGAACACTGTGGCCCTGTGGAATCAACAGGAGACCCAGGTCCTTGTCCTGTCTCTGCTGGTAACAGCCGCATGACCAACCAGTCCACAGGTCTCCATATTAAAAGTGGGTGGCAATGCTGAGTACCTCGGCGAGCTGCTGAAGGCTCAAGGGGTGGGCTGAACCTACATCTACAGCGCCCTGTATCAGAAAGTCCACAAGATCAACCTGGCCAAGTTCGCACACAGTAAGTGCTCCGCCCTCATCCACAGGGATCTGGCAGCCCGGGACCTGGGCATCCCACTGCCGGACACCGTGGTCAACTGCAGCTTCCCGCCAAGAGCGAGATCTTCCTGCACAGCGTGGGCCACAGAGCCCCGGCCCGCCTGCCTATTGCTTGGTGGCGCCAGACGAGGTCCCCTACCTGCCGGACTCAGACCTGTTCCAGGGCCGCGGCCTTGACCTCGCTGCTCCCACGGGGAGCCTCAGGCGAGGCGGCTGCGGCCGGCAGGTGCCGCCGAGTGTGTCCCCGGAGCTGGGCCGCGGGGGCGACAGCGCCCAGCAGAGGTTCGCGCGCTCGGGGCTGGGCCTGCACGCCCCCGGCAGCTCGTGCTTGCAGGAGGATTTGCTGCAGCGGCTGAGGCTGGTGGACAGCACCAAGAACCAAGAGCCGTCTTTGAGAGCAGCGCCTCCAGCCCGGACCCGAGCGCCCAAGTGACGCGCGCCCCGCGGTAGTAGGACGCAAGGCCGCTTCCAGGAGGGACGCGGGAACGCCGCAGAGCCCAGGCCTGAGCGCCCCCGCACTGCTGGTGTCGCCCCCGGAGGAGGCGGGAGGCGGCGTGCGGGACGTTCTTCCCCGAAGTCGTGGCTGGAGGCGGCAGCGGCCGGGATCCCGCGGGACCTCCACGAGGCCGCGGGAGGGGGCGCGGCGGCGGGAGCAGGACTCCCCAGGGGCTTTGAGCGCGTCGGCCGGGCCGGCGGGGCCTTCGAGCAGCAGGCGGCCGGGGCCGTCCCGGACCTGCTGGGGGACGAAATCCAGAACCTGACCCGGCCGGCGGCAGCTCACGTGGCACGGGAGGAAGAAGCAGTTGGTGGGACAGTCAGGACACGAGGACATGAAGATCAAGACCGAGTGGCCGCCACAGCAGCAGCTCCTACAAGCGAGACCGCTACCAAAAACGGAAATGAACAGAAAATAGATCACCGTAACTTGGAGAAGGAAGGGACGGCCCTGATCCGCCAAGAGGCGGAACGTGGGCGAGTGGCGGAGGCACCTCCCAGCCGCGCACCGCAGGCGCCCACGCAGCCACGTGCACTCCCGCCAAGGAACAGATGCAGAAGAGGCGGGGCCAGGTCCAGAAGCTGCGCTTCCTGCATCCCGGTGTCTCAAGCAGCTGTAGGCCCACCACCGCCACCTGACCCAGGAGCTGCGACCCGGCATCTTCAGCCACGGGGCCCCCTCCCAGAAGGGCAAGATGAGCCTGGGGACTCCTTGCTCCGCCCAAGCCTGGAGGTTAGCACACCTTTCCAGAGCACTGTTACTTGCCTGGGACTGTGCGGGCCACTGAGGAGCTCCCTGCAGGAGCCATTGCCCTTGGGAAGGACTGTTATGGGGCCGTGCATAAGACAGAGACATATGAACAGGTTCTTGAACGGTGCCTAGGAGTTCACTAGCAATGCCTGGTAGGCCAAGCCCTGAGCTGACAACTTGGCGGCTGTTACTTCTGTGTATCTCCAGTTCAGAGGTCCTAGTCACAGAGGTCTGAGTCCTGAGTGCGTAAGAGCCAGTGGGCATATTTTTAAACATAATTCATCTTTGAGCCCCCCTGTTGAAAGGGTCGAGAAGTGGGTGGGTAGGTGAGGTTCAGTGATGTCAGACCAGTTCCCAAGGAGGCATGGCTTACAACGGTGGACTTGTGATCCTAAGCCCAGCCGCTCTCTGCTACACTCCGGTGCCTTTTGTGCCAAAGCTATTGGATTGACCCCAGAATATGGGAGAGTGAGAAGCCATAGTTCAAGATAAGATAATTAGCTTTCTCAGTGTTGTACAGCTAGCCCAAAGATGAACCCAAACTGAAACTAAATCTTTCCACTTTCAAAGAGAACTTTATTTTCTCCTAGGTTATGTTTCTAAACTGAGAGAATTCCAAACATGATTTAGAATGCAATTTAGGGAATATCCAAATGAAGATGAAGGGCAGAAATAGATTATGTGTTAACGTTGTCTCTTGCTGCATAACAAATTACCACAAATTTAGTGGCTTAAAATAACATACATTTACTATGTCAAAGTTTCTGTGCATCAGAAGTCCAGGTAAGGCTTGGTCCGGTCCTCTATGAGGCTACAATCAAGATATCAGCCAGGGCTCGGCCTGAGGCTCCTTTCTGCTGTAGACGCCCCTTTTTCAGGCTAAGTATTTAGACAGAAGAATGACTAATGCCAAATCCTTTGAGAGAACTTAACTGAGAAATTTATGGTTGCAAATATGCATATGCTCCACCTAAACTAGGATAGATGGAACTCACATTACCACCATCACAAAAGTAAACTGTATAAAGTTCTGTATAAAGTTTTAAAATATTCATACCAGGTTAGCGACACGATCAGGAGTCTAATAATATACCTAGCTGTAGCTACTCAACAAATATCTTTCGGTAGCTCTTTTATCCACAGGGCATATGTCCCACCATAGTTTGATTGCCTCTGTGAGTTTATAACAACCATATTAAGATAAAACTGATAATCCACTAATTTTCCAGACCAGAGTTGATCAGGAGTCATTTAAAATAAATTATTTTCCCTCAGAAAATCTCTACAAAGAGAAATATTGTTCAAATCAGGAAACTTTAGATTCCTTTGAATGTTTTCAAGAAAAACCTCGTAGGAACCTTTTCAAGTCTTCAACCCAATTAGAGAGAAAGGCATTTTTTAAAACATTTTTTAAAAATTCTTCAGTACTTTTTTCAGTAAGGAAGATCTTATACAGAATTAAAGTAGCAGTTTGGTTACCTAATTGCGTCTACAAACAAACAATGTTCCACTTAACTACGTGTTTTGAAAAGCAGGTGTTTTACACATTCTTTAGGTAAAACTTTTCTTTTTCCTTTTTTCTTTGTTTTCATTTAATCATCTGTCAGTTTTTCAATTTCATAACTTCAGCAGGGATTAAAAATTTAACAATATGTTCATTGCATCAGTACTAATACCTAAACAAGTTTTAGGTAGTTTCATAATATAAAGCTAAAGAGGAATTCGATTTTTGGTTATAAAATAAGAATAAAACGTATTCTAAAAATATTATGTCAACTTTTCATATATAAAAAGATTCTTAAGAAACTATAGCTACGGATATGTTGTCATATTCATTCATTTATTTAATAAATTTTCATTGAAAATTTCCTCTAGGATAGCCCCAGGCTTTGTATTGAAGATACAGCTGTCTATACTTGCCTTCAAGAAATTCACAATCTAGTATGATTGTTTCCAACACACACACATTTTCAGATGTATATTTCTCATTATCTAATGTGTCGTCAAAAAGTCACATAAAACATCGTAAATATGTTATTTTTAATATGTTATTTGAGTAATCCTCTGGTGTGGTGAATCCTTTTATAATGCAAATAATACTAATTTGATATTTAGATTTTCTCAAAAGCTATACACAATTTATTTTTTGGTCATACAGCTATTGTATGCTGGAAAGAACACACCACTAAATTTGGAGCCATAAAACATGAGTTTAAGTGCAGTCCTGATCTTTGGTAAGTCATTGTCAACCTCAGTTTCTTCATCTGTAAAAGAGTATAGTATCTCACAGGCTTGATGGGGAAAGGTGATGTGAAATGCTGCGTATGGTAATTGCTCTCCGGTATGACCCTCAAAGGTCTCTGATGCTGCAATGCCTTAGAAGTCACACACCATTACTTCCACTGTATTCTATGGCTCACATAGACACCAGCCCTGATTCACTGTGGGAGCAGATATCACATGAGCATGGATACCAAGAGCCAGGGACACTTAATACCAGGGAAGCTAGTTGCCATATCTTGAGGAAACTCAAGCATTCCTGTGGAGAGGACCATTTGGAAAGGACTGAGGTTTCCCAACAACTGTCCTGTGAGTGAGCATCTTGGAAGTGGAAACTCTAGCCCTAGTTATGCTTTCATGTGACTGCAGCTCTTGCTGACATTGGACTCCAAACCGCATGAGAGACCCCAAACCACTACACAGCTAAACTTCATCTGAATTCCTGATCTACAGAAATTGTTAGAGTGAATTGTGTGGTGGTGTGGTGCTCCAAAATATAATCACCAAATACAAATGCAATGAATATGCCACAGTGATGAAAGAGGTTGTTGGTGTGGGAGGGGGGTGGGTGGGTATATGGGAACCTCTTATATTTTTTAATGTAACATTTTTTGTGATCTATGTATCTTCAAAAAAGAAGACAATTTAAAAAATTATGGGGGTGGGGGGTGGAGAGTGGGGTATATGAGAGCCTCTTTGGTTTTTTTCTTAGGACTTTTTTTTTAAGATTTATTTTTTCTCTCCCCTTTCCTGCGCCCCCCCCCCCCCCAGTTGTCTGCTCTCTGTGTCCATTCACTGTGTGTTATTTTCTGTGTCCACTTGTATTCTTATCAGCAGCACAGGGGATCTGTGTCACTTTTTATTGGGTCATCTTGCTGCATCAGCTCTCCATGTGCGTGGCCCCACTCCTGGGCAGGCTGCACTTTTTTCCCCACTGGGCAGCTCTCCTTACAGGGCACACTCCTTGCGCATGGGGCTCCCCTACATGGGGGACACCCCTGCATGGCACATGACTCCTTGAGTGCATCAGCACTGCGCATGGGCCAGCTCATCACATGGATCAGGAGGCCCTGGGTTTGAACCCTGGCACCTGGACCTCCCATGGGGTAGGTGGACACCCTATCTATTGAGCCAAATCTGCTTCCCTCTTAGGTTTTTTAATGTAACGTTTTCTGTGATCCATTACCTTTAAAAAAAGATCATTTAAAAAATTGAATTAAATTTAAAAAAGTGAATTGTGATAAATAAAGTTTTATACTCTGGGGGGTATGGAGGGAGAACACGTTCTTGTGGGTGTGAACCCATTGTAAATAGGACCTTTGAAGATGTCATTTGCAGTTAAGGTGGGCCCATTTGAATGAGAGTTTTTCTTAATCTGGATACTAGAGGCCTTATAGAGAAGACCCAGAAGCCACAGAAGCTAGAAAGGAGAGGATACCACCATGTGACAGCAAAGTAAGAAAACCCCAAGTCAGAAAACACCAGAGTG
This sequence comes from Dasypus novemcinctus, assembly GCF_030445035.2. NCBI lineage: Eukaryota > Metazoa > Chordata > Mammalia > Cingulata > Dasypodidae > Dasypus > Dasypus novemcinctus. The sequence goes on from NC_080689.1 coordinate 49,192,563, forward strand.
CTACAGAAAGCAAGTCTTGCCTTTATCTTGATTTTGGATTTCTCCTCTCCTCAAAACCATGAGCCAATAAATTCGCAATGGTCAAGCCAACTCATTCTGTGGCATTTGTGATAACAGCCCTAATAATATAAGACATGAATAAATGTTGTTTAAGCCACTGAGGTAGCTTGATAAACTATAGCGGATAACAAATACAGAATGTGAAAATTCTACATAAATAGAAAGCAGAAAGGTAAAAGTTAGTTGGAAAGAGTACCTTCTTTCAATCATTAATTCAGTAACTATCCACAGACAGACCTCTTTGTGCCCAGTACATTGCTGGGTCCATGGGTACAGAGGTAAGGAAAACACAGGCTCTGCCCTTGTGGAGCCTAAAATGTAGCCAGGAAGACAGACAGCTAAACTGATAATTACAATAAAGTGTGAAAATTGCCATGGCAAGGAAATGCAGGATGCTTTTTGAACCCTGTATCAAGGGCAACTAACCTCTCCCAAGAGATCAAAGGGAGAAAAGAGAAAACACTTTTGAAGCTAAGAAGCTGTTAGGATGAATAGAAGTTAAAGAAGAGTTAACTTTTTCCTTTAGTAAGCAAATTTGAAGTAAGAGTTTAGTTTGGAAAAACTCAGAATTGCCAATACCAAATGCATTAGTTTCCTTGAGCTGCTATAACAAAGTACCAAAATCTGGCTTAAAACAACAGAAATTTATTCTCTCACAGTCCAGGAGGCTAGAAGTTCAAACTCAAGATGCTGGCAGTGCCATGCTCCCTCTAGAGATTCTAGGGAAGAATCCTTCATCGCCTCTTCTTAGCTTCTGGGGATCCCAGGCCTTCCTTGTTTCATGGCAGCTCCAGTCTCTGCCACCATCTACACATGACCATCTCCTCCCCAGGTGCCTCTGTCTTCACCTGGTGTTCTCTTCTCTGCGCCCAGGCCTCTTCTCCTCTTCTTATGAGGACATCAGTCATACTTGATTAAGGGTCCCCCTACTCTAATATGACTTCATCTTAATGAATTACAAGTGCAATGACCCTATTTCCAAATAAAGTTACATTGTGAGGTACCAGGGGTTAATAATGCCAGCTTCTATTCATTCTTTCAGCAAAAATTTAGTGAGTGCTTTCTATGTGCCAGGAACTGTTCTAGGCTCTGGGGTTTGTGCAATGAACAAGAGAGACCAAAAGACCTATTCTCTTTATTATAGGTGAGAAACTATAGAGAGGCAGTAAACTAAAATCTTAAAGAGTGTGGGTTTGGATACAGACTACCTGTTCAAATCCCAATTCTGCCTCTTCTCAGCTTTGCAAGCTTGGGCAAGAATTTTAACCTCTCTGTGCTACAGTTTCCTCAAATGTAATAGCACCTACCTCCTAGATTGCTGTTGGAAATCCAATTGAGTTAACACAAGTGAAGCTCTTAGAAACATGTCTAGCACATAATAAAAGCTCACTGAATTTTAGCTAGTTTAGGTTTCCTTTTGATCATACTTACTAAGCTCAGCACTTCACCCTTCTTAACTTTCTGACTTCTGACTTCTATTTCCAGTAAAAGAAAAGGCCCAAGGTTAAATTTTAAATACGTGGGACCCTCACAAAATAGGTCATTTCTGTTTTCAGCATAAGGTTGACATCCTGAGTAATGCATGGCCCAAATAGTTCTGAAACGCAGAAATGCAAATGGACAAGCATTCCAACCATGATGCAAATGGAACAATGTCTCTTACCCAAGAGCTTGTTTCATCTGTTAACCCCTAAAACAGACTCCGTCCACATAATACTAAAATATATTATTGAGAAATAAAAAATTTTGCATGGCATAGTCCCCAGAAAAATTGTCTTTACATTTAAATACAACATTTAAGAATATTTCTGTGTCCAGTCAAATATTTTGAATGAATAAATATGGATGAAAATAACAATGTCAGCTTTGAAAGCCATAAGTTCCAATTTCTTCCTTGTTTCCTTTATCCTGTACATTTCTCCCAGCTCAGTTTTGAATTGAAAAAGACGATCAGAAGTGGATGGTTCCTCAGAAATGTTTCATCCCCGGGTATCTTACTAACAATTATTTCCTGTGTTTCAGGCCCCAGAGAGTAGTCGTAGCTGGAGTGCTTCAGTGAAAAGCGGACAATCACAGCAACATAGACATTAAAGTTGTAAAAGACCTTTGAGGTCATCTTGTCCACTCTCTTGTCAACTCAGACCTGTTCCCCACGGCATATTCTCCGAGGCTTTGGGCAGCCGACTTGTAAATGATTCCAACACCACTGGCTCTGCCACCAGCCCCCTGGAGAGACCACTCCACTACCTAATAGACCTTACTGTTAAGTAATTTTTTTCCTTGATATTCAGCCCAATTTCACCTCTCTTAGCTTCATCCCATTATTCATCGACATACCCCATTGGGCCAGGCTAAGCATCCTGTCTCCTCTTTCAGTGTAGCTACCTTCCCAGATTAATTAGCTTCAGCAGCTTCAGAGAGCCATGTTCACAAGGTCCAGCACCGTGGCATTTAGGCAGATGACCCTGGCAGGAATTTCATCTAGAAACCTCAGAAACAATGCTCCTGATTACAGGGAGAATTTTTTCTCCCTTGCCCCTCATTATCCACCTCCAGAGCTTGCTCTAGGTTCATGTGTTAAAGGCAGCAGTTTTCGATACCTTCAATTTTTCCCTAAAATTCTTCCCTTTCTCTCAATTTCTTTTTTTGGTTCCAGTATGATCAGATGGGACCTCCAGAATGCCCCCACTTTCAATGGCAGTTTACTAAGTCAGTCTTGTACATCCCAAAGAACAGCCCTAATATTCACTTCAGCCTTTAGCCCTGGGACATAAACACCTTTTCTAATTCCCTAGCTCCATTGCCTTGGATTTATAAAACTGAAGAGATGGTTTCAACTAGGCTTCATTCATATCCACAATTTAAGATGCCAGGTTTCTGTGTGGCTTTGGGAGAAGGCAGTTAACCTTGTAGGTACAACTGTGTGTGTCTTTATAAATTCATGTTGTATTTTGTAATTGATTATGAATGTCATAATTGTTTCTTGGTCAGGAAAAGCGGTGGCTTTCATACATTTTCTGCCACATCCTAAAAGAAAAATATTTTATACCATAACATAATATACAAATGAGTGTCTAAAATATATACATATATATAATGAAAATAGAATTTCAGGAAACAATATTTATCCTTTTCATATACAAAGCACTCTATTTTCTATTCCCATCTATTTTAAATATTTTTAAATGCTAGTCTCAACAATTAAATTGAATTTACAACCCACTAATAGATCAAGACCAAGAGTTTGGAAAATGTGAATCTAGAGTCCCAATGTCATCTCTGACCCTAGAGACCAGGTGATGGCATCTGCTGGAGGCTCTCCCTTTGCCTTTCTTCTCTTTGTACACCCCTCAGGGAGCCCCACTCCACTTGGAAACCAATGGACTTATATCAACTGCCCAGGTAATTTCTGATTCCCAGATCTCAGCTCCTCAGAACTGAGGGAGAGAGAGGTCAGGCTCATGAAGAGTGCCAAGCCGAACCACCAGGTCAGCTTTCTCCCAAAAGGCTCAAAGCCCACCACATCCTTGTATGGGTGAGGAGTGGTAGTGGCAGATGCAGGGGTGTAGACAAAAGTCTTTCTGAGATAGATTTTATAATCAACTCCAGGATTTAAGCCCCATGAGGCAGTCAAGATTCGACCATTTTGTCAAACTTAGCCATATCAGCAGATAGACAGACACATCTCAAAAAGGGATTTCAACTAAATAAAGCCAATGGGATGATAATTCCAGCCTCATGGTTCCCATTCAAATATTTATTTTCTTTCCTCTCAGGACTGCTTCATCCCCTTTGTGTTTGTTTATTATTGCTACATCTTATGTGAGAATTCAGGGGAGCTATTTAAAAGCCTTAAGTACAATACCTTTCTCTGAAGCTTTCTTTTTGCTTTTGTAATTAGTTTCACTTACTGGTGAAACTTTTTAAAAGAAATGGATATACCAGGCCACTTGTCTTCAGTTGCATGGAGAGAAAGAACACCATTTGTGCCTCAGACCGTCTACTAAGGATACCCCTGGAGGCTGGAAGCCAGAGTTCCTGCAACATCGGCCACAGGTCCAGCTCGTTTTGTGGGAGCTTGCTCTCCAGAGGCCTGCATTCCTTGGTGGCTTCAACTAACTAACAGATACCCAACTAGTCCCCATTTTGCAGCGGGAGAATCTAAGGCTCAGCAAAGCTGAGCAATCTGCCCAAGACCACAGATCACATGGAGGAACCGGAATTTAAACCAGTGCTTCTGAATAAAAAGTTTTCTCTTCAAAAGACTGCCTCTCCATTAATTCCTCTGAGTGTGAACCATGAAAAACACAGTGTTTCTTAAACCGAATATGAGGGTTCATTAGCTAGACAATTTTTCCATTCAAACTCATTGTGGAAATTAAAATTGAAGTCAAGGTTAAATGCGCTTTGATGAATAAATTTTCATTTTAACCCCAAAATATATGTAGTGTATATAATGAATTGAGTGAAGGCAATCTGAAATCCTGGAGAGGAGGCATGACTCGCTTTTTAAAAAACAAGCAAAAAAATATTTATCAAAATAATGGATAACCAATTAACCATTTTACCAAAGGATTCCTTAAAAATGTAGGCTCACATATGCACTTACAAAAAAATGTATTTGGTTTTGTTTTTAAAGAATTGATAGGCCTTTCAAGAAACATTTATTATGTATAGGTACCTTTTAAGAAATATCTATAATGTAAAGTAGGGTTTACTATTTTCTTTGCTCTGCCAACTATACAGGAAAGCAACAAGAACATCATCCACATTTAAAATTAGGCTGTCAGCACTGGTCTCAGCATTGATTATCATTAACACTGCAGTTAGAATGAACACAGTTCTCTATCCCACCCAGTTTATGATTCAAACCAGAGTCCTTGCATTAAGACTGGGGGCACACCCTCCTTGTGGATGGTGAGCGGGGCTCCCTCGGGACACATGGTGATACTTGCTCCCCCCTTCCTTCCAAAAGGAGCCATAAGCCCCCTTTTGCACACTTGGACAAGCCACATAGGAGAAAGCCTCACTCCAACCCTGACCTTTCTGCTGATGCCAACATACAAATGTGTTTATACACTCAGAAGCCTCGTTAATCATTTCAACTTCAATGGAAGCCCAGATGAGGAGACAAACCAGGGATAGAGAATGAATAAGAAAATGAATACCCAAGGAAATCTTAGATGGAGCATGCCTATCAGCTGTTGCACAAAAGAAAAGCTCAGTTCAGGAAGGAACCAAACACCAGCACAATCCAGGCACTCTCCAGCCAAAGTTGCTGACTTGTAATCACATTTTAAAATGACGCTATACCTCTTGGTCATTCTAAAATAACGTTAACCTCTCTCCCTGAATCTTTCCAGCCTAAAGATATATAAGTGGGGTAATGTAGCAGTTTGACATGGTAATGAATTCCAGAAATAGATACTGGATTATACTTGTAATCTGATCTGTACTTGGGCATGATTGAGTTATGATTAGGGCGTTGAGTCCCCACCCACCAGATAAAAGGCATGGCGAAGAACAGAGTTGAGGGTTTCTGATGCTGGAGTTTTGATGTTGAAGTCTTAAGCTGGAGCCCCAGGAAGTCAGTACACAGAAGAAAGAGAAGCAAGCCCCTGAAGAGAGGACTTAAGCCAAGAGAAGAACACAGAGGAATAGAGATGGCTCCTTAGACACGGCAGAAACCCCAAGGAGAGAGACAGAGCCATTTACCTGATAGTCTACAGCTGACCTTGTGGAGAAAACAGAGGAGCTGAGCCCAGAGGAACCCAGAAAGCCTGAACCCTCGCAGACATCGGCAGCCATCTTGCTCCAACATGTGAAAATGGACTTTGCTTAGGGAAGTAACTTATGCATTATGGCCTGGTATCTGTAAGCTCCTATCCCAAATGAATACCCTTTATAAAAACCAACCAGTTTCTGGTATTTTTGCATCAGCTCCCCTTTGGCTGACTAATACAGGTAATAAAAAGTGTAAGTGGAATGAGAGCTCAGTTCTTGTGAAATAAAGATGGCTAACTCCAAGTTAACCTATCTAGACATGAGAATAAAGTCTTCAAAGTGGAAGCCCCCACCCCCATCACCAGGACCAAGAAAGGACTGTCCGGGTTGTCCTGTGTCTGAATAGTTTTCCGTGAGCTCAACTCACCTCACAGAACGATTCTAAAAAGAAGAGAAATAACAAAACCTTAACATATGGAAGTCGGTGTCATCTAAATGAATTTTCTGCCTCTTCTCTTATTTATCACAGCTTTTGATGAGATAGGATGCATAGTATTTGATTAGTTGAATCCCCCACTCCACGACAACCTAAAAGGCTGAACTCCCAAACCTTGAGTGATCTTTCTGTCTCAACCTACAGAGGCTGAACTCCCAAACCTTGAGTGATCTTTCTGTCTCAACCTACAGAGGCGTTAATTGTCTCTATCAGGAGGGTGGTGCTGCCATGGAAATGCCTGGAGGCAATTTAAGGCGGCGCACTGATGGGGGAGGGCACTCCTGCCATAAAAGGAAGGCACCCAGGATCAGCTCTGCCTTGAGCCAGGACAAGAGGCCCTGACTGGAGGACCCATGCTTCCCAGGGCCCAGCTCTGACTTCCTTTGGCTTGCCCTTCCCCAAAATGCTTTGCCCAAATAGCCCCAAGCCTGCTTCCATGGAGTGAGTGGGCCTCCTCCCTACCTCTCCTGAGGGCAGACTTTGCCAGCGATGGCCAGCCCAAGGGGGTGGCCAAGGGGCAGTGTTTGTAGGGGAAGTGGATAAAGTATGGATATGTGGATCAGGATATTACCCCATATGCACAATGTCAGCACTGGGGAGTGGGAACAGAGTCCCCCCAATACCCAGGGCTCCTACCCAAAGCAGGACCATGGATCCTCCAGATCCCACCTGTGGTGGCTTGAACTAGGTGCCCTTCATCTTATCCACATCCCTCTGGGTGTAAACTCATTGCAAATAGGACTCTTGAAGATGTCATTTGTAGTTAAGGTGTGGCCCAACCAAATGAGGAGGGTCTTAGTCTAGACTACAGGAGGCCACTTAAAGAGAACGTGAAGTCACAGAAGAGAGAAAGGAGAGGACATCCCCACATGATGGGACTCAGAAATACAAACCAGGGACGCCCACAGGTGGCCAGCAACCAGCACCAGAACACCAGTCTTGTGAGGAGACAGCAAGTCGTGACTAGCTCTTGATTTTGGACTTTTAGCCTCAAAACCATGAACCAACAAATTCCTGTTGTTAAGACAAAATATTGTGTAGTATTTATTAGAGCAGTCAGGCAAACTGAGACACCATCTCACCCAGGGGAATCTGAGAGCCAGTGGGAGTGCCAAGAGAATATACCTTGGAATTGGTCAGAAATCAGTGCTTAATATCCACAAATGAATGAGCTTACATGAGAATAAAAAAAGAATGAGGATAATGATAATGGAATCAGGAAAATCTATATTGGAGAATTAGCAAAGTAAGAAAAGAAAAAGTAAAAGAACTAGACTACTTCATACCAATTATAGTCATTTATGTGAACTGCATATTATATGTAATATATTATGCATATTATATGTAAAAAGATATAAAAATTTAAATTTCAATGAAGATAGCAAAATACTATAGATGTGAAAAAATCCAAAATGAGAAGCTGGACTATCCTATACAAAATTTTCAAAGGAAATTAACTATAACTGATTCCTAAGCCTATTACCCATTTGGAGACTACAAGAGTGGAGGGAGAAAGATACTTTTGTGAGGAAAACTTCCATTGGGAAAAAATAGGGACTGCCCACAACTCAAACCTTGCTGGTGGGTGAGGGTAGGTGGGGAGACTTCAGTGAGGTCACTTGGGCAGCTGATACTAGGTCCCGGCATTTAGGAACAGAATGGACTAGACTCTTCCCCCACTCGGGGGACCTAGAAAGCAGGAGGCAGGCCAAGGAGCTGCTAGGACTGAAGCAGGTCACGTGGCCCCCCGACATTTCCTGTGGAGCTTGGTGCCTTCCTGTCAGGCGCAGACACATACGTGAAGTGCTGAGAGCAGTGCCATGTGACTATATGCCACTAACCAACAGAGACCACGCAGGAGGCAGAGCCAGCCCAGAGTCCTGCCCAAGAGGACAAGCACTGTGTGTAGACTGGATCCCCAGAGAATCAGGGGGTTCCACGGAGAGCAGTTGGCCAAAGAAAGGGCATCACCCACCTCAGGGGCATTGTAGCCAGCGGTCTGGAGCCTTTGGAGTCCTGGCGAAACTGTTCACAAGGGAATCGGTTGAAACAACAGCCAGGCCCAAAGCCTACAGCCACGCAGTACGTGCCAGGACTTTTCATGCCCCATTCCCCCTTGCCTCCCCACTAGCTATCCTGGAGTGGTCAATTACGGCAGCCAGCTGGCCGGCAGAGGAAGTGACCAAGGAAGGGAGAAGGTGATGAGTCTAGGTGTTACTCTCTTACCGCAAGCACGCAACCCACAAAAGGCCCTCACACCACACAGCAAGTTGTGATATTATATCACATTGGGACTCTAGATTAATACCTAGAGTATTACATATTATTACATTGCAATTCTACATTATCACATTCTAAGGTCAGCAGAAGAAAAACCTAAGTTTCATGTTGATGTTGATGACAACCCAAGAAACAGTTTTGTTTGCTCTACCCCTTTACACACGCACAATGTATTGTGTGCTTTTTTGGGTTGTTGTGAAATAGTAAATTATATATATATGAGTTTTGTCTTCATTAGAGACACCAAAATGGCATGCATGTGAAAAAATCCAAAATGAGGCATTGGATCACCCAATACAGAATTTTCAAAGGAAATTAGCTATAACTGACTCCGGAGCCCATTACCCACTTGGAAACTACAAATGAGCAGAGAAAGAGAGGGAACTTTTGTGAGGAAATTTTCCATGGGGAGGAAACAAGGACTGCTTGCAACTAACGCTACATAGTATTTTACTCACAACTTAAAGAATTTAGAATGAACTTAGCTTGGGTTCCCAAGGAGATGATAAATCCCCTGAGGGAAAAAGAGCCGTGTGTTCTGTGTACCTGTAGCACCACCACAGGTGACAACATGGGCTTAGTATGTATTCAGTGTATTTTATCGGTTGGTTAGCACAAGTGTTTTTGAAAATTGCCATTCATCTAAACTATGTGACTGAATTTTTAGGAAATCAAGCTGACAAATGTGGGGTCCCCGGGTAGAGAATTCCCCTCTGCTTTGCTTGCAGACAAAGTCAGGAGTGATTTTAAAAAGAAAATAAAAGAAGCCAAGAAGAAATGAATGCAGAGTCAACTACCCCATTAGCCATTGGCTCTCCCCCAGACCTTTTCTCGCCACAGTTATAGCAGCTTTATTTATTTATTAGCATTGACTGAATACCTACAGTGTGACAATACCTGTCCTCTTAAAAGTTATCCTCCTTTTTCTAAGCAGTACACAAATGTATTTGATCCCCTAAAGTCAAAGGACACGGGGGTCTGTGGGGTCCCCTCTGGGACATACTCAGTTCTCCTGGACTGGGGTCACACTGAGAGTACTAGACCATAGGGGATGTCACCTGGCTTCTAGTTCCAGCTGTGCCACTGTCTTACTCTGTGATGACGTTTCCGGGGCTCTTTTTTTTTCTTCCTCTACTGAATAGGATGGTAATTATAACATCATAACTATTCCTGAACTTGTCATGAGGATCAGCAAGATAACACATGCGAGAGCATTTTTTTGAAGAACAAAAGTGAGAACAAATATAAGGTATTTCTGGACTCCGCCTTGGTGATTTTCCCTACTGGTCTCCTTTTAGAAGATGCCAACAGTGCTAATTGGCAATATTAAAAGGTGACCGCCACATTTGGGTGAGACTTCGGGGACTTTCTATCTGCTTGATATTCCTACAAGGGTTATTCAATGAGAAACTGCAGCAAGGCCACCCTTATTCTGCTGGCCCAAATAATTCTCCCATCGGCCTGTTGCACCCATCCAATATTCAGTCATTTTAGGGTGCCTTGGTTTTTTGAGCCCCATTCCAGCACCACAGCCAGATGGAAAGGTGTAGTTAGAGAGGAAGGCAAAGGGAGATCAGGAAGGAACCCAGTAAAAAACCTCATTTTATAGATTGGGAAACTGGTGCCAAGGTATGAAGATATTTGTCCAACATGACACAGCTAGCCAGTCTAAACTATAGCAGTCTTTAACCAGCCAGCCAATGTCTTCTCTATTGTACCCATGCTGACGATTTCTCTGTACCAGATGGATTGGAAAAAATATTTTGTTATGAGAAACCTACTGGACCAACGGACTCTAGTTAGCACCTAGCCAAATTCTGGATGCACAGCACATACCCAATAAACGCTTTTCGATTAATTATTAATAAAACTTTATTGCAGCACATTTGTGCCATTTTCCCAATTGCTTTCACATTTATAATCTCACTTTTATCTGCATAATTGATAGGTAGGAGTTATCCAACTCAAAAACAGGAAACTAAGGCTCTGAAAGGCTACATGCCTTTCCAAGGGAGGCACGGAGCCCAGCTAGGACTCAGTCTCCAGACACTGCCGGGGGTTGTCCCGTGGCCCAGAATCAACAAGCCTCCAGGAATCAAAAGTGTTCATGTCGGTACAGCAGCAGCCACAGCAGCAGAGGGCTCCTTGTCTGCCAGTGGAGGTGGCTTTGTGTCCTCAGGAAACTTTCTCCACCCTATGGTGAAGGGCTGGGCAAGCAGGCACTGGATTTTATGAGCTCAGTCTATGATGGGGAAACACGGGCTTGCCATTGATTCCAGCCTCTGCCTTCAGGGCTCCTGGTGTTTCACCTCAGAGACTCAGTTCTAGTTGTCATGCATTCTCATTTCTTCCTTGGCCATCTAAAAGTCCTTTGGTCAAAATAAATGTCTTTTCTTTTAGGGAGGCCACAAACAATATGCTTTCTTTTTTTTTTTTTTTTTAAAGTATTTTGTTTTTTGTGTTTTTTTTTAAAAGATTTATTTATTTTATTTAATTTCCCCCCCTCCCCTGGTTGTCTGTTCTTGGTGTCTGTTTGCTGCATCTTGTTTCTTTGTCCGCTTCTGTTGTCGTCAGCGGCACGGGAAGTGTGGGCGGCGCCATTCCTGGGCAGGCTGCTCTTTCTTTTCACGCTGGGCGGCTTTCCTCACGGGCGCACTCCTTGCGCGTGGGGCTCCCCCACGCGGGGGACACCCTTGCGTGGCACGGCACTCCTTGCGCGCATCAGCACTGCGCATGGCCAGCTCCACACAGGTCAAGGAGGCCCGGGGTTTGAACCGCAGACCTCCCATATGGTAGACGGACGCCCTAACCACTGGGCCAAAGTCCGTTTCCCACAATATGCTTTCTATAATGTTTTTAAATTAATTCTTTTCCTACAAATGTTTTCTTCCACTAGACTCTTGAATGTCAGGCTTAGAAACTTCCTCTGTTTTTATCTTTGTATCTCCAGGACCCAGCTTACAGTAGCACAGAAGTTGGGCAAATATTTATGGAAATGAAATTATGGTGGCTGCAATGCCCCCTGGGAAGGGTAAAGCACCAAATCACTGACTCCTCGGTCTGAATTAGCTTGTCTTTGGTCCTTAATGAGGACAGGTTCTCCAGTACAACGGGAACCCCAGTCTCTTGAGAGAATGGGACAAAGAGGAAGGAGGAACTGGCTGAGAACAAGTCCCAGAATGGAAAAGGAAGTCCTGACTCCAAAATTCCAGATTCCAGATCTCAGCTGAATATTACTGCAGGTCCTTTCATTTCCATTTGAGGTGCAAATTGTTCAAAAACTCAGGATCCAGAGCAGAAAACTTGCAAAAACTGATACCAACTAAGCTCACAGGGGACTGTCAAGGCAATGAGTCCCAAGGTGATTCCTGCTGTGTCTGCACAGGCCTCACCTTCCCCTCCTCCAAATAAGGGTTCAAGAATGGGTGGTGGTTGTTCTTTAAAGAAGACACCTGAGGCAGAAGCATCTGGTGCTGCCTGAGTGGACCATTGATTTCTTTGCTAGGAAAATGAGGGTGCTTATTTTCTTTCCTTCGGGTCTGCTTTCCTAAAAGAGGGACAAGAATGTGCCTCCACTAGGGTGAAGCTGAATATCTACTAATTTGGGCACAAGGGCATGTTGGGTTCTGATGGGATGACTCAGGACTGAGGGAGAACGTGGATGAAGGAATTTCTCTATGTAACCCATGGAAACAAGATTGAGTTTTGAATAAATCAAGTGGCTAAGTCTGTTTTTACAAAACTGACCACATTTTTTGAGTCAGGGCAAAATAGGGTTTTCTTATCTCCATGGTTCATTGTAGCATTTTCAGATTTTGCTTCTGTTTGTTGATTTTTAAGTAGTTGAAAATTTAGTATGTGCCCAACACTGCTCATGTAGAGTTACCTGTCAGATCTATGTGTTAGCTATTATGTCCACTTCACAGGGAGGGGCACTGAGACATGAATTAACTACCAACAGGCACCCAGCTAGTGAGCAGTGAAGCAAAGCGATTCATATTCAGGTCTAGAATTTTCCAATATTCAAGGTCACTTCTTTGTCCCATCATCTACCTCATTCAGTGGGTCTTTTCTGAGGACCAAGTAAGTACAGGACAGCGCATTGGTTCACGTGGGAGTGACAAAAGAAGTATAAGGCCTGATCACCTACCCTCAACAGCATCATCAATAATGAATAGAGAAAGTGCCCAATGAATATTGATTACTTGAATTAGGATATTTGCCTAAGGGGTCTACCTCCCTTTGTGTGTTCTGCGTTATGAAGATAAGCCAAATGCATGGCTCCCACTCAAGATGGAGACTGCAAAGGCCTTATCATGCCACCTGGAGGAACTTAGAAATTACTGTTTATACAAAATTATCACCCATGACTAAACATTTTGATTTTGATCACTTTTTCCTGAAGAATTTTAAAAGTCAGGAGTTAGGAAAGCTGTGTATGCCACCTTCTCTTTACTACTGCATAAAGGTGTGCAGTAGTAAAGTTAAGCTAGGTCAGTTTTTCCTATATAGGTTATTTCTATTGGGAACTTAGAATAAAATTAGAAAAATTCAAATTCAAATGTTTAAAGAAATATAGTTAGCAGAAGGAACCTACAGCAAGAATGAATTCATATATGAAATAAAACCTGAATGATGGCACATTTGTAAGTCCAACAAATATTTATTGACTGCTTTTCTATGGAGCACATGCCCACGAAGTTCAAATGCCTTATGGGCTAATTGCACCCTACCCTCTCAGCCTCACATCATACCTTTTCCTAAAGCACACCTGGGCCCAGTCATGAGCTACTTTATCTCATGCTCTTCCCGACCTCTGTGCCTTTGAATATGATGCTCCTTCTGCCTTAGCTGATTTCCCAGCCCCCTTCATCACATTCACCTTTAACACCTCTATTACTTCCCTCACTGGCATTTTCCTCCACTCTCACAGAAAGTGTTCTTTCTCTACCTCCATGACACTAGGGATACAACCTAAAGTAGCAAGAAGCTCTGGACTGAGCTCAAACTGAATTCACTACTAAAAATTTGATCTATTTGGGGATGTCTGATGAACCTGTGGGGCAGGAGCCTCCTGGGTTAGCAATTCTCCTAAAGAGCAATGGAATCAGGTGCAAAAAAAAAGCTTTAGTCATTGGTGGAGGTGTCACCGAACAGGGTGGGGTGTCCCCACCACAGCCCCCAGTGGACTTGGGTCTCATTTCCAGGGAGAGAGATGGCTGTGAGTAAATCCGCAAGCTCTGTGCTGTTACACCTCTGTAAGATGCTGGGGCTGGGGGCTGTCCAGGGCCACTGCCTTGGATTCCTCCATCAGTGGGCTTTTGTGGCAGTTGCATCTTAAGGAGGCTACAGTACTCACTGGAGCAGCAGTTGTGACCAAAGGAGGAAGGGTGGGACAGCTCCAGAGGAGTAGTGTCCAGCACCAGGGCAACAGAGCCCAGAGGATGAAGCCCACCAGTGGCCATGACAGAATCAGAGCAAGGAGAAGCCCAGGGGGCAGAGGGCATAGACCACATGAGCTGACCAGACTTGGGTAGGAGCACAAAGGAAGGCAACTGATAAGCCCCAGGAAGTCCAGACTGCATCCTTTTTCATTTTCAGGGCACTGAGGTAGAACAGAAAATAGTGACATACAGTTTATATCACCAGAGCTCTTACTGGTGTTGCATGAGCATCCATCTCCCATTCTGCCCCTTCTAGACAGAACAAAAGCCACAGAGGTCAGGAACAGTACAACCCTGCCTAGTCTTTCATATCCTCCCATGGAAACCTGCACAGCATCTGACACATGTTGCCTGGTATTTAAGGCATGAATTGAATGCATGGATGGATGGATGGATGGTTAGGGACACTGTTAAAGGCATTGTGCTCATTTCAGGAAAAGCAACATGAGCAAAAACACAGAAATGGGAATGAACAAGGCATGAGGAGGACATAGGGAGAAAACACCAGCCTGACTTAAGTTAGAGGTGAACATGAGGGAGTGGTGAGAAATTAGGTTAGAGAAGCAGGGTGGGGCCAGTTGGTGGGGGACCTTGAAAACCAGAAGTAGAGGTGTTAAGACTTGAGGCAAGAAGACGCTGGAGTATTCATGAGCCAAGGCTTACATGTCTAAGCAGCAACCATTTTGTCCTCAGTGGGGACAACAAAGTGGTTTCTTAGATTCTATTATGATGTTAAAGGACATCAAATTTATTTTCTCAACCAGTTAATTTGCTTAGTTGGTTTTCAGTATTTGGTTGGAGGGAATATTTTAAAGACAAGAGTATGTTTGTTTTGTTGTTATTGTTGATTTGTTTAATTGTACAGACAGAATCTGCATGTTAAGCCCACTTTGTAAATGAGAACACTAAAAATTAGAAAAATGAAAGGAGTTTTTGACAAGAAGTAGACTCCTATGCACCAAGAGTCTTCGCCACCTCTGCTCCCTTTATGCGGGTATTTGACTGAGCAACCTTTTAACTAGATGGTGCAGCTCTCAGCACTGCTTCGTCCCTGGCCCCACCCTCCTCACAAGCCCCCAGTCCTGAGACGTTCATTCAGACTTTCAGAATTGCCACACTTCCTCAGACTCTGCTTTAAGCTCCAGAGATTTCTCTGAAATCTGTTTTTTTCTGTTCTTTCTTTGGCTTGTGAGCAAAGTCTGGTAAGGCTGAAAAAGAGAGAAGAGGAGGGAAGGGAAGGAGAGCAGAAGGACAGTTCTATTTCATGATTTTTTAGTTAGGCAGCTCACATACCTCAGTTTCCCCATCCTAGAGAGGGCAGATTTAGTGGTGTTTATTGGGAGATTTTATTTCTAATTTCCTTTAAAGACTCCGAAAATCAATTAATATGGCAGGGAGGAAAAAAAGAAGAGAAAGGAGAAATGAGGGTAGGAGGAAGAGGGGGAAAAAAAGGTTGAAGGGAGGGAAAGAAAGAAAAGGAAAGTTTCACAGTTTTAGGGCTTCTCATTTCCCCCACGGAGTCAGCCTACAAGCAATTTCACCACTTAGAATATCTGCCCCACCTGTTGCTCACGCCCTTCAAATTGGCTTAGAATTTTACTACATTCTCGGCTAATAAAATTCTCCTTATTCATAGACATCCTCTCCAGGTATAGCATGTATGGCCTAAACTCCAATTCTTTTGGAACTTACTCATTATGAACAGGTATGCAATTGTAGGCTGATTTATATTTTATAGATTATTTCCTTCCACAAAAACAGATGTTTCCCATATCTTGTCTCCAAAACAAAGTACTAAAAACCCATTCCTCAAAAGCCCTTTAATAGGAGCCAGTGAGAACATGTACAGTGAAAAACTGGCAGTACATACTTCCATGCAGATCCTGGAGAGATTCTTTAAGGGGCTTTAATTATCATGATAAATGATTCAATGGTCATATTTCTAAAGGGGGAAAAATAAAGATTTTTAGAAACTTTTATGGTCATGTGTTATTGCAAGAGTAAGAAATGGTTACATTAACCAGTTATCTGTACCTGATTATAGTAATGATAATAATAATAATAAGTTATATTTTTATAGGCCTCAAATTCCAAAGGCCCCTGAGCACTCATGCCATCAGCATCATTATTATAACTCACAGTTAATTACACACTGACATTCTGGGCATGCATGTAAGAACTCTTGTCTATAATCTGACTCATTCATAATGGTAAGGTCAGTGGTTCAAATCCTGGGAAGGCTGCTGGTGAACAAAAATGGTTGTTGCCTCACTGATGCTTCATGTCAATAGGAGTGCAGCCAGCGGTCTGCCAGAGAAGGGATGGGGGCCCCATCAAAGTCTCTGTCTCAGTTTGCCAGGACTGCTATAACAAATACCATAAACTCATTGGCTTAAACAACAGGAATTTATTGTCTCAACAGTTTTGGAAGCTAGAAGTGCCAAAGCAAGTTGTCACTAGGCCATGCCTTCTCTGGGATCTGTTGTATTCTGGAGTAGTCAACCTCTGTCTCCATCCTATGGAGATCTCCTTCAGCCTCCTTCTATGGTTCTCCTGCTGCTGTGCCCAGTTTCCTCTGTGTGTAGGGTCTCCAGTCATACTGGATTAAGGCCCACCCTGAGTCAGTTTGGTGTTACCATCTTCAAAGATTCTACTTACAAACAGTTCACACCCTTGGGGATTAGGACTTGAATATGTCTTTGTAGAAGCCAAGATTCAATCACCAATTGTCACCGTCATGGCTCAGGCCTGAGGATGAGCAATTAGTGGGGCTGGCTTTGTCTGGCTTGTGATCATTTGGTTTGGGTTTCATGAGACTGTACCAATTCCAAACACCTTCCTCTTTTGAAAGTATTCCAACTCTGGGTTCAGAAAAAACTGTGTTGTGAACATGATTCACATAATCTCTTCCACCCCAATATTCTAGCAGAATCACACATTCTAGTTAGGAAGACAAGAGGTAAAATTCCTCCCTGTGATTTTCCAGTAGTTTCTTCTCATTATTGAAGTTTAAACCCAAAAGTCACTTCCTCAAAGAGACCTTCCCTGGACAGTGTCTAATATCACCGTGCATTCCCTCACCCCTCTTTACATCATTCAACTGACATTTTTTGTAGCACCCATCACTACCAGAAATTACCTTGTTCATGACTTTAGTTACTTGGTTATCATTTGTCCTTCCATTGTCAGGGTTTGCAGCTATATCCCCAGAGCATAGGCCAGAACCCAGCACATAGTAAGGTCCAAAGCATGTTTCTTGAACAAGTGGCTTTTAAAGATTAACAGATAAGAATTGACAAAAATAGACATAGTTCACCTGGGGTATGGTTGGCAGGCTATTTTCCAAGAGTTTCCAAGAGGGCTTTTATTCCCCAGTGAGTGTGCCAAGGTCCATTGTCTGATATATGGTCTTGAAGGCTCAAAAACCACATTTTACCAGCACCCAAAGACAAATCTCTCACTCAGAGGAGGGCACACATGAACCCAAGCTAACAGACCGATGTACGTAAGGTGTATTTTAGTCAGTTTCACTGAGCAGCAACCGTTCCAAGGACTGGATACTTAAAGTGCACATAACCAGCACACCCTACCATGTAGATAGACCTATCAATGTGGCCAAACATAATCATGAGGTTACGCAGTAAATGTGGACTGCAAGAAGGGGAATCTAATTAATCGAATATGTAATTGCATCCAGATAAATACTCTAAAAACAGTAGGAATGGCCTTGCCAATGGCATTGTAATATTCAAATTCCATTGGCTAAAGCTTCTGGTCAGTGCTTGCAGGAGCAATGCCAAAATTTGCTTCAAAAACTTTCCCTTTTCTAGGTGTCCAGTAGCTGATCAATCTTCTTTCTCATTGTTGCATTCTTTTTTTAAATTTTATTTTATAACACTTTCTAACTTACCAGGCAGTTACAAAAAATAATACAAACTCCATATAGAGAATTCCAACATAGCCTATCCTGCATCAGATACCCAGATTCACCAATTTTAACATTTTGCTACATTTGCTTTATCAGTCTTTCTATCTATCTATCTATCATCTATTTTCTATTTTTGAACTCTTAAGTGTAGGTTGAATATATCACACTCCCTGAACACTTATTACGGGCCTGTACACTTCCTAAGAACAAGGATATTCACTTATGTAACTGCCTTAAGTGCATGTATCAAGTTCAAGAATTTTAACTTTGATAGAAAGTTTTCAGACTATAGTCCGGTTTTTTCGTACATCCCAATAATGTCCCTTTAAAGCCTTTTCTCCTTCCTTGCTGGGTTCCATCCAGGGTCATGTTTTGTATTTAATTGTCATTGTCTATTTAGTTGCTCTCTCTTACTTTCTTTTTTTCTTTCTTTCTTTCTTTCCTTCTTTCTTTCTTTTCTTTTCTTTTTTTGTCTTTCTTTCATTGTGGGAATATATACAACATGAACATTCCCATCTCAATCCCTCCCAAGCATACCATTCAATGGGATTAATCACATTCACAATATTGTGGTGCCCTCACCACCATCATTACTAAAACTTTCCCATCTCCCCAAACAGAAACCCTATACCCATTATGCATTAACTCCCCAATCCCCATGGTCCATGCATGAGCTTGCAAAAATGTGAGCTTTAGAGCACAGAGGAAAGGGTTGGTCTTTGTTAGGAGCAGGGAATCTAACGCCCTCTCAACAGGAGGGAAAATAGAGAATATGGTCACTGAACCAAGTGGATTCAGTTGCAGAGTGGAATAGCTGAGCAGTTGCTGTGTGACTTCTCAATCTTCTCTGGGAATAGGAGATAGCATTGTCATTGAGAGAGAGGTCGTAGGAAAAGTTGGTGAGGAGACTTGAATAGAGGGGGATAATGTAGTAGAACGGTTTTCCATTGCTGAGTGCACATCTGTAATCTGGGTTTGTAAATTTAGAGCAGCACCAAGTTCATGATAGCAACAAAAGGTGCTATGTTGGCTCAGGGGAAGAAAAGACAGCAGTGAGCTGGCACGGTCAGGGAGGCTTCACAGAAGAGGCAGGACTTGAACTGGGCAGTAATGAATGAATATGTGTGATATCAATACACAAGTCAGGCCCTCCAGGTGAAAGGAATAAGACAGGGCAAAGAACTGAAGTGGGAAGGAGCAAGATAGACCCGTCTGACTGCAGGGGAGTAACTGGAGAAGCAACTGGAAAACAGGTTAACAGTCAGCATGCAAAGGGCCTCGTGGAACAATGGCAGGCTCTGAGGAAAGGACAAATAGCAAAGTAAAAGCAGGATGCCAGAAGACTAGCCCAGCAGTGGTATGTAGAATAGGCTGGATGGAGTCTTCTGGTAAAGCAGGGTGTAATCAGGCAAAGCCCAGGAAACCAGGGTTGATTAAGTACCTTGACCCAAGAAAAGCAGAGGCTTCTGTCCTGAAGCATGGTGCCTTTGTCTGTTTACCTCTTCTGCAAAGATTTTACATTCCCTTTGGGGAGCATGAGAAACTGAAGATTTTTCCCAACATCTCGTTAATTTTGAAGCTTTTGGTGAGTCAATTCTAATGCCCATCTCTCTGAGGATAGCAGTCCAGCCACTGAATGTTCACTGCCAGATCAACATGATAATAGTGGTGATAAGGTATTATACACTGAGCACTTAAAATGTGCCTGCAGCATGCTAAGCCCTTCACATGCATGATTTCATTCAATCCTAGGAACCACTCTTTGAAGCAGATGCTTTCACTCTCTCCGTTTTTCAAACAAGACAACTGAACCTCAGAGCAGTTGAGTAACTGGCCCAAAGACACACAGCTAGTAAGGGGAGGAGCCAGATTTCAAGCCCAGGCAGGGGTCGGGGCTATGGCACCACCACCCACAAGGTCCTGAACAAGAGAGTGATCTTGTAGAAGGAAGCACTGCTAATGAGAGAAACCTTGACCCCCGGCCTAGAAGAAAAAACGTAAGGCCCAAATTACCTGTGGACCAATTGAAATGTAGAGGGGCGTGTGTGTGTGTGTGTGTGTGTGTGTGTGTGTTCACAACCTTGGGGCTCTCCTGTGAGGTGAGGTGGAGACCTGTCAGAGACCAGGACCTGAAGAAAAAGGTAGAGAGAAAAAAGAATCAAAGCTTCGATGCTATATCTAAACCTCAATGGTCCCCCATAATAAGCCACCTCCTCTCCAAAACCACTCCACAGGAAAGAGCCAAAATAAGGAATTATTATGCTATCATGACAGTCAGCTTCTGAGGAAAGGAGATTGCAATGTATTGATGAGTAATAGAAATGGAAAATGTACCTTGGGGGCCAAAAGACTTAATATTTTTATTTTTCTTTCTGTGTGTGTTTTTACTTATTTCTTCCATGTTTGGCTTCTGAGTCACCAATGGCTGAAGAAGGTATCAGTATGCCAAGGACACCGTGCAGGGATTTCCCAGAACAAGTAACCAATAAATGATAATTATGTTCATTAGCACAAGCCCCTGTACCCAGCAAGTTTGACCATAGGTATATAAAGTCAGAAAACACCTCGATATGTTCAGAAAGAGAGAAGATGGAGAGGAAGAGTTTATTTTGTTTCTCCAAGCAAGTAAGTTTTAGAATCACAAAGTGTTCTGGGGTCACTGAAAAAATAAAGAAAACAGAATGTATCTGACTGCTGCCCAGGCTGGGGAAGCAAATCCCCAAATCATACAGAACTAGGAAGGATTTAGTTTCATTAAAAGCAGCCACTGGCATTTGGCCCCTGAAGATGAAAGCAAAAGCCCCTTCAACAGGCTCGAACACGAGCTAAATTTCCGGACAAGTCTCTGGGGGGCCAGGATTGTTTCACAGAAGGGCCTGAAAGTCGACATCTTCCCGGAGATCTGAAAAAATAGGGCAGTTCCCAACACTTCTGTCCCAGTCTTGTGAAAGAGAATTGGGGGTGAGGAACCAATACTTTGGATACTCTTTGACTTACTACTTATCATAACCACATAAGTGTTACTATTCCCATTTTACCAATGAGGAAACAGGACTAACGAGGTTCTGTTGCTGGCTGAAGTTCACCTAATAAGCAACGGTCCAAGAAATCCTGCAGACATCTTTCTGACATCAAAGTCCCTGCTCTTTCCACCACTTAAAAGAAATATTAGTGTTTCCAGGGTTCTGGTTCAGGTTCCTACCAACCTACCCTCTCACATCTTTGTAAATCAGGCCCTTTGGCCTTTTGCTTTGGGTCTACCAAAGTTTGTACGCTGCCGTGGCCCAGTTCCCAGAGTCTTTTACGGAAAGGCAATGTCCCAGGCTCAGTCTGGGTGAGGAATCTCATCTATTAATTTGTGTGTTCATAGCAGCCTTCCGCCAGAAAAGACCAAAGATAGCTACTCAACCTCTGCAAACTCCACAAAATAACAAACTTGGTCAGAAGTGAAGCCAAGAAAAAAGCATGCCCTAATAATTACCTTTCTATGTCTGGTGGGACACAGAGCAGGGGTTCTGAGCTTTCTAGCATGGATCTAAAAAAGGAAAGAAGAAGACAGGATGTGGGGAAGAAAAGAAGGGAAGGAGGGAGGAAGGGAGGGAGGAAGGAAGGAAGGGAAGGAGGGAGTAAGGAAGGAAATTCACTATGTCTACAAAAATTTTAAAAATGTTTAAATTTTTTAAAAACCTGATGAAATAACAACACTATCTTCAAATCTCCAATATCCTTTTAATAACAATCTAAAGACACATTGTATAGAGCTCTGAAGTTAGCTCTCACCCTACAAAACATTTCAGAAGCAGCTCTGCAGGGACTTGGTGTGACGCTGTCTGTTAAGCTCAACGCTTGGCTCTCTCCTGAGAGAGTGGCCAAAGTATATTTCAGAAGTCTCAGACAGACTATACCTGCCCTTGGTCATAAAGAAGGTTACAAGAGAATGTGCATGGATCCTTGCAAATCATACCTCGGGAGTAGAACATCAGCTGTCTGGAAGTTAGATATCAGCTCCATAGTTGCATGCCAAACGTAGTTTTAGGAGTATTCCTAGAGGCCCAAAGCCATACTTAAAGCCATGCTCCTGGAAAAACTCATCTTTTAAGGTTCTACCTGAAGTTTCTACTTTAAGCCAATTCCAAATGTCCACCAAAATCTTTCCTCTGGTTTAAAGGATTCTAGAAATTCAATTTTTCTCACCATTCTCTCCCTTGTGAAAGTTCCTGAACCCCAAGAAACAACCTAGTATTTCAGAAGATTTCCAGCCTGAATTGGCAGGCCCAGTTCAAATCCACATGCACACTTCATTTTCTGCATTGAAATCACATATTCTACTCCCTCTCATCAGTTACTAAATTCCATCAGAAATAGCAAAGATGCAAAGAGACACACCCCCCGTCTCTCCACTATCTCAGCCTTGACCTTCCCACTGTGCAAGGCCAGGTCAGGGAGGTACAGGAGTGTAGAGCCCCTGGGGTGAGGAGTGTTGCCATGCAGGACTCCTTGCACCTGTTATCTGGCGAAGCTTATCAGAACCCTTTCCCATTTGCTCTCCTGCATGGTGTGGACTTCCAAGCAGTGATTCCAAGGGACTTTTCCACCCAGTGTTTCTGAGTGCCTCCATGCTGAGAGGTGAAGTACTTGACATTTGCCTGCCATGCTGATGAGAGCACGTCTGATTTTGCACAAGGCATGTGGAAATCAGGATGTAGCTGTCACAGGTGTCAACCTCTGTTTGACAGGTACATATCTTAAGAGTGGTCACAACTTGCTTTTCCTCGTTGTAAATACCTGCTTTGTGACCTTTCATCTGCAGATGGGCAGGAGCAGGGCTTTACATTCTAATATGTCCCTTTATATTCCATGGGTTTCCTTCTAGCTTCATGGCTATATGATGGGAATCCATGAGAGACAGTAACTGAAGGGCCAGAGCTGTTTTCATTAAGACCACATAAAGCATGCTGGGAAATGGCATTGACATTTTCTAGCCACTAGGATACAAGTGAAAAGTTTTTTTTTTTAATATAATAAATTAACCTGCCAATACTTTATACATTAAGAATAGATGATTCAATATCACTCTACATTCTATTTCATTTTCTTATTTATTTAGGTGTAGCATGACTTATTTGACAAAGGATTATGGATAGCTACTACAGGCATTTCTCCTACTGTCTTAAGTTTTAATAGCACATGTTGGACATAGCAAATCAATTATATTTTAGGGGACATAATTTTTCATTAAGTCTACCACCATTGTTAATAGCACAGTTGTCACTGGGAACTAGAACTGCTCTAGTTGGAAAAACAACTGTTGTTTTGTTTTTGTGTCTGGCTGTTCAAATGGCATCATGTTCTTTCATTTATAGACAGTGGCTAGAAATTTGTTCTAGTCTTATGAGCTGTTTTGAATTTTCTCAATGATTTTATAAGAAGGGATTTCAATTTTTATGTATTATCTTCTTGGCTTATCAAAACAAAATATACTCACAGCCATTGAAATTTTATTGTTGAAATTCCTGAAAAAAGTATTTTGTAATTCTAAGTCTGAAACTCTCTAAGCCCAAATCTTCACACACATTTCTCCTCTATTTATGCTATTGATTTTATAATCTGATTTCAATAATTCAGAGTTTTGAGGGGTCATAAGACTGATATTAAACAAGTTCACTACATATTGGCCAT
Source organism: Dasypus novemcinctus (assembly GCF_030445035.2). Lineage (NCBI taxonomy): Eukaryota > Metazoa > Chordata > Mammalia > Cingulata > Dasypodidae > Dasypus > Dasypus novemcinctus. The sequence continues at coordinate 49,216,174 of NC_080689.1, forward strand.
AATGGTTTTTCATGGCTGTGTTAGTCAGCCAAAAGGGGTACTGATGCAAAATACCAGAAATCTGTTGACTTTTATAAAGGGTATTTATTTGGGGTAAAAACTTACAGTTACCAGGCCACAACGCATAAGTTAATTACCTCACCAAAGTCTGTTGCCACATGTTGGAGCAAGATGGCTGCTGATATTTGCAAGGGTTCAGGTTCTCTGTCTTCCTCTTAAAGCTCCATGGTCCTAATTTCTTCCAATAGAAGCTGTATACTGGAATAAGTTTTGTCTCTCTCCCAGGACTCATTTCTCCCTGGCCTCAGCTGCTCTGCTCTCTCCATAAGGCCAGTTGTAGACTATCAGGCTAATGGCTCATCTCTCTTCCTGGGGTCTCTGTCATGTCCAATGGAGCTTTCTCTCCTTTCTCATATATTTGCTTCTCTGTGTGTTTTCTTCCCGGGGCTCCAATATCAAAACTTCCACTAACTCTTTTGCCTTGTCATTTTCTCTGAGAATCCTCGCCCATTAAGGGGGCAGGAACTCAAGTTCCTGCTGAAATGGCCCAATCAAAGCCATAATCATAATTCAATCAAGTAAGAGCAAAACCTCTGAATTCATTACAATATAATATGCCCAGAGGAACAGACCAGTTTACAAACGTAATTCAATATCTATTTTTGGAATTTATAAGCAATACTAAATGTTACAATGGCCAATACTTATTCTAAATTATTGGGCCTGTGCTATAATGATAGTTAAATATTGTGAATATTCCCTTTGGCCACTACTATTGCACTATAGTAGAAGTCTTAATTTAAGATGACTTGAATTGATAGGACTTGGAACTTTCACTTCCAGCTATGATGCACTAGCTTAAATCTGACTAAACATCCCTCTGAGAACAACTAGTAAGGCTGTAATAAAAGACAAAATACACACAGGGCAACAAGGGCAACAAGGCAGCCATGATTTGAGAAGCTGATTTCTAAAGAAAAGAAATGTATTGAAGTGCATCTGAGGTTCTATCCTGCTTTCCCCCCTTGAGGCATTTTCCAAATCATATGCAGGTAAAGGCAAAAGTCTGCTAAGCCAAGCAGACAAGCAGAAAGTAGCTGCCAAGAGGCTGAGAAACTAAGTAGAACTTTTGGCAATCTCATGCTGCTGGGAAGGTGTTAAGAAATGGAGTTCAGGGCTTAAAAAGCAGAAGGATCCCTGATAATAGCCTTAGATTCTCTGTTCACTTCCTAAAGGAAATGAATGGCAAAGTGAAAATAAATCAGGTCTTTCAGTGACTAAAACCTAGGCTCAAATAAGTACAACTTCTGATTGGGATAAGATGATCTACCCTAAAAACTGCTTGCCACAAATTAAAATAAGTCTTCTCAGGAGAAAGATAATATCATCCACAACTTCTCTATTTTCATGCAACATGTAAAACATTAAATAAAAAATCACTAGGCATACCAAGGTGTAGGACTAATTTTTAAAAACAGACAAAAGAAGTAGACTCACAGGTGATACACATATTGGAATTATCAGTCAAAGATTTTAAAAATCACAATAATTAATATATTCAATAAAATAAATTACAAGCTCAAAAATTTCACTAGAGAACTGGAATCTTCTTTTTAAAACTCAGATGCAAAATCTAGAACTGAAAAATAAAATAACTGAAATTAATATCTGTAGAGATGGGATTATCAGCAAATTTACCACTTCTGCATAGAGAATAACTGAAATGGAAAAAGGCCACTAGGTATTGTAAAGGCATAATGAAATTGAAGGATAAACATAAAGAAAAGAGTGTAAGAGGCATGTAGAACACAGTGAAAAGGTCTAAATATATGTATTTGGAGTCCCAGAGAGAAGAAAGAAAATAGGGTAGAAGCAGAATTTAAAGAGATAATGACTGAACATTTCAAAACTTGACCAAAGATATTCAATCTAATTTTAAAGATACAGTTTAAAGAAAATGAACTGCAAACAGGATAAACAGAAATAAAACCACACCTAATGATATCATAGTTAAGCTGTTCACAACAAAAGATAAAAAGCCATCAATAAGACTGAAATATGACTGTTGAACAAAATGACGGAAGCTAGAATACAATAGAATGACATCTTCATAGTACTAAAAGAAGAAAACTATCAAACTAGAATCATACCAGGAGATTTGAACACTTATCTCTCCACATGTGGTAGAAAATAAAACAAAAAAATCAATAAAGGTAAAGAATATTTAAGCAAAATGATTAATCAGCTCAACTTAATTGGCATATATAGAACAGTGCATTTGCAACTGCAGAATACACATTACTTTTAAGAGTGCATGGAATATTTACTAAAATTGAGTACATATTGAACCAGAAATCAATTCTTACCATCTTTCAAGAGATTGAGATCACATAGTGCCACAGTGCATGTTCTTTTAAGAGTAGAATTAAGTAGAAATTCAATAACAAAAGATAATTGTGAAGTCCCCAAAAGTTTGTAAATTAAGAAACAAGTTTCTAAATAATAAAGAGCTCACTTCTAAATAACACAGGGGTCAAAGAATAAGTCTCAAGTGAAATTTTTTAAATACTCTACTGTATTAGTCAGCCAAAGGGGTGCTGATGCAAAATACCAAAAATGGGTTGGTTTTATAAAGGGTATTTATTTGGGGTAGGAGCTTACAGATACCTGGCCATAAAGCATAAAATACTTCCCTCACCTCAGTCTATTTCCACGTGTTGGAGCAAGGTGGCTGCCAACATCTGTCAGGGTTCAAGCTTCCTGGATTCCTCTCTTTCCAGGTCTTCTTCTCTCTGGGCTCAGGGTTCCTTTTTTTCCCCAGGTTTGCTTCTTTCCAGGCCCAGAGTTCCTCTCCTCCTGGAGCTCCAGCTTAAGGCTTCAACATTAAACTCCAACATCAAAAACCCTTAACTCTGTCCTTTACCATGTCTTATATCTGTGAGTCCCCACTCTTTGGTGGGTAAGAACTCAACGCCCTACTGGCACAAGAGGTTTATGTAACTACTTAATCAAGGAAACCTATGAATCCAATATAATCTAATATGCCCAGAGGAAAAGATCAGTTACAAACCTAATGCAATATTTCTTTTTGGAATTCATCAATAATATCAAACTGCTGTATCTACTTAAATGGAAATGAAAATACAACATGTCAAAATTGTGAGATGCAGCAAAAGCAATATTTAGAAAGGAAACATATAGCCCTAAATGTGTATATTGGAAAAGAAGGACCTAAAATCAATAACCTAAGTTTCCACTTTAAGAAACTGGATAATGAAGAGCAATTTTTTTTTAAGATTTTATTTATTTCTCTCCCCTTCCCGCCCCTCACCCCAGTTGTCTGTTCTCTGTGTTCATTTGCTGCGTGGTGTTCTTTTTGTCTGCTTCTGTTGTTGTCAGTGGCACGGGAATCTGTGTTTCTTTTTGTTGCATCATCTTGCTGCATCAGCTCTCTGTGTGTGCAGCGCCATTCCTGGGCAGGCTGCACTTTCTTTCATGCTGGGCAGCTCTCCTCACAGGGCGCACTCCTTGTGCTGGGGCTCCCCTACATGGGGGGCACCCCTGCATGGCAGGGCACTCCTTGCATGCATCAGCACTGCATGTGGGCCAGCTGGTCAAGGAGGCCCCGGGGTTTGAACCGCAGACCTCCCATGTAGTAGATGGATGCCCTATCCACTGGGCTGAGTCCGCTTCCCATGAAGAGCAATTTTATCCTAACATAATCCAAAGAAAGATATAGTAAAAATTGTGGCAGAAGTCAATAAAATTAAAAACAGGAAAATAATAAAGAAAAATCAATCAAACCAAAAGTTGGTTCACTGGAAAACAAATCAGTAAAATTGATAACCTCTAGTCACAGTAACTAAGAGAAAAGAGAGAAGACTCAAATTACCAATATTAGAAATCAAAGAGGGGTCATCACTACTGATCCCATGAATATTAAAGTGATAATAAAGAAATACTATGCCTACAAATTTGATAACTTAGATAAAATGGACCAATTCCTTGAAAGACACAAGTTACCAAAAAACTCAAACAAGAAGAAGTAGATCATCTGAATAGGCCTATATTTACTAAATAAATTGAGTTAGTAGTTAGTAAACTTCCAAAACAGCACCAGGCCCAAATGCTTTCACTGATGAATCCTACCAAAGATTTAAGTAAAAAAATGATACCAATTCTCCACAATATATTCAGAAAATAGAAGCAGAGGGAACACTTTCTAACTATTGTATGAGGCCAGCATTAGCCTAATACCAAAAACTGATAAAGACATTACAATAAATGTAAACTACAGATTAATATCTGTCATGAAGACAGATGCAAAAATTCTTGACAAAATGTTATCAAATCAAATATAACAAGGTATTTTATTCCACAACCCAATGAGGTTTATTCAAGGTATGCAAGGCTGGTTCATTATTCAAAAATCAATTAATGGAATCCTCCAATCAATAGGCTAAGAAAAAAAATCATGTGATCACATCAACTGATGGAGAAAAGGCATTTGACAAAATCCAACACCCATTCAAAAATTTTTTTATTTTTTTTAAAGATTTATTTATTTATTTATTTCTCTCCCCTCCCCCCCCCCCCACCCCATCCCACCCCACCCCAGTTGTCTGTTCTCTGTGTCTATTTGCTGCATTTTGTTTCTTTGTCCACTTCTGTTGTTGTCAGCAGCACTGGAATCTGTGTCTCTCTGTTGCGTCAACTTGTTGTTGTGTCAGCTCTCCGAATGGGCGGTGCCATTCTTAGGCAGGCTGCACTTTCTTTCGCTCTGGGCGACTCTCCTTATGGGGCACACTCCTTGTGCGTGGGGATATCCTATGCAGGGGACACCCCTGCGTGGCATGGCACTCCTTGTGTGCATCAGCACTGTGCATGGGCCAGCTCCACACGGGTCAAGGAGGCCTGGGGTTTGAACCCGGGACCTCCCATGTGGTAGACGGACGCCCTAACCACTGGGCCAAGTCTGCTGCCCCATTCAAAATGTAAATGCCCATTAAACTAGGACTAGAAGGAACTTCCTCAATTTGATAAAGAACATCTATAAAAACCCTGTAGCTAACATCATACTTAATGGTGAGAAACTGAGCACTTCCCTCCTAAGAGGAATAGGACAAGAATTTCACCTCTCAACATTCATACTCAAAGTAGGTGGAAGTTCTAGCTAGTGCAATAATGCAAGGAAAGAAAAAAAAGCATGCAGATTTGGAATGAAGAAAATAAAGTCTTCACCCAGATAACACAACTTGTCTAAGTAGAAAATCCTAAAAAATTGACAAAAAACCTCCTAGAACTAATAAGCAATTATAGCAAGTTTGCAAGATACAAGGTAAATAAACAATAGTAATTGTTTTTCTATATGTGACAATGAACAATTGAGATTTGAATCTTTAAAAAAAAAAAACCATTTATACTTGAACCCCAAAAAATGAAATACTTAGGTATAAATATAACAAAAAAAATATATAGGATCCATATATGGAAAAGGATAAAATTCTGATGAAAGAAATCAAAGAAGATCTAAATAAATGGAGACATTTTCTAGGCCCATGGATTGAAAGATTCAATATTTTTAAGATGTCAATTCTTCCCAACTTGATCTATAAATTCAACACAACCCCAATCAAAATCCCAGAAAACTACTTTGTAGATATTGACAGACTGATTCTAGAGTTTGTATGAAAAAGCAAAAGACCTAGAAAAGCCAACACAATACTGAAGAAAAAGGAAAGGGGCGGAGGCATAAGGGAGAGAAGCATCAGGAGAAGAAGTAGGAAGAATCACCATAAAGCTACAGTAAACAAAGCAGCAGGATACCGGCAAAAGAACCAATGTATATAGATCAATGGAACACAATGGAGAACCAGAAATAGATGCAAACAAATATATACTTGACTGATTTTTGACAAGGAAGCCAAGATAATATAATGAAGAAAGGCGAGTCTTTTCAGAAAATGGTGCTGGAAAAACTGGATCTCCATATGCAAAAATAAATGAATATTATGTCTTTCACAAAAATTAACTCAAAATGGATCATAGACCTAAATGTAAACATAAGAGAAAAGGTAGATGACTTTGTTTTAACCATGAAGTTTTTAGATTCAACACCAAAAGCACAATCCATGAGAGAAAAAATTGATAGGTTGGTCTTCATTAAAATTAAAAACATCTGCTCTGGAAAAGTCACTGTTTAGGGTATGAAAAGAAAAGCAATAGAATAGGATAAAATATTTGCAAAACACTTACTTGATAAAAGACTTGTATGCAAAATATACAAAGAACTCCTAAAAGTTAAAAATAAGAGAACAAACAACCCAATTTTTAAATGGGGACATAGCTGAATGGAAACCTCACAAAAGAAGTACAGATAGCAAGTATACGGATTTTTAGCATCATTTCTCATTAGAGAATTGCAAATTAAAATAACAATCAAATACCACCACACATCTATTAGAATGGCTAAAATCCAAAACACAACTGACAATAACAAATGCTGATGAAGATACAGAGCAGCAAGAACTGATTCATTGCTGGTGGAAATGCAAAATAGTGCAGCCACTTTGGAAGACAGTTTGGCAGTTTCTTACAAAGTTAAACATAATCTTACCATACAATGCAACAATTGTGCTCCTAAATATTTTCCCAACCATTCAGAAAACTTGCCCACACAAAAACTTGCACCCAAATGTTTATAGTCACTCTATTCATAATCATCAAACCCAGAAAAAAACCAGATATCCTTTAATAGGTGAGTGGCTAAAGCAACTGTGGGACATTCATACAGTATAATATTATTCAGCAATAAAAAAGAAATATATTATCAAGGCACATGCACACACACAAAATGGACGAAACTTAAATGTATATTGATAAGTGAAAGAAGCCAATCTGAAAAGACTACATACTGTATGATTCCTGTATATAACAATCTGGAAAAGGCAAAACTATATTAAAAAATTATTGGTTGCCAGAGGTTCAGGGGAAAAGGATGGGTTAAACAGGTGAAGCACAGGGGGTCTTTTAGGGCCATGTAACTATTCTGCGTGGTAATGTAATGGTGTATATATATGACATTATGCATTTGTCAAAAGCCATAGAATTTTACAGTACAAAGCATGGACCTTAAAGTACATGGATTATTTTAAAAATCATTTAGGAAGTTGGTGGTCCCTGGAAGACTGTGACAAAAGAATATAACTGTATTTTAAATGTATGAAACAATCTCATTGAAGGGTAAGGGGGAAAGGTGCTGACTCAACTAACTTTGGAAATAAGTCTATGAGACTAAAGGTAAAAGGAACTTAACATAAGCCCTGTACTCTAGTTGATAAAGTTATTTCCCATGGGGATATTAACAATTCTTATACTGCTATACATACATAATGGAATTGAACAATTAAGTAAATGGATAGTGGATGGTGGGAGCCAGGTTTCTCACTGTTGGGGTGGGAGTTTACAAATAAGCAAAAGAAGGAGGTTAGAATGACCTTTGTAGTAATAAATTAGAGTTGGAGACATCAATATGAACTCATGCTTACTATAGACACAGATGATCACATACAGAAATAATTATAGATGTGTATACACATGGGATTGTTACATACAGGTATTTCTTTGCTCTGTCAGCTCAGAGGGCCTGGGAACAACAACAACCCAATAGCAATGAGCACTACCTACCACCCAGATTTAGTTTCTAATACCCTTCTCCAATAAAAAGAACCAGGGCTTCTTGGAGAAAGGCTGATTCTAGAACTGAGGCAGGAAATATACATGATGAGCCTGGAATACCTTGACATGCCAAAAAGTAAAGAAGTTCTCAAAAAACAAACCTCAGATTGATGTCAAAAGAGCACAGGAGCCAATTGAAAGAGATCTCAATGACCAAAGCTGAAACAATTTGAGCAATAAGATAAATAAAATAGGATTGGATTAAAACCAATAGTTTTGAGTTATGTACCCTTGATATAATGTGATGACAATGGCTCTCCCAGAAACCCATAACTCTAGTCTACTCTTGAGAAAAACATTAGACAAAGTCCAGTTGAGGGACATTCTATAATACACCTGACAAGTACTTCTCAAAACTGCCAAGACTATTTAAAACAAGGAAAGTCAGAGAAACTGTCACATGGTGTTCCATAGGATCCTGGAACAGAAAAAGAAAATTAGGAATCAGGCTAAGGATATCTGAATAAATATGGACTTTGGTTAATAATAATGTATCAATATTCATTCAATTATTGTAATAAATGAAACCTACTAATGGAAGAATAGGAGAACAGGGCAAACTGGGTGACTGGATATGAGGTTTATGGGAACTTGCTATACTATCTTCACAATTATTCTGTAAATCTAAAACTGTTCTAAAAATAAAACCAATTTTTTAAAATTGTTATACACATTTGTGTACTTTTCTGTATATATGTAATCCTTCACATACAGTGTAATTATTAAAAATTTTAAACATCAAATAAATTGTAGGGCTTGGAATAACCAATAACTTTTGCAGAATAGACTAGGGGTCAGATTTTTTAAAATCCAAAGTTATTTTTACCTGCCATTGAAGTGATAATCAAGGATTGATTGACTGATTTCAAATTACAGATGAAATCTCCTAAAAGTCAACGATTCTAAAAAAAAAAAGATTGATAAATTTTTATAGTAATGGCTTAGGAATAAAATAAGACAATGGGTAAAATAAAACCTAAGGCAGCAGGCTGCAAACAAGAAAGATCATAAAACATTCAAGCACAATCCATGAGAAAGACCTGGAGCTCGGCTGACTTTACGTGATCTTTCTTATTTCTTTGCTGAGTTGAGTATTTCATGCCACATTTTCTCTTTTTTTTTCACCATTTTCTTCGATGTAAATGTAGATCCATATTATTTTGTGTCTTATAATTGGCTTTTCCCCCTGGGTTCTTCTCCCTTTATCCCTGACCTACTGACCAAAAGGATGAGTTGCATACAACAGAAGAATCTCATCCCCCTATGTCGCTAAGTCCAGGCTGTATCCATGTCATCGTTCGCTTTCAATGTGCGTGGCTGCTTGGCCCCTGTGCAGGTCAACCTGCCTCCCCCTTCCTCCCGCTCTTCCGCTCACGCCCATCAGTCAACATCTATCCTGTGGGAGCCAGCAGATTTCTGGCTACCACTCCTCTGAAGAAAAAGGAAGTGGGATGTCTGTGGCCTGAAGTAGGCTTGGCATTAAGTCCTGAAATGCTAAAATGCTAGCAGGCCTTTTTTCAATAGTTGTTGAATGGATAAGTTTATGACTTTATAAGGTATTGCTTAAAAGCCATTGTAATGTTTTAGTGATGTATATCCCCCTTGTATAAATTCTTAGGGTTATGGCTTTTTCAAGCCGCAGAAAGGCCTTAGAGTTTTAAAAAAATCTTCCCGACTAAACTTTTTAATATCCAAATGAGGAAACTCTGACCCAGAGAGGTGAATTAAGTTGCCTATAGTCATATAACTGATTGAACCCTAGTCCAGGACTCTTTTTATTATTACAAGCTTCCAACTGGGCTATATTATAAAGTGGTACAAATAATATATACTAAAAATTAGTATACATTTATTGATGTGCACCCTAGGCTCCATGTCTCGCTAAGTGATGTTCTTAACAAGTTTCTCTCTTCCCGCCATTCTTTTTTTTTTTAGGGTACCAGGGGCCAGGGATGGAACCCAGGACCTCATGTGTGGGAAGTCAGCACTCAACCTGAGCCACATCAGCTTCCCTGGGTTGTTTTTAACTTTTGTTTCGCTTGTTGTTCGTTTTTGTTTTTTTCAGGAGACACTGGCGGGAACTCAACCACCTGAGCCACGTGTGTTCCACAGTCTTCTTTTCTACTTTGCGTGAGTATATTTTTGTATGTGTAATTTTCCTCTCCCTGCTCGCCTATCCAAAGTTAGCGGGACACCATTGCAGATTTAGTCAAGTTAATCTTGTTGACCATCACACCCTACCACCAGGAAAAGGGCATTAAGCCTCCGTATCACTTAACAAGGGCACCCGTGTGTCTCCCAAATCAAATTGGCGAGCTTACATTTGATTTCTTAAATCAGAAATTCTTTTGGATCAGTGTTTAATGGCAACATAACTAATTCAGTTAACAGTCAATTTAATCAATATGAAGAGACTCAACCCTGGTGTTCACTGGGCAGAAATCTGAGCTTCAGGCATGGTGTGTCCCTTACACAAGTGTATCAGCATTGCCTCAGACATGAACGAGGTGGTTATTGCTGCTGCATCCTCCTCCAAGGATTTAATTCTCAGTTGTACCTCACACTTTGGTGTGTGTGTGAACTGTCCCCTCACCCATCCTCTGGATGAAAACAAACACTTCATGAAAACATCCCTTATAATGTGGCATGTTCAGTGGAATCCTGACCAGCAATACCACCAGTACAATCAGACCTCATCTACAACTACATTCTCAGTCTAAGCACTTAGCCCTACCTCAAGGGTAGAGATGGTTTTAAATGGTCCCAAAGTTCTATTCCATCAAAATTCTTTCTTCACTAGCTGTATTCAATAAAAGAAATTCCTTGTTTTAGTTTTCAAAGATTACTCTTAATATGCAAGGCAACACCTGTCATTGTCAGCCAAGAACCTTTTAGCTATAATTAGCATATCAGTACTGGGTCAGAGGACCCCTGAGCTTTGATAGGAATGAAGACTTCATGGTCTGGAACAGAAAGCAGTGCCAGAATAGATGCTGGATAGCCAGGGACTAGTAGAAGAGTGCTAGGGCAATCCAAACAACATCCTAAACAACCAATTTACTGGCCTTTGGATAAAACATGCAGTATGAAGATAGTTAATTGTTTATTAATATTAGCTAGAATTTATTGAGGCATATTTTTCCTGATTTTAAAGAGTTTTCCATACAGGAGATATGCAAACAGGGGTTGGATAGGCATGTTAGTGGATGTCAGTAGAGGAACTGGGGAAGAGGGTGGTCTAGTGCAGGTGATGATCCCCAAGTGGCCCAAAAAATTAATTTAGGGACCATAAGCATCAGTGTTATTTAATGGAACGAATGGAATGGAGTAGAGCAGAATGGCATGTAAAATTTCAAAACGCATTATATGCAGTAAGGGTAAATATTGTTTTGCAAGTTTTTATTTCAGTTGTATGTGTGCACCTGCACCTAAGCGTAACATGGGAATTGTGGTAGGAAAAGTAAGCCACCGGTTTAGATGACTTCCACACACCATGGTTCTATTTATTCATCTTTCCTCTCCTCTTGATTTTATACCACCTGATCCATGGTAAGCACTCAATAACTGTTATGCATAAAATCAAGTAGAAAGATAAGTCAAAATAATAGAATCTTGGAGTCTCAACAACTCTGCAAGGTGGGTCTTCTGACCTTGGTTTCACAGGCGATAAGATTAAATCATTTGCCTATGGTAAATGACTTGCCCAAGGCCACACTGCTGACAAGCTCTGTCAATATTTGAACTCAGTCAGAGCATGCCTCTGTAAGCATGCATCTGGGCAGTCCTCCCTAGCACTCTTTAAAAGCTTGATGACAACACAGCAAAAATTAAAAGTAGAAATTTGTAAAAACATTTTAGCTAATTAAAGACAATTCATGTGAACCCTCTAGTAACGACAATTATTTCAGCTTATAATTTCCTATTCTTCTCTAAAAAAAAAAATCATATATCACATAATCTAAGGTGGCGGTGCCCAAATGCCAGTCCCTAGATTAGCTACATCACAATCATCAAAGGAGCTTTATAAAAATACAGATTCTCAAGCTTCATTTACCCCTAGAGAGTCTGATTCAGGAGGTGAATTTACAAAGCTCCCCAATGCAGAGCCATGGATCTGATTACTGAAGATCTCACAGAACCACAGAATTTTTAGATTTCTTTTTATTGAGGTGAAATTGACATGACATTACCATTTGAAAGTGAACCATTTAGTGGCATTTAGTATATTCCCAGTGTTGCACAATCACCACCTCTATCTAGTTTCAAAACATTTTCATCACCCCAAATGGAAACGCCGTACCTGTTAAAGCAGTTGTTCGCCAGTCTCTCTTTCCCCTGGCCCCTGGCAACCACCAACCTGCATTCCGTCTCTGTGGATTTATCTCCTCTGGATATTTCATATAAATGGACCAGACACTAAGTTCTCTTTTGTGTCTAGCTTCTTTCACTTAGTTTAATGTTTTGGACGATGTTATGGATTGAATTGTATCCCCCAACAAGGTAAGTCCAAGTCTTAACCCCTGACTCTGGGAATGGAGCCCTATTTTGAGATAAGATCTTTGAAGATGCTATTAGTTAAGAGGAGGCCAAACTGGATTATGATGAGCCCTAATCCATTAAGACTGGTGGCCTTATAAGGAAAGGAAGTTTGGATAGAGAGAGAACAAGGCATGTGATAGAGGCAGAGACTAAGTTATGCCAGAGCCAAGGAACGTCATGGATTGCCAGCGACCACCATCAGAATCCTATAGACTCAGAGAAAGCACAACCTACCAGTGCCTTGATTTCAGACTTCTGGCCTCCAGAACTGTGAGACAAGAGCATTCAGTTGCTTAAGCCATCCAGTCTGTGATCTTTTGGTATGGGAGCCCTGACAAACTAAGCCAGAGGTTCATCCATGTTGTAGGATGTATCAACATTTCATTCCTTTCTATGGCTGAATAATATTCCATTGCATGGAATTTGCTTCTCCACGCATCCACTGATGGACATTTGGCTGTCTCTGTTTGGCTATTGTAAACAGTGATACTGAAAAAATACATGTTCAGTTTGTATGGGTCCCTGTTTTCACTTCTTTGAGGGTACATATCTAGGAATGGATATGTGAGTCATATGGTAATTCTATATTTAAATTTTTGAGGAGACACAAAACTGTTTTCCACAGTAGCTGAACCATACTACATTCCCATCAGCAACCTATGATGGTTACAAATTCTCCACACCCTCACAAACACTTTTTATTTTCTGTTTAATATTATTATTATCATTATTTTGTAGTCACCCTAGTGACTACAAAATAGTGTTAAGTAGAACCTAGTGTTAAGTAGGTCCTAGTGTTAAGTAGAACCTCATTGTAGTTTAAATTACATCCCCCTAATGACTAATGAAGTTTGGCATCTTTTCAGGGACTTACTGGCCATTTGTATATTTCTTTTGGAGAATTGTTTCAGTATAATGAGAAACTTGCCTGGTCTTCGTCCTCAGTTCCTGGGAAGCAACCTCTGAATCTTTGGAATTTCCTGTGATAGGAATGTTTTTTCTTCTTCATGGCGGGCCCAGGACATACCTAATAGATCATATGCTAAGGAGTTGACAGGGAGGGGCCAACCACACCTGTCACTGAGGAAGACCGACCACATGATTAGAGGGTTGGGGCTTAGACCATGTCATACCAACCCAACCTCCCTCATCTCTGGGAGGGGAGGGACCATGTGGGCATCAAGTCTATCAACCATGCCTATTTACAATAGAGACCCTATTTAAACTCACCACATTGGAAGCCACGATACGCTTCCATGATTTAGGAAATGCATCACTGTTGTGCCAGAAGGAGACAGGTTCTAACTACATGTGGAAAGGACACAGAAATTTGCCTTCGAAACCATCCCAGCCCTTGCCCTATACTTCGCTTCTTTTAGCTTCTTCCTATTTGTATCCTTTTACTATAAACAAGCTGTAATTGTAAGTATAGCACTTTCAGTGGGTTCTATGTGTCATTCTACACCAATTATCAAACCCAAATTTGTAGCTAGTTAGTCGAAGTGCGGGTGGCCTGGGGTCCTGAATTTGCGACTGTGCCTAAAGTACAATCTTGTAGATGATTGCCATTAACCTGTGGGTTCTGGCCTAACTCCAGGTAGTTACAGTCAGAATTGACTTGGATTGAATTACTCTTTTTGCAGTTGGTGTTAGAAGCTATTATGGAAGTTGTAGGAGTTTTGTGTTTGTGTTTGTTTGTTTGTTTATTGAAGTATATCATTCATACATGAACACACATAAACAATAAGTGTATTGTAAAGATTATGAACTTACAAGATAAACATACATAACATCACACAGGGGTCTCATACATCACCCCTCCACCAACTCTGTGCAATGGTATGAAACATTTGTTACAAACTATACAAGAGCATCGTCAAAATATTACTACCAACTATATTTCCTATCTTATATTTGGTGTATTTTTCCCCCAACCCATACTATTTTTTAAAAATGTATTTTTGTTACAGATATTGTGAACTTGCAAAACAATCATACAGATGTGTAGCTTTCCCATACAACTCCACACCCTGGTGGAACATTTGTTATAGATTATGAGATAATATCATCAGACTATTAGCACCAATCATGATTCATACCATACATTTAACACACTTTTTCCATACACCCCCATTATCAACACAGTACAGCTTGGCATTAATGCAAGAATATTATAGTATTGCTGTTAACCACAGTCTATAGGTCACACCAATTGTAGGTTTCCCATGTTTCTCCATATTCCCATTACCCTGCAATAGTGATGTACATCTGTTCTAGCTCACAGAAGGACTCTCTTGCATTTGTACCCTTAACCACAATTCTCAACTGCCTCTGGGTTCATTGTGTTATTCAGTACCTGATTACTCTTTAGCTTTCTTACTATTGACATTTACTTCCCTAGACTACTTTTTTCAGTCACAATCCCATTTATAAACCAGTTCTTACTCACTATAATGTGTTACTACCAACTCTATCCATCTCCACACTTTCACAGTCAAGTTAATTAAAACTTCTATGTACATTAAGCATCCATAGTCCTTCTCAACCCTCCTCTTATCTCCTTATAACCTATACTCTAGGTTCTAATTCCATGTGTTTATTATTTGGTTTTAGTTCATATTAATGAGACCATGCTATATTTGTCCTTTTGTGTCTGGCTTACTTCACTTAGTATAATGCCTTCAAGACTCCTCCATGTTATCACATATGTCCCAATTTCATTTCTTCTTATTGTAGCATAGTATTCCATCATACTTATATACCACATTTTGTTTATCCATTCATCGGTGGATGAACACTTGGGATGTTTCCATCTTTTGGCAATTGTGAACAACACCACTATGAACATTGGTGTGCAGATGTCTGTTTGTGTCATAGTTTTTAGTCCTTCTGGATATATTCCTAGTAGAGGAATTGCTGGATAATATGGCAGTTCTATATTTAGCTTCCTGAGGAACCGCCAAGCTGTCTTCCACAGAGGCTGCACCATTTTACACTCCCAAGAAAAGTGAAGGAGTGTTCCTGTTTCTCCACATCCTCTCCAGCACTTATTGTTGTCTGTTTTTTTAATAATGGCCATTCTATGTGGTGTTAGATGATATCTAGTTGTTTTGATTTGCATTTCCTTAATAGCTAGTGATATGGAACTTTTTTTCATGTGCTTTTTGGCCATTTGTATTTCCTTTTTTGGAGAACTATCTATTTAAATCTTTTGCCCATTTTTAAATTGGATTGCTTGCTCTTTAATTGTTGAGTTGTATGCTCTCTTTATATAGAATGGAAATCAAACCCTTATCAGATAAGTGGTTTCCAAATATTTTCTCCCATCTACTGGGCTGCTTGTTGTTGTTGTTGTTGTTGTTTTGGTTTTTTTATGGGACATTCATTGCATTTGGTGAATACAATTTGGAGCACTGCTGCACCACGTGAATAATGGTTCACATTATACTTTACTTTCCCCCAGTCTACCCATTGGGTCATGGCAGGACATACAATGTCCAGCAACTGTCCTTGCAGTACCACCCAGGACAACTCCAAGTCCTGAAATGCACCCACATCATATCTGTTCTTCCCTCTCCCTACCCACAGCAGCTACCGTGGCCACTTTCTCCACATGAATGCTACATTTTCTTCCATTACTAATCACAATAGTTCCATAGGAGAATATCAGTGAGTGCACTCTATTCCATACTCTATTCATCCATCCTGTGGACCCTGGCATGGTTATGTCCACTCCACCTCTATACCGAGATGGGCTTAGATTTCATAAGGATGATGGATGCAATTCTCCTGCTTGCAGTTGTAGGCACTCTTGGCTCCCTGGGCTGCCTTTTCACCTTGATAAAGTCCTTGGAATCACAGAAATGTTTAAGTTTGAGGAGGTCCCATTTACCCATGTTTTCTTTTATTTTTTTGTCTTTATTTATTTTTTTAATATTACACTCAAAAAATATGAGGTCCCCATATACCCCCCACCCCTCTCACCCCACTCTTCCCCACATAACAACAATCTCCTCCATCATCATGAGACATTCATTGCATTTGGTGAATACATCTCAGAGCACTGCTGCACCTCATGGTCAATGGTCCACATCATAGTCCACATTCTACCACGTTCCACCCAGTGGGCCATAGGAGGACATACAATGTCTGGTAACTGTCCCTACATCATCAACCAGGACAACTCCCAGTCCCAAAACCACCTCCACCTCTCATCTCTTCCTCCCATTCCCTACCCCCAGTTGCCACCATGGCCACTCTCTCCACACCAATGCCACATTTTCTTCGATTACTAATCACAATAGTTCATGAATAGATTATCAGTAAGTCCACTCTAATCCATATTCTATTCCTCCATCCTGTGGAGCTTGGAATGGTTATGTCCACTCCACATCTGTAACAAGAGGGGGCTTAGGTTCCACATGGATGCTGCATGCAATCCTCCTGCTTTCAGTTGTAGGTACTCTTGGCTCCATGGTGTGGTGATTGACCTTCAACTCCATGTTAACTGAGTGGTGTAAGTCCAATAAACTAGAGTGTAGGAGCTGAAGTCTGTTGAGGCTCAGGGCCTGACTATCACATGGTCAGTCCAGAGATTCAGGTCCCCTGGGTATATATTAAACCCCAGCACCAACTACAGTTCCAATAAAAGTAACAGGAGAGGCTTGTGATCAAAGATCACATCTGAGTCCAGCTCCATCACACAGAAACACAAACTCCAAAGTAGGGCCAACTGACATGGCACTGAACTCCATCTGCCATGACCATAGACTGTGTGGGTCTCTGTAGCCCTCAGAAGAACCAATACCCGGGATTGTATCTACTTTATCTGTCTCTGGGACTCTGCTGAGGTGTGCATAAGGGCAACCCCTCTGATAACCTCCTGGCTCTTTTTGGAGACTCATAGCCATATAAACTCATTTGTCCTTTCCATTTCCCCCTTAATTGAGGTCAACAAAGCATTTTTAACTCTTGGTATTATATGTAGACTGAGATATTCTGCTGGTCCGAGTTGACCCTTTTATTCAAGGTCATTTTCTAGTTAATTCATCAGCTGGTATTTGGTAGTAGTCCCTCAGAGCCAAGGAGGCTCATCCCTGGGAGTCATGTCCCATGCTGGGGGGAAGGGAATGCGTTTACATGCTGAGTTTGGCTTCGAGACTGGCCACATTTGAGCAACATGGAAGCTCTCAGGAGGGAACTCTTAGGCACCCTACAACTCTAGGCCTTGTTCTTATTTCAGGTGCACAGGCTCACAAGCATAGTCATTCGTATCATGGGCTCATTGTAGGACCTTCCTTCTTTTTTGGTCTTTGCCATTGCACTTGGGGGATTGTTGCTGTTCCTTTAGGGACTGTGATAGAGCTCCCCTGGCTAGGATCTCAGCACTCCCTCAGTTGTTGTTGTTAATTGTATCCACTATGAAAATATCCAAATATCTTTATGTACCCTGGATATATGCCCTGTAGAACTCCCTGCCAACCACGTGTCCCCTGTCAATAACATTCCACACCAGTATTCCTCCTCTGCCATTGTTGAACCTCTCTGTGATCCAAAACTTCCTGGAAAGTGAGGCCCAATATATTGCCAGGTTCCATTAATAGTAAAATGAGTTTAATAGTAGCAATGAGTTTAAAGGTTAGATATAGAATACATATTAATTTGGAAAAATTAAGGTAAAAATAAATTGGGGTATCAAAAAATTTTTAAATGCAAAAGCTTTGTTTTTGATGTTTTGTCTTCCATCACTGCAATAAGTGTTGCCCTGTATGCAAATTGGCAAGGCAACTACTTACGTTTTTTCCTCAGTGTCTATGTCCTATCTTTTTCTTTTCTTTTTTCTAATTATTAAGCTTATCTTCACAAGAGTTTTAGATCACAGTAGTTCATATATACAATATACAGTACTCACATACCCAACATAAAACCTTTTCCCTTCCACAGCAATAATCTTTTTAGATACTCATACTATATTTACTGAAACTGATGTACAGATATTGAGACAATAGCTTTCAAACAAGATAACATTTGTGTTTACATTGTGGTTTATATTTTAAACTATACAATTTTCTAAATTTTTAGTTATCTTATGTTTTACATTATGATTTACATTTTAGCCTATCAGTCCCTATATATTTTTGGTGTAATTTCACATGTCTTATATCCATCCTTGCATACTCTCGTGGAACACACAGTTACATTGATTCCATCTATTCAATACCTCTTTCCCCCTCCCCTTAGGGCCCACAGTGATAGTCAATCTTCATTGCTTGAAGGGCCATGATCAGAGATACTTGCAACAGTGTTGAGGGCTTGACATGCTCAACTGCCCTTATGCACTGGGAGCCACCCTTTCTCTTGAGAGATACACTTCCCTCTATTTGAGGGCATCAGTCCTACCCAGGATGTGGGTATACCTTCACTCTCATTATATGGGTCTCTATCCAATGATATAACCCACTTTGGCAAAATGAGCATTCACATATTCCCTAGGAACCTGTCCTGTGTCAGATTATCCCCTTTAGGCATCTTAAACAGGTAACCTTCCTTATTATATTTTTGAAAAAGTTTTCTCAGCATTATACTCTCAATCAAATACCTGACAATCTCCTATGTTCGTATGTTGCCCCACCCTCCCCCCAATTTCTTGGGCAATATTACCCATCCTAGCATCCCTAGTCCCCCTCAAGCCTACAAAGCCCCATCCAAAGGTAACCCTATGCCCCAATTTTATCCCTTCCTTGTACAAATACTTACCTCCAGCTTATCATAGATTTCACCCATGTAGGTGTCAGCTTACATCCTTCCTCTACCCCCCAATTTCCTGTAAGCCTATCATCCAGTCTCTAGCCCTCTGAGGCCGCTTGGTTTACTTATTTCACATCATTGAGGTCATGTAGTATTTGTTCTTCAATGCCTGGGTTGCTTGTTTTCTTTTATTGCTCAGGCTTTTGTTGTATGGTTTAAGAATCCACCACCTACCACCAGGTCTTGAAAATGTTTCCTTACATTTTCTTCTAGGAGCTTTATTGTACTTCCTTTTGTATTTAGGTATTTAGGTGCTTGATCCATTTTGAGTTAATTTTTGTATAATATGTATGAAGTAGGGGTCTTCTTTCCTTCTTTTGACTATGGATATCCAGTTCTCCCAACACCGTTTGTTGAATAAACTGTTCTGCCCCAACTGGGAGGGCTTGACAGGCTTGTCAAAAATCACTTGGCCATAGATGTGAGGGTCTGTTTCTGAACCATCAATTTGGTCCCATTGGTCTATGTGTCTATCTTTATGCCAATACCATGCTGTTTTTACCATTGTAGCTAGGTAATATGATTTAAAGTCTAGAAGTGAGAGTTCTCTAACTTCACTTTTCCTTTTTAAGATGTTTCTGGCTATTTGGGGCCTCTTACCCTTCCATAAATTTGATAATTATGTTTTCCATTTGCTTAAAAAATGCTGGTGGAATTTTTATTGGGAATGCATTGAATCTGTATATCAATTTGGGTAGAACTGACATCTTAATGATATTTAGTCTTCCAATCCATGAGCATGGAATGTTCTTCCAATTATTTAGGTCTTTTTTAATTTCTTTTAGCAATGCATTATAGTTTTCTGAATACAAGTGCTTTGCATCCTTGGTTAAGTTTATTCCTAAATCTTTGATTCTTTTAGTTGTTATTGTAAATGGAAATTTTTTCCTGACTTCCTCCTCAGATTGTGCATTATTAGTGTATAGAAACACCACTGATTTTTGCATATTGATCTTGTATCCTGGCACTCTACTGAAATAATTTATTAGCTCTGGCAGCTTTGTTGTAGATTTTTCAGGATTTTCTAGATATGCAATCATATCATCCCTGAATAGTGAAAGTTTTCATTCTTCCTTTCCAATTTGGATGTATTTTATTTCTTTTTCTTGTCTGATTGCTCTAGCTAGAACCTCTAGCACTATACTGAATAACAGTGGTGACAGTGGGCATCCTCATCTTGTCCCTGATCTCAGCAGGAAAGCTTTTAGTTGTTCACCATTGAGTACAATGTTAGCTGTGGGTTTTTCACATATGGCCTTTATCATGTTGAGATGTTTTCCTTCAATTCCTATTTTTGTAGTATTTTTATCAAGAAAGGATGCTGTATTTTGTCAAATGCCTTTTCTGCATCAATTGATAAGACCATGTGATTTTTCTTCTTTGATTTATTAATGTGGTGTATTAGGCTTATTGATTTTCTTGTGTTGAACCAGTCTTGCATGCCTGGTACAAAACCTACTTGACCATGATGAATAATTCTTTTAATGTGTTGTTGGATTCGATTAGCAAGTATTTTATTGAGGATTTTTGCATCTGTATTCATTAGAGAAATGGCTCTGTAATTTTCTTTTTCTGTAATATCTTTATCTGGTTTTGGTATTAGGATGATATTGGCTTCATAGAATGTGTTTGGTAGTGTTCCTTCTTGTTGAATTTTTTGAAAGAGCTTGAGTAAGACTGGTATTAAATCTTCTTTGACCGTTTGGTAGAACTCACCTGTGAAACTGCCTGGTCCTGGGCTTTTCATTTTGGGGAGCTGTTTAATGACTGTTTCAATTTCTTTACTTGTGATTGGTTTGTTGAGGTCTTCTATTTCTTCTAGTGTCACTGTAGGTTATTTGTACATTCCTAGGAAGTTTACCAGTTCATCTCCATTGTCTAGTTTTTTAGCATAAAGTTGGTCATAGTATCCTCTTATAATCTTCCTTATTCCTGTGGGGTCAGTAGTAAGGTTCCCTTTTTCATTTTTTATTTCATTTATTTGCATCTTCTCTCTTTTTTTCTTAGTCAGTCTAGCTAAGGGTTTGTCGATTTTGTTAATCTTCTTGAAGAACCAACTTTTGGTTTTGTTAATTTTCTCTATTTTTTTTTTGTTGTTGTTGCTCTCAATTTCACTTATTTCTGCTCTGATCTTTGTTATTTAATTCCTTCTACTTTCTTTAGGATTAGTTTGCTGTTCTTTTTCTAGTTCTTCTAGCTGTGTAGTTAGGTCATTGATTTTAGCTCTTTCTTCTTTTTAAATGTAAGCATTGAAGACTATATATTTTCCTCTCAACACTGCCTTCACAGCATCCCATAGGTTCTGATATGTTGTATTCTCATTGTCATTCATCTCGAGATAGTTATTGATTTCTCTTGAAATTTCTTCTTTGACCCACTGATTATATGAGTGTGTTGTTTAATCTCCATATATGTGTGAATTTTCCCTTTATTTGCTGCTTGTTGATTTCCAACTTTACTCCATTATGATCAGAGAATGTGTTTTGTATAATTTCAATTTTGTTGAATATATTGAGATCTGCTTTGTGTCCCAACATATGGTCTATCCTGGAGAAAGATCCATGAACAGTATATCCTGCTGTTTTGGGGTGCAATGCTCGTATATGTCTATTAGGTTTAGTCCATTTATCACATTATTCAAGCTCTCTGTTTCTTTATTGATCTTCTGCCCAGATGTTCTAGCCAGTACTGAGAGTGGTGTATTGAGTTCTCCAACTATTATTGTAGAGATGTTTATTTCTCCCTTCAGTTTTGCCAGTGTTTCCCTCATGTATCTTGGTGTATCCTGGTTAGATGCATATATATTTATGATTGCTATTTCTTCCTGGTGACTCATCCCTTTTATTAATATGTAATGTCCTTCCCTTGTCTCTAATAACAGTTTTGCTTTTAAAGTCTGTGTCATCTGATATAAGTATAGCTACCCCAGCTTTTGGGGTTTTTTTTTTTTTGTTACTGCATGCGTGTAATATCTTTTTCCAACCTTTCACTTTCAATTTAATGGTATCCTTGGGTCTAAGGTGAGTCTCTTGCAGACAACATATAGATGACTTATATTTTCTTATCCATTCTGCCAGTCTGTGTCTTTTGATTGGGGAGTTTAATCCATTAACATTCAACATTATTATTGTAAAGGCAGTTCTTATTTCATCCATTTTTGATCTTTGCATTTTGTCTGTCATTTTATATTTGACACTTTTAGTTACTGTTACTGATAGAGTTGTCATTTCTAGACTGTCTTCCAGGCCTCTCTCTCCTGTCTTTTCTTTTCAGGTTGTAACATTCCCTTTAGTATTTCTTACAAAGCTGGTCTTTTTGTTATAAACTCTCTCAGTTTCTGTTTATCTGTAAATGTTCTAATCTCACCCTCATTTTTAAAGGATAATCTTGCTGGGTATAAAATCCCTGGCTGGCAGTTTTTCTCCTGCAGTATCTTAAATATATCATACCACTGCCTTCCTGCCTCCATGGTTTCAGATGAGAAATCAGCACTTAATCTTATTGGGTATTCCTTATATGTTATGTGTTGCTTTTCTCTTGCTGGTCTCAGAATTCTCTCTTTGTCTCTGACATTTGACATTCTGATTAGTATGTGTCTCAGAGTTGGTTTATTTGGATTTATTCGGATGAGAGTACATTGTGTTTGTTGGACAACCATTATTTCTTCAAATATTCTTTCTGCCCCTTTTCCCTTCTCTTCTCCTTCTGGGACACCCATGACATGTATGTTTGCATGTCTCTTGCTGTCATTTAGTTCCCTGAGATCCTGTTCAATTTTTTCCATTCTTTTCTTCAACTGTTCATTTTCAGAGGCCATGTCTTCGAGCTCACTGATCCTTTCTTCTGCTTCCTCAAATCTGCTGTTATATGCCTCCAGTGTATTTTTAATTTCATTTATTGCACCTTTCATTCCCATAAGGTCTGCTGTTTTTCTATGTATGCTTTTAAATTCTTCTTTGTGTTCATCCAATGTCCTCTTAATCTCTTTAGCCATCTCATTGAATTTATTAAGGAGATTTGTTTGAACATCTAAGATTAGTTGTCTCACCTCCTTTATGTCATCTGCAGGCTTATCTTGTTTCTTTAATTGGGCCATCTCTTCCTTTTTCTTGGTATGGATTGTAATTTTTTGTTGGTGTTTCCGCATCTGGCTTGCTAGATGTATTTATTCTGGGTGCAGTTTCTCCTTTTAGTTTAGGGATTTCTTAACTTTTCTCCCTTGCTGGTTCTGTAGTAGGAGCCAAGGATGTAGTTGGTGCTGTAAGCTATGGAGGTTGAAGCTGCCCACATTGCCCCAGGAATTGATGAAGTTTCTCCCACCTTTTTCCCCATTGTCCAGAGAGGCTGTGGAGACACTGAAACCCTTCTATCCTATTGGGGGTGGGGGTGGATTCATAGGCATCTAATAGTCCAGTCCATGAAGGCTGAAGGTCTGCTGTTGCCCAAAAAGGCTGTGGAAATATCAGCCCCCTTCTTTCCTATTGGGGGGTGAGGGTGCATACAAAAGTACTCACCAGACCAGGCTGTGAAGGCCAAAAGTACCTGCAGTTACTCAAAGAGGCTAGGCAAACACAGTCCATCTCTTGTCTTATTGGGGATGGAGAAGGAGCCACAGGTGCCCAACAGTCAGACTTGGCAGCCCAAAACTGTTGCCCTGAGAGGTTGAGCAACACAAGCCCCCTCCTATCTTGGGGGGGGACAGAAGTGGAGATGGGCTCAAAGGCACTCAACAAATCTGTGTGGGCTGAAATCTCCTGCCATTGCCCAGAGAGGCCGAGGATACTGAGCTCCTCTCCTATTCTCTTGGGGTGCGGGGATGCAGCCCCAGGTGTCCGACTATTTAGCATCTGCCAGTGGAGAGCACTTGCAGTTGCCTGGAGAGCCTGGTGCAGGTCCCGCCAGCTACCTCTCTGCTGGAGATGGGGCTGGAAACTAGGCTAGGGCTGCAGTCTGATCTTGGTGGAAAGAAGCTGGTCCCTAACTTCACTGAATTTCAGTCAACCTGGCTCCCCCTCATGCCGGGAGCAGGGTCAAGATGGCAGCTACCATACTCTTTCCCCCTTGGACATGCTCAAACCCTAGTTGGCTCTAGGATTACTTTAGCCAGCTGAGTCAATTAGTAGCTGAGGTCACTGGACATCTGTCTCTTCCTCCACCATTTATGGGAAATGGAGCTTCCAGTTCCAGCCATGGACTAGCTCCTGAGGTGGCTTGTGCCCCTAGAGTAGGATGGGCACCAGCCTCTGTGGTGTGGCTTACAACTTTCCAGAGAGGCAGTGCAGGTTCCCTCAGCTTCCTCCCTGCCGGAGGTGGGACTGGGGTTTTGGCTAGACCTGCAATCCCAACTTGGGTGGAAAGAAGCCGGTCCTTACAAACACTGATTTTCAGTCAGCGCCACTTCCCCTCGTGCCCGGGGCAGAGTCAGAATGAGGCAGCCACCAGCTTCCCTCTGACCTGGACAGGCTCAAAGTTTAGTTGTTCCTAGGATTCTACTTCAGCCCTCTGAATTCACTAATCAGTACTCAAGTAGGTGCCACACTGTGTTTTCCTCCCGTTTTTATTGGGGGAGATGGAACTTCAACTCCAACCACGGAATAGCTCCCGAGGTTACTTGCACGCTACGGGCACTGACCTCAGCACTACTCACAATTCCTCTGTGCAGATGGGTAGTCTCCTCCTTCCGCACTGTCAAAGATACTGGAGAATACTCCTCTGGTCTCGTGGGTCCTCTGAAAGTGCTTTAGGTAGCTCTGAGTGACCACAACCGCCCTGTTTCAATAACTGACTCCAGGAGCTCCTTACTCTGATGCCATCTTTGCTCCTGTGTTTGTTTTGTTTTTGTTTTTGTTTTTTCAGGCAAGGATGACTTGATTGAAAGCTCTCTACAATAGAGAAGAGAGACAGCAGAAGGCTATTGTGTCAGAAAGGGGGAGAGAGGGAGATGGAAAGAAGGAAAGAGAGGAGACTAGAAAGCTACCACAATAGGAGAGAGGGGGAGAACTCAACTCCCTGTAGAGTTTTTGATAATCATTTGCCCATTTTTCAATCGAGTTGTTTGTTTTTGTTATTGAATTTTAGGAGTTCTTTACATATTCTGGATATCAGACTCTTATCTGATATATGTTTTGGAAATATTTTCTCTCATTATCTAGGTGGCCTTTTCATTTCCTTGTCCTTTGATGTATAAAAGTTTAATTTTGATGAAGCCCAATTTATGTCATTTTTTCTTTTGTTGCTCATGCTTTGAATGTCATATCTAAGAATCCATTACCAGGTCCAAGGTCATAAAGATTTATCATTCTGTTTTCTTCCAAGAATTTTAAGGCTTTAGTTCTTATATTTAGGTTATTGATCCATTTTGAGTTAATTTTTATATATGATATAAGGTAGGGGTCCAACTCATTCCTTTGTATGTGGATATCCAGTTGTCCCAGCACTATTTGTTGAATAGACTATTCTCTTCCCCATTGATGGTCTTGGCGCCCTTGTCAAAAATAATTGACCATAGATGTATGTACAGGTTTATTTCTGAATTCTCAATTCTCTTCCACTGGAACCATAGAATTTTTAACTGGAAGAAATGTTAGAGACCATTAAGCCTCTGGGTAGCAAATAAGTTTCACCCTGCAAATGATAAATAATGACTGCTTGGGGTCAGAAGAGATGGACTCCAACACAGTATGCAGGCTTTATTACATTTTATTTATTACAATTTCCATTACTCATAAAAAGGCATATCAGAAATGTTGGTTTCTAGAATTCTAGTTGGTTTATGGCAGAAAAAAAGTCAAAATTTACTTTATTTGAAAGACTGAGGCAAATTGGCCTAAAAGGCAGGTAGAATATTTTATCCCATTATTAGCTATAAAATTTAAAATACTGAGAACACTTGAAAATTAATTAAGCAACTAAAAACTGGGTCTAGCACAATTTTTAACTTGGGTTCACATTCATACTGAAGAACACGTAACTGATATAAAATTCTTTCTTTAGCATGGGTTTTAATGAAAGTATAGAGTCACCACAAGAAAAAATTACTAGATGCCTGAAGGGAAGAGGAAACATTCACGAGGGAGGGAAAATGTACAAAAGGAGGAGCCTGGGGTTCCAAGGGAAACTGTCCACCTCCCGATTTTGCCCAGGACAGTTATGGTATGATAAAAAGGAAGGAAGGGAGGGTGTCTAGAAGCCTGGTCAGAATACCTGCCCCTTCCCAAATGGGACCGTACACAAGTTACTCCTTTAGCATCTGTTTCCTCATCAGTAAAACATGGGTAATAACACCAACCTCTCAGGGATGTTTTGAGAATGAATGAAGAAAAATCACATGTTAAAAAAAGGGGCCTACCCTCGTTTCTGGCACCTATAGTTCCTCAGTAAATTTTTTTTTAATCTGTGTGTTGGGTTAGGGCAAAAAAAAAAAAAAAACTTCAAATATACACAGAAAACTTGCCATGAAAATCAAAATTGAGGTGTGTTCAGATCAGGGCCCAGTTTGAACTGAAGCTCCATGGGTCATCCAAGACAGAAGGCCACAGGCAGTGGTCACAAAAGGTAAGGTTGTGTTCTAGACCCAAGAAGTCTTGGTTAATAACAAAGGCAAAGAATTTGGAGGTGAATAAAGGGCCAGAGAAATCATGTAGTCCATGGGAAAACTCAGCTTTGCTCCACACTTGACTCTCAGGAAGGGTGGCCACCTCTTCCCAGCTTCTGTAAGTAGGTTCTGGGTGGCACTTCAAGAAAATACGTATTTCTGGCACCAGGAAGTTCCACTGGTAGATTAAACACAAGACTTTATACAGAACTAAACATTTTGACTACATCCCTTCTCTAGATGTGTGCGGAATATTTCCAATAAGTACTTTAGAACAACACCTATTCTGAGGTGATATGGGTAAATCACAAAACATTAATTTACTATTAACATAATTACAGGGTTTTTCCTGCACTCTAGAATTTGTTTAGTGCTTGGGGCCAAATCCCTTTCACTCTCACAATACCTCCTTTGTTTTAAAAAGGAGATAGTATAGCGTCTGGCTGGTGGGGGGGGGAAATGTCCTTTGAAATTTCCTGTTATCACAGTTATAAGCTGCCTCTCATCAGAGGCGGAGCAATAAATAGACACAAGCCTTCTTTAAAATGCCTTGTCTGCTAAGAATTAAATGTCTTCCTTTGCGTCTCTTCTCAAAATATATTTTTAAATACTTGCTCAAACTGAAGCTTTCCCTAATAAGGTTCCATTTAAACAAATTTGAAAATATTTTCCTTCCTTTAAAGAAAGCTACTCAGTTTGGAAAATGTCAGATAAAAATACATGTACACTATAAAGCGATCACCTATTTTCAGCTGTGCTTTTCCAAGCTCTCTCTTTTCTTTTCTTTCTTCCTTTTTCCTCCTTCTGTTTGCTGTTCCAGGCAGCTTCTGAGAGCTTCCTCACTCACGAAGACAAGGCTCATCAGATCACAAACAATTTCATCTATTTTTCCTGGCTGTAGCCATTATAAGAACAAAACTGGCCCCGACTGCCAGATACAGCCCTTCTGAGTCACCCCAGTTCGACTTGCCCTTAACTTTGGAAAATTAGCCACTCTCCTCCTTGCTGTGCCATGTCAAAATTAAAGAGTAAACAGAGGTCCCCCCAATTCCCCTGATTGCATTAATCATTCAAATGACGTATTAGCATTCTTCAGACTCTTCTGTTGTGCTTCCAAATTAACACCTCCAGGTTCAAGGGAATAGAAATTAACTGAATTATCTGGCAGCCCCAGATGTCCTAGCATGCTCTTCCTTCTCGCTGATTTAATATGCCTGAAGAACAGTTATGAGGCAGAAACACTGCTAATGGTCAAGAAATAATTTATGACATGTGTAACCAACAGCCTTAGCCCTCCTCCCATTTTGCAAAGTTGCCCGGGGCCACTGCTGCCATTGGGCACAGCCACCTGACCAACCCTCCTCCACTCCCAACCCCTGGAAGAGTGCTGAAGTGGCAGAGCCAGCTCTAAAGCTAGGAGTCAAACTGGAAAGAACCCAGCAGCACAGGCGGAGACTTGGCCGGGATGCCATGTGTCTACCCCGAAAGGGAGAGCAGAGTCTTTCGGACCAAGAGAGGGGCCTCTCTGGCGCTTCCCAGCTCTGGCCACCGGCAACCTTCTTGCTGAGGCATGAAAAGGATCCGGCGGTTCCTCAGAAATGTGGAAGAGCTTTTTAGAACATTGCTATAATCCTTCACAACAGAAATCTGTTTCCCTTGGGGGTTAATCCTGTCATTTGGGAGTGTCTCCAGGGCATTAAGCCGTAATTGCTTGCATAACTCCAAGAGGCAAACAGGAAGCTGGAGCAAACACACATTCACAAATTTCCTAAGGCAGGCAGGTCCTGTCCTTGGCACCCTCACAGCCCCTTCCAAACCAAAGCTCCATTCTCCCACCGTTTCTGAGGGGTGGCCTCAAAAGGAGGAGGAAACACGTAGCTCGTGCAGGAAACTCATCCCCATCCCAGCTCCCAGCTGCCCACCTCCCCCGGAGCACAGGGCAGGGGGATGGGGAGAAGCGGAGGGTCAACCCAAGACATCATCACCTGAACACAGGGACCCCGTCATAACAGGCAGAAATTCAAATGCTTTCTCCATGCGTTGGTGGGAACTGAAATATCAACTGTTTATTAAATGACATAGCAGTGGCGACTACTTTGCACAACGAGCCCAGAAGTGTATGCTGTCACTTTAAAAAAAATTGAGCCCATGCCAGGCTAGTCATGGTAATGCTCCCATGGCATGATTAGATTCATGCCCAGGGTTGTATTTGCATATGATATTCAGGGCATGATTTTTTTATTGTTCTTAATCAGAGCCGAATGTCAACAAAATAAATGAAGTTGCGAGTTGAAGTGAAATTTTTATCACATCAGGGATGTGCTTTTTCTCCCATTTATCACAGCCCATATTGAGAGAGTGAAATTTTTTGAAAATGTGGTAATCAATGGAAGAGCTCCATATGGCAGGGATCAAAGGTGTTACATAGTGTGTGGTTCTGCTTTATTGCCAGCCAGTACTGTTAATTGGACAACAAGATCAGAGGCAATATTAAAATCCAATTAAATTGATATGAACAGATTGCCAAGTGATGTACACTAATGTATAATTGAGTATCAAGCAAATGCAAGTCCCCGTCTTCTGCTTCTACCTCCTGAATAAATGATGGCGCCATAGAGGACAGAAACAAGTTTGCACATTAGCTCCACAGCTCTGGGCTCTCATTTGTTACTTTCGGAGTTGATGACTTTTGGTTTTCCTTCCTAGTGTGTCTTAAAGAGACAGACCCTTTCCCTGTCCCCTAAACCCCCACCCTTGGCCCCCCACCTGGGTGGGTTTTCCTAACCAAAATCATTTTCCCCTTTCGGGGCTCGGAAATGAAATCCATGTTTCATATGCTTCATTACATGTCTATTATATAGCAGGTCCTAAAGAGCAGTGCATTGATAATATATTGTGCTAGTTGTAAATGATCTGTCCATCTGGAGCGGAACGCTAACACATTTCTAATGCTGTTTCCCAGATATAAATTATAGCAGAATGTTTCTCAACCCAAAAAGAAAGAAAAAAGCAAGCAAGCAAGCAACAGCCTTGAAGGAACACAAAGAAGGACCAGAACCGCAGTTGAAAGAGAGCCGTCCCAGCTCTGGATCCCAGCAGTGGATCCCCGGGCCGGAGCTGACCGCCCGGTTGCCAGCAGGAGCTGAAGTGGGCCTCCATTCATTCCTCTCCAAACAAGGCCGGGAAGGGATGGGAATCGAGAGGAAGGCAGTCCCTCCCACTCAATTAGAGCAATTAGCTCACAGGCTGTACAGGGGCCAGGCCTGGCTGAATAGGATCCCCTTCCCCACCGTTTGTTATCTGAGCTGAGCTCACACAAATTAATGAGGAGAGGGAATGAGCAAAGCCAAGGGCTGTTGCTGGCAAGTGCTCTGGGGGCCTCATCCCTTCCTCCTGTAAGAACAACCCCAGATTACCCCCAACAATAAAACCTGTTAACTTATACAACTTTGCTTAAGAAACAAGCCTGATGGGACGTTGGCAGGCTTCCCTGCTGCCAACCGAGAAGCCGCGGGCTTCTCGCGGACTTAAGCGGATGATGGAATGGTAAACGAGAGAGCAGACTGTTTATTCCAGCAGCCAGATTGTCTCTGGCCATAAAGTTCTGTGTTTGGGATGTTTTTTTCTCCCCCGATATATTACCAAAAAGATGGGGGAAGGGAATTCGGGAGGGGATGTTGAGAAAAGATCATGTTTTCTTATCACTTATTCAAGCTGCTTAAAGAAAAACATCAACCTTCCTGATGCTGAATGGACTTCACTAATACACACATTTCGGCATGACCCAAAGAGAGAGGAAAGAGGGATGCCAGTTAGAGTTAGGGGTGGAGGGTGGGAGGGGGGGGGGGGGTCTGCTATTTAAAATAAATCCTAAGGAATGTCATGTTAACTCGTTTGGAATTTGAGTTGCAAAATTAGGCACATGTCAAATTTTGTCCCAACATTTATGTCTCTTTACAAACAGATACACGCTTTTAAAGATTAGATTCTATTTATGGGCCTTTAAAAAAAAAAAAAACTGAGATGGTGTCTACACTCATAAACCAGCTTGAATTCTTTTTTCTTTCTGCTTACATTAGTCAAAACAATTGGTGTATTCCTGGTCAGTAGCTACTCGCTATGGAACTGTTGAATCAAAATGG
This sequence comes from Dasypus novemcinctus, assembly GCF_030445035.2. Classification (NCBI taxonomy): domain Eukaryota; kingdom Metazoa; phylum Chordata; class Mammalia; order Cingulata; family Dasypodidae; genus Dasypus; species Dasypus novemcinctus. The sequence continues at coordinate 49,246,993 of NC_080689.1, forward strand.
TATTCTGTTTTCCTCTCCTTCAGCCCTCCTGACTTAGGTCCAAACAGCCTCAATTTGCCATTCACCTTGAAAGTGGAGCAAAGAGTAACTTGGAGTGAAATCAGACCCAAAAATGCACCCAGCAATACCGTTGAAACGTGAACCCACCCACATGAACCACAACAGATGAAGCTGGCAAAGGCAAGGTTCCTATTAAACTGAAAAAGCGAGACCAGACCATCTTCCGCCTAAAGCAGAGTTATGCTTCCCCGCAAGGCAGTCAGCTCAGCACTCTGACTCGGCTCTGTTATCAGAGAGGCGGGAGTTTCCCTGCAAATAACAGAAAGATGGGCTCTCTGGCACTGGGTAGCTCGAGGTGTCCTCGACCCGGGATGAGGTGGTTTCGAGAAGCAGTCGTTTGACTTCAGTAATTTCTTGGCACCTACTTTCCCACCCCACGGTCACGGAGTCTCCCGGAAAGTAGTTCCAAGTATAGTAAGGAGGAAGAAAAGACCGTGAAATACACAGTGGAACTTGACAGGCTAATGGTATTTTAGCAAAATAAGTTGAACGGCTTAGAACAAACAGAAAACAAGTTGTTTGCCTTGAAACAATATCTACCTCCCCTCGTAACAAGGCCCCAATGTTCCTGGGCCTTTCCTGGGGCTCAAAATGTGGGAAACCGAAACACTGAAGAATCAGGCGAGGCTGATCTCCAACACCAGCTTCCCACTTCTGGAACTGCTCCTAGGTACCTAGCATTGTGCTGGGAATTGAACAACCTTTTCTCTTTCACTCATCCCCATAACGTACAAGGTGGGAAATATTATCCTCATGTCTCAGAGGAAGGAGCAGTATCTCCGAGAGGTTAAGGTGACTCCCCCAAGGTCATATGGGAGGGAGAAACAAAGCTGGCATTTAAACCCAGACCCGTCTCACTAATCCATGTTTTATTTTCTTATTTCTATTCTACACAATCCAGCCTCCCAGAAGAAAAGTCTATTTAAACCGCACGCTCTAACCCATCACCTTGGGGAGACCTGCATAAAGAAATGAGATACCTGAAAAGACTAAGGACGGTACTGCCGGCAGTTCTGAAAGCAGCACACATTCGGGAGCCAGGATTTCTGCTAACACATTCCATGACTTCCAGCAGGTCCATGTAAGAGTATGGCTAACTACACCTAAAGGAGGGGATGCTTTAATCTAGATACATAAAAACATTCCAAGATGGTGATCATCATTTCCTTTAGACTTCTGCTAAAGGCATATTATAGACCAGTATTTTTTAGAAAATAGATCCTCCCAATGGGGAATCAACCTTTATTACCACTTAATGGCCGAATAAATAAACTTTTGGTTTCCCCATTTAATGTAGTTTACATAAACTTCAGTTTTGTTTGTGAGAAAAACAATTATCGATTGTAATGAGCTTGCCCTATGGCTTTATTTTCCTTTTGATCTTCTAGGGACTTCCCTTCCCAGTGCCAGTAAGGTTTCCACATCGCTAGGCAATAGCATTCCATCATAAATAATCTAACAGTACATAGAGTAAAACCTTATAAAAAGCTTTTTTAGGAGACTTGGCAAGAAAAATGTTATGTGAGAAAATACCAAATTCCATGGTCCCATGGCTACTTTTTCAATTCTTTTCAAACTTTATAATTGTTTATGAAGTTTGTTTGCCCTAATTAAGCTTTCCTAAATATTAGGTGGTAATTTATGTATATAAATACAAATATAGATAGCAAAGTTGAAGAGATCTGTGGTGTTGGAGGCAAGGCTCAGGACTAAGTTAGAGACTGGAGAGTGGTCAGAAGCAGCCTTGTTTTGGGGAAAGCCCCAGCTCAGCTACTCCCAAGCTCCTTGGGGCAAATTTCTTCACCTCCTCTCGGGGCAGGACTTCTGTCCCTTCACCTACAGAACGAGGAGATCAGACCAGATGCTCTTGAATGCCCAGCTAACTCTTCTGTCCTTGAATTCATTCCTGAATCTGCTTCCAGTTTACATATGGCATTGTGTAAATCAAAAGACTATGTAATGAGGATTCTAACTGAATAGAAATATGTCAGCCAATGGCTAAAAGGGAAAACTCAAACCTGAGAAAGTTAGGTTAGAGCAATGGGATTGGTGGAAATTTTTCTTCTTTTTTTTTTCCCAAATTAAATGTTATTTCTGCCTTGTTTTAATTGTATAAATCAATAAAAATTAAATATTACAGTCCGTATGGAGGGCAGAAGTAATAATTACCCCCAGAGAGTGTCAACACTTGAACACAGACCCCTTCCTTATATTTCCAGGCTATAAACTACACACAAATCCACATGATTATCATTTCCAGTTTTTCAATAGCAAAATTCACTTAAGCAACACAATTTGTCTCAAGATGTCAAATAAGCTAATGTGACGAGCATTTTCATTTTTTAATGGGCTCCTTTGGCATCATGCAGACTATAATAAATTTCTAATGTCTCCCACCTTCCCATCTCACCCTGTCCCCCAGTTCACACATGCTGGAAGACAGGACAAAGTTGGTATTCTCAGATTAACACTTATGCCAAAGGTCATAAAAGTCATGTTAAACAGAAGTGCCCAGGGAATTTGGGTCTCTCTCTATTACCTTATTTTCCCCCACTATCCAAGTTTTGACAACATAATGTGATTACATAATAACTCAGGGCAAGGAAGTAAATTGGACGCCACACAGGAAACCCAGGTGAGGTCCCTGAGGAGTCAGTTATCCCATCTGCAAGGGTAGTCAAGCAGGAAAAAAACTTTTGTGCATTTTGGAGACCTGAAAATCCCAGTCACATCCACACCCCATCCCAACCAGCCAAAAAAAATAATGTTTTCCAGGAGAGAAATTCTGCTACTAAGAAAATGGTATTTTCTCCATCTCATTATGCACTGATAGTAATAAATGAATTATTCCAATCAACAAAAAACATCATGGTCTAAAGAACCAAAAATCACTACACACATCCTTCTTAGTGCAGTCTCAGTCTCTCAAAGAACAAACAAACAAAAAAGAGAAGTGCTGTTTGACCCCTGCTATATGGATTTGGCCAAAACCCCCTACAGTTCATAAAGAAAAGGCAAGATTTTGAAAAGGTTTTTTTTTTTCTTTCAGAATATTTGAACAGTTTGCACTGTGAATTCTACCATCTACTAACCAGGTTGCTCAACACAACATCAGGCTCTGTCAGGGGCTCTAAAGCCCTTACCTGCACTGTCTCAAATCTGGTTGCTACCAACACTTCTGTGAAGTTCACAAAAACAGAAACTGCAGCTGATGCGGGTCCCCCTTCTCCATAGTGAGACCTCAGCATTGCTCTGCTGCCTCCCACCTCATCAAAATAAAACTATACGGAGCAGGTGGCCAACAAGAGTCCTTGGAAATGACCAAAGAGTGAAAAAACAGTTCCAGCAGTTGTTCTCTCCTGGTGAGCTTCTATCTTTCATCTCACTATTTTGGAGGTGGTTCCTTTGTTCTTCTTCAACTAGTCATCTAGCTTTTTAAATAAACATATTTTTAAAAAATCTTTGATTTCATCACAATTTAGAAAATCCCATTTATCCATCTAAGATTGAAAGAAACCAGAAGGAAACAGGGAACTATGAAGGAAGGCTGTTATTGAAAGAATTGCCTGCATATCCTTGAAACCATGTACTGAATTGCCCAAGATGTCACAGTGGCTCAGTACCTAGCCACTGGAGCCAAAATACTTGGATACTAATCTCAGTTCTACTGCTTAACCCTTGCCAGCTGTAATCTTGTGCAATTTACTTCACCTTTCTTTTTCTTTTCTTTTTTTTTAAGATTTTTATTTATTTTATTTCTCTCCTCCCCCTCCCCCTTACCCCTCAGTTGTCTGCTATCTGTGTCAATTCACTGTGTGTTCTTCTGTGTCCACTTGTATTCTCGTCAGCGGCATGGGAATCTGTCTCTTTTTGTTGCGTCATCTTGTTGCATCAGCCCTCCATGTGTGCAGCACCACTCCTGGGCAGGCTGCACTTTTTTCACACGGGACAGCTCTCCTTATAGGGCACACTCCTTGCGTGTGGGGCTCCCCTATGCAGGGGACACCCCTGCATGGCATGGCACTCCTTGTGTGCATCAGCGCTGTGTGTGGACCAGCTGACCACATGGATCAGGAAGCCCTGGGTTTGAACTCTGGACCTCCGATGTGGTAGGCGGACGCTCTATCAGTTGAGCCAAATCCACTTCCCTACTTCACCTTTCTATATCTCAGTTTCCTCATTTGTGTAATAGGGATAATAACAGTGCCTTTTTGATTGGGTCACTGTGAAGATTAAATGAATTCATAAAATAGGACCTGGAACATAGGAGCAGCTATGTAAGTATCAGCTATTATTGTAGCTAGATCTGCCATTGTACATCTTTAGGTAAGAAATCACTTCGCTCCCTTGAGTCATGTGCAAAATGAAATTAATAAAATCCTTACCTACCCAACTTACTTCAGAGAGTTGTTGAAAAGATTGAATAACCCAGTTGATGTGAAAAGTTCTTTGGAATGAAAAAACACTCCACAATAATATCACATTATATTTCTTTTTAAAATAATAATCTTATAGCTCAATTAAAACCGAGACCTTCATTATAAAGGAATTAAAAAAAAAAAAAAAGGAAAACCAATCCTGGGTCAGAGAGAAATTCCGTAATGGTCCAAGTTGCAGGAAAAATTTGGAAGGGAATGTGCCATCCTGGTATTTGCTTCCAACAGTACATTTCAACCTCACTTTGTGGAATGAATCAGGAGACATGATGATAAATATGCATCACTGTGGCTCTACAGTAACTCATTTGAGCAGCAAGACAATATACTTTCTGATGGAATCTGTCTTACTACAAGAGTGCTCTGAAATCAGAAACGTTTGGAGGGCTGATTGTAATTGCTGGGCAATGCAATTTCTGACCCCAGTAACTGCCCTGGGGGAATTGGCAGATGCTGCTGTCACAAGTGCCCAAGCCCAAGAGCCTGCCAGACCAGATGATGATTTAGAGTTCTGACCTCACAAAGACAAGCCACCACCTCTCCCTCAGTGTTGGTTGGACTGAACTTTCGGATTGAAATGACCATTGTGCTAACACCAGGTGAACATAATTGGAAGCAACCAGATGCCAAATGAGTCAAATGCATTGACACTCCTAGTCAATGACTGATTGCATCTTCCATTCTTTGTTCCATCATCCCCAGGCCCTGCCAACACACACCCTTGACTATATGGCTAAATGCCTTCTCCACATTGCCCACTCTAACTCTTCCTCTCTGGAGTGCTGTGTCTTAGGCTATCGGCCTCATTCCCATTCTCATCATAAGGGAGCCCTTCCAACTTCATGCAGCACATGTGGTTTTCAATAATTGTTTTCCCTTCTCCTAAAAACTCACCTCTCTGTTTTCTTAATTCACCATGCAAGCAAAGGCAACTTTACTATTACATATTTATGGAGATGATAATTAATAATAATTGACATTTATTGAGTCTATTCTGAGCCAGGCATTGGCCTCAGTACTCTACATAAATTATCTCAGTTATTCCCAAATCAAGTCTGTGAGACAAGAACTGTTATTATCCCTCTTTATAGGTATATAGGTGTCAAATTTTGTGCTGAAGGTCATTTACATTTGAATGGGACATCTAGACTCTGGTAGAACCAGGACATGAGCCCCAAAAGTCTGATTCACAGAGCACCTCATTTCAGCAAAGTATAATATACTCATATGGGGACAACCCAAGCCTCTCCAGGGATGGTCACTCAGTTAGATCTGTCTTAGATCCTTTCAAGGAACACAGGAACACAAGAAAAGACCAGTAAAAGGCTCTTTGGGCTATATACACAGATGCTTGGCTTGACCCCAAGCTCCAGGATTCATACATGTAACTATGCATAACTCTATAACTATTCCTCCGTGTTCTGTACAAACTTCCAGAAACATAATTATACCTTCAAAGTGGGATGTCTTATCTTTGTTCTTCAAAATGTAGTCAAAAGATGGTCAAGAACTACTGTACTAGTCCCTGGGGATTCAGTGGTAAAGAAGGTACTCATGGACCTTGCCCTGATGGATCTTATTTACAGTCTACTAGAGAAGACAGCCATCAAGTGAATTATTGTAAATGATCAAAGGAACCAGGACAAGAAAGCCAAGTGCTCTAAAGAGAAATGCAGGGTGTTTTTGAGAAAATGGGGGAGGGGATGGTTAATTTCCTTTAAACCATGGGCTCCTTCTTGGAATTTGAACTGAATGCTTTCAAAATTGCCCCAAATCCTGAAATCACTTAATAAATATTTCTGAATTAATATCCTAGACAAGGGAAATGAGGTAATGCTGACAAACCAGAGAAACACATGGCAGTCTCTTTATGCTCCCAGTGTTGGGAGAAAGTTGAAATGAGCGCAAACAGAGAATGACAAGAAATGCAGGGCACACATTGCGGGGACTATAGCACTAACCACACTAGCTGGATTGTTTAGGGTCTCACTTTCATGAGACTTAATACTATCAGGAAGGATTTAGATGCCAAGCCAGGAAATTACCCCACCAGTAGCCTCATCAATGAATGCACCAAAACCCAACCAGCCCGGGCTCCCTGGCAGTGCCCAGACATTTGTGGGTGGCTTTACCTGCTTAATGCTGGCCTCCTCTGGGACTCCCCATCCTCCACCAATCATCACATTCTTAAAGTAGCCCCAGGCTGCTGAGGCCGTAATCAGACCTTGTTGGATTGCAAACATAGCTATACTGCCAGCACTGGCTAACTTGATTAGGCAGAGAGCAGTAGTCAAATAAAAGGGATGGGGGGCCAGAAGCCAGAAAGACAGGGAGATGGAGGGGAGAAAAGGAGTATGCAGTCTGCACAATGAGGGAAAGGAAGAGGAGGAAGCTCTTGTGACATGCCCATAGAGAAGAAACTAAAAGTCAAAGGAGAACCCGAATCCAAAGCATTCATTACCAAGTGACTGTTTAGACAGTCATGCAATACTGAGTTCCTACTATGTGTGAGTGTTCTGCATTGAAGATGCTGTGGTGAACAAGTAGTTATGATGCCTGCCTTCATCAAGCTTTCAGCCTACTGAAGGGTAGACTCTAAACAAATGACATATAGTCCAATGCTTAAGGCATCCACCACGATTATACACTTTCATAATGAAGTTTTTGGAGGAGGGAAATAATGAATGAATGAATGATTATTCCATTAAATATGCCCATTGATTGTCAAGGAGGCCCAAATTCCAAAAATCCTAAAATGTTAAAACAATTGAGGAAATACAGCCATTATAATTAATTTAACAACCTCCAGTATGCTGAGGTTATAAAGGAAAAACCAAAGATGTTGTGGGAGTGACAACAGAGAGACCCATGCGAACTTGGGAGGGTCAGAGTGCTGGGTCAGCAAATACATGATGCATAAGGAGGCCTTGCCAGCCAGAAGTCAAATCAAGACTCAAGAGGCAGAGGACAAAGGAGGTTTTCCGGCAAAATACAAGAAGATGGGTGTGCCATCTACAGACTCAGTCATACCCACTCACACTGCCTGGAAGCCAAACACCCTGGATGTGTGCCACCAGCTGCTTTTCCAAGACTTGGGGAGAGCTGCCCCAGGAACAGAGCATGTCATTAGGGGGCTCAGGCCCCCAGCTTTCCCATCCTGAGAAGGAAAACCAAGAGCTGTGAACCCAGATCCCACTGGCACAATCCCAAAAGGGTTAATTCCCAAACTCACCCTCCCTCAACCCACTGTAAATAGTGGCAATCTTTCCTAATCATTTCCATTTTTAGTCCTCTTTAATTCTCCCATTCCCCTCTTTGTTTTCATGACCTGGGGAACCTGAACTCCAGCTGGAGGTAGAGTCCGCCTTTATACTTAAAGCAGATATTTAAGCAATTACCCTGTCACTGGGGTCTTGCCTTGCCTCCTCCATATGGGTCGCTCCCAAGTAAGGCATTTGTTTCTCCTTTGTTCCTGGAGCACTGAGGAAAATTGTTCCAGAAAGCACTTGCCCTTGAGCAATGGAGCTGGGAAGATTGGGGTAAACTCAGCTGGGCATCCTCAATGTGGAATAGGCAGCAGAGAATGGGGACCTGGGCTGCTGTCAGTTTCTCTGGTGCGTGATACATGCTGTCTCCTTCCAGTAGCAGAGTCTATGGTAAGACTCACATCTTCTCCCTGACATGACACAGAAGCTCAGGTACTGGGATAGGACAGGGATGCGGTGATCCAGTGAACTTTGCCTGCTGCCCTAAGGCTGAAGGTGCACCCCCTTCTCTAGGGCTCTCCTGGCACTCAGGGGGAACCTGAGATCAGGCAGCCAAAGGATAAGCAAGTGTAGCCCTCTTTGTTCTGATCTGAAGGTATCATCACAGAGAGGCACAGGGGTGTTCACAGAGAACCTCCTGTGGCTGCTCTAACAAATTGCCACCATCTTGGTAGCTTAAAACAACAGGGATGCATTCTCTTAGTGTTCTAGAGGCCACACATCCAAAATTAGTATCACTGGGTTGAAATCAAGGTGTCAGCAGGGCCATGTTTCCTCCAAAATGTCCAGGAGAGAATCTGGTCCTTGCTTCTTCCAGCTTCTGGTGGCTGCCAGCATTCCTTGGTTTGTGGCCACATCACCCAAATCTCTGTCTCCATCTTCACATCACCTTCTCCTGTGTGTGTCTGTGTCATTTCTCTCTCTGCATACCTCTTATAAGGACACTTGTATGGCATATAGGGCCCACTTGGATAATACAGAATAACCTCTCCATTTCAAGATCCTTACTATAATCACATCTGCAAAGACTTTGTCACGTAAGGTCACAGGTTCCAGGGATTGGGACCTAATGTCATTGGAAGCCATTAGTCAGCCTCCTAACCTCCCCATGAAAATCTTATGCCTGCCTTATCCCTGAGCAAGGATGGGCCTGATTGGAAAGGTGAATAGGCTTCTCTACCTTCCTAACTTCCTAGGTGTTGAGGGGGTAAACAGGGTCTTCACAGTTGAGCAGCATGTTAGCTCTACCACAGCCACAGAGGTCGAAGAGAAGAGATAAAAGTGGTTGGGCTTATACACCCCATGGCCAAGGACACTGAATAGAATTGGGTCATGACATGAGCACCAGCTTTGGCATCACAGAGGTCCAGACCCAATCTTCTATCCACCACTTACTATAATAACAGTGGGGCTTTGGGCAAGTTAATCTGTGGTCTCTAAAGCCTCAGTTACTGACTTGTAAAATGGAGACAATCATCCCTACCTCACTGAGGGGGTATAAGGATAAACAACTCTGTCCCCATACATCAGGTATCAAGGTAATCGTTTTCCAAATAAAATATTCTCTACTTTAATCCTTATAAAGATTTATAAGATCAATTTTAGGATGCCTACTTTACAGTTGAGTAAAATGATGGCTTAGAGTAAGTCACAGAGCCTTGCTTTGTAGCCAAGTCTGTTTGACTCTAAGTCGTAAAGCAATTGGTAAAAAGAGAAGTTAACTCTGATTCTCAATCCTAGCTGTATATTAGAATCATGTGAGGAGCTTAAAAATATATATAGATGTCCAGGTCCCACCCTGACCAATTGAATCAGAATCTCTGGAGGTAGATCCTGGGCATTTGTTAAAAGCTCCCCAGGGGATGGGGAGAGACAGCAGGCCTTCCTCCAACTCCACACACTCCACTCCAGCCAGGGTGCCTGCTCCTTGATTTCCAACTGCACTTCCTCTGTCAGCCCTCTGGATAGCCCTGATATCTGATCTAACAAGAAAGGAAGACCTTTCTTGCTGAGCAAAGAGAGTCCTCCTTCCTTCATTCATTCATTGAATGAGTGTAAACTCCAAGCTGCTTTATTTCCAGTATGTAGAAAAATACCTGGACCTGTATTCAGTAAATATCATACTTCATTCAATATATACGATTAGTTAGTAGTTTAGGTAGTGTCTTAGTTTACCAGGGATGCTATGAAAAATTCCATACCCTTGTTGGCTTCAGCAATAGGGATTTATTGTTTCATGGATTTGGAGGCTAGATATCCAAAATCAAGATCCCAGGAGGTACTGTAGGATTTCTGGGTGCTGATTGGCTGCAATGCTTGGGGTTCCTTTGCTTGCATCTCTGGCCCCACCACACGGCAGTTTCATTCATTGTCTGGCTTCTACTAGTGCCCAAATTGACTTTGCCTATAAAAAGTTCCATTCATATGGATTAAGGCCCACCCTGATTCAACTTGGCTTCATCTAAATAGGATCTTTAAAGATCTTATTTACAAGGTGAGTTCAAAGGACCTATTTACAAATGGGTTCACATTCACAGAACCAGGGGCTAAGACTTGAGCATTTCTTTTGTGGAGTTCAAGATTCAATCCCCAACAGGCAATTACAAAGGTTTCTTTGTTACCCACCACTTAGATATGTTTTCTTCCCCATTTGGTCTAATTTCCTCCAGCCCACTAGGACAGGTCCCCCTGATTTCTGCTGCCTTGGTTCCAGGTACCCCTTGTGGGGTCATGTCTCCTACTCTCCCTATTTCCTGCCTTACCACTGGTGGTAAGTTGCAAAATGCCCCCTCAAAAGATGCCCACATCTTAATTCCTGGAGCCTGTAAATGTTTCCTTACTTGGAAAAAAGAGGTCTTTGCAGATGTGATCAAGTTAAGGATCTTGAGATGAGGAGATTATCCTGGATTATCTGGGTGGGCCCTTAATACCATTGCAAGTATCAAGTGTCATTACACAAAGTAGGCAGAGGGAGATGGGGCAGAGAGAAGACAAGGAGAAGGCAAAGAATCCCAACAGCCCCCGGATTCCAAAAAAGGCAAGGAATGGCTTCTCCTCCAGGGCCTCCCCTGGGTCTCTCTGACATGTTGATATCAGTCCAGTGATACTGAGTTCCACTTCTGTGCTCCAGAACTGTGAAAGAATAAGTTTCTGTTGTTTTAAGTGACCAGGTTTTTGGTAATTTGTTATAGCAGCCACAGGAAACTAATACCACTTACCCTGGCCTTTACCTTGTGCCCTCCTCAGGGCTCTGGCCTCTGGCTGACCATACCCCTCAGGTCCCCATGACCAGGTACACCCTGTTCCAGGGTTATTGTTGCATATTATTACTCCAGAGGGATTTTAATCTTCCTGTTGACTCCTTGGAGGAAAGACCTGGTGTTTCCTTGTTAAATCAAATGCATACACCTACTTACACAGTCTGAAAAGACCATTTTGCCAGATTCCAAGTTCAGAGTCTCAAGGACAAGACCCTAAGTGAGGCAAAACGGAACACAAGAATGACCCTAGGGGACCTTTGCACAGACAGCCTGGGGGGATGGGTCATACATTGGAGAATGTTAAGGAGTGGAATCACAGAAGCAGAATGAGCTTGGAAACTGAAGTGGAAAGTGAGAACTTCCTGCCCTTCCTGCACTCCTACAGAGAGCCAGGGATCTTCCTTCACTTTCAGTGATAGTTCCTCAAATTTACACAGCACTGAATGATTTCGCAAAAGACTTCCATAGTCATCATCTGAGCCCACCTGTGAGGTAGGTGAGAGTGTTACTGTTCCTAGGAACATTTTATAAGATTGGCCTGAAATACAAAAGTTTAGGGAGTTAAAAAACAATCCATCTAATACAACAGTCTCCAAACCCTGAATTCAGTGCTCTTACCACTTAACCTCCTCCCAGTGTGCCTCTGCGGCTTACGTACTCAGAGACATAAGCTCACATGGGTTAGCAGATCAGTTATCCTAATCAACAGCTCACCCTTACATGCACTGTACATGTATTTGTGTTAACGCATTTAATCCTCACAACAACCCCATGAGGTACATAGTATTCAAGATCCTCATTTTATAAATGAAGGATGGGGTGGCGGATATATGGGGACCTCATATTTTTTTAATGTAACATTTAAAAGAAAATAAAGAAGAAAAAAAATAGGAAGGAAGGAAGGAGGGAGGGAGGGAGGGAGGAAGGAAGGAAGGAAGGAAGAAAGGAAGGAAGAAAGGAAGGAAGAAAGGAAGGAAGGAGAAAATTTAACCATTTGTCCAAGGTTCAACTGCTAGTGTGTGAAGGAGCCAGAATTTGAATCCAGGCAAGTTGATCCCAGAATCTGTGCTTTTAACCCAAAGGGAGTTAGTGAGGTACTAAAAGTATGGCAGAACTTTGTCTAAGAGCTAGAGCGGTAGCTGCACAAAACTATATTACATACCACTGATGTCCTAAGCACTCTTCAAAATGAATAATGAGGCAAAATGTAACTAAATTAGCCGTTTAGAATGAAAGTAATAGTGCTTTGAAAGTCCTGTTGGAAATTCTTTCTACCAGATGTGTCCATTTTTAATGTGGTCATCATTAGCCACATGTGTTTAGTGTGTATGTGTGTGTTTGTGTGTGTGCATGCACACATTAGTTCATGTAGACTGTGATGAGTGGCAGACCTTCCAGATGGTTCACCGGAAACCTTAGTTTGGGATTCTCCCAGGGCCTCTGCTCCATCAAAGGAACTTTGAGTTTGGAGTTTGGGTAAATTAACAACATCCCTGTATTTTATTTATCTCCCCTCTGACTGTGATAAAAAGCCCCAGGGAATCCTCCCTCTTTCTGGATTAAGAGAAAAGTGAAGCCTTCCCACCTAGATTTCACACCAATCTGGAGGTAGGGTATTTTTTACAAGCTAACTGGATTCTAAGATCACAGTACATGTTTTCAAGCTCCCAAAAATAATGAACCTGCTCTCTGCCACCCTTCCAAAGCCTTACCAGTTACCTTAACCAGGTGGGGAAGAATGCCAGCACTGTGTAGGAAGAATAGAGCCTCCCCAATAAGAACTGACATTCTAACCCACATGTCAGAGGCAGATAGCCTATGGATCAAGAGGACGTTCACACAGGCTGAAAGAAGGATTTGCAAAGGTCTTCCAGTCCAATCTCTTTGTCATATAGCTGTGAAAACTAAGGTCCAGAGATAGGGAGTGACTTGTGTAGAATCATACAGCCACATAATAGCAGTGCCTGTGGTAATAGCAGGCTAGCTAACTTTGAAGGAGCTTCATACTGAAAAAAAATCAAAAAAGCTGGGCAATATATAAAATTATCCAGCACTGGATGGTTTCTAAAGCAGGGGAAAAATACAGGATCAAGATTGAGGGGATAAAAGGAAACTCAGAGAAGACAGCCTGACATCTGGGGTCACTTTTTCTCTAAACTCTAGGGCTCAGCCACCTCCAGTAGAGGTAGCTGAGACATATAAAATTTAACAGAATGTTTGACAAATCATTTCAGGGATAGGCAGAATATCTGGAATTCAGCATTCACCAAGATGGAGGCACTTTGAAGAGGGACACCAAAAGGATATACCTTATCCTAGGAGAAAGATTAAAAAGTAGACCAGGTACGTGGATGTGACTCAAGTGATAAGGCCTCCACCTACCATATGGGAGTACCCAGGTTCAATCCCTGGGACCTCCTGGTGAAAAAAAAGAAGAGAAAGCATGCCTGCATAGTGAGCCAGTGCCCACGTGGTGAGCCGATTGCCCAGACGAGTGCCCACATGGTGAGCCAAGTGCCCACATGAGTGCCCACGGGGTGAGCCAGTGCCCGCACAAGTGAGTCCTACAGCAAGATGATGATGCAACAAAAGAGAGACAAAGGGGAGAGTGAAGGTGAAACACAGCAGGGACCAGAAACTGAGGTGGCACAATGACAGGGGACCTCTCTCCACATCAGAGGTCTCCAGGATTGAATTCCTCTGAATCCTAGAAGAGAAAGATGAGAAGAGAAGCAAAAAAAAAAAAAAAAAAGAAATAGATACAGAAGATAATACAGTGAATGGATACAGACAGCAAAAACAGCAGGGCGGGGGCAGGGAAAAAATAAAAAAATGTTTTAAAAAAAAGTAGACCAGTCGACTCAGGGCCCACCTTGGCTGTCTCCACTGCCAAGGAATGATTTGGGCAGCAGCAGGTGGCCTGGCTAGCCACCCTGAGTCACTTTTGCAGCCATCAAAAGGAGGGACAATTCCTGGCCCATGTCTTTCCTTCTCACTCTCTCCCAGAGGGTCAAGAGGGAGCCATCCCTGATGTCAGAAATACACTTCTGGGAAATGGCCTCTAAATCTAGGCTGAATTTTTTATCTTCCTCTGTGGCTCAGCAATCAGATTTTTTAATATGTTCTCTGCTATTTAATATTTTGTAAAAGAAAAAGTGATACCCAGCCTAATATTCTTCACAATGATCCTCATGCTAGACATTCAGATGATAATGGACAGAGTCACCTGGAAGGACTGGTGAACTTCATTGCAGATGCCAACCAACATAAAGATGAGGACACAGACATGACTGAGAAACTCTATCAGAAGGTTAAAATTCTTTGTTGGGTTATGTCAAGACCTCAAATTCTAGAAAAAAGGCCAAACACATCAAAGTTACATGACCCCAGTGTTACGAAGTTTTGTTTATGAGCTCAGAAGAAAATTAAGACTTCCCTACTGTGGGATTAAGAACCAAAGGCAGAGATCAACTATACTGGAAAACAATTAAAGCTTTTCAGTTTGTTTATGACTATTATTTAAAAGATCCTGATTGGTTCTGAAAGCAGATGATGATACATATGTCAAACTAGACAATTTAAGATGACTTATTTCAAAATTTGATCCTGAAAAACCCATTTACTTTGGGAGAAGATTTAAGCCTGATGTAAAGCAGGGCTGCATGAGTGGAGGAGAGGGATATATATTGAACAAGGAAGACTTGCAGAGATTCGTTGATGCATTTAAAATGGACAAATGACACATTCGTTCCTCCACTGAAAACTCAGCACTGGGGAGATGCATGGAAATTATAAATGTGGAGGCGAGAGATTCCAGAGTTACGACTGGAAAGGAAACTGTTCATCTCTTTGTACCCAAACACCACTTAATCAAAGGTCATCTACCCAAAACGTTTTGGTACTTCAATTATAACTAGTATTCTCCAGTAGAGGGTCCCAGATGCTGTTCTGATCTTGCAATTTCTACTCATTATGTTGATCCTTTAACTAATTATGAGTTAGAATACTTTGTTTATCATCTTCCCCCATATGGTTATTTGTACAGATATCAACCTGCTTTACCTGAGAACATACTAATAGAAATAATTGAAACATACAAAAATGATGATCCAAAGGTAAAATTAGAAAACCCTTGAAGGAAAAACATGAGTGAACAGAGGTAAAATGTCTGACATTGCACTGAAGGACTTCCGCATTTCTGATCTAGAACACTGGAATTCCAGTGAGGAATTCTTTCTAAATGAACATTCCATATTAGAAATCTTTCATATGAATAACTGTAAAATGAAACTTTAAATAAGCTGTGAATTCTGTTAAAATGTGCTTTTGCTCAATAATATGTATATATATGAAGAATTTGTATTTTTTAAATAGTGGCCAGATAGAGGGACTAGAAAAGAGATTTTGTTGCCTGTCCCTGACCACGTGTGTTATTGTCCCTGAGAAACTACAACAGTAATGTGCTAAACTACACAGCACCATGTTAGTAACATACACACAGTGCTAAAAAGGCTTAAGCTACCCATCCCTGATTAAATTAAGAGGATCTTATGTTTCTCAGGCCCTTAACATCCATTTAAAAAGTATATCAAATAATTTCTAGAGAAAAATATAACTTTATATTAAATCTCAAATCATCTCCAATTTTTTCTCATATGTAATTCCTGTTACTCAATCAAAAATAAACTGGCATATAGTAGAACTCAGATAATAGAATTATCAGGTGCAGACCTTAAAATAACTATACCTAATATATACAAAAAATTAAAAGCCAAGGTGGAAAATTCTCATAATCAACTGGAAACCATAAAAAAGAAAGAAATGAAAATTGCAAAACTGAAAACACAGTAACTGAAAACAAAACTCAATGGATGGTTTAAAAACAGATTAAACACAACTGGAAGGATAATTAGTGAAACAGATGATAGGTCAGAAGAATATGTTCATAACAAAGCACTGAAAGATGAAAGGATGAAAAATACAGAAAAGAGCATAAGAGATAAATCAAGATGCTGCATATGAAGAAAATGTCTAAAATACATTAGGTAGAGTCATAGAAAAAGAGAGAATGGATGAGGAGCAAATTTAAGAGCATTTTCCAAAACTATTGAAAATCATAGAGGCTCAAATTCAAGAAGGACTTACTATGAACTTCAAGCAGGATTAAAAAAGAAGTAAAAGAGATCAAGAGATCTTTAAATTTTAAAAAAAATGAGAAATTAGAGAAGCAATAATAGAACTGACATCTGACTTTCCAACACAGACAACAAAAGCCTGACAAAGATGCAATATCTTGAAAGTACTAAGAAAATAACTGCCATTCTAAAATTCTATACCTAGCTAAAATGTCCTTCAAAAATGTCAGAGAAATCTAGATTTTTTTTCACATGAACAAAACTGAGATAATTTGTAAACAGACCTGAACTATAGGAAATGTCATAGGGCATTCTATAGGCAGAAAGAAAATGACCTCAGATGGAAACTCAGAGATAAAGGAAGAGATTAAAAACAAAGAATAAATATGTAGGTAAGATAAATGAATGCTGACTATATGTTTTAGTGTGCTAAAGGCTGCCAAGGCAATATACCAGAAAGGGGTTGGCTTTTACAATGGGTATTTATTCATTTAAAAGTTTACAGTTTCAAGACCTAGAAAAATGTTCAAGTGAAGGCATAAGGCAAATCACTCTTCCTGAAAGACACAGCTCATGGCAATCCTGGACTCCTGTCATATGGCAGGGCACAATGGTGGTGCCTGCCATTCTCTGCCTTCTCTTCCAGGCTCCATGGCTTTCAGCTTCTGGATCTTATGGGGTTCTCTCTGTTCCTGCGGTTTTTCTCTCTGTCTCTGTAGTTTTCTCTCTCCTGGGTTTCATTGATTTCAGCTCTGGCTTCTAGTATTTTCTGTCCCAGCTTCTGGGGATTTCTATCTGTTTCTGTGGCTATTTTCTCCCCATATTCATTCCATTTATAAAGGACTCCAGTAAGAGAATTCTGACCCACCCTGAGAAAGGCCTTACTGGAGTAATTTAATCAAAAGGCCCTTAAATGAACTAATCTAATCAAAGGGTCCCACCTACAATAGGTCCCACCTACTGCAATGGATTAGCTCTAAGGACATGATTTTTTCTGGGTCCATAAAAGCTTTAAACTGCCACACTACATAAAATAATAATAATATTTATCTTATAGGATTTAAAATATACATAAAATTAAATTTTATGGTAATAGTAGCATATAATCTGGAATGGGGTGGATACAAGGTTGTCTAGAGTCTTTGATTTATCTGGTAAGTGTTCATTTGTTTTACACATGTTATGTCAAGATGTATATGTAATTGTTTGAGTAACAATTGAGTATTTTTTTTAATCACAAAAAAATAACAAGTTAATATATAGAGAAAATGAAATAATAAATATTAAATCTAAAAGAAAATAGAAAAGGAGACAATAGCAAGAGAATAGATTTAAACCCAAATATATCCATGAATACATTAAAAGGTAAATGGGCAAAATGCTCCAATTAAAAGAGATTATTGAACTGGATAAAAAATGAAAATTCCAATAATTTATGCTGCTTATACTCATTGAATATAATCAGACAAAAGGGTTGAAAAGGAAAGATGGAAAATTTTATACTATGCAAGTGCTAACCAAAATAAAGCAGGTGTAACTAAACTGATATCAGAGTAGAATTTAAAATAAAAAATGATAATTGAGATCAAGACAGACAGTTTTCAATGATAATAAAATTCAACTGAAACATTCTAAATTTATAGGTATTAATGTAGCTGGGTTAGGTACAAAGTGATGAGAAAAGAACATCACTGGCTTCAAATGGATCATCTTAAATGAAACGAAGAAAGGAAAGAAAAATATATAGGGAGATGAGATGAGTTAGGGAGATGGAGAGGAAAGAGATAGAGAAACTAAAAGGAGAGCTAGGTATGAAGAAAAAATCTAGGAAAAATGAAATAGAAGAAAGAGAAAAGAGAAGAAAAAAAGGAGAGCAGGGAAGTAGATTTGTCTCAACTGATGGAGCATCCACCTACCAGATGGGAGGTCCAGGGTTCAAACCCAAGGCCTCCTGACCCATGTGGTGGGCTGACCCACGCACAGTACTGATGTGTGCAAGGAATGCCATGCCACACAGGGGTGTCCCCCACGTAGGGGAGCCCCACAAACAGGGAGTGCACCCCGCAAGGAGAACTACCCCATGAGAAAAAAGCACAGCCCCCCCAGGAGTGGCACCGCACACATGGAGAGCTGAGACAGCAAGATGGCACAAGGGGAAGATTTTTGGTTCCGCCGAGAATGCACGAGAACACAGAAAAACACACAGAGAATGGACATAGAGAGCAGAAAATGGAGGGGGGGATAGAAATAAATAAAATAAATCTTTAAAAATAAAAAATTTAAAAAAAGAGAGCAAATAACTGGAAGTAAAATTAAAATGGGTTGAGAAGAAAAGTATAGATTCATAGAGATTCTATAAACTCATCTGCTTCAAGGAAATTCAGTTCTGTACTGCCTGGGATCAGTTCAGCCTACAGCACAAAGGGTGACATCTGCTATTATGCTGGCTTTGCTGAGCATTAAGTTCAGTAATAAAAAGAGGTGTTGACACCACCATTCTGACCTTGGAACTTGCAAACAAATATGATGTTCTCCACTTTAGAGAGCAAAAGCAATCAAGCATTTCCCTTGTACCAGGAAAAGTCAAGTAATCAAAGGTAACCCAGCCATGCCCCACCACAGCCAGACTCCTAAGAGTCCAATCCTGCTTGGGTCCTGCCAAAGATAACACCAGGGAACCTGAAAGTCAAGATGGAACTCAACTAAACCCTGGAATCAATTTTCCAAGCATTTCTCCAGATGGGAGCTAATGTCTGAGCAAATATGACAAGGTAGGATTGTTTGGTAGTAAGGTGGGATAGCAGTGGGACCTAAGGTGGAAGAGAGCAGAAACAAAAGCCACACTAACACTACCTGGTAAGAGAAACTGAGCCAATGGCCTGCTGACTAGCATTAGACGGTTGAGTCACACGGGCAAGTTAGGAAGGGGTAACTTACAGCACACACTCTGCAGCTTATAGCACATGTCCAAATGCTGTGTTATCAGAAGGCAGCCAGCAAAGAATGCAGTGGCAAGAGGGGCACCACCACCACCCACCCACCTAGTTTTCAGGTTATCTCACTGCTGGTTAATATGCCCCGCAAAGCCAAAAGCCAATCACCATCAGACAGCAACCTGCACATCCCTAAACCCATACACCCCTAAACTCCCACACCCCTAAGCACTTGCTTATCTGTGCAAACAGCAGATCCTAGGGAAGAACTCCACATTTCTCTCCCTTGAGAATGCCCACCCTCAACCCTAAAAGTGTACTTTCATTCTCTTGCTTTGGCCACCAGTAAATCCTCTGATTAATTTGTAACTCATCCTTGAATTCTTTCTTGTGACAAAGTCAAGAACCTAGTCACCCACTCTGATAATGTATTTATGGTGAGTCAGCCAGGAGAAAACCATCTCTGGTAACTCCCTCCTCCAACCAACAAGACTGGTGACTTTTTGGCTTCTAATTGAAGTCAACCTATGTGTGTATTGGGGAGAGGATGCGGGCATATGTGTCTGTCCGTATATACGTCTGTCTCCATTTCCATATGGGTCTCCAGCCCTGCTCCCAAAAGACATAATCTTGGTTCACCTAGAGTCCTCTGGCTCCCTCTTTGGAGGTAGTAGGGGCTAGCCCCCACACCACGTAGACCAAGGGGACTCTAGACAGCAGGTGACATTGCTCTTGGAACCTGACTGGGGTCATTCCTCAAGTCGCATAGGAGTCCAACAGGAGCATGGGAGTCCAGGAGATCTGTCTCTTCCTAAATCACTCTCTAATTCTGTTCACCCACTCTCCCAAGTGGTCATGACATCAATCTTAGGCTATTTCCTTAACTATTTTTCCAAAGTTGGGCCCCATTTTTCTAAGTAAAACGTATGTCCTAATTATCTTAAGGATCTAGTGCAATGTGGAAAAGGGTCTGTGGGAAAGTTGTGATCATTTATAGGCCAGGTTCCTGACCTGTAATCTCTAGCCATTTAGACAATGATCAACCCTTTCCCCCTTGAGAGAGCAGATTTAAAACCTGATGGGGGAGCCCACCCTCCTTTTAGGGAGAGGTCTCAGCTTGGGTGCTTAGGTCTAGCAGACAGTGCCAGACATCCACCAAGTGTCAGCACAACAGCAGCAAATATTTATCTGCTGCCCTCTATCCACAATCAGTTCTTAGCCCTGTTTTTGTTAAGCATAAAAATCTCCAGGTTTTTATTTTGTTTTTGCTTTTTCTGGAGAGTGGGGAGTCATTGCCAATTAAATAAAGAACTTTAAATAACAAGCTTGAGAATACTGGTGTCTAGGTTCTACAGACATAAGATCTCTGTTTAGCCCATTGATGTGGTATTTGTAAAAATTAGGGGATCTTGGAGGAGTCATTTATTCAACTAATAATGGTGAACAAAGAAGACATGTTCCCTACTCTAAAAGAACCAACATTCTAGTGGGGGAACAGACAATAAACAAATACATAAAAAGTTTTAAAATTACAACTTGTGATGAGAGATGAGATGGAGAATAACAGGAGGGAGCCAGCTTCAGAGAGGGTAGTCAGGGAAGGTCTCTCTGAGGAGGTGACATCTTGATAAGGAGTAAAGGATGAGAAGGAGCCAGACATGTAGGCGCCAAATAAAGATTCTAGGAAGAAGGGAGAGCGTAAGGAAGGCCTGAGGTAGGAAGAGGCTTCCTGGTGTATTTAAGTAACTAAGCAAGGTCCAGGACTGGGGTATGGTGCTGAGGGGCAGTAGGAGGGACAGAAGTAGGTTCAATAGGAGGGAGGGTTAGGGTAGAGATCACCCACAATCTGGAGGACATGGTCAAGTGTCTAGGCTTTATCTTGCCAGCTGTGGAAAGCTTCCAGAAGGTTTTAAGTAGAGGAATGACTTGATCCATTAAGCAACTACAAAAGTCACAGCCCTCAAGGGCAGCTGCAGAAGGAAAAAAGAATGTGAGATCCAAAGAACTTCCCGGTTAAGAGTCCCTGGCACCAGAACCAGCTGCTAAGCAAGGTCCCAGAGCCTCCCTGCCCCGGGGCTCTGAAAGCCCAGCCTTCACCTGTCTGAAATGGCCTAAGAGGGCACACATGTTCCCGAGGAAGGGCAGGGCCTGGACGACGTGACTCAGACTACTGTGGTTCTAATTACCTTGCTGAGGTAGGAGGCCTAGTGTTGCAACAGTATTTCTAAACATTGATTCTGTTCAAAGGTGGGCAGCTAGTCTTCTCCAATAAATTACTAGAGTTGAGCCAGGAAAACTATGGGTCTCAACTCACCAAACTCAATGCCAAGCTTGAGTAGAGAGACTGTCTGTTGAGATTTTGAACCAAAATTTCTCTGGATAGTTACTCATCTGCATCAGAATCACTTAAAGGGCTTGTTGAAAATGCTGGTTTCTTGTATCATCTACTCAAGACCTGCTGAATCAGAATGTGGCCTTGTGTTTGCAAGGGCCTTCTACAGCAAGTGCATCTTTGCCTGTCTAATCATTAGCACAAAATAATGTAAGGATAGAAGAACACTGTTGATTGTGTGCTGATTGTGTGTGAGTTTTCTAAATCTCCACCAACCGGAACCCTGTGTATCTCTCTTATTTTAATGATTCTCAATTATAATTTATTGAACTATGAATGCTTGATCTAGATATACAATTTAATCTATTTCATTTAAAATGTAAGTTGCTTTAATATATTTTTGTTGTTTTCTAATGACTTTATTGAGGAATAACTTACTAAAAATTATTTTGCATTTTCTGTAATTTTTATAGCTGGACTCAAACAGTATGTAATTTTATTTGTCTAGCATCTTTCACTCAACAATTATTTTGAGATTCACCCATGTTTAAAAAGAGAGAGAGAGTCACCCATGTTGTTTTATATGTCAATAGTTTATTGCTGATAATGTTTCATTGCATGGATATGCCATAATTTATTTATCCATTCATCTGTTGATGTGCATTTGGGTTGTTTAGAGTTTTTGGTGATAACAAATACAGCTGCTATGAACATTCTTAGAGATGTCTCTACCTGGACCCATGGTTTCATTTCTCTTGGGTAAATACCTGGAGGTGGAATGAATGGATCATATGGTAGATATATGTTTAACTTTTTAAGAAACTGCCAAACCATTTTCTAAAATATAACATTATTTTACATTCCCACAGGCAGTATATGCAAGAGTTCCAGCCGTTCCTTGCCAGTGCTTGGTATGGTTAATAATTTTTATTTTAGACATTTTAATAGATGTGTGGTGGAATCTCTTTCTGGTTTTAATTTGCATTTCTCTCAGGACTAATGATGTTGAGCATCTTTTCATGGGCTAATTTGCCATCAATATATCTTTTTGGTGAAGTGTCTATTTAAATCTTTTACCCATTTGGGAGGGCTGGAATTTTCTTATAATTGAGTTTTCAGAGTTCTTTATATATTTTTCAGAATACAAGTCCTGTATAGATTTTTTCCCAGTCTGTGGCTTTTCTCTTCATTCTCTTAATAGTGGCTTTTGAAGAGCGGAAGTTCTTAATTTTTATTAAATCCAATATATTATCTTTTTCTTTTATGAATCATGCTTTTGGTGTCATATCTAAGAAATCTTTGCTTAACCTAAGGTCAAAAGATGTTCTCCTAGGTTTTCTTCTAGGTTTTCTTTTTAGGTTTTACACTTGGGTCTATGACCCATTTGAGTTCAATTTTGTATATGATGCAAAGTGTCCACTGAAATTTCTTTTATATGGATCTACAATTGTCTCAGCACCATTTGTTTGAAAAGAATATTATTTCAACATGGCATTGCCTTTGAATCTTTGTCAAAAATTAATATATGTGTGTGTGTCTGTTTCTAGACTCTCTATTCTGTTCCCTTGACCTACTTATTTATCTTTATGCCAATACCACACTGTCTTGATTACTGTACCTTTATAGTACATCCCCCAACATTATTCTTCTTTTTCAGTTTTGACCATTCTAGGTCATTTGCATTTCCATATGAACTTTAGAATCAGCTTGCAAATTCTACAAAAAAAAAAGCCTGTTGAAATTTTTATTCGATTTATAGATCTTTTTGGAGAGAATCTTAACCATATGAAAACTTCTGATCCATTAACACAGTTAATATCTAATTATTTATATCTTTCTTAATTGCTTTTTAATTTCTCTCAGCAACATTTAATAGTTCAGAATATAGATCTTGCACAGCTTTTATATATTTGTTTCTATTTCATATTTTTGATGATATTGTAAATGGTGTTTTTTATGTCAAATTCTGATTGTTCATTTCTAGTATATTGAAATGAAATTGAATTTTGTGTATTGATATTTTAGTTTGCAACTTTGTTAAATTCACTTATGAATTCTAGTAGCTTTTTTGTACATTTCACAGGATTTTCTGCATAGACAAGCATACCATCTGCAAAGACAGTTTTTATTTCTTTCTTTCTTATCTGGAGGCCATATTTCCTTTTCTTGTCCTATTGTACCATCTACACCCTCCAGTAAAATGTAATGAAGTGATAAGAAGAAAACGTACTTGTCTTGTTCTTGATCTTAAGGGAAAAGCATTCAGTTCTTTCATCATTAAGTATGATGTTAGCTGTAGGTTTTTGGTAGATGTCCTTTATCTTTAAGAAGTTCACTTGCTGAGAGCTTATATCCAGAATGCAGTTGAATTTTGTCAAATACTTTTTCTGTATCTATTGAGATGATAATACCATTTTTTAAATTTAAATCTCTTAGTTCTTAAATGAGTGAATAGTATTTTATTTTTGAATGTTAAGCCAATATCGCAGTCCTAGGATAAACACCACTTTAGTCATGATGTGCTATCCTTTTCATAATTTATTGGGTTTGATTTGTTAATTTTTTTATTAAGAAGTTTGCCTTATAATCATGATGAATACTGGCTTGTAGCTTGATTTTCTTATAATGTCTTTATCTGGTTTTGATATCAAGGTAATGCTATCTCATAGATGAGTTAAAAAATATTTTTCCTCTTCAATTTTCTGGAAAAGTCTGCATAGAATTGGTATTATTTCTTCCTTAAATGTTTGGTAGAATTTCCCCATGAAGTCCTCTGGGCCCAGCATTTTCTCTGTAGAAAGGCTTTTATTTACAAATTGAATTTCTTTTATATGAGGCTATTCAGGTTACCTATTTCTTCTTGATGGGTTTGGATAGTTTGTATCTTTTAAGGAACTTGCACATTTCATATGAATTGTAGAACTCATTGGCATAAAGTTCTTCTTTATTATCTTTTTAATATTTGTAGATCCATAGTGATATTACCTCTCCTTCCTGATAATGGTTACCTGTGTCTTCTCTCACTTTTTCCTGTTGAGTCTGGCTGGAGGTTTATCAATTTCATTGATTTTCTCAAAGAATTAGCTTTTGGTTTCATTGATTTTCCTCTATTGTTTTCTGTTATCTTTTAAATTGATTTCCACTGTTGTTTACTATTCCTTTCTTCCCCTTACTTTAGCTTTCATTTATTCTTCTCTTTTTAATTTCTTAAGGGGAAAGCTGAAGTCATTGGTGCATAAACATCATTTTTTCCCTAATATAGGCATTTTAATTGCTATAAATTTCCCTCTAAATACTATAGTTGCTTCCCACACATTTTGATATGCTGTATTTTCATTTTTGCTCAATTCAAAATATTTTCTAATTTCCCTTTTGACTATTTCTTTGACTTATGGGTTCGTTTTAAGTACATCTTTAATTTCCAAGTATTTGAGGATTTTCCAAATACCTTCCCCTTATTAACTTATAATTTACTTCCTTTGTGGTCAAAGAATATATTCTGTATCACTTGAATATTCTGTATGACTTGACTCCTATTAAATGTGCTGATCTTTTGGGGTGGGGGTTAGGGATGGGGAGGTTTGTTTTCCTCTCTGTGTTTTATTTTGGACAGTTTTTATTGCTATGTCTTAGTTCACTGATATTTTCTTCTGCAACATCTAACCTGCTATTATTCCATCCAGTATATTTTTTCATGTCAGCCACTGTAGTTTTTATATCTTCCATAACTCTACTTAACATAGTCAATCCTTCCACTAGTTTCTTCAACTTATGAAATTAAAGTATTTATAATAACTGCATTAATGTTCTTATCTATTGATTCTGTTACCTGTGGAATTTCTTAGTTTCTATTGATAGATTTTTCTCTTCATTATGAGTCATATTTTCCTGCTTCTTTGCATGATGCATAATTTTTCACTGGATTCCAAATATTAATTTTACCTTACTGGGTACTATATATTCTTGTATTTCTATAAATACGTTTGAGTTTTCATCTGTGACAGTTAAGTTGCTTGGATACAGTTTGATCTTTTCAGGTCTTTCTTCTAAGCTTTGTTAGGTGGGATCAACACTTAATCTAGGGTTAATTTTTCCCACTACTGAGACAAAACCCTCCTGAATGTTCTACTCAATGCCCTATGAATTGTGAGGTTTTCCATTCCTGGTAATGGGGACAGAAACTATTCTCCCTATCCTTTAAGATTATTGTTTCTCTAGCCTTGGGCAGTTTCCTCACAAGGATGTAGTAATTATTACTCAAATGAAGATTGGTGTGGGACCCTCTACAGATCTCTGGAGTGCTTTCTCTGTGCAGCTCTCTTGTCTCAGTTACTCCACCCTATGAGCTCTATTCACCTTGCCTCCCTAGACTCTCAGCTCTGTCTTCCAAACTCAGGACCACTGCTGGGTACCCCTGGGTTTCCCTCCCTATGCCATGGCCTGGAAACGCTCTCAAAGAAATAGGCTGGGCAATCATAGAGCTCACCTCAATTGTTTCCTAATTTTCAGGGGTCACTGTCCTATGTCACCTAATGTTTAGTGTCTTAGAAGCCATTATTTCATATATTTTGTTCAGTTTTGTAGATGTTTTGGGTGGGAGGGTGAGAGTTTCGGCATAGAGTTTATCCCTGTTGCTCTATCTTGGATGGAAGAAGCAGCCCTGAAGATATCTTTATATCTCTACATCTATTTATGTAACTGACTCTCACAAGACCATACCTTCTTTGAAGTTGAGGAGTGCACTTTACTCAATGTTATAAAAGACATTCGGTTAGTGCCAGTTGAACTGATTTGTTGTAGTAGAATATGTCTCAATAATTCCTATCTACTAACAAGCATGGGAGAGAAAACATCTTTTGCCTACCATAGGGTATAGGTGTCAGTTTTTCTGGGTTCTGATCCTACCTCCATCACTGAAAGACCTATGTAATTTTAAATAAGGTGCAAAAACTCAATTGGCCTGTTCTCTCAATTGCAAAATGGACACATCTGCCTCTGCTAATTTCACAGGGCTGCCGGAATGAAACAATGAGCTGATAAGTACAAAACAACAATTACAGGATAAAATTCAGCCCAACAAAAAAGTTATTAAAGGCAATGGTAAGATTCCCTAAAGGATCATAGGAAATGACCACACTCAGAAATACATTTCTGAAGTCAACATATAATAGTGATAAATATTACATCCCAGGATAGTAGAATACTGGAATTGGAAAAGATCCTTTCCAATTTTACAAGCAGGAAAACAGACCCAGAGAGGTTAAGTGATCTGTGCAAATTCACACAGCCAGTGGCAGAGGTGGAACTTGTTCTTCCTGTCACAACAGGCTTTTCATTCCAAACCATCACTTCCTCATTATTTTCATTGATGGTTTGTTTGTGGTTTTTTTTTCACTTTTCTTTGGTATTCTAGTGATTTCGTAATCTGAGTGTGGCGCATTTCCATGGATGGAGTGGGCAATGCCATAAAATTTTTTCATTGTGAAATTCAAAGGTCACTTGCATACAGTCATGGAAGGCAATGGGAAGAATGATTTACAGATGCAAGAAATATTTGGCAGCAAGGGATTCCTCTGGCAGTTAATAGTATTAATTATATGCTATAGGCTGGTTGGAAGCTGTCGCACTCTGGGGAAGAAAACCCAAATGTGTGGCTGCACATTTCACTGTTTAACCAATGCTCATCAAAATCAAAGCAAACATCAGTATGTCTCAGGGCTGACCCCTGACCAATGGAAACCAAGACTTGACAGATCAAGATAATGCAGGGCAAAAACTGGAGAGAGAAGAGTCCAGAAGGGATGGATGTTGAGCAAAATCTACTGAGCTCCCCCTATTGGACAGGCCCAGAAGACAGGGCTCACAAAAAAGGAAAAATTAAAAAACGCTCTCCTCCAAACAGAACACAAGGTAGCCCAAGTCCAAGGGGCCATTTTGGAGCTGAGGTCAAGAGGAAGATGAGACTGGCAGCAGGTTTGAAAGTATCAGGTACTTACCTTTTACTTGAATTTGGGGGTTTTTTTTGTTGTTGTTGTTCTTGTTGATTTGTTTTGTTTTAGTTTCACCCTGAGCTCCAAAGC
This sequence comes from Dasypus novemcinctus, assembly GCF_030445035.2. Taxonomy (NCBI): domain Eukaryota; kingdom Metazoa; phylum Chordata; class Mammalia; order Cingulata; family Dasypodidae; genus Dasypus; species Dasypus novemcinctus. The sequence continues at coordinate 49,274,495 of NC_080689.1, forward strand.
TGCAACATGGTTGAGAATTCTCCCTTTAAAATTTCCCAGAAGACCTCAATCAAGTCCAGGGAATCCTTTTGATGCTCTGGCTTTGTGTTGATGGTAGACAGTACAGTTGATCCCCGGTCCCTGAAAATTTCTCATAAGCAGACCTCCTGTTAGAGGAGCACAGCATAGGGTTGTGCACAGCCATTCACTCTGTGGTGTTTGAAAATGCCCCATTCCTTAGTTGTTCAGTGCACAACTTCACAAATGTATGTGCCAACCCTGCTCTGCTATTTTAAGACAGGACGTATGGGAGTTATTTGGTGTCACATATAATTTATTAAGGATCCAATAATGACCTAAGACTTACCTATACTGTTCAAGCATCTAAACAAGAGTATTCCTCTTTCCTTTTGCCAGGATTTTGGTTTCAGGTATCTGGTTTGTAAATTAAAAAGAGTAAGAGGTCAGCTAAGCAGAAAAAGATCCATATTCAAAGACAAGTAAAAATTGTTCATTTAAAGACTGAGAAAATGTAACAATGTGTGGCTATCGAGTATAGCTGTATATTTTTGTTTCAGTCAGGATAGGTTAAATTATGGTGCAGTAATAAAAAAGACATTTAAATTCCAATTGCTTAAAAGTACAAAGAGTTATCTCTTATTCAAAGTATATGTCCATGGCAGATGAACTGGAGGTTCTTACCCTCTGAATCAGTCTGATGGAGCAGCCACTATCTGGAACTTTGCCAGCAAATTTGACAGAGGAAAAAGAGAATCGTAGCTTCTCACAATGTCCACCTAGAAGTGATGCCCATTCCCTTTAGTTAACATTTATTGACTAAAGCAAGCACATGACCACATCCGACAGTGATGGGGAAGTGTAATTCTTCCCATAAAGAATGGAATTGGCAATTGGTGAACAGTGATCATTTTGTCACAACATGAAAAGAGAACGGTTTCAGAGGAGTCAATCCAGGAAGTTGGCCTAATAGTTGGGGACAAGAGTGTGTGTGCATCCATGTATTTAAACGGAACTTTTACTCTTTGCCACGTTTAGTTGTTGCTTCAGAGCCTGCCACTATGCTTTGCGGCCTGCCGGAGGAGGCATTTCCTTATCTCACCAGAAAGATGAGTGAGAAAGCTGAAAGGAGAGATGGAATCAGGAGGCAAACGAGTGAAAGGAGAGCACTGCCCCACCCAGGAGAGGCAAATGGAACCAGCCACAATATTTGGAAGGAAGAAACAGGCAATGGTTGAGCTAGAAACGATGGCTCTTGCTGAAGAGAGAGAAAATCTGGACAGGAATAGCAGAGGTTGAAGAAGAGAACCCCGGGAGCTACCAAAAGTACCTCACTGAGGGACGCTGGGGGAGGAGGGAGGATGTCAGAGGGGACAATAAGCTGAAATGGAGGCCTGTCCCCAGACACCAGCTATCAACGCCCGCAGACAGCAGGCTGAGGGCAGAGGCCCCACCCGAAGGCGCTCCCACAGGCTTACCAACAGGCCAGCGCGCTGCTGGCACCCCCGGGGCCGCTCCGCGCCCGCCGCCCTCCCGGGACGGCCGCCATCTTCCTCTCCCTTTTCCATCTTGAATGGCAATTAGGAGAAGGTTAACTGAGTGTCTTTCTCCCAGGAATCCTCTTCCACTTTTCAAAATCACAGCGTTAGCAAAAGAAAATCCCAGCTTAGGCTAACAGGTAGGAGCGTGGTGCGGCCCTGGGAGCTGCTGTTGGAAGTGGGGAGATGGGGGGAATCTTCCCAGCGGGAGGTTAATACTCATCATTCGGAGTTGCAGCTGAGGCCCATTTGAGTGACAGGCAGCCGGGAGCTGAAAGAGCCGCTCCCATCCCAGAACTGCTGGCATGCAGGCTTGAAAGAGATTTATTTCAGGATAATTAGCTGGGAGTATTAAAGGTGGCCAGGAAGATCTGCAATTACTGTTTAGCAAACAGAAAGGAGACACACACATGCAAAAAAAAAAGCCAAAAAATGAAATTAAAAGACCCAAATTTTTCTCTACTTGAAAGTTGCTGAATAACTGGAAAAAAAAGTTCAAAGCAACTTTATTGTATTCAGACACACATGTAAACCTGTCTGAGAAAGAAGGAAGGGAAGTAAAGGAGGGAAAGAACGGAATCTTGGGGGACAAGGCTAATGGCAAAAATACTCTCTCCAAGGCTGGGTATTGGGTGTGCAGACTCTGACAACAGATTGTTCTTCTAGCTAAAGGAAACTTTTTGTACATCTTTTCTTTACTTCCCTTTAGCCACATAAAGGGACCCTTGAACTAGTATACCTTCAGCTGAAAAAATAATAATAATACTGAAGTACAGATATCTGCAACAAGAGTTTCACATAGGAATGAAGGACAGAGAAAGGGAGGAAGAAATGAAGGAGGGTGAGGCCCTGCTCCTTTCGCCTTTGTGCCCTGAAGGAAATTAGCGCCTTCATCTGGGGCCAAAGGAACTAACAGCTCATCTGTCACCTCATGGAGTCAGGGGGCGGACGTGCCTGTTGGAGACAAGGTTGTCCAAAGGAAGATAGGGCATTTTACCACATTTTGTCATGAGGGGACCAAGTGTGGGATTTTCCAAACAGCCCTATCAGTGGGAGCCTTGTTCCTGATTTGGGACAGGCACAGTGGGTGGCGTCCGCCTTCCCATGTCTGGTCCCACGTTGGCCAAAATGGTGAATAGAGCCGCATCCCTTCAGGTGGTTTCACTCTCACGCCCACCAAGCTGAGGCTTAAGCTGTCTTAGAGATGGAATCATTCCTTAGTTTTTTAATGTTCACTCGAAGGTGTTTCCCCAAAGAAAAATTCCTTGGAGAGCGGATGGACCCTTAAGCCTTTATGAGCTAAGTTCTTCACACAGTCTTTCAAAAGGCTTCAGAAGTGAATATCCAGCCCCTGGTAAGGGATCTGGGGAGGAGATACCGGGCGAGTGGAGGGGGGCATGGGAGAAGGAAGGCGCTATCACCTCCCAAGGGCACCTCCTCTGGAATCTGGTCAAGCTCCGATACCATACCACCTAAGGCAGTGAGAGCACAGGTTTACAGAGGAAGATTGAGTATCCTGCCTGGTAGGGTCACACCTTGCTGAAAAGATATACGCAGTTTTTAAAAACATAAAACAGTAGGTTTTATTATATGTGGGGGCAAACATACATAGTAAAAGTACAAAAGCATGCCAAAGAATGAAGCACTCAAGCTTCTCAAGGGGATGGAAGTTGGGGCTTTCACTCTCTCTCTCAAGTCTCTATTCTTTTAAAAAGAGAATAACTGAAGGAAAAAAGAAAAAAAGGAAAGAAGTGCCTGGTTCTTCAGTCTTTAGTTCCTTCATTAGATCACAGGAGCCAGCAAAGAGAACTGTATCTCCTGTCTGGGCTATCATGCTCCCTGTAGGCATGGCCGAAGTCAAAGAAGATGAGATTCAGCTTTCCAGGCAATGGGGGATAATTATCCACTGTTCAAGGATGTCCACTAGAGTACTGTTTACAATAGCAAAAAAAAAGCCAAATAAATAAAGGAAACATTCTAAATTTTTATCAGTAGAAATAGTTTATATGAACTATGGCACATCAATAACATGGAATATTTTACAGAATATTTTTAGAATGTGATAGAATTATGGAAAGATAGCCAAGATGTAGTGGGTGAAAAATGCAAGTCCAGTTTTAAACATTTTAACACACACTCACAAAAAAAGTAACACTTTATTCAGAACTATACATGTAAAGGGAAAATTTTAGGCTGTATATCTGTAGAATAATTTTTTTTTTAAACACAGGACTTTTAATACAGTGAGCCCTAATGTAAACCATGGACTGTAATTAATAGTACAACCATAAAAATGTTCTTTCATGAATTGTAACAAATGTACCGTACTGATGCAAGGTATTGATAATAGGGTTGTATATGGGTACTCTGTAATTTATGTATGACTTTTCTGTAAACCCACAGCTTCCCTAGTAAAAATAAATAAACAATAATAAATAAAGGAACACAAACTAATAGCTCAATAATTTATCCTGCTATGTATGTATGTACAATAGATTAGCTAGCTAGATAGATAAATAGATAGACACGTAGATGTAGAAGTATTTGAGAGAGGTAGAGAAAGAAATAATACAGATAGAAAGGTGGAGATTAGAGGTAGAGGTAGAGGAAGAGGTAAAATGAAAGCAGAGATAGCCATGTATGATCTCTGGAAGGAAACACTCCCACAAGAGTTACTTCGGAGAGAAGTGGAAATATATTTCTTAATTGCTTAAATTATTTTTACAATGAGAATTTACTGATATATTGTTTCTTCCTGGAGGGAAGAAAGGGAAAAGAATGCTTCTTATGCCTTCACACGGCTGGCAAAGGTGCTCTGCTGTCCTCTGCTAAGGCTCTGTGAAAGGGGCTTACGGTTACTGTCACTTGCCAGTTGCCAGGTACGGTGCTAGGCAGATAGAAAAGTGAACAAAACAGAGGAGGCCCTGAACAAGTGGAGTTTACATCCATGCCATTTAATCCTAAAGCAACTCTGTGAAATAGGTATTGATGCCCCATTTTTGCAGAAGAGAAAACCTGGGCTTGGGAATGTTTTGTTTTGTTTTTTAAAAGCCCCTAGGTCACACACCCAGGACGTTCCAGAACCTTCGCTGGCAACCCCGAACTCTCACGGTCCTTTTGGGAGCAACACCAACTCCCTCTGCAAAGGGAGTCTGTCTCTCTTAGAAATTAGCACAACAAGCATGTTGCAGCGCTTTCAAAGAGATTTCCATTTCCCTCCAGCCGCCCAGATAAACTTTCCATTGCCTGTGGCCCCTGCCCACGGCTGGCAGCAGGCCCCCGCGCAGGCGTGCCAAACGCAAATAAAGTTCGAAGGACAGGCGCAGCCAGGAAGCGGGAGCTTGCAACCCGGCTTCCAGACTTATTATTTCTTATTATTTCTCGAGAGCGTCCACTGCTCTTTTAAAAACAAGGGGCCTATTTTGTGAGCTGCTCAATGGTCTATTTTAAACTCATGGGCTGTGTTTGTTTACGTTCAGTCCTAGGCCTTGCCCTTTGCAATAAACCGCCACCGGCATCGTGGAGACGCCACATCACTGCTCACAGCTTTCTCACTTTGAGAAAGGGATGGAAATTGAATATTTGCAATTGTCCAAATACTAAGAGGGCCCTAGAGAAGAACGATAGTGCCAAACTGATGCGTCTAAGAATTCCTGGGGTAGTAATGAGGAGTATGCAAGGGCAGGAAAGGAAAAGAGCCAGTCCCCATACACCCAGGGAAAGAACGAACATGTTCACTTAGTCAACAAATATGAGCTGTTCACTACCTGTGTGCCAGGCACTGTTCCGGGCACATACATGTATACATCAATGAACAAAACAAAAAAGGCTGCCCTTGTGGAACTTACATTCTAAGGGAAGAAACATTCAACAAGTCAATCAATAAATATGTTGGAGAAATTTCAGGTACTTCACATAGAAACGTATGACCTTTCCTAAAGAGAAGACCTGGCCCTAACATGACCACATCCGATCATTTAGGAGTTGTCACATCTGAACTCTGAACACCGTTGGTCTGATTTTACCACCTCCTGAGTCCTCCTTATCTACTGGGTCCAAATCTCTGCTCACAGACAGTGGGCCCCAGAAGATCCTCAGTGCCCTCCAGCCCCCTGCCAGCCATTCTTCCACCCCTTCCATTCTCATTCCTGCAGGCAAGGAAGCCCAGATCTCCATGCTGACATCCCAGCCACATGCTCACTCTTCTGTTCTGGAATTCCTCAGGTCAGGGGGAAGCAAACCAATACAAATGGGTTCATAACCGAATGGGCTCTAGCTCTTTTCTCACAAGTATTTGCTTTTCAACGAACAGTCCCTTTTTATCACAAGGGCAATAATTAGCCCCAAAACCTAAGGCCATGGAGGAATTTTAGGCTCTGGAAAACCTGAATAAGCAAGACAGTTCTAGACCAAGAGGCCTCCTAGACCTTCTCCTGGGATCATAAAGATCACTGTCTCCACCCCATGTCTGCTCTGCATTCTCCCCTTGCCTCCTACACTTGCCACACTTCAGAAGCAAGTCTTTTTCTTATGGACCAGCAGTCATATAAATTAGGAGGGGCTGGGGGTGGAGTGCACGGAGTGGGCAGAGAGAGGAGGCAGAGAAAAAGACCTGCACATTTGGGCAAGAATTTTGTAGAGAAGGCCTTTGAGCCCTCTGGGGAGCAGAGTCCATCATAGATCTGATCCCACGTTCTATGTAAAGCCATCCACACTGCAGTGATGTTTTGATTGATTTGCCTGTTCACTAATGAATGGACCTGGAATTGCACATTACTTTGGCTCTAGAGAAAGCACATGATTACAGCATGTGCAGTGGTAAATGCTGTAATAAATAAAGCTGCAAAACAGGGTTCACTACAGCCCCATTTTCAGTGCTTGGAACTTTGTGATACAGTCTCCTTTTCACATGTACCATTTGCAGGTGATGAGCCTTGGAAAGTTTTCCTTTGCCCCAAGACCTATATACATACATACATACATACATACATACATACATACATACATGCATACCTAGTAGGTGGGGCAGAGGAGCTTCCAAATCTTTATAGTGGAAAAGAGAGAGAGAGGTCTACCTTGTCCAGCGAATAAGTAAAAGAAAGATGACATCACTTAGAAGTGGAATGCACATAACTGGACCTTGAGGTATTGGTGTGCATTCAGAAGGCGGCACTTGGAAATTATATCACAGCTGCAAATGATCATATCTCAACAGTAGATCATTGTACTATGGAGTTGATCCTCTCTACTAGGTTCACAGTGGTTTCATCTGAGTCATTTAAAAATAAATAAATAACTGTAATGCTAACAAAGACAAAGCCCCATCATGAATACATAGCATGGCTTCCCTGCTGCCAACAGCTCCAAGTAATCGCCTGGAGGTGCCTGACGTCTCTGAGCTACAGCGGTGGAGGAAATGGTCCTTATCCTCTGGAGGAGGAAGGACGGTGTCTTAGTTTGCCAGAGCTGCTATCACAAATACCATGTACAGTTTTGGCTTAACAACAGGAATGTATTGGATCGCGGTTTTGAGTCTAGAAGAAGTCCAAAATCAAGATCTCCACAAGGCTTGCTTTCTCCCGGAGGCTGTGGGGTTTGGTGCTGGCTGCTGGCAATCTTTGGGGTTCCTTGGCTTGTATCTCTACCTCCTGTAGCATGGCAATTCCTCTCCTTAGTCTGGCTCTTCCGGTTCCCACTGCTTTCCACATTCTTGCTCTTCCGTGGCCTTCTCTTTATAAGGCTTCCAGTAATAAAGATTAAGACCTGCCCTGATACAGTTGGCCACACCTTAACTAAAAATAACATCCTATGAAGGTCCTATTTACAAATAAATTCGCACCTCCAGGAAGCAGACAAAAACTAGGCTTTCTGACTCCCTAGTCAGTGCTCATTCTCCTGCTGCACCATCTTAGAAATGCCAGACTTTATGCAAGAAGATCAGGAGTCTGTGTTGAGGCAGAGAAGACTTGATTTCCAGTTAATAAAATTATCAGTACAGGCACAGCAAAAAAAAATCCTCACCTGTGAGCATGCTGCATGAGATCAGGCACCCTCCCACCCCTGCAAATGGCACACTCTTTCAAACACTGGGTAATGCTGAAGTCAAGAGTCGCCGCTGCCCCCCTTACCCCCACCCCCTCTGAGGACTCGTGATTAATTGTGTGCTTGAAGGAACATCCACATTTGCAGCAGCCCATTGCAGGGTGGAGGAAGTAGGAATAATGCACTGACTAGTTTCTTTGTGCCCTTTTCTTGACCCTAAAAATATAAAATGATGGAGGATACACGATCAAATAAGAATTTCTAATTTTAACTGCAAATACATGCACAGACAATAAGACCTCAAATTCCAACTAAGCCAGCCTAGGAATGCCTCATCCTATCATCCAAGGCTTCAGCCCTCCTCTGGTAGGCATTCTAGAGTGCACTTAGATTTGGGTCAAATCTGAGCAAATCTCGTACATGCACACATACACATCCTGCAGATTATTTTCACTAACTTTTTATGAAGATATTTGCAACACTGGTCAACGAGGAGAAGCTGATTTTATAACTCATAGGATGCCTCCACCCAGAAAGGAAACCTCAGGATGCCATCAACTGGCACCTCTGGCTGAAGCCCCTTAAAATACTGCCAAAGAGAGCTATGCTAGAACCCACCCCAGTCACCCTTCAGAGAGCTTAACAACTCTCCTCATCAGAAAGTTCTCCTCATGAAGAATTTACATTCTTTAAGTTATGGCTTCAACCAGTTCCCTCTATCCCATCATTATCAGAAGCATTGACATTTGCTTTCTTTTGGCAAATTCCAATTTCAAATGTAACGTTTCTCTTCAGTACTGGAAGTAATCGAGACTACTGAGTAATAACAGGACAGAGTGCAGATTTATATGAAAATAAATAAAAATCAAGGCTAAAGATCTTTTACGGCAACCTGGACTTGTGCTTCTACCTAAAGCTGATACCAATAGTCTAAATTACCAGACATGTACCTGAGTTGACTGAAAAAGCTCTGGTTATTTCTGCCTGAAATGACCAGTTCAAAATAAAACTAGAATTTATTTGTAAATAGGGTAGTGGAAAGGTAGTGGAGGACTATTCCTCCACATAGTCAAATTTCTCATGTACTTCTGGGTAAAACTGCAGATTCTAATATTGAAGATTTAATTAACACTTTGCTAAGTCCACTGACATGCCTAGGGTGTGCACTGACCTCATGTCCTTGTCGTAGGACCAAGAGGTTTCTGGTTTTGATCCTGACATGACCACAATTCTGCTGTGCAACCCCGGAAAAATCACTTAAATTCTCTGAAACTCAGAGTTATTTTTTTAACTGTGAAGCAAAGGGGAGCAAAATAGATGATCTGAAATGGACTAACAAGTCTAAGACTCTGTCTAATAAGGCTGTGTTGATGATGAATTAAGGTAAAACTTGTAAACTGCTTAGCCCAATGCCTAGCAAGCTGTAATTACTCAATAAATGCTCATTATCTTTATTTGTTAGTGATATACCCAGGCTCGGTCCACCAATCTGATAATAAGGTAGTGTTGATGATGAATTAAAGTAAAGAGAACTTTCAGTCCTATTCCACTGTCCTGTAAGGAGGTCACCCTTGAGCCCCAGAATTAGGCACTACTTGTAGAAAATTGTATCTATACCCATAAATGAGTCTATGAAACTTTAGAACCATGGGGGTAACATAAAGTTAAGCACAAAGAGGACTCCTGACATCATTACTTCCATCTCTTCTTTGCAGCTGGGTAGTATTACCCCAAATCAAACCAACCCTACATCTTAATACTTAATTACTGAGCTTCAGTTATCAAAGGACCTACCCTGGTTCCAGCCTAAATACTACCTTATGTGGTTTATGTTGTTCACTCTTACAGTTTCCACCTCCTGTGCACATAGAAGACTGTACATCCCAGCCTCCCCTGCAGTTGGGCTGGGCTCATGGGACTGAGTTCTGGCCATTAAAGTGTTGGTGGCAACCATGAGATGCTCCATCCCTATTTTCCCCTTCGGTGGCAACTGTGGAGGGCATATGTTGAGATGACAAAGTGATATGATGGATGCGACCTGAATCCTACATGGAGGGGCACTGCCGTGAAAAGCAGCCCAACACATACTGGGCCTTACAAAAGCAAGAAATAAACCTTCATGATATTATACCACCTCTGGGTTGGAGTTGGTTTGTTACGGTAGCATAGCTTATCCTATCCCTATTAATCAAGATTCTGGACCTTTAACATGTTGAGGGAATAGACATTAATTAATCAAGTACCTATAGTATTTGTTAAACTCTGGGTTACACCCCATTAGTTGGTCATGAAATCAATTTAGGGGGTTGCAATGACCTTTTTTTTTTTTTAAGATTTACTTATTTATTTTTTCCCCTTCCCCTCCTCCCACCCTGCTGTTTTTGCCATCTGTGTCATCTTATTTTCTCATTTTCCCTCCTCTAGGATTCACTGGGATTCCATCCTGCAGACTCCTGATGTGGAGAGAGGTTCCCTGTCAATTGCACCACCTCAGTTCCTGGTTTCTGCTATGCTTCACCTTGTCTCTCTTTTTGTTGCATCATCATCTTGCTGCATGACTCACTTGCGCAGGCACTGGTTCACCACGCAGGCACTAGAGCGGGCACTTGTACAGGCACTGGCTGACCACATGGACACTTGCACTCACCACGCAGGCACTTAGCCCTCATGGCTCACCACACAAACACTAGCTTGCTGTGTGGGCATGCTTTCTTTTCTTCTTTTTCACCAGGAGACTCCAGAGATCGAACGCAGGTCTTCCCATGTGGTAGGCAGAAGCACTATCACTTGAGTCATGTCCTCTTCCCCACAATGACCATTTTTAATGAAAGGGTGGAAAGTAATAAAAAGTATCAGAATGGGAAGCAGATTTGGCTATGGATAGGGCATCTGCCTACCACATGGAAGGTTCAAGGTTCAAACCTAGGGCCTTATGACCCGTGTGATGAGCTGGCCTATGTGTAGTGCTGATGTGTGCAAGTAGTGCCATGCCATGCAGGGGTGTCCCACGCATAGGGGAACCCCATGTGCAAGGAGAGCACCCCATAAGAAAAGCTGCCCAACGCGAAAAAGTGCAGCCTGCCCAGGAACGGCACCACACACGGAGAGCTGATGCAACAAGATGATACAACAAAACTAGACACAGATTCCAGGTGCCACTGACAAGAACACAAGCAGACTCAGAAGAACGCACAGTGAGTGGTCACAGAGAGCAGACAACTCGGGGTGGGGGGGCAGGGAAGGGGAGAAAATAAATAAATCATTGAAAAAAAATCAGAGAACATGTATAGTATAGGTAAATATTGTTTCATGAGATGTTTGCTTCCATTTTAAAAGTGTGCACATGTATTTGTGTGTGCTTGGTTGTAATGTAAACTGTATTTTTTTTTACTGTGGTTTACGGTCAAAAAAAATTGGAAGCTTCTCAGCCATCTTATGAGGTAGTTATTCCCAATTCACAGCTGAAAATATCATTCAGATTTAAGTGTTTCATCTTAGGTCACACCACTATAAAATGGTGGAATTAGAGTTTGGAGCCAGGTTGGTGGAGTCCAAGCTCTCAAAGTCTTGGTCTCCTTTGCATCAACTGGCCAGGCTTCCTCCTGGAGCTCGTGAACACATAACCTCCAACCAGACCTGGCTCTCCCCCCAACTTTAGGATGCATGCAAGCATTTCAATGGCTTCTCTTTGAGGATATTTTAAACAGACATGCCTAAAAATTTATACAGATTTCTCAGCTCTCTGTAAAATAGATTTGTTTGTATTCGATTTCTACTAAGTGATGCCCTCATGCCATGGAAGGAAAACCCGGTGAGAATGTTTAGCTGATGCCAGGCCAACAATGGCAAAGGGAGATCTGATATTATCAAACAGGAGCATCAGATGGGAAGAAAAAAAAGAAGAAACAGAATCCATTCTTAGGAAGCTGGATGAGGGAAAACAGAAAATATTGGACTCTAATGAGACATATCTATCCCATGTATTCCTATGATTTCCTTAAGTGCATGTGTGGACAATTCTAAAGTAAAATATGGGTATTGCATATCTTTGAAATCACTTTTAAATATCCCTGGGAGCTTTGCCCCTTTACATAAAAATTCACGTGCTCATCAGCTTGGCTCCTACTCGAAGCCTTGACTTTTTTTTTTTTAAGATTTATTTATTTATTTATTTCTCTCCCCTTCTCCACCCCCCCCCCCAACCCCGGTTGTCTGTTCTCTGTGTCTATTTGCTGCGTCTTCTTCTTTGTCTGCTTCTGTTGTTGTCAGTGGCACGGGAATCTGTGTTTCTTTTTGTTGCATCATCTTGTTGTGTCAGCTCTCCATGTGTGCTGCACCATTCTTAGGCAGGCTGCACTTTCTTTCGCACTGGGTGGCTTTCCCTATGGGGTGCACTCCTTGCGTGTGGGGCTCCCCTATGCAGGGGACACCCCTGCGTGGCACGGCACTCCTTGCGCACATCAGCACTGCGCATGGGCCAGATCCACACGGGTCAAGGAGGCCCGGGGTTTGAACCGCAGACCTCCCATGTGGTAGACGGATGCCCTAACCACTGGGGCAAGTCCACTTCCAGTGCCTTGACTCTTTAGAGAACATGAGCATTTGGCTTTTTGACCCAGAAGCTTGAAGCCAAGCATTCTTGGTCTGACTTGGCCTGTTGACAACATACAGACAGCATGCCATGGCCACTCCACCGAGGTGCTCGGGGCCACTCCACCGAGGTGCACCTTTCAGCAGGCCTCCAGATAACCAAAGCTCCAAAGACTGACAACTTCAGCTTTCACTCAGAATGGAGCAGAAGGCATGGTGTAACCAAGTGACTCTCCAACCCCTAATAAAGAGCCAGAATCCAAAAAGAGCTTTGGGAGGACATGGCGTCTCCACTGCCATCTTCCCAGGGAGCGATGTCTCCGCTCAATAGGTGGAGCCACACGGGGGACCCCCCTTAGTATTTTGGACAGCACAGGCACATCCTACCTCCAGGCGGCCAGTCCTAACACCCACAGGGCCAGGCAGACACCAAAACGTAGAGAATTCTAGGAGCAGTCATCAGCCACTTTCCCTGGGGCCCGTTCGAGTCCACCACGGGTGGACCAGGAGAGCAGCCAGAGCCCTTTGCTTCTGTCGGGGTCCCAAGGAGGGTCCTCATGAAGAGTTAGCAAGACTCAGTTTGTAACTCCCACCCCCTGCCTGGGCAGCTCCACCCTCAAACCATCGCAACAGACACATGGACTCCCTGGGACTCCGAGCCCCCTTCCAGCTGACAGAGGGCTCCCTGAGGCGGGATGTTTCACGTTAAATATTTCCAGCTCAGATATTCCATCAGAAACGTTTGGGCCCCATCTGGGCTCGCGTGTTCCAGCATGACTTCGCCCACACCCCTCCCACCCACCCCGGAGAAATAACAGCCTCACGTCCTCTCTCCTCTTCCCTGTCTCTTTGGGAAGGGGAGATGTCACTCACTAACCTAACTAGTGTATTTAAAAATTGCAGCTGACTGCCGTAGTAAATTCTTGTCATGTTTTTTATGATAGATAATATTTCAGAGACACAGTCCTGAATGGAACGGGAAAATATATCTGTTTAGAAAAACAATTTTGGTTCGGAAACTCAGCTGCCCAGCTTTCAGCTGTTACTTCTGTGCCGAAAATGCTCCCTGAATTCCGGCAGGCAGGTAGCAAGGCCAACTAGAACTTTCTGTGCAACCTACACCTCATGTGGGAAACCCCAGTCACGGCATGCACCTTTAAATCTCATTAAGCCTCCTTTTAGGTATCAAAGGTGGGCCAGTCGTGCCATTTCCTGAGCCCTGTCAAGTACAGGTTGCAGGAAATTGACAAAAGCCCTTCCATTAGCCTAGCCAAAATTCACATGACCCTATTATTAATTTGATCACCCTCTTAATCTATCAAAACTCCAAAAGGATAATCTTTTAAAAGCGTCCCCCTTTCTCAGCCCCCAAGTCCTTTTCTTTGTTACTTAAATCAAGGTAAGTTGGTTTTGTGCAAAATTTGGAAGAAGGACTTATGCTGCTAGCCAGCGGCTGACGAAAAAAATAAGAGGGAACACAAGACTTTTCTACCTGAAAACTGTTGTTCCCTTTGATTCAAGACATAATGTCACCTCTTTGTAAACAAAGAAGATGATTTAAAAATGCTGCTGCCTTCTTTTGTTTTCTTTTTGACCCCGCGTCTTCTTACCGTCCCTGGTACTCTCGAAAACCCCCATTAGGCACGCGGGAAGAATACTCAAAAGGACTACGTGCTCTTTGTTGGTTTTGTTTTATAAGCTAGGGACCGCTGAAAAGAAAATAGAGCCTCCCGTCCAGGTGTCCCTGCTTGGCAAAATAATGGCCACAGACGGATGTGCTATGGAGGTATAGGACATTAGCATCTGCAGACCTGCGGCCGGCACGCCGCCAGGCCGGCCCCAGCGAGGCCTTGAAGAGCAGAGTGAGACTCACTTGCACCCAGACGTGTCTTGATAAGGGCTTTTATTCCAGGACCAGGCGGGAAGGCAGGTGCTCCTCCCCCTGGCAGCAGAATGCACAAGGAGCTGAATGGACGCAGAAGATGGACAGCCGGCATTATTGATTTAAGATGGCCAGCTGACGATATGCTGCACCGCTTTTTATTTGTTTCCACAAGGTATATCTCTCTCCAAACTGAATTGTCTTTGATTTAAAAACTGGGGTGCCTTCCCCAACTCCAACCCCCCACAAAGAAACTGAATCCCATCTCAACACAGCTGCTCAAAGGCTGCCTGGTGGCTGCTCCCTACCGAGGTGAGCTTTTGTGCTGCTTTGGGGGAGGCAAGGACCGCACTGTGAATGTAATTTTTGATCACCCCTGTTTAAATATGCTGCATGTCAATCAGAGAAGTTTGAAGAACATTATAATTACAAAATATATCCCTGCTCTATAATCAGTATTGTTTGTTATAGTGGACTGAAAGGTGATAACGATTTCAGTATGTAATCCGTGCAACTTATAAATACCTATTTCACATGTGCATTTAGGAAATTTGCTGGGCAGGAGAACAAATAAAAGGGGATGACACTGGTCAATGGCATGTTTTGATGTTGGGTTGTCCTCCTTGCAATGTCAACGTTAATGATATGACATTCATGAAATGTACCCCACCTTCAGGGACAGTTTACGGCCAGAATCCACTGGCCTAGAGCATTGGGCCACGACAGGAGACCATCAGTTCATTGGATGATTGACTATTACCTCGATTTTCCTTTCACTTTCAGTGGGATCTCATAGGACTCACTCTGAGCCAGGTCCACTCCCTCCACAGTCACGGTTCAAGCTGAACTGTGTGTGTGCGTGTGTGCATGTATGTTCTTAAGAGGCAAGAGAAAGAAATTGAGAGAGAAAACCCTCCACGAGACATGGCTGGGCGAGGCAGAATTGTCTGAGCCATGCCAACTGTTGACTACTTTTCTCTAAGATGCAGGCTGGGTCTGAATTTGCAAAGCGCTCCCTGATACATCCTTAGCCTTCCCATCACTTTGAAAAACAGCATAAATATACACATCCTGCTTTTCCCCATGCCCAGGCTTGGCTTCCCTCATATCCACCTCCCACAGGAGGATCATCCGCCAGCACTCCAGGGCCTGGAGAATGGACTGAGCGGAGTTGGCTGCCTTCCTGGGAGTCCAGCGTGAACCCTCGAAGAGGCAAGAAACAGTTTGCCTTTGCTGGCTTCCTTCCACCCACAGGGTCAAACACACATGTTTTAGGCTCCCATTCCATGCTGCCCACCATCTGGCCCCAGCTTTCCAGTTCAGCCTGCCTATAGACACCCTTCTATTCACCTTCTCCCACATCCTGCTGGGAATTCTGCCACCCACCTCTGCTCATTCCCTTTGATTCTTTCCCCCTAGGAGCATACCCCAGCCCTCCAGCACCATCAGTCTAGATCCCACTGGGGCCAACTCAAAACTTGTCCACTTCCCTGAACTCCCATACTAGCTCTGCTCTCAGGCCTCTTATTCGACACTTGATATATCTACTCCTCAGTGGAGTTATAGGATTTGAGAGCAGGTAGGGGCCTTATACATCATCTAATGCAACAGCCGGAATTTGCAGTTGAGAAATCCACAGTGCAGACTGGGGGTTCCCAACCCCTAGACAAGTGATCTTGCCCATAGGCCATGCAACTTCATAAGCTTCTGGAAGGCAAGTGTCCAGTCAGTTTTCTCTCCCTGTTGTCTCCAGAGCTTCCCACAGTGCCCCTCCCTGTTGAGGAGTAGGAAAGAGCTGGGCAGTGGACTCCCTGCTGCCATATTGACTGAGGTTGGCTAACTACTCTAAGGCTATAGGTCCTCTTTTCATTTTTCCATGATGTATAGCTTTCTCTAAAATAAGTACTTATTATTTAAAAGCCAGGTCTTCCTCATCCTGCCTTTAGCTCTTTTCCCCTACTCTTCCTCCCCTCAAATTGAATCCTTTGCCAAGGTAGTAAATGGCTTCCTTAATTGTCATAGTCTTTTCCCCCAATTTTCACACTACTGGCTTTAAGGCTGAGCCTCCATGTTCTGGCTTGTGTGCCAGGGACAGACACGAGTAGGGAAAAATCAATAGTCAGGTGATTTTGTGTCCTAAAGGCTGCTGGGAACAATGTACCAGAAATGTGTTGGCTTTTATAATTGTAATTTATTAGGTTAAAAGCTTATAGTTCTGAGGCTGTGAAAGTGTCCAATCAAGGCTTCAGCAAAGATGCTGTCTCCCCTTAGGTTGGCTGCTGGCAATCCTGAGTCCACGTGGCAAGGCACACGGAGGTATCTTCTTGTCTGGGTCTCTGTCTTCTCTTCCAGCTTTACTTTCTTCCCAAGCTCAGCTGGGGGGATCAGGCATATGGCTCTTCTCTGCCCTCTCCTCTGGCATCCTCTCTTTGAGCTTCTTGGGGACCTCTTTCTAAGACTCTGTGCTCCACTGATTTCAGCCTCCTGCCTCCAGGACCTCTCTCTCAGCCTCTCGAAGTTTCTCCAACTCTGCCACCTCTTTCTCTGTGTCTCTGCATGTTTCTCCCACTTATAAAGGACTCCAGCAAGAGGACCAGTACTCACCCAGCCACACCTCACTGAAGTAACCCAATCAAAGGCCCTCTAATGGAATCTAATCCAATCAAGGGATCCCACACCCACACAAATGGATTAGCTTCAAGAACATGAGATTCTCTGGGGTCCATAAAAAGCTTCAAACTGTCACAGGGGGATCGGCCCCTACCTATCAGACAGCTCCATACTTCATTTCCTGGGGAGGCCACAGTGACCGCCCACTTGTCCGCGAGTTTACTAATGCCCTCAAGTCTAACATAGACTCTGCCAGGTTGTGCCTGCTTCACTCTCAGAGTTTGGAATCATTTTGTTTATTTTGAACAAGGCCAGGACATGGCCACTGTAACTAGTTAGGGACGACATATAAGAACATGTAAGCAGGTATGCAGTATGTATTAAATTCAAGGATAATATCAGCTGGGGGTAGACAGAGACAGCTTCATGGAGAAAGAGGAATTGAAATGGGCCTGAAGAGACAAAATGGATTTGGACAGAGAGTGTTTTGAGCAGGGGACATGAGAAGACAAAATCACAGGAGTAAGATCCAGTCTGGCAATTGACCCAGGACTGAATATGAAGCACAGAAGCTCCTCAAACAATGCACTTGCAGATGTTCACCAGTGATGCAATCAAGAGATTTCCTACCATCACTTGGGTCAGTGGAGAAAAAGGGGGGGAGGGGGGAGCCAGAAGAGAAAGATGAAGGGTGAGAGGCCTATGGGAGGACGGAACAACCAAATGTTATACTCCTTGGGCACCCAGCCAAGGCAGAGATGCCTGTTGGAAAGCTGGTGATGAGTGTTGGGAAGGGCCCTTGGGACATTGTCCCTGCCGCTGTTCCTCTCGCCACCAGCACTCGCCACAGAAGGAATCATGAAATATTAATTCTATCTGATCTGGGGCCACCCAAGCAGGCTCATGTCACATGATACTTTAATGACCACAGTTCAGGCAACACTGCCTGGCTGTGAAGGAGGCGCTCGTCTCCCAACCCAAACCAAAAGGATGTGCATGCAGCAGGAAGGGTCAGCAAGGGAGACTCACCATTCAGCCTGGGTGCCCGTGGATGCTCCAGGCCTGCTGGGAGATGGCTCTGTCCACACAGAGTAGAAAGGGCACCCACCCACCACTTTGCACCTTCCTCCTCAAGTGGGCTACCGTGAGCTGTTCGGCATACAGTGTCACTCCAGGACTAACAAAATGTGAAAGTCTAATTGTATTAGCAATTTCCCATCATATTCTATTAATATGTATCATATTGGTATCCATTTTCACTAATGTGACATGAAAGGCAGTAATGTGATTACTTTTTTAGTGAAAACAAATGCTAATGTAATTAAATGTTGACCACATAGGCTGGGAGAGAAGTCAACCAGCAGGTATATGGGATGTTCTTTCTCTTAAGGGAAAAAGGAGGTGGAGGAAGGGGTAGGTACTCACCAGATCTGGAAAAAATATCTCAAGGGTGCTATAAAACTCCACGGTCAAAGTCTAATAACCAAAGAGCTCCCCAGTGGAACAGGGCAGGGCCCAGAGGAGATGCTCCAAGTGCAGCACTACAGCACAGGGGGAGACAGCTCAGGATGGAGGCGAGACCATGGATGTCAACGCCAGAAAGATCTGCCCTGAGACCCTGGAACTTCTAGCTGGGAAACTTTGGACCAAGTATTTAATTTCTTGAAGCCTTGGTTCTTCATATGAATAATGAAGCTAATAACAGTCCCAAACTCAGAGAATTCTTATTACAATTAAAAGAATTAGTGTTTGTAAAGTACTTAGATAGTACCTGGAGCACAGTAAATGCTCACTAAATATCAGCAATTATGGTTGCAGAAAACATAGGAGCAGGAGGTTTTTGTCCCATGAGGTTAGTTTATTTTCAGCATGTAGCTCTTTGGAAAATGCTTTTGGTTATCCCGGAAAAATCTACCTTCTTTAGAAGACTCAGAAAGAAAGATTGCATTCCAACTATGAAGAAAGAAAACAAGGGAAATGGGAAATAAACCCATTCACAAACCCTTCTTAATTCTGCCAAGTTAAAAGTAAGTGGGATTTTAAAACTAGGCTCAAATTTGCAAATAGTCCAAATACCATTTTGCAATGTAAAAAAAAAAAAATCTTATTAATTTTGTCACTGTTTTCATCCAGATCTTGTATCCCTTCTTTCTGCCTCAGTAGTACAAAAAAAAAAAAAAAAAACACCAAAATCCCACCAGAAAACAAGAGAGGTATTCACCTAGAGACTCAGCCATCGCCAGAGACAGAGGATAGAAAATGACCACTGAGCGCCTCTGACCCAGGCCCCTAACCAGATGGGAGGCCAGGCAAGATGTGGCAGGAGGCCCTTGCTGAGACTCTTTCCAGCCAGGGCTCCTGGGGAGGGAAACCAGGAGCAAGAGAGTAGACCAGAGCACTTCCCATGGATGTTTCCAGCAGGCTCAGAGAAATACAGGATAGACTCTGGATACCTAAGCTGTCTGAGCAGTTTCTGTCCAGAGTGGCCCTGGATCATTTCTCTGGTCCCTTTTAACTGCAAGAGCTTCTGGCTCCGTAACACTGGCCTAGGAGAATCAAACCACTTACCCATCAACTTTGACTTCAAACCAGCAACTTGAAGTGTTTCCATCTCCCAGAATTCTTAAGAGGGGCAATTTTCCCTTTGGGTAATAGTTAGGCGCATCTCAGAAATGGGACAGACTTGTCCAAGGTGCCGGCATCCTCCAGAGTCAGGCCACATAGAAAATTTCATTTTCTACATCCAAGAACTCCATAGGCTTGGGCTCTATATGACTTAGAATTACATCAGTCTTGTCTTTCAAAACTGAAGTCTAAGTGCTAAGTACTACACTAAGAGCTTTATTTCATGTCGACACCATGGAGAGAAGCACTATTAACCCCATTCTATGGATGAGGAAGCAGAGGTTCAGAGAAATTAAGTAATTTACCAAAGGCCAACAGCAAGTAAAGAGAGGGATTAAGAACTAAATCCAGATGTCTCAGACCCCAAATCTGGTATTCTTCTCCAGAGACCCACCTGCCTTCAAGAGAAATGTCTTTTCTTGCCTTGCCAAGGTTACTGGAAACTTGCTGAGAGCAGAAATCACCTTCCACAGACTAAAACAAAATCAGGACCTCTGGGTTTGATTCCTGCCTCAGCCTCTCACCAGCTCTGTGACCTTGAGCTCTTCTATGACCTCTCTGAGCAGAGGGGCCAAGTAATTTATCATCCAGACCAGAACACATCTGAGACTTAGAGGGAAGGGCAATCAGATAGGACGCTGGGCCAAGAGACTGTCCCAGGAAAGTAGAGATGTGCGGTCACTTAGAGCTTTCCTGACTCATTTGCAAAACAAGGAGGTTGGAGGAAATCTTCAGGGCACTTCCAGGACTGAAAAGCAGGAACGCAGTATGGTGAATATCAAGGGCCAGATGAGTGCACGCACTCACAAAAGTACTGCAGGCCATCCGTCTACCACGTGGGAGGTCCACGGTTCAAACCCCAGGCCTCCTTGACCCGTGTGGAGCTGGCCCATGTGCAGTGCTGATGCACACATGGAGTGCCCTGCCACACAAGGGTGTCCCTGCATAGGGGAGCCCCACACATAAAGAGTGCACCCCGTTAAGGAGAGCCACCCGGCGCGAAAGAAAGTTCAGCCTGCCCAGGAATGGCACCGCACACACAGAGAGCTGACACACAAGACCCAACAAAAAGAAACACAGATTCCTGTGCAGCTGACAACAACAGAAGTGGACAAAGAAAAAAAAACACACAGCAAATGGACACAGAGAGCAGACAACAGGGGGCGGGGGGGGCAAGAGAAGAGAAATAAATAAAAAAGAAATCTTAAAAAAAAAGTACTACAACAGGAGTGTGTTTCTTCACATATTGTTTTATTTTTTTAATTTTGAAGGAAAAAAACACTAGAGAACACATAAAAGAAAAATCAAAATTATCACTGACTGTGACACATTTTGGAATTTGGTGCATTTCTTTCCTGATATTTACTTATGTTTAGACAAAGATGGATAGATAGATAGATAGATAGATAGAGATATAGACATAGATATACACACATATGTATCTTTTTCTCATGTCAGTATAAAAAGATTTACCTCATAATGTAATAGCTGCATAATATTCCATTGCATGGATGAACACTCACATTTCACTACTCCATCTACTGTTGGACACTTAAGTTATAATTAACTCTTTTCTTTCACAAACCCACTATAAAGAACGATAAAGAATATCATTATGCAAATGTCCTTATATACTTTGCTATTATTTTATTCTTAAGCATTGGATAAGAGCATTTTAAATTCTAAGAAATTCAGTCAAATTGCTCATCAGAAACGTTGTACCCATTTTTGCTCCCATTCCATTACCACTGACACAATTGAAGGCTGGCCATTTCCCTGCATCCTTGCCAACACCAAATTATTTTCATTCTTGTCAATATGCTAAATGAAAAATCATACTAAAAACTTTAAATAGCCAGTGAGGTTGAGAATCTTATCAAATGTTTATCTAACTTTGGTAGGTATTCTTCTGTAAAATTACCTGTTCATATTGTTTCCCATTTTTCTACAGGTTGTTTGACTTTTCTTATTGCTCTGTAATAATCCCTTACAGGTGATACAAATTTCTTATCCAAATTGGTCATTTGTTTTTCAGCTTTGTTTATGGTGCCTTTTGTATTTATGGATTCCCGTGTGTCCACTCTTTTTTCTTTAAGGCCTCTAGGTACTCTGTCTCCCTTTAGAAGGCACCTAAATGGCAAGTTTATAAAAATATTATCTACAGGGGAAGTTCGGAAGATGGGGAGTCCTCTGAAATCATACACAAAGAGGGCAGGGTTGGAACGAGGCCTCTACCGGGTTGCTGGGCAGGAAGAGGAGCTTGCCGGGACCAACGCACTCCTGCTCTTCTCCAGAAATGCCCCAAAGGGTGGAGAAAAGTGGATCCACATCACCAGGGGCCTGGGACCTAGCCCAGAATTTCAGTAGAAGGACAAAAGTTCTTAGAAATCCCATGATTTATCTTAAGAACTCATTAGAACTTTGTTTTCTACTCCATTCTTTATTGGTATCTATTTTACCATCAAAGTAATATTTTGATTACTAACCAACTACACTATTTAACTTTCTCACAGAGAAATCCCCCATCACCTTAAGGGGGGGCATTGAGTACCTCCAGCACTGATATGTGAACAGGGCCCTGCAAACCCTATCGGTCTTCCCAAAGGTAAGGCATTATTACTATTAGTATTAAAAATGGAACAAAGCATAGAGGAGGGACAGCGTCCCGCTGTCAAGTTCCACTGACTAGGAAACTTACAGCTCCTTTCAAGACATGTCATCTTGTGAACTTGACCAGTGGTTTGGCCCAGGCGAGGGGAGAGAAAGGTTTTGGCTTCTGGAAGTGCTTCACTGATGCCTCCTTTTCCTTCTCTTCTCCTGCCCAGCCTCTAAAAACATGCCCCAGCTCCTTTCCCTTAACTCCACTCAATCCCCAAACTCTTCCAGTTGCCCCCACAATTTTCCAGCACCATCTTTGATGGGAGGAGCTTTCTTCCTGCCTGCTTGGGAGCCACAGACCTGCAGCCAGCCCTAAGAAAGTCCTGGGCAAGCAAAGACCTCCTTTACTAAAGCACAGTCTGCAGGGGACGAGGTGTCTTCCACGGAGACAGGTGCTGCAGTAAAACGTTGGGTGCAGACACTGAGCTGAATGTTCTTAAACCCATTATGTACCCTCATTTTTTTTGACGTGTAAAGCGGGGCTAAAAACAGAACCTACTCCATAGGGATCCAGGGAGGATTAAATGAATTAATACAAAGTTCTCAAAACAGTATCCATCACAGAGGAAGCACTCAACAAATATCAGCTTCTATCTATATGATTATACCATATCTAAGTGCTCAGGTAAGGTTTGTCAACTGAATGCATGGTTCTTGTGCCACTGCTTCCTTCAAAAGAAAGAGCAATCCCCTGTCCCAGGTATTCCAAAGCCAGGAGAAGGTGGCTGGCGAGGGCCAGAGTTGTAGAGTTGACTGCGCAGATATTTTAGGATAAGTAACTAGCCTGTCTGCCATGTGGCACTTGCATTCTAGGCTGTTCCAAAAAAGATCAGCAGGCGGTGTGTGTATTGGTTTTCATCACTCCCAGCAGCAAAGATTTAGATGAGAAGCAACAGCTGCCTCTGGAGGGCTGATTTTTCCGATGGGTTTACCTGACCAAAGTTCAGACCTTCTGAACGTCTTACATCTCTTTTCTTGGGTTGATCCTGAACTGGAGCTCCCCCTCACTTTTCACCCTCTCCTTTCAGTCCTGCAGCAGCATTGCAATTTGCCACTGCTATACCGGTTTTGTTCCAACTGCCCGTGGGGTCCTATTCCCAGCATGGCCCTACCTCTTGCTAAATGACAAAAGATCAAAGCCTTCCTGCAGCCATAGGGAGAGGGAATAAGAGATCAGGTTATCTGGGCTACCCCCCTACATCCATTCACTACACACACACAGGCATGTGTGCACTCGCTCAAGCACACACACGCACACGCACGTGCCCATATCCCTCTGCCAGATTATAAATTGAGAAGCCCAACAAGCCATAAACTCTTATGAGGAACGAGGGGGAAAAGCCATGCCAGGGAGATAACAACATTGTCAAATTTCAGACATGAGCGAGTTGTTGTGGGTGTGGGCTCAGAACCAGGGGTTTGGGAGGGCAAAGCTGAGAGCCCCTTAGAACTAAAGCAGCTCAACTGGGTGCCACTATAATAAATCAAAATCAGTTATGTAAAGTGTAAAATTATCTTTTGGAAATCACTATCTCTGAATAATTCAATCATTGACTTTCACATCAAACAACCATTTCAACCACCCACACACACAGTTCAGTCTCACACTGGTCTTAAACTCTCTTTAATTATCAGCATTAACCTATCACATTACTATTTCATTCCTATTTCATCCTGGGGGAGGGGTCAGTGATTATGATAAATCACAATGAATGAGAAAGACTTTCAGCTGTCCTTCCACACAGCTCCAGAGTTCCCTTGATCTGACAGTGACAGGTCTGCCTTTGTCCCAGGAAGGGACAAGGACAGATAAGCAGCCTCCCTCTTGACAAATGCAGTAAAGATGCCAGTCAGGACAAAAAAAGGCAAGAGTGCTTGGGAACCCGGCTCTGCAGATAGGCTGAGCCATCTCCCAGTTCCTACATCCCTGGCTGAGCAGACGTCTCCTTGATCCCTGGCTGGTGGCTGGAATGTGTAGAACCACGTGAACAAGTTTCAACTAGAGCCTTGTTCTCAGTTCCCATTGAGTGGCCATTACCCTAAAATATTAATAACAAAAATTCTTTAAAAACTTATCTGTCCACGGCTAAGCACTTACCCCCTTAACGAATAGCTTACTGAGCCAAAGAAGGTGAGTCTCCTTCAATATTCCTTGGGGAGGCTCTGGCCCTGGCCTTAGTGGCCCTCAAGACAGTAGGGTGGCACAGGAATGGACGTAAGGCAAACTATTTCATCAAGCAGGCAGGGCTCCTCCACTGCCAGTTGAGAGGCCATCTTCCTAATTCTGCACATTCAATGGTGTCCTCCCCCACCGCTCCCTCACCCTCACCTTCCAGTTTCCATATAATTAATAGTGAAGGGATTACCCTAAGGAAAATTCCATAGAAGGATAAAGATAGTTCTATAAAGATATTCATGCCAACATTTTATGAGAGAGAGAAGAAAACATGATGCACAGGCTAAATAAACTGTGGCACATCCATTCAATGAACTGCTTTTCAACCACTGGCAATCATGCTGTACATACATTTATAAACGTGCAAAGATGTTTGTGGCATATGGTTAAGAGAAGAAAGCAAAACCAGGATTGCAAAGTGTGAAACCATGTGAACATGTTTGATTCTATTTTTTTTTTAATATGTAAAGAAGAAGGAGAAGGAATTATATGAAGATATATTCAAAATTCTAATAATGGTCAGCTCTATTTGGGTAGTGTTATTACAGGTCATGCTGATTTTCATTTTCTACTTTTATTTCTATCTGGATTTTCTAATTAGTCTACAAAAAAAAACCCAGATTTATGGAGTGGTTAAGAGCATGGACCTGAAGCCAGTCTTCCTGGCATCAAATCCAGCCCATCACTTAGGCATGCGGCCTCAGGTAAGATATTTAACACCCCAGTGCCTCAGTTTCTTTATCTGTGAAATGGGGGATTTAATGATACTGATTTGTCAAGATTATTGTGAGGATCAGTTGAGTTAATTTTGTAGAGCGCTTAGAAGAGTGGCTGGCACATAAACACAATGCAAGTGCTAGCTATGATTATCAGAATGATCATATATTTCTTGCATAATTAAAAAATACTGCAGGCCTGAGGCCAGCTGTCAGATCTTAGGCACATCAGCGTCTCTTGGCACCGAGTTGCCTCGATAGTAAAATGAGAGAATTAGGTAGATGACCTCAAAAGTCTGTCCCAGTCCTGTGACGCCTTCTTCAACGCGGATGCTTCTAGCAGCCCCTCAGTGTAGCACCGGGGTTAAAGGCGACACTTCAAAGCAGGCTGCAATGGGAGCTGGTGGGAAGAGAGAGCTAGGGGGGCCAGGAGACAGCTCAGAGCAGAGCGTGTGCTCAGAGGGCTGGGGGAGGGGGAGAATGCCAGAAAGCCAGCCCAGGCGGGTTGCCTCCACGCTCAACTATGTGATTAAGTGACTGGCTCCTCGTTTCCACAAAGCCAGACTCCAGCTCAAAGAACCTCAGGGACTATTTTAAAGAAAAGTTATTCCTTTGTTTTAAATTGTAATTAAGTAGGTATTTTATAATTTTTAAATGGTGCAATTTACATGTCACTGCCACGATGCGCTGGGTACCCTGCGCCAGAGGGAGAGAACGTAAGTTTAAGAGGACTGCTGTGTATTATTTTGTGATTAGGGAAGCGCATTTATGCAATTGTGATAGAACAAAGATACTGGGATATTTCAAGGCTTCATTAGGCATGCCAGAAGTTTAACAAATTTACTTGGAGCCAAAGTTTATTCACGTTAAGATTTCATTCATCCTTCTTCCCGTACTTTGACAAAATGTTTAAGTTAGCTTCTCATTTTATTTGTCTACTGAGTTCTCTAAGTTAGGGAAATTAGTATTGTGTGTGTGGTTTGATTTAATTAGCAATTGGGGAAATCGGCCTGGCATGTTTCATGGAAGCTTGGGGAAATTGTCAATTAGCATTGTGTTAATTGGTGTCTGCCATCCTTGCTTTTTAGTTTTTAACCCCTTTTACCTTGTTCCCTCTTTCAGTATGTAAAATCTGGCTGTTTATTATTCTTTAAATAAAGGATTAATTGCCTGAATTCCTGCCTCCACTCCATGTCTTCTTTCTCCCTGAGCAGATGGGGAGCTGGGCAGGCCCGTGGTAACAGCCCTGTTCCTTTCAGGCCCTGATCCTCCCTGCCACGGGAGGAAGTGCTCCCGACTGCGCTGCCCCATGCCCAGCCTCAAGGCCCTTCACTGCTGTAGCCAGCGCCTGGTGGACCTGCCCTGTCCGTGGTTGCTGAGGATCCAGCCTGGCCCTCGGAGGCCCCCGCTGCTCACTTTCCTGGAGTCTGCGGATGATACACTGGGTTTGAACAGCTTGCTCTCTCTGACACAAATCAGTGTCCATCTAGAGAGAAAGCAGCGGTGTCTCTCCAAAGGAAGGAAGGAAACATGCATTTATTGAGCCAGGCTCTTTTATCTCACAGCATCTCCAAAAGGTAGGTTTAACAAAGATGTAGGGAAGCTGAGTAACTACCTGAAAGTCATATCCTTAATAACTTAAAAATCTGGGATTCAACTCTAAGTTTGTCCAACTTTTGGGTAGGATTTTGTCCATCTTGTCCAACCTTTTATTTCCAGAGTCCAGCCCCTTGTGGTCTGTGTGGTCCTTGGACCAGCAATATTGGCATCAGCTGGGAGCTTATTAGAAATGCAGGTCTCAAGTCCCAGTACTAAGCATCAGCATTGAACAAATTCCCCAGATGATTCACATGCACATTAAATGTGAAAGGCACTGGCTTAGCATTGTTTGGCCTGTGTTAAGCCAAAAGCTTGACTCTGTTTCTAGAGTGCTTGCCATACTCCAATATCTGTTGTCTTCTTTTTCCACAATAATATTATAGAATTTTTGACTGAACACTTGGCTGTCCAGAAAAAAGAACACATTTCCCAGACTCCTTTGCAGCTACATTGTGATCATGTGACTACGTTCTAGTCAAGAGAATGTAAATGGAAGTTTTAAATGGCAGCTTCCAGGACACTTCCTAAAAGAGAATTAGCATATGCCCTTTGTCCCCATCCTACTCACTGCTCCCACACACACAAACACACACCACCCCTGCGCCAGCTGCTTTGAACACGGATGTGATAGCTGGAGCTCATCGAGGATGATGAGGATGGGCACTAGACTTTTGAGATGGCAGAGTAGAAACATGGACGGACACTGGGCCCCTGATACCTCCATTTACCCTGTATTTGCTTCTTCCCAGATTTCTAAACATTGTTAAAGCTACTTTTCTCCAGGAGTGGAAGGGGTCCTACCACTCACAGATAAACTAGTTCTGACTAAAGAAGCCAAAGGCCACCTTGTCTACACAGCTTCCAAAGGAAAGCAGAGGTTAGGTGAAGAAACCACCGACAGTGTACAGAGCACAGTGTACAGAGCAAGCACCGGGCAGAAGTTCCTTGAAGGCAGGTTTCCACTCAACAGAATCAATCCCTTGCCCATAACTAGAATTATCCAGCTATAAAATGAACAGGCCACTCCACTGAGGTAGAAGCTTCCCATCTCTGGGAATGTTCATCAAGGAGAGGCTGCTGGGTCATCTTCCCCAAAGGCTGCAGAGGAGATTCCTGCCCTGGAGGTAATATTGATCATCTAACAACTCTACCCTCTTTTCTCCAAAGAATTATAGAAAAATTAAAATAGATACACAGGACACAATGGATTTTAGGTCTTGAATTTTCCCTAGTCTTTGACCCCAGTCAGAAATTTCTCTCCTAGTTTACACTTCTGTGCTCTTATCACAGGAACGCTGTGTTGTTTGTTTGTTGCCTCTGAGTTCAACACAGGCTCATCTCTACTTCCTTCCTCTTTACTGCTGGGGCTGGGAGTCTGAAAACTACACTTCACAAACTCTCCAGCAGCTTCCGGTTAGGTTCTGCCAATGGGCAGCACTGGAGGGAGATCCGAAGGTGGGAGAGGGAGAAAAGCTTCCAGCTGCTGTGCACATCAGAGGTAGTTGCTGGAGTGGCAGTGGGATGGAGTAACTCCAGATTCAAGCTGCCTGGGCAGCAGCAGATCCTCTTCAGCAGTTCCAGCAGCTCTGCAGCTTCCAAATCTCTGGGTATTGCCTCTTCTTTCTTTTGCTCTTTCAGCTCTACCCCACCCTGTCCTCTCGCTCTTCCAGACCTCCCTGCACCTTTGTAACCAACTCCCGGCATTAAATCTCCTCTGTGTGAAATAGGTCAGATGGTTCCTGTTTCCCTGGCTGGATGCCCCCTGACCAAGGTAATCACCCTCATGGGTCTCTCTTCTCCCTTGAGGCTGTCCTCAGAGAATGCCAGAAGGGGACATATATAAAAAATGAGTGCCTGGCAGCAACTGGCATCAGCCTGTCCTGCCCTGCCCGGTTCCTCACGCTGCTGTCAGACACAGGCAAGACCAGAGGGCTGTAGAGTCTTCAACTTAACACCTAACGATCACAGCTGATGAGGCCGCACTCTCAGACAGATCTATGGCTTCAATTTCTCACCAGTATTTTAGCTCCCCGGGCTAGTTGTCATGTAGCTGGTCTCATTGAGAGGACATTAAGGGACCCATTTTTCAGGAGTTGGCTTACGCTAGCGGAACTTCATTTCAACGTGATATTTATCAACAAGAAACCCTCAAATGGGTTCTCACATCCCAGTCCCAAGCAGATTTAACTACTAGACAGGACTCATTTATAAACGAGCAAATGAAATCCTTCTCTTTGATAAGGAGAGCAGGGACATTCTCTGCTGCAGGTTTTGTTCAAGAGCTCCCCTGGGAGAGAGGCAGACTTCCAGAGAATTTGTTTCAGCCAGCCTTCCCCTCGCCATGCCACTCCAACTCGGGTTCCAGAATAAGGCCAATTAGTTCCAATCAGGTATAGGGAAGGGGGACTAGAGAGTAGAGATGAGGAAGATCATAGATTTTCTACTCAATTCACTCTGTCTCCCATTCCAGTATAGACAATATTAACAGATTTGCAACCACCACTCACTTAAATCAGTCCTTCGGATTCTCCAGGCAGTGACTTAGATAAATTTAAATCCCATCAGGACAACACATTTTAGTATTTTTCTCCCTTGTCCTATATGCCTAAAACCTCTGATATAGACCTTTGGGGCATGGAACAGAGCCCAGAATTAAATCCTGCAGTGACCCCAGGACCTGAAGATCTCCAGGGCCCTTGTATCTATCATCTTTGTGAGACCAACCAATCTGCTCTAGAGAAGTTTAGGGGTCTCTCAGTGGCAATGGAGTCTGATATGGAACATGGTCATTTACATTTCAAATATACTTATCATTTGTAGATGCTGCTTAGAACAAACACATCCCAACAGTTCTAGTGGACAATCCATGTGCATTTGTACAAACCTGTCTGGATACCTGGATCAGCTTCAGGGGGCTCTGTGTCCTGACTCAGCCCACTGGGAAATAAGGTGACTGCCTACTCTGCTCTCTGGAACGCCCAGCTGCTGTCAGGTGAGGACAAAGTGGGGCTTTGGTAACAGCAAGGAACCCTGGAGTCCCTGGGGAGACCCGACCTACTCCCAGATACCAATTTTCATTTTCCTGAAGCTCTTTCATCCCGCAGGTATGGGTTTGGGGATGATAATCAGGCCTCTGGGGATAATACGAGCTGGTTGAGAGTAGAGAAGACCACAAGTGGGCATTTTCAATGCAGTCACATTGGTGAATATCACTAATTTTCTCTACAGAGGATTTTCTCTACAGAGAATGCCTTCGTTTGCTTCAGTTTGTGCTCATCTCCCCTCTCCTACAAGCTCATATGGGTTGGAAGCAGGATCATACATAGATACAAGTAGTTCTAGAAGTCCTAGTTCATATTCAGAGTAGCTAGTGAGTCTCTCTTGATAAAAAGATGATAGAGATATAGATGATAGATGATATAAATAATGTGTGCATATATATGAAAAACATGATCACAGAGTAGGGGAATCATAATAATAACTAGCATTTACTACATACCAGTGTCTCTTGTATGAGAGGCATATTTCTCAAATTTCCACAACTTGGCATAAACTTTACAATTTTGGTCATATTCACAAACACTTACAATATCATTTACTAAATGTTTTTCTCAATTTACTTACATTTTAAGAAAAAACTCTCATAGCATCATAATACAATCATGGATTTGATGTGCTATTTTCTAGGAAAATACATTAGGAAAAATGTATTACTATAATTTTCAATGAACTGTTCATCTGTTCACCAAACATTTTCTGAAGTAATACCCATAACTTCATTTGGGGAAACACTATATCATGTCATTATTATTCACAAGTCCAAGCTATACTATGATTGTTCCCATTGTACACTGGTGGCAATCAAGGCTATCAGAGGCCAAATCACTTGCCCCAAGTCTAAGGGAAAGTAGAATCACAGGAGCCAGTGGAAGAGAGTTTCCAGAGGGAAGGAGTGGTCAAGAGTCCCCAGTACCACAGTGAGGTCAAGTAAACCAAAGATGCATAGATTCCACTGGACTTGGAAAACCAAGGACCCAAACTGTAATGATTAAGGAGTGGAAAGATGGAAGCAGAAGTGCTAAGGGGGCAATTCAAGAACTTGGCTAGGAGAGAAAGAGAGATGGGAGGGACACATGTGATTGCACTAAGTTCAGGCATGTCCATAGCTGAGGCAAAACTTGCTTCCCAACTCAAACCTTGCGTTCCTCTGCTTCCCAGTGAAAACATGGTGGTCGGGGAGCAGATGCAGCCTGAGGTATAGAAAGGATGTCTTAGACTCCAAGAAAGGAACTGGGGTGTTCTAGGTCAGATGGCAACTTGAGCCAGCTAGCAGGGGTGGAGCGGCCCTCAGGAGCATATGCATCTGGGCTAAGATGGGGGCCAACAGAGCTTTCAGAGTTTCTCCATCCCAGGGAGAAAATATGCTCACATGGACATCAGCGCTGAAGCTGCTCCCTGTCACAGTCAGTGCTCAACTCTACCTCAAGACAAGAACTGCCATTGAGGTTGGACTCTCCTGCTTAAAATCCAAACACCCTTGGGAGGATAACAACTGCACTAAGTCCAATAATGCTAAAGAGCCTTTCCCATCTCCAGTAGTGAGCTTACAGCCAGAGGAATGACATTTAAAGTCACAATTACATTTCAGTTGTGTCAGGTGCCCTCTGCCCTCATAACTGCAGCTATGGTGCTAGGTCAGCGGGGATGTATTTAAGGTAGGTGTTTCCAAATCATTGTGAAAGGCAAGGATGCATACATACACTGACACACAGCAGTTAGGGGATACCGTGGGGGTCGGGATATAGCGGGAATCAGATAGATGACAATATAGGCAACCACATAAACCATTTGTGAGAGCTGGCACTTCTCTAGAGCTGAAAGGCTTTCATTCCTCCAAGACTATTTGGCTCTATCCAAAGCAATCCTTACTAACAGAGATCAGGCTTGAGTCAAATTTGTGAATTTCATCTACCCTTTTTATGTAGCCCCTCAGTGTAGCTCCCCTTCTCTTCTCCCTTCATCTCAGTCCCTCTTCTCCTCCCTGAAATCCCTCACAGAGCACCCAGTACCACCAGGAAACAGAGAAGGACAAAGCAGGGAGAGAGGGCATTGCTGCCCCTCCCCCAGACCCACTCTCAACTCCCCATCTGGCCCCATGACCCGTCCTCCTAGCGGGAGGCAGCCCGGCAAATTGAGGTCTGACAAGGACAACTCCTCTGCTTCCCTGACCCCCAAACTGCCCCTTTGTGCAGGTGGAGAGGGCTATCAGTGGAGAATTTTCATCAGCTCCTTTCCTACCTTGACGTCAGTGAGAAAAGGAGAAAGGTGAACTAGCCCTCTGGAAGGAAAATTCTGGTTAACTATGAGGACAGTCACTTTGTAACAGGAATTGCCTGCCGTGGGATGTTTCAACCTCGGCAGGCAGGAGGATGAGAAAGTGGGCTTATCTTTTATGACTCTTTCCAGGTTTAGAAGTCTACATTTAAAGCCTAGCCCTGAACTTCATGACCTACCTAAGCCTAACTATGTGATCCTCTTTCCCAGGGCTCCAAACCTACCCAGGAAAACAGCAACCCCATATGAAACTTAGGCCCCATACATCTGCCCAGAGACAAAGTCTGTTATTTTTAGTAAGAAAGTGACCATTTACAGGTTGACAATGCAAACCAACAGAATTCAGTTGTGATAGTTTCCTAATCAAAGATAACATCCAATAATAAGACTCATCGACATGATGTATCTCCTGATACCATACAACCAGAAGGGTATAATGCCACTTCTGTGACCTTCTTACCAAAAAATGCATAACTTCAATCTAATTATAAGAAAATACCCAACAAACCCAAACTAGGGGTCATTCTACAAAATAACTGGCAAGTACTTTTTAAAAGTATTAAAGTCATGAAAGATAAACTGAGAAATGGCCACGGATTGAAAGAGATTAAGGAATTATGACAATTACCTTCAATGTGAGGTCCTGGTTTGGATACTGGACCAGAAAAATGACATTAGTGAGACAATTGGTGAAATTAAAATAAAATCTGTAGATTAGTTAGTCGTACTGGATCAATGTAAATGCCCTGGTTTTTATCATTGTACTATGGTTATGTAAAATGTTAGCACTGGGGGACGCTGGGTGAAACATATTGAAGGACTCTTTTTGGGACTCTAATATTATTTTGAATTAAATGTAATTCCTTCATCTTACCTATTTTCCTGGACATCAGTGAGGGGTGCTGCATGTGGCAGTGTATGAATTTAGACAGCCTAAAGTTGGTGTCTAGGTATATAGGACTTTTGAACTTTCTCAACCACCTCCCCATTAGAAGCCTACCTTTGCATTACTTCTGCACATCTTTCTCCACCTTTAGTGGTAGGATTCTTTTGAGAATAGGAACCATGTCTTTTTCAGACTAGTACACCTCCCAATGCAATGCCTGTTGCTTGCATCATCCATTGATGATGCTCAATATATCTGTAAAGTTGTTCAAAGAAAACTTCCCATGTGGACATTTGCCCTCTAGTTCCTTCTTACTGTTAAGTATGATCTTATTTGAAAAGAGTGAAGTCCACATTCACATGACATGATTTCTTCAGGGAACCAGGCCTGTCACATAAAATAGTAATATATAGCCAAGTTCTTATGGGTTAAGGGAAATTCAGAGAGCAAATGCCTTGAAAGATCATGGAGTTGGATAGGGATGATTTCTGGATCTTTGTTGTTTTGGGGTTTTTTCCCTCTTGATATCAAAGGAAATTCAATTCACACCAGGAGCTCTAAACTAGGGGCAATTATTCCCTCCAGGGGGGACATTTAGCAATGTCTGAAGACATCTGGGTTGCCACCACTGAGCATGGGAGGTGGGAGAGATGCCAGTTCAAATGGGTAGAATCCAGGGCAGCTGCTAAGCCTTCCACATTGCATAGGGAAGCCCCACATAACAAAAAATCATCTGTCCAAAATGTCAATAGTTCCACGATTGAGAAACCCTTGTTTAAGCCCTTCCTTATTCCAAAAGTGATTGAGAGGAATTCGATGGCCTTCCTGGGAGAAAAATGATATACAAAGAGGGTGCAAACAAATGCACTGAGAGTTGATACTTTTCGTGAGTTCCAAGAGGCAATTTCTAACTCTTGACACAGAGCCAGGGTAGGTCCATTCTTCTCTAATTTTCTATGTGGCAAAAAATGCCCAGATCAAGGAGGATCCATCTCCCAGAGGAGCTGCACAGTTCCACTGGTAATGGAAGGAGAATTCCATTTCCATATTGGAAGACTCATCTCAAGGAGCCAGGGTGAAACTGCCTGTGTCTTCCTCCCCGTTTCATAACCAGCGCCATGGGGCCTAGAGACAATGTAATGGAAGTTGTCTTTGAGACCTACAGACAACAGGGGTCAGAGAGAAAGTGGTCAAAAAGGCAGCGAGGGCAGCGGACTTGGCCCAGTGGTTAGGGCATCCGTCTACCACATGGGAGGTCTGCAGTTCAAATCCCGGGCCTCCTTGACCCATGTGCAGTGCTGATGTGCGCAAGGAGTGCCGTGCCATGCAGAGGTGTCCCCCGTGTAGGGGAGCCCCACACACAAGGAGTGCACCCCGTAAGGAGAGTCGCCCACGCAAAAGAAAGTGCAGTCTGCCCAGGAATGGCACTGCACACATGGAGAGCTGACACAACAAGATGACACAACAAAAAGAGACACAGATTCCTGTGCCACTGACAACAACAGAAGCGGACAAAGAAGACGCAGCAAACAGACAGAGAGAACAGACAACCCGGGGGGGGGGGGGGGGGAGGGAGAGAAATAAATAAATAAATCTTTTTTTAAAAAGTGGGAAGGGAAGATTAAAAAAAAAAGGCAGCGAGGATGGGTGGGCAGAAGGTGAGGGATTTTGTGGATATAATATGACTCTGGAGCATAGCAGTCAAATGGCTGGACCAGTGGTGATATATTCAAAGAAACACAGGGAAGGAGGCGGAAGTTGCAGTGGCATGCTCTCCCACAACCATCTCTCGCAACCTACCCCTGCAGGAACCTCTGCTGGTCTCTGTGAGCAAGAGGCTGAGCCTGCTTCTATCACCTGCCCTCACAAGACAGACAAGGAACAGCTTGAAAAGCTCTAACGCAATGGTGTGCATCTGGGTTCTCCTGGAGGGGAAGGGCAGGCAGGCAGAAAGGGACTCCAAGTTCCAGTGGGCCACCGGCATGCAAATGAGCTGTCCAGCAAATGTTCACGCCAAGTTGTCATCCTTTGAAGGACGTAGGAAACCTTCAACTGACCAGAAGAAAGATACCTCTTTCTCTGCTGTTTCACATGCTAAGAAGGGGGAAACTTGCCAGGAATGAAAAGGTTGTTTTTGAAGCAAAGCTGGGCAGAGGATACCTGCCAACCATGACTTCACTTGACTCTCTGCAGCCGAAGGCACCGAACACACAAGTCCCAGATGCTGGGGCACTGGCGGAGTGCTTCAAAGAGCCTGGCCCTTGCCCTCCATGAGCTGCCAGTCTGCTCAGCACACACAATGCTGCATGAAACAGAGCCAAGCTCATCAGCCATCTTTACAACCAATTAGTATTAAATGACCAGAGTCCCAGCAAATGGGCTCAGTGTTTCTGGACCCCTGGAGCAAGGCTGTCTAGGTTCAAGTTCAAGTTCAAGTTATTCTCTCCAGGCCTCAGTTTTCTCACCTGGAAAATAGTGATAATATTGGTGCCCATCTCGAAGGGTTAATCCATGAGAAGGACTTCTCACAGCCAAGCTCCGTGCTCAGCACTTGGGAATATTAGCAGTTATCATGCAGCCCCTCTTCATCAGGACGTCTGGCCACAAGCCACTGCTCGGTGGGAGAGGCTGAGGGAGGGCAGCAGCTGTTGGGTCTTTTATCTTCACACACACCCTGATCCCTGACCCCCAAGGTATGAGGGAGGCACTTCTACTGCCACCCCTGAATTTGGTATAAACTTGGAAAGTGCTGATAAATCTACTTTTATTTATTTCTAATTTATACCCTGCCAGCTTCCAAAAGGAGGTAAAGCAGCACAGATAAATCAATGTAACCTCCAGTGGCAGGAATCAGGGCACACTCTTCTTCCACATCTGCCATTCAGGTCACCCTAATCCCACCCCTTGGGAGCAGACAGGGGAAATGAGAAACAGCAAAAATGGAGGGCGAGAGCAAAAGTGGAGGGCGGGTGTGTGGGAAGCTGCTGGGGGCAGGGGGCGATCCAGCTCCCGAGAGCCAGCACCACCTCCCCCACGCCAGAGCAGCCCCAAGCCCCCAGTCCATTGCCCTCGTGTTTCCTGTGGCCACTCCTCATCCTTGCCAGCCTCGGCTGCCCCTCAGGGACTGTAGGGGCAAAGGACATTATGAGGGGCAAGCTGTCCTCCCAAAGCCAGCAAAAAAGTAAAGAGTAAAAGGTATGCAGGTGAAATTAAATTAATGACAGCTTGGAAGGTTTAATTGTAAAAGAATAGCCTGAGGGTATAAAAGGGGGGGCAGGTGTCTTGGCAGCTGATAAGTCAAGCCCACCCTCCATCCGCCACCCTGCAGCTGCCCCCAGGGACACCCACGTGCTCTGGAAGCCCCACTGCCCAGAGTGCCTGTGGCTGGGCAGTCCTTTCACCTTGCCTCTGCCTACTCAAGCTCCCCACCCTGCGACAGCCCTTCTGACCTCTACCATCTCTGAACGTCAAGGTCACTCACCATCTCTACCTTCCCTTTAGCAGGCAGTCACTTACTGACTGACCCATTTCTCACCAGCCTCCCCACAGATGCTGATCAACAGATTGGTAATTTCCCTAGGGACAGGATGGGCCACCTAGCAGGACACACACCTGGGGTAGGACATCAATTCGGGTGGATTGAAACACTTGGAGATTCTGCTGCCTTCCCGCCCTTTTGTATTTTAACCAATCTATCCAAAAGCTAAACTGGCAGTTCTCAAGCTTTAGAATACAAAAGAATCAAGTGGGGGTTGGTGAAGGGTGGGGGTGGGAGGGGTACGCACTTACCTAAAATACAGACTTTCAGGCACCAGCCCACAAATTCTATTTTAGCAGACCCAGGGATCTGTGTTTTTAACCAGCGCCCCTGGTGATCCCAAAGCGTGGGATCTTATGCCATGTTTTGAAAACCCAATCTCTTGGGAGGAGCCCGGCTTGGGGTCCAGTGCTAATCGAGCAGGGTCCTGGGTCTGATAGCAGGCAGGTAACCTTAGGCAGGTAAGCAACCTCTCTGGGTCTCAGGCTCTTCCTCAGTGAAATGGCTAGGTGGGCAGAATTCTAAAACCCTAATAATAGTAGAAAATATATTAACATTAATTGGGTATCTATTAGGTGCTCCATATTTTCCATGCATTCTCCCATTTACTCCTCACAACAGCTATATGAGACAAGAACAATGACTCTTTCCTTTTACAGATGAGAACACTAAAGAACTGAGTGTTAAGTAACTTGTCTAGGGCGGGAGACCTGGGCTTGAGCCCGGGCAGTCTGACTCCAGAGCCAGAACTCTTCCCCACCGTGCTCTGGCCCCAGAAAGGACTGTTGGTTGGACCGGGGAAAGAGCAAGCAGAACCCAGACCAGAAGGACAGCGGCCGTGCTGCACTGACCATTCCAGGGCTCCAGTCTCTACACCAGCAAATGCAAGCTTTCCTGCGTGAGGTGGAAGTCAGCCACCAGCCCGCCCACAGAAGAGGTACCTATTACTTAAGCAAAACTGGGGAGGATTTCTAAAGCTGGAAGCCAAGCACGCAGGCACAAGGAGTGCCAGAGCCTTCCCAAATCCAGAAGCTGCTCGAGGGGGCAGACAGGACACCAGAGGGGCAGTCTGGAAAATGCCCCATGAAACCAGATGGCTAAGCAGAGCTTGTCCGGCAGCAGGTCCCTGTAGCCTTTGCCCACATCTTTCAAAGCACAGATAGCAGGGATTACACCTCAGGCCATGAAACAACGGCCAGAAGTTCCCGAAGGGAGCCTGAGAGCACACATCACCCCTAGGGATGGAGGAAGCTCAGGAAAGGGCCTTGGGACCGGGGTCTCACCGGAAGGCTGGGGGCTGGTCCTGCTCCAGCCCAAGGCAGTGGTGTGAGCTGGAGTGAGGAAGAAACCTGAAAGGGAAGGAAGGTGAGAGGGGACCGACACTGCTCACCCTGGCGGTCCTTCTATACCGGTTCCCCGACAGGGCTGGAGGAAGGGTGTATGGTATTTTCCCCTCTGCTCACACCACTGTGAAGCCTCCATATACCTCCCCCCGCCCCACATTCACTGCCTTCCCAAAGCCCACCTATCTGTCAGAGCCCAGCTTAAGACCCTCCTCCTCCATTAAGTTTGTCCAGACAGCTCTTCCTAACTACCCCACCCCAGGTCCACAGCCCTCTTTACCACTCAGCTCTTTATACACCCTGCCTTTGGGTCCCCCTCCTGTGTTCCAGCCTTGGGGTGAGGATAACTTGGTTCTTAGAAACCAGCCTCCTGAGTTAGAATCCCAGTTCTGCCATGTATTAGCCAGGAGACCTTAGGCAAGTCACTGAATCTCCAATGTCTCATTCTTAGGTTGGAGATCAACCTCATTGTGCTGCTGTGAGAATTAAATGGCATACCATGTATGTAATGCTGCACATAATCACTAAATGAGTATTAAGTATTATTATTTACCTTTTTGAGTGTATATATATTTTCTTTTTGCCTGGCTAGAACCTGTTTCCATTAGAGCAGATGCCTTTTTATCTCCCAAAGGTGGTAATAACATTCTATACCTTTTATTGAGGAATCACTGTTTTTCAAGCCCTGTGCTAGGTCCTAAACTGTCCTTTGGGGGTCCCCATGCTGGAGGTCCTTGCCACCTAATGCTCTACACAAAAAGCCATTTGCATTGGCATAAATATGTTCATTCCCTGCAATGAGCCTTAGGGAGTTTCTACACTCCCCTTCAGCCCCAAGGTTTGGCAGATACCCATGAAAGCAAGAAGGAAAAGGTGGCCACAGGAAATTCATGCAGGGTGACCAAGGGCAGTGAAGAGAGACTGTATGCATGCACACATGTGTGAGAAAGAGCGAGAGAGCCTGTGTGTGTGTGTGCACACACGTGCTGCTAGCATATGCATGCATACATGGGTGGCCAGTGAAGTATGTCTGCTCAGTTTTTGGGTCAGCCACATAATTAGCAATGTGAACTTCATCAAATTTCAAATTCTCTGATTCTCAGTTTTCTCATCTGTCAAATGAGAATTAGACTTCCTTCCTAGTGATATTGTTAAAATTGCTTCCAACAAATATTTATGAACTGGTCTTACCAAACCAGGAAGCTACCAATCCTCCACTACCCAGAAATCAAAGGGAGAGGGTGCTAGGACCTTGAAAAAAAAAAAAAGAGCCATATACACTTTCTCAACGCCGTAAATGGCATGGATCTTCACGTGAGAGCACTAACTCCAGAAAAGGTTAGAAGTGCTTATGAAGTCAAAAGTATCCACAAATTCTCTGTTTTTTCTTCACACATCTTTGCCCCAAGTGCCATGTTGTAACATGGATGGAAGCCAAGTCAAGGTGAAAGTCAAAGTTGTGTTCAGAAGTGAACATTCTAAACGCTGTTCCTCTCAGTCCACTCCTCCTGAGAAAATCACTGTCCTCTATCCATCCCTATCATTCAAACCTAGGAGAAGAAAAGAGCAAAGAAATTTTAAGTTAAATTACTTAGAAAACTTAAGAGCATCATATGAATAAAACGTAAAGGGTCTTTATTCACTAGCCAAAGTGGGTCCTGATGCTGCCCTAAAATGGGAATTGAAAGTGTGTCCACTTCACAGGGCAGTCAAGGGAATTAGTTGAGGTAATCCATATAAAGAACTTAGCACAATACCAGGCACATAACAAACTTTGACCAATGTTCGCTGTCGCTGCTGCTGCTGTTGTTTTTGTTGTTCCTATTCTTGTAGTTAAAAAGAAGGAATCAGGAACTAGGGAACTAGGTGCCCTTTATCAGTTACTCACTCTGGGTCGGAAATCTTACTCAAATGCTGAACATCCCCCTTCTTCCCACTACAACTGTGGCTTAATGAGACACAGCTTGCGTGGTTTGGGCATATCCCACCGATCTGCCACTCAGTCGGGCTTCTGACATCCCAGGGCTCTCTGGGGTGGATGAGAAGCAGAATGCTGAAGTCAGGTGGAAAAAAAAAACTGGGATTGAGGATTTGGAAAGGAGTAGCTGAAAAGAAAATGGAATGGTGCCAGAAGACAATAAATAAATAAATAATAAGTAAGTAAATAAACAAGAAAAGGGCGTATGGAGCGCTCTTAAAAAGGCTCCCAGCCGGGCGGGGCCGGTGCAGGCCCCGGCTGCGGGCCGCAGTAGCGCTTGGAGCCGGGCGGGGCCGGTGCAGGCCCCGGCTGCGGGCCGCGGTAGCGTTTGGAGCCGGGCGGGCCCGGGTCAGGCCGCGGTGGGTACGGAGCCGGGCAGGGCCGGTCCAGGCCGCGGTGGTGGGAGGTGGACGCCGGAGCCGGCTGGGCCGCTGTAGCGAGCGGAGCTGGGCGGAGCCAGGCCAGGCCAAGGCGGCGTGAGGAGCCGGGCAGAGCCGGTCCAAGCCTCCGCGGCGGGCGGAGCCGGGCCTGCGGAGGGGTTTCTGTTTTTTTTTTTGTTTGTTTGTCTGTTTGTTTGTTTTTTGTTTTTTTTGTTTTTTTTTTTTGAGCATCTGCAGTACTGGGGAGTTCGTGGGCCCTGGGCGGCCTATTGGGGGTTTGTGGGAAGGGAGGTGCTTGCAGACCCATTTGGGCAGACAGACGGGGGGGTTTTAGGGCAAAGCGGGGGGAAGTTGTTGTTTTAGATAGTGTTGCAATTGTGACACGTGTGTACCTGTATCTCTCTTCTCCCTATCCGTTCCCCACCGTTTGCCCATCCTCTTTTTCTTTCTTCCTTTCTTCTTGCCTTTCTTTTTTCTTTATTATAATTAGTTTTGGTTTTTTTTTTCGGTTTTCTCTTTCCCTCTTGTCCCTCATCTTCCACTTATTTTTACTTTAATTCAAGTACACAATAGGTGCTACAGGGAACACCTCACATTTGCTGGGTTT
This sequence comes from Dasypus novemcinctus, assembly GCF_030445035.2. NCBI lineage: Eukaryota > Metazoa > Chordata > Mammalia > Cingulata > Dasypodidae > Dasypus > Dasypus novemcinctus. The sequence goes on from NC_080689.1 coordinate 49,314,994, forward strand.
TCCCATCCTCCACTGCCTCATTTCTGTGTGAACTGATTTGGGCTACCTACACTATCCCCCTTCCCCTGCATCTTGATATCCACTATCATCTACTGTCTCTCCTATATTCCACCCCCCACCTCCCGTTCTTTGATCCACAAAGTGTCTAACTCTTAATTTCTAATACCTTTGTTCTGTTTTCTGTCTATTATCCACTCTTGAAACTATTACCTTTCTTTTCTTTTTCCCTCTCTCATGAAAACAATAGCTGTGTAGTTCATACCATATTCCTCCCAAATTCAGTCATCAACTTCATAAAAGGTACTCTACCTACAGCTATAACTCTATACAATCTACATGAATCTAACCTCCATCCTTCCAGATCTCATATTCCTGCTTTATTAACATACATCACCAATACAACTTTACACTTTTCCCTTGCTTACACAATTGCCTTTCCCCAACACTAATACTTTCCTCTAAAGTGAACTTAACCAACAACAAGTAACTAGAATAAGAAGAAAAAAGTGACAAAGAGAAGATATAACACCTGTGCAAAAATAACAACTAATTAACCTCCAAGAGCAGACAAAGAAGCTAAGGAACTGATTAAATTCGTCAAAATATAGAGATGACCAGAAAGCAACAAAAATCTACGAACCAAACCAATAATCAGGAAAACATGGCTGAATCCAATCAACAAACCAATAATCACGAAGGGGAGCAAAACTTGGCACAAGCAATGAAAGATCTCAGAACATTTATCACCGACAAATTTGATGCAGTAATGAAAGAGGTTAACAACATGAAGACATCACTTGGAGGGGAAATTGCAGACATACGCAAAAACATAACAGATATGATGGGAATGAACACCACAGTTCAAGAAATCAAAAATACACTTGCAGCAAATATCAGCAGACTAGAAGAGACAGAGCAGAGAATTAGTGATGTGGAAGACAGTACATCAGAAATCAAACAGATAGTAGAAGGGGTCAATAAGAAGATAGAAAAAATCCAATTAGGATTTAGGGACCTGAATGACAATGCAAAACGCTCAAACATACGTATTATAGGCATTCCAGAAGGTGAAGAGAAGGGAAAGGGGTCAGAAAGAGTGTTGCAGGAAATAATGGCTGAAAACTTCCCAAATCTACTGAAAGAGACAGATGTACATATCCAAGAAGCACAGCGCACTCCACAAGTCATAAACCCCAACAGGCCCACCCCAAGACATATACTTGTCAAATTATCCAATGCTCAAGACAAAGAGAAAATCCTAAAAGCAGCAAGAGAAAAGAAAACCATCACATACAAGGGAAGCTCAATTAGATTAAGTGCTGATTTCTCTTCTGAAACCATGGAGGCAAGAAGACAGTGGTATGATATAGTCAAGGTACTAAAGGAAAAAAATTTCCAACCAAAAATACTCTATCCAGCTAAACTAGCATTCAAACATGATGGAGAGTTCAAAATATTCACAGACAAACAGAAACTGAAAGAGTATACCAACAAGAAACCTCCCCTTCAAGAAATTCTAAAGGGAGTTCTGCAGGAAGAAAGGAAAAAACAGGAAAGGCAAAGTTGGAGGAGAGTATAAGACCAACAACAACAACAAAAAAGACAAAAAAAAATATACAAACAAAATATGACAAACACAAATCCAATCAAAATATGGCTAACACAAATAATTCCTTGATAGTAATAACACTGAATGTCAATGGATTAAACTCACCTATCAAAAGATTCAGACTGGGACACTGGATAAGGAAATATGACCCATCCATATGCTGTCTACAAGAGACACATCTTAGACCCAGAGACGCATGGAGATTGAAAGTGAAAGGCTGGAAAACAATCATACAAGCTAACAATAACCAAAAAAAGGCAGGAGTAGCTATATTAATATCAGACAAAATAGACTTTAAATGTGAAACAATTGTGAGAGACAAAGAAGGATACTACATTTTAGTCAAAGGGAAAATCTGTCAAGAAGATCGAACAATCATAAATATCTATGCCCCTAACAAGGGTGCCTCTAAATACGTCAGGCAAACGCTGGAAAAACTAAGTGAAAGAATAGATACATCTACAATTATAGTGGGGGATTTTAATACACCACTATCAACTCTGGACAGAACATCTCAAAAGAGAATCACCAAAGAAACAAAACATCTGAATAGTATATTAGAGGAGCTCGATCTAATAGACATATATAGATCGCTACACCCAAACACAGCAGGATATACATTTTTCTCAAGCGCACATGGATCATTCTCCAAGATAGATCATATGCTAGGCCACAAAGAAAGGCCGAACGAATTCAGAAAGATTGAAATCATACAAAACATTATCTCTGACCACAGTGGAGTCAAGCTGGAGATTTGCAAGGGAAAGAAGCCCAGATTTCACACCACGATTTGGAAATTAAACAACACACTCTTAGAAAAACAGTGGGTCAAAGAGGAAATCTCAAAAGAAATCAATGACTACCTTGAAACAAATGATAATGATAACACAACATACCAAAATTTATGGGATGCAGCAAAAGCAGTACTGAGAGGGAAGTTTATAGCCATAAATTCATATATCAAAAAAGAAGAAAGAGCAAAAATTGAAGAACTAACTGCACATTTGAAGGAATTAGAAAAACAACAACAAAGTAACCCAACAGGAAGAAGAAGGAAGGAAATAACAAAGATAAGAGCAGAACTAAATGAAATAGAAAATAAGAAAGCACTTGAACAGATAAACAAGACCAAGAGCTGGTTTTTTGAGAAGATTAACAAAATTGACAAACCTTTAGCAACACTAACAAAGAAAAAAAGAGAGAAGATGCAAATACACAAAATAAGAAATGAGAAAGGCGATATCACCACTGACCCCACAGAAATAAAGACTATCATAAGAGGATATTTTGAAAAACTATATTCCAACAAAAATGACAATCTAGAGGAAATGGACAAATTCCTAGAAACACATAAACAGCCCATATTGACAAAAGAAGAAATTGATGATCTTAACAAACCAATCACAAGCAGAGAGATAGAATCAGTTATTAAAAATCTCCCAACTAAGAAGAGCCCAGGGCCAGATGGCTTCACAGGTGAATTCTATAAAACATTCCGGAAAGAACTGACACCAATCCTGCTGAAACTATTCCAAACCATCGAAACAGAAAGAACATTACCCAACTCCTTCTATGATGCCAACATTACCCTAGTACCAAAGCCAAACAAAGACATCACAAGAAAGGAAAATTACAGACCAATTTCTCTAATGAACCTAGACGCAAAAATACTTAACAAAATACTTGCTAATCGTATTCAACAACACATTAAACGAATTATACACCACGACCAAGTGGGATTCATCCCAGGTATGCAAGGATGGTTCAACATAAGAAAATCAATCAACGTAATACACCATATAAACAGATTGAAGGAAAAAAATCACATGATTATATCTATTGATGCAGAAAAAGCATTTGACAAAATACAGCACCCTTTCTTGATAAAAACACTCCAAATGATTGGAATACAAGGAAATTTTTTGAACATGATAAAGAGTATATATGAAAAACCTAAAGCCAATATTGTTTACAATGGAGAAATCCTAGACTCCTTCCCTCTAAACTCAGGAACAAGACAAGGATGCCCACTGTCGCCGCTCCTATTTAACATTGTCTTAGAAGTACTTGCTCGAGCACTGAGGCAAGAACCAGAAATAAAAGGCATTCAAATTGGAAAGGAAGAAGTCAAAATTTCATTATTTGCAGATGACATGATCCTATACATAGAAAACCCTGAGAGATCTACAACGAAGATTCTAGAACTCATAAATGAGTTTAGTAAAGTCGCAGGTTATAAGATCAATGCGCAAAAATCAGTAGCATTTCTGTACACCAATAATGAGCAAGATCAGGAGGAAATCAAGAAACAAATACCATTCACAATAGTAAATAAAAAAATCAAATACTTAGGAATAAATTTAACTAAAGAGGTAAAGAACTTATACACTGAGAACTATACAAGATTGTTCAAGGAAATCAAAGAAGACCTAAATAAATGGAAGACTATTCCTTGTTCATGGATAGGAAGACTAAACATTATTAAGATGTCTATCCTACCAAATTGATCTACACATTCAATGCAATCCCAATAAAAATCAATGCAGCCTTCTTTAAGGAACTAGAAAAACTAACTATGAAATTTATTTGGAAAGGAAAGAGACCCCGAATAGCCAAAGACATACTGAAAAAGAAAAACGAAATTGGAGGAATCACACTACCTGACTTCAAAACATACTATAAAGCTACGGTGGTGAAAACAGCATGGTATTGGCATAAGGAGAGACATATAGACCAATGGAATCGAATTGAAAGCTCTGATATAGAACCTCACATATACAACCACATAATATTCGATAAAGCCACCAAACCCTCTCAACTGGGAGAGAGTGGCCTATTCAACAAATGGTGTCTGGAGAACTGGATAGCCATATGTAGAAGAATGAAAGAGGATTACCATCTCACACCTTATACAAAGATCAACTCAAGATGGATCAAAGACCTAAATATAAGAGCCAAGACCATAAAAACCTTAGAAAGCAGTGTAGGGAAACATCTACAGGACCTTGTAATAGGTAATGGATTTATGAATATCTCACCAAAAGCACGAGCAGCAAAAGAACTAATAGATAAATGGGACTTCCTCAAAATTAAAGCCTTCTGCACCTCAAAGGAGTTTGTCAAGAAAGTAAAAAGGGAGCCCACACAGTGGGAGAAAATATTTGGCAATCATATATCTGATAAGAAACTTATAACTTGCATATATAAAGAACTCCTACATCTTGAAAATAAAAAGATAAACAATCCATTTAAAAAATGGGAAAAAGACTTAAACAGACACTTCTCCGAAAAAGAAATACAAATGGCAAGAAAGCACATGAAAAAATGTTCCAAATCTCTAGCTATCAGGGAAATGCAAATCAAAACCACAATGAGATACCATCTTACACCCATAAGATTGGCAGCTATGAAAAAAACAGAAGAATACAAGTGCTGGAGAGGATGTGAAGGAAGGGGAACACTCATCCACTGCTGGTGGGAATGCAGAAGGATCCAACCATTCTGGAGAACAGTATGGCGGTTTCTCAAAAAACTAGCCATAGATTTGCCATATGACCCAGCAATACCACTGCTGGGAATATACCCAGCAGAACTGAAAACAAGAACACAAACCAATATATGTACACCAATGTTCATAGCAGCATTGTTCACTATTGCCAAAAGTTGGAATCAACCCAAATGCCCATCAACAGACGAGTGGATCAATAAAATGTGGTATATACACACCATGGAATACTACTCGGCTGTAAGAACAAACACACTACAAACACATGTGATAACATGGATGAATCTTGAGAACCTTATGTTGAGTGAAGCAACCCAGACATTGAAGGACAAATACTACATGACCTCAATGATATGAAATAAACAAGCTGCCCTAGATAGCAAGAGACTGAACGATAGGCTTGCAGGAAATCGGAGGGTGGAGGAAGGATATGAGCCGATGTCTGCAGGGGTGGAATTTAAGACGAGATGGTGGTAAGTATGAACACAAAGAAGAGATAAAAGGGGGGCAAGGGGTTGCCTTTGCTTGGGGCTTTGCGGGTTTGAGGGTGGCTGGGGAGGGACGGGTGGGTAACGTTGCCCAAAAGTGGGGGGAGGGAGGGGTAGCATACGAACCAGGAGAGGGTCAGGTGTTGGTGGAGAGTAAAATGCCGAGAAAATCATATCAAAACATAATAAAGAGGGTTACCTGTTTAGAATGCTCGGAGGGGAGGGTCTGATGCAGGACGGGCTCCTGGGGAATGTCTAAATGCTCATTCTGCCAGAGTGGGTGACACCATGGGGTAGAAACCCAAGTAGTGAGAGTGGGGGTGGACCCACATCCTGGGGAGGACTAATGCCATCCAATAGAGGGAACTGTATCCCTCGAGAGAAAGGGTGGCTCCCAGGGCATTGGGGCAGTTGAGCAAGTTAGGCCCTGAACACTATTCCATCTATCTCTGGAAGTGGCTCCTCAGGAAACGGAGGTTGGCTATCACTGAGGGCACCAAGGTGGAAGGGAAAATGGACGTTAAATGTGTGGAACCAAAGTAAATGGGGGGTAAGAGAGGAGTTTCTTGAGAGTACACAAGGATGGATATAAAACATGTAATATTACACCATAACATATAGGAGATGACAGACTGATAATGTAAACCATAATGTAAAACATAGGATAACTAAAAATGTAAAGAACTGTGTATCCTAAAGTATGCACCATAATGTAAACACAGATGTCACCTTGTTAGAAAGCTAATGTCTCAGACTATGTACATCACTTTAAGTAAATATGATATGAATAGGGCGTAAGAGTATCACTGTGGAAGGGAAAAGGTTTTCTGGTGGATGTGTGGGAGTGCTGTATATTATATATATACATTGCTGTGGTCTAGGACTCCTGTGAAGAAAAGCTGAATAATTAGGGGGGGGGGGGGGGGGGAAAGAAAAAAAATAGGATGTGGAATTTTTTCAAGTCAACATTCTTTATCTAAGTTCTTTATCTAACTTTATCCAAGTTCTTTATCTATCCTTTAAACTCATCGCTATATGCCATTCCCTAGTAAGGGACCATGACATTATATTGGGCTTCAAATTTCGGGGAGTTCTGGATCACAGAGTGTTTCAACAATGGCAATGGAGGGATACTGGTATGGGATACCAATGACAGGTGATATATGACTGACAGGGAGCTGTACAGAACATATGTCCAGGGTGCATGGAAATGTTTGGATATACTCATAGTGGCAAAAATTAAAAACCACAGTAGGGGGGGTACTGGGTTCCTGGCCAGTGGTGCTCTGTCGTGGTCCCTAGGGGAGCAGCGACAGTCTCCCAGGTACAGTGGTGGGGACCGGGAGGGAGTGAGGGTTCAACAGTGAGCCCCTGATACTAATGACTATGCTTGTGAGCTGATAAACCCAAAATAATAACAAGGCCTAGAGCAACTTTGTGCCTGGGAATTTCCTTCTGTCAGCCTTCATGTTACTCAAATGTGGCCAGTCTCGAAGCCAAACTCAGCATGAAAATGCAATGCCTTCCCCCCAGCGTGGGACATGACACCCGGGGATGAGCCTCCCTGGCAACGAGGGACCACTATCAACTACCAACTGATGATGCAACTGGAAAATGACCTTATACGGAAGGTTCAATGCGGATCAGCAGAATATCCATGTCTACATAAAATACCATGACTTTAAAATGCTGTTTGACCTAAAGTAAGGGGGAAATGGAAAGGAGAAATGAGTTTATATGGCTACGAGTTTCTAAAAAAGAGTCTGGAGGCTGGCAGAAGGTTTGCCCTCATGCACAACTGAGCAGAGTCAGAGAGACAGATAAAGCAGATACAACCCCCAGATATTGGTTCCTTTGAGGGCTAAAGAGACCCATGGGAGTTATGGTCATGGCCGATGGGGTTAACTACCAGGGCAGATGGCCCCTCTTTGGAAATGGTGTTTATGTGTGATGAATCTGGACTCAGATGGGATCTCCCTTCATAAGACTTTCATGCTAATGTGCTGGAGGTGCAGTTAATGTTGGGGTTTAAGATATATTTAGGGGATTTGAATCTCTGGACTGACAATGTGATAGCCAGATCCTGAGCCTCAACAGACTCCAGCACCTACAATCTGATTTATTGGACTTACCACACTCAGCTAAGATGGAGGTGAAGAAGGACAACCACCACACCATGGAGCCTAGAGTGATTACAACTGAAAATGGGAGGATTGCATCCAGCATCCAGGTGGAATCTGAGCCTCCTCTTGACATAAAGGTGCAATGGACACAACCAATCCAGTGTCCACATAGAAGAGGTGGCATTGGATTGGGAAAAGTGGACATAATGGACAAAGGGTATGGGGAAAGGCAGGAAGAGATGAGAGGTGGAGGCGTCTTCGGGACATGGAGCTGCCCTGGATGGTGCTTCAGAGGTAATCACCGGACATTGTAAATCCTCACAGGGCCTACATGATGGAATAGAGGAGAGTATGGGCCATGATGTGAACCAATGTATATGAGGTGCAGAGGTGCCCAAAGATGTACTTACCAAATCCAATGGATGTGTCATGATGATGGGAACGAGTGTTGTTGGGGGGGGGGGAGAGGGGGCTGGGGGGGTGGGGTTGAATGGGACCTCACATATATATTTTTAATGTAATATTATTACAAAGTCAATAAAAAATAAAAAAATTATAAAAAAAAAAAAAAAAAAAAAAAAAAAAGGCTCCCAGGCCCTGGGAGAAACCTTCAAAGGCGAGAAGAATGAGCTCACCCTTCAGACGCTTTGAAGTACGTCCATGAAGCCTGGGATCCCTTGGTCCTCTCCTTCCTCAAACCCTGCCAAGTTAAGGGCCCCCCAACTACACGCTTTATATGGCCCATACCTGAAAAGCTAAGTGCCCCGGACTTGCAGGGACGTTCTCTCACCATTTAATAAGGAATGCCTGGAATATTGAGGCCGAAAAATATTTCTTAATTTCCTGTGCAATCTGAAGGCATTATCCGAGGGTTATTTTTGTTTTGTCTTTTTTTCAGAAATGGGGTTGCTGGAGCATTCCTCTTGGACATGTTCAGATTTGAATTAATTAGAATTCCTGTACAGTTTTCTTCGGTTATAATTATAGCTTAATTTGATTGCTTAATAGCTCTGGTTTTCGTAATGTTTAGCACCTGTTGTAAATTGCACAAGATAAATCACCTTCTACCTTCCACCGTGTTTATGCCTAACTTTTGCCTTTTTCCTTTCAGCTGGTGGGCTTGTGACAACAGCCAAGCGCTTTGCTCAGCCGTGCCCTTTCCACCAAGGAATTCTCTTTTGCAAGGCTATTTAACCAGAGAAGAAGTGACTTTTACTTAAATGCCTCCTTAAGACTGTTAGATTTTTTTTAAGGGGAAAAAATTTGAAAAGAAAAAAAAAAAAGAGTATTTCAGATGCTATAAACTCTGAGGACTGACCCCTGGTATTATGCAGACTTCCACCTAAGGGTCACCTTTTTGATGCACTGGGTGTATAGGCTTTTTTTCCTCCTTTCCTTTCTAAGATTATTAGCCAGCAGTGGAAGCCCTGCATCATTAATTGATTTCTCCCATGCATTGTGCTATGATACAATTTTTCAAGGCTGTGCATAATTGTGTTCTCGGTGCCAGCGTTCTGTGTTCTGTCCTTGTCATATTGTCATTGAAGGCTGTTTCCACCCTCTGTAATTGGAGATGTTCTACTTTTGGACAAAGGTGTGGGGGCAGCTCAGGGGAACAGCGCTGACATTTACTTCATCAATTTATTTTTATTGTTCCTACATTTATTGCAGCTATAACAGCCCTTTAATAGTTATATCTCCTCCCTGTAGGGTATTCTGGTATTTGAAATTTTTTTAACTCATTTGTTCTCATAGATAACAGTAAAGTGCATTTCAGGATAACCTTTAGGTTTCAATCTCCTCTCTTCTTTTGGCTCTGAGGCAGTCTCCGCTTTAAACTTTTACTGCATTGCCAGTCTAAAGGCCAGAGCGCCAAGTTCATTCTAGCACTGGAGTAACCACAAATTAGTGGTCCTGAAAATTTCAGGGAGGTTAGTCCTAAACCAAGAGTGCAGCTATTACCATAATTCAAAACTGGTCATCCTTTTAATAGGGGGGTTAAGGGAAGGGAGGCAGGAAGGAAAGAGCATGCAGGGCACCGATAACAGAGAATCCCTGTAAATACTAACTGGGTCTCACGTTACAATCTCTGGTCAAATAAGGATTATAATTAAATCTTTATGACTGATGAAGCCTCAGACTGGACCAATTCAGAGTCTCTGCCCTCCAAAGCTGAACACATGGGACACAATTAAGAGGAAACTACACTTGGTTTCACTGTTCTCCTCTTTGGCTGCTGCCTTCCTCCCCCAACCTCCATCTGAGCCCCACATCTCTTAGAAAAAGGTTGTCTTCAGGATAGCCTTGTAAATAAGCCTTTACCTGCAAGCCTACTTTGTTTGCCTACATTTTTATTATTTTTTACCAGCCCCATTAAAAAAATAAAAACCAATTATATCTACTTTCCTACCATCATCTCTTTAATAGAAGAAACATTCCTATGGGTGAGATACATAATAGTTTGTGCTCCAATTGCCAGCCTTTTGAAAACAAGAATTCCCTTAGAGTGATATCTGGGCACATTTCAAATGGAAGTCCTTCTTGTTTCTATCCCCCAATCCCTACAGGATCTTTATCACATCTTCTCTTCCCAGCAGTATCACCAGAATCTATCAGAACTCACTGCCTTCAGCTCACCAGAGAGGGCCAAACACCTTATCCACCATCATAATGCCAAATAATTAGCCAAGAAAAATGGTCCTGAGTTCTGTACTGTTTCTAGCCCCAGATGCCTTTCTCCGATCACTTCTAACATGAATATAAATCTGTGAAACAGCATTTCTTATGTGCCCCAGTTGCCACCACTGATAGGGTTGTTTCGAGCTAAATAAATTGGAGACTTCAGTGATAATAGGATGGGTCCAGTAAGACCTAAAAAAAACAGGAAGAGATTAAGTGGCCAAGATGTGTGTTCCTGGCCATGGATGCAGAGATGCTTGGTGCCTACTCCTAGTTGTCTGACCACACCCGCGAGGGCGACCCCATCCTAGAATGTTCCACTGGAGCGTCTAGAGCCAGAGAGGCCTTAACTTCCGTGCTTTCTAAGCAGGCTCTGCCCAGGGAGAGGCAACCCGCCCCTCTCCCATTCATCCCACATCTCTTCTACCTCCTTCCACCACCTTCTTCATTCCCATCACTTCCATTTGTAAGAGGATACTTTTCAGAAGACTCTTGTACTGCCATGGTGGTACATCAACTAAACCTGCAGAAATAGAAAATATAAGATGGAGAAGTAAATAAAATGTACAAAACCAAGAGGAAAAAAACATCACAGCCAGTCTTCATCCTGAATCCATGCTTGGGCAGGGAACCTGTAGAAGTGAACTGTTCCAGGCCTCAGCTTCCCCACAGGGCTACGCCAAAAAACACCCCAAAAGGTGCTGCTAAGTTTCAGATGAGGGTCGGATGTTTGGAGGCTCAGTTGGGATATTTTTTTTTAATTATTATTTTTCCGGTTGAAATTTATCCCTGGATAGTTACAGGAAGATACCACCAGTCGGCATTAAACCAGGTGAGGATATTTTAATATTTCCCCTTTACAGAACTGGCTTGAAATTCCAGGTCTTGTGTATTCAGGTTCCTGAATCCTTTCCATATCGTTGAAGATTTACAAATGAAAGCCAAAATGGGCAAACATACCGAAGCCTGAGTCCCGGTGACTTGGAGGATAAACCCACTGCCCTGGCAGGACCAGGAGTAGCTGACCTACCGATTTCTTTGCCCAATGGCAAAAGTTTTTCTTCACCAGGTGACATCTGAATCATGGATATAATTAGAGGTACTAACCAGCTGCAAGTTTCACTATCCACAGGCCACTTATTTTCAAGGATGCTGGAGCCTAATTGAGATTAGAGTTGCCAGGATCTAAATGACTAAAATTGCTGAGAGTTAATTTTGGTCAAGTCTGCTTTTAAATATGCACATGCATCTATGATAATCGAGTCAAGATTCAGGCCACAAGAAATGTCATGTAAAGGTGACAACGATGGCATTCTAACAAGGAAGAAGACCTTCCAGAAGGGATGCCTTCAGACTCAGAGGTGGGCCGCGAAGGTCAAAGGTGTGCGAGTTACGCACCTGAGCAGCAGACCCACCCAAAAAGGATAGGAAGAGATCAGGAAGCTGGGGGTGGGGTTCTGCCCCAGCAGGAGCAGATAAAGAAGCAGCTGTCTGCCATACGAACGAAAGGAGAAAGCCGCCCTCAGCTGGGAGGGCTGATGACACGGCGATCCACCCAGGCTGCTGCGCCACCCTTCCACAGCATTTCCAGGAAGGCAGTGCTGGCTGGTGAGGGACCTTGCCCACCAACCCCACCCTCCCTCAAATGGTACGACAGGTAGAGCTGGTGTCCAGGATGTGGAACAAATGTGACCGGTGCCCAGGGCTGAGCTACTCTTACACCCGAGTTCATGGCACACATCATTTGTGACCCACGCGAGTTCCCCTCACTTAATCTTTTCATTTTCGCTCTTCATTTACCTACTCCTTTCTCCATCCCCACCCACAGCAGTTGGCACCCTCTCTACTTCTTTCAACCTTCATCTTCTATCTTTGGATCCTCTGGGGCTGGTTCAGAGTGATACCATGTTCATTTGGCATTTGGTACTTCAGAATGATTTCTAACTTTTCATTTTAGTCAGGGCTGCCCTAACAGAGAGTCTCTCAGAGATGCAGATATTTGTTGACTTGACCAAAAAAAATGACAGCGGTGGATTTCAAGGACAACTGTAAAGCACGTATGCACATTTGTATATGGTTGTGCAGATTGTTGGTGTAAATGGTGCCCATAGAATGTACAGCCCGTATAATTGGGCATGGGTGCTGCTGTTAAAATGTTTTCTGATGTCCACTATTGTTTTTTTTTTTGCTGGGTTGAACATCATTAAGATTTTCTTTTTTTGGACATTTCATTGACTTTTTTTTTTAAGATAGATTACCTAATTGTTACATTAAAAATGTAGCAAGACTTTCTTTTAATTTTAGGATTTTTTTATTTTAAAGAGAATATAAATAAAAATAAATGAGTTTAGAATGATATAACATTATAAGTTAAAGCAGGGAGCAGATGTGGCTTAAGCAGTTGAGAGCCTGCTTCCCACATAGGATGTCCCAGGTTCAGCCCCCAATGCCTCCTAAAAACCAAAAAACCAATTCAGGGGAGTAAGTGTGGCTCAGTGGTTGAGCACTGGCTTCTCACATACAAGGTCCAGGGTTCAATCCCTCATCCTGGTACCTAAAAAAAAGAAGTTAAAGCAACCATCTTCCCTCACCAGCACCCCTCCAATCCCAGTGCCACAGATAAACACTGTTCTCCTCGTATATTCTTCCAAACCTGTGTTATACATATACAAGAATAACATACACAAATATTTTTATTAATTGAGATAATGCTATACATACTGTTGTATTAATACTATGCACTTCTTTCTCTTATCATATTTTGGACAAATATATAAGGATCTCATTCATTCTTTTTAGTAACTATACAGATTTATAGTATCAATGTACTATTACTTATTTAACTATTCCCCTAATGATGGACATTTAGGTAATTTCCAATTTTGGGTATTATAAACAACATTGCAATAAACCTTTATGTGCGTGTCCCATCTATACAATTCCTTGTTGGATAAATTGTTAAAAATGACATTTCTATGTCAACAAGAATGCATATTTTGAATTTTGATATATATTATTGAATCTACTTTTTAAACAAATATTACCAATTTACGTGCCCATCAACACTATTTGAGAGTATGTTACTTCACACCCTGTTAACACTAGGCATTATGAGACTCTTCAAACTTTGCCAATTCAACAAGTGAAAATGGTATACTGTTTTAATCTGCCTTTTTAAAAAGAACTATGGGATAATCTTATGCTTATTTGTTGGCCACATATGTCTTTTTCTTTGAGATAACTACTCATGGTCTTTGCCTATTTTCCTATTAGAATATTTGTCTCTTTATTGAGTTGGAAGAGCTCTTTTCATATTAAAGAAATAATTATTACAAAAGTTTTCCCCGGTTAGTCATTTTTTCATTTCATTTACAATATTTTTGCTGTGTAGATCAGTTAGCAATGCTTTATTCACTTCTTAATAATATTTTGCCATATGGAAATTTCAGATACTTTTTAAGAAGTACAAGGGTTTGAACCCAGGACCTCTACATGGGAGGCATGCACTCAACCACTGAGTTATATCCATTCCCCAGAAATTTCAGATTTTATATAATCAGACTAATCAGTTTTCTTTAACAGCTTCCATGGTTTTATGTTCCATCATGCTTCTTAGAAATGTCTGCCTTCTTCAAATATCATTAAAAATTTCGTTCACTTTTTTGTGATGAATATTTCACAGTTCATTTTTTCTTTTTACATCTAGGGATCTCAATTTGTTTTGCTAAATGACTTGCCAGATATCTTAACACTATTGAATAATGTAGCAATTCCCCCTTGATTTGCAATGTCACCTTTATAAGTTAATAAAGTTCCACATATATGGATGTATTTCTGAACTTTTATTTTGTTTTTTTTTTTTAAACAGAATATACTTTCTTTTTTTTTTGAAGATCTATTTATTTATTTCTCTCCCCTTCCCCTCCCCCCACCTTGGTTGTCTTTTCTCTGTGTCTATTTGCTGCGTCTTCTTTGCCCACTTCTGTTGTTAGTGGCATGGGAATCTGTGTTTCTTTAGTTGCGTCATCTTGTTGTGTCAGCTCTCCGTGTGGGCAGCGCCATTCTTAGGCAGGCTGCACTTTCTTTTGCGCTGGGCGGCTCTCCTTATGGGGCGCACTCCTTGCACGTGGGGCTCCCCTACGCAGGGACACCCCTGCGTGGCACGGCACTCCTTGAGCGCATCAGCACTGCGCATGGGCCAGCTCCACACGGGTCAAGGAGGCCCGGGATTTGAACCACAGACCTCCCATGTGGTAGACGGATGCCCGAACCACTGGGTCAAGTCCACCGCCAACAAAAATGCGCTGTTTTCCCTGACCGGGAATCGAACCCGGGCCATGGCGGTGAAAGCGCTGAATCCTAGCCACTAGGCCACCAGGGATTATTTTGTTTCATTGCTACATCTCTCTTTTTCCTGAACTAGTGTGGCACTGTTGTATTACTCTAGCTTTACAATATATTTTGGTTTGGTAGGGTGCTTTTAAAAGAAACAGAGTTTATAAAAAGCACAAACAATCAGAACCTTATCGTAGACAAGAGATTTTCCTTTCATGAAAAATATTCAGAGAAAGAATTTGAATTTATTTTTAAAAAGAGTGAGCAATCAATAAACGAATAAAACATTTAATAAGCAATCAATAAACCAATAAAACATTTACTATCCTTACTTTTTTAAGAAGAATTTAATGACAGAATTGGCAGAAAGCATAAGGCTGTGTCCCCAACCTAAAGTAATCATATAGATAAAAAGATAAAAATACATAGATGATCCTATAAAAAGGTACCAGACCACAAGTACCAGGGTGGTTAAAAGAAAAGGGAATGCCTGTGGGTTCAAGTGAACAGAAAAGGCCTCTCAGAGCCGCTGATGGATGGACATAATACCACTACAGAGCCCTTGAATGGTCAGGATGGAGGCAGGTCTCTTTCTCCTGGAGATATGCTTACAGGTTGTGCATTTGTTGTTATTAATAAGATCAGAGGTTCATTGAGTGCTGACTGTCTACCTGGCACTGCTCTAAATGCGTTACATGGGAAAGCAGTTGTGGCTCAACTGATAGAGCATCCACCTACCATATGGAGGGTCCAGGGTTCAAACCCAGGGCCTCCTGACCCGTGTGGTGAGCTGGCCCTCACGTAGTCCCACCACGCACAAGGAGTGCCGTGCCACGCAGGGCTATCCCCCGCATAGGGGAGCCCCACGTGCAAGGAGTGCACCCCGCAAGGAGAGCCGCCCCAAGCAAAAGAAGCACAGCCCCCCCAGGAGTGGCATTGCACACACGGAGAGCTGACGCAGTAAGATGACACAACAAAAAAGTGACACAGTTTCCGGGTGCCGCTTGACAAGAATGCAAGTGGACACAGAAGAACACACAGCGAATGAACACAGAGAGCAGACAATGGGGGGGGGGGGAGGGGAGAGAAAGAAATAAAATAAATCTTTAAATAAATAAATAAACGCATGTGTTACATGGATCATCTCGTTCAAGCTTAGAACAACCCTGCGAAATAAGTACATTCTCTCCTTAGGTCTGTTTCACCGAGGAGCAAACCCAGGCCCTAGCCCAGTCACCGAGCTAGTCAGTGGCAGAGCAGAACCCAGGCCATGTGGCTCCAGAATGCTCACTTTTTAAATCCTTTTGTTTTGTTGCCTCCAAAGTCAGAGAGAGGGCTTGATCTAATGCATCGCCTCTGTCCAGAGGCCAGGCTTGCCTGGAGCACTCCTCTTCTGAAAAAGCTCAGTAAAGGATATGAATGTGTATCTTCAACTGAAAATCAAATTACTGGATAGTAAGAAACAGCAGCGTGATTCATCCATTCACAGTTTCAGTCTTGCACACTCAGAGCCTCAAGAGTCTCTATGCTGACTACTGCTTTCATTGAGGAAACGATGGATGTGGCAGGCAGCCCTGCCAGCACAGCCTGCACGGCCCTGTGCTCAGGGTGAGAGACACAAGCTTGCAGGAGAGCCTGGACTTCCGGAAGGGCTGGAGGCCCCTGAAACACTGGCCCCCTGGCCAGAGACTGCAGTTGGTTCCCATCAGCACTTGCAGTTCCTCTCCTGCAGCAGAGGTCAACAGCTCACACACTCTTACTGGCCTCCAATGCCGTCTGGTCACCTGGGTGACCCCTGCTCACCTGGGACCAGGGTGGCCTCTGTCTGACTTCATCCCAGACTGACAGCTGGCGTCACACTCACCCAGACAGCCGGCTCTCTGCGCCCGACGGAGAAGTGTCTCCTGCTCTGCCTTGCAAAGGGAAAAGGGAGAGAGAGAAATGCAGGCCAGTTCTGTTCATCCGTGGCCACGGAGTGGGGTAGGTCCCTGGAATTAAGGAGATAAGATGAAAACAAAATGCCAGCTGCAAGTATTTCTGACTGTAAGAGAGAAACAGGGCCGATGGACTCCCAAAGTCCGGTGCCAGGAATTGTTGGAAACAAAAGCCCTCTGGTAGGCAGGGTCAGGCTAGAGCACAAAGCCCCATTGTTAGTCTACACCAGCGGTTTTCAAACTTTTCTTTTTAAGCCATGGAGCCGTTTACAACCCCTCAGCCATGCCCTTGACGTCTGGGAGGGCTTTCAGGTAGAGCCCATGACCTGAAAGAAAACAATGTCACTCTGAGCCCATCGCGAGCGCACGGCATGGAGACAATAGTGCAAAATATCAATTTTCCCATCCAGCCGCCTCTCATTCCTTACAGAGGCTGTCTCCGATGGGCCCCTGGGAGTCCCTTCCCTCTAGCGTCCCTCCCTGTTTTCCCCCCTTCCAGACACCCCCTTCCCCGAAAACATGAAAGCTGGTCAGGTCTGGCGGAGCCTGGCTCCCGGCTCCAGGCTTGAAAGGAAACGCTTGGTCCTTACCTCACCTTCCGAATGTCCACAGCCGTGCGGCAGGGGAGCCTCCGCGGGCCATGGTGCCAACAAATCTCTGCCTCATTTCCACCATTGTCTCCCCATAGAGGGGGGGAATAAAAGGAAAGAGAGAAACAATGAGCCAAAAATCCCGACCCTACCCCCTAGTTTTTTTCCAAAGACTAGCAGATGCATGAAAGAGGTGTTGAGATACCACTCTCATCCCAGCAGGGCAGGTACGACCACCTCGCAGAAACTCAACTGGAAAGCCCTCTCCTGGGTGAGGCCCGGTGAATTCCTTTTGGGAATTAATCCAAAGTCCCAACCCACAGGACCAGAAAGCACCACAAGACAATGATTCTTAACAATGGGGGGGGGGGGCACAAATCCTTTAAGTGTAGGATAAAAGTGAAAAAGCACATATAAACATTTTGCATCCACTTTCAGGAATGCAGAAGGCCTCCATCTTAGTGTTTTTTTTCCTTCATTTCCTACCCAGTTCACTTTTCCCCCATTTTATTATCAATTGTATTGAAACGTATTCATAAACCACACAATCCATCTAAAGCGTACAATCAATGACATTTGGTATAATCACAGAGTTGTACATTCATCACTTCAATCAATATTCAAGCATCTCAGGCCCAGTTTTAAAGCTATCCTGTACCATTTCAGATTCAGTTCCAGAGATGGAGAAATTTTCATCAAGCTTGTTTTTCCTACTGGGTTCAAAGTTAAGTATGTTTCCCAGTTCTCATGCATGTAAGTGGGGTGTTTGACTGATTCCTGACAATGGATGTGGGCAGAAGTGCTAAGTCTCTTCCAGCTGCAGGCAGTAAAGAACAAGCCTGCCTTCTCCAGTCTCTATTCCCGAGTCTACCAGCTGGATGACTCCAGGGAGACTCTGAAGCCATATGTTGAAGATGATGGAGTCTTTACATGGAAGGAGCTTGGGTCCCTGAATGACAACATGAAGTAGAAACCAACCCTAACCCCAACCAATCCATGTAGGACTGTGATGTGAGCTAGAAATAAACTTTCATTATGGCATGCCACTGAGATTTGGGGGCTGTTTGTTACTTACAACAGCTAGCACAATTATTACCCCGACTAACACAGGGTTGCTTCATACAATATCCAGTCCAAGCATCACCCATGACTGCTGCCTTTCACCCAGATTGAGTGGTTTTCTGCCCTAGCTGTAGATGAGAATCACTTCAAGACCTTGGTCTTTAAAAAAATGCCTGGACATACCAAGATTCTGATTTACTTTACAGGGCTAGAGCCCGGGCAGCAATAATTACAAAAGTCCTCAGGGGTGCCAGTGTGCGACCAGGGTTGAGCAGCACTGTTGCAGACAAAGCCCATCCACCTCACTCGAAAAAGGGACAGGCAAGTGGGACGTGCTGAGTGCCCAGAAGCACTCTCTCCTCCTATGCCGCAGACAGAATGTGTAAAACGGTACAGAGCTGGACTTCTGACAATAGACTGGCAGGCCCATGGAAGCAGGCCTGGGGGCCCAGGTGCCCGGCCACTCTCTATAAAGGCTGGTTTCCTCGTAATGTTTCTGGAGTTGGCTTCCATAGGACTGATCTTCAAGAAGCCTGTCTCCTATGGCAGCTGAGACTGGCCAGGGGGAGATCAGGTCAGGGCTGTTCCTTTCCTAGCAGGAGCCAGGAGGCCTGGTCTACAGTGTGAGGAGGCAAATCCTCCAACAATGCGGCACGGCTGTGCCACGGGGCTGGCTAATTTCAGGGTGCTAAGCCTTTGTATGTCCACTCAGTGACAGCAACAGGAGTTTTGCAGGTTGCTCAGAGGCTCCATTAGGAAACTACCCCTTCTCCAGGCTCCTTCTAGGAGGTCAGGAAGCGAGCAGGTGGCTAGGCCCAGCTACGGCCTTCTCTGCCATCAGCCACCATGCCAAGGGGGACCTCAGGAACACAACAACTCTGTGCGGGGCTTTGTGTGAGCACTTTACGTCCAGGGCCTCATTTAAGCCATTCATCCAAACTCAAAAGAAGGAACAATCATAACTCCATTTTAACTTCAGTCCAGACAGGTTAAGTAACTGTCTCCAAATCACACAGCAGAAAGAGCACCCAGTCCCAATACTTCTAATTTATCAACACTTTCCCAACTTCTCAAAGAATTTTACAAAGACAGACACCCCTGGGTAAGGTAATATCTGAAGGTTTCACCAGTTATCACCTTGGTTCTCAGCTAAAAGTGCATGTGGAATTGGCTGATGGTCACCTGAGAACAAGGAAAGGTGGACCAGGCAGCCATCTTGGGCTCTGGGGCCAGGGAAGGGCTGCTGGTTGCCGAGGCAGGAGGCGGGAAGGCCCGGCCAGTCACTCAGATCACCTGGTGAGGCTGGGCCACCCTGCCCCCGGGGCCACAATCCCACCTGACCATAATGGCTGCAGCAGGGTCCCTCTTTCCCAGGCCCAGGGGACAGAGGGTTTGAGACTTCGCGCAGGTGGCGCCACACACGTGAGGAGAGATGAGGGAGGAACTCCGGGTGGGCAGGCCTCACACCGACCCCACCCCACCCCACTCACCCACCCTGACTACAGACAGGGGCCAGACTCGCAGCTTCAGGCCTCCAGGACCCTCCAGGACCCTCCAGGACCCTCACCAAAGCTTCCTGTAACATCTCACGTCTATGAGACTGGAAGGCGGGGCGCAGCGCCGTGTGGCGGGCTCCCTGGCCCCTGCCCCTGGCTACAGTCTTTGTCAGAGCAGGTGGGAGGCACCTAAGGCGGGACAGCGACCAGGGTCGCGGGGGCACTGCCCGCTCCCAGGCCCGCGCGCGGGGGCCGGAGCTTTGCGGGAGGCCCGCCCACGCCAGGCGCCCGCTGCTGGCCGCGCTCACGGCTCTGGGCGCTTTTCGTCTTTAAATCCATTTCGCACGTTATTACACATTCCTGTGTGCAATTTACAAAAAAAAAAAAAATCTATAATTTATGAAAGCTGTCATTTGATAGGGTCTTTACTCAGCCTGGCTGGAACTTCTAAAGTACTTCTCTGTAGGCAGCGAATCACTCCCCTTTGATTACCATGCGATTAGTTTGTTCAACTGATGGCCTTTCTTCTCTAAGATACGCATTGTGTCTTCTGCCTCCTATGCTGTTCCTAAGAATTTAAATGAGCCATTTTATTTCTCCCTCCAAGCCGGAATCCACACACCCGGCCCCACCCTTCAGCCTCTCCATTTAGTCCGCCTAATAAACAGCAGCGCGGTTTCCGAGGGCCCCCTCTAATGGGGAATTTTATGTTGTTTCTGACACTGTTTGTTGTGCTTCCCACAAGAGCGAATGCTGCTAAAGATTGAGAGACAGTGACATAAATGTCAGGGAAACGCCTCGGTAGTGTCAAGCCTAATTAGACGCTTGCACTTGGGGGACAACTGCGGGTATCATAAAACTCACAGCTCACCCTCTCAGCACAAGCCTGGAGTCTGGCAGATGGGCCAGGGCAGAAGAGAGGGATAGAACCGGACTGGAGAACAGCTTAACTGGGATGGTGAACGCAGCCTCTGGCTCTGTTTAGGTCAGTCTTGTCCTGGGAGTGCCCATAGGAAAGTCATTGTGTGCATCGGCCTTCAGGCTCAGTGCCTAGGGCCTGGGGACTTGCCAAGAGCCAGAAAAAATGTTCAAGATGGGGAAAATAAGGGGGGTTCCAAATTACAAAACAGAAACAGCAAAATCAAAACGATAATCAAAGTCATAATTAACAAAGCAAATTATAAAAATTATTTCACATTTTACAGCATAAATATGTGTGTTCCACACACGAGCATGTACAAACACATATAGTGGAATATATGTGCATTTTAAAAATGAATACCATGTGGGGTGAGGCTTCCAAACGTCAGCGACTTAGCACCGCTGAAGGTCGTAAAGAGCCCAGTTCATACATCCAAAGCGCAGGGTCTTGGGAGAATCCGTTACGTGAAAATGACATCGCTAATAGTCAAGTCCTTCAGCACCAGGCCAGCTACACTGGGGGGACATGCAGAAGTGAAGGTATAGTCCCTGTCCTCACACTGTTAGGCTCTATTTGAGAAGATATGACTGCGCTACAAAATGCAATTCACTTATTCCTTCAGTCAGTATTTTTGAGCACCTGTTACATGCCAAGCCATGACCTCAATCTTGGAAACAAAAGTGAACAAAGATAGAAAACTCACTGTCCTTGTGGAGCTTACAATACAACAGTGCTACAAACAACAGTATAATAAAGTACTAAATTCGGGAAGCAGACATGACTTAACTGATAGAGCGTCCGTCTACCATATGGAGGGTCCGGGGTTCAAACCCCGGGCCTCCTGACCCATGTGGTGAGCTGGCCCAAGCGCAGTGCTGACCCACGCAAGGAGTGCCGTGCCACGCAGGGGCGCGCCCACATTGGGGAGCCCCACGCGCAAGGAGTGCACCCCGCAAGGCGAGCCACCCCGTGTGAAAAAAAAGCACAGCCCACCCAGGAGTGGCACTTCACACACACACAGAGCTAACACAGCAAGATGATGCAAAAAAAAAGAAACGCAGTTTCCCAGTGTTGCCAGATAATGCAAGCGGACGCAGAAGAACACACAGCGAATGAACACAGAGAGCAGACAACAGGGGGGAAGGGGAGAGAAATACGTAAATCTTTAAAATAAATAAACTACTAAATTCAACATGCACTCCAATGGCAAAAATGCCCAATATTAGAGGACAGCGGGGAGCAGAAGAAAAGGGGTTGCCCAGCTCTTCAAGGGCAGCAGCATAGAAGGACCCATTGCTCAGTCACCCATTCTGCAGCCTTTGCTCCTCCACAGGTGTGGACAGAGAATCACAAAGACCTGTTTTTGCTCACAGGAAAATATTATATACATGGGTAAAAAAAAAAAAAATGCATGTGAAAAGGCATATTGGAAACTCTCAAATGCAATGTGAATTATATGTCATATTATGTATGTGACACATTCTCTTTATTCACCAAAGTTGAGATGTTGGTATTGTGCAGAAATCCGTGTTGAATCATTTTCTACTCCCAAGTTTTACCCAGATAACTCTTTGCTAACTTGAGCCAGCTTGTACATAAATAGCCCCAATCCTCTTCAAGCACACCTTAGAACTCCACTAGGTAGATAGAACACTAGCCACCTCAAAACAGCATTCAGGGGAGCAGGTATAGTTCAGTGGTTGAGCGCCTGCTTCCCATGTATGAGGTCCTGGGTTCCATCTCCAATACCTCCTAAAAAAAAAAACAGCTTTCTGAGAAGGACAGTCTGTGAACTCAATCCAAAGGGGCTTTAGTTGCTGAAAGGCGAAGAGGCGCCTGTTGAGATGAATTCACTTCTTATCAAGAATATCCAAGGTGCGGATTTCAAGGCAAGGCCCAAAGCATGTGGTGCAGTGCCGCTGTATTTTAGCAAGACAAAGGGGGTTCATTTCCTACAGCGGTATGCCAAGTTTACCACTTTGTTTCCAATTTTCTGAGCATTGTTTTAACTTACTACTCAAAATAAACCCTAAAGTAAATAAAATAATTATTATTAATCCCACTGTACAGATGCAGAGAATGAGACAAAGCAGGCTTAAATGAACTGCCCAAGGTCAGCTTTCTTGGCTCACTCCATGCCTCTCTCTAAGACCATGGTGCCAAGAGCTCCTTGGGGATCATCAAGCCCAGAGCTGACCTCCCCTGAGATGACCAGGATTATTTTATGAAAAAACGCCCACCATTCATTTCCCTACCAGACTCTTCCTATAACACACACTTGTCCAGTTGCCCTGGAAATTCTTCCCTGAACCTTTCCTTCCATCCTCCAAGCACCCACTGAAATACAAACAACCCAGGCACACACAATTTAGATCTTTTCAAAACCCAATCCTCAAGTGTCTAACCTATTCAGCAAATTAAAAAATAGGATGCCCCGTTAAATTTGAATTTCATATAAATAACAAATAATTTTTAGTGTAAGTACATCCAAGTAATAGATGAGATATACTAAAAAAAAAAAAAAGTTTTGCTGATTGCACTGCACAAAACCAGTTGTTCAAATGGAATCAGAGTCTACAAACCTCCTAATCTAAAAGTCAAATGCTCTCTGCCAGGCCTAACCATATCTTGGTCCTATTTGCAATCAGCTACAAAGGTGAGCAATCTGATCAATTGTCAAGATACCCAAGGGTGGGTGGAAAAGTCAAAGGTAATTTTGTTCCTGACTCCTCTGACATTATGTCTCAAGAAATCAAGACCAGAAGAAATTCGGTCTACATATGTGGACAGAACTCAGAATCCTCAGAACCTGTAACAGTCATACCCAAGAGGCTCTTTGCACCATTCTGAGTCCAGTGGCTATGAAGATTGCCATTTTTCTGCATCCTTTCCTCAGTGATACTCAAACCCCCTGCTCCCTTGCTGTGATGACTTTTCCTACAAGTCTGGTACACTGGTTGGCACCTAGTAGGCTTAATTCTTATTTGTGGAAAAATAAAATGCAAGGCATATTGAAAACCATATTTCTAATAGGTTTGCTCAAGTTGGATAAAACTGCAAAGAGTCAGAAAGGAGAAAGATGTGGAGAAAGACATAATTGCTTCCTTTGGGAGAAAAATATCTAGGTCCAAAGACGTAGGGGATCTGGCCCCCAAAAAGGAACAAGAAAACATAACTTTAGCAAGGCGAATGCAAGCTTTCCCCTCAGAACAATGCGTGAATAAGTACTCACTAATACTCTGACTGGTAAAAAGAAAACAATAACTAGTCCCACAGTGGGGAAGTTCCCCCCAAGTACTGAAGAGCTCATGAGCTCATTTCTGTTTTCAGGGTTGGGGGTGGCTGCAGGGGGCAGGAGCCCTCAGGAAAGATGTTACTGAAACCTTAGCTCAACATCCACCCCATTGGGAAGGCAGCTCCTTTGGTGTGTTTTTAATCCTCTACTGTTTGTTTTAGAATAAAATAGGAAGAAAAAGAAGAGCATCTGAGGACTTTATTCTTTATTATTTTTATTTAGCATATTGCAATGCATTTACAGCTCATACCTCCCACCAATATAGCCTGTAGTGGTTTGAAGCTGGATGTACCCCGGAAAGACATGTTCTTAAATCTAATCCATTCCTGTGGGTGTAAACCCGTTTAAGTAGGATCTCTTGATGAGGCTACTTCAGCTATGGTGTGACATACCTCATTCAGGATGGGTCTTAATCCTATTATTGGAGTCCTTTATAAACAATGAATACAGAGAGAGAGAGAGAGACCAAGGAAGCAAGAAGGTGAAATCAATGAAACCTGAAAGAGAAGGGAGAGACCAGCAGACATTGCCATGTGCCTTGCCAGTGACAGAAGAACCGAGGGTCCAGGTAGCTGGTCTTCAGGAAAAAAAGCATTGCCTTGATGATGCCCTGATTTGGACAGTTTCTGGCCTCAACACTGTAAGCTGTAACTTTTCTGTAATCTAAAACTTTTTTAAAAAATGAAGTTTATTGTTTGAAAAAAAAAAACTGTAAGCTAATAAATCCCCATTGTTCAAGCCAACCCATTTCATGGTATTCGCTAGAGCAGCCGAGGAAACTGAAACGCAGCTCAGTTTTTTGAGGTGGTGTGGAGAACTGAAAAGAAAGGTGGGAAACTACTAGAAAATCCTGTTGCAGGAACATAGAATGGGGAAGGGGGAGGTCCTAGAAAAGATTACACCCTCTCACTCCAGTCCTCCCTGTCACTGGCCAGGGGCAAGGTAAACTGAACCGGGATGGGGAGAGAACACACAGCAAACCAGCAGGAGCTAAGAGTCAGGAAACAGGGGCCTGGCCAGGCCAGTTGCCCACACTGGCTCCGTGACAGTGGACATGCCCTCCCTGAGGGTCACCTGGACACAGACACAGGACCTGCCCTCAGGGTACTGGAGTCCAGAGGGAAGACAGACACACAAAGGCAATCATCACACTGTAATGCACAGTGGCTGGCAGGCAAGCTAAGTACACGTGCAGGGCAGCAAAGCTGTGACAACAACAAAAGAGAGAGGGACATATTTAAGAGAATTTAAGAGAATTTTATTTTGGCTATTTCTCCAAAAATGCATCCTAGTAAAAACCAGAATTTTGTTGAATTTTTTACAGTATATGGTTAAGAACATAGATTCTTGAGCGATTCTGTAGTTTTCGAAGCCCAGAACAGCCATTTATTAGCTCTGGGACCTTAAACAAGTTATTTATCCTTTTCTGGTCTCTTCCATAAAATGAGGAGAGCATGTTATGTGATTGTTGTGAGAATTAAATGAGTTTGACATATGTAAATCCTGCTGCATAGTAAGTGCTCAGTAAGTGTGAGCTACTATTATTCTGACATCTGTAGTTTAGTAGTCTTTTTATTTTAGCCTGCATATGAAGAGTAAGACATCTTAATCTATTCAGGGTTTAGAATCTCTGAAAATCTTAATATGGTCTGATGATAAATTAATTATGGCAGAGGTATGCCTGGGGCAGTTTTGCGCAAGCATTTCCTAGGCTGCTCAAGCAAATACAATGAAATGGGTTGGTTTAAACAATGGGAATTTGTTAGCTTACAGTTTTGAGGCTAAAAGAAAGTCCAAATTAAGGCATCATCAAGGCGATGCTTTATTCCCAAAGACCACTGCTTTGAGGCTGGCTGCTGGTGATCCTTGGTTCCTCTGTCACATGGCAAAGCACATGGAGGCATCTCCTGATCTCTTTCTCTGTCACATGACAAGGCACATAGTGACATCTCCTGGTCTCTCCCTTCTCTTCCAGGTTTTGTTGGTTTCCTTTTCTTACTTCCTGTGGCTTTTTCTCTCTCTCTGTCTGAATTTCATTCTCTTATAAAAGACTCCAGTAATAAGATTAAGACCCATCCTGATTGAGGTGGATCACGTCTTAACTGAAATAGCCTCATCAAAGAGTCCTACTTAAAATGGGTTCACACCTACAGGAGTGGATTAAGTTTGAGAACATGTTTCTGGGGTACATGCAGCTTCAAACCACCATGTTTCCAGAAGGAACTCCTCATCCAGTCTGCAGGAGAGAGGAGAGTAGTCAAAGAGAGTTTCGTACAGCAATACTTGACACTGAAATGCCAGAGGATTGTCCAGGTGAAGGGAAGAGAAGCAGATTGTGCAAAGGCCAGGGGCAAGAAATAGGAAGAAGAGCAACAGGATAAGAGGGTGGACACAAGAAGACAGGGAACAGCAGGGCCACTACAGACAGCTGCCTGAACCCAGGAGAGATGTGCTGGCTTGAAACAAGGTAGTGGCAATGAACCGGGTAGTGTATCTCGTTTTAGGAGAGCAATTCTCCTACCTGCAGTAACTGACAAGACACAGTGATTGATTAGTTATGAAGGCAAGGTGGAAATTGACTTCTCCCCAACTGCTGGCTTGGACAGCTGTAAAGATGGTGATGCCATTTGCTCAAACAGGAAATAGAGGAAGAGGAGATGAGTTAGGGACAGGGCAAGTGAAAGAAGGAACTAAGTTTATGACTAGGATTTGGGACCATTTACCACTGAGATTTCTGTAAAACAGAGTTAGGTATGTCCAGGACATAATAGGATATGCAAAGAAAATAATTTAAAACCCAATAGCCAGCTCTTATGTATATTTTTTTTTAGTTTTTTTTATTTCTGCCCCCTCCCCCCCATTCCTCCCATTCCCTCCATTCCCACCGTTGTCTGCTCTTTGTGTACATTCACTGTGTGTTCTTCTGCATCTGCTTGTATTCTCATTAGGCAGCTCTGGGAACTGATCCTGAAAACTTCCAGAGTGGCAGAGAGGCGATTACTCTCTTGTACCACCTCAGCTCCCCTGTTCTGCTATGTCTTGTTATTTTCTCTCCTCTGTGTCTCTTGTTATGTCATCTTGCTGCGCCAGCTCTCCATGATGGCTGGGATCCTGTGTGGGGCAACTTTATCCCACATGAGGCAGCATTCCCACATAGGGCTGCTCTCCTGTGCAGGGTCACATTCCCGCATGGGCCAGCACTCCGCATGGGTCAGCTTGCTCTCACCAGGAGGCCTGAGCATTGAACCCCGGACCTCCTATATGGTAGATGGGAGTCCAATTGGTTGAGCCACATCCATTTCCCTATATAAATTTTTATAGACTAAATAATGCCATATGGTTGTTTAAATTCCTATGAGATGAGACCAAGTATGACAATGATAATATATATCAACCATTTACTATGCTAAGTATTTTTACATACATTAACTCATTTAACCTTACGTCAATGCTGAGAGATTGAGGAAATGCTATATTAACCCATTTTTACAGTTTCAGAAAACTGAGGCTTAAAACTAAAAATTAACTAACCCAACTAATACCACACAGCTGGAAGTAGCAAATCCATATAAACTGTTTTCCCTTTTGACAGATGAAGAAACTGAAGATCAAATAGGATAAGGAACTTGCACAAGGTTACAAAGCCAGGACGTTGTGGTGCCAACTCTAGCACCCAAATCTGCTACTTCAGAAGTCCAGTGCTCCACACACTCAGGCTTTATGAAATGGTTGTTATTTGCACAAGGCAAGAATGAGAAGATTATAGGGGTAACATCAGCTGGGAGCTATCAGGCAGACACTATGTTCAAACAGGGCAGGAACTGCTTATTTCCTTGTGCAGCCTCATAAGAGCAAGACACTTCATGCCAGCCTGTTGGTGGTGATGATGATAGGGCCTGGAAGCTGCTAAAAGGGGAGCTCCAGTGCTGTTCACACTTCAATTAAGACCCAAAGTCCTTCATGCCCCTAGAGTTCTTGATGAGAAGCTTGGAAGCCAGCACTATCTTTTCTTTCTATATTATTCAAGGCAGGGGGGAACTGGGACTGTAGTTGTGCTTGTGTTCATTCATTCAGCAAAACTTACAACACCGGAGCAGCTACTAAGTGCCACCACCATACCAGGCACACCATACACAGAGATGAACCAAGCCGACGTTCTCCATTATGCAGCACTCCCAGACTTCAATGACCCAGTTATTCATGCCACACACTGGTTGGAGGGTGAGTTGGGTGACATGTGTCCCTACCTGAAAGCTGCCCTGAGATACTGGCATTTGTGGATATAGTTGATAGGCTGTTTGTGGATTTCCAGTCCTGCCCCTACCAGTGACCAGCTGGGGACCTTAGGAAACTCCCCCAACTTCTCTGGCCTTGACAGAAAATGGGTGGGAGGGAAGGACAAAAGGACTAGATGTATGGTTTTCACATTTCTTTTAGGCTACATTATTCATTCTTTATTCATCTAACAAATACTTATCTAGAGCCCACTTTGTGTAAGTAGCATACTAGTGAGCAACACAGGCCTCATGGAGCTTGAGGTCTAGTGGAAATCTTATGCCAATGTCCACCATATGAAACAGATAAAAATGTGCCCTGGGTCTCTACAAAACAGTCCAAAAAAGTAAAATAAAATAAACCAATGAGACTAAATAATCTGTCCAATTCTTTCCTGCTCTAAGATTCTTGGGTTCTTTACTCCAAGGATGGGGCAGCAACAGCAGCAAAAAATTGCACGTTCTGCGTATTTATCTTCAATCCCATGTATACTAACTATTTTCAGTAATTTTTTGTCGAACAAGCCCCAAGGCACTCAAACTTGTCCAGGTACTGCTGCTTTGCTCCATTGGTCTGTTCTAGAGAAGCTGGACATTTGCATGAGACTCTCAAAGTGTCTAGTGCAAACCAGGCGGGGAAGGGGAGGCTATATTTTTATCTGGAGGCAGAGGAATTTTCATGCATTACTCCCCAAGCACAGGGAAAGCCCTGGAGAGGCTGCAATGGACATTATGGACGTTAGCAAAATCAAGACAGAGAGACACAGTTGTGAGTTGGTCATTCCCAGAGAAACCTTTTTTCCTTTATTTTTTTTTTCTTAAGAAAGGGAATAAAAGCCCAGCTCCCATATTCCCTTGCTGGTTTTGTAAAACAAACAAGAGCAAATATTTTTCATCAATTGAGTTTGTTTTTCCCTTCCAAAGAAGTCTCTGTCCTCTAAGGAAGACCCATCTGAGGTTTGCTGCACACGGTCTGTCCACTTGGTAAGAAGAGGTTGTATTTTTTTCTTTCTCACACTGTTCTGTGCCAACGTGCACCTGACCATTTCCAGATGAAACGTTCCCTTTACCAGAATGAAATGTTTGCGAAAAGGTCTTTAATGAACTGAAAACGTTAATTTGAAAATTCTCCTCTGTGGAAAGAGTGAGGCTTGGAGAGGGAAGGAAATGACACAGCCTGTGGACTGGCAGCCGGCTGGTTTGTCTCAAGTTTTCATAAGAGGGGAGATGGAGAACGGGCTACGTGAGGTCATGGCTCAAACTGGACCCTTCCTTGGAGGGCAGAACCCAGAGGCAGGTCCAGACTCCGTTTACGCACCTCGGCTTTGTTTTGCCATTTTAAGCATCTCCCCCTCAGTGAGAAACAATACACAGTTCCCCAGGCCCTTCGCCAGCGCCGGGAATTCCAGCAAATGCCCCCACTGGCGTTGTTCCAGAGGTGACCTCGGTAAGAGCCACGTTCACGCTTATGGCAACGCCCACCGCAAACGTCGCCATACTTGTTTGGTTGGTTGGCTGGTTTTTATCAAGCTGTTATTCTCCCTCCCTCAGCCGCCCATATCGCACACAAGAGGAAGAAACAGGCTCTGTGAAGAACGCTGATTGTAAGTCATTGGGCAGATATAATTACAGGAATTGCTCTCCCTAGCCAAGCTGACAGCCATTTCAGCAGTTCTGACCCCTCCGTGGGGATCTTGCTGCCACCCCACCCCCACCTGGCCCCCCAAAAGGGCTCTTCGAACTGAAAGCAAACCCAAGCCAAGTCCTGCTTACTCTCGGCCAGGTGCCAGGAAAAGTGTAAATTTTGTGCACTCCAGCTCTTTTGCCAGAAGTCTGCAATGTGTCTGGACCTGAACCGTTGTTCCCTTTCGGGAGGCCGGGTCTGAACACCAGGAAGTTCTAAAAGCAGCACATGGAGAGAGATGGAGTGACCAGGAGGGGCAAAAACAGGCTCTCTGCAGTGCAGGATGCTCCCCCAGGCGCCCTGCCTGTGCCAGAGCCAGCCATCCTATTGCCCTTGACAAGTTCATCTTTCTCAGACACGGTGTTCCGATTGCGTACTGCTTAGTTTGTTCCCAAATGCAGTCCCCCAAGTCCCAACCAGGACTTCACCCTTCAGAATGGAAATTAAACCAGATAAATTTGGGGTGTGTGTGTGTGTGTAAGAGACAAAGAGCGGGAGTAAGGGAGGCAGGGAGAGAGAAAAAGAGGGAGAAAGGAAGGCTGTCTTTAAGCACACTCCTAACTAAGATTTAACCCCTCTGTCCTGTGTGTTTGGCAGCAATGGAAGCAAAAAGACATTTTGAGGCTGTGTGAAAGAAAGAAGAAAAAATGTAGAACAACCAAGATTACCAAACAGGGAGGAGACGTCATTAGCCCGTCTTCCAAGCACGGGTCAGTCTTGCTGCTGCTGGGTGCCAGCTTTACACCTTCTGAAACCCCCGAGGCCGGGTCTGTGAGGAGGGGGTACAGCAGCGTGTGCCCAGCCCCTTGTGGAGTCTTCTCCTCCAGGTAGATGTTTTGTATCGTCCTCCTGTTATAAGCCTGGGTACATTTCACTGCTTGGTAAAAGCTTTGGTCTGTTTCTAAATTCTCCAGTTTTCATGTTATCCCTATTGCAGGGGGCAATAAACTTTAATGCGGAGGGTGCAATTATCTGGGGGCCAGGTGTGACTTAACTTAAAAGCCTCTGTACAAAAGCAAAGCCAAGAGAAGGGTATGTATTCCACGGGATTAAAAAGCCGTGTTCTCCCTTCACACCCTTCCTGCCCAGCCCCCTCCCCAGTCCTGCCCTGACAAGGCAAGGGAAGGAGGCAAACCAAAGAGAGCCTTACACACCACCCGAATGTAGTAAAGCACACTTGCTGGTCAGTTTCAAACTGGCATTGGCTAGGATGGGGCAAAGAGGAACTTGAATGAAATGACGATGGGACAAAAAAAGCCGTAAAGGAACACTGGTTTGCCTCAACTTACACAATAGACATGTTTCATCGAAGTGAAATATAAATTCAATAATTGTTAACAAATGGATTCATTGTCAATGTACCACCTATTGTTCTTAGAGTGAAACCTAGTGAATCTGGCAGAGGGAGGAGAAAAAAACACTTGTTATTTTATCTTCCAGACCAATTTAGACTGCAAGGTATAAAAAGAGTTTTTATGAAGTAAAATATACCCAAATCAAAGGTTTTCTGAAATCTTTAAAAATGTGGTACTCCAGCCAGGAATGAATCTGCATGGTACCTGGATTGATATAAACTAAGAGAGGGGAAGCAAAGGAAGAAGAAAGAGGAAGAAAAGGAGAGAAAGAAACAGCCCTCCTTGGGCTCCTCAGTGGCAATGAATTAAGGTGCCCAGGCTCCAACCTTAAAAGGGAGCAAGGGGTGCAGAGATGAACTGCCCTGCTGAAGAACCAAAGAGAGAACGGGTATCCGCAACAGAAAGCAAGGAGGAGAAAGGATGTGAGGGCAGGAAAAATGCAGGTGAGGGAGAAGAAAGTGAGAGGCCCCAGCCACGCGTTTGGAATTGCTCTGGGCAGGGTGAGAGAGGGTGTGTGTGAAAAGGAAGGTAGAATGGGGGGGTTGGGGAAACGGAACCTTCCCTTGTTCTGTAACAAAGATTCCAAAACACTGTGCCATTGCTACCTTGGCAATTCATGGGCCAGATGTCCGTGTGCCATTCTTAAAGCACCCTTCCCGAAAGGGAAAGGGTCAAGTCCATTTCTCAGTCCCAAAATACACCCAAGCCCTCAGCCTCCGGGAGAATAATTTCATAGAAGGCGGAAACGACAGAATGCAAGAAGAGATGGCAGAACAGAACATTTTCAAGTCTTTATTCCTAAGGAAATAAAGTTCATTTCAAATGTGTGGGGGTTTTAGATTTACTTTAATTTGTTTTGTTTAAAGTGTTCAAGAGGGAAGTCCTGAGAGACTGGTACTTTTTCAGGTTATTTTAAGAAATCGGCCTCCGTATTTCTGTTATTCTTGGGTAGTCATTTAGTCCCCACATATTATAAGGGCCTGCTGGGTATCCAGCAGTTCCAAGGCAAGCAAGACTCAGCTCCACCCCACAAGAGATTACGATCTCGCCTCACACAGAGGCGCAAGGGGGAAGAGATTTGGCAACAGGAATAACCAGCACTGCTTTTTGGTTTGTTTGGGTTTTTTTTTTTGAGGACTAGACCTTAGACCAAGAACTCTCCCCACCCTATCCCAAATAATCCTCGCAAATAACCCATTGAAGTAGACATGACGCTCGCTGGTTTACAGGGGAGGAAACCGAGGCTGAGGGAGGTTAATTCTCTTGCAAAGGAGGAAACTGAGGCTGAGGGTGGTTCATTCCCTTGCCTGAGTTCCCAGAGCCAGTAAGTGGCTGAGTCTGGAATGGACGGCGACGACTTGAGAGCTAAACCATACAGAAGAGTGAGACCCAGGATGTCTGCCCTGGTCAGCTCAACCCTCACACCCCTGGGGGACCAGAGCACCACTAGGCAGGACAAGCTGCATTCCTGCCTGCTCATTCAAGGGCTCTGTAAAGGGGCTGGTCAGTCACACATGCTACTTTAAAAAAAAAACAAAAACCGCACTTTACAAGCCACTTAAAGGAAACCCGTTTTTCTATCTTTAGGTCATTCTGAGCCTCCACAGCCATCTGCGGGGATGGGACTTGGTTTCATTAAACATGATATTTTTGTCAGCTCTCTTATGCTTTTTTGTTTTGTTTTTCTCTTGCTTTCAATTAAAGGATTTTTTCCCCTCCCAGAAATTCTTTGGGGATTTGAAACCCACTTCAAGGAAGAAGACAAAGAAAAAAAAGGAAATCCATCTTACAGAATTAGTCACCGAGATGGGTGTGAAGACAATGAGCTATAAGCTGAAATCAGCGTCATCTCCAAGAGCAGAGAACAGTCTCTAATAAACTGCTTTGAATTTTAAGAACTAGAAATAATGCTGGTAAACTAGTTTCCCTTTCTGAAAATGCAATTTCTAAAAAGTCTCCAATTTGACTACCAGTGGTTACAACCAACTAAAGAGCATTGACTGGGGACTTCAGGCAAAAGCCAGGATGTTCCACCAGAGAAAAACAGTTAGCTCTGAAGAAATAAAAATATGAGCTGGAAATAAAGTTAAAGTCACAGGAAAACAAAGCTGGTGTGCACTGGAAATCTTACATTCCACAGGAAACAAAACCAGGGCAGCAGGAGGCAGCAGGGTAGAGAGTCAAGGAAGAAGGCCAGGCTTCTGTGAGGTCTGGCTTGTTGTTTCCCACTTTGAAATCGAAGAAATGGGCGTGTGGGAGTGCCTGCCCTGCGCGTATGACAGCCCCTTTCTGAGGCAGAGTCATGATGAAATAATCTCCCTCTTATCACAGCCTTTGATCTTGCAATCCCATTTTCCCACGCTATTAAGATATCCCGTGTCTCAGCAATTCAACCTTACATGCTCAAACCTTTTTTTTTGGCTCACACCTGCCCACACATCAGTGGCTCTGCTCTGCTTTGTCTGTCTGGTAATGTTTTCATTAGACAGGAGCCATCACAAAGGCCGGCAGCCACCCCCACCAGGGGACCCAAAACCTGCAGCCCCCTGCAGAGAAGAGGTCCTAGGAGCAAGAGGCTGCCAAGGGTCCAAGCCTCCCTGAGAGGGGCATTGCCCACCCATGGGAAGGGAAAGTTTGCAGTTGCTTAGCAAAGCTCCCCGAGTTCACAAAGAGGCAGAGACTATCTCTTTGCCCATCATGGGCAAATGCTGCTGTCAGAGCTTATCTGGGAGCTTGGAGCCCTTTCTTGCCTCAGGAAAGAGGCCACCTGTCTGTGTGATCTTAAGCAGCCATCTCTACTGGGGGAAACCCCAACCGTGTTTGCATCACGTCCACAAGCACCCCCACCTCCTGTGTCCTTGCTAAGGAATCTGAACAGAACATCTGCGATGCAGGATCCTGGCCTGGAATTTTCCTGGCAATTCCTGCCAGCGGCCTTTGATCTGCCCCCAAAGGGTAAGTGAGCAGGACCAAATTCAACTTTACTGTGTCTACTTAACCTCCTTGAACCTCAGTTACAATACCTTCCTCACATGCCTTTTGTGGATATTAAATTTTAAACTGTGTGCAAAGTGCCTGCTCAGCCCAGTGTCAGGCCCATGAGAGGCACTGAACCAAAATGGTGACTCTCCATCCTCCACACAATGTTTATATCTCCTTACAATAATAATAATGACAATTTATTGTCATTACTCCTTGCAAAGTACTGAGCTATTTTATATAGATAATCTAATATATCCTTAAGCAAAACCTGTAAGGTAAGAATCATCCTTATTCCTCTTTTATAGGCCAGGAAACTGAGGCTTAGTGTCTGAGGTCATGTCCCTTATTATGCAGCAGAATTTACACCCAGATCTGCCAGACTTTAAAGACCCCATTCTTTCCTGAACACCTGTTACTTCTTGTCTCCTCACAAACTTTATGAAAACTTTGCCTGTGAACTTTCGTAGAAGTCTTTGCCTTAACATTTCCCATTCATTCATTCATTCCGTTCTTCATTTATAAACAAGTCCCAGCTCTGCTTGAGATAAGAAATGTAAGTAATTTCACTATACCAAGGTCCTTTACAAGCTCCTCGGCTGAGTGCCTCCTGGAGCATTAGCATGGCAGAGCTCTCCATAGAAAGTCAATTGCCCTTTGCCAAAACCCAAGTTTTTGCCTGGGGACATACATATTTCTTCATATTCCTTTGATCAAGAAATCCTGAGCCCTCAGGTCATCATCCTAAGGCAGCAATCTGCCCTGGTTACATCCTTTAGGAAATCCAATTTTCATTATCTATCATCAGGGTCCTAGAGCACAATAAAATAAACCGCTATTATCTGTGAGTCTGACCTCCTGCAGTCACCCTCCACTTGGTTCTCCAAGACCCAGCTCAAGTCCCTCCAAGCATCCTCTCCAGCTTTTCTCCATGCCCCAATGTGCCACGGAGCTCACAGCCTATTCTACAGGCACCATCTGGCACTTCCTTTAAGGATTTTCTAAGTATTTTATATGTGGACATCTTGTCGACCTAACTAGATGATAAATTCCTCAAAGGCTGAGACCTTGTCTTCTGTTGCTTTTGAAACTCCTAAAGTGCTTAGCACTTAAATAGGCATCAAGCAAAAACCTAGTAAAACGTATATGGATGTAATTACCCCATAGTGCTAAAAGCTTCAGTTACCTCACAAGACACAAATATACCCCTTTTTTCCCTTTAGAGGGTATCACGAACCCCATCCCAGCACTCAAGCCAAACCAAAATGAGGGGTGGTCAGACAGAGACCTAGATGAAGGTCTACACTGCTACCTCCATGGCAAGTGACCTACTACCACCTCCTCTCTCAAGAACCGCTCTGGCCAGACTCCCCACCACTACAACCTCTCCTTTTCGTTTATGAGGAGGAAAGGGCATCAGCTCTACTCCTGATAACAGCACTTCCCCAATCTCAGTTCTTTGGAAACTGTTCTCCCTGCAACGATCACAAGGATGAACATCCCATCTCTCTGGTTGCAGTGATTGGTCCAAGGATGAGCACAAGACAAAAGCTGGGCCAATCAGAGTCTACCCTCAAGGTTTTTCTAACTGGAACCTACAGAAAAGAGTCTCCTCCTTTTGGGGCTGTCAGGTTGTAAGTGTGAAAGGCAAGGCTGCCTCTTCCCTTTTGGAAGAGAGAATCCATCTGCAGTTGGACAAACAAAAGACAGAACCTGAGACAGTACTGACAACATTCAAGCCCTGACTGCCGTGATCCCTAAGGCAGCCCTCCTGCTACTCTGCTGAGACTGGGCTATGGGAGCCCCAGACCCCCTTACAGTTTATTTCTATCACTTGCACCCAAGTGTCCTCCTAACACATACTTTCCTGGAAGAACATTTAAGTGAATGCCAGGAACAAATGCCAATTAAGCTATCTCGCAGATAAGGACAAATGGACAGCAAGAACTGAGCCGTGGATTCCCCACGGGCGGGGCTCCTGCCGGCCCACAGATGGGTACAGGAAGGGCGGTGACAGGAAGTGCTGCTCAGTCCACGGTGGCCTGGGTCACAGCCTGCAGCACCAAAGGGCTCATGACTGAAACCCCTGGAAGAAATGCCCCTTCCGCTCCTGCTGGCCACAGGTGCGGGTGGGAAAACAGACTCACCACTTCCTGGTTGGGCCTTTGAAGGAGGGGCCTGCTCTCTGGGCTGCAGGAGCAATAGATGGCACTGGGTGGTCCTCAGCAGAATCAGCTTTTCCATGTCAGAATCGGCAAATAAATGCCTCTTAATACCAACCTGGTACGAAAAGCTCTGGACCAAGGCTTTTCAGGCTTGGGAACGTGAACTTGTCTGAGTCTCAGATTTCCCTATTAAATGAGGGAAATAATGCCTAGCTGCTTCCTTCCAGACCCGCACAAGGCTCAAATTAGAGAATCACAATGCCTAAAAAAGTATCGAATAGACACTATGTACACAGTTTTTAATCCATTAAGTCCTGTGCTAGTCTGGCACACAAGAAAACTTAGGCTGAATTTTTTTAAATAAATTCATTTTACCCAAAGACACAGAGCTAGTAAGTTTTGAGAGTTCAAGCCATGTCTGTATTATGAGTATTTGTATCCACTCAGTCTCTTTAGGGAAATTCTTTTGTCATATTTAGCAAATAGAAATCCAGGATATCAAGTTACATTTTAATTTCAGGCCAAAAGTAAATACTTTTTTTAGTCTAAGTATGTCCCATATAATATTTGGGACATACCTATACTAAAAGATAATTTGTTATTGATCTGGAATTCAAGCGTAACTGGCTGTCCCATGCTTGTCCAGCAAGCCTACCTAGAGATCAACTTTATGAAAGCACTTTGAAAGAAGTTGAATGCTTCACAGAGGAAAGTTCCTTTATTAGTCCTAACCTCCACTTCTAAATGGTGACCAGAATGTTCCTGCACATCCACGTCTACAGCTATAAATCCAGACAAGTACACAGCCCTAGAAGCTTTCCAAGGCACTTGTGAGGGTAAGAAAAGCTTTAAGTGTAAAAGAAACTTGGAAAAAGTTCATTATGATTCAGAAAAAAATAGATTTTAAGAACCCACAAGTCCTCTCCCTACCACTGTGCATATGCCTCTTCCCAACTGGACAGGAGACATTTTCTGGGACCTCTTCTCCATTTTCCCCAACCACTCAACGACCTAGATTGCTCGGTCATCCCACTTGGTGGGTATCTGGGCATCCACTGTGTGCCAGGTCAGTACCAGCTGCTGAGGAATTTTAATGTAGAGATATAGGGCCTGCCCTCAAGGCTTCATGCTGTTATTGAAGAGACAGCTTACAAGGAGGTATAGGAGCATAATGAGACCATCTCCACTTCCTGGACACCCTGTGCAAGTCAGCTGCTGGGCTAGGAATGTTCCCAGAGGTGCTCTAGGATAATGCTCCCACAACTCGTCCAGGAATCACCAGTGTCCTGCAGCCGGTCTGAGGAGCCAGACTCCGCCAGGGAGCTCCCACCCTGAGGTCAGAGGTGCAAAACAAGACTGGTTTATTTGATAGATCATTAAAAGTACCAGTTTGACTATATTAGGAGAAGAGGCCCTGCTCTTGCCCTTTTCTCACTTTCCTCATGCATATCGCCTGAATACTGATGAAGATGCTCATGTCTCGGGGACATTTAGAGAGCCAAACTGGACTGGCTTCCAGAATACAGCCCCACTCAGAACACAGGGTATTGCCAGGATAATAGCAGAAAATGGCCCTGTTATCCCTCCTTTGTACACTGTCTAAGTTTCCTTTCCCTAATAAAGATTTGTGCTTCTACCAGCACAGTCTGCCACCACCTCCCAGATCACTTTCACCCAGGTTTTCACTTTGGTCCAGCTGATGGCTGTCCTGTGTGAGGTGGCAAATGCCCTGCCTTTGTCTCATTACGGATTCTTAATCTCTTCTCTTTTTTCTCCATAATTCCAGTTGATAATCAACTTTTTCTCACTGTGGAGAAGGCCTTCTGAGATAATGTAATCCCCTGTATTCATAAGCAGTTGAAGGGGAAGATTCAACAAGGGTTTTCCAAGGTCTAAGAAAAACAGAGTAGAATATAACAAGGGCAAAGAGGTCACATACTTCCGACTTCCCAGATGGCTTTTTCCAACTCAGCCTCTGGGTACACTGGAAGCATTATACCTAAGCAATTTTAAAGGTATCAGCACAGCTAGCCTTCCAAAGAATTGTTTCATGCACATCTTCTTCCAAGAAGTTGCTCTCCCTTCTCCTCTTCTTAAATTGGTCTTTGCTGGCAAATGACCATGATTAACCTCTCATTAGCGAGTGCCATGGAACCCTTTGTGAGATGACTTGAAGTCAAGGGAGCAGAAGAATGCTACCTCAGATGCTGCTAGTCTTGGATCAGACTTTGGAACCATTTAGTGTTTATGTTGCAGGAAATATAATTTGACAACTGGGATAACTGAATCCATGAAGTGAGTAAATA
This sequence comes from Dasypus novemcinctus, assembly GCF_030445035.2. Classification (NCBI taxonomy): domain Eukaryota; kingdom Metazoa; phylum Chordata; class Mammalia; order Cingulata; family Dasypodidae; genus Dasypus; species Dasypus novemcinctus. Next base: position 49,353,795 of record NC_080689.1, read on the forward strand.
GCATCCTACTGGATGGGGCATCCTGTTTTTAGCCACCTCCTCTTCATTTTTTGCACTATATCATTAACTGCCTCCATCCTAAACAGTATATCTGCTTTCAATCTCAAACTCTTCAGTGTTTCACAAGGAGTTCTCAATATAACCCTCTTTTTAGCTTGCTCCTTGAAGACTTTCAAGACCTTTATTTACAACCCTAACTTGTTCATTTTGTTTTGTTTTGTTTCTACCCTTAATGGATCCTGGAATCCTGACTTTGGTTCCAATATCCGATATTTAACCTCATTCTTAACTTTTCACCTCTGATACTTCCTCTTCTTCACCTAAGAACACTTCTTGTTGCTCAGTCCTCTCTGAAATCCTTACCTGTGTCCATATTACTTCCCCAACCCCCCATTACTTCTTTCCTTGAGTTGTGAGTTCCTAAATAAAAGATTAGGAGCCATTTCTTCCTTACAACAATTCCCCTCCACCATTTTCACAGTGAAACTCAACTGAAAAATTACATACTTATTGGAAATCTACTTTCAGGCTTAAGCCCATGCTGATCACCTCCTTTGCTCTGTACAAATGGATGAGTAGTCTTGCCTCACAGTGACTTCCCCTTTCAAAATCTGCTCCCAAAAACGTTTTTTCCCTGTCAGCTCGCCACTGACTCTCTGCAAATCATCCCGTGATCTCTTGTGAAAGGACATGATACACAAATAAATTTTAGTGTCCTATGCTTGGGGGTTATTACTGAAAATAGATTGGTAGCCAGAAAAAAATCGAGATGTGTGTATAGCACAAATACAATATAAATATATAGGTGTGTGTGTATGTATACATATATATATATGATGCAAACAATGTCAGTAGTCTTAAGTCCAATATGATAACCTGTGAAATAAAACACCTTGGCCCTATCAAGTTATCCAAACATCTTTGGAACAAGACAAGTGTCTTGTGGATGATAAAGCTATGTAAAACCTATTCCTCATCCATCTGTATGAAATTATATCTCATTTAGTCCCCTATCTCAATAATTACCACGCAAGATAGCATCACCAAGAATAACATTCACTGAGAGCTGACACTGTGACACCACTGTACTGAGTGACATATATGCCTGGACCTTTCATTCTCACCAAAACCCCATGGGGTAGATGGAGTCTTATCATTCCATTTTACAGATGAGGAAACCAAGGCTTAGAGAAGTTTGGTAACTTGTCAAAGTTTCTGTAATTTGGCAAACAGTGGAGCGAAGATTAGGCCTCAACCACGTCCAGCTCCACCGCCAACAGGGTAACCGATGCGGTGAGCAACTTGAAGGGCTCTGCGGGAGGGCTCTGTGCTCAGCCTGTCCACGGGTCAGGAATTTGGGGTCCTCCACCAGGCTGCTCACAAACAGACTCATCAGTCAGCATTGCTGTCGTAGGCCAAACTTGGATCCTCATCTTTTGTGGAGTGTAAAGATGATTAATTGCTTAACGGAAATTGATCCAATCACTGTTTTATGAAAAATACAGGATTTCTATATCTTTAAAAGGACTTCTTGAAAAAGTTTGAATTAGGGAGCAAAGTAATTGAATGTTTCTGTCTTTCCCGGCGTTTTTAGCTAGTGATTAATGTAGAGTTTTGAGTGTTGGAAAGACTTAGGGAAATCAAAATATTAACCCTTATGGAAAGATTTGAGATGAGAAGGGGTTGGAGCTCAAGGTCTCTGACAGAAAACAATCATGGGTGCTCGTTCTTTTGGCAGGCATTCGGGGCATGGAGTCTCTTGCTACCATGAGCTGTAGAATTTCCTCAGAATGGTAGCTCTCTCCCAGTCCAATGTAATGCTCTGGAGATGGAGAGCAGAGAGGAAACAGTAGAGTTGGCCACCACAGCCTGGCGATGTCGGTGTAAATGGCGCCCTTCCCCATCCCCCCTCACCATCCCCGGGCGAGCAGCTCATCCACCCCCCAGCTTTGTCCTCTTATGAAGAACGCTCCTTGTCTCTCAGGCCACAGTTGGTCATGAGGATTAACCCCTCCACCCCCTTCACCCCCACCCCAGCATTCCCCTTGCTTCCAACAGTTCTTTGGCTGACATGACTGACAAGAGTACCACAAGCGATGATGTCACAAAGAGAGGGGGCAGCGTGCCCTGTTAGACCATCTTTCACTCCAGTGGACTCGCCTTCACAGACAAATTGATTTGCAAAGGTTCAGGCTGCCAGCCCGGCCTGCTTTGCATACAGAACGCTCCCTGGTGACACAATAAAAAGTGGCCAGGCTAACAGAGGAGCACAGCGGGGTCTGGCCGGTTCAAAGTCCAAACTCCACACCCCCTCACCTCAGTCTGGTTTGAAAGGTCACTGTGTGTCTGGGAAAATAGTCGCAGGATACAATCCTTTATTAAAGGTCACTATTTTTCAACGGCACTTAACACACACTTACACACAAATTGAGACTGGAGAGGGAAAAAAAAAAACTGGGCGCTGCATCACATTGTACATTGTGCTGGCAAGATTTATGTCTTGTGGTCACCAGCAATAAACAGACACTGCTTCAGTATTAAAGTTCACATTAAAGCATCGATCCCCCCCCACCCCCGCCCTTAAATCTGCCCCTTCTTTGCCAGGCAAATGGGGACAAACTGAGACTTGCCTTAAGCTCTTTTGTGTCTCCCCACACCTTTGCCTTCCTTTGTTGTGAGTTTTGTGGGTTTTTAAAAAAATTATCACTCTTGTGGTGGTTATTGTTGAGCTGCCACAGAACTCTCTCTTTACTCTCAGTAGTTTCCTCTTTCACTGTGTGTGGATGTATGCTCAATGTGGATCCAAGAGCCCTGTGTATTCACCCATGCCTGATACGCAGAGTGTGCGTGTGTGGCTGTATATGTGCCATAGACCTTGAGAAACAAAAGTCAAGTTCTTTTGTGGGCCATTCAAGAAAATACGGGGGTCGGGGGCACCGTAGCTAAGCCAGGGGCCATCAAACCATCAAGGAGAATGCCGGACCTACCCATCCGTTATGTTGGCTATTTTATTTGCCAAATACTTCCAATACAAACAAAATAGCAATTGTGTTAATATTTTCCTCCAATAACAAACAGTTCATATTCGGTTCCCAAGGTGCATTAACAACAGCAATCGCTGCATTCCCTTACAAAAGAGATTATCAAAGAAGTTAGCCCAAGTTGTTAGATTAATTTAGGCAAGAACGGCAAAAGAAAATATTTAGGGGAAATTCTATGAATTTCAAATAGCCAGCAAAATATATAATGTTGAGGATTCCACTCTGCTCTGTAGCACATTTTTGCCAGTGATAGATTCCTGAGCTATCAAAAGCACATTAATTTTTTCTGATTAAAACAGCTGTGAAAATATACAAGTGTAACTGTGAAAAATCCGACGCTTATTGTAATACTTTAAGCAAAACAAGGATAAAAGATTTTTAAATACGGACTTGCCAAAAGTAAAATATCCAACCCAGGGGGAACTAATTCTGCGTGTGCTTCTAATATTTTGGCATAAACACTTTAATCCTTTCGTCCATCCCTTTGGCACCTCGTCTGCAGTTGACTTGTTAGGGGCGAGTTCCTTTGTAATGTCATCAGCACCTCTCCATACTTATTGACGATGCTCTCATTAAAACGGCAAGATCACAAAACAGCAGAAGTGAGAAGAGGAGGGGAGGAAGCCGGCTCCTCACTACAAAGGTATTCAGAAAGGCAGCGGAGAACTAAAGGAGAAATGAAAGCACGCGACAGAAGTGAAACTGTTTGACAAAGAGGAGAAGGACCTTTCTGAAGGTGGGGTTGGGGTTTGGAGACTCTGATTTCATGTTTTTGTTTATTATAAAAAATGCACAGGTCATCGCCAAGGTCAAGTGCAACTGGCTTATCGTGTTTGCCCAAGATATAGCACATGAATGGCATACACACACGCACTCACTCACAGCCACACGCCTTTTCTTCTTATGCTTAAAAATAAATCCTTTTTGGTGGAAAGCGTCAACTTCCTATCGCTTCCCTCCCTGATCTGGGCGTGGCTGATGATGATTTCACTAAGGCCCAACTCTTCATTCTCTAATCTACTGGCTTGCTAGAGGTGACCATGAATAGTCATCACCAGGTTCAAAAAACCGGCGGGGGGTGGGGGGAATATTTATCCAAAACTAGGTGCCTTTGTAGGAGAGTCCCCCAATTCTGAAGATGACATAAAGCTTGAAAAGAGAACAGAAAAGAAGCCCTCTTTCCTCTTTCCTCTCGCTCCCTCCGCTGCAGGACTGGGACTTGTGCTGCACTGACCCCAGGCCACCTCCCAATCAGATAGCTCTGGAAGGGGGTCCCCCGTCAGAGCATGCTCGAGGGGATGTAGAGCCCAGACCCAGCACTTTCTTACCTCCAATGCAAACAGGCTCCTGGATGCAAACACCACTGCCCCTCAGAAGTGTCAGTAGAGGAATCTGCCGTCCCACTGTGGACATAAGTGCCAGGGATTCAAGCCCAGAGCCCCTGAGGTGTGCAAAGGTGGTACGCAAATGCATGGCACAACTGTGGCTCAGCCGAGGCGTCATCCCAGTCTCCACAAATGAGGCTTTTAGGACAGGAAAGGATGAAAATCCAGATTCTGAGGAGTTCGGGGAGCTGAGATGGCTCACTGCCGAGCTTCTGGGCTCTTGACTCTCTCTCCCTCCCAGCGTCCACTGCTTCCTCCTTCCCAACCAGGTGATTAACTCCAGGTCCCCAGAAGGCCTTTAGAAGGATCTTATTCACTGCAGTGGCACCCAGTGCTAAGGGCAGAGAGGAGCATTGGTGGCTCTTCTGTCACCAGGTGCAGTCAGTAGCCAGCAAGTCTCCCCTGGTGGGACTAGCATGCACCAGTCCCTGGGCAACTGGACACTCTGCCCCATCCAGGACGGGGTACTAAGGGTAATGTGGCTGACCCCAGCCAAGACCTCACACTGCCCACAGTCAGCGGGGTTTGACAAAGGCCCTGCACCCCAGCAGGGCTCTCTACCTCCTGCCCAGCACAGGGACGCCCCTGAACCCTGCCCCCTCCCTCTGCCTCCTGCCCTCCAGCCCCCGTCCAGAATGCTCCACCCACACTCGTCTCAGTTCTAACCCACCTGCCCCAGCCCAGGAAACCTGTGGTCAGGAAACCGCCTATCCAGGTCCCTTCCAGGGAAATGTCACCCCTCATTCACTGTAAGAAATAGTTGTACATTTCCATGCACTACAACCCTCTGTGGTCATCCTTCTGGGAGGACACAGTCTAGCTAACCCAAAGACCTCACTGGCACCATGTTCCTTGAGACTAAAAAATTGGCATCACAGGAAACGGACTTTGGCCCAGTGGTTAGGGCATCCGTCTACCACATGGGAGGTCCGCGGTTCAAGCCCCGGGCCTCCTTGACCCGTGTGGAGCTGGCCCATGTGCAGTGCTGATGCGCGCAAGGAGTGCCCTGCCACGCAGGGGTGTCCCCCGCGTAGGGGAGCCCCACGCGCAAGGAGTGCACCCGTAAGGAGAGCCGCCCAGTGCGAAGGAGGGAGCAGCCTGCCCAGGAATGGCGCCGCACACACTTCCCGTGCCGCTGACGACAACAGAAGCGGACAAAGAAACAAGACGCAGCGAGTAGACACAGAGAACAGACAACCGGGGGAGGGGAGGGGAATTAAATAAATAAAAATAAATCTTTAAAAAAAAAAAAAAGTTGGCATCACTTTTCTTCAAGGCCCTTCCTAGTTTTGCAAGCCCCAAAGAGAAAGGCCCCAGGTATTTTCTTACCCTTGATTCAGCCTATCATGCCTGTGTAAGAGCTTGCACACGTATGTTTTTGTGCACATGTATGTGTGTTTGTGCAAAATATGCTGGGGAAAATACTGACTCCGTCATCATCTGGTCACAGGGGATGTCGCAGTTGCTCACAGACTTTGAAGACAGGTGGTTTTGAGGCCGAGATTCCAGAATGTCAGCCTCACGAGGGCAGGGATTTTTGTTTTGTACACTGCCTGGGCCCAGCACCGAAAATAGTGCCAGCTCCACAGTACGCACTCAATGAATATTTGTTGAAAAAAAATTCCTGTGTCAGAATGTGAGTGCGTGACTCGGTGATTTCTTGCTTTTCTTTTTTTGGTTAAAAGAAAACTCGCCTGGGTCAGAGATCCACAAGATCCTTTTTGGTTATCGGTCTTCCATTTTGTGTCCTTCACCGGGGAAGACAAGGCACATTTGTGTGTCTGTGTGTGTAGGCGCGTATGTGTGTACACGTGTGCTGGGGGGTTAGTGTCTATATGTGGTTTTTTCCCTTTGTTGAGCCTCTTCCGGTGCCTCTCCTTCTTAGGTCGTGCACCTGAGCTCCGTTCTAATAGTAATCACAACGGCTTAGACAGCCTTTTGAGAATAGTTTGGAAAGCAGCTGTCACAGAAATGAGCAGGTTTTGCCAACAGCTCGCCTCTGAGGTGCTGGGAGCCCAGGCCGGGACGGGAGGAGTTAACCGAGATGAGCAGGGTGTTATGCAAAGCACCAGGTCCCTAAACTCCCTCGAAGATCTTTGATGGCCGTGATCAATAGCTTCTCAGACCACACTGACATAACCTTGTCATGCCTCAGCAAGGGTACAGTGGCTAAAAAGGCCTGGGGAGACGGGGGAGGTGGGGGGCGAAGGGGAGCGGGGCAGAACAGGGGAGGGGATAAAGATACCATATGCCCTCCCTTTCCTGCACCCCGGGCACCTCACTCCCACACACCCTACCCGGGCTCTCCAACAGGCATCACACAGGAAGCCCTGGTAATGGTGCTTTGGACTCTTCCGGCTTTACAATCCTCCAGCTGAAGCCCGAAGCATCTCAGCTCCAATCACCAGCAAAGCTTGAGCACCCTTGAGACCCTGGTGCAGATAATCATCATCCACTCCGTGACAAGAAGCTGAGCGCCGCTTCGGTACCAAGGAGACCGAATGTGGCAGGGCACCAAGGTGCCATCTTAGAGGCAGCCAAGCAGCCCGGCAGCAGGAGCAGCAGCAGCCCACGGGGATGTGTCTGTGTGTGGGTGTGCAAGCTGGGTGTGTGGGTTTTTTTTTCCTTTTTCTTCATCATCTTCTCTCTCCTTCCTCTCACCCTCCTCAGAGAATCCTTTCTCCAGAGGGATGTTGCTAATGCGGCTGCTCTTAGCAGGCTTTCCGTCTCCCAGTGCCTGTCGGACCAAATTGAACCCTGCGGTTGATACCGGTGGAAAGGAAAATTACATTAATTTGTGTAAAAGTGTAATCAAAAGGTGGTTGGGTGATTTTTCTTGCTTTCAGAGAAATGTATGTTTGGGTTTATGATTATATAAAAGAGAGCCACTGGTCAGCAGCTTCCTGCCTTCCTCCCAGCACTTCCCAAGCGCTTTTCTGCAGTGTGACAGATCAGAGCTAATGGCGTTGCATTATGTATACAATACTCTGTGGATGGGACAGCTGGCTGGGACGGTCTGCGGACCGGGGTGCTGATGGGCATTTATATGCCAGCTGAAAGGTGGAAGAGATAAAAGAAGTGTCTAGAAATAAAAAAGCGCCACCCCTAATACACACAGAACTCAAACCCCCAAGCAGCTTGGAGCACTGGGTAAATTTCCAGATCGCCAGAGCCCCTGCTTTTATATTCCCTTTTACCACCTAGGGCCTCTGGCTCACATTTTCCATTCATAGGGCTCTCTGGCAAATTGAAAATGGTTCTAAATGAGGAATATCACATCCTTTGCACACCATAAAAATAGCTCCCCAAACAGCCCAAAATGTTTTAATTTCCTTGTCAACTTTCTATGTCCCATCTTAACAAGGGGCAGTCCTCAGGGATGGACAGCTCTGGACAATTGTCCTTTGCAGGTGTGACTTTGTTTCAGACCAAGTCGCCTCGCCTGAAGCCCCTGTCCAGAAGCAGATCAACTTTGCTAAGGAACAGTTACGCAAAGGAGACAGACACACAAAGGAGGCTGGCGAAAGGGAAGATGCTGCTTTATTCCAGATGCCACGCTGACAGAGGTGGGCATGGCATATGCAGCTCTGCTATCCCCTCAGGGCCAGTGAACATAGACACTGACCAACACACTGCAAGAGGTCACGGTAATGAAGCCGAGGGCCTGGGAGAGTCGGAAAGGAAACCGTCTTTGCCCTGAAAGTTTGGAAAGTTTGCCAGGAACTGAAATGGGATTTTACAATCTCAGAGAGTCTGACTAAAGAAAGCAGCATCTTTAAAAAGTTATTTAAGGGACTGGCCTTCCACGGGGGGCGAGGAGGTGGCAATCTGTATGTGAAACCTTGGAGACAGCAGGGGTGGGCTCGGTGCCTCTCTAACCCAGCCATCCTCCCACAAGGAAAAGCTTTCCCCATGCACTGATCAAAACCTGAGCCCACTCCATTGATGCATTTGTTCAATAAAATGTATTGATTATCTACCACATGCCAGGCACTGTTCTAGATCCTGGGGATACAGCTGTGAACAAAACTGACCAATATCCCTGTCACCACTGAACTTACATTCTGTCTCTCAGTGAAGGTCAAATATGTTCACAATACAAGGAGGGAGGCAAACATTCTTGGAAGAGCTGAGATGTAAGTGACTAAGGTCTCAGTTCCCTGTGGATTTTTTCATGGAGAGAAGGAAAGGAGCACAGGGCTCTAAGCTGAGAGCAAGTCAGAGGGGGCAAGCTGTGGGAGGGGGGAGAAGGGGACAAAAGCTAAAGGCAAAAAGACAAGATCCACCTACTTTGCAACTCTGCTGAGGATTAGTGTCGGTGATGAAAAGGTAATCGTGCAAATATCCATGGGGTTAAATGCCGAGATCCCAACTTGCTATTATATTTATAGGGGCAAGTGGCTGGCAAACATCTTCCTCTGCTCAGCTGCCACTAAGTGCAAATTCAAGGGCCAGGTCTAGACGCAAAAGCCCAGACCTCTCCAGTACTCAGATCAGCAGAGAAAACTTCCTAATCTCTAGGCAGCCTGCTCAGGCTTCGTCCTTCGGGTTTCCCACCAACTCAGTCACGCCGAGAAGCCCAAGCATGTTAACCAGCACCCGTTTCACAGGAAAAAAGATTTGGCAATTTGTAAATAATTCTGTCCCTAAAATCCTGGCTTGCTCCTCAAACTTGTTAAGAAACAAGACCTCCAACTCACCCATCCCATCCACCCACCCAGAGGACCCAAGAAGCCATGGATTCCACTTCAACATGCCATGCTTTCCCCTGTCGTTCACAATCATGTTGAATCCTTGACTCACAGAAAAGCCTGCTTTGCGTGCAAATCATCCTGCAGCTTTTGTCCATTTGCAAGAGAGGAAAGTCCAGCAGCCTCTTTGCCATCACGCTATTTCAAGCCCTTAAGCTAAATTACCAACCTTTCTCCCAGCTCTGCTTCCTTTACCTGGAAGCCCACAATCTTTGCTGAATCCCCTACCTGCATTCTAACATATTATATAGAACAGCTTTGGCCCTGTCCCACTCTCGAAAGGTCTTTTGCCTCAGAGCTGCAGTATTGCTGATTTCCTTCCCTTATAAAAAGGGAAAAAGACAGTTCTTTTAAATCTTCAACTTACTTTGTAGGAAATAACCAGCACCCCAAAACAAGTCAGTCTCTGTTTTGCACGTGCTCAGCACGTGCGCGCACGCACACACACACACACAAAACCACCCCAAAACCATTGGCCTGAAAACTTGGCTATCCCACAGATGCCCCTTTCCACATCACTACATAAAAAGAGGTCAGGTCTCGGTCTGCAGCCTGAGCTCGGTTTGTGGTCTTCCCAGGGTCACTAAAATAAAAGATCATCCAGAGAGCGAAAAGAACCAGAGTTACTCAGCGTGCGCACTGCCTGGGGGTGCCAAAACAAGGTTGAAAATCCAACCTCATATATGGCTGCTCTGTGGGACGTTAGACTGTGGCTGGCCCAGGGTGCTGAATGCTTCACTGGTATACTGGGTCCGGTCTGGTTATGCAGAGAATCCACCTGGAAGGAAAGACCCAAATACACAGAGAGAAAAAGAGAGACAGAAGAAGTGCCCAGGAGACAGAGAGGCAGAGACGACGAACACAGTGCCTTCTTCTCCTGGATGTTCCCAATATCTGGAAAACGAAACTAAAATGAATAAATCGCCAGCCCGGAGGATGAGTGAGGCAGGGGTTGGTGATACTGGAATCTTCTTTTTTTTTCTTTAAAGGGAGAGAAAGCGGGTGAAGTCTTCTCTTTCTCCAATTTTTAAATAGTCTGCAGGGAGCTGAGAAAAGGATGCAGACTGGGAAAAGACAACAGCAGTGACAGGAGGGAGAAAAGAACCGTGAATCGACTGTGCGCCAACTGTGAAAGTTTGCATGGCAGTTCAAACCGTTGTGGTTTTAAAAATCTGATTCCTCCCTGCCAATATTTTTCTTCTTTTCTTCCCTTGAACCTGTTCCCTTACACCTCACTTTATTGAATCTTCGACATCAGTGACCTCAGCATGGAGTCACATATCCAGGCAGGCTCAGCCCAAGACAGAAGACCAGGATGCAGAGGGCAAATGTTGACCCTAGAGAAAGACTCTCGTAGGGTCAGATCACACTGCCTGGTCAGAGGGAGTATTTCCCCTGATAGTGTTTTCTCCCTACCCCTACTGATCTTTCCAGACAGATCTTTTACTCCCATGCAAGGAGTGACATGCTCTCTTCTAGGCTTGGATGTAGACATTTGCCTCTTGCCACTTCTCATCAATGCCATCACTTCTTTTCTTAAGGTGCCAGTTCTCCAGGTGTCAGCCCAGTGACATCAGCAATGCTGCCAGGGTTGAACACATCCAGCCACTGCACCGGCTCCTGCCACCTCCCTGCCCCACCCTACCACCGCTCTCCCTGCTCCGGGCCTCCCTCTGGGACCCAGCATCTCTCAAAACTGCCAGGTGACATGTGGGCCAATGGGAAAGTATTTACTAGTTGCAAATGTTCAAATTAACACTTACTCCTGCCTCTGAGTCTGCAGGGAAAACCAAGCCTGATTACTAATTACAGCATTTGGGGGTAAAAATAAGTGGGAGTGTGGCTAGTCAAAGCCTTGGTGCAGAAAAGAAATGTCTTCATTCCGTTGTGTCATTCTGAAAGTTGAAGTCCCAGCCTGGAGAGAGAGTCCTGGGGCAGAAAGGAGCCTTATTTTGCCTGGGGAGAAGCAGAGTCTGTTTTCAGGCCATGCCATCAGAGTTTTAGGACGACCTCAGTCTTCTTTGTCATTTTTTTAATTAGCAGAGGTGAGGAGCAAGGTGTGCCGTGGGTCAGGGGCAGGTCAGTGGAAGGTGCATGTGGCACCATCTTCGCTGCTCACACTGGTCCTTTTCTGCAGAACGGACTTACTTCCCAGCCTGAGGCACCATTCTCAGCAGAATTTCCCAGCCTTCCCATCACCACCTACAAAAGGTTTTGTGACTACTCCAGCCCATAGCAATCTCTTGCTCTTTGTTTTCTTGGAGCTCTTTTGAGTGCCACTCTTTTGCTGCTTGTGACTGGATACTGTGTATCCTGGGTGAATTTTTTTTTAAACTGCTCATCCCCAGTGAGATTTTTCAATCTGAGAAATATGACCTTTAGTTTTGAGAAATTCTTGGCCATTATATCCTCAAATATTGCTTCTGCATCCTTTTCTCTGTTTTCTCCTCTTAGGATGCATATTAAATATATATTGGGGCTTATGATCTGTTCCTATTTCTTAACTTTCTTTTCATGTTTTCCATCCCTTTAACTTTCATGCCACATTTTGAGACATTTCCTCAGCTCAGTCCCCCAGTTTCTTAATTCTTTTTTTTCCTTTGCTGTATACAATACACTATTTAACCCATCATGTGGTTTAAAATATGTCCACATGTTTTCTTTGATACTTCTCCCTTCAGCAAGTGGCGCCTAAGTCCTCTCCTCTTGAGTGTGGGTTAGTCTTAATGACTCTCTTCTAATGAATAGAATCTGATGAAAGTGGCACCGTGTAATTCCCAGGACTTTGTCATAAAAGTCATTGTGGTTTCCTCCTCACTCTTTCTGAGATTTCTTGTTCTAGGGGAAACCAGCTGCCATGGCATGAGGACACATCAAGCAGTCCTACAGAGAAGTCAATATGATGAGGAATTGAGGTCTCCTGCCAACAGCCATGTCAGGGAGCCGTCTTAGAAGCAGGTCACCAACTCCAGTCAAGTCTTCAGATGACTACAGAGCTGGACATCTTGACTATACAATCTCATGAGAGATCCCAAACTAAAAATCAGCCACCTAAGCCATTCCCAAATCCCTGACACAAAGAAACTGTTAGACTATAAATGTTTATTGTTTTAAGCTACTAAATTTTGGCATTATTTGTTAACTAATACATCCATATATTAATTTTTAATTCCAATAATTTTTTTTCATTTCTGAAGTTCCTAATTTTTTCATAGCCACCTGTTCTTGTTTCACTGCCTTCTGTTCTTGTCCTATCATTTTTATGCCCTCCCTTATCTTTGAAAAATATTTAAATTATTTATTTTAAAGCTTTTTTCCAAGTTCATCTATTATCCCTTTTCCTTGGCTGCTGGTTCATCCATATGCTGAGTATGTTACTTGTTTTTCATGATACTGAATTTCCTTGGGCACTGTGTAAATTTTATTTGTGAAATTATCTTTTATGGGAGTTTTTTCGTATATATATATATATATATATATATATATATATATATATTCTAAAAACTCAGGGAGGTCTTAAGGTGTCTTGAAACTCAGATTCAGGCTACCACCCCCACCCCACCGTGCCAGCTGCCCCTTGTAGATAATCTGTTTACCTACCCTGGCCTTGAGCTTGCAGCATGGAACCCAAGATCCTGTCATGCTGGATGGGGTTTCTCAGGCCCTTAGCCACAACTCTAGATAGATGAGCAAGATTTTTCTGCTACTTCCTTCCTTTGATAGAGAAAGCATGTTTCTAGCCCTTAACTTCTCACAACCATGTGGTTCAAACCCCCAGTGAATTACCTAGCTGCAGAAATCCAACTCCAAGATTGTAAGTAGTAGAATCCCAGACCTGAACCCATGGGATTAGGCCAGCTCCACCTTCAGGTCTAATATCTAAGGACCCCAAATTCCATTATATGTTCCTCTGTGTTAAATTATTTGTTGGAAATCTCTCCATTTCTGACTGATGAAAATTTCCCTTTCTTGTTTTAACCATGGCTATGTGTTTATTTAACTGTGTTCTCATCAGTTCTAAGTGTTCAAGGTGGAGAGGGGTGTTTCAGTCTGGGACCAATGTACTTCTTTTATACCAAAAGTCAGATGACCTAACGTCTCTTCTCACATTTATTTTTCCTCTCTCCAATCATACCTTAAGCTTCTAAAAGGGAGGAATAGGATCGTGACCTTTTTTACTTCTCTTCATTAGACAAACAGAATGCCTTCAACAGGAACAGCTTTATAACATTTGATTGACAGGTGATGCAGTCATGTGATGGGGAGGTTAGAAAGGAAAAGGAAACAAAACTTTACCCAGATTTCTCTACCCTCAGCTAAAGAAGTGCAATTGTATACTGAAAATAATGAGGGGTATCTGAAGAATTTTAAGTAGGAAAGGAACATACTAAGATTTGCATGTTTGAAAGATCTTTCGAACAAAGAAAATTGCAGCTAGTTTCAAAAAGTGGTAATTGTTTAAATAGCATCTTCTGTTCACCATAGAACAAATCTAAAAATTAACAGAAGTTATAACCCCCCCAAAAAAAGATCTTCAGCTCCTTGAAAATTATAAAATACATTTATAAATAACTTTCAGTTAAAAAGGAAAATGCTGTGCAGTTCAAGAGTATACAGAAAATCACGTACCTGAATTTATGAGATTATTTCAAATCTTTAGTCAGAGAGCATATATATGGTCTTAAATATTTTCACCAATAATTTTTAAAAGGATAAAATTAAACTAAAAATAAAGAAGAAACAACAAAATAAAACATTGTATTAAATAAAAAGACTAGAGCGCATAATAAATTTAAGAGAAAAACACTAAATATTCAAAGTTAGAAGTAAAAATACATAATCCATGGGTACATAAACATTTTTACTTATATATGAATCTCATGTGCCACACTATGACAAATTTTTAAAATCTCTATAAAAGAGAAAATTTTCTAAGAAAACGCAGAACCAAAGTTTTACCCAAAAGAAATAGAAAATTGAACAAACAAATGCCATTGAAGAAATGTGAAAAACCTGCCAAAGGATTAGACCCAGATGGGCTTATGGGCAAATTCTTTCAAACTTCCAAGAAATCTATTTCTATATAAAATGTTGCACAGCATATAATTTTTTTTTAAAGCTCTCCTGTTTGTTTTACAAAGTTAGCATAATCCCAGTACAAAAATCTGACAAAAACAAAGTATAAAAAGCAGACTAACAGGGAAATAGATGTGGCTCAACAAATTGGGCTCTTGTCTGCAGTATAGAAGGACCAGGGTTCCATGCCCAGGGCCTCCTGGTGAAGGCAAGCTGGCCCACGCAGCAAGCAGGACCACACGGAGCTGGTCCATGCGGGAATGCAGCCCTACAAAGGAGAGCCGCCCTGCGTGGGAAAGCTGCCTTGCATGGGAAAAGCCGCCCTGTGCAGGAGTGCCAGCTGACGCACAGCACTGGCGCAGCAAGATGATGCAACAAGAGACACAAAGGAGAGAAAATAAGAAGATGTAGGAGAACAGGGCGGCTGAGGTGGCGCAAGAGAGTAATGTCCTCTCCCACTCCAGAAGGTCCCAAGGTCAGTTCCTGGAGCTGCCTAATGAGAATATAAGCAGACACAGAAGAACACACAGTGAATGGACACAGAGAGCAGACAACGGGGGGGGGGGGGGGTTAAATAGAAAATAAATCTTTAAGAAAAACAAAACAGACTAACAAAACTTTGACCAATTCGATATTATTATAGATACAAAGACCCAAGCATATCCGGGACAGGATAATTATGTTCACTATCCCAGCTGCAGATGAGTGTTTTTTTAATCAACATTTAGCCAATGTAGTAAGACAAGAAGAAATAAGAAATACAGACATTGAAAAGGAGATAAAATTATCATTACTTTGCATAACCTAAAATCACCAACCCGGAAAACTCAAGGCAATGAATGAAAAATAAAGCATTGAAACTACCCAATAAAGTACACAAGTACAAAATAACTATATGTAAAGCAATAGTATCTTAAATGGCAGCAATAACCACCTACTAAATATAATGGATCGAGAGAGGTTTCCAATTCCAGCAGCAACAAAAAAATATGTGAAGTATCTTGATATGAACAAGAAAGGTACAGGACCTTAAAATAAACTATATACTTCCAAAAGGTCCATAAAGAATACTTGAGACTAGCAACGTTATGTCGTGTGTCCAAAAAGTAAAGATTAAATTAGAAAGCTATAATTCTCCTCAAATTATTGTACTTTTAGTCAAAATCACAGTGGGAATTTGGAGAATCTGAAAATATGATTCTGAAATTTTTTAAAAACTGAAAAATAAGAATAATGAGGGGATGCTTGTACTTGGGCTGCCAAACAAGTTATAAATCTATAAATGAAACAATGCAACACAGAACAGAAACCACTGAAACAGACGCAACCAGATAAAAATGCAGTCTAGGAAAAGTGTGACATTTTAATTCAACAGAAAAAGATACAATTTATAAATGGTTCTGGACAATTGGAAAACTATTTGAAATGAAATGTAAATTTCAGTTTTTACCTCACACAATACATCAAAATTCCAAATGGATTAAAGAATCAACTGTTCAAAAAATACATTTTTTAAAAGTAAGTGGATCTTGATCTAATCTTGAGTATGGAAAACTTTTCAATGAATAAAATGAAGGAAGGAAGGGAGGAAGGGAGGAAGGGAGGGAGGGAGGGAGAGGAAAGGAAATAAGGACAGAGCATGAGAAGAAGGAAATACTAGTAGATAATAAAAATGACAAATGTAAAAGGCAAATCGTTGCTTGATTAAAATATTTACATTTAACATAAATAATTAATATTTTTATACTCAATTCATCAATCTACAAGAAAATAAAAATATCATTAAAAAATAACAAATGGCTTATACAACTAATTCAAAATAGGAAAAAATGCAAATGACATAATTTTTTTTTAAAAAGGTTTAGTATCAATAATAACTAAATAAAAGCAAAATAAAGCAAGGTACCACATTTTGTTTAGTTTCAAAAATTAAAATACCCAAGACTGGTGAGGACACAGGGAAATGGGCTTTTACGTATTCTGTTGGTAGAGCTGTAAATTAATTCAACCTTTCTGAGGAGGAATTTAATAATATAGATCAAATACGACACAAATATTCACACCCTTTGACCCAGCTTTTGAATTTTATCCTAAGAAAATGACCAATGCTACTTACAAATTATGCATATAGGAATATTCTTTGCAGCATCACTTTCAATAGAGAAAAGTTTGAACCCTATAAAATATATAATAGGGCACTAATTAAATTACTTACAACATCTCCATATGTAAACTAAGAGCCATTTATTAAATAACAAGCTAAAAATAATTTTTATTGTAGAATATCTACAAAAAAAATTGCTCAAGATAAATTTTTAAATGAAATAGTCACAAAAGTGTGTTTAAAATATAATCTTAACTGTGATTTTAAAATTTTAACATGAAATTCGTCATTTAGTGTCTGCCTTTTTTTTTCCTACTCACAGAGGGTTCTCGTCCTTGGCTGCACAATAGAATCACCTGGAACACTTTCATTTACAAAATATCTATTCCTGGATCCCACTCAAAAATAAATTAAATCAGAATCTCTGTGGGTGGATTTCTTTTTTGGGGGGGGAGGGGAGTATAATTTCTTCAAATAATTCTAGCATGCAGCCAATATTGGAAACCTGTGCTCTGTGGAACAGTGGTTCTCAACCAAACATCTGGCAATGTCTGTAGACATTTTTGGTGGTCACACTGCAGTTGGACAGTTGGGAGATGTTATTGGTCCCTAAGGGGTAGAAGCCAGAGATGCTGTTAAACTTCCTACAATGCACAGGACACACACACCCCCAACCAAGATTTATCCAACCCAAAGTGTCAATAGTTCTAAGTTTGGGAAACCATGTTCTAGAGCCTAACTCACTGCTGCACATAGATAACCGATAGATATTTTCTTTGAATTGCTACCTAAGATATGTAGTAGACAGAAATTGGCAGGATTGGTCATGGACTGAACGTGAAGAGACAGGAAGATGAAGAGAGGAGAGTGAAGAATGAGTCCCAGACTTCTGGTCAGGGTACCAGGTGAAGGGGGAAGGCAGGACACAGGAGGGAGAACAGGTCGGAGTGGGGAACAGGGTGGAGTCGAGGGGGCACCCAGTAGGGTGGGAGGTTCAATGGTCAGTCAGAAAGAGGCTTCAGGAAACACACTCGAGGGAGGCACTCGTGTGTAGGGGGAGTTTCTGCTGCTGTGGCCAGA
The DNA here is from genome assembly GCF_030445035.2 of Dasypus novemcinctus. Taxonomy (NCBI): domain Eukaryota; kingdom Metazoa; phylum Chordata; class Mammalia; order Cingulata; family Dasypodidae; genus Dasypus; species Dasypus novemcinctus. The sequence continues at coordinate 49,371,232 of NC_080689.1, forward strand.
GATAAGACTGCCCTGGAGAATCGTCTAGAATGAACCACGCACCAATGATGGAACTTTGGAGACCACTAACCGAGAGCAGGCAGAGTAAAAGAAGCCAGCAAATCAGAAGCAGGAAGAAGGGAGAGAGGCCCGATGGAATGCAGGTGGAGGGCAGCCGTGAGAGCCAAGGAGTGAGGGACCTGGGGAGAAAGCTGAGCTGATCACTCCATTCGGCACCTATAGGCATTCACGGTGGTGGAGGTAGTTGGAAACAGAAGTAGAGAACTCTGGAGAGAAAGAATGGAGAAATGAGAGAAGAGGATCGGGAGAGAGGGGGCAGGAGGACTTCAAAATGTGTTCCTGCTTGTGGAAATGAGAGAGGCCAGGAGAGGGGGCACGGACAGGCTGATGGGGACAGAGGCGTCCCCACCATCCCACCCTGCTCCTGTCTCCGACTTGCTGAATGCTCACTACACATTTGGGACTGGGTCCAGTCCTTTACAGCCATTAACCCTGGCAACAAATCTTCCAGGGGGCGTTTTCATCTTTGTTTTAAGGTGTGGCCACTGGGCCTGAGAGAGACCAAATAATTACCCTAGATGCCCCCACAGAGGCTGGGGGAGCCTGGATGCCACCTCAGGCCCCTCCGATTCCACACTCTTGCTACTCACCAAGAAGCTGCTATTGCTCAAGCAAATAGAAACACCAGGGGTGGCAACAATGGAGTTTTAATGCTAACTCTGCCCCAACTGGCTGCAGGTGGGTGGTGGGTGGTTGGAGTCATCTGCTGTCATGCAACGGCTGAGCCAGGCTTTGGGGCCAGATGCCTGAGTCTAGATCCCCACCCAGTCTACCATTTACTGGTAGGGTGGCCCTCGGCAAGTTTCTTACCCTCCCCACAAGTCAGCTTTCCAAACATCTCTAAAACAGGGATCACAGATACCTACCTCAAAAAAATACGACGGCATGCATAAACCACGTAACCCATCAAAGCCAGTCAAGGAATGGAGTTCCTGTCCGTTCTCAGTCTTTCTCTAGTCTTCAGCTTTCTTCCTGTCCTGCCTCCTACAGGAGTGTTAGGCTGGGCTGATGAGAGAATAAACGAAAATGCACTTGACAGATATAAGATCTCCTCACCGTGGGAGGACTGGACGTCAAACACTGCACTTTATGCAAATCCAGCCTCCAGTTGTACAACGCTAGCAAGTCATAAAAATGCCCTGTGCCTCAGTTTCCCCACCTGAAATGCAGGCACGCTGGCTGCCCCACCCTCCCCAACACTGAGACTTAGGAGAACAAGCGTGGCACAATTCGTAATCATTATAAAACGGATCTCAGGCCATGCGGCTATATCGGACTTCTATATACCCAGGTGAGGTTCCCGGCCCACCCCACCGCCATGCCCATATCCTATAAGACAATTTCTTATCATCGCCCTCACGTCAGCTAACCTGTCTCCTATCATTAGCTCTAACTATAGTATATTCTTTTGTTCTTTCAACCCCTAACTCGAGCACATTTCGTGCCTTGCTCTCTGTCATTTGACAGAGGGCTGAACCGATATCCTTCCTCTACTTCCTTTCTTGTTACTACATGTCCAGTGGTATTGCATAAAAGCGCTCAACGGGAAGGGTCAAGTTCAGTTTCAAGCCTGAGGTCTGGGATTACATCAAATCCGTACCGTTTATCTGCCCTCACCATCAGCCAAATACTTCCCAATTTGGATCTCAGTCGCATCTAGAAAAAAACCGAATTATCTGGGCTATTGCGAGCCCTGCTCTTGCCTCCAGTTTTCTTACTGAATTCCACGGGAACGACTCCCCAGACCGCTTGGGCCAGTTAACAGTCGCAGGCAGTGTGGCGGGTTGGAGGCCTGTGCTGCTCCCTGACGCGGCCCGGGCGCTGTGAGAGGCAGGAGAGGGGCCGGCCAGCAGGAACAGACGGGGCCTCCGCTGGGCTGGAGGGAGGAAGCCCACACAAAGAGCTCTTTGTGTAAATAAATAAGTCGATTGGAGCCCCATTTTCAAAGTGTTTCCCTCTCCACGTGCCTTGGGCACACAGTGAATATGAGTATTCTATAACAGAGCCCCCCCATACATACCGTGCACAGCCCTAACTTGGGGGTGGGGGCTTGGCTTCTGCTCCTGCAAGCCAGCATTCTCGTCGATCCCACCTTATGAGACCCCCCCTGCCAGCAGATGGGATGTTCCTCCCTCTTCTTCTTGCCTCTGCTACTTAAAGTCTTCTTCTCGCCACTAAATCGTCAGTGACTAGACGGGGGCTCCCCAGTACCTAGGGCGTGGCTTGAAGGATGCACTATAAATATTTGTGTGATGGATAAACAAATGAATGGTGCACAAAAGAAAAGTTCAAGTGGGGGTTAGGAGGGAAAACAGAGTTTGAGGTTTGGTTTGGTTTGGTTTTATATTGAAATGAAAGAGGAGAAGAAAGAACTGTAATTTGGGTTCCAAATTAGAAGGCAACTCGACCCAGGGAAAAATAAGTCATTTGTTTGACCAGTTGGGGGCATGGCTGGCAGCCCACAGGTACCCGCTGGGTACGGGGGCAGCGAACGCTCCAGAAATGCTTCCAAGGCCACCAAGTCCCTTCCGCCGCGTTGGTGGCACCTCCGCCTCTGGTCCTGCACCTCACGCCTCCCTTGTTTTGCTCCCTCTGCTCCCGGTACACAATGGGCAGGAGGTTGCTTAACCCTGATGGCTTTCTCTGGGGAGCAATTAGAGCCTTTAAGATGTTACCTAGGCTTCACCAGAAGTCTTCTCATTAACTAGTTACTTAAAATGTTCCCAGGGCCTAAAACATTAAGATTTAAAGGAAACAATCGCCTGCCTTTTTCCATGCCAAATCAGACTGTTGTTTAACATGGTGAGAGCTACCACTGAGGTTACTGAAGTAGAAAAAGGGGGTTATATGTTGCTGGAGAAAGCAACTTAGCAGGGACATTAAAAACAAGGCAAGCTCAGGGCCTTAATAAGTCCATGTGACTTTTTCAGGAATCAGGTTTTGTGGGGATCCTGCAGCCCAAGAGTCAGACCTGAACAGCTTCCCAAGTGCCCCGCCCTTTTTCTAGCACCTCCCTTCTGCATCCCACCCCCAAACAGGCAGGCTGGGGCTGCCAGAAAGGCACCTGAAGAGGGCCAGCCAGGCAGGGGGACAGCGAGAGGCTAAGCGTGAACGCCGGGCGAGAGACAGCAGGGCCCGTCTGATTCTGAGCTCGCTTCGGAGCAGGATTCAAGTCCTCCTCTCGGCCAGACCCCACCCTGCCAAGACAACCTTGCCCTTCGTGGGACAGTGATTTAGGGGCCACCATCATCATCTGCACCTGGTTTGTGTGGGGAGTAGATTACTGACTTAGCCTGGAGTTCTGACTCGTGCGTGGTAGTTTAAGATAGGGGTCCGATTTATTAAAAAATGTATTCAAAATTTCTAAGCAGCGTTAGCTCTGCTCAAAATACGGAAACCTGAAGACTATTAAGCCAGGGCGAGAAGAGGCCTTCTGAGTGAGCAGGGTAAATTGGAACACATCTGCCTGGTGACCAGCTCAGGACGAATGGAAATATTCCCCGGTCCCTTGAAGAACTTTCCGGCTGTTTACCAGAACTTTCTCAGAAGTTTTTCATTTTTCCAAGCTTTGAGTTTATGCAGACTCGAGATAACTCGGTGATTATGTCTCCACACAAACCAAACTCAGACGATGCTTTGTTTCCCAAAGCATTCCCATGAAGGCCTGGTGCTCTTGGCAGGGGAGGGTGCTGTCAGAAAGACCAAGGGGCCTCAGCTTGCCTCGGGTCTCCGCGCTGAGAGCGACCACAGGCACTCAGGCTCCCATTCTTCCTTGCCCCTGCTGGCATTGCCATCCGCGGTGACCGCTCCATGGCCAAAGGCACGTTCTTGGGCATCGTCCCGACCAGAGACCCAGTGAGGTAATCTAGGCCCTTTGTTCAAAGACTTTAGGTTTTAATAAGAACCTTCTGTAGACATTGCCTGTAGGAAACATGGGATGTGCATTTGCCAGACCTTTCTATATTGAGGGAAATGCCTCCTCGATGTAGTCATAACTCAAACGTCCAGCCTCTTTGCAGCTAAGATGCAAGCTGATGATCTAGCTCTGTCATCATTCACACCCATAGAAGCTTTGGTTTGGGAAGCGAAGCAGTGAGCTCTGCGAGGAACCAGGCGTAGCCAAGGGAGAATCCACTTTGCTAGCAGAGGTTGCTACAGAGGGATGGGGTGGGGGGCAGGGGCAGCTGCAGAGGCTGCAGATGCAGCAGCAACCCCAGTGCTGGGGCAGGCAGTGGATGCAACGGAGATGAATTCCTGGCCTTTAGGCCTCCGTGACTGCAATGGCAGGTTCACCCTCAGACCATTTCTCCAGCGTGCCCCGGGCATTCTTCCTGGAAGCTTAACCTTGAATCTGTTCTCGCCAACTCCCAGGGATTCTGGAAGCACCCAGATATCACTTAATCAATCCATTTTCTCCTTGAAGCACTCGGAGGGGCGTCCTTTGACCTTCGCCTGTGCTCTGGGGGCTCTTGCCTCCACTGGGTCATCAGGGCAGGGTGGGGCAGGAGTCAGTCTTCCAGGACGAGGCCACCTCGGAAGTTAGGAGCAGTCCTCCTTTGAATGAGTGACATCTGCAGGTGTAAGTTCCTGCCTTCCACACCCACCTAAAGCTCCGCTCCTGGGAGCTGCAGGACAGGACCTCGGGCAGGGTAAGGTGTCCAGGCTCAGACTTCCCCCTCCCTTCCCCAGCCCTAGCGAAATCTTTACTTCACTCCCTTCCAGACACCCAGTTACTTCATCTTTCAGACTATTCTCTCCACCAACCTCAGCCAGATTTACAGTCAAACCCTCGAATGCATAAAGACTAAAAATAGCTTAGACTACTGCACTTTGCCGGGAGTATCTGCCTGATACAGGAATCAAAGCCTGGCACTAAAAGGACAAAACTTTCTGGTGACATTTCAGGCATCAGCCAGTCAGTGAGGGAAATGTGTGTCTGATGTGCTTCTGTTTTATTTGTTTATTTAAGCAGTGAGAATTTCCCAGGGTACCAAGGCATCAGATAGGAAGGAAGGACACTGATACATTTTTTTGAAAGTTTGCATGTATGCAGGTACCAGGCTGGGTGCTTGTTCCAACATCATCACCCTTACCCCGCGCCCTCTCCACTCCAGCCACGTGGCCAACAGCAGCTCCTCAGACCTGCCCGGCACTCCCCAGCCTCAGGCTTTGCCTGGCCATTCGCTCTGCCCAAAGCACTCTTGGCCCAGATGCCTGCACGTCTCCTACCTTTACCTCCTTCAGGCATCTGCCCAACGGTCCTTAGTTAGAGACACCTTTCCTGAGCATCTGCCCCCTCACCCCTGGTACTCTCTGTCGCCCTTACCCTGCTTTATTAGTTATCTATATCACTTATCACCATATGCCATATTTATCTAACAATTTATTTCCCAGTCTTCACTACTACCACCTCCACCAGAATATAAGTTCTATGAGGGCAGGGATTTCGTCTTTGTTCACTGCTCCTTTCTCCAGCACCCAAGAGTGCTGGCATTAGGTACTCGCTAGCATGCACTAAGTGCCCAGTAAATATCTGTGGAATGAATGGAACTTATAAATGATGATGTAAATATTATTCTCAATTTTAGAAAAATATTGTTTAGAAAAATTGTTTGAGGTCACCCAGCTAATTTCTAATGAAGGCTGCACCCAAATCTGAACCTGTCCAGCAACAAAGCCCAAGCTTATTCAACCCTAGCACCCTAGGCAGGCTAATGCCAGACAGCATTAAGGTCCACTCTCTCCATTCCTCAGTGACCTTCCAACTCTTCCGTTGTGGTTGGGACTTATACTGCTGCAACGATAAATCTTCCAATCTAAGTGTTAACACCATAAAAGCCTGATATATGTGTTCCTGGATAAAGTGTTCTCCTCCAAATGGCAAATCAGGGACACAGGCTCTTCCATCTTGTGAATCCCCCAGCTTCAATGCACAACCCTCAAAGTTGCCCTGGGAGTTGCTTCCATTCCAGCCAGCCTAAAGGGAGAAAGAGCATGAAAGTTACATGTGAGAAGTTTCTGTTGGTCATTTCTACACATATTACACTGGCCAGTAGTCAGTCACATGGCTCTACCAACTGCAGGGGACCCTGAGAAATGTAATGTGGCTGAGTCCAGGAAGAGGAGAAAAGTGATCAGTTACCAGCCTTAAGAAAATCTAAATATCTTCTTCTATTAGTACTTCAGATTTTGGAGCTTCTGATTTACTGACTAAGGAGGCAGCAGGCCAAGTGAATAACCAGGGAAGCAGCTGTGGCTCAAGCGATTAGGCTCCCATCTACCATATAGGAGGTCCAGGGTTCAATACCCAGGGCCTCCTGGTGAAGGCAAGCTGGCCCATGTAGCAAGCTGGCCCAAGCAGGAGCTGGCCCAAGCAGAGAGCTGGCCCGAGCAGGAGTGCTGGCCCATGCAGAAAGCTGGTGCAGCAAGATGATGTCACAAAAGGAGTCACAGAGGAGAGACAATAAGAGATGCAACAGAGCAGGGAGCTGAGGTGGCACAAGAGACTAAGAGCCTCTTTCCCATTCTGGAAGGTCCCAGGATCAGTTCCCAGAGCTGCCTAATGAGAATACGAGCAGACACAGAAGAACACACAGTGAATAGACACAGAGAACAGACAACTGAGGGGAGGGAACAAGGGAGGGATAAATAAATAAATCTTTAAAAAAAAAAAAAGGTGAATAACCACCTGGACCTTGAAATCAAGCAGTCTTGGATTCAAGTTCCAGGCTCACCAATGCCTAGAGGCTTGATCTTAGGCAAGTTACTTACATCTCTAAGTCTCAATTTCCTCAACCACAAAATGGAGACATAATAGTATCTACCTCATTAGGTCATGGTAAGGAATAGCTGAGATAATGCCTGTTGTGTATGTAGCAAGGTCCTGACGTTTAGCTATAATCAGGGAAAGACCCTCAGCAGAAGGAATTCCAGCTTCTTTTCTTGTACTTACAAGCTAGCTGATGGTCTAGAGAGCCGTTCTGGGTCTCATAACTTAAAATGAGATAGGTTTTGTCCCCATTTGACAAGTGACCCAGAAGTCCTCTTTGTTGTATCATATTGATGGTTTCTGACAAATCCCACAGTATTGCTTTGAATAAATAAGTATGAAATGCCCTTTCCATTAACAGAGGAGCTCTGCTATTAACAAATTACATTTCTGGCAGGAAAGTCTTAAAAGGATTTGGGGAAAATAAGGAATCCTGAAGGAAAGAGTTACTGGTCTCAAAAACTAGAGCTCCAACTGCTGGTTCTGACCTCATGGCCAACACCTGAAATAATTGGTAACAAAAATTGCGGCGGCTTGCTCGGTCGGTAGAGGTGGGGTCTGGCTGCGGACGAGGGGTCGGTCCAGCTCTGGACGAGGGGTCGGTCCCGCTTGGGACGAGGGGTCGGTCCCGCTTGGGACGAGGGGTCGGTCCCGCTTGGGACGAGGGGTCGGTCCGGCAGCAGATGAGGGATCGGTCTCACAAGAGGTTGCGCGGTTCGGCTGACGGGGTCGCCCGGCGAAGCCGGCGACGAAGGGGTCGCCCGGAGAAGCAGGCGACGAACTGGGGACAAGGGAGGCCAGGCCCTTGTCGGGGGCTCTCAGGACTGGAGGGCGCACGGCAGAAGAACTACCACGGAGACAAGGTAAACACGCAAGTCCACTTTATTGAGGGAGAGGCAACAGTTTTATAGGGGCTGGGGAAGGCTGATTGGTCGAAGCCACGCCCTGTTCTGATTGGTTGCCGGCGAAAGGTCAGTGGGCAGTACTGGACGGGGGAGGGGTGGTGGTTAGGGATTGGCTGTCGCTGTTGCTGGGGGAAGGGGCAGGGTTTAGGGATTGGTGGCTGCTGTTGCTGGGGTGGAGGGCAGACTTGAGTTTCCCGCCCACGCCTGGCTGTTGCTGCTGTCGGGGGAGGGGAAAAGGGCAGACTGGAATTTTCCGCCCTGCGCCTGCACAGGGAGAAAGAAGAAGAAGGGTGCCGCCCCACAGGCATCGTGTGGCGCCATCCGGGAGGAGGGGCGGCCGCGGAAGCATGGCTGCTGAGAAGGGGAGACCCGAGGGCACTCTGCGCCCATGCCAAGCTCCCTTCAGGGGTGGCGGTGAGTCCGACCAGCCACCCTATTATGGGGGCAGCGGCTTGGCCTGCTGCGGCTGCTCCCCCGCCAGGCCAGCAAACCACACTTCAGCCCGAGGGATGACCGCAAAGAATGAGACAAAAAATTGAAACATCTTAATTGTGCTTAAAGAAAAAAACTAAAAAAGTTCTGTATACTCTCAAAGGAAAGGCGATGTACAGATATTTTCAGATAGATGGAAAACAGAGAGAATTTGTCTCCAGCAGACCAGTACTACTTGTTACATGAGGTTCATATAATTCTCACACTAAAGCCTAACAAAAACGTCAGAAGAAAAAAGTACACATAAATATCCTTTATGAATATATTTGAAAAACTATTTAGCCAAATATTTGTATACATTAATCCAGGCATATAAATATATACAAATAAATATATAGCAAACTATATATATTTATTTTACATATATCATATAATACATCATGACCAAGTGAATTTTATCTCAGGAATGCAAAGTAGGTTTAATGTTTTTAAAGCACTCTTTACAATTCAGTACATGAACAGAATAATGGAGGAAAAGTGACAGAATCATTTCATTAGATACAAAAGAAAGTTGACAAAATTCAATACCCATTCATTTTTTGAAAAATAGTGCTGTAACAGTTTGATATGGTTATGAATTCCAAAAGTAGATATTGAATTATGCTTGTAATCTGATCTGTACCTGGGCATGATTGAGTTATGATTAAGGTGTTGTGTCCCCACCCCTTGGTGGGTGGGGACTCACAGATAAAAAGCATGGCAAAGGACAGAGTTGAGGGCTTTTAATGTTGGAGTTTTGATGCTGGAGTTCAATGTTGAAGCTGGAGTCCCAGGGAGAGAGACAGAGCCATTCACCTGATAGCCTACAGCTGACCTTGTGGAGAGGCAAAGCCTAGAGAGCTTCATAGTATACAGCTGACCTTGTGGAGAAACCTGAAGAGCTGAGCCCAGAGGAACCCAGGAAGTCTTAACCCTGGCAGACGTCGGCAGCCACCTTACACTTTGGTGAGGGAAGTAACTTATGCTTTATGTCCTGGTATCTGTAAGCTCCTACCCCAAATAAATACCCTTTATAAAAACCAACCAATTTCTGGTATTTTGCATCAGCATCCCTTTGGCTGACTAATACAAGTACTTTCAGCAAACTAAGACAAGAACAGACTCAGTCTGATAAAGAGAATCAATAATAAATTTACTACTAACATTATACTTAATGACAACACACTAAATCCTTTCCCCTAAGATACGGTGGGAAAAAAAGGAAGAAAGGATATCTACTTTCGACACTTTTATTCAATATTGTCCTAAAAGTCCTAGCCAGTGCAATAAGGCAAGAAAAAGAAATGCGACACATGAAGATTAGAAATAAATAACCATTGTTATTTTCCAATTTGCAGGCAGTATGATTACATATATAGAAAAGCCTATAGACTCTCCATAAGAACCACTAGAACTAATGAATGAATTGAGCAAGGTCTATATACGAAAAGAAATTTAACTGCTATAGAGTAGCAATGAACAATTGGAATATCATTTTAATCCCATTTACAATATCATTTAAAAATTAATAAATCTGTTGAAAAATGTACAAGCCACCCAAAAAAGGATAGAGAGAAATTGAAGAGCTAAATAAATGAAGATTTATATCATACCAGTACCATAATGAGAAGACTCAATATTATTAAGATGTCCATTCTCTCTAAATGAATCTACACATTCAATACCATTCCAATCAAAACACCAGCAGGCCTTTATAGAAAACAATCACAATCTGAGTCTAGAAATTATATGGGTATAGAATATCCAAAACAATCTGAAAAAGAAGAACACAGTTGGAGGACTTACACTACATGATTTCAAGCCTTCTTATAAAGTGTTACATTGGTGAAATAATAGACAAATAGATAAATAGAATAAGATAGAGGATCCAGAAATCAACCCTCACATATATGGTCAATTGATTTCATTTTTTTGTTAAAAATAAAAAAGAAAGAAAGTCTTTCCAACAAATGGTGCTGGACCAGCTGGGTATCTGTAAGGAAAAAAAAGTTAACCTCAACACCTATTTACTCCTTGCACAATAATTAATTCAAGATGAATCATAGCCCTAAACATAAAAACTACAACCATATCACTTCTGGTAGAAAAATGTAGAATATGTTTAACCTTGTTGTAGGTGAAGATCTCAGATAAATTCCAAAAAGCATTAGCCACAAAAGAATAAACTGATGCATTAGAAATAATCTGGGGAAGATCATATTTTCAAAAACTTGCCATAGCAATACTTCAGTCCCACATGTTCTTTCAAAACTTAGCCATTCCCCCAACAAGAGATGGAGTCTGTTAATCCTTCCCTCAAACCTGGATGAGCTTGTAACTATCTCAGCTACTTTAGAGTAGAACAGAAGTAATGCTGTGTGACTTCAGAACTTTTGAAGCATAGTTATAAAGGAGATACAGCTTCCATATTTCTATATATATCTCGGGATGCTCAGCCCTGGAACACAGCAGCCATGGTAGGTGCTCCTGCCAACAACCCATGTAAGGTCTCCCCTGAAAATATCAATGGCAGCCATGTGAGTGAGCAAGCCTTCAGATGATTCCAGTGCCATCCTTGAAGCCATCCCAGCTGATATCAAATGGCACAGAGATAAGCCATCCCTGCTGAGTCTCACCAAAATTACAGATTCATGAGCAAAATAAATGTTACTATTTGAAGTCACTAAATTTGGGGACAGTTTGTTATGCAGCCATAGCAATTGGTACATTATCAAAATTTAAGAAGAAAGTCAACTCATCAAAAGACAACATTAAGAAAAATGTATAGCCAGTTCACAGACTGGGGAAAAAATTTACAATACATATATCTGACAAAGGATGTGTGTATAGCCAGCATATATAAAGAATGTCCATAAATCAAAAATTTTAAAAACCAACAAAAAATGTGCAAAAGATTTGAAAAGACTCTTCACAAAATAAGATAAACCAACAATCAAACTAAATGTGAAAATGAGCTCAACATCATCATAACAGTGCAAATCAAAACCATAATGATACCGTATCTATTAATACAGCTAAAATATTTTTTTAATTTTGACAATGCCAAATGTTAAAGATAATGTGGAGCAAGTAAAAGTCTCATGTTGTTTGGTATACAATTGTAAAATGTTACAACCACTTTGGAGAACTGCTGGCTGATTCTTACAAAATTAAATATACATATACCCTATGACCCAACAATTCCACTACAAGATATTTACACAAGAGAAATGAAAACATGTTTCCACAAAAAGACTTGCACAAAATATTAATGGCAGCTTTATTCATAACAGTCAAAAAGTGGAACCAATACATATACCCATCTACAAGGGAACAGAAAATCAAATTATGGTGCATTAATGCAGTAGGATACAATTTAACAGTATAAAGAAATGAACTATTGATACACTCAGCTACATAGATGAATCTTGAAAACATTTTTCTGAGAGAAGCCAGACACAAAAGTATATATATTGTGTGATTCTGTTTTCAGTGAAGTGAAAGAAAAAGCAAAACTAATCTCTGGTAATAAAAATTACAAAGTGGTTGCTTCTAGGAGAATTGACTCTAAAGGGATACAAGGAAAATTTCTGGGATGTTCTGCATCTTTTTTGATTAAATGAGTGAACAAAATTATCAAAAGTCATCAACCTCAACACTTAAGATCTGTACATTTTATTGAATTTAAATTATAAATTAAAAAATTAGAAAAAGCTGTTTCTCCAAATTCTAACATCAAAGCCTAAGCAGTCCTTCTGTGGGATCCCATTAACAAATGCCTCTAACAAAGAAGACGAAGGCATTCCTGTCCCACCTGTCCCCCGCCCCTGGTCTCATGGCCCACCTGCCTCCAGTAGAGCAGTACCTTGATGCACAGAGGTACTGAGTGGGGCACAGAGGTGACCAGGAGAGTAGCAAGACACACGACATATATCCAGGGTTACTTGGCGGGGCTGGTGGGCACAAGCTTGTTTACACAGAGGCCTCTAGGTGTAGCTCAGAAATACTAATGTAATTAAGAAATGTTGTAGGGGGCTAAGATAATGAGATATGTAGGTGGGAGTAAGGAGCCTGTCAAATGTGTGACTTCAATCTTACCCTTAGGCTGGTAGGTTAGGTTACATTAGAGACTCTAGAAGCTTTGAAAACTCTCTCCCATAGGACTGTTCTCCTTACTGCACTTCCTAAGCCACCATCTCCCACACTACCTCCTCTCCCCACTTATCACCACCTCTAAAATGCATTCCTACCATGCCTTGCATATGTGCATGCTATTGTTTTCCAAATGTATATTTTCCATAATGTAGATAGATTCTGATTATTGAAATACTAGTTCACTTAAAGGCATTACCGAGTTCATGATATATCTTCTCGAACAGTAACTGTTCGAAGTAGAACTTCTTTTGGAGGAATCATGGTTACTTTTAATAAATCATTTTAAGGGGATTCTTTATGTTTAGACAGATACTTGGAGTCAGGCAGATGGAGTCAAATTCTCACTTGGCAACTTCCTTGGGAAAATTACTTAATCTCTCTGACCCTCAGTTTCTCATCTGAAGAAACCAAGTATACAATAGTACCTACTTCATCAAGTCGTTGAGAAAATTAAATGTTGCTATCAAAACTTTAACACAGTTTCTGATGCATAGGACATACTAAATATATCTTAGTGTTTGTCAACAGAAACTGAAAAATGTACTAAAAGCAACTCCAGGACTTGGAGTCAAAAGACCTGGTTCTTATCCTGTATCCCAATTCTCTCTGAGTGATTTGATCATGTTCCTTTAACTCTCTGGACTTCCATTTCCTTACACTCAAAATGAGAAGACTGAGACTAACTTTAATAGCAGCTTCTCACCACCATCAAGCACCTTCCGTCCAGGCTGGAAGTAGAGGTTCAAGGATGGAAATGTTTATCCCACCATTAACACAATCCAAACACAATTCAGGCTGCAACAAAAAGCCAGAGAAGAGCAGGGCTGGGTGGTGGTGGCTGCCACTCCCTGCCAGGGGCACACACCATGGAGAAATGACCTGGGAAAGCACCTGGTCAGCAGAGAGCTTGGAGTATTGAGCTAAGTCCCTCAGGACTGGCAGATGGGTCAAAAGTTATTCTGCAAATTCAAGCAAACAGGATCTTAGGGAAGGGAGAGGAATGAATCTTTTCCTCCGCATTACTCCACATAATTCAGGCCTTCAGTGAACCCCGTGGGACTGTTAAAAGAGCCCAGGACCTGTGACACTGCTTCAGGGGCCCTGGCGTCCATTCTATCCCACATGACACAGCTTTGATACTCTTTCCCTCATGCTCAAATTCAGTGAGGCCCCATTAACGCTGGACTCGTGCTTTTCCTTCCACCCCATATGCCTTCTCACTACTGATCCTTGAAGGTCCAGCTCAATTCTTACAGCCTCTGGAAGTTTCTGCTGCTGGTTTCTTGGGTGAGGTCAAGTGTTAGCTCACTGAAGACTTTCAAAAAGAATAACTTAAGCCCATATCTAAAAATCTCAATCGGTTCCCTGCTGTTTGTTTTTTTTTTAACTAAAATAGAAAAGCCACATACTGGCATTCAGGACACCCCACAAGTGCTCCTCACCCAGCTTTCCATCCTACTATTCCACCATGCTTGGCCTAATCTCCAGCCAGTCCTGAGAATTCCCTGAACAGGCCCACCTCGGTGTCATTATATCTGTTCCCTCTACCTAATGTTCCTGTACCCTGCTTGTCAAAACGCAACCTAGCCGTTAAGATCCATTTCAGTCGCTACCTAAACTCTGCTGCAGCTTACCCTTCTGCCAAGCCCCTTAGCACCCTGTTTTTTCATGGGGCTTCTAGGCTTTCCCTGGCATTTTGGTCAAGGATGCATGAACCTTGGCTTCCCTTGGAGAACAAAGGTCATTGAGAATACAGATTGACCTCTCTCCATGTGTGACCACTGGGTCAGCACCGCCTGGAACTATTAGGCATTCCTGGGTGAGGGACACTGGAGGATCTGTGTCCTGGTGGTTGTACACAACTGCCAACATCAGGTGGGAAACAAAATTACACCTAGAACCCTTTCTAATTCTAACCTTCCAGGAGCCTAAGAAGGCTCTGGAAGATCCCTTGAACTTTGCCTTTTTTCTGAATTCCTTTGCTCACAAAATTCAGTAGTTGTTTGTTCAGATATTTTTATTTGTTTATATTTAATTTTCGCAAATGCAATTCTTTCACATAGTTCAAAAAGGTTTGTACTTAAAAGGTCGCCCACACCGCTGTCATGTGACTGTTTAGTAACCACTCTCATTAACTTTCTGTATCCTTCCAGATTTTCTTTATGCAAATATAGATACATGTTCTAATATTTTATTACACAAGCAGTAGCTTGCATTTAGTTGCTTTCGTAATTGATTTGTGAGTTAAATTTGTCTCGCCAGCTGCAGTGAAATTGCTGTGTTAAGGACCTATCTTAAAGCTCCTTCATGCCCTACAATGCCTAGTTTAGGGCTGGGCACACATTAAGCAAAAATGCTTAAGTAAGTGCTTCTTGGTCGGCTGTCTTTATACCCCTTTGGGGCCAGCAGGGTGCTCCTTTGGCCCTGCATGTTGCTGAGAGCACGTGCCCACCTATGCTCCAACGTGTGAAGAGAGGCCCCACACTCTCACTTCCTCAGGCACATTTTTAGAGAAGAAGCTGAGCCCCAGGGGGCCCAAGTTTCGATGTGTGGCACACCAAGCCCCCTGCCACCTCAGTCTTTCAACTTGGTGGAGAGAAAGCCTGATGGACTGGAAGAGAGGGACCCAGAGTTAATCACAGCTGGGTTCCCACCAGTTGAGCAACTCCAGGCAAGGTATCGCTCCCCTCTGGGCTGTAGGCTTCTCATCTATAAAATGAGGTGGGCAGGGAGCTCTTTAAGGGGGCCTTCCAGCATCAGCGGCCCTTAGTCAGGCTCTTCTTGTCCTCAGCCCCGCAGACAGCGTGTGCTGAGGGTGCAAGGATGTATCTGCAGTCAGGAGTCCACAGAGGTCCTCTGGGGCACCTGCCGATCCCAGCCGCGGCCTCTTGTGAATACAGCGGGTGTTCACAAGAGAGCGCATGAACATCTCAGGGTGACAGTTCCTTCTCCTGGGACCACAGGCAGCTGTATGCCCAAAGCAAGATTAGACCTGGTAAGTCAGAAGAGGCCTAAGAAAGGGCTCCACGACCTTCCAGATATGGACCCCAAGAAGCCAAAGGGTACATCTGTGGTGGGAGGGCTACCCATCCACGCAGACTTCAAAGTCAGCACTGTTCTCACCAACACCCTCCGAGCAGGTGGCCCCAGAATGGGGAACTGTGTGGTTCCCAAGAGCCTCAACTGGGGAATTCCTCTCAATTCCTCTCTGCTCCACTGCCCTGCCCACCTGCTTCTACCTGCCTTTGGGGACAGGACAGAGCTGCCCTGGAAGGGACAGGCCATCTGGTCCACCCTCTCAATCTACAGATTCAGAAACAGGGTCTAGAGAGAGGAATTCTCTCGTCCCAGGGCACACGGCTACCTTAGGGAACAGTCTCCAATGACAGGCCCACCCAGTGAGGCCCACCTTCTAGAGGCCTTGTCCGCATCTCCACAGAGAGGCAGGTGCAAAGCCAAAACTCTCCTCATGGGCGACTGGGTAGGAAGAGGCTCAGAGATCACAGCCAGGCAGACACGTCACAGGTTTCTGGTTCTGGCTGATTTGCTTCCCTGCACCAGTGACGAGGCCTGGCTGGCTGCCTGTCTCCGCAGACATGAGGTTGAATGTAAACTCCACGCAACTGTGGTGAGCAAGACAGGTGACGAGGAGCACGAGGTGACAGTTTTGTAGTCAGCTGACCAGTGTCCAAGCTGAAATCAGGCGTTGGGCCTGAACTCAGACCAAAGAAGCCTATTGCTAGGAGTCCTTCTCTCTAGGAGCATCAGAACTTCCAGAATTTACTTCCTCTGCTGAGTCACCCCCACGTCTCTCTGCCCATCTAAATCCTCTACAAGCTCAGGGCCTGCCTCTTCCATGAAGTCTCTGACTATTAACACACCCACTAATGTCTCCATCCTCTGAGCAGTGTTTCCCTCAGGCAGCCCCAAGGACCGGGGCTCCTGCGTCATGTCCTGGCTGCTCCTTAGAGCAGGTGGCTGTCCACGGTGATGTGATCTAACACTGGGAGTCTCCGAGAGGAGGCCGGGGCTCTATTTCTTTGGTGTCCTCCACAGCCCCTTGCATAGGAGAATCACAAAAGGTGCACAATAACAACTTGCTGTTTGACTCCTTCCTGTTCCTCCTATTGAAGTGAAACCAACGGCCTCGAAATGCTTGTTTCTCCCGACAGACGGCCCATGCGCTCCACGCCAGCACCCCCAGGTGGTTCCACAGAGAGAGGAGCACGTGGTGGAGAGCTGTCTGAGGAGGACGAGGAATCGGGGCCCACGTGGGCCCCCTTTCGGCTCCACAACGCCTCGTGGACCAGGCGCCGGGCGGCAGGCCAGCACCACCCTCCAAGCACCGCAACGGCACCCACCTCAGCTGCCCCTGGATTTTCCCTCCGTGGCTACTCTGGAGGCCCAATTCCATTACGTTTCTCCTCCGTGCCCGTGTGAGGGCACATGGTTTAGCCCGGGGCCCACACGGACTTGAGGGGACGTCCCAGGCTGCACCCGACGCCCACCTCAGCTCTCCCCCAGGACTCCCTCTAACAGGGGAAAAGCTGGGAGAGAGCAGCGCTCCATGCCACGCAGGTCAGGAGAGGCGTCAGGGCCAGCGAAACCAGAAACGGAGAAAGAGCCGCAGAAGAGCCACTCTGCGCCTGGCCGGGCCTCACGGAGGCCTCTGTGGACATTTGGGAAGACCCGACGCTCTCCAGACTGTCCCGGTCAATAGCCATCTGGGGGCAACACTAACGCTTGGTGTTTTCCCCATGATTGGTGGCTTGGGGCGCTCAAAATCCTTGAGCACAAAACAGCGTTGTTCCTCACTAGACAAAGTTGCAGGCCCAGCGGCCGCGGCCTTCTTTCTGCAGCCCGCCGCCACCCCGAAATCTCCTCGGCCAAAGCTAAGGGTCTCATAGTGACACTAACTCCGCTACATTCCACATATGCAATATTCCTGAGTAGTCGTTGAGCTTGTAAATCCATTATTTACGACGCGGAATTGCACGGCCTATGCAACGCCATGTGGATGTGTTAACATCACTGTAAGAAACTTAGCTTTTGAATGTCGTTGCTTTGGGAAATGCAAATTCATAACTTCGGCAATGCATTACCAAACATTACTCACGTAGTCACCTCCACACATGGTTATATTTAAATAGAGAATTTCCCCTACCTGATTACACTGAACAAATTAAAAATGGCTCAGTCATTTGCATCCAGGTTCTGGGTTACTTACCATCACCCTCGCTTCCCTATTGCAGCGTTGAACTCAGATCTTAATTGTGCTTGTGAAACAAAACACGGGAGGCCATTTCCATTGCAGAACAGAAAGCCGTAGACAAGCACCTGCATTTCTTTCTTCGTTGATGGGGAGGGAGGAGGAAGAGGAATACTTGTATTTCAACATCTCAACTTCAGGTCAGAGATTGGAGGTTCCACCCTGCGGTGTGTCCAGGGAGCCCACTCACCTTGCCCCGCCACTACTGCCTTCTCTTGCCACCTGCTGCACCTGCTCCCACATGCTTCAGCACCCACAGAGGAGAAGAGCCAATCAAAGTGACCACACCTTCTGCGTTGAGCTGATCTGGAAGACTCACTCACCACCTTCCAGCACCATAGCCCATGGAGTTGAGATGTCCCTGGTCTTCCAAGTCATTATGAAGATTTATATTTCAAGGCAGGAGAATGGAACATGTTTTAGCAATTTAGTAACTTTATTTGTAGCTTTTAAAAATTTAGACATATGTCATGTGGGGTTCCCTTCCTACTCTCCTATTCTTATCTTGGGGATGGTTCCGCTTTCCATTTCCCAACATGTAGCCCTTGCTTTGGTTAAGACCAAAATCTCCCCATCTCACTGCCTCATCCTCCGGCCACTCCGCCAAGCCTTGTTCTGCTTGGTCCCTCACCAAGATTGCTCCCCACCCCAGCCCTTCCAAATCCTTCCATCCTTTCAAGCCTTGTCCAGACCCCACTTTCTCCACAAAGCCTCCCTTGACTCCTCCCTCCCCTCCTAGGTCTCCCTTTTCTCTGCACCCCATTGAGCAACCAGGGTACGCCTCCAGCCTCACCTTGCACAAGAGACAGCTTGAATTCACCCAGGGTACTAGACAATCTTGTCTCTCAGTTATAAATCTCTGGCTTCTGTGCCAAACAGAGTGATGAGTTTAAAGTCAACATTAAACAAACACTAGCCCATTTTTGGAGGAAAAGTTGGCTTTTGCAATCAACATTTTAAATGCCCTTGCCCTCTAGCCTGGCCTCTAACCTATAGAAATACTTTCTACACACACAGAGGTGCATGTTTAAATGAGATCATACATGGAAAGAGTTTAGAATGGGGTCTTGCCCATAGTAAGACATGAAGGATGAACACGAGTTGCGGCGGCTGCCGTTGTTGCTGGGGTAGCCACTGCAACCTTGTGTATGACAGCAGGAATCTGGAAAGAGCCCAAATGGCCAGCAGTAGGGGAATCATTAAATAAAAATACTGGCACATCATCATCAACACAATCCATACTTTTATATTAATGAAGTGGATTTATATGTACTGACCTGGAAAATGTCCACATTATTATTGTTTACTAAAAGAAAGCAAGTTGTGGCCCAACAGGTATAGTACGATTTTATTTTTTAAATAAAAGCTAGATGTATAGTTGTCTGTATAAATATCACACATGTTCGTGAGGCAGCATAATCGAGAGCACAGCTGTGCGACTCAGACTGCTGGGTATACACCCTGGGTTTCCCTCCCACTACCTCAATGATCTCAAACAAACCCTCAGCCTCCCAGCGCCTCAGTCCCCTCGTCCTTTAGGTGGGAAGATGACAGTACCTGCCTCATAGAACTGATGTATACATTAAATGAGTCCTTATGTGTAAAGTGCATAGAACACTGTCTAGCCTGTAGACAACCCTCGATAAGTGTTAACTGTTATCCTTGCTGTTATCTGCAAAGATTTTTAAAAAATGAAAGAACATACACCAAACTACTGACAGTGGTTTCCTCTGGAGAGGAGCTGGGAGGAAAGGAAGCTTTCCATGTTTTACCACAAGCAAGTACAACTTATATAACATAAAATTGTGCCCCACTGGCCAATAGGTGGGTCTGACTCAGAAGGACAACCGCTACATTAGAGGGAACGTAAGATGTCGGGAGCAGGGCCACGAGCCACGGCTTCCCCATTTCTAAATCCTGCCTCTAACTCCAACCCGCAGCCAGATAAATAAAAAATAAAAGATGTTATCGCCAGATGCTACCCACACACATACCCTCTGCCACCCCACAATGTGCTAAAAAATTTGAGAACATCTGTTTAAAAAAAAAAAACATCAATTACTATTTTGAACAAGAAGAAGGGGAACAGGAAGTAAATTTGGTGACCAGTGTGTTTTTATTCACACATCCTGACTGCCTAGGTGGGATCTAATGCTGCTTTAATGATTAGCTTCCTGGGGTAGAGAAGGCTCTAAGTGCTGTAACTTTCCTGCCAATCTCCTCCACCTGGCAAAACCCACCTCTTCCAGGATGCCTTCCAGGCTGGCCTCAGCTCACAGCATTTCCCACCCCCAGCCCCACCTTAGAGAAGTGCCTTGGCATCCGCCCCTGGCAGCTCTCACGCTGCTGGCCAGCTTCGTGATCTAACATATGCACAACCCAAGGCCCAAGAGTGTTGAGACCCGCTCTTCTGCCTCTTTAGCCTCTACCGCTCCTTGAGCACAACCTCATCTTTCCTTGATGACTCAAGCAAGTACCATGAACCAGATTGGCTTTGACAATGGGCATCTATTTGCTCATGGTTCTGAGTTTAGGAAAAGGTCCAAATCAAGGCATCATCAAGGTGATGCTATCTTCCCAAAGACTGGCGATTTGGGGATTCCTGCCAGCGATCCTTAGTCCTGGGCTCCTCTGTCACATAGCAAAGCACATGGCGGCACCTCCTGGTCTTGCCCTTCTCTTCTGGGTTCTGCTGATGTTCAGTTTCTGGCTGCTCCCTCTGTGGCTCCCTCTCTGTCTGAATTTCATTCCACTTATAAAGGACTCCAGTAACAGGATTAAGGCCCAGCCTGTTTGGGCTGGGCCACACCTTAACCAAATCAAAAGGTCCTACTTGCAATGGGCTCACACCCACAGGATGGATTAAGTTTAAGGGTCCGTTTGGGGTCCATAGCTCCAAACCACCATGTCATCACACTGGCTACAACACAAAATCCCTGAGCCTGATGCTCAAGGTCCCTCCCGGCCTGGCCCACCCTCCTTTGCCAGCTCTGTCCCCCACTACCCCCTGGCTGACCCCCTCTCTTCCTAAGGATGCAGTCAGACTGGCCAATTCCCTGCCACCAACTTCACCTTTTGCTTCTTACTTCCAGTCCGTGGCTCCCCTTATTTTGCCATCTCTGAGCTACTGCAGGCATCTCCTCTCTTCCTTTTCACACACCCACGTCTCACCATTTCTTAACATCCCACATCTGGTCCCTAAGCTGTGCAGCGTGATCTCTTCCCCCTCTCCTCTCTGCAGCCCTCCTGTGCTCAGCAAATAACCAATCACACAGGTTACTCTCAGAAGGCGTAGAGCTTGTCTCCTAAACACCTCTCACATTCCTGGATGGCAGAACACCTGTCAAGCTTCTTTTCCTTTCTCATATTGGGCATGGGTGTGAGTAGGGTAGAGGGTAAGTTGGGAGGAGGGAAGGAGGGCAGAAATCCTCCCCAAAGCAGGTAAAGTGGAGTTTCATCAGCAGCGATATCTCTGTTAAAGCTTGCTAACTTCTCATGGCAGCATTTCCTTCCTTTTTTTCTTTTCTCTTTAATTTTTTTTTAATTAGAGAAGTTGTAAGCTCACAGAAAATTCATGCAGAAAATACAAAGTTCCCATATACCCCCTCTCATTATTAACACCTTGCATTAGTTACAACTAATGGCACATTTGTTACAACTGATGAAAGAATATTATTATAGTAATAGTCTAGCTATAATCCGTGGTTTACGTTAGGGTTCACTAACTGTTGTACAGTGCTGTGGTCGTGTTTGTTTATATTTTAACAAAATAACATCTATACAATCTAAAATTCCCCCTTTAACCACATTCAAAATATCATTTGTTCCTTTTCCTTGCTGGAGAAATAAAATGATTGTTAAATATTAAATCCAATGCTTTCAGCTCTGATAAAGTGAGTTTTCTCAAATGCCAATAATTCCACACACAACTCATCCAAAATTAGAGAGAGAAGTGACTACGATTTTCAGTTGATTGCCTTTCATAGTAGATGCAAGATAGTCAAAATCTATTTAAGCGACTTTCTTAGTGAATTAGAGCAGCAGGCAATGCTTCAGATGCCAGAAGTCCATTTAAATGTCCCACTAAGGGAAGGGAATTAGTTTGGTCAAGCTGCTAAAATGAAGAGGCAAGGACAGAAACACGCTGGAGAAGTCCTGGGTGTATCATCTTGAGTCCTTTTGCAAAATAAACACATTTGTTTTCTAACTTTAGTGCTTCCTGGAACCAGAATCTGCACAAATGTAGGCTGAGATGTCCAACAAGAGTTAAAAAGTGACCAGGGCTACGAAAACGATTTGACACTTCTCAATGTCCTGGTTTAGAAACCCAAAACAAAACCCCAATCAAGTGGGAAGTTTAGAGAGTATTTCTTTCTTCGGCTTGGAAATCACCACAGTGCCCTGGCAAACAGCCGCCCTTGTGCCCCCAGCCCCTAAGTACTTGCGATGAGTGTCCAGACTGCGGCTGTTTATGAGCTTAAAATGCAAAAACGCTAACTTCTTTCTTCTGCCAGAAAAACTTGCATCCCCATGGACACCTGCGGAGCACTGAGATTTCAAGCATTCTACGGGAAACAGGCAGACACACACACCCTGCTCAGATCCCAAGCCACACAGGCATTTTTTAAAAATTGCTTTTCCAGTAGGATCCCAGGAAAAGGTTCTGTTTACCACCTGCACATGGCCAGGATGTGACTGGTCTAAGAATCTAAAGCTTGTGGGTCTGGTCCGGCAGGGGTCCTCAGGATAATTGGCCCCCACCGCACCACTGCCCGGTTAACGATGCCTTAAGGGCTTTACATCAGGATTTGTGTCCTGAGTTTTCTGTGGTGGGCAGGAGCAGGAAGAGCAACCCTGTCAGACACACAGCCCCATATGACGAGGTGTGGCACCATCGGACCTACTGGGCTAGCCACTGAGACGGGAGGGTGAGGATGTCGTTTAATGGATCAGCAACTCACCAGCCGGTTTCCCTATTAAACATGTGCCTCGTTGCCCCTGAGTCGCCGGGACTCCTGCAGGCAGGCCTGGCTCTTCCCCCGTAGCTCTCTGGGGTTACAGAGCCGCCCCCTCCTTCTTCCCTGGCAAACTCTTTCAGCGACAGCCTGCTCTATTCCCCCATACTGTCAACAGGTCATAGCTGAAGCCTCAGTGGAATAGCCCATCCAATTTCCCATAAAATGGGACATGAAAATAAACACACACATTGTGTGTTGGTTTACATTTCCTGCACAGACCCAGCAGGGCGACAGGAAAGACATTTAAGGAAACTATTGCTAAAGCATTGAGCTACATTTTAGCTAGAATACTCTCGCTGACCCTAAAAAGAAAGCCATTCACATGTTTGAAATCCCATATAATTTTTTGAGAACGTTCTTGAACATTCCCATTTTAATTTCCAAAATCAGTATGGCTTGCTAGTGCCCCATGCTCAATGACAACAATTCATATTGATGGGGAGGGCTATAGGAACATTTTTCTGTAGAATGGAAAATTTGGTTATTTTTGAGGACATTATTCTAAGAGAGAAAAAGGTCTTAAGTCCACTGCACCTGACAGCATATTGTTTTGTTCTAGAAGGCTGATTTCTCTTGACATCTCTGCCCTCATTAAAAAAGCATATCGCAGTTGTCAACTTTATACTTTCAGTTATGTGGTTTCAACCCCAAACAGAATATTGTCATTTTTTTCTGCAGAAAAGGAGCTCTGCTTGCAAGCACTTCAGTGCCAAAATTCCAAGAACACAGTCCCACCATAGTCAAATTCAGAGCACCTCGCAAGTCTGAGTTAGAGAAATGTCAAAACTAGAGGACAGTAGAGGCTATTTTGTTTCCTTCAAGTAGATTCACTAACTAGATCATGATCACTTTCCAATAGCACATTAAAATGTAAGTGGTGCTGCTAAAGTGCTAGAAAACAGTTTGTTCTCAGGTAGATAGATAAAGGGATCCTCCTGCCGTCTTGTTTACACTGTTAATTTGCTTAGCAAACCCTTTCCTCATGGATCATGTAAAATCAGCACCAGGCGCCACGACATAGAGAAGCACGCATGGATTCCAATACCACCTTGAGCAACTCATCTTCTCCCATAACTGAGCCATTTTACCACGTGGTGGTGGGGGAGGGGGCATTGTATGACCGTATGTAAGGCTCCCAGCAATGGCCTTCCTTTGGCGGGAGACAAAATGTGAGTCCCCCCCTCTAATCACTAAGAGAACTCTGACACCTTCTCACATTAACCCATCCCTCTGTGGGATGGGTGGTCATCCAGGTTGGGGGATTTTTCTATCCACGTTTCTATTTTTTAGTGTCCCCACATCACCTAGGCTAAGATGACCATTGCCTTCATGGTTGGCCACGTTGGGCAGTTAAGACCAACTCCACTTTGGCCTGAAAGAGAAATTTCCTCTGTACCTCCTTGCCTTAAGGATATGTGCTTTCTCGCATCTTGAAGGATAAATTGACACACCCAGGATGGCCATAATTTTTAAAATGGGAAAAATAGCAGGTATTGGGGAGGATGTGGAGAAATTGGAACTCTTATACAAATGGTGGGAATGCAAAATGGTTTAGCTGCTGTGGGAACAGTTTGACAGTTCCACAAAAAGTTAACCATAGAACTACCAAATGACCTGGTAATCCCACTTCTAGGTATATACCCAAAAGAATTAAAAGCAGTGTCTCAAATAAGCACAAGTCCGTGTGTGATCAGAGCAGCATGATTCACAATAGCCAAAGGTGGAAACTATCTTACCTGCACCAACTGATGAACAGATAATCAAATTGTGGTATATCCATACAATGGAAGATGATTCAGCCATAAAAAGAAATGAAGTACAGATACATGCTACAATACAGATGAACCTTCAAAACATTATACCAAATGAAAGAAGTCAACACAAAAAGTCACATATTTTATAATTCCATTTATGTGAAATATCCAGAATAAATAAATCTATAGAAAAAGAATGCAGATTGAACTGGAAAATGACCTTATACGGAAGGTTCAATGCGGATCAGCAGAATATCCATGTCTACATAAAATACCATGACTTTAAAATGCTGTTTGACCTAAAGTAAGGGGGAAATGGAAAGGAGAAATGAGTTTATATGGCTACGAGTTTCTAAAAAAGAGTCTGGAGACTGGCAGAAGGATTGCCCTCATGCACAACTGAGCAGAGTCAGAGAGACAGATAAAGCAGATACAACCCCCAGATATTGGTTCCTTTGAGGGCTAAAGAGACCCATGGGAGTTATGGTCATGGCCGATGGGGTTAACTACCAGGGCAGATGGCCCCTCTTTGGAAATGGTGTTTATGTGTGATGAATCTGGACTCAGATGGGATCTCCCTTCCTAAGACTTTCATGCTAATGTGCTGGAGGTGCAGTTAATGTTGGGGTTTAAGATATATTTAGGGGATTTGAATCTCTGGACTGACAATGTGATAGCCAGGTCCTGAGCCTCAACAGACTCCAGCACCTACAATCTGATCTATTGGACTTACCACACTCAGCTAAGATGGAGTTGAAGAAGGACAACCACCACACCATGGAGCCTAGAGTGATTACAACTGAAAATGGGAGGATTGCATCCAGCATCCATGTGGAATCTGAGCCTCCTCTTGACATAGAGGTGCAATGGACACAACCAATCCAATGTCCACATAGAAGAGGTGGCATTGGATTGGGAAAAGTGGACATGGTGGACGATGGGTATGGGGAAAGGCAGGAAGAGATGAGAGGTGGAGGCGTCTTTGGGACATGGAGCTGCCCTGGATGGTGCTT
Source organism: Dasypus novemcinctus (assembly GCF_030445035.2). NCBI lineage: Eukaryota > Metazoa > Chordata > Mammalia > Cingulata > Dasypodidae > Dasypus > Dasypus novemcinctus. The sequence continues at coordinate 49,396,646 of NC_080689.1, forward strand.
CAGAGGTAATCACCGGACATTGTAAATCCTCACAGGGCCCACTGGATGGAATGGAGGAGAGTATGGGCCATGATGTGAACCATTGTCTATGAGGTGCAGAGGTGCCCAAAGATGTACTTACCAAATCCAATGGATGTGTCATGATGATGGGAACGAGTGTTGTTGGGGGGGGAGAGGGGGGGTGGGGGGGTGGAGTTGAATGGGACCTCACATATATATTTTTAATGTAATATTATTACAAAGTCAATAAAAAAATAAAAAAAATAAAAAAAAAAAAGAATACAGATTGGCAGTTGTCAGAGGTTGAAGGGAAGGGAAAATGGGAGAAATTGCTTAACGGGTAAGTGCCTCTACTTTGGAGTGATGGAAGGGTTTTGAAACTAGATAGATGTGTTGGTTGCTCTACACTGTGATTATACTAACTGCCACTGCATTTTTCACTTTGAAACAATTAATTCTATGTCATGTTAATTTCACTTCAATAAATTACATTCTAAAAAGATAAAACTTGAAAGACTAAGATCAGAATGTGGAGCTGTGGGACAAGGGGTCTTAGAAGGACAAAAGGAGCCCCACGGCCCATGCTTGGGTGCAGAAGAATTCAGCCGGACGGGGAGCTTTACATCAGGGTCCAGGCTCAAGGTCATGGGAAATCCATAGGATGCCTTTGTCAAGAATGTCCACTCTGCCATCTCTCTTGAGCCAGGACTAAGAATTGGAGTTTGAGCTTCTGGTTAAATAGCTTTCTGACTAATCACAACTAACCAAATGAGTGGAGAGATACCTGGAAGTAGATAAGGAAATATGAACCATTGAAAATGAGATAATCCATTCACAAATGACAAGTCCACAGATGACGAAGTGTTGACTGTTTGCACTTCCAGACATTTTCATAAACTGAGAAGAGTTCAAAGTAAGTCTGCTAATATCTAGCACCATTATTAGGGATGACTGAATTCAACCTTCTATATACCATAAGACCCATGCTCCAAAGATGTTAAGTTTCACTGTCAGACAAATCAATCCATCTCCACACTGATTACTCAGTAGAGTAAATTGGTTCAAGGGCCATGCAACTCTCCATCCTTAATGTAGGGAAGAGTAAAACCATACTTCTAGAGTCCCTGAGAGGGAGGCTGGAGTAGGGAACCCCAAGCAAGCAGAAATCTGAAGTTTCCTGATTGTATTGAACATTAATGCGAATTTTTTAATTGACTCCATAATGTAGTGCTAATCTTTCCATTAATTAACTTTCCCTAAAAAACCTTCAAGTAAAATAAACATCTCAGGAAAATTGCCATGTTTATGGTACGGCCCAGGGTTCACCCCATGGCATCACCACCTCTCCACACGCAGCCCAGTTGGAGAAGAAAAGCAACAAGGGCAACAAAATGGACTTCTGAATCTTGGAAGTAAAAAGGAAAACAATGTTTATCAAAGTAGGAGGAGACAAAAAAGATTTTAAAAAAGCAAAAAGTCTTATTTAACACAGCAAAAAGGACAGGGTCACTTCAGAGAGTGACAAAATAAGCACACCATTTTCCAAAACCACTGAGCCATTGCTAGAAAATGTTTAGTATTATGAGCTCTTACATGGAACTGTGTTCATTTGGCACCTGAAAAGTTTTCTCCCCTGGGGACCATTAGAACTTGGCTTATGAACAAGCTCTCAGAACACCTTGAGAACTTTATACATGTCAACAGAACCAGGAATCCCTTAACACACCTAAGTGCTAACGAAGTCACTGAAGATGTCAGAGTAAGACGCAAAATCCTTGGGAGACTCTCATCAACTTAGCATGTCCACTTCACATGGAGACATTAATTCCACTATTAAAGAGAAGTACAGAAAGGCACTTCCTTGTGAAAAGCAGAAACCCAAAATGGATATTTTGGGTTGGTCTCAGTTGGGTGTACCCTGAATTTATTACCTTAGGAAGTTCAAAACTGATCTAAACTTAACCTTAGAAGTTAGTTTAAAGTAGCAGCTTGGAGCAAATCCCCATGATTGCAGTGACCTCAACTGGCCAGCAGCTATGGAAACCCTACCAATGGGAAGGAACGAAGAATATTCATTTTTTGGAAGCAGGTTAAGGAAATTTGATGCGTCAAGACAAGACCGTTTTAGGCGGCGGCCTTGGCCCAGTGGTTAGGGCGTCCGTCTACCACATGGGAGGTCCGCGGTTCAAACCCCGGGCCTCCTTGATCCGTGTGCAGCTGGCCCATGCACAGTGCTGATGCGTGCAAGGAGTGCCCTGCCTGCACGCAGGGGTGTCCCCCGCGTAGGGGAGCCCCATGCGCAAGGAGTGCACCCCGTAAGGACAGCCGCCCAGCGTGAAAGAAAGTGCAGCCTGCCCAGGAATGGTGCCACACACACCAAGAGCTGACACAACAAGATGACGCAACAAAAAGAAACACGGATTCGGTGCCGCTGACAACAACAGAAATGGACAAAGAAGATACAACCGGGGTGGGGGGTGGAGAGAGAAATAAATAAATAAATAAATCTTTAAAAAAAAAACACACACAAGACTGTTTTAAATGTCAATATTATTATTAGATAATTTGATATATGATGTGGGGTGAGAAAAGATTTAAAGACAGGGAGAAGGAGGAAGTCAGGAGGTCAGAGAGGAGGGGCAATTGGGAACAGGGGGGAGGGTGCAAAGCCCAGAAGAAAGAGAACAGGAAGCGCAGGTCGAGACCAGACAGTGGGAATGAAGAAGAGAAGGCACCCCAGTCCATCGGGAGGCAGCTCACACCCTTCAAAGTGCCATCTGGATTTGGATTGTTTTTTCTTACTGTTTCAGAAAATCTGCAGTTTGGACAAACTTCTCATTTGACAGAAGAAAAAGAGATCTCACTTAAGTTAGGCTCACCTAACTTAAATTAGACCAGGACTTACAAAGTTAATCAGCTTAGACAAAGTTAGCATTAGCTTCAGAAGGTGGGCTTAAACTTAATTTGTGGTTCACTCTACCTTCTTGAAATAAAACAGTAATTATTACATTTCCATGGACACATCTTCCATGGAAAGAGTCCACAAAGACATTATTGCAACTAGGGAAGGTCGTGGCCAGCAGATTTACTGATCAGAGTTTGGAGCACAGGATCACTGTTTTCTCTTTCACCCAGAGTCAGTCAGTGGTCACCAAAGTTTCTCTCCTGTCCCACCCACCCACCCAGCCACATGTTCCCCCAGCACCCTCTCCCACTCCACGCAGGCCCCCAAAGTCTCTTTACCTCTGTTCCATCATTGTTTCCCCTCATAAATGCAAGATGTGTGTGCCCTATCAATTCAGTTCTTACATGTTTGGTAAAGAACGAGGCCAACATATAGGCATAATTTAGAGAGTTTCTGGGTTGTCAGAATTTCAGGATTCAAACAAAAGCTAAGTTTGACTTGGATTTTTTTTTTCCTCCACCTTGCTGGTGCAGTGCAATGCAAGAGCCTCAAGGCAGGTGGATGGAAGGGAGTGGGTGTCAAGGAATGGAAAATCCATGGCTCCTGAATAATTGAAAGCAGACGATTGGAGAGCAGGCTCCCTGAAAGGGTCTGGCCACTACTCCAATAATGCCAAACTACCAGAAGGGAAATCCCTTGAATGAGGAGCTCAGCCAGAGCTCCCCATCTATTTACATTGCAAAGATACCAGAAACAGGAAAATCTACCTCCCTGAGTCCTGCTCTCACTTGCTTGAGCCCACTACATGCCTGTGCTTGGAAGCAGAAAATAAAAATGGCCCTGCAGCCCCTTGAAAAACTTTCCTTAATCTAGATGTTACTTTAAAGCCCTCGTAAATCACACCACCTGCCAATCTTGCGTGGTTTATAAACTGTGGGGAGAGGTGGAGCATTTCTGGCCCAACGATCCCCCGGTAACAAATGCCAGTTCTAATGCTGCCGTATTTCCTCAGTCCTGCTCAACCTCTTCAACAAGCCTCTACAAATATATTAACTGTCATATTCTCAATTTCTTTCTTACAATGGGAAGCTGTATTCCCTTATGACTCACTCAATGGAGCCGAGGGCAGCATCTGTCTGGGGAGTGAGAAAACACCCTTTTGTGGCAGGTAAGGCTCTCCTGTCCACCAATCACCACCCCCAACATTCCTATGGGTCCCGCTTCCCCTACAAGATCCTCCAAGGTCACACCCCACCAGCTCACCAGGCTCCTGCCTAATCCTGAACCCTGCCCCCCACAACTCGTGGGCACACCAGTGGTGCCAAAACCAAGCCCCAAATGGGGCCACTCTGCAAGGCCTTTGGGATCAATCAAAAAGGCTGAACCCAGGCAAGCCGAGGCCTGGCTTGCCTTCAGGAAATCCCGGGCTGTCTGCAGCAGCTGTGGTTCGAGTAGTACAACAAATTCACTTACTGAATGACAACAGCTTTATTGGCAAGCCAATTCAATTAAAGCCCCTGCATCCAACAAAGTCTCCGGCAGCCCTCTCTGCATAAAGAACATGGAATCATGCCTACACTTCCCTGAGTGCCTTCAGCCCTAGCTGTCCCTCTACATGAGAGGGAGAGGGATGAATGAATTAGACGCGGATGATGGTAATTAATGGCTGGCTGTCAGAGAGTCGTTTTCAAGGCTCAGCCGTTGAAGGCTCCATATTAAAGACGGAATCCCAGCACAAACTGACCAGGACAGGCTCAGCTCTCTTTCTAAATGGTCGGAGTGTTGAGGGCACCTGGGGCGAGAAGGGAGGGGGGACGAGGGGAAGGCAAAGGAGGGTTAGAGGGGAAATAGAGAAGCAAAACATCGGGCTGCCTGCATTGATCAATGCTTTTTACACTATTGATATATAAATAATATGTTCATTTTTCATTTTTACAAAATATGTCCTTTAGGCTACCATTATGGCAAACTTACTTCAGAGTTCTGACATGAGCTTATTAGGGGGCGTGAAGGGAGGGCTGGCTGTGGAGCTATAAACAAAGCGTACTTTCTTATAAAATATACATAGCAGATCATTTTCGCTTTCAGTAACAAAGATAAAACCAGGGTTTTTCCCATTCCTGGCACAGTCTCCATAACCAATTGTTTGGCACTTGGAGAGGCCTTGCAGAGGGGAAGGAGGAGGAATGTTGGAGGGGGCACAGAAGGGAAGAAAATGGTGAACAGATAAGTTCCACCTGGCTCGTTTACAGGGTGATGGGCAGCCCTGGCTCTGGCTGTCGCCAATGCCACCAGCAGAGCCAAGTCCAGGTTAACTACCCAGCAGGAGGTAACTTGGGTATATTGGGCTTAATTATTCCTGATAGTAACAGGTTACCATATGCACTGTTTGCAGCACAAACCCAAGCCAGATATTGAAAGGCCAAACTGATCCTCCTCCAACAATTCCAGTCGGGTGAAAAAATCAAGCTCCTGGCTTGTTCCGTCAGTGTAAGTCTCAATCTGGGAGGCCATAGATCCTGAGCTGCCACCCATGAAGTGTGGGGAAATCTGTGACCATGCTAGAAAGAGCCTCATGCCTCACTCTTGAAAACAGAGGAGAGAATTTCAGGTGGGAGATTCTGCTCAAGGATTCTGTTTCTCTGCTCATGGTTATCCTCCAGAATGTTTGCCTAGGTTTTTGCTTCAAAATTCAAGGCTCAGAGCAAATGTTGACTCCACCAGGAGTCTTTCCAGATTCTCTCATCAAGAACAAATTATTCCCTCTCTTATATTTCTGCAGAATTCCACATACAACTCTATCATCATGGCCTTTCATTCATTCTTCTTTACGCCAGTCAACTATTCCCTTGTCTACCTTCCCCAATGGACGGAGGCTTCCAAGGGCTATGATCTGGGCTTTGTATATAGCTGGCACTCAATCTAATTCAGCGGATTGAATTGAATTGACCTTAGGATGTGAACATAATCTGGCAAGGCCTCAGTCTTGTGGAGATATGTAAGGCCTTGTTATGACCCCACAGCCAGCTTTCACTGCTGCTTTCCCCACTGCAACCGCCCAGTTGGTTGCCCACTTTAATTAGAACAGAGGCCAGATGTCTGGCCAGCTCGGCTGGAAGCGGAAGAGCTAGTAAGCTGGTGGAGTTTCCCAGCTGGGGGCCCGAGGGACTGGCTTCGTGTGGTTGGGTCACCTTCCCTTGCATACTTCCTTCCCTCTTGCTTGACTCCCCTCCCCCCTCTCCATTTTGAGGGCAGCTGTCCTTTTTATCAGCAAAAGCCCTTTCCGTGACAACACATCTGTCCAGCACAATGTTTCTCCCTGTCCAGTGATTTGGTTACCGGAGGCATTCACATCTTTGATCACTGGAAGGGCATGAAGCATTTGTGTCCACAAAGAGCAGGCAGAGGCAGAGTATCCCCTTTCAGAAGCCTACCATCCACTAAGTAATGAAATCTAATATTTAAAGGGCATGACACCCCGTTCATACTAGATTTCATTAATCAATGTTTTCATGGAAAGGATAAATCCTTTATGCATGCCTTTTTCCTGATTTTTCCCCCATTTAAAAAATGCAATGCTTATTTTTCTTCCTTGCTATTAGCTCACAGAGATCCATTCCTGAGAACCCTGGTTTCTGGCCTCCTGAAACTCACCCCTTGACTTTCCCAGTGAGGGAATGAAGTTCAATGGAGAAAATAAAGAGGTAGAAAGAGAGACAGAAAAGTGTTCTAGTTAGCCTTAAGCATATTTCATTAAATAAAACCGTTGCAGCTCTTTTAAATAAAATAGAGAATGTCATTGCAAGTACAAGTCCATACTTGGTGACTGAGTGACCAAGACATGCAGTGCCTCCGGGATATCAAGCATCTGGACACTCACTAAGGGCCATATTGCTGGACTGGACATGACAAGAATGGCATTGTTAGTAGGGCCACAAAACCCCCAGCTTTAGGTGGAGTTCAGATAAGTAGGATACAGCTGACTATCTAATCCTGGAGGATATTGACCAAAGAATATACTGGGGTTTTTTACATCCTTTCCCAAGGCTTCTTATGTACCTGTACATAGCACTGAAATAGCGATGGAGCAAGGAAGACTGGCACTGGAGTACTTAGCCTTGTTGCTAAGACGGAAGGGTTCTGACAACACCCCAAGACCTCTGAACGAAGCAGAGGTCTTTCAGGGGTGTCTGAAAACCTATGATTGGGCTAATACTTTAATGCTGCATGTTGCCCTCAATTTAGGGGGTAGTGAAGATCCAACAAATTGTTAAATGACAGTCCACTTTCTCACTGTAATTGTTAAATAATGCTCCACTTCCCCATTAGCTTCAAATGTCATGCCCACAGGTGAGCAAAACTCTTGATTCCTAAATGACACTCTTTAAAAATGTAACAAATATCACAAATATGGGATGACAATATGCACAAAGATGCACTTCACAGTATGATTTACAACAGCAGAAAACAGGAAGCAATCAAAATGATAACAATAGGTAAATGGTTAAGCAAATTATGGTACACTGTCATGGCCCATCCTGCAGTCATTAAAGAGGATAAAGACCAGAAAGCAGAATGGAAAAACTCAAGTGACACGTACCGAGTAGGAAAGGAACTGGAAATTGCACTGCACTGTTATTGCAACTAGATAAAAGCATATGTATAAAAACAGACTGAAAGAGAATAAACAAAAATGATAATTGTGTTCAGGATTATGAATGATTGTTTTTCCTTATCTTTACTTTTCAAACTATCTGGAATGCTATGTGTCTCTTATAATTCAAAAACTAAATGGAAAACCCAGCAACTTTTTTTTAAAGAACTATTATTTCTTTAAAATAGCAATAATTTGAAAATAAATAACAACAATAGGCAGAAGAATCACATTAAGCCCAAATTAAGATGCTCAACATGGAAACAGCAACTCAGGCAGAGCAAGCCCCTTCTCCACGCCACTGCTCCCACCACCACTAGCATACTTTTTGGATAGCTTTCTCCTGTAGATTTATCCATTGACTCAGATTTGCAGGCCTCTTTCTAGATACTTTCAATGGATCAGTTTCTTTCAGTATTGTTGCACTTGAAACTGAGGGCTGAAACGTCCAGAGACCAAATGGCTGGCTGTTGGCATGTCGGCTGCCACGACACTGTTTCACAGGTGGACAATGGAAAGGCCACCTAGGAGAAGAGAGGAGGTGGGGAGACTGAACCTAGAAAATTTTAAATAAGTGTGACTCTCCTTGGCTCTCTTGAGTAGGATCCCAGAGCACTGAGGCAACTTACAGCTTTGGCTTCAGATCCGCAGTACATGATCTTTGAAGACTCATGAGAATAAGAGAGTCAGAACACTGGATGGGACCAGTTTCATTTCCTTACTTTAGATGATACATCCCATTTTCTAGAGGCTCATGTCCAGTTCTTAACCAGAGTCCATTCCCAAACTACGGCCTTACGGGCCCCACAGAAAAGAGTGTACCCAAATTTTGCCTCATGGGCAGTTGATAGTAATTTACAGGCATTAGCTACCAATAAATGAATTTGTAAATGATAAAAAGAGATCTTGGATAGCCAAATGCTTGTCCTACAAGATGTCTCACTAACTTGGCTATAATATTTGCACTTCATATTAAATTTGTACAGGTCATGCAGTTCTATATCAGAAAACCACATTTTCCGCAGTCCTGAGTAGAACTTACTTTCCCATATAAGCTATAAAAATGAGTATAATTTTATAAATGCTTATAATTTTTAAGACAATAGCCTCCCCTTAGGATATGGCTCCTTGCCATGACACTTTTGATGACTTTGTTGATGCCAGTGTATTAAAATATCGAAATTTAAGCTCATAAGCATAAACTGCATAACATTCTTCAGTGAGTCTACTCCTAAGGCTAGCTCTTTAAGTTGTTACAACTATTTTAATATGCAGCGTGTGTACAAAACAATATCATATTCAGCTTGGAAGTCAGCCCTTATAAAGTGTGAAATCTTTTAACACACCATGGGAGTGCACAGAACAATTATGATAAGTATTGCACATATTTTTAAATGTGACCTTTTGGGAGGGGGCAACTGGCCTTCTTCCTCATCTCGGCACTTTTGGTCTCACTTCTTCAGTTGATACAGTAAGTTGTTTCAGCCATGTTCTTCCTAGGGAAATGGAAGGAAGAATTCACCTCGTAGCCCCAGCCAGCCCCTGAATTAGGAAGACCTGGGCAGAGGAGAGCAAGAAAGGGAGAGGCATCTCTCGGGAAAGGTGAATTATGTTGTCATTAATAAGAATCAAGGGAGCAGATGTGGCTCGAATGGTTGAGTGCCTGCCTCCCACACAGGAGGTCCCAGGTTCAGTTCCCAGTGCCTCCTGAAAAAAAAAACAACAACAAGCAAAACAAATGAAAAAAACAACTCAGGAAAGCTGATATGGCTCAGTGTTTGAGCACCGGCTTCCCATATATGAGGTCCTAAGTTCATTCTCCGGTACTCAAAAAAAAAAAGAGTCAAGATGGCCATCCTAATACTTTTGCTTGGCATAGCAGAGTTTAGGAACTTGCACCGTTCCTTAAACCAGCACACAGGACACCTCTCCCACTGACCTCTACCATCTACTTTGTCACTTCCCTCAGACTCTTGGGTTTTTGCAAACCTTAACTGAAACAGCTTTTAAAATCTAGAACTAAATCAAGTGTCACCCCCTCACTAAAGAAATCTCAGCCCACCTTGGATCAAGGGAAAGGATTACTGTTGAAAGGAGGCATGAGTTGGAAGGACACTTGGGGCCTCCTGTGCCTATGGTTGTTAATCTTAAATGTGCCTCAGAATCGTCAGAGGAGGCTGTGACCCAGCTTCAGAGATCCTGGTGCAGTGGGATGATGAGCAGTCTGGGAATCTAGATGAAGCCTCAGAATCCCCAGCGCACACACACACACACACACACACACACACACACACATGGAACTGCTACAGGTGGTCCAAGCAGAGCACTTTGAGAAACCCTGATATAGTCCAACACCCCGGAAGCTCAGAGAAGTTGACTAAGACACATAAGCCGTTGGCAGCAGACTGAGGCAAAATATTCAAGCCCATAGATTCGTTCTTGCCACATCCTACTGCCCAAAGAAGACAACTACATCTGGAGGTGGGGCAGAGGGGAGTGGGGGTGGGCCGGACACTTCTCTCCACAGGGATTCCAGGATGGACACTGTAGGCACTTGGTGGAGTTGTTAAGGGGTCAGAGTTCTACCTTCAAAGATGCCTGCGTTTAACCTATCCCACAGAAGTCGTGGCAACACAACTCTTTTCTGAGCACCTGGATTCTCCCCAAAGTCTAGAAAGAACTGGGCAGTGGGGTTTGGCCTAGCTGAAATAGAAAATCTCATCCCAGCTTCACCAGGTGTGAGGAAGTCACTCACACTCTCAGGTCTCTGCTCGTGCCTCTGAAAAATGAGCCTAATCCCTACTCTTCGTCTTGTTCTGATTTGTTGTGAGCATCAAATGAGATCATGGGATGGTCTATGAAAATTAAAACCTTCCACGAGGGGGCCTTACTTACAGGGCCTTACTTATAGGAACTTACTATTCCTATACTCCTTATGGAGTGTGACTGGGTCCTCTTCTGAGGTAATATTTGGACAGGAAGGTGCTTCTCAACATTACCAGAATTGCTCATGTTTCTAGGAGGCCTACAGTCATGCTATACAATGTCAACGCAGACCCATGATAAGCAGAAGAGAAACCTTTCGAAAGCCCTCGGGACTTGGATCACGAGGCCTGAATGGCTTGCCACAGCTCAGACCTGAGGCTGTCCTCAGGGTGCAGGTTTATTTGGTGCCTCTGAATCCTAGTGATTCCAGGTGCTTCCATGGCTCTTCTCCCCAGCTATCTAAGCACACAGCACTGCAAGCGCTTCCTGTGTCTTCTCCACCAGCTCTCACAAACGCATTCTACGCAGGACTCCCAATAACCAATTTTCTGCCTATATTTGCATGTTCAGAATGAGGAAAACATTTTAGGCCTTTGTTCTTTATTCCAGATGGGATGTTTGTAAGAAAAAAAAAAAAAAAATAGAGTTCCTCTTAGGGGCCATTGAGGGATGGAGGAAGGTGAGGGGTGCAGCTTCTGGAAAGGCTTTGGAGCCCCAACTTCTGCTTCAAGTAGAGCAGCTGCACTTTTACCTGCTAGGGCTTCTATAGAAGGCTTTGTTTTGCTGATCAAAAAATATAAAATTTTGTTTTCAGCATGAAAACTACTCATCTTATAGAGACCCATGGTTTAGAGGTGAAGAGATCACAGCTGAGAAAAATTCATGGATCCCCAACTTCCTCCTCCCTTAGCCACTTGCTCAGGCAGAAGCAAGATGGGAAACTCTGCTTCCAATGGAAGGGCTTCCTGCAGGGCCCTTGGCCTCAGTGTCGGTGCCCCCGGGTAGCAGAGCTGGGAGTGGCTTCTGTGTTCCTAACCTGGCAGTTCTCAGCAGAGGCCGTTGCCCAGTCCATCTCCTGGGGCAATCCTGAGATGGGATCCCTGGGGTGCCTCTCCTCCTCAGCCAGCTGATTCGGCCCATGGATGGCACCACCTTTCCAGAATCAGCTCCCCTCTAGGAGCTCTTTCAAAGGACAGATCTCGAAAGGAGCTTATTAACGACTCTGAAGTGACTCTAAGGAAGCAAGTCCAAGTACGACTTGTCACAACACCTTTAGTTACCCACTCAGGGCCCAGGCCTGCTGACTTTTCTTAGCAGAGGGTGTGTTCTCTGACTGTCCTCCCAGGAAGTTAAGGGAAACTTTTTGCATTTTCTGGACAATTGTTCAAACTCATAGATGAAAGCCTCAGCAAACTCATAGATGAGCTCTTCTTGGGCTCCCACCACAGGGTCCAGAGACAAGGGAAGGCTGACTCCCCAGCTATCTAAACTCCTGATACTGAAGCTTTAAGAATGACAATGGGTAAGACCATCACAAACATTCGCTTGGCCATTATGTACACTGGGAAATGGTTTGAATATAGAAAAACTCAAGAAATTTCTTCCTCCTTTCCTATAAACTGATTCTCTGGTCCGTTCTCAACCTTTCCCCTTTCCCTGACCACAGGAGATGTAGACAAGAGGAGGTTAAGGTGTGAAGGCTGATCCTTTTTCCATGGAGCAAATTATACCGTCAAACACCTGGTGAGAAGATTCCAGGTGTCACTGACATCAATGGCTTCCCTGGTGTTCAAGTATCAAAGACCAAGGATTTGATTCATGAAGGAAGGGAGAACAGTACATGGGTCCAGATTTAACACAGTGATGTTTACAGAGTATGATTCTACAACATCCATGAGATGTTAATTGCCTTCATTTTTGTAAGGGTTCCTTGTTGAAAAATGGCTGATTCTACGTCTGAGGCTTAAAAAGTACAATGCAATCATGGAATATCTTGAGCCAGAAATAAAGAGGTATTCAAAGATTAATAAGGACATGGCAAAATGATAGAGGAGCTGAGAGAAAGAAAGAGGAGAGAGAGGGAGGGAGAGAGAAAGGGAGAGAAAGGAGAGGGGAGTGGAGAGGAGAGAAGAGGTTGTAAAGAGAATTATTGGGGAAATACAAATATAAAGTCTACATTAGACATTATTTGTGGTGGTTTGAAGCTATGTACCTCAGAAAAATATGTTCTTAAACTTAATCCACTCCTGTAGGTGTGAACCCACTGTAAATAAGAACTTTTAATGATGTTACTTTGATTAAGGTATGGCCCACCTCAATCAGGATGGATCTTAATCCTTTTACTGGAGTCCTTTAAGCAGAATGAAATTCAGGCAGATGGGGAGCCACATGAAGAAGCTGAAAGTTAATGGAACCAGAAGAGAAAGAAGAGGGCAAGAGAGGCCACCATGTGCATTGCCATGTGAAAGGGGACCCAGGGACCAAGGATCACCAACAGCCAGCCACCAAATGCCAGTCCTCAAGAAGAAAGTTGTGCCATGATTATGCTTTCGATTTGCACTTCTTTTAGCCTCAAAATCATGAGCCAATAAAGTCCCATTGTTTTAGCCACCCCAGGACATGGTATTTGCTTTAGCAGCAAGGAAAGTTAAATACTATTATTATATCTATGTTAAATTTAATGGGCATAATAATATATCGCAATTATGTAGGAAAATGTCCTTTTTCTTAAAAGATATAGCCTGAAGTGTGTGTGTGTATGTATAGAGGAGGGAGGGAAAGGGGATGGGGCAGGGAGAAAGAAAGCGTGAGACTGAGAAGGAGAAAGATAAAGCAAATGTAGGAGGATGTTAACTGGTGAATGATATGCAACTATTCATTGTACTAGTCTTTCAACTTTTCTTTAGGTTTGACATTTTTCCAAATAAATATTTGGTGGTGGGAAGAGTTCTTCTACAGGGGCTAATTTACCTTGACCTTAAAGAAGCCTGGGTATGAGGGCCCATCACCAGATCAGGCCCTTCCAAGGCATGGTTGGAGAGGGTCATCAATTTAGATGAGAAACTTGATAGAAGTTGTCCCAAACTTATCAACCATCCTAAAAATGTATGTGACATTACCAATAACAAGCTGCAAATTGAATATTTTAGCCATCTATAATAAAAGACAAAATTGCCACCAACCATGTTAGAGAAAGACTAAATCATCCTTCTATTCTTTTTGTAGAAAATATTTCAAAATTTTTGACATATAGAGAGGCGAACAAAGAGTGTATGGCCCAAAAATGTAGGAGGAAATATTATAGAAATAAGCCAAGCAGTCAGTCAGTAAAATTACTATTATTTTTCTTAATGTTATAATGCTCGTTATATTTGCCAAGTTTTTAAATAATTGTATAATTTGTTATGATTGCTCTTTTCTTTTTAAAAAAGAATTCACTTTCATAGAGTCCCTCCCCACAAAGAGGATATCCCTGGTTTAACTGATTTGGGAAAATCCTCAGTTAAACTTTTAAGATTTCCTGGAGCATTTTATCTTTTGAAAATCTGGGAAGGGAAGTTAAATGTATTGTTTCGGAAACCTGTTGATCACAAAGAATAACAACAATAAATAAATAAAGGAATAACTGAAAAAATAAATAAATAGATAAAACTTTTTCCAAAGCAGCATCTTCTGTGCCTAGGGTTTCTCAAAACAGATTTTAGAACTGTGCTTCCTAAGCAAATAGCCCCTTTTGCCCACATCTATCCTGGTAATGCTGCACTATAGCATTTGACCTCCAGGAAGACATTTATTTGATGAGCTTATTTAAAGCAAATAAACAATGTTTTTCAGGGATGACTATCTTCTATTTGCATGCATTCTACTTTCATCTACATTCATTAACCCACTTGAGACCCCAGACAGCACTATGAGGGAGGCAGAGCAGGTAATAATGTCTTTGCCCCAGGTCCCACTTAGTCACACCCACACCCATCTTTCCCACCTCTGGATGGTGCTGCTACTTCGTGAGTCCCACAAGTAAACTGAGGCACAGGAGGTAATGAGGGGGGTATCTTTTCTTAGAACAGCAAGGTGTAAGATCTGGGTTTGCCTTCGTAGTACCGCCAGTGAATCGGTAAATCACTGAAACAGTTTTCTGAGAACTGCCTTATCCTTTGGGCATCTTGTCCTCAATCACTGCAACCACTGCCTGGGGAGAAACAGCAGTGGAAGGCTCACATGGGGGAGAGAAAGGAAGAGAACATGCCAACACACCCTTCTACCCCTCCCCAAAGTGGAAATAATCTGTCCTTGTTCCCATTGGGAAGGATCAGCCTTTGACATCTTGCATGATAGAAAAGAAAATCTTTCAAAGAGAGGGGCAGCCTTCACCAGGTCCTTCCTGCTGACCCCTCTGATCAGCAGACCAGGAATCAGACAAGGAACTGCAGGGACAAAGCCCCAACACGGCGCTGGTTTTGCACTGAATTCTCACACTTCACCTGGAATTCCAAGGCGGGAAGGGAGGAGAGTCCTTCTGGTAAAAACTCCAGGGCTGACACTCTGAACCAAATACAGTAACAACAGTGACATCATCATCATCATCATCATCATTATCATCATGACAAAACAATTGTCATTTAGTAAGCATTTTCCCAGCCTCAAAAGATACGTCACATGAATTAGCTCATTTACTATAACAAAACAGCAAACATTTCCTCAAACACTGTGATAGGACAGGTCAGACGATTCACAGTAGTAAAGGAGACAAATAATTGTTCTGCTCAGGACTCATCTTAATAAGTAGAGAAGCTGACAGTCAACCCCTCTCCCCCACCCCTCATCCCACCACTGCCCCTCCACAAAACCCTCTGAGGACCTCAGCCGGGGAAAGGAGACGGGGGGAGCGCGGGGATGTTGAGTATATGGGTTGGTGTGATGGTCACCCTCAGATACTGAAAAATACTAAGGAAATTACCAGAGTCATTCATGAAAGCATTTTCATTTTTTTTTAAATGTTAACAATACTGACATTGATACCGTTGAAATAGAAATTCACTCTTCACTTCCTGTTAACAACTCAGTGGATGCTCCTTCTAGAGTTTCTCTCTGCATTGTGTGTGTGTGTGTGTGTGTGTGTGTGTGTGCGTAAACAATCTTGACCTAGACAGGTTCAGAAATTCCTGCCCCCCAAAACTGTAGTAGGAAAAAATGGCCAGGGAGATTTCTGGTAAGGTAAGAAAAGATCATAGCCTGGTGACTCCCTACTCCAGGCTCTGAGGAGCCTACTTCAGATCAGATTCCCTGGACACAGACTCTGAGACAGAGACTTGGGGGCAGGTGGTTTATTGGGAAGGACTCTTGGGAACAACTATTACAGAGAAAGGGAAGCAGGAATGGGCAAGTGGGGTAGCTGAACAGCAGTGCAGTTGTAACAGAAGCTTCAGCCAATGCCATAGGGAGCTCTGGAGTTGGGATGGCTCTTCTGAATTGTCCCAAGTTAAGGCAAGGAAGCTGGACTTTTCTATTCCCACAGCTACTAATAATTGGATTCAGGGTGTCCCTAAGGAGAGGGAATAATATTGAGCAAGACAGCTTACTTCTGCCAGGGCTGGTTGCAGAGAGAACGCAGCAATGAGTCACTTTGTCTTAAACAGAGGAAGTGGGTGGCCCACCACAGAATATAAGACAGTACCCCCAGAAGTTTCAAAGGATTCTCTCCGAAAATAACATCTCTTCTTGAAAAAAAAAAAAAAATGAGGATTAAATGGGGGAAAACTTGTTGAGTGAACTAATAAGAGAATGTCACAGCCCAAATGTTGACACAGCTCCAGAATCTGAAAGTGCCCAGGGCCATTTGAATTTTCTCACAGTTTCCAAGAATATTGCACTTGGCTGTACCCTGGATACCAACAAGCCCCGAACCTCAACTGGAGCTGCCAATAAGAAATGGCTATCATGGCTTTTCCTAACCCTTTAGTCCAGAGTATTGAGTTCCACTGGACGAATTTCACCTTTGTGGTTGGAGGAAAAAATAATAATAACTTTCTTTCCCTTATGAACAATAACAAAAACAATTCTAAAAGGGAGGCTAGAACAATGCAGAGCTTTCTTGGAAACTTCATTGCTACAGTAGAAACAACTCCCAGGACATAGTATCACAGCCCTGGCCGTACCACCAGCCCCTCCACACACTCAGAACAGAGCTTCTGGTGGCCCCACTCACTGGCTCTTCCGTCTCTCCTTCCAGGCACAGCAAGGATGCCTAAACCCCCTGAGGGCAGACCGGCTCCAGCCTAAGGCTGGGAGTTCCGGCATCTGAACAGAATGTTTTGAGTTCAGCTATGTCAACGTATGGTGACGCTGTAGCAGAGTTTTCACATTGGTTGAACTTTCCTCCATGCACCCATGATGAATAACAGCTGAATCTTCCTAAACCAGCCCCACGCCACCATGTTTCCTATGAAACCCTTCAAACTTCCTTCAAGCGGGGTTTCTATCCAGCAGGAAATATCCAAAACTGTCCCTACTAATCTCAAAATAATACAACCATTATCAGTACTCTTGGTCAAGTAAATGCACTTCTAGATCTCAAGTTCCTGGTTTATAAAAAGGGAAGCCACCTGCCTGCACTTTACTTTCAGGAAGGAGTTGGAGAACAGATGGCATCTCTGTCAATGCTTGGGACGACAGACTACAAAAGAAATGTAGAACCAATTCACCCTTATAGCATGATCTTGTTCAACAGTTCTAGAGCCTGAGAGGAGATTTCAACTGTGATATGCAGGGAAACAGATGTGGCTCACCCAAATGGGCTTCCATCTATTATATAGGAGGTCCAGGGTTTGATGCCCAGGGCCTCCTGGTGAGGGCAAACTGGCCAACATGGCAAGGTGGCCCATATGGAGTGCCAGCCCACGTTGGAATGCTGCCCCATGCAGGAGTACCCTCCTTGTATGGAAATGCCACCCAACACAGGAAAGCCACCCCACACAGGAGTGCCAGCTGATGCTGAGAGCCGGTGCAGCAAGATGGCACAAGAGAAACAGAGGAGAGAAAATAAGAAGACAAAGCAGAACAGGGAGCTGAGGTGGTGCAAGAGAGTAATCGCCTCTCTCCCACTCCAGAAGGTCCCAGGATCAGTTCCTGGAGCCGCCTAATGAGAATACAAGCAGAAACAGAAGAAGGCACAGCAAAATGGACACAGAGAGGAGACAACAGGGGGAATGGGGTGGCGGCAGGGGGGGAGAGGAATATATCAAATAAATCTTAAAAAAAAAATTGTGATGTGCAGTTACCACAGAACAAATAATTGTATGCACTAAATTGTCCATAAAAGGGCATCCCTCCATAAGTACATGAAAATTAAAACCTGTGTTTCAAGCCCAAAGTAAAGATAGTCAGGAAAGAGTCATTATCTGGCAACTTATCTTAAAACATTTTGTTCTCTACTTTTTTGCAAGGATTAGTGGAGTGCTTGGCCTGTTGTTCCTACTTTAGTTTCCTCATTGCTAAAGTAAATACCATGCAAAGGGTTGAGTATATTAGCAGAAATCATTCATTCACAGTTTTGAGGCTAGGAAAAGTACAAATCAAGGTATAATCAAGGCTATGCTTTCTCCCAGAAGACTGAAGCATTCTGGGACTGGCTGCCGGTGATCCTTGGTCCCTGGTTTTTCTGTCACATGGCAATGCATATGGCGGCCTCTCCTTGGCTACTTTCTTTTCCAGGTGCCGTTGACTTTCAGCTTCTGACTGCTTCCTCTTGTTCTCTCTTTCTGTGACCTTCCCTTTAAGACCAGCAGTTATAGGATTAAGACCCATCCTAATTAAGACAGGCCACACCTTAATTGGAGTAACCTCAATGAAAGGTTCTTAATCCATCCCACAGGAATGGATTAAGTTTAAGAACATGTTTTTCTGGGGTACTTAGCTCCAAACCACTACAGTCCCCTTGCCAGTGATTTACTGGGCAATACTAGAGAGAAATAAAGATGAAGTGGCCCCAGACAGCTTCTACACTGATTTCTGTGGCAAGAATCTTGCATTTAATGGGACATCAAGGACCTGTCCTACCTTTCAGGGGCTAAAACTTGCTGAGCACTGGCCTGAACTGGGCACCATTTGTAACTCTTTACATTATTAAATCATTTAATCCTCACAACAACTCCAATTTACTATTGTTATGCCTAGTTTACAGATGAAAAAACTGAGGCATAGGGAGGTTACGTAACCTGCTAATCAGTGTCAAAACTGTGATTCAGATGCAGGCATCTGACTCAGGAGTGTATGCACTCAAATCACTATGCTATCCTGTCCGCGGAATGAAAGCATCTTGGAAGAAGTGCTTTTTCTTGTAATCCTTTAGTTGCCTTTATTTTCCAAATTCCTTATGATAAAGGCAGCGCCAGGGCTATCCTTTTCACGAAGACACCAGATCTACAGGAGTTAATTGAGTCACAAATTTAATCAGTGGTTGGACATGGAACCTTATCAACATACATCACCCATCCTTACAGTTCAGCCAGCAGACAAAGCCCACAGACTGAAGACAGAAGTCTGTTCCTAATCAATGGACAATTGAACCCACAAGCTGGACAAGTCTTGAAGGTAATTGCTAAGCTTAGCCCACTCTATCCCTAAAGCCCATCACACCCCCCTTGAATTCATCTGGGCCTTCTTCTAGAAGCAACGACAAATCAGTTCATTTCAAGAACAAAACAATAATAAATGCTTGCACTGTACTTAATCACTTAATCACTTTCAAACATCCCAAAGGTGTTTTCTCATTTAGTCCTCCTAACAGCACTGTGAAGGAAATTTTATAGCGTTCATTTTAGGGATGGAGAAACTGAGGGACAGAAAAGTTGTGATTAATCCAAAGTCCCACAACACTTTCCTCTATGCTCTTTCAACTGTGTTCTAGTTCAAGATCCAGTAGCTGAAGGTCAAGGTCAAAGCCCTGGACAACAACACCAGGGGCTGTTCATCCCTGGCACCTCAAATGTAAGAATGTTGGTTTCCATGATTTAGTCAAACAGGATCCAAGCTATGCACATTCTATTTGTTAATCAGATTTGATGAATCACTAAAAGGCATTGTTCTCCAAGCTTTCATCAGTTCTGCTGACTCCCAGTCCACTGGCTAAAACTCAAAGGGACCCCAAGGTGACAGTGGTCAACTCTTTTAACCCAAGTATTTTGTCATCAAAATAGCACAGCTAAAATCCAATGGCTCTTGACATTAGTAAGTCATTTATTTCTCCCAACAAGTCTATAAGGCAGGTACTATTGTTATCCTCACCTTACAGAAAGAAAACTGAAACTCAAAGAAGTTGAGTGACCTGCTAGTTAGGGTGAGAGCTGTGATTCAGACCCAGGCATCTGAGTCAGAAGTCTGCTCTTAAACATGAACTTCAGAGGACTCAATTAGAACTTGAGTACCAGTTCACCTCCAGGATTGAATTTGAGGGTTTAGGGATCAGGAGTTGTTTGTTTTTCTCAAGTGTCTCTCTGCTTATCAATGGAACTTATCACCATATTTTATCATTACTATTTCATTCTTTTAGCTCGTAAGGAGCCCTGCCTGTCTCCCCTTCAAAATAGACATCTTCTTGGAAAGGGCAACATTTTATCAGTTAACGTCTTAGTTGTCAAGCAGAATGTTAGCAGAAAATAGGAGAAATGAGACACAGCATAGCTTCGGGAGACATTCAGCAACGTCTGGAGGTGACAGAAAGAAGTGAAAGAGTATGTGGAAGAGGTAGTAGGTTTCCAAAAACAAATGTCACTTAACTTTCTCTCCTCCAGCTCTTTCCAGTATTGCTCATACTTTTACTGATAAATACTTTGCTTACCAAACAGAAAAATAAAGAAGATTTAAGGAAGAATGAGTGAGTCCAAAGATGCAGGTCCTGATTCTCTGTCCTTCTCCAGCCCAGGCAAGTTGATGTTCTTCCTGGTCCCACAAGATTGTTCCCTGCCCCTGATCTAGCGATCTAAGTCACCACATCTCCAGTGGTAGCTCTTGCTCTCTTAGGGCAACAACCATGCAGCCCTCCCCTCAGCCAAACTCGGCCCTTCCAGAAACCCCCACAGAGATGGCACCCCACTTCTTCGGACACCATTGCCAATTACCCCGTACTTTTTGGTAGTGTATTTTATCAGGCTATCTTATTTCCATCTATGTGAGCCACTCAAGTACATTTTAGAACAAAAATATTAGTAAGAATATAAGTAAATAAATAAGCAAATAGCACTACGAGCAAAGCTAGAACAAATCGTAGTAACCACCACAGGGACACCCACAATCCAAGTGCTTCCTGCCTGCCCTGTACTTTACATGCATGATTCCATTTCATCTTCTCAACATGTCTCAGGGTAAGTATGTTTTACAGATGTGGAAACTGAGGCTTAAGCAACAAACCCACATCAACCAGAAAGTAGTGAGTCCCAGCTCCACCAGCAGGCTCTTTACTAATACCCCAGACCCCTAGATCTGCTTTATACCCAGGCGTGCAATGGTTAAGGGAATTGATTTCTTTCTTTGTTTTTCCCAGAATATTTGCTAAGTTGACATATTGTTCAACATATTAGGTTGGTGCAAAAGGAACTGAGGTTTCAAACCGTGAATTATAACTAGGCTCAAACACATCTTTATTAATCAAAATAGGAACCTCTACAATCAATACATTTTTGCCAATGAGAAATAAGTTTGTTTATTACTATAGCATAAAAATCCGTGCTTCAGGATTCGATGAACTCTTGGAAAGCATTTTCTGCATCCTGCTGGTTGTGGAAGCATTTTCCCTGCAAGAACTTGTCAAGATGTTTGATGAAGTGGAGTCAGTTGGTAAGAGATCAGGTGACTATGGCAGATGAGGAAAAACTTAGGAGCCCAATTCATTCAACTTTTGAAGCTTTGGTTATGTGACGTGTGGTCAGGCATTGTCATGGAGAAGAATTGGGCCCCTCCTGTTGACCAATGCCAGCTGTAGGCATTGCAGTTTTGGGTGCATCTCATCAATTTGCTAAACATACTTCTCAGATGTAATGGTTTTGCTGGGATTCAGAAAGCTGTAGTGGATCAGACCAGCAGCAGACCGCTAAACGGTGACCATCACCTTTTTGGGTGCAAGTTTGGCTTTGGGAAGTGCTTCAGAGCTTCTTCTGGGTCCAACCACTGAGCTGGTGGTCGCCAGTTGTTACATAAAATCCACTTTTCATCACATGTCACAATCTGATCAAGAAATGCTTCATTGTTGTTGTGTAGAATAAGAGATGATGACACTTCAAAACAATGATTTTTTTTTATTTTTGGTAAGCTCATGAGGCACTCACTTATCGAGCTTTTTTTCACCTTTCCAATATGCTTCAAATGTCGAATGACCATAGAATGGCCAACATTGAGGTCTTTGGCAACTTCTTGTCTAGTTGTAAGACAACTAGATGGTTGCTCTCAGTTGGTCGTGGTCAACTTCCGATGGCCGGCCGCTATGCTCCTCATCTTCAAGGTGCTCATCTCCTTTGCAAAACCTCTTGAACCACCACTGCCTGTACGTTCTTTAGCAGTTCCTTGCCAAATGTGTTGTTGATGTTGGAAGTTGTCTCTGCTGCTTTATGGCCCATTTTGAACTCAAATAAGAAAATTGCTTGAATTTGTTTTTTGTGTCTAACATCATTTCCATAGTCTAAAATAAATATAAAATAAACAGCAAGCAATAAGTCATTAGCAAAAAAACATAAAACAATAAATGTACATTAAAATAGTTTATAACATAACCAAATTTATTTAGAATGTATTCCAATATCAAATGAAAACTTTCAACAATGCAAAACCACAATTACTTTTGCACCAACCTAAACCTAACACCAAAGTACCTTACAAAGGTAAAGGTAAAAAGATAATAGATAGATGATAGGATAGTTAGATAGATAGATAAAATTTACAATTTCACTTTTATAGTCAAACTAAACTTTGAAAGAACACATGTCCTAGTCCTCTGTGTTCTGGTAGATAGCACACAGCTCCTATTTTACTGATGGGATCTGGAGGGGTTTAGTACCTTGCCTAAGGTATCAGAGAAGTGTGGGCAAGAATAGAGCCTCAGATCCTCTGATTTCTACTGAAAACACTCTTTCCTCTCTACCATGACATCATTCAAATCCCATTTGCCTTACTTGAACTTTCCTCTTGGCCCTGTTGCATGTGTGGGCTGGGGTTAGGTAATGCACACTGTCTTTCAGTAGACAGCATGCTCAACCTGCACTTCCTTCCCACACCCTTTAAAATCGCACCTCCAGGATGGAGGCAGCAGTGATCCACTCCCATCCAATTTCCCAACTGCTGAGGCCTGCAGGATCAGGCCTAGTGATCTGGGGATCCAAATCTACTCCAGAGACACTGGGAAAGAGCTACCTGCTGCAGGACACCAAGCGTGGCCCCAGAGGAGGTTCTGTGCTAGGACACACACCATCCCTGCTATAGCACAAGCTCTGGTGCCGCACACAACAGCAGGGACAACAAGATGGACTCAAACCTCTACTCAGCTCCAACATGCTCTTTTACTTCTCTGGACCATCTTTTCATTCTTTGTAATATAAGAGGCTGAGCTTAGAATCTTGCCACTCCAAGTGTGGTCTGAGGAGCTGCCACAGGGCATCACCTGGGAGCTTGTTAGGAAGGTAGAAAGTCCATCCATCCTGGAGTTACAGCCTCAGAAACTGCATTCTAAAAAGATCACCACATAATTCATAAATTCACGAAAGTTTGAGGAACACCAGCTTAGGCCATCTCTACATCCTTCCCAAGACCTAAGTTCTGTGATTCTCCAAAGGCAGCTTGTAGCTCATTTTCCAAACCTCAGGGTTGAGATGCTTCTTGGAACTGGAGGAATCCAAGTTGCTAATCAGGAGTGGTCAGAAAATGGAGTCAGAGAAGGCGTCTGTGAAACCCAAAGCCCTTGGTCAGGCAACCCTGGGACCAAGGAGCCAGAGGAGGAGACGGGCTAATTTTTTCCATCGGTACGCTTGTGTATGCCAGCTGAGGTCTTTAATGTAAACCCTCCTGTACTCCGACCTAAACAATGAGTGTAATTAAGGGCTCGCTTACCCCCTTCAGTTGCAGGGCGCGGGGTCGGACCTCCACAGGGCCCTGCAGGAGGTCTCGATTCTGATTCAGGGGGGCTTCTGGTTAACCAGAGTGGGCTCAACTCCGAGGGGCAAAGTTGACATACCAGCATAATTACACATAGGTTGACCATATTTACTGCAACTATGTTGTTCTAGAATTTCAAACAAAGGCTGAACCCAGGAAAACACACCACTAAAGAGAAGCAGATTGTCCTGAGTGATTTATTGAAGGAAAAAAGTGAGGGCAAGAAAGAGAAGAGAATTATCAGAGACTCACACATACTTCCCCTTCCCCCCGGCTGGCCTAAGAAGAACAAGCAGTGACCACGGCTTTCCCACCCTCCCCAACGGAAAGGCCTCAAAACACTGACATTTTGCTTTTTTTCTAGGGCATGTTTTCATGTGGCCACATCAAATCCAGTAAACCTGTTTCGACTCATCAGAAGAAAGCGGCTGCAGCACTGTCAGAAGAAAGCTCACTTCTCTTCCCTCCAGACTCCCTGCTCCATGTGGTAATCTCCATTTCATACGGATATATTTCAAGTGATCAGAAAAGTATCCAAGGCTGGAGTTTTGCTTTAAAGAAGCCAGAATAACAGGTCCAGCCTGCAACTTTCCTTTTACTTTGGGAGGTTACTGGTAGGAAAGCTTTGAGTAAGTGCCAGAGCTGTTTGGCCTCCAGTCTGTGCCATGCAAATACATAATTGTGATGGAAAACAGTGACATTTCCAATGCATCGTTCAGAGCTTGCACTGACCCGCCAACCACAGGGGAGGTACATTTGGAAATCCACAGTTTCCCAACAGAAACTCAACCAAGAATTTGAACTTCTACACAGGAGATGTAAGGTCTGCAAACCCAGCAGATCAGGACTGCAGAGATCTTGGAGCACCTTGCTTATTGTTACCATCCCATCCCCACTCCAAATCTCACATACACGTATACACAATTACAATTCCTCAGCCAAAGGAGAATTATCAAGTACCTACCACATACCTAACAAAGAAAAACAGCAGATAAGCTTCCCGTCCACTTTTGTGACAACTTTGCAGAGACAAGACCAACCAGGAGAAACAAATTAGAACAATCAAGAGCTCATTTGGCCAAAGCACTGAATGGCTTCTTGGGTGCCATGTAGCTGATAGACTGTTGTATAATGGGGCCACCAGATAGCAGGCAGGAAGAGAAGCATTTACCACGAAGGTGCTCAATGGTTGTTGGAAATTCAGTATGGAAATCTGGTGTTTTTTAAAAGTTGATTTTTAAAACATTTGCTTAGAAGATCCCCAAGCCTACACCCTTTCCCATCAAGAAGGAAAGGGCTTCCTTGCCAGAGCTCCAGGTTAGGGTCTTGGGTTCCCACTGCAGAATTCTGTCCCAATGGTCATTTGCCCTGACTCACTGCATGGGGCTCAGAAGGAGGGACATGATCTCAGACCAGGTGGTGCCACACATATGAAGAAATAGCAAGGGATTAGGCTAATTAGCCTATTTATACACACTCATAGAATTGTGAAAGAACCTTTTGCAAAACCACAGATGTTGTTACTGTTTAAAAGTCAGAAAAGAACACAGAATCACGATGGAATTAAGGTCCTACCAGTTGTTCACAGAGGTAGGAAAATTCCAAGCTTGGTGAGTTAGAAACTCCATGAGCTTCAACCCCTTCTCTGGTCCTGCACAACTCCTAGTGACACCGCTTATGGTCCCCAAGACTGAAAAAAGGACAGGGCTGACCTCAGAAGCCCCAGATGCCTAAGGTAGAGCACAGCACCTACCACAGGAGACATGGCCTGGGGTGATGGGTTCTGGGGAGGAGGGACAAGGACCAGGTCACCAAAAATTTATCTCAAAACCTTGACTCAGGCCAGATATATTGTGGTCCAGGCAATGAAGAGATGCAGGGAAAAGAAGAAAAGCAATAGGAAATGTCCTGGGCATTTTCCAAATTGCCTGCAGAAATAGCAGCTCCTTGTGTGTACGTGTGTGTCTGTGTGTGTTTGTAACTGTTCCTATTCTACTTCGATTAGGTGGTTCTGGCCGCCAACCAGAGTTACCCATCCTCCTGCCAGAGAAGTGGTCTCATGCCCAGGACTAAGTCGATCTGTTTCCCTGTCCCTCTGAAGGAAGTGATTGGTCCAAGGACTGGCATGGCACTAAGCAGAGAAATCAGCATCTTTCCCCAAGAAGAAGAAGAATCATTTTCTACTCTGGTCCTGTGAGCCAATCAGTACCCCACCCCTTTCATCTTTAGCTAGTTCTAGTCATATTTCATTTACTTTCCACCAGAGGACTTATGACTAACACCTGAAGCAGGTGGACTCTTGCCAGTTACCTCTGGGTTATATCAGACCCTTCCTATAGAGTGGTCCTAGGAGTCACCCTAAGGGAGAGGGAGCCTTTGGCTTGAGGGGTGTAGGGTCCCAATGTGCCACCCAGCAAGGCTGGTACTCTGGCCTATGAACAGAGCAGGTGAAACCATTTCCACCATAAGTCCATGAGTTGCCAACAGGGACCTGCCCTTCACCACAGCCACAGCTCCTCGGCACCAGCAGGAAGAGCTCAAAAGGCAGTCCAACGGAGCAGTGCCTCAGACAGGCCTGCCTTCGAGTCCCACTCCTTGCCAACTATGTGAACTCGCTCAAATGACAAAAACACTTTGACACTCTGTCCTCATCTGTAAAATGGGAATATAGGTAGAATCTGGTAGGATTATTGTGAGAATTAAATGTGATAATGTATGTAAGCCACATAGTACTGTATCAGGCACAATTTAGACATTATCTTCAGTCCCGCAGCCATCATTATTAGGAAATTCTCTGAAAGCTGTGAAATGTCAGGATCCGACTTTGTAAAATCAAAAAGTGCATCCTCACTGGGAAATAGCTAGCAAGTCCTCCCGACCTAAAGTGGCAAATTCCAGGCCCAGGCCTATTTCTTGCCTTTATATACTTTCTTATTTCTTTTTTGATTTATGAAAACGCATCCATCACTTTCTAAGGAAGACCTCCAGACATGAATAAAAATGATAAAAATGCACAACAAAAACAAATAAAGCCATTAAGCACAGCTAACAAGTCAGGCAATCTGCTCTAGTGGGGTAGCTCAATCTAGAATAGAGCTCGGCACCACGACCCAAAGGCCACCAGACTAGATCTTGGCTGGAGGAATGAAAGAAAGGGGATTCTGAACCTAACAGCCCACCTCAAATCTACTGAAAGTCCAAGAGCAAATCTACGAGAGGAACCCCCTAAAGGGTCTCCAAAGGAGTGCTTGGCGTGGCTTTAGCAATCTGCACTCCTTTTACCTACAGTTCCCATTCAGTGAGGGGGGACCATCTTGGAAGAACAGTCAGTTAAGGGAATTGGGGTTCACTAGGGAATCTGTTCACGTCACCCTCAGTCCTCAACCTCTTAGTCCAGAGACATTGCAATCTTAAATATAAGGAACAGGGAGCATTCTCTGAAGAATTTGCCCTGGGACCCAACATTTCTAGCTCAGAACTTAGATACTTACTCTTTGCTCTAGGCTAGGAATCTATGAAAAGAAGAGTGACAAGGGAAGTGGAAAAGGGACCCTTCTTCCACGAGGTGGAGATGGGCCCTCACTGGAAGACTGCTGGGACATTTTCTGTTCTTCCTCAATTCCCTGTGTATCCTTCCCATAATCTTCATCACCTGAAGCGATGCTCCCTAAAACCTGGAAGCTTCTAACTGATACAGAGACCAGGAACACAAGAGTTCCAAAGAGGTAGCTTGTGAGGACAGCAGAGGATGACAGTTCTGAACCCTAATGGAGGAAACATAAGTGGAGGTAATCTGGACAGATGGCTGGTGCTGGAGGTGCTTTCAAAGGAGCCTTGACTTAGTAATTTCCTTCTGATCATCAAAAAAGGCCTGCCCCCCAACTAAATCTTGGTCTACACCAAGGACCAGCAAACTGGTTCTTAGACCAAATCTGGCCACTGCCTGGTTTGGTGGTAAAGCATTTTTTGGAAGGGGGCCATACTCATTCATTTATGCATTGTCTGGGACTGCTTTCTCACTACAACAGCGGGATAGAGGAGTTGTGACAGAGACCATATGGCCCACAGAGCCTAAAAGATTTACTATCTGGACTTTCACAGAAAAAGGTTGCCAACCATGGTCTAGAGCAACTAGCAGACAAACGGACGCCCCATCATCATTAGGGACTCCATTCAGCAGTGGATTTGCTCCCCAGGAAATCTATGCCAGTGACTCAAGCCACCAAAATGGTCTTCCATGAGTAGCCATGCCAGTCAAGCAAATCAGCAGATAAGTAGTGAGCACTCACTACTCAGTTCCCAAGATTTCAAGGGAGCTGTTTGGGGCTGAAGTAGAGAGAGGCGTGGGGAGGAAGCTGGCAACAAGGTAGGGAGAGGCTTGAGCTGGTGGACTCCTGGTCCCCTTTCCACCAAATCACTACTGCAATTTTTTTTTTACATCTTTTATGTTCCATTTGAATAAACAGTCCTGCTGTATTTCTTCAGCTCCTATAATGGAGACAGAGGAAAAAGACACTGCAATCCCTCCTCTCCCAGAATTTATCACAGTAATCAGAACACGTGGGGAATACACATAGACAGAGAACAATATAGAAAAATAGGAATCAGGAATCAGATTAGAAAAGCTTTTAAAGTTCAGATTAGGAAGAAAGGTAGCCTTGAAATTAGGCCTTCAAGGATGGAAAGGATTTACCAGGGCAGAAGGGAGAAGGAAAGATATTCAGGGCTGCAAGAAGGGTGAGAAAACCGAGGATGAAATGTCCTCTCAGCCACTTGTGAGGAGCTGAGACTCCATTAACTGGCTTTCTAGAAAAGGAAAGAGCAGGGTTAGCCATTATGGAGGAGAGGAGGAAGACTTGAAGCCTGTCCTGTAAAGGAAAACACTTCTAACCTACTCCAAGGTGGTTCAAGGTGGAGGTGACACCGTTGGGGGGAAAGCTTCCAGGGCACCACAGAGGAAGAGCAAGAAGAACTTTCTATCAGCCTCAAAGAAAGACCATGCTTCCAGAAGACAAAAGGATTTGCCAGTTGATCCAGGAACCTTGAAAATGAGGCACCCGGCAAGGTTTGCGCCAAATGCGTAGACTCTACACCATAAGGAAAAACCACCAAAACCCCAAATTTACTTTCCTTCTTGTTCATGGAAAGGACCAGCACTTTCCCTCATTGTAAAGATTTGCTAGACGATGGCTGGAGTTGGACCCTGGAGCAGCCCCTCCTCACAGCCAGATGGAAGCTCCTGGTTCTTCCCAAGGCCTCAGTGTGTTTACCTGTCCCCAGAGAACTTGGATTTGGTGCTAGGAAAAACCATTTATTTTCTAGATTCCTGTAGGCATACCCCTGATTTCCTGGGGATGGGAGGTCAGACTTCGTTTATAGTCGTGGGCAAAATTGAAGTTAGACCTCACCCCCTAACTCAGCCAAAAGGATACACGAATTTCAGCTTTTTTAGAAGAGAGCAGGGAGAGGGCCTCCAAGGTAACCATGAGGTAGCTTGAGTGTATTTCACACAGGACACAGTAGGCTTTCTTCCTCTAAGTAAATATCTAACAGTTTCCAATTCTGTAGATTCTGCCCATTTCCTTCTTTAAAAAGAGCTAAAAATATACACACACTTATGTTTCCAGCTTCATGCAAATGATACTGAGATGAATTAAGAGAGAACCTGCTCACCACCAAAATCATCCTCATTCGTCTAGGTGGACACAAAGGACCTGAGGTTCAACTTGCCCCAAATGTGTAGTCAGTATTTCCTCTCCTGAAGACATAGCTCCTGAGAAAGGGCTAATGAGAGAAAAGGGCCAGTGACCCAAGCCCATCAGTCAGACCCTCCCCAGTAGAATCTGCCAGCATCATCTGAAAGATGATCTCTTCCCATCTCAGCTGATAGCTTGTGACTTTGGGGCTGCTGCCTTGAAGAACAGGTCTGAGAGACAGTGAGGCAGAGCCCCGAGAAGCTGCTGCAAGCCCCCAGTTCCAACTACATCTGTATTCCACATTTATTTGCATTTCCTAGTTATATTAGCCAAAAAATTTCTTCTTTTTTATTTATTACTAATTTGAGCTGGGTTTTTGTCACTTGCAGCCTAAAGAGACCTCAACAAAGCTTTCCCCTTTGGTCAAGCCCTTGTGAAGAACCTACAGCCACTCTTTTTGAACACCAAGCTCCTTGTTCCATTCCAACTGTGGCCACTCTAAAATACAGACTCTTGGGGGAAGCAGACTTGGCCCAGTGGTTAGGGCGTCCGTCTACCACATGGGAGGCCTGAGGTTCAAACCCTGGGCCTCCTTGACCCATGTGGAGCTGGCCCATGCGCAGTGCTGATGCATGCAAGGAATGCTGTGCCACACAGGGGTGTCCCCCATGTAGGGGAGCCCCATGCGCAAGGAGTACACCCCATAAGGAGAGCCACCCAGCACGAAAGAAAGTGCAGCCTGCCCAGGAATGGTGCCGCACACACGGAGAGCTGACACAACAAGATGACGCAGCATAAAGAAACACAGATTCCCGTGCCGCTGACAACAACAGAAGCGGACAAAGAAGAACATGCAGCAAATAAACACAGAGAACAGACAACTGGAGTGCGCGGGAGGGGGGAGCAGAGAGATTAAAAATAATAATAATAAAATAAAATAAAATACAAACTCTTGGGCCACCTGAGCACAGGCAAGTGCTTTATCTCTCAGTCCCTTCCCTGCCTGTTTGTCAGCCCCATTGGCCTGACCTGTCGGCCTGCAAACAATGCCCCCATTTTATCAATCTTTCACTCAAGTGCCCTCTTTCCCCACCCCCATCTTTGGGAAAGAAAAAAATCACTAAAAAAAGAATAACTGCCATAAATATTGTGAGCCATGTGACAGGAAACACCACACCCTATGTCAATAAATACTCTGAAACTGCAGCTTCTTCGTGATGCTCCTGTCCTGCTGGAACGCTCTAGGTTTCTGCTGTTCGCAGAGGAGAAGCAGGCAGGGCCCAGGGCCTGGAACACGCAGGCAAAGCCCAGGCTCTCCCGGCCTTCACGCACTCCACACACTAAGCAAAGACACGGCCGTCATGCGCTGAGACTCAGTTTCCTTACAGGTAGATTGGGAATAATTTCGAGTTAATAACCAGTTAAAGATGAATGATCCCAAACATGGCTAAGTCCTGACAAGGATAAACAACACAGAGGTTTCTGACTGGTTTTTGAGCAATAATAATAATAACAACAACAACACACACAACATGCCTGTGTGGTAGGAACTGACTATTGTGTCCGTTTTACAGATGAGGCTCCTAAGGCTGGGAGAAATGGTGGGACTTGTCTGAGCTTGCCCAGGGGTGGCTGTGGTCAGCTGGGAGTCAGACCCCAGTGCCTGCCCACCAAGACCTTCCTGTCCGAGGAACATGAAAGAACTCTCTGCTCTACTGTCTCCGCAACATGGGCAAGGAGAGCTGCCCTGACTCCCAGCCAGTTCCTGAGTCCACCGATGGAAATGTCCTGGAGAAATAAAAAGCCCTATAAAATATTGGTTATTATTAATATCTGTGCAGTCCAGTCCAAAGTGATGTTGCAAGTGGCGACCTGTCCACCTTACTCTTTTCACCCCCAGAAAACATGGGTGGGACATTTGACTAAGTAACTGTCACCTGTGGGAAAATGTCCCTTCCCACATAGTTCCACCTTAGGACTCCTCTCCCCAGCTGACTGCAGACGCCTTGTGGGCAGCCCAGGCTAGAGCTGTGAGACTGTGGGGACTCAGTCTTCAGCTGAATCCTCTTCCAGCATTTACCATCTGTGTGACCCCTAAGTCTTGTCTTGGTGTGTCATCTGTGACCTGGGAATAAAAATAATATCTATTAGAGGTTTTCTTTTTTAATTATGAACTGTATTTAAAATTGTTTTAAATTATGAAATATTTTAGATACTCAAAATATAAATATCTAACCCTCCCGCAACTTAGAATATAAAATGTTATCACCGAAGCCCCATTGTACCTCATCACCACCGCCCATTCCCCTTCTTCTCTCGCCGAAGGGAACCATCCTGCAAAATTGAAAAAAAAAATCAGATTTTTCCGTACGAGGCCAGATAGTAAATCTATTTGACTTTGTGGGTCAGAGGGCCTCTGTGAAGTAATCAGCAATGCCCTGTGTGGCGCCAAGGCAGACATGAACAGTACAAAAGAATGAGCATACTTGAGTGCCAATAAAACTTTATTCATGGGCACTGAAATTTGAATTTTGTTTAACTTTCAGGGGTCACAAATAATGTTCCTTTGACTTAGTTTTCAACTAGTTAAAAATGCAAACACAATCCTTAGCTTGCAGGATTGTGCAGGCCGTACAAAAGCAGACAATGGGCAGAATCGGCCTGCAGGCCGTCGTTTGCCAACCCCTGGTATATATCTTTCCCATGCATATTTTAATACTACAAATCCATATGTGCCTACCCATAAACTATATGGAGTATAGTTTTGTGTGTCTTAAAATTTCATATAAATGATATTATACAGTACATTTGCTTCTACAACCGATCGCTCTCTTTTTTTCTTAACTTTATGCCTGTTGAGATTTATCTGAGTAGTTACATGTAGCTCTAGGTTATTCATCTTAACTGCTGTATAGGATTTCACATATGAATTTACCATGACATATATCCATTCTCTGCTTGATGGACATTCAGGTTGTTCCATATTTTTTACTATTACAAAGAAAGCATGCTGGCATACATCTCCTTGTGCACATGACCTAGAGCTCCTCAAGGCTTGTTCCTCCAAGTAGACTGGCCTGATCACGGGGGCCTGGTGGCCACATGAAACAACACAGGGCACCTCGTGCATGTCTGCTCTCAGGTAGCCTTTGTTCCTCATAATGCCCCTCAAGTACCAGGAAGAGGTCTGGGAATCTAAGGGTCTTAATAGATAAACACTTTCCTTTTTTTCCCCTCTTATTTCAACCCCCCCGCCCCCCCTCCCCCATTGTCTGCATTCTGTGTCCATTCTCTGTGCGTTCTTCTGTGTCTATTGTATTCTCATTAGGCAGCTCCAGGAACCCATCCCGGGATCTTCCAGAGTGGGAGAGAGGCAATCATTCTCGTGTCACCTCAGCTCCCTAGTTTGCTGCACCTCATATTGTCTCTTCTCTGTGTCTCTTTTTGTTGCTTCACCTTGCTGCGCCAGCTCTCCATGTGGCGCAGCAAGATGATGAAGGCAGGCTGCACTCCTGCACGGGGTGGCCCTCCTTGCATGGGGGGGGGAGGGGAGCACCTCTATGTGGGGTGGCATTCCTTGCACATGGCAGCACTACACAGGGGCCAGCTCACCACATGGTCAGGAGGTCCTGGGTATCAAACCCTGGGCCTTCTATATGGTAGGCGGAAACTCTATCCATTGAGCCATATCCTTTTCCCTAAACACTTTCTAATTTATTTAGAAAAGACCACCACGGGACAAAATGTGTGGGACAAACTATGAGGTCTGTGCAGGATCAGGAAAGGAAATGGTCAGTTGGGTCACAATGGTCAGGAGCAGCTTTAAAAGCAAGGTAGGGAAGCAGACGTGGCCCAATGGATAGGGCGTCTGCGTATCACATGGGAGGGCCGTGGTTCAAACCCCGGGCCTCCTTGACCCATGTGGAGCTGGCCCATGTGCAGTGCTGATGTGCATAAGGAGTGCCTTGCCACACGGGGGTGTCCCCCACATAGGGGAGCCCCACATGCAAGGAGTGGGCCCTGTAAAGAGAGCCGCCCAGCACAAAAGAAAGTGCAGCCTGCCCAAGAATGGTGCCACACACACGGAGAGCTGACACAGCAAGATGACGCAACAAAAAGAAACACATTTCCCGGTGCCGCTGATAAGGATAGGAGTGGTCACAGAAGAACACACAGCGAATGGGCACAGGGAGCAGACAACTGGGGGGTGGAGAGGAAAAAAAAACGGTATTTTTTTAAAAATTGAAAAAAAAATAAAAGCAAGGTAATGGTGAGCAGGTGTAGCCCAGTGGTTGAATGCCTGCTTCCCACCTACAAGGTCCTGGGTTTGACCCCTGCTACCTCCTAAAACTAATTAATTAATTAATCAAAAAGAAGTTTGTGGTTTGTTTGTTTTAAGAAAGCAATGTATGCATGAAAGAAAGAGAGGGATTTGGAGACTGGATGGGAAAAGAGATGCTTCTGATGAAGATGCTGGCACACGTGGGTTCAGAGTTAGGAATGAACGCGCTGTGTGCAGAGGATGTCCAGGAGAGCATTGTGGCCAGAGCCTAGGTGCTTGTGGAGAGAGGAGAGGGAGAAAATGTGCAAAGTCCTTTTGAGGGACTCTGCATGTCAGGCCCAGCGTCAGGGACTTGACTTCCTGGGCAATGGCAGTCAATTTTCCAGCCAGGAAAGGCCAGTCCTTCAGAGAAAGATGATAACCCTTTTTGAGGGAACTTGAAAGCAGATAGAGCTAAGCCAGACACAAAATCAGGGCAGGGCAGGGGGCCAGATCCAACAGGAGCAGCAAGGGGCCCAAGGGGAGTCGTCAGAAGGAGCGTGTGTGGGCAGCTTTCCTCCAGTGGCCAACACTGCCATCGACTCGGCGGCTGGAATGGACCCTCTAGAGAGGCTGCAGGGAGCCAGGCTGAGGGCGAGTCTTTAAACAGTACATTCCACTATTTGGTCCTAGTCCGCAAAAATGGAAGCTGCCGTCTGAAATCAAACACAACCCAGGAATTGCAGAGTTGGTCTTGGGGCTCTTTCCAACCTGAGCCCAGTGTAATCCGGTTTTCCCCTTAAACTGATTTAGCACTTGTGGTTCAGGCAGAGACAGGTGGGGCTGTGGAGTCAAACATTTCCCACTTGAGCCTGTACGTAGAACAAGCAATTATTGCTATTAAAGGGAAACACTATGTTTAAGACAACAAATTAGAAGAGCGAAAGGACTCAATGGCATCTCTTCGTTCATTCATTCAGCAAATATGTATCAAGTCCCTTTTGTCTCTTTTGTGTGCAGCACTGTGCCAGGCAGAGTAGGACCGTGAAATGGTGTAAGGCATGGTACCACCATCCACCTGAGGAGTCAAAACGGCCACTGTTGTGTGTGTGTGTTTTTAATAGTGATACATAGCAGCATATCGTGAGTGCTGAAATTAATCTTTCAATCAACATGATGGGAATTCAAAGGAATATTGAAAATCCAAGGAGGATCTGGTAAAGGCAATTCAAGTTGACTTTTTGAAGGATAGAGAAGCAGAGAGGAGGCAAGAGAGGATCCCAAGAACAGAGACAGGATGAGCAGGTGTATGGAGGTGATAACGAGCAAGACCCACTTGGGCAGAGTGTGGCCTTGCACCACAAGCTCTTTCCCTCACAGCACAGCTGCCCACAATCGGGCCTGACTTGGCCGTTCTCACTACCTGACTGTGTCTGTGGCCCCTCTTCCCCCAGGGTCCTGGTAACATCAGGCCCACTCCCAATCTGCCCCCTCAGTCACCAGAGATCCCTACCAGAGCCAAGGGCCTGGTTCTATTGACCCTGCAACACATTTTAGCCTCACTACTTTGGCTAGGTCCTTCACTTCTCTAGCCTTCCTATGTTTGATGGTGAAATAGGAGTGATCTTGCCTTCCCTTATCCAACTGCTATAAATATCAAAGAGATATTTGACCTGGGTCACTTTGTCAAGAGGACATGTGCCACCATCACATCACATGCCTGCAGAGCTTGTGGAACACCCAAATCTGAAAGGTTGAGAGCAAGCCATGAGGAGGAAGGAATTTCATTCAAAATGGAAATTCCAACCATAGTACCCTGCCTCCTCACACATAGTACCAGGCCTCCTCACACGCCCCCACCCCATGATCCTTTCTCATCAGTGGGCATTCATGAAGGCCCCTGAGTCTAGAATTTACCACCATGCTGTTTGCACTTGAGCAGGAGCCCTCTCTCTCAAGTCCATTGTGAATGGCTCAGAAATGCATCCTAAAACTTATCTAGGACTTTTCCCAAGTGGGCGCCAGTATCCAAGATGACAGTAGTCTCCAAAACGGTGGTTCCATACCCCGAAGGAGATACAAGATGAGCCACTGGGGTGTGGGAAGAAAATATTACAACTGCTATTTACATTTTGTTCTAATATATAACTGTATTAGGTTTCTACTGCTGCTGTAACAAATTACCATAAACCTTGAGGTAAAAAAGGCATAAAACAGTATAAATTTATGATCTCACAGTTTCTGGAGGACAGAAATCTGGTTGGACAAAGCCAAAATCATAGTGTTGACAGGGCAGCATTGCCTCCTGGAGGCTCTGGGGAAGAATCCTCTTCCACGTTGATTCAGGTTGTTGGCTGAACTCAGTTCCTAGCAGTTGTTTGTCCTTGCTGGCTCTCAGCTGGGGTCTTTCTCCTAGAGGCCACCATCATTCTTTCGCATGCTTTGCATTTAGCCCCCTCCAACAATAGCAGGTCGAGTCCCTCTCATGCTTCGAGTCTCTGACTCTTCTGCCCCTCTCTCTGACTCTAGCCTGAGAAAGTTCTCTACTTTAAGGATGCATGGGATTAGATTGGACCCACCTGGATAGTCCAGGATACTCTCTCTATTTTAAGGCCCTTAACCTTAATTTCATCTGCAAAGTCCCTTTTGCCATATGAGGTAAGAGGGATTAAGGTGTGGACACCTTTAGGGGGCATTCTGCATACCAAATAATAAAGAAAATAAGCTTTACTAGTATTCCACATATAGATTGCAGCTGCAGGACAGAAGGCCAGGTGAGACAGAAGTACTTAGGGTACCTGAGGTGTCTGGAGAGAAAGGTGGAATCCTGTGACAAGGAGGGATTGACAGTGGCACCCTCACCTGCTTGCTTTTAGCACATTGTGACAGATTAAAATTCTGCATTCACGGTGGCTGGGATTCGTAAATCAGAATCCCAGTGACTTTCTTCCATTTGGACTTACGTATCTTACACATCTCTTTCAGCTGTAACAACCCACGTGTTGAGAAATCAAACTCAAAACCAGACTTTTGACTCACTGTGGCACAAAATAATACACAAAGATTTTTCTAAATAATAATAGCTATTAAATCCCATGGCTCTCGCTAAAAATAAGATTATTGATAATAGATCTTAATGATATCAAAAAGGGGTTGTCTTGTTAATAGAAAAAAATAGTTATTTTTAAATATTTAATCTGGACCAATTTTTAAAATTTTATTTAGGCATGTTTTTTAAATAGATATGTTAGTACAGAAGTGTGTGTACATAGATTATCTTTAAAAATAAACACACATATACTAGAGGTGCCTTCTCAAAACTGTTTTTGCTGATAAAGTTGCTCAAGCAAGGTTTGGAGGATCAAGCCCTAGCTCACAAGATAGAGACGTGCTGGGGTAAAGGCAAACCTTCTAGAGCTATTTGAAAGCTTCCCCAAACCTCCTAAATATGCTGTTCTTCAAAATATTTAGTTCTCTGGTCATGACTGTGCTCTTCAGGCAATTTGAAGAAATTCTTTCTCCAAGTAGCCTCTCCCCTAGGCACCCTTGCTTTGGCCCAAGAGCTTTAAGGGAAGACAATGGCGGGGTTGTTCAGGTCCATTTCCTGAGGTGAAACCCGAGGATGGGGTCTGGGCCTCCCGGTCTCTCACACTCGGGGCCAGCGGGCTGTGGCGAGAAGCTCTGCGTGGCTGTGCTGGGGGCTTCCTGTGCGAGACTTTACACATTTGCAGTCCCATCAATCCAGCACCTTTGGGACAGGAAGCCAGCGAGGTTTGTGGAGCCAGATAGCCAAATAAAAAAGGACGCCTTTGACTCCCCTCAAGTTAATTAACGCTGAAGGGAGCAAGCCAAGTACAAAACCCATCGGGCTTTCTCGGAGAGAAGACTCCACGTTTTACCCATAAAGCCAAATAAACCTGACCCTGGGACCCCCGCAAATGCAGGTCAGGCCTAGCTGGGAGGTACAGAGGAACTAACACTTCTCCCTTCACACTCCTTCTGGTGTTTCCCTTCTGGGTCTTATTTTTATTCATTTTTCCAGTTTATAAAACACACTCACCGATGGGCCCTTGGGGCACATGTGGAAAAGCTTAAAAGACACAAGTACAAAAACAGATTGACTTAGAGTCAAGAACCAAAAACATAAAAATTCTCCTTCATCTCACTCCCCACCCTTCTCACCACTCCAACCCCAGTTACGTTCTGGGCCTTCCCCTCCCGTATTTCCTGAAAGGGCCATAAAGTTGGACTTTTTCAGAAGGAAAAGGAAGGTGGGTTTCAGAATTATTCTCTAATATCTCGATCCAAGTTCTTCTCTGGAATCTCGTGCTACGGCCCGGAGGTGGTTTGGCAAACGGGTTGCTTGAACGAGGAGTTCAGGCCTCAGCGATGGGCAGTGGGGCCGCTTCATCTGCTTCCAGGCCTGGGCAGCCTCCAGGACACCCAGGCCACTTCCAAGGTAGCCAGGATCCAGACCTTGCGCATACTTATCAGGAGCTCAGGTTTCCCATGCCAGGAAGGGAAATAAAGGCTATAGTCTTAGAGGACTGCCTAAACAAGTTGCTTTAAATGGCCTACCCATCCCTCCCTTTTAAAGGGTGTGCTGTTGAAATTATTTTAATCTGCTCAGTTTAACAGCTCACTTACAATTTGCAGGGTGGGAGCAGGAAGATGAAAAGGGGGCCAGAAGCCATTCCAAGGCAGAGAGACAGTGTCTTGTACGGGCCATTTTTTCTTTCATTAAACATTTAATTACTGAGTACCTGTAATATACCTGGGGCTAAAGATATATCTGCAAATAAAACCAACTTGCCCCTGCTCCTATGGATCTTAGAAGACAGTGGGGAAGATGGACATTAAACACATAACCTTACACAATAACTGAGTGATTTCAGTCTGGCATCATGTGATGAACAGAAAGCATGGGGTTCTGTGAATACACATTTCAGCTGAAAAGTGACTTAGCCTGGGAGTCAGGGAAGGGCTCTCATAGGACGGACATGCTGGCTGGGAGCTGAGGGATGTGTGGACGTTTGCCAGACCAAGACTGGGGCAAGAGCTGTAGAGGCAGAACAGTGGAGGAGGCCAAGAACCTGCAGCACAGCGAGGGTGAGGGTGTGAGATGCAGTTGGAGGGAGCCCGTCACAGGGCTGCCTTGCGCACTCCAGAAAGTAGCAAATCCCCAAACTGGGTAGTTGGGAAAGAATTGAGAGTAGGCTTCCGGGGGAGCCATTGCCCACGGATGATTTCCCCCCGTTGGCCAAACACTGCCTTCTGCCAGCAAATCCAGACTCCTCAACAACAAAAAGTTAAAAGAAGATAAGGCTTTCCCATTGCCTCTTGATCAAATGGTGAAGAATGGCAACTGTCCAGAGTGTTTTTACTTTTTTCCTGAGGATCTAGAACACATTCTTCATGAGGCAAAGGAGAACAAGAAAAGCCAAGCCAGCCAAGCTATTGTGCAAAGCTTTGGGCACACTCATCTCAAATATTAGAGGACCAGGATCCTTGAATACTCCTCCTGCCCAGATGAATCTTCCAGAAGCACACTTTTCTCCAGACCTGTTGTGCTGTGATATTTTTCACAGGAAAGAAGAATGGCCCTCAGTGTGAATCAGCTACGTGCTCTGGGTACCCCCAAAGTTAACTTAGCTCATGTATTCTGCTCAGACTTTCTCCACAAATAATACAGTATGTGGGGGTGGGGGGGGACGGGGGGGACAGCGGTTAGGCAGTCTTCTGTGATTTATTAATCCTGCTGCTAGCCTTCATCCATTGCATGAATAAATGAAAGAGCGGGTATACTCAGCTGAAAAGAAAAGAGAAAAGAAGGGAATAAGAGGCAGCCCCCTCCCACCCCCGGCCAAAACATGAAAAAATAGGCAATTTTCCCAAAAAGCCCATTGCATAGGTTAAAATCGCCCCAGGGATTGTTTAACTTGCTCCTTGGTCATTTATTTGAGCTTTAGGCCACTCTTGGGCTGAGGGACTTAATGGAAAGAGTATTTACCTTAGCAACTGCAGCAAACCAGGAATCCTGCAGGCATGCTGGGAGGACACAGAATACCTTCACAAAGGAGGCCATCAGCTAAGAAAATGTCAGACTTCACATTTGGGGATGCCATCAAGGGATCTTTTAAAAATATTTTTCTGTTAATGGTGGCTGAGGGTGGAGAAAGAAAAAGAAAAGAAAAAGGCATACTCAAGTTCCCCTTCTATTTTGCACCATGGCCCCTGCTTTCTCCTCCTCCTCCTCCTCCTCCGTTGAACAGTATGCAAGTAGGTAAGGCAGACAGGGTAAAAGAGGACTATTTGGGAAAGGAAGTTGGGAAAGCCATGCATTTCTTCCTGCCATCTTGCTGCAATAGTTGCCAAAGTGCATATATGACACTCCATGTGAAATCCTAGAGGTCATTTTTCCCATATGCCAAAGAGTATCCACATGTATGTTCTTGCAATTCCCCCTCTTCAATCCTCTGATCCCCAAACACACGTGCATGGCATTTCACTTGCCTGTATCTACTGCCAGGGCTACAGCACACACACACACACACACATACACCAGGCAGCCCTCTTGCTTTCTCAAGCACAGGAAGGAATTTCCTTTTTAGATGGAGCTGATTGAACCAGACGACACAGCTGGCCTTAAGTGTTAAGGCCCTCACCCCGAGAAGTGACTCTATGGACATTTGTACCTTTCAAGGAGCTCCAGGGAGCTCTCAACCTGGTGACTTAGCAGAAACCTCGAAGGTGGAATTCCTCCACCTTTTCAAATGTGGACAAGAGGAGGTAAGGGGTAGAGGGTGTGAAAGTGCAGAGGGCAGCTATCATCTGGGAAGGAGGCTCCAAATGGCCCCTTCCTCCCTTACCACCTCACTTCCCATACATGCCTCACCGAGACATCATCCTCTCCAGTGCCGGTGTTCGGCCTCATAGCCCACCCTTAAATGTTAGCAAGAGTGGACATCTTTGCTTCTGGGGCTGGGTTATCAAATGAATCCAGTCTCTGTATGTCAGGAAAGGTCAAGGTATAGTAACAAATAGACCCAAAATTCAGTGGCTTCACACAACAGAAGCTTATTTCTTGTTGATGTCACATCTTGGGAGGACGCGCTAGTAGGCAAACGGCTGTCTCCCACATGGTCTTTCAAGGGCCCAGACTCCCTGCATCTTAAGAGTCTCCTTGCTCAACAGCCTCCTCCCCTAGGCATGGTGGAAGAGGAAAAGGACCTGGAAGTGTTTGGGCCTGGAAGTGGCACACCTGGCTGCCCTCCCACTCCACTGTGAGAACCTGCCATGTCTCTAGAGACTAGGTGAGAGCTGAGAAACAGAGTCCCAGGCCGAGCAGCTCCTCCTCTGCCACAACTCTGTAACATGGAAAGGGAGAGAGCTAGCTAGCTCCTCCATAGTGACTCACTGCAACACGGTCCTGGGCAACTAGGAAAAATCTTAGTTTATACTTGATAAATAAGACAGAAACTGTTTTCAGCTCACTTTACCTCTAGTTTGTATTTAAGTTTGGGGAGATGACCCAGGAAGACAAAGGCCGGGTATTAAGCACTCTCTTCTCTTTGATACGACTGGTAGGTTGTGCCTGAGGGGTGTCCCATACCACGTTCCACTACGCATGAGGATCCTCATTGGCTCCAACGTCAGCGAAAGGATGAAGTCCAAATGCGTGATTGCCTGAGGCTTCTGCGCACACTGGTCCTGGCATGCTTTATTAGTTGCATCTCTTTGCCTCCTTCTCTGCCCCCACCATCCTTGAGCCCACATACCAGCCACAGACAGATGCTTGTGCTCCCCTAGCCCACCATGCTCTCTGACACTTTCTCTCCTTTGTGTACTGTCCCTTCTGCTTGCAATGCCCTTTCCCCTCTGCTGCACCTGGCAAACTTCCATGCACCATTCAAGACGACTCAAACATCCCCTTGCTCCCTCTTCACTAGACCCATAATCCTTTGAACTTTCATCCGATAAAGCACTTAACACATTGCTCTGTATTAGCTATATCTGTCTCCAATTAGGCCAGAAGTTCTCAACTGGATGCGATTTTGACCCCAGGGGATATTTGGCAAAGTCTGGAGACATTTTTGATTGTCATCACTGGTGGAAGCAGTCTGTGCTACTGGCATGGATGTGTAGAGACCAGGGATGTTGTTAAACACCCTACAGGGCAGGGCCTCATTGCAAGAAACGATCCAGTCCAAAATGGCAATCCTGCTGGACTGGAGAAACCCTGGGTAAGACAGTGAGTTCCTCAGAGGCAAGGACATCCCAAATCTTTGGAATCACCTTAGCAATTGTCACAATGCTGCACAATGTCACCATGCACATAGCAGACTCTCAATAAATACTAGATGGAAGAAGATACAGCTAGCTGGGGCAGCCTCAGAGCAGACCCTGTGGACTGAAGAACAGTGAGGCTAGGCTTATCTCCCAAGTTGGCTTTGACATGTAAAGAGGCAGAATCTCCGGATTTGGAGCTTCCAGGGCCAGAGAGCAACTGGCTAAACCACAGGAGGTGCCACAGAGAGACCCCTGAGGCACTAAGGACTCTTCCTGGAATTCGTCACTTAATTGAGCACTTAGCTGAATACATTAGTAATTATTTCAATACATAGTTCACTCTGTTGGCTTCTTCTTCTTTATTTCTTTCTTTTTTTTTTTTTTTTTGCAACTCATATTTTGCAAATTGGTTTGTATAAATTACATTTATTGATGTAAATCATTTCCATTCTGAATGTGTTGGTTTTACTTTATATACCTTCACACCCTTTAGTCCCTGGGAACCCTGAGGGACAAAGTTTTACATAAACTGGTTAAAAACATAGTTTCAGCAATAACGTATATTTTAAACAAGATTTGTTTGACTGGTTTGCCTGATGCTACTCAGGCCGGAACTAAGTAGGTGGTACTTAGACCCAGCCTGACCTCACTCCCAAGGCGTCCCCATCCCAGCCCCTGCAGAACTTGCAGGGACTGCAAATGCATAGGGTAACCCCTCACTGCCCTCCTCTTCTTCCGGACCGCAGCTGTCCCTCTCCCATTGCCAGAAGGGCCAACAACCACAGCTGAACACAGCTTTCAGGGGTAGTCCCCGCCCGCTGGTTTATCCCATGACCATGGCTCAACAAGCTCAGATATCTGCAAAGCTCTCTTCCCATGTGTGCCCCAACTCCATCATCCCCGTGGGATCTCTGGGCTTTGGACAAACTGAGTCCAGTTCAGGCCAATTCCAAAAGCTTTTCTGGAACCAAATGTCTGTGCCAGGCACTGTGCTGGAAGCCAGAGATTCAAAGAGAAATAAAACACAGAACTATGGGGAGAGACAGACAAGGTCAACAATTACCAACTTGCGTGAAAGCGCAGCGATAGCTGTGAGCATGACAGGCTTTGGGACGGAGGTGACTGGCTGCAGAACCCAGCCTCAGCCATGCCCCGTCAGCGGTGAAAATGGCCACGAGCGGGAAGGGAGCGGGAGGCCGGTTCTCGCCTACACCCTCGACTAAGTCCCCAGCTTAGGTCCCCTACGATTTTGATGCCAGCCCTGGGCCCAGTCCTTCCCCTTGGACTTGAGGCGAGCTGAGCTTCCCTCATGCAAACCCCACACCATCCCGCTTCACAAGAGAGGGCGGGGGGTAGACGGTTAAGTCAGGCCTATCGGGAGCTGAGCCCGCCGGGGCCTGGGGTCTCGTGCAGACTAAACATTGAAAACCCTGCACTCCCACAGATGTCAGTCTGGCTGG
The DNA here is from genome assembly GCF_030445035.2 of Dasypus novemcinctus. Lineage (NCBI taxonomy): Eukaryota > Metazoa > Chordata > Mammalia > Cingulata > Dasypodidae > Dasypus > Dasypus novemcinctus. The sequence continues at coordinate 49,439,814 of NC_080689.1, forward strand.
GCGGCACAGCCGGACACCTCCGAAAGGCGTCCGCTCCCGGTCTGAGAATAAACAGCACACGAGCTGCTGGATTTTTCTTTTTTTTTGGTATGCTCGTATATATGTGTGTGTGCTTTCTTTTCTTTTTTTGTCTTTAAAGAAAGAAGAAAGAAAATGCCATTTCCTTAGACCACAGGTCAGAGGCTCAGCCCACATGCACGCACCCGTCCCTTCTGCCCCACGAATGGACTGCAGGAGACAGATTTCCCCAAGACCCTGTCCCTCCTCACTCTCACCCACCCAGATCCTTCTCTCCCATGAAGACTGATCCTCACATCTCCCTTTGCCCACGCTCTCCTCCCCTAAGCGTTTTTCTCTCCGTATTTCAGATTTGTTCAAAATCAGGTAGCCTGAGGCGTGAGTCGCCCGGGACCAAATCTGATTGTGCCTGAATCCGTGGTCTGCTTCCCCCAGGCGCCCTGAAGGCCCTGAGTGGCTGGGGCAGGGTTGGGGGTGACCCGCGCCAGCACCCACCGAGGCTGCAGAAGGTGTCTGTCAGCCCTGCGTGGACCCCTCTAACTAAGGAGCTGGCCTTCCAGGGGACCCAGCCCCAGCCGGCAGCCACAGCCCACCTCGGCCCACCCAGGGCTCTCTCCCTCTCTGCTCGTCCCTCTCCCAGGCCAGAGCACGAGGCTAAACTCTGGCAGCTCAGGCCATGTGAGGGAGCTTCCCGGAAACCTCCTTCTGCGCAGCAGCCCCAGGACAACCTCAGTGGAAGATAGCAATTATAGGGCAGGGTGAGCCCACTTTCAAACTTCCTGGAATTCAGAAGGGCCCAGTGTGCACATCTTTCATTTAATTACTATTTATTATTTATCATCCCTTCATGTGAGTTGGAACTTGGAGTCTAAAGAATTAGACACATACAGCTAAGATCTGCAGCCCAGAGTATAAAAGATTAATCATTGGCTGTCTCCCCTCGAAAAAAAATTTTTTTAAGTTTTATTTATGTCTTTTTTTACCATTCCTGCGTCTCTCTAAAATATGTTAACCCTGAATTAACCTTACGGAAAAAAACTCCCCTCCCAGCAAGCAAGAAGAGGGCAGGTACACTAAGAGTCAACTCAGATGACCTTTAGCCCTCGGCTCTTTCATCAGAAGATTTACCGTTTATTAAGCAAAAGGGCCCTGGCCGGGGGCAGCTGCAGCCACCTTTGGCCCCTTCTGGGTATCACAGAGCAGATGCCTCTCCTCCCAGGCTGGCTTCAGTCCAAGAAGCTCGCTAGGCCCTCCCAGGCACAGCCCAGGCTGAGTCCAGAAGGCAGGGCTCTCCAGGGGTCTTCAAAGAGAAGGGTCCCACCAAGGCCCGGTCTGCGAAGACCAGGCAGGGCGGGCCCCCCTTCGGAGCCTGCGAAGGAGACTTATGCTGCGAGGGCGAGAGGCTGTGTGGGGCGGACAGACGTTTACGTGAAGAATGCGGAGCTGCTGGATACGGAGATCCGGAGATCCGTATTTAGCAGATCTCTACCATTACACCTGTAGGAATTCAGGTATATGCGAGGTTGCTACTGCAATAAACCATGGAACACATTTGGAACCGGGGTGGTTACGTGGAATATCCATCTCAATTGGCAACAATTTTCAATTGCTCTCCACGCAGGTCACGAGGGAGCCACGGCTGGAGAGGAGGTTGGGTTTCAGGGAAAGTTGCCACAACTTCCTTTCCCTCCCCCCCACCCCCACCCAGGAAAAGTCCTTCTCATCTTTCTGTTTGACGCCTGAAATCCTTTCTGTAAATGAGAAAGTCTTTTTTTTTTTGAGAAAGTCTTTTACTCCACACTTACAGGTGAGGCTATAATGTACCCCAAAGAGGTAACTGTTGGCTTTACTTTACATCAACGCCTCAGTGAGGTCTAATTCTACCTGTCTCTAAGCAGGTTTCAGAAGGAGCACCAGAGGGCATGGGGGCAGCAAGTTAAACTCTGGCAGAAGAGCCTGTATTTGGAATTAGATTGGCCTGCATTGAAATCCTGGCTTCCCTAGCTGTGTGATCTTGGCTGAGTTACTTAACCTCTCTGAAAGTCAGTTTCTCCATGTGTAAAACATCCAACTCATTAACTTACTGTAAAAAGTAAAGGAGAGGTCATAAGTAAAGAGCCTGGCACTACACAGGCAATTTTCTTCCATCTCTTTTGGGGAGGAAAAAGGGGCCGGGGGAGAATATTACGTGTTTCACCCTTGAACTCAGAACCAGTACTAACTCCTCTGAGATATAAATAGGAACTCATAAGTGAAGTAAGCAAAGTAACTGGAAAAGCCGCACACGTGTAGGAAGCTTGCATGATATGCTTCATTGGTCTATATTCTATACCAGTGACCAGCAAACTTTTCTGGAAAAAACCAGAACATAAATAATTTTGGCTTTGAAGCCTGGTCTCTGTCACAAGTACTCAACTCTGCAATTGAAAGCAGCCACAGACTCAGATATAGATGCCTTAAAAAATAGGCACGCTTGGGTTTCACTAAAACTTTACTTGCAGTACCAAGGGGTGGTCTGGATTTGGCCCTGGGCCACAGTTTGCCAGCCCCTGTTCTATACCAACAAGTTCCGGTTTCAGGACTTCTTTTGAGCATCATAGCTGCCGCCTCTGAACGATCTTGCACATTCCATACTCAAATCCCAGGAATACTAAGGACTTGAACACGTTTGCCAGTTTGTCAAACACTCTAGACTGCCCCCGGGTTGACCGCGTCGACCTCTGTTAGGGATGTTGGCGACTCTTGCTAATACATGGGTTGATAATCGGAGTCCCGACCCCAGCCTGTCTGGTGATGCACAACCCGGGCTTAGCTCAGGGCGCAGGGGGCAAACAGTATGCAGAGTGCTGGGGTCCCTTCATATCCATTTCCTCAGTGCATATCCAAAACAAAGGAGCAGATTTTCCAGATCTGGTAACTAAGGCGGCAGACCTAACTGCCCTAGGTCTTAGAGCTAATTAGTGACAGAGCCAGAAATGAAATTTGGTTCTTGCTCTTTCCACCATATAGCAACACCTCCCTCCTCAACACATCTTCCCCTTGATTTTAGGGGCTTTTGAAATTGGCCATGAAGTAGCAATAAGCAAACCATGCCCACACTGAAAAGGACTCAATTTTTTAAAATTAGATATGACATGAATTAAGAAGCTCATCTAGATGGGAACTAATGGCTTGCTGTGAGTGAATTCATGATATCTCAGACATATTTCAGAGATTATGTCTCATTTCAAAGAGCAACCTCTGCAGCCTAAAAGCCGGGCTTGAGAGAGCCAGGGGCAAGGCTGCCAATGCAAGTCACCAGCCCCCAGCCTAGAACTTTCCATACGGTGCCACTGTCCATCTCCCCAACTCGTTCCTGGAATCTTGTCTCTTTATCCAAGCAGGTCATTAAGCAGGTAATTCTGACCTTGATCCATTTAAGAACATCTTTTTAAACAGAATCTTGTAAACAGGACGCTGAGCCTCCATGGCCATGGGGGCAGGGGGGATGGAGAATCACTTAGTTTCTGCCTGGATCCTGCCCAACACAATGCACTGAGGAGCAGAAGGCAGTTGGAACGCTGCAGCCCCCCGAAATGAGGGAAATGTGATTTGCTCTGGAGTGTGGGTTCAGTGAGGAATTCAGTCCCATTCCTGAGCATGTTCCCTTCCCCCTTCCCAAACACACATTGAATCTTGTCCCCTAGTAAAGATACATTCAAGTCCTAACCCCTAGGAAGTGGGTGTGGCCTAAGCGATTGGGCTCCCGCCTACCAGACGAGGCCTCGCTGCAGAGAGCTGGTGCAGCAAAATGATGCAACAAACAGAGATGCAGAGGAGACACAGTGAGAGATGCAGCAGACCTGGGAGATGAGGTGGTGCAAGCAATTGAGTGTCTCTCTTCCACACGGGAGGTCCCCAGATCAGGTCCTGGTGCCCCTAAAGAAAAGACAAGCAGACACAGAAGAAGACAGTGAATGGACACAGAGAGCAGACAGCAAGTGCAAACAACGAAGGTGGGGTGGAGGGGGAATAAACTAAAAGTAAAATTTTTTTAAGTCCTAACCCCTGGTCCCATGGATGTGAACCCATTTTTAAAGAGGATCTTTGAAGATGTTATTAGTTAAGGTGAGGCCAAGCTGGATGAGCTGGGCCTTGATCCATTGTGGCTGAAGTCTTTATAAGGAGCCAGCAGGGCAGGAGGCAGAGAAACCAAGGGAGGAGACAGAAAGACAGATCAGCAGGTGACCCAGGCAGGGACTGAGTGGATGTTGGACCTCCAGGCTCCAAAACTGTGAGGCAATAAATTCCTGTCGTTTAGGCCACCAGCCTGTGGCATTTGTCATAGCAGCCCTGGCACACTAAGACGGCATATCTTCTGACTTTGCCCTTTCTCCACAGATTTATATATAAACTGCCTCACATTCTTTGAGATAAGGGCTAGATGATTTTTTTTTTTTAAGGAGGTACCAGGGATTGAGCCAGGGACTTGGTACATGAGAAGCAGGTGCTCTACCACTGAGCTATACCCATTCACCACACAAGTCCTAAGAAATTAATAATGACTAGCTAACTCTCTACCTAACATTTTGCGTGCACTTACTCAAGGCTTACAATAGCCTCAAAGGTGAGTTGTTACTACCCCCATTTTAGAGGGGAGGAAGGAGAGAACTCAGGAAAGGTCCCCAACTTCTACTGACACTTGAGTCCAGATCCACAATCTCCGTTTCTTTTTTTTTTTTATTTCTCTCCCCCACCTCCCAGTTGTCTGTTCTCTGTGTCCATTCGCTGCATGTTCTTCTGTGACTGCTTCTATCCTTATCAGCGGCACCAGGAATCTGTGTTTCTTTTTGTTGCGTCATCTTGCTGTGTCAGCTCTCTGTGTGTGCGGTGCCACTCCTGAGCAGGCTGCACTTTCTTTCGCGCTGGGCGGCTCTCCTTACGGGGCGCACTCCTTGAGCATGGGGCTCCCCCACGCGGGGACACCCCTGCATGGCAGGGCACTCCTTGCGCGTCAGCACTGCGCATGGGCCAGCTCCACACGGGTCAAGAAGGCCTGGGGTTTGAACTGCAGACCTCCCATGTGGTATGGCGGACGCCCTAGCCACTGGGCCAAGTCCGTTTCTAAAGGCAAAGGCTGGGAGGTCCTGGCACTGTTGGCTCACCGCCCTCTCCCTGGCAGGCCCATGCTCAGTGTCCCAAAGGTACAGGAGGAAAAAGACCACCGTAGCCACCAGTCTTGCCTCCTTCTGCAAAGTGTCCTTGAGGAGAGGGGGTTCAGAGACCCCAGACCCAGCCCGGGCCCCCTCCAGAGCAGCAGAGCTTACGCAGGAAGGGCCATCAGGCCGCCGTGACAGGGACAGCGAGCCTCAAGGGCTTAGGGGCAGGTCGTCAAGCTCTGGGACCAAAGCCAGAGGCAAAGGGGAGACGGTCAGTCTCTGCTCCCCTGCTTGTCCCCTCGCCGCAGTCCAGCAGGCGCCCTGGTTCCAGAAATCCTCATCTCTGCTCTCTGAAGCCATTTCAAGTGCCTCGCCGGGCCGGGCTTAAGTCACTTCCTTTGAGGTTTCAGGGGCTGAGCCCGCCCTGGGCTGCGGACCCCAGGCTCACCTTCCAGGACGTGAGAATGAAATGCTGAAATGCAACACCCCCTCCCCACCCCACCCCCCACCTCCAGGCAACCCCCAGGCCTCCGCAGCTCCCGGGACCACAGGAGGGGGTGCAGACAGACCTGGCGAGGGAGAGGGGGGAGAACGTGACCCTCCGGCCTTCTCATGCCACCACGTTAAAAAAAAAATGTGATAGGTCAGATTTCATTCCTTTCTCCTTGTTTACAGAAAGCAAGCCTGAGAGTTTGGGCGGGAAGGCAACACGGGAAGGTCCCTTAGGTACAGAAAGTCAGACGGCCCGGGGGGAGGGGAGGGACACACTGTTTGACAAAGGTGTCATGTGATATTAAACATGGTCTCAGACCTGCAAACACTGACCTTCACCCCCTTTCCGCCCCACCCCCTTTTCCCCTCTGCTCCCCGTCCCCCCACCCCCATTTCAAATCTGAAATGTAGATTTGGCTTGAATACAAAATCCCTTCCACCGACCAGAACTGAAGGTTTGCACACCCGACTGCACTGAAATGATACAATGCCGGGGTCAGAGTAACACAAAATACTAGGACCAGTAGACATAACACAGACTTTCTTTCTAAACACCATTACAGCAGATGGCAGCCCCCAGCCCCACCCCCAGCGCGAGACGGCGATGGAAGAGAGTTTTCACTTCATCTCCTCAGTTTCTCCTCTTCCACCCACGTTTTGCCCTAACTTTCATTATTCACTCTGTGCCCTGGTGTTTTCTTTTTCCATTAAAAAAAATTTTTTAACTGATCAGGGACCTTATCTAGAGCTTCCGCCATCCTTTTTAGCAGGAGAAGGCACCTTAAGAAAGGGTGTAGAAATCTGTTTGCAACTTTCTAGACTGTAATTCTAAACCACAAGGAAGAATATCCTTCCTCCCCGTGCAGCTAAAAAATTTAACAAACCACAACTGCCTTTCTTGCTCAGAGGCATGGTATCTCCTCCAGCTGAAAAACTGGATTCTGACAAGTGGAACTTGTATGAAAATTAATCACAAATACCCTCGAAAACACTCACCTTTGAGTTTTGAGTGTGTGTGGGGTGCATGTTTGTGCAAGTGAGTATACGTATGTACATTTGAGTGTATGTGTGTCAGTGCATGAGTGGGTGTGTCCCTAAGTATGGCGGGTGTGTGCACGTGTATGTGAGTATTTTTGTGCAAATGTGTATGCGCGCGTGTGTGTATACATGTGGGTATGTATGTACGTGAGTTTGAGTGAGTGTGTGAACGTCGTGCAGTGAGTGCCTGTTTGTGCGTGTGAATGTGGATATGCCTGTGAGTGTGTGCCTGAGTGCACGGGGAGTGGGCGCGCAGGAGCTGGGCTTTTTAAAGAAGAAGTTCATCGTCTAGTTGGCTGCAGGGTCAGGGGCCCATGGGCTCCGGCTGACAGCTGCCAGGGGACCCTTGTTCCTTCAGTCAGCCCAAGGCTGAGGGAGGTGGGCCACCACCCCAGGGCGGGAGAAGCACAGAGCAGAGAGCCCTCCCAGGAGCCAGAGGCACTCTGAACGTTCCTGGACTTTGCCACGAGCCCCAGGAAAGGCCTCTCACAAGAGGACAGGCCTCTGGCAAGGCCGGAAACTCTGGGAATGGAAGCAGGGAAGGGCGGCCAGGCTCCTTAGTAGCTCTGCCTGCAACTTCCCAAACCTCTGGCACAACGAGAGGGCCCTGAGTCGGGGGAAACAGGCCCAGGCACAGGGACTCTATCCATTTGTGGGGCAAGAGATGACGCCTCTGAACAGCGCGGTCCTCCTGAAGAAACTGTCTCTGCCTCGCTCCCCCGGCATTCCCTCCATCCCTCCCAGGCCCCAGCGCTCCAGCCGCCAACTGACGAGACTCCGGAATTAAAATGTCCTTTTTCCCCCACAAATGTATGCTCTTCACTGCCCCCTTATATTTCTAATCTCCTAAACTCATTTAATTATGTCCAGAGTAATTAAACTTGCTATCAGGGGGCATCGGAAGGAAAGTTAATACATTTTAATTTTACTTATACAATGAATATTCGATCCCACATACAACGCGGGGGAGGTGCGTGTACACACACATTCTTGAGTAATGCGCTCCTGGGGACGCGGGTGGCAGGAGTTTCTCGGGGTGGGAGCTGGGACGATTCACCCAGGCCTGCGAGGAGACCAGGAACACCGTGTGGACAAGGCCTGGGGGTGAAGAGGGATTAGTGCGGACGATTAAACCCGGGCAGGGTGGGGCTTTGAGAATCTCAAACACCTTTTTGACCAACCAAAGTCCTGGGCATTGAAACCAGACAAAAATCTCTCTCACGAAGACTCCTATTAAAAGCAGAAGGGGGTGAGGTAAATATAAGGTGTGGCTGGTACTGAGCCTCGCTCCCCAACCAAATCCTCAGTGAGGCCTTTTTCCCTGAACAAGCCCGGCAGGGAAAGGTGGGCGCAAACGCCCTCCCATACTCCCTTTCTAAGAAGGGGCAGGAGGCGAGGCCCCCCGGATGCACACACAGTGTCCGTGGCTGAACACCGGCCCGGCCGGGCCCCCCACCCTTGTAGAGGAAGGGGACTCAAGTCTGCCTGACTCCGAGAGGACCCCGAGGCTGCGGAGCAGTTCCTGCCCCACGCCGTGTGACGTTGGGCAAGTCCCCTCGCCGTCGGCTGCCTGTGACCTGCCAGCCCTTGGCCTTGTCATCTGTGACGTGAGGAGCTGATCGAGCAGGCTGCCAAGGTCTCTGCCAGCCGGGGTGTCGGATGATCCCGTACCTGCTTGCTTCAGACCTCCCCAGGGACACGTGGCTCCTGGGGAGAGAGGATGGTGGGCCAAGGTCTGCTGGCAGTAGAGTCGCCAGCAAGGGACATGAATCCACATGGGGACAGTTAGCATAACTGAAATTTAATCAAATAAATGGCTAAAGCGGAATTGTTAAGTGGGAGCCTGCCTGTGCCATCTGACAGATGGCACGGTCCGTAATCCTACAGTTTATGGCTCTGCCGGACGCCATGTGAGGGGCAGAGTGGGACAGAGGCAGCGCCTGCTCACCTCCCCCTTGGCTCCGGACCACTCATGCACTGGTGAGGCCGCTTGTCTCCAGAAGGCCCCATTATGCTAACGAGCAACCAAGATAAAACGTGTAACTATTTGAGGGGGGCAAAAAAAAATTCCCTGGTGGGGCAGACTCACGGCTAGAGAGTGTCCCTCCCTGGAAACAGATGTCCTGGTCCTATAACACAAATTGCAGTATCACATCCCCAAAATACAAGACCTCCCATAAATCATTCAGGGGAGCCTGTTTCGTTTTCCTGTTCTGATGAAAGTGACCCATGTGTGGGGCTCCAGGCCAAAAGTACTGCCACACTCGAGCAACCCCACACTTCCCCACAGCTTACTGTAAAGGTGCTGACCAAAACCACGGCGGCTGGGACCACTTCCTCGGCCTGCCCCTTAGAAGCTGGCGTTCCCCAGGGTTCTGTCCACAACCCAAGCCCCTGCCCTTCCGCTCCTTCTGTGCCAACCCTACCAAGTCCGCAAAGCTCGTCCACACAAGTCTTGTTTCTCCCCGCCTTTCCTAAACCATCCCACATATAGTTTGGGGATCTAGGATTCATTTTTGAACTTTATAACGTTTGGTCTGCCCCTCCTGTTTGGACATTCTTTCTTACGCTACCTTGCATTGTTTGTTTCATGCAAACATGTATTCTCTCTCCCTATTACATTTTAAAATCAACTTTACTGATTAATTACATATAAAAAGTTCATCAATTTAAGGGTGCAATTCAGCGGGTTTTGACAAATGTCTATAGTTGTGTGACCACAGCCACAATCCGTGTAGAGAACATTTGCTTTACCCTTTTACTTACCCCTTTGCAGCCAATCCCCTACCTAGACCCCCTGGCTTCCGGCACCCACTGATCTCTTTTCTGTCACTAAAGTTTTGTCTCTTCTAGAATGGAATCAATCTTAAATGGAATCACTCAGTATGTACTCTTTGGTGTCTGGCTTTTTTCACTTAGCATAAGGCCTTTGAGACTCATCCAAGCTGTTGTATGCTTCTACTCCAATCCTTTTTATTGCTGAGTAGTATTCCATTGTGTGGGTATTTCACAATTTGTTTATCCATGCATCAGTTGATGGATATTCTAATTGTTTCTGGTTTTTCCCTATTACAAATGATGCTGTCGTGAACACTCAACTGCAAGTCTATATATAGATATGTGTCCTCATTTCCCTTGGGAATATACCCGGCAGTGGAATTGGTGGGCCATACAATAAGTGTATCTTTAACTCTCTAAGAAACTGCCGTGGGAGCTCCAGTGGCGCAATCTTAGCGCGTGGTACTCATAAGAAACTGCCAAACTCTTTTCCAAAGTAGCTATATCATTGTTCATTCCCAATGTAGTAGAATTCCAGTTGCTCCACATTTTTGCCAACTCTTATTGTCTGTCTTTTTTAATTTTAGTCATCCAAGTGGATGTAGTGGTTATCTCCCTGTGTTTATTGGCATTTCCCTAAGGACTAATAATATTAAGCGTATTTCCAAGTGTTTATTTGCCATTAGCATTCCTTTTTTGGTGAAATGTCCTTTCAAATCTTTGTCCATTTTGTTTGTTTTCTTATTATTGAATGCAAGTGTTCACAATGTATTCTGGATATACGTTCTTAGTCAAATCTATGTTCTATATATATTTTCTCCCAGTCTGTAGCTTGTCTTCATTTTTTAACAGTTTTTTGAATAGCAAACATTTTAAATTGTGATGAAGTCCAATTTATCAATTTTTTAGTTTATAGTTTGGTTTTTGAGTGTCCGAATTAAAAATTATTTGCCTAACACAAAGTCACTGAGATTTTCTCCCATGTTTTCTGCTATAGTTTTAACACTTACATTTAGGTATGTGATCCATTTTGAGTTAATTTTTGTATATGGTATGAGATGTAAATTGAAGTCTATTCTTTGCAGATGGCTATTCAATTGCTCTGGCCCATTTGATGAAAAAATTATCTTTTCCCCATTGAATTGCCTCTGCATCTTTGCTGAAAATTAGTTAAACGTATGCATGTGGGTCTATCTATAGACTATTCTGTGCTATTGATCTACATGTCTATCTAACATCATTATCACAATGTCTTCATTCTTGTAACTTTACATTAAGTCTTGAAATCGAGTAGTATAAGATAAGTCCTCCAACTTTACTCTTCTTTTTCAAAATTGTTTTGGCTATTCTAGGTCCTTGCATTTCCGTAAAAGTTTTAGAACCAGCTTGCCAATTTCTACAAAATGGGTGCTGGGATTTTTATGGTATTTGCATTGAATCCGTTGATCAATTTCTCTTCCCATTATGTTTGTTGTTGTTTTTTCTTAAATATGGAATGCTTCACAAAGTTGTGTGTCATCCTTGCTCAGGGGCCATGCTAATCATCTCTGTATGGTTCCAAAATTAGTATATGTGCTACCAAAGAGAGTACTCCCCATTATGTTGGGGTTTTTTTAAAGATTTTTTTTTCTCTCCCTTTCCTCCCCTCCTCCCCGCCCCAGTTGTCTGTTCTCTGTGTCCATTTGCTGCATGTTCTTCTTTGTCCACCTCTGTTGTTGTCAGCAGCACGGGAATCTGTGCCTTTGTTGCGTCATCTTGCTGCATCAGCTCTCTGTGTATGCAGTGCCATTCCTGGGCGGGCTGAACTTTCTTTCACGCTGGGCGGCTCTCCTTACGGGATGCACTCCCTGCGCGTGGGGCTCCCCTATGCGGGCATACCCCTGGGTGGCAGGGCACTCCTTGCACACTGCACTGCACATGGGCCAGCTCCGCACGGGTCAAGGAGGCCCGGGGTTTGAACCGCGGACCTCCCCTGTGGTAGACAGACGCCCTATCCATTGGGCCAAGTCTGCTTCCCCCCCATTATGTTTTAACCTCCTGTTGAACAGGGAAACGCTTTTCTATTTCCCTGCAATTCCTGAGTAATGGTCAAATAACTGCTTCTCTGTGGAAACGTGGCTGCAACCAGGAGCAAGGGAGGCTGAAAGCAGAGTAGGAGAACTCAAAAAGAACCCAGGCGAGGAATGGCGCAGAGTCCAACACAGACGTGAGCACAATGAATAGGAACTCTTGGGTGGCTTCATATCCCGGGAGTGACACAGGAAAGAGGTAACTAGGAAGAAACCAGTTTTTTCTCATAACAAAGGTCACTGTGTTTCACAAGCAGGGACACCCAGAACTTGGAAATTCCAGAAGGAGAAGCTGGAGTTCCTAGACTATGGAACCAAGGAATGGAATGGAAGTCGGCTTCGTTTCTGCCTGGCTTCAACTTCCCCCTAAAAAGTAGACCACACTGAGTTGTCCTCTACAGGCATAAACTCATAGATTCCAGGAACTAGAAGGTGTTAGAGATAATAGAGTCCACATTTTACAAGCGAGCAAAACAAGAACTCGAGAGATTGATGTCGGTAACAGAACTAGGACTGAAAAAAACGCAGGACCCCAAATTTAGTGATCTTTCCAGTATAGCTTGTACTCTTTTTAGCAATGTGTGTCCTCTCCTGTCTCGAAACTAACAGAGCTGTTTGCTTCACAGAACTGGAGTTCAAATTAATCAGACAACTTCCAGAGGGGCAAAGTCTGGTCTAAAGGCCTCCTTGGACACCTTTTCCCTTCCTGTCCATCCATCAGCATAAATTGTCACCAAGAAAGCTTCTTGGCTTCTCACCAAAATCCCTAAAATAAATAAGCTTCCTTTCTCTCTGCCACTCCCTTCAAATCAGCTTTGACTTTCCCAGGCATTTTGGTGAAATGGGAAGGCTCTGAACCAGAAGTCATGGGGCCTTATCCCTGGGCCACCCGCCTGCTCCTAATTCACCAATGCACTGAGCTTCTCTAAGCCGTGGTTTTTCTCCCCTGTCAAATAAGGATGATAACACCTACCCTAACTGCTTAACGGCAATCATGAGGTTACAGGGAAAATAGAGCAGAACTGCCCTCAGATGCCTACAAAGCACACAGTGGAGGAGAAGGGTAGAAGATACGCACTCCAAAAACATGGGGCTCCTGAATCCTCAGATGCCAGAAGCAGGATAAACAAAGGGAGCCTAGTGGAACGTCCTCAATGTATAGTCTGTCCCTGCTGTTAAACTCCCTCCCACTTTCTCCTTCTTCTAGAAAAAGCCAGCTGAGGCCCTTTCCTTCCTCAGGCGCTTGGAGGGTCGTGTGTGTAGGTGAGGAGGCATTCCAGTTTTGCCAACATCACCGTCTCCATCTCTGTTTCTCAAAATGGGCCCTTCCCAGAGAGACTTCGCCCCCCTTTGCTGTGGTCTGGGATGCCCTCACTCTCCTGCATCATTCAGGAGCATCGCCCGCCTCCCCAGACAAGCCATCTCGAGATCTCCAATTGTTCCTCTGATTTTCCTCCCCAAGGGCTGTCCCAGACCATCTAGGGCTGCATTCCCCGTAAACCTGCCACCCAGAGCTGAGGTTGTTTGTTTATTTGACAGAGTTTTGATCCCAAGTACTATTAAGTGGGAAAGACTAGCATTGATCACTTTCTGGGTACCATGTGTTGACCGTTCTTTTAAAATCCCCAAACAGAGGAACTCCATCTGGTTCCCAGAGTCATGCTCCTTTCGCTTGCATTGCTCTCCCAGGAAGGAGCTCCCTCCAGTCGTGCCAAGATAGCCACGCTTTGGGCATGCAGAATTCAGCTTCCGTCATCGCTGGAAGGTACCTGGAATTGATCCCTGGGTTTGCTTCTCTCTCTTGCTTTGAGCCTTTTACTCAACGAAGGTAACACCATTGTTTTACCATCACAAATGGTGTTAAAATAATCAGTGTCCCTAATCAGTAGCACAGCTCTCTCCAGCCGCCTCCACACCTACACCCGAGTCTCCCCCTCCCCCACGGAAAACCAAACTGTCCTGTATCTCTGTGGAAGTGCCACATTGCCATGCAAATTGAGGGTCCAGAGTGAATGGACTGGGGCGGTGCCCGGACTTTCTCCTTGGCTGAGTCGCTGGAGTATTTTGCATAATAAAATGCGTGAACAGCTTGGAATTAATCATCACCGTGTACCCTGGTTGGCCTAAAGAACTATTTTCCAGGCCCTCTTCTGTAAAAATTATGAATGACATTTGTAGGTAATGGAGCTTCTGTATATTTTTCTAATGATCACTACGTTTTTCTGTCTCCAAAATGTGCCCCCCTTCTAGACTATCATAAATTACTGTGAATTGCTTATGCTTTTTATTAGAGAACAGTCATCAAAGCTCAATAATTTATACCACCCATGCCTTTGTGCCTGGGGATTCTGCTGGAATCAGATGAGTCGAGGTTTGCGTGACAGAGTGGACAGGGCGCAGGCGTTGCAATCCAAACAACCCTGCGGTGAGTCTCCCTCGTGGGATGATTTAGGGACAGTCACCTACCCTCGCTGAGGCTTGTTTCCTTCTCCTATAAAAATGGGATATACATAGGAGCTCTGCGAAGATGACCGCAGGGATCCCAGCCTTCTGCTGTCCACACCCCAGTGTCTTCCCCTCCCCTGGGCCCGGGCGGGACCTAGTGACTTGCTTCCCAGCAAAAGTGATAGGGTGGCAATTCCAAGATGAGGTTACACAAGACTGTGGCTGCTGCCTTGCTGACACTCACTCTCCTCCCTCGTCCTCCCTGATGGAGCCAGCTGCCATCTAGTGACTTACCCTACGGGAAGGCCCACAAAGCGAGGACCTGGAGGTGGCCTCCAGCCCACGGCCAGGGAGGAACTGAGGTGCTCAGTCCAACACCCACAAGGCCCTGGGCCCTACTGACAAACGCGAAGCGAGCCCATCCTGCCCAGCCCAGCCTTGGGACAATGGGTCTCTGGCCCACACCTTGACCGCGGTTGGAGAGGGGCCCTGAGCCTCGCTAAACTCTGCCTGCATTTCTGACCTAGAGAAACTGTGAAATGATAAATGTGTGTTGATTCAAACCACTCAATTTTATGGTAATTTGCTAGGTCGCCATAGATAACTAATACAGGAGAAAAGCCCACGTTACTTCACAGGGATGTTTGCTCCTACGAGATAAGGTGCTTTGAGATAGTGAAGCATCATACAGACGTATTTTCTCGATGTTTTGACCCAGTAAATAGGTCAGTTTCCTAAATGCTTATTTTGCTTCATTTGAACAATTGGGGGAAGTTCTGCTTGCCTCCAAATGTCTCACCCGTGTATTTTCTGGGAGGTGTTATCCCCTTGGTGATTTTTGCCTCAGGGCTTGGGTGTGTTGCTTCTGGATTGTGGGCAGGGCAGCTTCTCAGAAGAAAGTGGGTGGACCACAGTGGGAAAGAAGTAACCGGAAATCAACACCCCCCCCAAGACTCTCCTCACCTGGCCTTTGTGGTCTGACAAACTAACGCTAACAGCTACCGCCATTTATTGAGCAACTACTACGTGCTGGCAAACATTCTTTCAGATCCTCGCTGCAACCCTGACAAAAGTCCAGAGGATTTCAATCACTTGTTTAATACTAAGCAGTTAGAAAATGTCAGCCCTGAAGTTAGAACCAAACTCTTCCTGCTCTCAGGTCTTTATTTTTTGCTCTTTAGTTGTCTCCAATTTCACAGCTAGTGATGGATTCCTTTGGCTTAACATTTCGTCACCTATTAAAATGCAAACTATCTCTTGGATAGGTAGTTCCTTAAGATCTCCTGTGCCTGGCTGTTGCCTTAGCCTTCCTTGGGAACAGGTGTTGGTAGCTGACCCTGATGGTAATTCCCAGGGCTCACGAGCTCCTGTGTTTTCCCAGATGTGCTCATGAGCCAACTTAGGAACAGTATTCACAACCCCCATCCCAAAAACCAAGAGTATCTACAGCTGCAAGCAGAACAGTTCCACCCATCTCTCCCATAAGGTCTAAGGCCCCTCTCAGTTGGAAGCAGAGTGGGCATCACCATCCCAAAACCCTCAAGGTTGCGGAACGAACAAACATAAGGAGGGATTAATATCCATGGACCAAAGTAGACTTATTATTATTGTAGTAACAGAAGAATTTATAACACTGATATCAAGATAGTGGTTACCAGGGGTTCTAAGGGGAGGAGGAGGGAAGCACAGGTGGAATATGGGGCATTTTTAGGGCACTGGAATTGTCCTGTATGATATCCTAATGACATATACAAGTCATTATACATTTTGTCAAAACCTATAAAATTGTATGGTGCAAAGTGTAAACCATAATGTAAACTGTAGACCATGGTTCATAGCAATGCTTCAGTATTTGTTCATCGATTGTAACAAATGTGCCACACTAATGTAAGATGTTATTAATAGGGGACAATGTGTGAGGGGAAAGAGGTGGGGTATATGGGTATTCCCTACATTTTTTATGTAACTTTTCTGTAATCTAAAACTTCTTTAAAAATTAAAAAAACGCAGTCTTCAAAGTAGGCCTAACAGACATAAGGTAAAAGCATAAAAATATTTATCTGATTATAACTTTAATACAAGCAAATAGTTAAAACATACACACACGAAAGACAGAAACATTCAAAGAAAATAAGTCACCTATAATTTTGCTATCAAATAATTAATGTTTTCATTTTGCTGCATTTATTCCTTGCCTTGTATGTATGTGTACCTAAATAAATAAAGTGTTTTTTAGTAAAGTTAGAATCTGTTGTTTTGTACCCTTTTTTTTCACTTAACGTTTTATTGTGAGCATTTTCCCTTGTCATTAAATATTCTTTTAAATCACTATTTTTAAAGTCTGCCTAATATTCCATTAAGTAGCAGTTTCCTCCCACCTTTATTATTCAGCATTTAGGCTGCTTCCAGGCATTTTGCTATTATAAATTAGGATGCGATAAGCATTCTTGCACATACATCTGTGATCGCATCTCTGATTATTTTCTTCGGATAGAGCCCTAGAAGTGGGATTGCAGGGTCAAGTATGAAAACGTTTTAAGGGTCCTGATGCGTGCTACCAAATTGCTTTCCCAAAAGGTTGTACCAATTCATATTCCCAAGGAGATAAACACTTAACTTTGAAAGCAAGGGAAGTTGGAAAGTGTGAGATAAGCCAGCACCTTGTTTAAGGGAACAAACCTGTAAGTTGCCGGCACAGGCCCTCTGAGAGCCCTGTGAACCACTGGCTGAGGAAACATTGTTCAGCCCTCCAGCCCGGCTGGTTAAATTCCCAACGTCCCAGATGTCATTTTACTCCCGGCTGTAGGAGGGGATTGGGTGGGGTAAGAGGGGAAATGGATGCATTTGCATGATAATAAAAGTGAAACTTAATAATCATGCTTTCATAAAACCTGTATATGGTCCTTTCTTGAGGCAGCCTTTCCAGAATTGGATGACCTTCTCCAAGGGGATAAGGATATTTTTCTCTGCCAGATCTTAAGCCGAGCTTTGAAATTATTTCTATACACATACACAAAGAGCAGGAAGGAGCTGAGGTGCAAATATTTAGTCACCCAGAGAGAGGAGAAAAGATACCACTGTGGCATTAATTACCTGGATGGTACTTAAGGCCAAAAGGAAGATTCAGAAAGAAAAAAAATTCTAAGTGTTCAAATTCTCCACCCCAATTTGTGCTGACATAGCCAAAGAATCATTGGCCTATTTTACCCTTTGAGCATTTCAATTCTACTTCTATAAACTGGGAGAGAGGGAAAGAGGAAAAAAGAATATTCTAAAAGACAATGGAATCATTTTTGCAACTGTCCTGTAAGTTTGAAATTATTTATTTAAAAAAGGGCAATCAGGTAAGGCTGGGTATAGGTGGGAGACAGATACAGGCGAGTGAAATAAGACTGTTGAGATTCTGCGAAGTTACTTGGGTTTTCAAATCATGGGGCTTAGGTCTTAAGAAATCGAGGTTGGCTTCCTGCAGGCCAGGTAGGGCAGGGCCTGTGTGGTATGATCTGAGGGTCTAAGAAGATTGCAGTGCTCTGCCATTACTGGAAATGCCCTTTACTGCATTCATCTGTTATCTGCTGTAACAAACAGCTCCAGACTAAGTGGACTAGCACCATAAAGCTTTAGTTCTAGTCAGATCACACACCATGCAGCTGGCCAGAGGGGAATCTACTCCACACGGTCATTCAGGGACCCAGGGAAATACGGATTAAACCAAGAACACCATTCTCCTATAAACAAAAATGATATTGCAAAGAGATGATTCTCTTTTCTAAATTTTTAAAAACAGTTTTGTAGCATTTTAGACTTATTATTTGGTTTAAGCTTTCACCCATTTTTAACTGGCTTTTCTGACTGCCTCTCCTCATTTGGGTACCTTGTAAAATAATTTAAATAGTGCATTTGTAAATATGTATAGTTATATCGATGTGTAAAATGCCTTGCATGTGTATTTGTGTACACATAAATATATAGCCAAGGATTTTTTTATCTCAAAAAAATGTTGTGCTTTCTGTAACAGTAATGTATAAATAAAACCATGTAAAGTTCTGTTAAAAAATGTATCTGTAATAAATTATGCTATTCAAATAGGCTTTAGAAATTATAGAATGGCTCTTCTGTGTACTGTGCACTCAGAGCATCTAGAGGACACCCTCACAAAGGAGAATTCAGTGAAACGGAGGAAACTCAAGGGGACCCCTTCCCTTGCTCCCCAACTCAAAAGGTTTACAGAAAGGGAAAAAGGAGACGAAATCCCAGACAGAAATTACCAAATCCCTATAAGGAGAAGCTATTGGTAACAGGGAATGTGCCAAAAGAGGCTCTTTTAGAATCTTGCAGACACTCTTAGAACCCTGCCTCTGAGAGTAAACCAGGTGGGACAGTCTGGGTGCTGAGAAGGGCATGTGCAATCCAGCTCACAAGATTCCTGCTCTCTCATGGTCACCGTTGCTTACTTTGCCCAGCCAGAGCATCAGTTTCCAAAGAGAGGTCCTCATTGTAGTGCATGGAGTGAGGGTGGCAGTACCACCTGACTGCCCTGGACCGTCATTCCTGTTGCAGGACAGGTCACACTGGAGGACCAGGCTGTGGCAAGAGGGTGGTTTCAGTTCGAGCAGGTCCAAACTAGCCTCTGGAGCAGGAAGTGTCCCGGTTACATGGGCTTGGGGTGGGGGTGCAAGGGGCATTTCATCATTTAAATGTCAATATTCTAACAAAGGCCTGAAGAGCCTTCCAAGCAAATATAGTGATTTACATGTGAAATTGGAGCTTTGGGGAATTGTTTCTACATCTTAGCGGTACCCTCCCCTACCCCAGCTGAGCAGCACCTAAACACTAAATTAGTGTGCACTGTTCTTCTTAGGGTGAACAACTCAGCCCAGTTTTCCTAGGACTTTGCAGTTTGAAAACTGAAAGTCCCATATCCTGGGAATCTCCTTGGCCTCAGGCAAAGCAGGATGGCTGGTCACCCTGGTCTTGCTACACGATTGTGCTGTCAGCATGAACTGGGAGTCATTCTACCAAATGACAGGAGATTTGGGCTGAACCATGGACACTCTTTTCTAAAGCCAGACAGTGCTACTGTCTGTGATGGAGGCACAAAACCACAGTAAACCATGATAAGACTGAGCTTTTTACTCCAGTCACAGACCTGGAAGGGAGCTTGGAGATTGTCTAGTACAACCATCTAAATGGAAAATGAAGAAACTGAGATGCAGAAACCTTAAGGAGCTCGCTGAAGGTCACACAAGACCAAGGCTTCCTTGCTAACCCCGTGCTCTGTCTACCATGCCACATGACCCCATCGCTAGAGCACGAGGGCAACTGAATGAATGAACTTCAAGAGACAAACCTGAGCATCCATTCCAATGCTCCCAATGGTCACCACCAACGGCAGAGAGGAGCGTGGTGGCAGCAGAGTCCCCCTGGAAAGACCCAGGGTCATGGTTAGACCATAGACACCACCTTGAGTAGCCATGTCCTTCCACAAGGCCAGCACCCCCCTCCCCCAACACCAGCACCAAACCATCTGTGATCTGTTCTCCCACTCACATCTTTGGGTTTACACGTGGCTAGAAAAGAAGGCAAAGAGAGAGGGAAGGGAGGGCACCATGACAACCTCCACTGGGAATCTTGCAAATAAACTTTATTGGCACCTTTTGAGAAACTGAGTTGAATACCCTGTTCAGGTTGATTGCACAGAAACATCCCTTCACTTCTCTGAAAACCAAACCAGCAGTCAAGCAACTATTAATACTTCTTTGACCGAGGCACTTACTTACAAATGTATTATGTTTAAGAGAAAAGGGTTTGATCACAGTCTGAAAGGAGTGCTCTGCAGCTAGTAATACGTGCCCCTTGAGGCCACAGAGCTTTCAAAACCATTACACTTATAACTTCTCTCATTAATATTTCACATTTATTAAGCGTCACCTGTAGAAAGGTAATTTGGGTTGGGTATTGCTTTAGGAAGCATGAGAAAAGCACCATTGATGAGCAATTTGTTTATATTCTCCCCCCTCCCGGCTTTCTTTCTGGACTTAGAGATAGTCCCTATAAAGGCAAGTAGATGTGGTGGGAAGACCATGCAGATTCCTTCTACCATCTCCAATATTTCAGGGGTTGAAAGGCCACTTCACTTAAATACATGTGAGTCCAAAAGGATGTGACATTGCAAAGTTAAATCACCTACTTTGGTTCACTCTACCTTCCTGACCCCCAGACATACCATGTCCTGACCCTCTGTTCTCTGACCCTGCAAAGATTTTCTATGCTATGAGACCCACCTTAAGGTCCCCCCAAGACATCTACCAAGCTACTCCAACCCACATCATTCTTCCTTCTCTGACTTCAGATAGCTCCTATAGTAGCACTTAATTACAAAACCCTTTGCACTTTGATTGCTTCATGATAGATTCGTCTCCCTTAGAAGACATAGAGAATGGCTCGCATGGAGGCAGCATGTTTGATGGGAAATGCTCAATTAATATTTGTTGAATGAATGGATGAAGAAGAACATGGCTTTTGGGGTCAGAAAGACCTGGCTGTGCCTCTTACCAGCTAATTAACCTTTATCAAGCCACTTAACCAATTTAAGACTCAGTTCCTTCATTCACAAAAGGGTACTAATACTACAGGGATCAGGGGAGCAAATGAAATATACATAACAAGGACTCAAGAGAAAGAGGGAACCCTCACCCTTGTCAAGTGCCTGATGAGTAGGCATGCATTTAGTGATTGTCTAAACCAGTTTATATCCCAAAGTCTTATTTAAAAACAAACAAAAAACAGTGTCCATGCAGGGACAGGTCTACCATATTTTGATTAAGTAAAACTTTGTACCAATTGTAAAAATGTTTCCAGGAACCAGAGCAAACCTTGTGGCAAAAAAGATGTGGAGGTCAGGGTATAGGCACGATGTTGATGTGCCTGCTTCTTTTTCTTTTCTTTAAATCTATCTATCTATCTATCTATCTATCTATCTATCTATCTATCTATCTATCTATCTATCTATTTTTTTAGGAGGTACCAGAGATTGAACCCGGGACCTTGTATCTCGTACATGCAAAGAGGTAGCTCAAGTGCTGAGCTACACCCATTGTGCTTGATGTGCCTTCTTATCAGAGAAGGGAAATTTCCAACACTCATCACAATTCAGAAAATGTTGTTTGAGTCGCCTGCTGTGGCCCTGGTATGGTTTAGTGTTCTTTCCCCCAAAATGCCTAGCAGTGTATCTTTCCCACAGTAAAGCCGAACAGGGACTACGTTGGTGTTTGTAAATGGAATGATAGCCATGACTCAAAAATGTTGGGAATTTAAACGGGTTGGGGTTATAATGTTTTCCAAAGGCATTTCATACCTGGTGTTCTAAACTATATTTTAAAAAATAGAGCTTCAAAATATCACCCAAAGGGGGGATGGATGTGGCTCAAGGAGTTGGGCATCCACCTCCCACATGGAAGGTCCCAGGTTCCGTTACCAATGTCTCCTAAAGAAGACAAACAATGAGCAGCCAGTGAACAGACATTGAGCAAAAAAACAATGAGCAGACAACAAGCAAAAACAACGAGCAGGGAATGAATGTGGCTCAAGCAGTTGAGCGCCCACCTTCCACATGGGAGGTCCCGGTTTTGGTTACCAATGCCTCCTAAAGAAAAAAGAGACAACAAGCACAAAACAATGAGCAAAACCAACAAGAAAACAGATGAGGGAGACATCTCAGCAGAGAGAAAAAAAGATCACCCAAAGCTACAGCCAAAACAGCCTCGGGCCAAGAATTGTTGAATGGTGCCCTTTAAACCCTGCCTCATAAATACTTCCAGCCTAATGAACCCATGCCCCCTGCACTGGTCTACTAACCCCAATACATGTTAAATTTATGAGTTCTAAACAAGATAAAAGATCCGATCGGATTTATTTCCTTAAAAAATAAGAAGCAGCATTCTATTCCTGACCAAGTTGAAACCCTGAACTGGTATATTTGCTACTAGCACCTCCTTGCTTCTTGGTGACAGGCATGACCTCACCTGCCACTTGGGCAAAACGTCCTTATAAAGCTCCCCTGGCGTTTTTAAAGCCTCTTCCCTTCCCTACTGGCCGGAGCCCACTCCTCCCTCACCACGGATTACTCATGGCCAGGGGCCCCTCAGCCCTCCACCTATTCCCCTCGGCTCTATGCCTGGTGTCCTAACCAGCAGCTTTCGCCTACGTGCCCCTCCACAAGCTCCAGGCGGACTCAGAAGCTTAGGGTGAGAAATGGCCTTAGACGTCATCTCTTCATTTTGCAGATAAGAAGTTAATTCCCTAGGGGGGCAGAATTAACTATTAATAGAAGAGCTGGGTCTAGAACCTGGTGCTGGGTTCTGAATCCAGGGCCATACCCACTGGGCTGTGGCCCGAAGACCACCCTCAGCCTCCTCTCCCCAGCACACCTTCCCGTTGGGTCACTTGGGAAACGGAGGGAGACTTCAGTGTCTTGGGCTTGCCCCCAGAGGTCCACCTGGACAGGGTCCCCGTGGCTGTCGGCCGTCCTGCCAACGCCACTGCCCACTCCAGCCTTGCTTAGCTGACTTCCCAGGGCTCATCTTCTCAAGGTCAGGCTCCTGGCTCCTGGAACTGTTCAGGTGAGCTTTACTGAATCTGGCAAACTAAAGACCCTTCCAGATAAGAGGAGACTATTAAAACGAGGGCCTTCTGAAAGAATTGACTTGCTATCCAGGCCAGAACAGTGACTTTAACAGAGGGCACTTGAACTTGGAGGGTGGTGGGGAGAGCCACCTCGCCTAGGGGTAGGGCGTGGTTGCTGGCTGGGCTCAGGAGTGGCCAGAGGATGCTGGTGATCAGGTCTGCCCTCCTCTGCAGTCAGAGCGGATCCCTGATACCTGCTCGTCTATACCATGAACCCAAGACTCACTCTCCTCCCTTCCATCCACACCCACCCCACAGTGCAAGGTTAAGGCCAGCAGCAGTTGGAGCATGTTAGCATCTTTCAAGGGCCTCCCAGCCGTCATCATTTATCCCAATACCACTTCCTCCAACACCAGCCCACCTAGCACCTACATCTAAACCCAGGAGCAGGCTTGTCCAGAAAGGATGAGACTGAGTGTCCCAAGCAAAGTCTGAGACAAGATACCTGGGCCCTAATCCCTAACTCTTCTCCCAACCAGCTCTGCAGCCTCCAACACACTGTCACTGCACTGCTCTGTGCCTTGGTCTAGCCATCTGAGAAATGAGGGCCATGACAATACCCGGGAGAAAAAATGAGAAAATAAAAACTCTTTGGCAAAGTAAAAAGTATTTTTTTAAGTCTGATGATCTCATCACTACATCATTAGTAGTAAGACAGTTACATCCTCCTCCCAGGCACATACTCACAACATTTCTTTGGATTCGTTTCTGGGAACTCTCCGGATTGACCAGATAGCTTGCAGGAATTAGCCCAGCCTCTTGTTGAAATTCTCTTGCAATTAAGCCCAGCCTGTGACAATTGCTTAAAAATAAAATAAAATTAAAAAAAAAAAAAAACAGCAGCTTTGGCTTGACCATCCCTCAGTTCTCAGAAAATAAAACCATTTGGTGAAAAGTGAATTCCAATCATCTGCCTCCATCACCAGCCAGTGGCTGCTGAATGCTGCCCAGAGCAAGTCCCTGTGCTAAACACCTGCCGTCCTTTGCCCTGGTCTCCCAAAGCAACTTCAAGTTTCTGCAGTCCCTTTGTTTTTGAGGCCAATTCTTGACCTTCAAATTCTAAAGCCCGATGGAGGCCCGACAAAACACTCGCCCAACCTGTTATATCTTAGTGCTCACACCTCAAATTCCAACCTCTTTCGGACTACAGATTGTAAATTTCAGGGTTTGACAGAGAGGGCTGCAGGCAAGGCTTTAATTGTACCCTCTTGTTGCCTAAGGGGGGGGTAAAAGGGAAGAGATTCACAACAAACATAGAAATGGTCAGGCACAGTTTAGATTCTAGAACGTACCCAGTGGGGTCAGAGTAAATGATTTCTGAAAACCAGATCTTCCACTTTCTTAATGGGCAGTACAGACAACATGCAACTTTTAGAATTATAAAAATAGGTTTCACATGATTTTTCTGTAAACCTACAACTTAAATAAATAAATAACCTTCACAAAAGGAACAGAAAAGAGCCCAGCCCCAGGCCAGGGGCCATTTTACAATCGTGTTTAGAATGATTCCCTAACGTTGCTGGACCCCACTGTTGGTACTTCCTGAAAGCTCAGAAAGTATTCAATCCTGAGGATATGATTAGAGGGAGCAGTAACCACGGAATCTGACCACTTTTCCCAATCTCCTCCCCAGCAGAAATTTTCTACTAAAGTAAATGGCTATGAGGGCGCAGTTCACCTAGAAAGCACTCATATCAACCACCTGCCTAAAAATGGACATAAATATCAGGTCAGTTTCACAGCCGTTTATCCCACTCTGGGGATAAAACACATAAATAAGCTGGAAATGGACACTTCCCCGCCCGGGGTCTCCAGGCATGCTGCCATGTCATAAAAGAAGGTTGGTCCTTCTCTGGCTGCTATGGAACAGTTTCCCCACAGGAACCTCAGACCCAGAAAGCACCCTCTAGCCAGGACCAAGATGTGTGGACCCCTTGGGCAGGCTTCGGATCCCCTGCCCCGAGTCTCCTGCCTCCACCCCCTTTTTTTCCATTTCATGCTCTGAGCCATTGTCTTTCCCACACCAGCCCCTGCCCTTGGCCCTTGTGCTTTCTCTCGTTTCCCTTCTCTTTTGTTTTTGCTTATTTGTTGTTGTTTTCCTACTTGGGTTTTGCTTGCTGGCTTTTTTGATGGGGGAGGAGATAGGAAATTTGCTATATGCCATATATTAGCTCTGAGGTCTTAGGCCTCTGTGACTTGGCTGTGAAGACAGCTAAAGGAAGCTGCTACCTAGCACTGATGAGATGCTTCCAAAGTTTGCTCCCGGAGAGGGCACTGAATCGACTTACTGTCTTGGTGGGAAGGAGAAGCATAGTGGAGGACTTGAACTTGTCAGAGAAACAGTCATCTACAGACCTCATTTTATGCCATCCTCACACACTGCTGTAACATCTACCCTGCCGTTCTAACTGGCTGTGTAATCTCTGGAGCGCTCCCAAACTTCTCTGAGCCTCAGTTTCCCAGTAAGTGAGATAGGGCCTGTCGTGCTTCTATCAATCCACACTAGCTATAAGGATCAAATGGGAAAAACTTCAGAACATTTTTTGTAGGTGAACGGATACCTAAATGTAGGGACATTGATATGAATACCTAGAGTACCAGTAATAAGAAAATGCTTGGGAGTCTAAAAGCCATCAATGCCTCCATGAACTTCTTCTCATGCCTCCCCCAAAAACCAGGGGCTGCGTCACCAGCAACCCAGGGCTGTTCCTCGGGTGTTTCCCTTAGACACTGAGGAATTGTCCCCTCTGATCCCACATGGCAGAGTCAATCCCAGTGGAGCAAGAGCTTCCGTCAGAGACAGGCACCTAGGGTTCGCTCTTCCAAAGGAAGCACATGGGCAATGGCTTCTCAAGGTTAAAACAGAAACTGAGCCTAGAGCTGGTGTTTGAACTACTGGGGAAGACACAAGCATTTTAACTCATGCCTTTGAAAGCGTGAATTAACAAACCCACTCCCACCCCATCCTCAAACTCCTGCCTACCTGAGTGTGGCTAGATCAATTTGTTGGTGTCATTTGAACTTCTGGAAGCCTCAGGAATAAATTCCACTTTGCTGTAAAAATTAAGTTATTCCAGAGACCTGGATGCATGTGGCTCTCCTGGTTGAAAACACAATGAGTATAATCCATCCTGGAGTGGAAACCACTCCAATGAAATTTTTGTTGGCCTTTCCAAAGGGTCACTTACATCAGGGCTTCAATATGGAATTTATTTATGAGAGTCCTGTATGATGTTATATATGTTTGTTTTATAAGTTCACAACTATTATTATATACTTATTGTTTATGTATGTTTATGTATGAGTGATATACTTCAATAATTAAAAAACAAAAAAATATAGAATTATAGGATGAGGAATGGGGTATATGGGAAACTCATATTTTTTAATGTAGTATTTTTGTGATCTATGTATCTTTTTAAAAAGCAATTAAATAAAAAATTGATATATATATATTTAATTCACTCATCACCCAGGAATTATGTATATGGGACAGTGGAAACCACAAAGAGTGGGGCAGGGACAGACAGAGAGATAAGATATTTAAATTTTAATGTTCCAGTTAATAAAACCCAAGAAGACAATGTTCCCATATATGAAATTACCTGGGCTTAAAGAGAAAAACCAAAACCCTTCACTGAATAATGTAAAGTTGATCTGCAGCCTTTGCAGCTGCAGAACTACTTCCTTAGATGCTTCCACTCTTCTTGCTCAGCTGGAGGTCACCTGGGCCCTGCTCATGGTTGAAGGAGGGGAGTCTGCAAAAGTAGAGTCTTCAGAATTCATTTCCTGCACCCAACCCTCTTACAGGTTTTACCCACCCTGCCCCACCTCCATGTAGCCCCTCAGGACGGCAGGCTGCTCACCCCAGTCCAGGAAGGGTCCGTCTCCTCAGACTTAAAGATGGATTGGCCAGTTTTCCTTTAACTTATTCACACTGAAATGTTACTTCAACCCAGCCTTCGTAGAGTAAGCATCTTCTCTCTTAATTATATAACTAAAGGATGTTCCTCTTATTAAAGGAATTTTAGGCATCCTCAGGTTGGTGGGGCAGATACTCCAAGAAGCCCCGAGAGCCCTGGAGGCTGATGTAGCCTGCCATGAGGTTAGCCATGTTTCATCATCTAAAGTGGCCTGAGGGTCCCTACCCTTCCATATCTTCCTCCTTCCTGCTCCCCTAACTTCCCTTCTCTAGGAGATAGAGGTCCAGGGCAGGGCAGAGCACCCTTAGGTCCACAGCTCCTTCTAGGGCTTGAGTGCAGAGCAAGGGTCTTCCCTCAGCAGACCCTCTGCACCCTCAAGGATTGGATGCCCCTTCCCTCCCTGGCCAACAGCAAGCTGACTTCTGGTATTATCCAAGACGTGCTTAACGGTGTCCTGACAGCCTCCAATGCATTCCTATCATCCTTTAGTATAGAAGGGAGGGAGGGAAGGAGGGAGGGAAGAAAGGAAGGAAGGAAGGGAGGGAGGGAGGGAGGAAGGAAGGAAGGAAGGAAGGAAGGAAGGAAGAAAGGAAGGAAGGAAGGAAGGAAGGAAGGAAGGAAGGAAGGAAGGAAGGAAGGAAGGAAGGAAGGAAGGAAGGAAGGAAGGAAGGAAGGAAGAAAAGCAGGGGTCTGGAAGACCCTCTCTACATTATGCAAACCCTAGAGTCCTCATCAGTAAATGCCAAATGAGGGGCTCACGCAGTAGGTCAGAGGGTGGGGTTGGGGGTGCTTCCCAAAAGGTCACCTGAATGGGGGCAGGGGGGCTTATTAAATGCAGATCGGGTCGTGGAATCTCTGGGAGGGGCCACAGGTTGCATCTCTAACAGCTCCCAGGTGACGCCCACGTCCCGCCCACAGATGGCATTTTGCCTGGCAAGAGGGAGAGATCCAGACCTCCTGGCGAGGAAGTCTTCTGAGAGGAGGTGGGATCCGAGAAACCGTGTCCTCGTCGGTCGACCGGGTGGACCACCTGGAGAGACCCGGGGCCGGGGGCACCCTCGCGGCGTCCCTCCGTGAGGAAGCCTGATTCACCTGCCCAGGAGTGGAAGTGCAGGCAGGAAGCCCGACATACCCCCGCAGACTGTTTGTGCCACCCAAGGAAAGAGGAACTGACCTTTTTCTCAAAGGGAAGTACATCTTCTCTTCTCCAAACCACAGGCTCACAACCATAGGAGCTCGAGTGAAGTTCCTGCGTGGCTCTGGGCGGGGGCCTGCCTCTTCTGGCCCCCACCCAGAGGAGCTCCTTGGCCACGACCGGGCCGGCCACGCCCGGCTGCCCGTCCCCTGCCTCCCCAGGCAGGAGCTCAGCCCACTTGCATTCCACACGCCATCGCCATGCCCGCAAGCCAGAGCCAGGAAAGAAAGCTGTGTACGCTGACACTTAAATGAGATCTTTGCAATTATCTCTCAATCCTGGCTTGCCCTGTGCTTCTTTATCACGTTTTTTTATAGCTAAAGTTACTCGCCCTCGTTTTAAGTACATTGTGCAAAAGGCATAGGCCAACTTCTGATCTATTCCCACAAGCAAAATTAAATACCAGCAACATGTGTTTTAGTGAATTGGGTCCCTCAATTTGCATCTTATAATAAGGATGTTATCATACTGGTTTATGGCTCAGCTCTGTAGTTTTTATCTCTCTGGGGCCAGATTCCCCCTCATGAGTTCAATATAAGTCTATGAACTAATGCAATTTTTAAAACACTTTTCTTCTGTGTTAACATTAACACCCTTATGAGTGAAAGGGTTTTACTCACCAAAGTGTACAGAATGTTTGCATTCACTGGAGGATGTGGCAGAATATTAGCCTTTGGTGATATCCGTGGCTGCTCTTTAGTGAAAGGAGTTGAGTCAGTAAGTCAGTCTGCCACTGTAAAAAAGCCTTTTCACCTCTTTGCACTGAGACATAATCTCCAGTGTGTTCATTCCCTTACATTTCGATTAATTATAAAACATTGTCACCAGAATATTAAAGTAATGTTTAATATACAGAAGGGAATAAGGTATTCTGGAAAATGCATAATTTTCCTATGATGATTTCGCCAGTTGCATGCAATATGATCTTTTGATTGCCAGCTATAGAAATATTGTGACTAAGCTTTCACTAGCTTTTTATTTTTGCAACCATCCTGTCATAGCACTTTGAAAACTGTAAGCTTGGCCCATCAAAAAAAAAAAAAAAAACCCTAAGGGTGCCCATGCTAAAGAGTTCTCACAGCTTGGTTCCAAAGAAGAGTGATGAATTGGGGGGGAGGGGGAGGTGCCAAACACCTTGCGCTTCACCAATCTTAACAAGCTCGGTGGTGGAGAAGGGCCTGACTCCCACCCTCTGTACAGGGGCAACACACACACACCAAGTCTGTCCTTGGAGGATGGAAAGGTGTCAACATTCCTAAATGGAAATCTCCAGTCATCTCTCTTGCTTCAGATTTTCCAAGCTCTGCTTGAGCCATGCACCCAGGAGGAATGGTCTAAATCAACCCAGGGAGGATCAGCAAGCAGAATGTTCCTTGCTGGCAGTGGCTGAAATGGGACTGACATTCCTCAGGGACTGGCTGCTGGGGATTGGTTACCTCAGCTATTTCCCTCTAGGTCACCGGGTATGGCCCTTGGCTGTGTTGGTTAACAACCAAGTGTCCTTTGAGGTCTCCCTCCAGGCCCTCTGCAGCCAAAACTTTTCCATTTCAATAACAATAAAAATGATACTAGCAGAAGAAGTCCTACCTACATTCCTTCTCAGCAGCACTCACTGGGCAGGGTCTCTGTCACCACCAAGAGTGATGGTTGAATGCATAGAGCTTTTAAAAACTGGAGTTAATTTTTAAATGTTTTCTAGTTATCCATGCCACCTGAGAGCAAGTCATCTTGTTCCCATTCTCTTCTGGGCTTCTGATTCTTCTCTCTGACTCCCACCCTCTCCTCTGAAAAATGTGATATGAAAAAACTAAGCCCTTTCACCCCAAAAGGCCCAGAGTCTGGAGGCTTAATTACTCTCTTCATTTGCAATGTGGAGGCCCCTTGGGTCAGAATTAAAGGTGATTTCTAGCAGGAAAGGGGATAGTTTTGCTCCACTCCCACCCATCCATTCTGTTCTATAGACAGGGCGACTCTCTTGGCCAGCAGAGGATAAGCTTGCCCTCTCCACCTGGCTTCCCAGCCTTCACCTTTATGCTCTGTAGAAGGGTGGAAGCTCAGTGCTAATAGAGTTTCTACAGCTAAAATTTGAGAATCTAGACGGTGATGAGTATAAAACAGCAAGGCCCAATAATGCCATTGCCGCCCTCACAGTCATTATACAGGAGGGGCATTATCCTGCCTAGGTGTGTGTGGACGACGCACATAGGGCATGGAAATGTGGATGATTTACGAAGGGGGACACAAGGCCATATAAAACAATATGTGTAACTGTGCATACAAACACACTTCCTGTGCATACACCATATTTCTGACTCACGGGGAAAATGGAAAGCGCTAGCACATGCAAACAGACCCTTGGGATGCACCAGTGTGTTTCCTAACCCAAGTCTGTATGACTTAATGATGGTCATTTGGCTGAGCTGGGGCTTGAGCCTCTGTGCTGACATAGAAGAAGGGGTGCTGAGCCCTTCCTTTGCTCTCTGTCCCCTACGCCCTCCCTCCCCACTACCCTCAGGGTCTGCAGGGCTTACTTCATGTTTTCAATTACAGTTTACCATAGTTTAGTAAGAGGGGAAATGTGGGCCATACTGGTAATGCCAAAGTGTCTCAGGGGAATGTCCCTGCTTGCGTTGAGCTCTTTGGGCAACTCTGGGCACTAGTTTCTGCAGGATAGATCCTTAGCATGTACTTGCCCACTTGCTGCTGGAAGCAGCACGAGTTGCTTGCTCTTACAGTTGGGGCCAGGGTCAGAGCAGAGAGGGGTTCCTAGGAGAAACTCAAGGATGAAATCAGAGTGCACAACCCAGTGTCAGAGATGAATTCTTCAAGTGCCTTAAATGTCCTGACATAAGTCACTGGATGGTTGGAGACCAGTCCCGTTTCCAGGACGGTAGTGTGGGGGAGGGCATGAAAGGATACCAGATGACATGACTGCAATCCGCAAATACAGAGGGTGTCTATTTTTGAAACATATGCTCCGAGAGGGCAAAGCCCCAGCCTGCTCTGCCTTACTTTGCACTAAGACTACTTCCCTGCTTCTGTGTAAACAGGCTTGCTTACTTTCAATCCAGGGCTTCACTGTGAAATTCATGTAACACTGTGACCAAATGACATTAAGATAATAGTAATAATAGTAACACAATATGCATGTGTCAACAAGCATATTGCAAAGGAAAAGCAGCATAATAGTACTTTTATGAATAGTCAAGAGTATTGAAAAAATATATTTAATACTCTTCCCTTCTTCCCAACCCTCTTCCCTCCCAAAGTCCTTCGTGCATACTGACCTGCAAAAGTCTTGTAGCTTTCTGTTTTTTCCCCCAGTTAGGCTTATCATTTTGCTTCAGGCTTGATGCTCAAGTGTTAAATACTTGAAGAGATATGTTTTCCCTTTGTATTGTAAAAATAGTGGATTTTTAGAAACCCAAAGACCTCAAGGTCTTTATCTTTAGACTGTCCCTTGTCTAGACTTCTAACAACTGTCAACACTGTTGAAGACCTTTCCTTGACTTCCATAGACAGTGCAGGCTGGATCCCAACCAGCACAAGCAGGGAATTTAGATGTACCATTGGACAATGGGATCCTTTTTTATTTGATGAGGCCAGATGTCTACAAAGTTTTACCCAAATACTATACTCACAGCAGAACCCTTCCTCTTGGAAATTACCAGCACCTTTCAGGACCAGCCTCCTACTGGTCTCTTTTGGCGCCCTCTGGGTTCTCCTTCAAGCCATTTCACACCCTGCCACACTCTTCCCAAAACTTTACTCTGGACATTTTTTTGAACAAAAACTATCCATTGCCTAGAAGATCAAATACAAGCCCCTGTGCCAATCATTAAAGAGTCTCTAGAATATGGCTCCAAATTATTTTCTAGCGTTATCTTTATTTTTGTGGGCAGACCTTGTCTTCCTGCCACACTGGTCTAGTCACTGCTCTCCGAGCACCACAAAAACACTGCCTCAGACTGGTTTGCCTTCATCCTTTCTCCTCATCATCTAAATCGTATGCCATCTCTGATGACCAACTAAAAGCCCAACAATTCTGTGGGCCCCACAGAAACTACCTTCTTCTACATTCCTACAGTTGGTGCCTCTCAAATATGAATCCATCCAAGTGCACCCTTCCGTTGTTCTCTATCTGCTCCTTAGGCTTGGTATCTTCTCCCCACCATAGGGCTGATTCTAAGTTCTGTGAGGACAGGGATTGGGTCTTATACCTCTTTATACTTCCTTATAGTGCTTAGAATGCCACTTTACACACTGCAGGTGGGAAAGAAAAAACAACTTTGTTTCTGCTGATGTTCTGAGAGAGAGCATAGCACTGTACATTCAAGAAGTAAAGATTTATTTTTCATGTTCAATATAGAATGATTTAGCTGCATGCAATCAGCTAGAGGTGAGCTCAGAGGGTTAAAGCATAGGAAATAGACTCCCTGTCTTGGTCACTAATTTTTGATCACAGGACAAAGACCCAATTTCCATTACCCCCTTCTGTTCAAGTCATCTGGTATTTTTATTTATAAGGACTGGGCCAGATTCATGAGGAAACATCAAGTATACTCACCTCCAGCATTTGAAAAACTACTTTTAAGTAGGCAGCCTACTGATAAGGTGTAAAGAATAGCATTCCCATTTAGTGAGGGGCACTGAGGTCCCTTGTTTGGGATTGTTGTCTACATTAGCAAAGTGAATTATATATTAGCATTTTTAAAAGGCCCACTCTTCTCACAACATCTGTTTAACTGAGGCCAGTTATTTAGCAGGATTCTAGTTAATTTTATTTTCCACTGGTGGCAATTCCAGACAGGCAATGCCTGAGCTTTTACCTCTTTGCTTCTCTTTCCAAGCACTTAGCTTGGTAGTTTGCCAATGGCGAGAACCTAACAAATATTTGCCAACTGAACAAATGAATGAGCCTTACGGAGGATGGGGAAGATAAGTGAGTGAATTCCTCAGGTATGGCTCACCAGACCAAGCCGGTCATCCCAGAGCTGAGGGTGGGCAAAAACATTAGCTTAGGAAGCAGACGTGGCTCAAGCTACTGGGCTCCCATCTACCATATGGGAAGCCCTGGGTTTGACTCCCAGAGCCTCCTAATGAAGGCAAAAAGCTGGCCCACGCCTCAGAGAGCTGGCACAGCAAGGTGATGCAACAAAGGGAGACGCAGAGGAGAGACAGTAAGAGACACAGCAGACCAGGGAGATGAGGTGACTCAAGCAGCTGAGTGCCTCTCTCCGACACCAGAAGTCCCAGGATGGGTTCCTGATACCTCCTAAAGAGAACAATGAGAAGACAAGACAAGCAGACACAGAAAGAACACACAGTAAATGGACCCAGAGAGCAGACAGCAAGAGCAAACAAGAACAAGGGGTGGGTGTGGGGAGGGTGAGAAATAAAATTAAATTAAAAAAAAAAACAAAAAAAACACATCAGCTCCATGAGAAATAATGACTTTAGCTCTGCGTGGTGGTCAACAGGATCAGAGCCCTCAAAGCAAAGCGACTTCCAGTGTGCTTCCTGATAGGTCTAGCTAGCATGGTTGTTATTTTGCTTCCTGATCAGTCTAGTTAGCACAATTGTTGTTTTATTTTTTTTTAATATGGTACGCTCAGACTTGGCATTACAAAGCATGACAAAAATCCAGAGTGAAAGATACTGGCAGTCTATATGTACAGGTGAAGAGAGAGGATTCTGGAATCATATCATAGCACTGGTGCTTGGCCAAGTCATTTAGTCTTCCTAAGCTTCAGAAAAATGGTAATAAAATTAGTACTTACACCACAAGATGATTAGGAAGACTAAATAAGAATCTGCATTTCGGGAAACGGACTTTGGCCCAGTGGTTAGGGCGTCCGTCTACCATATGGGAGGTCCGCGGTTCAAACCCCGGGCCTCCTTGACCCGTGTGGAGCTGGCCATGCGCAGTGCTGATGCGCGCAAGGAGTGCCATGCCACGCAAGGGTGTCCCCCGCATGGGGGAGCCCCACGCGCAAGGAGTGCGCCCGTGAGGAAAGCCGCCCAGCGTGAAAAGAAAGAGCAGCCTGCCCAGGAATGGCGCCGCTCACACTTCCCGTGCCGCTGACGACAACAGAAGCGGACAAAGAAACAAGACGCAGCAAATAGACACCAAGAACAGACAACCAGGGGAGGGGGGGAATTAAATAAATAAATAAATCTTTAAAAAAAAAAAAGAAAAAAGAATCTGCATTTCAAATAATTGTCACCCATGCCTAAAACACAGAAAATTCTCAATGGTACTGCTATTATTAGTTTAATCTATAGTATCCCTTCACCAAGCTCTAGGCAGTCCAACAGCTGAGCAGGAGAAGAGCTGGGATCTCAGTCAGAGGTTGCATCTTGGACAAGGCCCTCCATCCCCAGGCAGCAGAAGGTGTGTGGAGTTTTGCCATCCTCAGTGAGATGCACAAGGCACTGGGGGGCAAGGAAGGGGCTGTCCTCCAATGCTACCCTCCAGCACGCAAGGGAGAGAGAGGGACCATCATCCTCGAGGTACACCCCAAACACTGCCAATTCAGCCACTGCAAATTGTGAGCCTTTTTAAAATAGGAAGGCAGCATTTGTTTCCTAGGAAAAATCATCCCAGGTTTTTTTTCTGTGACACCAACTTATTTTTAAAAATGGGTTTACTAGCCAAAAACAAAGAAAAGCTCACCACCCTCAAGACGGGCCACAGCTCATTATCCCATCTCTATGTCCTCACTGCCATCAGGATTGGGTGTCAGTGTCCCCAATCCTACTTGGAGTTCAGGGGTCTTAGAAGCATTTAAATGACTCATGTGGCTCCAGCTAACTGCTGTGTGCTGCTGGGTAGGAAGCAGGCTGTGCCCTTCCTTTTTTGAAGGGAGGAATGGGTTTCAAATGAGATCAAGTATGGAGCGAGGGGACGCCAGGGGGTGGGCATAGTAATGATAAAGCTGGGATCATAACCCTGAGCTGCTGGCTCAAAGACTGACACCATTCTGTCTGAACAGAAAAGCACAGGGGTCCACCCCCTGGCCCATCAACCTATGCCAGAGAGGAAAGAAAATGTACTCTCAGAGAACCCTAAAAAGAAAGACAACTCCACAAATAAGGCAGAGTAGCTACACACAAATCCAGAGAAAGGGGCCCGCCTTAAAGAAAAATCCCTCGTATTCCTGAGCTCTGTCTGAGCTTTTTGGTGAGTTTCTCAAGAGAGAAATTTGCATCTTGGTTTTTCCCCTTTGTGTGGTGAAGCCAGCAACAGGTAAAATCAGTCACTCTGAAACAGGGACATGAGCAACTCTGCAAATCTGAGAGCAGAAAGGAAGATAATCTCTGCGTACCTCTCCACCGGCTTTCTCCGCAGCTGGAAAGAGGACAAATCAGCTGGGAGAGAGGAGCAGCAGGGGCAGCGCCGGGGACAGGAGTAGCCTATTTGCATTACCGTCTAAGGAAATTCAGGAAACTATCACAGGGTGAGGGTGGGGGTGGGGAGAAAGATCACGCAAATTACTTCCTCTCAGGCCATCCTCCCCAGGATATTTGATTTGCTCTTGCTCCTATTTCCGGGATGACTGCCTGTGCAGGCTCTAAACAGTTGTTTCATGCAGCAACTGCAGCCCTATCAAGGCCCCAGATGTTCAAAGTCAACCCATGTCCACTCAGAGAAGTACATGGGACTCAAAAGATGGTTGGTGAGCAAAGAAATGGCAGCAGAAGAGCTGAACACAGCAGACCTAATAAAGGGCGAGGTGGACTATGTACCTCTCTACGCGGAGCCGTGAACCTCTGACTCAAAGGGAAAATGAATAAGGTTTCATCCTGCACAGAAAAGGAACATGTGGCCCAGCTAGCACTTTAGGTGGCCTCATCTACACAGTCCAGAGGTGCATACCATTTCGATCAGCCTTCCCTTTAGCTAATTGCTATTGCACCACCTTTGAAGTCAAAATCAAGGCCTCCCAAGGAACAAGATTCAGGTCACGCAGGTGGCTATTTGGATTCCCTAGCGGGATGTGATGTGGTCACGAAATTCAAATGAGGAGGGTGTTTCTCTTAAATCCTGTCTGAAGAATGGAACAGATTGTGAGATCTATTTAAGTCATTGAGATGAATTTGGTTTTGATGAGTACGTCTTTTTTATGCCCTTTAAACTTTAAAAGCCATCTCCCAGCATTTCTTGGTCCCTAAGTTTATTTCTGCTGCTGGTGGGTGACTTAAAGGACAAATCCTTCCAGGTCGTGGCCTCAGTGCCCTGTCATAAAGGACACAGTTTAGACAAACTTGAGATATAGGACCTGCTCACATGGGCCTCGCTAGCACTGGCACCAAAACAGGCTTTGGATTTCATTCTCAAATCCTTCTGAACTGCTCACTTTTCTGTCATTTCTGTTTCTGAGTAGGTCACAAAGGAGATATTTGCCCTCTGAATTCCTTTGCACAGGGGCTGGGAGGCTTGGGTTCCAGTTCTGGTTGGGCCACTGACTAACTGTGTGGTTTGAAGCTGGATCATCTATTGCCCCCATCTGTAAATTGAATAATTTCTATGGTCCCTTTCAGCTTTAGTCTACTCTCATCCTGCCTAATCTATAGGCTCACTAGGGGAATTGATTCTATCATGTATATCAAAGTGCGCTATAAATCTTACTTATTGTTATTTCCTGAGAGCATTTTTAAAAATATAGTCTTATACAAGTGGACAGGTAATGCTACCAACAATCAGGTATGTTAATTTACACTCTGATACTAAGGAAAGCAATTGTCACTTCTGGATTTTGATGCAAGTCCAAAGTTATTTGGCTTAATATAAGATGGGAGGAGTGTCAACGGAGGAGGTTTGTCTCAAATAGGGAGTCAGAGGAAAGAAGCATCATATTATTACTTCCTTGCTGAATTAAGAACACAGCCACCAGGGATCTTCATAGAAGAGGGAAGATATGTCGGCAACATCTGTTGTTTCTGAACTTCCACCATACTCAAAATTCTTCAAGTCTGGTTCCCTCATGCTATGACCATAAGTCAGTCAGTTATGTGGCATGTAATACAAGAGAAACAACAGCCTATAAAATACTTAAATTCTAATCTTCCTCTACCACTACTTCCTGGATACAGTGATTTGTAAAATAATTTTTTATAGAAATAAATATTATTTAACACTGAGGTTAAAAAAACAACCTATATCAATATTGATAATCATTTGTTCAACGTTAACCTCACCATCTAGGCTTTGAGGAAATAATATCATCTCAACAGATCCAAACCTTGAAAGATATTCCTCTCCACTTGGAGGGCTCGGCTCCAATCCAAGTGCCCAGGAAATATTCTGCCAAGGTTTAGGGCACTACCTTAGTAGAATACAAGTCTGCCATCCTTGCCTAAGATTTTCTTTAAATTACCACCAGTTCTCAATAAAATTATCTCTCACCCATTGCCTATATTCAAAAGACTGGGCGCTAGATGCCCCAGGAGCACTGCTGTCATGGACCCAAAAGTCTAACAGGCATTTTTGTATAGGGCAACAATCTGGACAGATCACAAAATTAGTGTTCACAGACCATGCTCAAGAGAGGAAGAGTCACATTTTGTATATGGTCCCCCACCAACCTGAGTCCCCAGGACTGAGTCTTCTAATCTGCGCTCAGTACATGCTGGGCAAGCAATTGATGTCTGCAATTTGAAATTCCACTCTTCAGAGAGGGCACAGCGAGGACCCCAGTCAGATTCCTCAGTCTCTTCCCCTGCTTGCACCACTCAGACATAACTGCCCTCACTACGTCACACAGAGACATCTTCCCAAGTCATTGATCCTGTGTGGGTTTTCAAAGGTTCCTAGCATAACACCATTCCACAACGAACTTCATTCATGAATTTTTATTTTCTTTTAACTAAAAAAGGGATGGAGAGAGGAGGAATCAATTTCTTTTTAATTAATAAGGAATCTGTCTTCCCCCAAAAAAGGCAAAGAAAAGATACCCTTTGTTCACTCCCTCTCATCCTACCCCACTATCATCCCCTCCCTCCCAAAAAACACTCCCAGAGATATTGATTTAGTTGCAAATTGATGCTAAGAATGGTGGGGTGGGAACGCAAATCAGAACCGAAAATGTTTTTGAGCATGAAATGCATTTCCCAAGGCTGAAGTTGCCCAAAAGGCCATGACCGTTGCATTTAGTTCTGGTCTCCCTTTCAAAGTGGTGCCACTCTCTCTAGGTATCAGCAGATGAGCTCAGCCCATCCAGGGAAGAGGATGTCACAAACTCTCTCATGGTCTTAGGTTTCAACGACAAGGAAGCAGAACATGCGGCAAGAGGGTGTTTCCCCATGAAACGACTTCTTGTCTGGAATTTCCATCCTGATCCAAGTGAGAGGAAGACCCAAACGCTCATCAAAGCCACCTGTTCAACTAAGGTATATTGACTTGTCATGGAAAAGCCACTGGGAAAAGGAGATGGCAAGGAGGGACTTTTGCCCCCAGTTGCCTCCTGCGATGCACACAGCCGCTGGTAGCAAGAGCCAACTTTGCATGCCCTTACCCACAGACATCCTTAGCATTGGTCTGTGTGTAGAAGCCAGACGTGTGTGTTCATGAACGTTTACAGGTTCTGTCCTAACACAGGGAGACGCACCGAGGTAGAGAAATTTCCTTTGATTAAGCAAAGTTCAGTGGAATTAGGTCCGGACCACACACCAGAAGACGCGGCTTCTCTGCTTTACCTTTATTGGCTGCTGTCAGTCAAGCCTACAACCCAGGTGAGCCTCAGTCTCCTCGTCCTTAAAGTGGAAGCAGTGAGATCTCTCCTGCTGAGAAGCCGGCGGAATCACGCACACGAAAGCACTTCATAAAACACAGGGTTTAAGACACCACCGTCAGGCGGCCTTATTTATGATGAGAAAGCAGGAAAGAATCCAGATGCCCATTACTTTGCTATCTTTTCACTAGCCTAGGTAATCTGGCCAGAGGGTGAGTGAGATTTTCCCTACTGATTTTCACGACCAATATGTAAATCTCTAATTCACAGGTGTTCTACTATTTATAAACCTATTTTAATATGCTATATTGTTTCTGATTCTCGTATGGATCTCCAGGCAACAGAAAACACCGAACTGAGCAAAGTCCTTTGCAAATTTATTGGGCCAGAGGAACTTTTATCACCTAACTTATTTGTGTCATTGATTTTTTAAGGGTATGGGCCTTACTGTGGTCACAGCAGTATACTCTGATGTGGAGCTCCCTCCTCCTAGAATTTTTCACCTTAAAAAATCTGCCCCAAATTTCCTGGTGCAGGTGATAAAGAAGCACTGTTTGTTTGGCAATAAAGATATATTTGCTGAATGCTTGGGAACCGAAAATTAGAATGCTTAATAAGCAACTACTGACATTTATCACTTTCTTTGGGATTTACCACTAGTCCAGTGACGTTGTCTTTCTTGAACTAGATTAAAAAAGACAAATTCAAATGCTGCATCGTAGCCACCAAAAGCATATATTTGAAAAACAGAATTCAGTGTGCCATAGTATGCATTATTTAATGGTATGCAAATTATAAGTCCCCGGTAAAAACCACACTTCTGCATTAATAAACAGCAATACTATCACTGCATTAATTAGGATATTGCTGTGATTTATTCCCAAGTTTTGCATTTTGATTCTCCTTGAAGATTTATGCCCTCCGATAAGCAGTAACCTATTTCCCCTTTTATACCTCCTGCCCTGCCCCTTCCTCAAATCTGGTCTCCCCACCCACACCCGATGGTGGGCTATAGGAAACGGGTGCAGACAAACAAAGTCATCAGCAACTGCACTGTCGTATCAGCATTAAAGATTAAAGAACAAGCAAACACCACCTAAAGCTCCAACATTTATTGTGTCAATGTTAAGCACACTTTTTAAAAGACAACATAGAATGTATAGAAACAAGGGGTGGGGGACTCATGCTCATTTCCACAATACGGGTCATTGGGTTGGCTGGTTCCAAAAGGGCCGGGATGTCACCCAGGGCAGCGACAGCCCATGGGCCCTCTACATGGGACTGATTCACTGTTCCAATGTGGGTCTGTTTTTTAGTTTTTACTTTTTATTAAAAAATATAAATAAAATGGCACTGCAGGCCCAGGCAGGAAGGACTCTGCAGGACTCTGTCTTCCCACAACAGCTTCTTGGAGGCTACTGTCAGAAAACAGCACAGACTAGCAGATGACAGACCACGCTGACGACGGCTGGGCGGCAAGCATCCACCCCACCCCTGGGGGCTTCAAATTTTCTCAGAACTTAAGGGCTCTCGAGCTTCCATCCGAAAACTGCCACACATCTTGAGCTCTCTGGGAACTACGCCGAATGGGGGTGTGTGAAGAACCTAGAAAGAGGTTGGGAACAGAGGAGGGGGGAAAAAAAAAGTACAGGTGTGACTTGGCCCAGTGATTTTCTGTTCTCTAACTAGTGTTTCAAAATTATAACTTAAATCAACCACAGGTTGAGCCACCGGAATCTTAAGCATGATTTCAAACTCAATTTCCCTCCCTCCCCCCAGGATCTCTGACCTCTGAGTGACTTTCCCACGCCTCCCTCCCTTCCTTCCCCCAAAAGGACCCAGGCCCCCTACCCAATCATATGAGAGTCCTAATAAACTCGGGGCACACCTGGAGGGAAACACTTTCCCTTATTACTGAGAAAACTTAGTAGGAAACAGACCTCTGGTTGAGGAGAACAGGGGAAGGGGAAGGGGATGGGGACATTTTTTTTTTCAAATAATAAAAATTATAAAGAAACAAAAAAATCAAAATTGATGTAAAAGCAGCACAACAAAAACATGAAATGTCATCAAGTTCAACGTCAAAGCAGCCAAAGATTTACGAGAGGCGAACAAATCTCTGAGGTGAAAACCAGAACCCAAAAGAGTTGCTCCCACATTGCACCAAAAACTGCCTGGCGGTTCTTTCAAACAGGCAGGTTTTTTTCTTTTCCTTTTTCTCTTTGGTAAGGGGGAAAGGCAATGGTGAAGGGAAGAAGGGAGCGGTTATTTTCCTCTGGGGTTCCTCCCTTGCTGTACACATTGAACTTGAAGCAGCAGAACTGGGAGTCCGGATGTGCCGAGGAGGAGGGCTACCACTGTGGCATTCCAGGCCTCGTTGCCATGGCGACCCGAAGCAGGGGCTTGAGGCCTCCTCTCCCCTGACTTGGCGCCGCGGGAGGCCCGGGGTCTGGCGCTCAGCTGCTCTCACGCATCCCCCCCTGAGCAGTGGAGATCTGGGACGAGGGGCTTGCTGTGTCCAGGTGGGCTCTGGGGAATCCCATTCCCAGTGCAGCCCTAAGTTACTGTTGTCGAGGCCCTTTAGCTGATACCCCAGTCAGACCCCTTTGTCCGTCCTGCTACCAATATTTAAAGCCCTAGCAAAGTGTGGCATCTGGGTGGGCACGTACCACGTCCAGGGTGATTTAACAGCACAGCCTCCTATGGGGCTTGGCAGGGAGGCGCTTTAGAGGACAGGCAGACTTGGGGAAATGGTTTGATTTCTCTCTGTTTAAGTGTCTCTCTTTAGAGAGACAGCCATTTCTGCTGTCTCTCTAAAAGACCGACTACATATGCTCCCTTTAAATACTCTTTGCCACTTTACAGAAAGGAAAAACAGTATTTGGATCAACCGTTGGGTTGTGTTCAGCTGAGTTTAGGTACTTAAGTACAGTGACCCACGTGAACTGAATTGGTCTTCTTTCCCGTTTCGAAGGGAAAAATTAGTCACATCCCACGACCACAGATGACACTGGGAAATAGAGAGAGAGAGAGAGAGAGAGAGAAACAGGCCCATCCCCCTAAAGGCCGATTCGCTGGCCATGTGCTTTAGTAAATGAAACAGCGGGCTAATGGGATAACAAGATGACAGCGAGCCAAAGTGCATACCCAACAACCCTTGTCTACAATTTGTAGCAACAACAGCCCTGGAATAAATGCACATAATCCCAGTTCCACCTATGTGCTCTGACGTCCTTCCCTTTTCTTTCAAAATGGGTTCATTCATTCTTAATTGGGAAAGCTGCAGGTCTTAGAGAAACTTAGGACATTTTTCTAAGTGGCTCATACCTTTTAAAATCCAACAGTCTTTTAAAGAACATTTTTCTAAGCAGGTTTACAGAACACTGCCCCTCCCAACCTTACACTGGCAAAATTCCCACTACCTTTTTTTTTTTTTTTAATGGGAAGTTGTCCGAAAAAGAGAAGGCATAGGATGGGTACATTCTCGAACACACCAGGCCCAGGGACAATGGAGCAACAGAACTGTAATGGAGAACACACAGGACGACACAGGCAGAAGGATCGTGTTTGTGTGTTTATGCAGGGGGGAAGGGATTTAAAAAAAGAAAACACTGATTTCCTCTCTCACCCTCACTTGAAGCAGGACAGGATGGGGCCTGAGGCTTCCCAATTCCTTTTTCAGGAAGGCTTGAAATAATCCCAGTACCTTTTAGCAAACTTTCAGTGTCTGTGAACAAATCACCCATTTCCTTATTTCTCCAATTGCAACGATAGCTAACCCCCCAACTTCCTGTCAAATTCTCTCTTCAAGCATTATGCATATATACAATATGTACTTATTGCATATATTAGAATGGCATTTAAATAAACACTTATAGCCACAGAATGCCCTGGGAAAAACTCGACTACTTCACACTTCCTAACATCGCTAGTACAAATGAAGAACCACGTGTTCACCTCACTTCTTAGCAACCTTTAAAATGTGTTGTTTTCAGTCCTTTTGTAGGCCCTAAACAAAGAGAGGAGAGTAAATGGTCTCAGGAAGGAGGTCGTATGTGCACTGGAAGAGTTTCTGGGT
The DNA here is from genome assembly GCF_030445035.2 of Dasypus novemcinctus. Lineage (NCBI taxonomy): Eukaryota > Metazoa > Chordata > Mammalia > Cingulata > Dasypodidae > Dasypus > Dasypus novemcinctus. Next base: position 49,482,406 of record NC_080689.1, read on the forward strand.
TAAAATCTGTGAGAAACAGTAGTTACTATATTTCTGTTCTTTAAGATATTTTCAAAATGTACATTAAATAAAGGAACATTTTAAGCACCAGGAGTTCAGGTATGTAGAGAACACTGCCTCAGCCCATTAGGAGGGTCATAAAAACTTGAGAATTCTGAAAAATGTTAAGGTTTCCTCATTTTCAAAAATATATTATGAATTCATCCTATCTGTGGCAATGTTTTTTTAAGATTTTTTTTAAAATTTTAGGGTTCCAGATACAAGATGTCACTTATAAGTTATATTCTTGTTGGCTAGGTGTCCATGCTTCTATTGTTCAGTCAGCTTCAGAAATAATATTTTATAAGAGGGCTTCAATAAGTCAGGAGACTAAGTAGCTTGAAGAATCTGTCTCCCACTGAATTTATTTAACTTTGGGACCACGTAAATCAAACATAATCTGTGATTTATCACCGGATGTTTGTACCCCTCCCCATCCCCCATTTGATTTACAAAATCTGAGCAGACATGGATACAGGCATCCACCTTTAATTCTGTTGGAAGGCAAACCCAATTACACTAAGAGCATCATACACTGAGAAATTAAAATGAATACTGTATATAAAACCTGCCCAGCTGCACTCATGGCTCATAATAAAAGAGTAATAGGGACACACAGGTTTTATGGACATCTAATGTGGTGAAGCAGAAGTCACCACATCTAAAACCATGGCACCAACCAGCAAATATTTTTATCTGTTTTGGATAGCATTTTAGATTCAGTTTTGAAGTAACCTAATCTAAAACAGCTACATCGTCTCTCGGTTCACTGACAAGTATCAGGTTGTCCAAGGCACCAACCCCTCCCATGCCTATCCCATCCCAGCCTCTGTACGCTACTCTCCAACATCCCATCTCTCACCAGATTCCACCCTGCTCCCTGCCCAAGCTGGCTTTGGAAACTATACCTACTTTCTCTGTATTTTAGAAAGACAAAACTATTTTTGCCTCGGATAAAAGGCATCTCATGAAAAGGCCACCTAACAGACACTAGGGCATAGAAACTGAGCAACCAAAAATGCTACATGAAGACAACGGAAAAGCTTCAGTGTGGATTTTTACAAAAATAAGAACAATGTCATATCATTCACCTGCACTGAGAACAGGGAGACAGTATCACAGAGGTATGTGTTTTAATAAAGCAGAGAGATGCTGTAACATGCAGTATTCGTAAAACTGACAACACAGACCTCTAAGGAGATTTAAAAAAAGACCTAACTTGCTTTACAAAGTCGATGCTTGCGTAACATTTCATAAACCAGCTGGTTGGTCAAAAGATAACTGAAGGGTAGTCCCAGCCGCCACTTACAGGAGCTTCTGTTGAATCTAGGTCTCCTGGGGGAGCTCGGAATCACAAGGCACACCACCATCCATCTCAGGAAACCAGTGGCTGATTCCACAGATTAGGTCACATCTGTCTAAACCCCTGGTTGCTTTTCTTTTCTTTCTTTCTTCTTTTTTTTTCTTTTACCTGATGCCTGTTTCTGGATTTTTAGACTTGGGAAATGGGCTTATTTTTGTTATAAAGACTTATGTGGAGACTAAAGGACTGATTTTTTAAAAACCTTTTCACATTATGTACTAAGATAGGGCAGGGATGGGAAAATAGAAAAAAACTTTAGACAACAAGAACAGCAAAAAATCCAAAGGAAATAAGAGTTTAAGATGCTATTACCGCAAGTTTTTCATTTATATCTGAATAGATTACTGCTAAGCGGTGGAGGAAAAGTTCTTAACATCCGACTGAAAAACATCTTCCATTTCTTGAAAATTATTCTAGAATTGTAAAGTCTGAAAACTATTTCCATGGTCTGAGATGTGCCTATTTTAATATAGTAAGTACTTTATGTTCCTTTAGGTTATAATACACGCATCAAAATGCCCATAGAAATATAATCCTGAAAAAGACTGACTGGCCTTCTCTTAAAACCTGTTATTTTCTTGAAAGTAATTTACAGAGTGTGTCAAATGAGGACACAAGAAGCTTACATTGTGTACTTTAATTTTTTTTTATTTTTTTTCAATAAAGGGACAAAATGGGTGTATGAACAGGTTAATGCAGACAACTGCCAAAAAAAACACAGACAGTGGTTTTTCCAATAGAACTTAACAAAGACCAGAAACAAATACAATAAAAAGCCAGGTTGTAATGACCTTTGGTCATCCAAATAAAAAAAAAAATAAAAACAAAGAAAAATAAAAGATCAAATTAAGTGCCTCTGTTTTGAACAGGGCACATAAGCAATAATAAATAGTGACTCCCATAGTAAAAGATAAAATTTCAAGTTACGACAAACAGCTTTCATTACAGGAATAGAAAAGGCCAATAACAAAATATTCTGCATTGCCATTTACAAAAAAGTATTGACTAAAGCGGGCTTTCTCTTTAATATGCTTTGCATATGAAATTCTTTCCAATCTAAATATAAAGCACCATTTAGTTTTTGGCAATGAAAAAAACTGCAAAACATTGTTGTTATTTTTTTTTCCTTTTTTTTTTTTTCTTTCTTTCTTTTACTGTATATGAAGGTAAGATGCTGGAATGTAGGGTGATAGAAGGAAAGGGACAAAAAACACACTACATAACAAACCAACGTTATTAGCTTGCAGTACTGCATACAGTATGGCAGCAGGAAAAAGGAACAAAAAAAGGATATGTACAATCCCTATGACAGCCATCCGTGTGACATTCTAACAGGCTCCCCCAAACCGCCATTATATGGCTTCTCATCTGTACAATGTCACACTTTTTTGTCTCTCTCTTTTTTTTTTTTTTTTTGAAGCATACAAATAATTTGCGCTATATTATCCTGCCAAATTAAAAAAATATACTGTGGCAGCCTGTCTTTTGTTTTCCACTACCAAAAAAGGTACATTGATACCTTTTAAGAGAACAAGCAACAGTTAAAAATACAAGCTTCGATATAAATACTATAGTGCCTAACACTAGATGAACATTTAATTCAAATACCATTCTAGAAATACAGAAAAAAGACCATAAATGTGTTTTAGCATAGGAATCAACATGAGTGTGCATTTTCCTATATTTAAGTACTATATAATCTTAAACCTTTCCCCAATGTATGTTTTTTTTTACAACCTGAAGAGCGGTGTGTATCCAAGGCATAGAATTTCCACTACCATTTTTAAATGGATAACAAGTCTTGTAACACCTCCAAGACAATGGAACCCTAAAATGCAGTTCCCCCCTAAACATAATGAAGTGTTTTTTTAAAAAATTTTTTTCTTAACATTTATATTTAAAAAAGTTTTGTACAAAAAAATCCTTGCACTGTAGAAGCGAAAGCAATCATTCATTTCTACGTTAAATGTATTCTGTTTCCATTCGCAGCGCTTGCAATGTTGCGTCCAAGTAAGTAAGCTCATTAGTCAAGTAAATGGCTGGCAAAGTTTTTTTAGTTTTTTTTTTTTTTAATGCTCATCAATGAGATTGTGTTCAAATTTTTTTTTCAGCATTCTTGCAACTTTTCCCTTAAGTATAGACCTGTAAACTGGGAAAATTGTACAGTGCACTTAATTGTCCTATCTGAACAAGTTTATTTTATACTCAACCTCTGTATCTCTGATTAGAGAAAAGATACAGACATCACAGGCAGAGTCAAGTGCTATTTGAACACCAACTGGGGCAGATGCTAGCTTAATAAAAAGGAAAAAATTAAAAAAAAAATAAAAATAAAAACAATGAATCCTCTTCCATGTTAAACACAAATAGCACACAGTGTATGGAAAAGAAATGAAGTACAACTTTTAGGGAGCACAGACATATATACTGCTACTCTTAAAATTCTTTCTCTTCTTTTTTAAGAATGTCACATTTAAACGCAAGTCTTAAGAATTCATAGTTAATCATCATTGTATCAATATTAGCTTATACACCTGCTCTAGTCTAAAATGGCAAATAGTACCATGTTGTGCTAAGAAATCACATATTTTTTCCTCTGTTACTCTTGGTCAAACCTTATTGTCAGCCTCTTCTTTTTAAATATGGCATACAAGGTCTTAAAGATTACTCTTTGATTGTCCGTCTGACAACCAAGTGGATCTGGATCTATTTCTTTTAGTGCCAGAATTCCTTTTTAAAAACATTATTTAAAACAAGTATATTCGTAAAATGAATTCCTTATGAATGTATTTAATTGTGTTTCAAGGATTTCGTACTTTGCACATTCAATCAAATCATTGCTTCAGAAAAATAAAACTTTGGGCAAAACAGCCCATTTCTTTTAAGCTCTCACCAGGAGCAAAGTAGCTTTTATACTGGTATATTCAGTTTTGTTTAAGAAATTAAATTAAAGGGAAAATGATGATTAACTAGGACATAATGGGTCATATTTTTAGGTAGCCATCGTTGTGAGAAATACAATATAGAATTATATGCTAGGTCCTAAAGTTTATTACCTCACCCAATGCTGAATTAAGCTACAAGTTTATAACAAGTAGAAAGAACCATCAACGTGGTTTTAATTGATCCAAGGCACTCACATTTTAAAACCAAATGATAGAATAAACTTGCTTTGTTTTTCTGTTAATTTGTCAATTCAAGGCCTTTTCTCCTCTCAAATTGATACATTTAATAACCCTTTAGAGACAGACATTTAGCGCAGTTTTTTTTTTTCAGTGCTATCTATGCTGTCCATAGAGGGTTAATCCAAAGACTGTTTTTTCCTCCTCACGTTATAAAATAAAACTGTACATGATATGTATTACAGAATGTATGCAGCATGGTCTTTTTCTCTCTCTCTCTCTTTTTCTCTCGCAGAACGGAACTGAAAACAGCAACATGTTTGCTCAGCAACGAATCAAGGACAATTTAAAATAGCCATAACATACCATACATGCTGTCTAAGTTTAAAAAAAAAAACATAAACAACATGTAAATTATTGCACAAGAGAAAGGCTCAAAGTTTGCGTAAAATGCAATAGTATTGCCCCATACAGATCATGCATTCAAACGGTGAGAACATAAGGAAAGAAAAAGAAAAAGAAAAAAGAAAAAGAAAAAAGAAAAAAAAAAAACAGGTGTGCTGGTGACAAGCACTCTCATAGTCTTAACTTCCATTATTTCTGTTTGTTTGTTTTGTTTGTTTAAACCACATGGGACTAGAAAAAAATCCCAGAGGGAGCAGGGCTGGAGGGCGATGGGGAAGGTGGGGGGAGGTGTGAGAAAAGGGGATGTCAGGTGGGGAGTGAGGAAGGGGCATTAATATACCTCTATTCAGTTTTTATATCATTATTCAACACTCGATCACTGTGCCATTTTTTCATGTGTTTCTCCAGGGTACTGTACACGCTAAAAGGCATCTTACAAATTTCACATTTGTAAACGTCCTTCCCCACCTGGCCATGCGTTTTCATGTGCCTGGTGAGCTTGCTACTCTGGGCACAGGCATAGTTGCACAGCTCGCACTTATAAGGCCTTTCGCCCGTGTGGCTTCTCCTGTGGACAGTGAGATTGCTACAGTTCTTGAAGACTTTCCCACAGTACTCACAAGTGTCGCTGCGTCTGCCCTCTTTTGAGCTGGGCCTGCCCGGGCCCGGACCACTAATATGGGGCGTGCTCCCTCCACTTCCCGTGCCGCTGCGCCCCGAGATCCCTCCGTCCAGCTCCCCGGGCGGCGTGGAGAAGCGCAAGCTCCCGTTCTCCGACGAATGCTCCGACGAGGAGGCGAAAGGCGATTGTCTGGAGTCTCCGAAGCTCAGGAAGGGATCTTTGAGCTGCCTGGAGGCCGCGTAGCCGGCGAGCCACTGCGAGTACACGTTCTCCGTGTTGGGCATCGCGGCCGGGGGCAGGTCGAACTCCTTCTCGAGCTTGATGCGCTTGGAGAAGGGGCTCAGCGAGCTGGGGCTGCCCAGCAGCAGCTTTTTGGACAGGCCCCCCGAGGCCGACTCGCCCGGGGAGCAGCCGCGGCCGTTAACAGTGCCATCGTCTATGCGGTCCGACTCGCCGGCCACCGAGTCTTCGTCGCAAGTGTCCCTGTGGCCCTCGGCCTCGACCAGGTGGCCGCGCTTATGCTTCTCGCCCAGGACCTGGTGGAAGGCCTCGCTGAAGTGCTGCATGGAGCTGAGCACCATGCCCTGCATGACGTCGGGCAGGGCGCGGCCCTCGTCGCCCACGCCCACGACCGCGCCCCGCGAGCTGTTCTCGTGGTGGCGCGCCGCCTCCAGGCTCAGCCCGAAGCCGTAGTCCACCCTCTCGCTCTCCGTCAGCTCCTCCTCCTCCTCTTCCTCCTCTTCTTCCTCTTCCTCGTCGTCCTCCTCTTCCTCCTCGTCCCCGTTCTCCGGGATCAGGTTGGGGTCGTTCTCGCTCTTGAACTTGGCCACCACGGACTTGAGCGCGCTGCTGGCGCTGCCCACCAGGTCGCTGGTGCCGGGCTCCGGGGAGCTGGCGGTGGAGAGGCCGTCGTCGGACTTGACCGTCATGGGGGACGACTTGTGCATGTGCGTCTTCATGTGGCGCTTCAGCTTGCTGGCCTGCGTGCACGCGTGGTCGCACAGGTTGCACTTGTAGGGCTTCTCGCCCGTGTGGCTGCGCCGGTGCACCACCAGGTTGCTCTGAAATTTGAACGTCTTGCCGCAGAACTCGCATGACTTGGACTTGACCGGGGGCTGGGAGGGAGGAGGGGCGGACTGCAGAGGAGGGAGGGGGGGCGTCGCCAGGAAGGGCGGCTTGCTACCTGGCTGGAATGGTTGCAGTAACCTTTGCATAGGGCTGGGCCGGCCTGGGGACAGCGGTGGGCTAGACGTGTTCCCTGCCAGCTCTCTAAGTCTCCTAGAGAAATCCATGGCGGGAGGCTCCATAGCCATTGGATTCAACCGCAGCACCCTGTCAAAGGCACTCGGGTGATGGGTGGCCAGGGCCATCTCTTCCGCCCCCAGGCGCTCTATGCGGTGGGGGTCCAAGTGATGTCGCGGCGGTGGACTAAACAGGGGGGGAGTGGGTGGAAAGCGCCCTTCTGCCAGGCCCGAAGCCTCTCTCGATACCGATCCTGGTATTCTTAGCAGGTTAAAGGGGTTATTGTCTGCAATATGAATCCCATGGAGAGGTGGCTGGGAAGGACATTCTGCACCTAGTCCTGAAGGGATACCAACCCGCGGGGTCAGGGGACTTCCGTGTTCGCTTTCTAAGTAGATTCTTAATCCATGAGTGTTCTGTGCGTGTTGCAAGAGAAACCATGCACTGGTGAATGGCTGTTTGCAAGTTGTACATGTGTAGCTGCTGGGCTCATCTTTACCTGCAAAATAATATAACACCAACATCAATGTTTAATCACCACGGCGGGCATCAGCAATTGTCTCTTTGGGTTCCACCTCCAGCCTTCCCTGCCCCCACCCCTCATCCCCAAAGGCCTACGCCCTCATGGAAAGACGCCCTATGACTAGATGGTGCCGGATGCATCTGGTGGTTGGGGACCAAGAAATAGTTGTAGAATCAGTTTTCCTGCCGTTAAACTCTTAAGAATGTTAAATCCTATCTCCAAATCTCCAAGGCAGAAAATTCTAGAAATTTCCCTACATCCTAGCAATATCCACAAAATTCCACTGGACTTTCAGGTCTTTCATGAGCTGGGGTTTGGGGCAAGCCACTTATCTCTGTGCCTCTCCTTCCTTGTCAGTTGAATGAGGGACAAGGTCCAAGTTTAAACTTTTCTGCTTCCTAACTGCTATCATTCTATTCCAACCTCCACCCACCCCCTATGCCCCCTCCCTGATAGCAGATGAACCTTCTAAATAGGCCATCATTTCATAGAGCTTTCAGAAAAGAGAAGGTCAACTCACTACAATTCGCTATGGCCCTAGAGATGCTTTTAATCTTAGCCTGTGTAAGTAAGGATCAGTGAGTCCCAATTCTGGTTCCACAGCACCTTATGGGGATTCTTCTCCCCCACTCCCTCTTTTTTTTTTTTTTTTTAATCTCAAGGGATGCTGTGAAAATCTCAAAAGAAAAAAATTAATTCAGATTTAATCAGTAGGCCGTATCAAACCTTTAGGAGTTGTCCCGCAGTCAAACAAATGCAACTCTAGAGAAGTTGGGAGGAGTGGCTGGTGCCAACTTAAGCAGACACAGTATCCCAGTTTAAGGAACAGTTAAATCAGCCAGCACCATGACAGGCAGCAGGCTGAGAAATGCTACACTATCCTCCTCCTCATTATTTTGAGAGGCTAACAACGTGAACCAAATTATACAACATCCTGCGCCCTCGGCTGAGACTCAGCTCCAGTTGAGAAAGAAACAGAAAGCTACAGTTCAGCTAGTCAACTCTCTGGCCAGTAGCCAAGCCGTCTGGAGAGGGGCCCTGCGTAAGTCACATTATTTCTCTTTCGCTGAAAAGAACCCGAGAGCAGTAAATGCCACTTTGGCAAAGAGGGGCTAGCTTGATTTCACAATCATTTATTTTTGGAGATAGCTAAATTAAAACATCATACACACACACACACATACACACACATTAAGGGAATAACTAACCAACAGTTTACCAGTCAACTATAGCATTAAGAAGGGCACAAATGGTGGTGAAAGGGCAAGGATGAAGAAAATGGGTAACTACCCCAGGAGTCCCAAAAAAGAGACTATATAAAACATAAATGGAAATAAACTTTTCTGCCCTCACTCCCCCTGATAAAAGGGCGTTAGAGGAGTTCCTTAAGGCCATAACTCGTGTTTGTCAGTTACTTTCTAAAAGGGAAAAAATTCTCCATGGAGCTAAGTAGAGGGAATGAGGAATTAATCAATTATGTGGTTCCTCCATTTAGCAAGTCAGAAAGAAAAGCTGGCAGGGTCTTCCCAGGAGCCCCAAACACAAGCTCCAAAACAAGCCAGCCTCAATCTAGCACTTGTATGGAATAATGGACTCCCACCCTGACCTTGTAATTTACTTTACAATGCATTTATAATCTCACTCAATATTGCCCACTCCTGGGTAAATCTCTTTAACAAGATTAGATGATAAGATACCAAAATTAGGTTTCAAACATTTGCCTAATTTAGAGGGGGGGAAAAAAGGCAGAAAGATTTTGAAAGAAAATGCAGACATTAGTATCACATCTGCCGATTTGTGTTTGCCTCCTCTCTTCAAAGGGAAATAAAAAGCATCAGTGAGTGCATTTTCATAAGTTTTTGGTGTTGTTGAACAATGACTTGGGTCCCAAATTGGCAGAAAAAAAAAATATTCTCTGGTTCCAGCTACCGAGGTCCTCTGTGGCTTTCACCTCTGCCTCTCTAGGATTCTGCCTTATTATTCTCCATTTAGCTTGACAATCTGAATATCTGAATTGGGTAAGTAAAAAGGAAATTCATCAGCTGAAGCAAGTCTCTAACACTGTCCTGACGGTCATATTCGGTCTTATAATATTCTATGGAGACCTAGATCTGGGCCCATAATTTGTGATGCTGATTTTGCAGGCACCGTGAAGGTAGTGGTTGGTAACGGCCAGTCTGTGGCATCCAGCACTCCATCAAGTGTCTCGTTTGTATCCTTACAAAAAGGCTGAAGCAAGAAAAGTCCTTTTATTTTGCTTCCCTGAGCTTCCTAAAATTCTTTTTTGCACAGCCAGTTGTGTGATCATCCTACATAGGACATTAACATTGTGATGTCGCCCTCCCCTCTCTCTCATACGGCAGGTCAGAGAAAATGGCATTTTATCTTATAATGAGCATACAACATACAGTTTTCACTATCGCGTTTTAGTATTCCCATCAACTAGATATTCCAGATCATGAGGGCAGCTAGTGTAATCATAATGTCAATGAGAAGGGCTGTTACGATTGAGACTAAAGATTACATGGAAAGCGCTGCTTTGAAACTGGTAATTATTACCAGTCCACTAATAGCAAATGATGCATTACAGTTTCACCATATAATCTGTATTTCACTCAGCTCATGCCAGTGCAACATATTATATTACAGTGCTCACAGATTCTAAATTCCTAAACTGCAGCCATCAATAAATGTGTTACTTGCCATAATTTGTGAAATTACTTTGTTCATAACATCTTTGATGGTTTAGAAAGACCAGAATTGATTTCCTGCGTGGCAAAATTAGGGCTACATTGATTTATTGACGTGTAAAATATAATAATATTCTTCATTTACTCTGATGAAAATCAACTTCTCAATTTGAGAGCCTCATTGGGCATTCATGGAGATTGTTTTGATTTAGAGCAATACACTGAGACCTAGCCGCCAGGATAGGGGACTTGGGGCTCTGAAGGGGTTAAAATCAGCTATTAGCCCCCTCCACTGGCTTTTCTTTTATGTTATGGGAAAGAATGGCCCCATTTCCAGCGCGTCATCAACGCTAAACAGTCACGTGGTCTAAGTCTCGGGATTTGGAATGAGGAGGTCTGGGGTGGGAATTCTGGCTCTGCCATTTACTAGCTGTGTCAGTCTGGGACATTTAATTTCTCTGAGCCTCAGGTCTTCCATCTGTAGAATGAGCACAGAAGCAGCCCTTTAAAGAACTGTGAGGCTCGAGTGGGAGTATATAAAAGCTCTCTGTAAACTACGGGATACAACGCAAATGTGAGTCTTCATTACTACCAGGCTTGATGAATTACCGGAAGGAATGACTAATCACATTACAAGCCCAGACGGCTGCCCCGGGAAGGTCCGAATTCAGGCCTTACCAGGCTCAGAAAGGAGGCTCTGGTTACAGTAGGAGGAAGGGGGAGGGGGGTGAGTCACGTGACTGGCCCACAGGCAGGGGTTGCCCCAGGCAAATGCCAAGTGCTCTGAAAGCCAAAGGTAGCCGGTTAGTGCCGCTGAGGAGGGTGGGGATCGGCTTTGCTAGAGAACTTTCTGGAACCCCACAACCCATTTCCACATACCTTGTTCTGGTCACTCCTAAACTGGTCCCACCAGCATGGGCACCGGCAAACTATGCACCGGCCCTCTGTGGGGAGCCAGGAGAAGTCAGGGGGTCTGTATCAGTCTCTTAAGTGTCCCACCCGTCAAATCAAACTCTACCCTTAGGAAGACAGAGCAGGGGAGAGCGAGGTAAACTGTTTCCCAGATAAGCAACCCTTGGCCTCTCAACCTCACCCTCCTCTCAACTGCCCCAATCCTTTCTTTCCCTCCGCTCAAAGGGTGGCTCCTTCCCACAGTCAAGTGTGGGCCCGAGGCACTTCCGGCAAAACCAGGGGAGCTCTCCCCACCCAGCCAGCATGCAGGGACTCGAAACCCTGAGTCCAACCCCCTAAACCTTCTGCAATCTGTGACCTAGCCCAGGCGGGGGCCCAGCTTGGGGTGGGGGGGAGGGTGCAGATGAGGTGCTTTTAACCCGGGCCTCAGCCAGCTCTCAGGACAGGAGGCTGGTGAAATCCACACAGTAACTCTTTGTTACCTAGGATTACCTAGGAGTTAACAAAAATAAACAACTGGCTTTGAATTTGGTCTCTGGGTGAAGGGCCCTGCCCTGCAGACACCCTTCACAAGAGCCTTAGGTCTGGTTTACCGCCCATCTACAAACAGTCCCCTTCAGATCCTCAACTCTTGCACCTTGCTCTTTGGTATTCTCTTCCCATGACACTTGCTCTTTCTTTTTGCCATTCCGCAGCAGGTCACTTATCCTTTACTTTCAAAATAAAAGAGACATTCCTTAAATAAAAACCTGATGTCATCTTTTTCTGTGGAATCTGTTTTTTGTGTGTATACAGGGAAGAATCCATTCTTCCTCACTTTACCCCCAACTTTTTAGCCACACGTCTCACACTATTCATTCCTTTCTAAGGAAGCAAACCGTCTTGCTTTCTAAAACATCTTCCAAAAACATTTTTATTAACATACAAATCTAAATTTCATTAAAAGGTCCCCAATATACAAGTTGACTTTGAATAAGTAAACGGATGGTGGTGGTGGTGATGATGATGGGAGAAACCCGTGAATTTGGATAACAATGCTGTGTATTTTTCTCTAAAATTGTTGAGAAAGTAAGTGGAAATTATGTGTGTGTATGCACAGATAGATATGCCATGCCTGTAAATATGCATGTAGACACATAGATAACGTGCGTTAGAATAATTCTGGAGTAACTCTAACTCGACTAATTAATTAAGAGGTATTCCTCCTTTTGGCTCGGGCTTCTGGTCAAAGATGTATGCAATGGAATAAATGTAAAGTGCTAAATGAGCCAATGGGTCATTTGGCAACAAAATGGACCCCGTGAACATATAGACGTGTCCTGTCTGGTCACCAGCCATGGAGCCAAACAAGACCCCAGGGAGGGACGGCAGGGACAAGGGACAAGGAGACGGCAGCTGACAAGTTATTATCAGCTCCAGGCCTTCAGTGAGGAAGGCAAGGGAAAAGGGGAGGGAGAAGTCCCCGAGATGGGGCTGAGTAAAGTGGTGGAGTGGGTGCCAAATGAGTAATGGGATAATATGTATGCGGGCGCCAATCTATTTTGGACTGAACTCCCTTCAGTACTTAAAAAGTAAGAGTAATTTCCAGAAACTCTCATCTCTATACACATGGACATTTGAAGAAGAAATAATGCTCAACTTACAAATACCCTGCGGGGCATATTCTGCACTCATCCCAGGCGTGGGGATTAGAGCTCCGTGTGCAGAACGAGGGGAGGAGAGGCCCCTCCAGTGCAGAAGTTTATCTGTGAAAAAAATCCAAAATCAAGCACCAAAGCTATAAACAATGTACATTGTAACAGATATCACATTTCAATCCCACTGAAATAGATTAACATCATTACAACAGCCTTGCAGATAGTCAGCAGGCCCAAGGCCTGTAATAAAAGAAGAGAGGTGTGTTTTGTTCTGTTTTTATTTTTTGGTCTTTTTTGACAAAAAGAAGGGATTTTGTTTTACATACGGGGGGGGAGGGGCGGGGGGGTCATCTGGTTCATCTGCTTGTTTATTTGTTGCTGTTTAGGAGGAAATTGGTAAAATCATGGGTAGGCTGGAAAAGTGGGAGGCTTATCTGCAAGGCTGGTTTCCATGCATACATTTACTTTACTATACAGACAAGGGCAACCAAAAAGCAATATGCTAATAAGGACTAAGTGAATTTCTTATGGCCCAGAGTTCCACTTTGCACCCCCACCTCGCCCCCCCATCCTTCTCCCCCTCTTTTTCTGCTAGGGTCCTCAATGGTAGAGAAGCTTTAGGCATTTTAGTCTTAGGTGGGCCACACTGTCGAGCTCTACCCATGCAGGCATGGCTTCTCACAACAAAGCAGCAGAAAATAAAGATTAGACTTCTGGGGTAAAAATAACTTTGACCAAGTACACATCCTGACAGTGAGGAATTGCATCATTAAATGACAATAACCATTATACCCAACACCATTGATTGTGTCTTTGGATGACCTATATGCTTTATTAACATGTATCAATAAAATTGGTTTGTTAAAAAAAATTTTTTTAAATGTATCACAATAACCAATTAACTGCAGGACCCCAAAAAAGTGGCTCACCTTATCCAACAGCACTCTGTTGTGCTCTGGTGAGGAGAAAATGACATCTCACACTAATAAATAAAAACCTAACAGTGAATCAAGCATTTCCAGCACAGTAACTTTGGTGAGAAAGGAAATATTTGGTTTGTGTGACCTGGGGATTATATGATTGTGCAGTAGGTTCTAAGTTTACCTTTGGGTAACTAACCACGTAGATGTCAACCTTGAGACAGAATGGAGGCGATGGAGCAGGAGACGGTCAGTGTGTGGAAGGGGTTTGGAGTGTGATGACTGGAGGTCATGGGAGAGAAGAAAAACAGACTTTGATGGTGAGTAAACAGAATATGTTTTCCATTAGGTTAATATTACCAGCGATTAAAAGTGCTGTTGTTACATTCAAGGATAGCAGGTCTCAAGTGTAAAATACATCCTGTTCTCCTTACATGGACCACACTGCCAAGTAGAGCCAGGGCAGCTGGGACAAGGTTTCCTTTCACGAGGAGCTGGTGGGTAACAATGGGGTGTTGCTTGTGGAAGCTCTTACGCAGACAGCTCAGAGCTGCTGTTAACCGGCCCACAAGGGAAGGCTGCAAAGGGATGCCCGAGACCATGCAGAGCCTTCTCTCCCTCTGGCCCAACAAAAGGGGGAGACGGGACTTCAAAACTAAGTCATGTCTTCATTTCCCTGTTTACATTAAATGAGTTGAGAGTGGGGAGGGGGCAAAAATAAGCTAAAGATTTATTAAAATTATATTTCAACAAGAAATCTGAGACTCCATTTTTTCACTTGTTCTTGCCTCAGATCTGTATTGAGTTTGCTTGTTGACAAAACTAAAGCCTCTTTTCTTTGGAAACCCACACACTGGAGGTGTCTCTGTGACCCCAGCATAAAAGCAACGAGACACTCGGGCCCTTCCAAGCTCCCTACCGCTCATTCTGGGAAAAGAAGCCTGAGATGCTTCAATGAAGCCTCCAGCAAGAAACAGGCCTGTTAACTATTGCAGGCTCTAACTATTGCATATGTCTCTCGGTTGGCAAACTCATCTAAAAACCTGTTTGCCCTGAGCAAGATGAGCTGTGGTGGCAGCCACGGAGCAGCCTGGATGAGTTCTCATCGTGCCAGGCCACCAGACAGAGAGAGACTGAGTAGCTGACATCCTCAGTTTTTTGTTTTTTTGATTTGTACAGAACATTAGAGGGAAGTAGATGTGGCTCAAGCAATTGAGCTCCCGCCTATCACAAGAGGGAGGTCCATGACTTGGTTCCCGGTGCCTCCTAAAGAAGACAGTGAGCTGGTGCGATGGGCAGGTGCAGCAAACTGATGCAACAAGATGACACAACAAGGGACACAAGAAGAAAAACATAATGAGTGACACAACAAAGCAGGGAGCAGAGGTTCCCACTGCCTCCTAAAAAGAATGAGTAGGATGGCGAGCCTGCATGATGGGAAAGGGAGGAAGCTGATGTCACAGGACGACACAACAAGAGATACAAGAGGAAAAACATAATGAGAGATACAACAAAGCAGGGAACGGAGGTTTCTTAAGTGATTAGGCACCTCCTTCCCATGTCAGAGGCCCCGGGTTCGGTTCCCAGTGCCTCCTAAAGAAACAAAAGACAAACAGATACAGCAAGTGCAAAACAACGAGGGGGTGGGGAGAGATAAACAAATAAAATAAATCTTTAACAACAAAAACATTAGAGATCATCAAGTTTAATTCTTCATTTTGCAGATGGGGAAACTGAGCCTTGAGAAATTAAGTAACTTGCCCATGGCTGTCTTGATGGTTAATCCCAAAGTAAGGATGGGAATTAGTCTCCTAACTCCCCGTCCTGTACTCTCTCCTGCAGCATCTATGTCTTGCCCCCTGCAGGTCCCACCCTCATCTTCACTGCCCAAGAAGGGCCCACAAAGAGGAGTCTCTCTCTACTGACCCATTAGGCAGCACTTAATTAGCCCTTGGGGGAAAGTCCACCCCAGCAGTGTCAAGTGGGGCTTTCAAAGGGTCCAACAAACTGACTTGGCTTCAAATTCATGCCACGCCTGCTCTGCCTCCTGCACCTCCTGGCCCACTCTGCTGTTTTCACTCTCCACCTCTGTCTCCCTGCCAATGAACCAGGTAAAGAGAAAGAGACCACTCCTCTCAACCTAACAAGTCATTTACTTTAGGAAAAGAACACATTGTCTTTGTGAGAGAGAGTCCAATTTGCATGTATCTTTCTCTAGGAAGGGCACCAAAGCAAAACCAGTTGGGAACCCCAGCTGATTCTTCTGCTTCTCCCACTAAACACGTCCACAATATTGGTAAGTAGAATCGACATTCCCACATGAACTGGAAATGCTAAATTGTTAACAGCCTCCCTAGGGTTTAACTTCTTGCTATGATGCCTTCAATTATTTCATCACAGCTTACGCGAGGTAAAGTATCACAATTAATGCTTCTAAGCATCAAATTCAACGAGCATTTCTGTCTTCCCAGGCTGGGAGGGAAAGAGAGAGATCAAGAGCGAGCGAGCACAAGCTGCTCCTGGATGAGGGTTTCTTTTCTTCCCACCCTCATTTTAACTCTTCCCAGGGTTAGCTGAGCTTCAGGTTGCTGGCCGGGAAGCGGGTAGTCTAACTATGCGCTCCTCTTTGGTTTCTCTGGTGGTGTTCTTTGGGCAGTGGTTCTCCAAGTGTAGTCCCAGGACCAGCATCAGTACCCCTTGGGAGCTTGTTAGAAATGCTATTTCCAGGTTCCACCTCAGACCTACTAAATCAGAAAGTCTGGGGGTGGGGCCCAGCGAGCTGTGTCTAACCAACCCTCCAGGTGACCCCGAAGCACGATCAAGTTTTAAAAGTGCCGTCTCGGGGCTAGGGGAGGCGGTGGGAAAGCCAGAAGCTTTGATGGACCTGGTTCCAGAGAACCCACTGGGCAGACACCCATCAGCTGGAGGGGTATGTCGTCCTTCTGTCCCGGCCCCACCTCTATTAGGCCTGGAGCAGTCAAAAGCGGCGCAGGCTTGGGAAATCCAGGTTCCACCCTCCTCGCTGACCAGGACAAGGCACAGGCACAGGCTCCTCCGCCGCTGTTGCTGTCCCTCAAGGTGGGGGACCCTCTTAATAGAAGCCAACACCCAAACTAGCTTGTGTCAAGCACACGGTGTCCTCCCTGCTCCCGTGGCGCTGAAACCTTTGAGAGTGCTACTGAGGTGTGCTGCGCGACGCAGCAGGAACCGGAGGTGTGGTTTCATTTCTGGACCTCAACTGTGACACGTTGCCCTCTTCTGAATCAATCTCACTTGAAATGTCACGCGTTCCTCTGGTGAAAGGTGGTTCTTTTGGTTGCTGTTTTGTCTTTTGAGGTGCTGGGGGCTGGAGACTGAACCCAGGACCTCGTATGCTTAACCACCGATCCACATCGGCTCCCCAAGTTGTTTTTCTCATTTATTTTGCCTGCCGTTTTCGTTTTTTAGGAGGCACGGCAACCAAAACCAAGCCCGGGACCTCTCGTGTGGGAAACAGGCGCTCAACTGCTTGAGCCACATCCGCTCCACTGAAAGGAGTTTTATCCTGCTTGTTGCATGGAGGTCTCTCTAGGCCCAGCATTTCCACTTGGGACTCAGAGTGCCTTATGCTTTACTGAGCTGCAAAGTTTCCTTATGGCTGAACGAAAAACCGTGAATCTTGTTTTTCAGATCTCATTAAAAATCTGCCACAAATTGGCAATGGTTTTGATTGGCCTTGAGGTAGTGCCTTCCTGTGCCTGTGCCAATGCCATACATATTTATCCAGCGGTTTATTTAATGTTTTACACTGGTCACCTCACATCTCTGTATAAATTAGGTACCAACTTTCATTTGACGCAGAGCTCCCCAAGCCCAGTGGGATGCTCCTGGAATTTAGGGTCATTAGATCAAGTTTTAGGTTTCCTCAAGAACATGTCAAAAGATTCCTTGACTGTTAACATGCCACTTGTTTCTGAAACTGAACACTGGGCATGTAATTAGGTACATTACTTTCTGCAAATCCAACATATAATACTGCTGGGTTTACGAACGTCAAAACAGCTAAGCACACAGCATCTTCTCCAGCATGCATATGGGCTGCTTTTGGAACCCAACTCCTACCATGTGTTAAAACCCCAAGGCTCTCTAGAGCAAGAGTTCTAAACCTTTTTTGTTCCACAGACCTGTTTGCCAGTCAGGTGAAAACCACAGACCCCTTCTCAGAATGTAGTGGCAGATAGTTTTATGGCACTCAACTGGCATCGGGTCTAACAACTACCATAATTTCGTAGTATGGATGATCGTAAGCGATTTTTCGAGATATGCAACAATTGTAATGTGATATGAAATGAATACTACTGTAATTTATTGCATACGTTCATAAGTGAAGGAAATGCTAGGTTTCAGTTAGAGGTCAGAGAAAATAAAGATAACAGTTGGTTTTTTCCAATTCAAGCTCATGGACCCCCTGAAATCTTTTCACAGACTCCTTGGAGGGTCTGTGGAACCCTGGTTAAAAACCCGTGCTCTAAAGGAATATATAGATGTTTGCTGGTCACTAAAATATTTGCGTATATATACTTTCTTCTTAAACATAGTTTTAGATCACTTCCCTGTTTTTCCTTTAAGAGGATACACATAAGAAGTAGAACAGTCTGTGTGGAATGGGCTACCTTGTGAAGCTGTGACTTCCCTTTTTCCTTGGGTCTTCAAGAAGAAAATGGAGGGGAATTTACCAGAAAGGGGAGGGGATCTCTTGTGTTGGTGACAGGCCAAAATAAAGGGCTCTTAGGGTCCCTAGCAGCTCCACATTCTCAGGTCATTCCCCCCACTACACACACACAATCGCCCATTGACCACACTTAAAATGACCTGAAAGTTTGTAAAGTTCCCCAAATGAACCAATTCCAATTCTGTTAACATTACTGGACTCAAGCGACACAAAAAGCAATAGCATAGCTAGCCTGGGCTCCTTTCTGTAACTGGAAAACATATCCATTGAAATGTCCTTTCTAGTCAGCAGCTTCCAGCTCTTTACAAGAAACACGAGCTCTTCTCAGGTTGTTTAACTTATCAGAGTATTACAGAGCAAACATTTGTTTGTCTTGAGTTGTGTCAATCTGAACTGAAGATGTGCCAGCTCTATCATCGCTGACTTCTTAATTAACCTTACGATATTGTCAAAATGCATTCCCTTTTGCTCTAGAGATGAGCATTTACGCAAGTATGTCTTTCCTTCACTGCATTTTCACTGGCTATCGTTCTACTGGAATCAAATGTTCTTTAAAAACAATATTCTACAAAAACAAAAGCAAGCAAGAATTCTAGAGACACCACACTGAAGAATTTCTTTGCTGAAACTTGCTCGTGGTTCTTTTATTCTTGCTACTTCACCAGTGACTTTAATTACATCAATCATTCATTTAAAAACGCACTTTCTTTTTTTGACAATTCTATCCTCTCAGAGCGTTAATTACTGAAAACTAATTTCACCTTTTAAGACTTATCCCAGGCATTCACTCTATGAGGGGGGAGGAGTAGATGACATCTTCCATGGCCCTCTATCTATAAAAATGCAAAAAATGCAAGCCACCAATCTGTCAGGCCTAAACAAAATTTTCCACAATCTGTGTCTTTATCATAAGCAAAGCATATAATTCAAATAAGGAGCTTGTTTTTCTGTAGAATAAGTAAGCCAAAGACATTGTGTTCCATCTTTGTGTTGAAATGCAGATTTCCCACTAAAAGGCAAATCCTTCATTTCAAAAGGTTGAATAGGAGGGTACTTAAAAAAAAAAACAAGAACTCCAGCTGGTTAAATTTAGGGTGTTGAAAAAAGTTCAGTCCAATAATATTCTTTGGCTCTGCGCCCAAAGTATTTTCACTTGATCGTGAATTAGATAAATTTTTATTGCACGTTAAGCTTTTGCCTCTTAGAAATGATAGAACTTATCTAAGAGACTGGAAGGGCAGCTGCACAAAAAGACAAATTGTCTTAGGACAATTTTGTTTGTTTACCTGGGTGCCTCACTGTGCAAAATGTATTCCCAGGAGAAAGTCTATTCATTCCTTCTTTCATGCATTCATTCAACAAACAAACATCTACCTCGTGTCTAGAATGCCCAAAGGAATGAGCTAGCCTCTGCAGTAGTACAAAGAAAACTCACACTCAGATTTCCTTATAGGAGCCCTCATCTAGCCGAGAAGATGAGGTGTGAACAGAAATAACTACTCCATTATAGCAAATATGTCATGAGAGCCATGCAGAGAAACTGCTATGGAAATTCAAAGAGAAATCACTTCCATTGGGAAGGGAGGAGAGGCTTCAGCAAGAGGTTACTTAGGAACCAGACCAGACCTGAAGGTCAAGAGGAAGGATTTTCTAGAAAACAAGAAAAAAGCAGAGATGGATGCTCAGAGCAGTGTACAGAGCAAACGGGGCACCACATTTAAATTAAAATATTGTAACCTGCTTCATTTAGTTGACAAGAGAGGATATGGTCATCCAAATAAAGGAGCTTTCACAAGGTTATCTTTTAAAATATCAGGTTTTCATAAAAGAAGGGACACTGGCGATCCAAGTGGACTCTTCACGGAAGTTCGTCTGTCCAGTTTTTCCCCACCTCAATGTGTGCCCCTGGTGAGTGGTGGGTGGTCTGCTGAGGAAGAAGTCACTGCTTTATCCTTCTGAGTCAGACAAACAAGTGTTGATAGCCAACTTCTTCTCTGTAGTCCCACCTCCCTGGCGAAGTAATCTATTTCAGATGGATCACTGCCAGTTTAAAATGGACTTGTACTTGCTGACACAATTTCAACAGATGACTGTACAAGAAATGTCAAGATTTTCCTGCACTGCTTTGTCTCCTCAATCAACAACTTCACCCTCTTTCCAAATCTCCCCTCCTTCTTCTCTTCAGCGATGGAGAGTAGTTGGGGGCAGCCTTACCCCTGCGCTGGCTCTTTATTTGAGGGGTTTGTGGGTGTGGCAGGGTGTGGGTGAGTGGGGGGGCTCACCTCTATCTAAGATGTTTTTCAGGTTACTTGGGGGAACTTGGAAACTATTTTTAAAGGTACCTTTGTCCAGTGCATTCCCTCATGAGTCCCACGAAGCCCACTCCCCAGATATTTTTTCTTTTGGGGGACTGTCAGGGACTCATTCCTAGGGAGAAACTGTGGAGCAGAGTCAGGAACATGTGACCTTAAGGAAATCCTTCCCCTTTCTGGCCTTTAGTTTTCTCACCTACAAAAAGAGAAGACTGGGTTAAGCGGATGCCTTCTCCCTCCTCTTCTCATGACCGTCTTGAGTGTCCTTGAGAACAGCCCTCAGGCAGGAATCCTGGACACAGACGTGAGGCCTATTATGGGCCACCCTCAGAACTGGCCAGGATGGGCCTGTGCCTCTCGTAACCTCTCCTTGCTTTAGGAGGAACCTACACACGAGTGTGGGCTGCACCCAACCCCCAGGCTAATTCTTAGACTCGGAGAGCGAGCCTGGTGGTGGATTTCAATCTCCTCAGCCAGTCTTGAAAGATCACCTAGCAGAGCGTCAAGGAGGAAACCTGAGCCAGTGAGACTGAAGGTCAGAGAACCAGGAAGAAACTTCCCACAAACCCAGGCTAAATGTCAAGGGAAAAGGTCTTCACACCCCGTGCCAGAAGAGCCGTGGCAGAGCTCGGCCTCATGCCAGAGCCTGGCAACCACTGCCCATGAGGGCACACACAGGCCTCCAAGAACAGCAAGATTCCCCCCCCCGCCCCCTCCCAGCGACCTCAAACCATGACAGCAAGACCCCGGAGTTCTGTGGTCCCTACCTCACTACCCAACTTGAAGGGTTCCTGAAAAGTCCTGTGCCAACTGAATTTCTGTAAACTGAATCACGTTTCCTAACTGACAGAGCGTCAGAGATGTTTCACGGCCCTTCCAGGCTTGTTGAAAATTGGCAGGGCTTCTAACATTTTACCTTTTAAGTGCTCCCCGCCCCCACAACCTCTCTGTCAAGTAGTTAATGATCTGTAAACAAACACTTTAAATTCAGTGGGGGAGCTCACTATTTAAAGGAACCCTGTGGTGAAACCTTTTGAAAAGTTAACAATCTTTCTGTAATGTGAAAAATCATCCTCTAATTTATCAGTTTCCATTGATGAGATTTTTGTGCTTATTGGGCTTTCAAAGAGTAGGGCTCAACTACACAGTCTCTGTGGTAAGAAGAAGGGGTGAACAAAGAAACTGATGGGAACGTGTTTCATGCACCCAAGTTGTCCAGCATCACACAAAGGCATTCAGATGCCACTTGTGTCTCCACACCCCACGCAAATAAAAGTCGAAAACCAGAGTCTCAGAGACCTGAAAAGCCTTGAGGACAGCATTTGAGTTTCTCCTGAGCTCAGTCTCGGATGCCTGAGGAGGGGGATATGAGCATTTTCAACTGAAGAGGGGAAAAAGCATTTGGGCTGTAAAGAAGAATCTGATGAGAATGATCATGCGCTTAACCAACGTTTAATTCTGGTAACACCAGCCAGGACAGCGAAGGACTCTGTCCATCGATTGAAGTCAGCAGAACATGCAACTCCCAAATCCCTCTCAAGAGGCCACCAGGAGCCTTTTTATCTGTGTCAACTCACAACAAATGTAATGTATGCCTTTATATCACCAATGTGGTTGGTCTTAGGAAAATACCAGAATAATCTAAAGAAAACAAAGTTCCGTGCTTTAAAGAAGACCCTTGAAGTTCTCAGGTGCCCTGGGGCCTTTGCGGAGGAGGAAGTCAGTGTGGGAAGAGAAGCCCTGGAGCTGGTGGGACAAGGAAGGGAAGAGGCAGGGTGGGCTGTGCGCCGGCCGGGGCAGCACTGCAGCCCAGCGAGGCGTGTTTGCGGGCTTCTCTGCCACGACTGATCTGTGTACCACCACAACAGAAGAGGGGGCCAGAAGAATGGGCAGCCCCAGGAAGGCCGGCCAGGCCTCTCCCACCAACGACTCATCCAGAGAATTTTGCTCCAAGCTGGCCCTTCCAGAGGAAGTACCGTGCTGGCCTTGGTGGAAGGATTTATATTCTTCCCAAAGTACTTTCCGCAGTCTGCCCCCACAGTAGCCTGTGTGATGAGGGAAGGAGTTACGGCCACCTCTCCAGTGAGGAAACAGAAGGCCTCTGAAGAGTCTCGCTGGAGGTCACAGCCAGCTGGTCGTGTGTGCAGGGCTGGAACGCAGAACCCTGCCACCTTCCTGCGGTCCAAGGTTTGCCCTTCCTCCTCCATTCCACTCACCTCAGGAGCCGTCAAGATAGGCCAAGGCAGGATGAGCTGTCTGGACATGGACATTGGTCTTACGGCCACTCACAGCCATCGCTTGCCTTTCTGGGACTACAAAGTCGTGTGTGTGCGTCGGGAGAAGTGGGACAAACTTGGCCAAGAGAGTCTTAGAACCAGAACGGACCATTCTCCAGAATTAAAACCTGTCATGTCCTATGGTTAATGCAGAACTGCTCAGGAATTATAAGAACTAATTTAAGGCTTCAAAGCCCTACAGACTAAAAAAAAAAAGTGGTCTAGCAGGTCAGGCTCTGACATTTCTTCGGGAGCAAAACTAGGCTGCCCTCTTGCCTGAGGTGAGATGGAACCAAGGAGAGTTCTGGTGCTTCGAGGCCAGGCTTCCTCATCCCATGACAGCGAATCCTTTCAGAAAAAGGCCTCTGCCCACACCCCAACCCATCCCCGAGCTCCGCTAATTTCTCCCCCTAATTTCTCGCCCCCGGCGGGCAGCAGCCGCTACTGTCACCTCAGTCCCTCGGCACCTTCCCCTCCTTCTAGCTTTGGAGCGGCCCAGCTCGGCCTCAGCCAATGCCTCCGATGAGAATCTCACAGAATCAAGGAGAAGCAAACACAGTCTATTTATTTGAGGCCTATTTCCTGGGCTTCAGAGTTATTTTCCGGGTTTTTTACCCAATTTCTACTCCTTCATTTATATCACTGACCAACCTGAAAAGCATTCCCTGAATGAAAAGTTGCCACAGGTATAATTTGCAGTTGTTGGAGAAGGAGGCCCCAAACCCGCCACAGGGTGGGTGCTGCTGGCTGTTCTCGGATTTACTGATTCTGCTAATCCACAGGGGCAACATCCAGAGTTATCAGATACCTCCAGCTCCTCAAAACCAAGAATGTGCCACAGTCACCCCCTTCCGCCCAATGGACGGGTCCACGGGGGAACTCGGCTTGTGGAGACGGGGTCTGACTGGGCAAGGCGCTGCATTTCCCCCTTTCCTTTCTCTGCCAAGGAGGGCGAAAAGGACCCCACACTACAGGAGAGACCCCGGGCTCATTTTTCATTCTGAATCTCCCCAAGGCTGCCTTGGAAAGGAGCTCTTAGAGGCGTAGTAGCATGCCTAGCCACACACTATTTCCATGAAGTCCCGACCAGGAGCCTGAACTGGAGCCACCAGTCTTAAGCTCTCTCAGGTCCACCAGGAACATGAAAGTCTCAGCTCCCCCTTAACAAGCCCCTCAGGCTGACATCCTTTTGCTTCCAGAGCCTCAACTTCCCACTGCTGGGTAGAAAGCCCTCTCTGTCATCGGCCTGCAGATCGCCGCGGCCTTCACACTCAAACCCTGTCAGGCGGCAGGGAGTGCGGACAGGAGGGCTGACGCGGTTTCAAAGAGGCCGACCAGGCAAGAACCATCCTGTACTCCTGCCCCGGCTCTAACGCAATAAAATGTCTTTTATCAACGTAATTCAAGGCAAAGAGTCAAGGGTCTGTCACCATTTTAAAGAGGCTTATTACATGGCCACAAAAATTTGCCTCAGGCTCAAATCTGGCATGTAAGGTATCAGCGTGGGACGGGTTCTTTTGATTTCATTTTATTTTCTTACAAAATCTGAAAATGAAATGCTTCTGTCCCTCTCTTCCCCCAACCGTATTTTTTTTTTTTTTGGTTTTTTTTTTTTTTGATTTATGGAGAGGAGGAAAGAAATCTGAAGTTGACAGGTTGGGACAACTCCACTCAGCTTTCTCACTCAAAAGCTGCTTTTGTTAAATCATACTTTGCATTTATGGCCTGCGGCTTTTGGCTCACGCTGCCGGCTCCTCCAGCACCGAGCAGGCTATGGACTTCCCCAGAAAGAGGCCCACTGAGAGGACTGCCCTCTCTGCACCAAGGGCAGGGGGTGCTGAGGCTGGGGGGCTGGAGACACGAAGACACCTGGTAAGACAATGCAGGGGGCTGCAAAGAACACCCCCCCCCTTGTGATCCCCAAGCTATACTCCATCTTCCTTGGACCCAGAGATTCATGTTGTCATCACACATCACCACTGGCTCCCCACCTGGGGTTCCAGCCTGAGAACCAAGGCTACGCCATCCACCTCCGACTGCCCAGCACCATTCTGGGCAAAGATGAGACCCTCAAGAAGTACTCAGAAATCAAGCGCTGTTCGATGGACTCTTGTTCCTGTTGTAGAGTTCCCCTAAATGGCCTGGCTGGAAGTACCCAGGTGCAACAGTGACCAAGGGAAACCTTCCCTTCCCGAAGTCGTTGAGGTCTCCCGAGTAAATGATTCACTAACCAAGGAGGCTCCAGGTCAGCCTTGACCCAGCAGATGATTACAGTCCCTTGAAAGTGGCTGCTGGCCCATCAAGTTCGCTGTACAATTTTGGCAATCTGTAATTGTATATTTACTCAATGGTTGTTACGGACAATCAGGTTAATAATTCACTTTCCAAATGCAGTGTAATTACAGTTAGAGGAGTTACAATGGATGTCAAATTTCCTTACAGTCTTTGGATGAATTGGTCCCAATTACCTGGTCCGAATCCCTTTCCTCTCCCTTTCTCCCTCAATTATTTTTAGCAACCCCACCCTTTCCTCTATTCTCATCCTCCACCTGCACCCCTATGTTTCTGCACCAGGAAAAAAGTACAGGGCAAAGTCCTTCAGTTCAAATAGTCCGTTTAGAACCCATAGTTTTGCTCCAATAAAAGGGCTTAAAAACACGGCTGGGAAGCCAGCCACGGAAGGTGCATGAAATGCTGGCTGGCCGACCTCACATGCCTCCCTGCCGCCGACACCTCATCACCCACGTTGCGCCAGGTCAGGCACAGTCCAGTGGGGGCCAGGGCCCGGGGAAGGAGGAACACAAAGCCCCGCTGTGAGGTCGGGGCTCGGGGCCTGGAATGTGAAGGGATGGCTCTGGGCTTAGGAGACAGCCCTGGCAGAGCTTCCCTTCCCACCCCCAGCCCCAGGCACCCTCCTCTGCTTGGAACACACTGGAGGGTGTGAGGAGAGAAACCCACCCTGAAAATAAAAGTGGGACCAGGATCCCAGGAGAAGTGAAAGCATTCAGCACCCAGGCAACAGGCTTCCTCTGGGTCTCTGAACAGCTAAACCATGCCCTCCACAGCTGTTCTATGGTTTCGACACACTGCATCTCACCCAGCACAAGGCACGACCATGCTTTCAAGGACCAAAGCGACCTCTGCCCCCTCCCCTGGGCAGCCAGGCCAGCTGGGCTGGAATGGAGGTCTCCCAGACCAGGTGCTGCAGGGACACAGCCGATAAGGAGGCGCGGGGACGAGGGTGCCTGGCTGCCCACCGAGGGCTCCCAGCTAAAGGTGACCGCAGCCGGGACAGTGCTTCTTCTCCATCCAGAGGGACGCGGCATTTTTAAAAGTCCCTTTTTGATACTTCATCCCTTTGTATCTCTTTATCTCTTTTTCTCACACACAAACACACTACCCAGGGCCCAAGTGTTTTAAAAGGACTTTTTTCCCCCATAGATGAGTTTACTTTTCTAACATCCCCTCCAATTCGATGCTGCGGGAGTGCCTTTTGACCATCCCGGTGATCTGAAATGAGAGCGCTCAGCATGCTAGGTGGGGAGAAAACTGACAGACACCCCCTCAGAAAATTCCAGAACTCAGGAATCCCACCTCGATACAGGGAACTTCTCGGGAGCCTGGGCCGGTTCTAAAGTTGGTGTCAAAAGAACAGGGGGTGGACTAACGTTTCACAGCTGAAGGCTGGGCTGTCGCGTGCAGATCTAACTTCACGGTCACCGGGGCAACCTTGACTCCCAGCGGGGGAGGGCGGACTGGTGAGGGGGGGATGCTATGGGCCTAGTGAACGCTGGACCATTCTATCTGGAGAGTTTAAAGTTTGGCTGGAGTTCTTGTTGTTTGCTCAGGTTGTAGTTTCTTGTCCCCCATTTACAAAAAAAAATCGGAGCAGTATTTCTGTTTCCTGTTCACGGAGCGGACAGAAGGAGGGTGTGGAGTGGAGGAGGTGTGTGGGGAGAAGGCGGGTGGATGGAGCAGGGCCGAGAATAGCCGGAATGAGAGAAAAGTGAGAAATGGAGCTTTTTCTTGGCTTCCAAATGGTTGTAATTTCCACTGATACTGCTTAGTTCCTGGGCATCAGCATAGAGTGGGAAAGGGGCATGTGACAACTTTGCCACAAATCAGGATTTGGCATTTAAATCCACAGGAAGCAAGAAGAATAGAAGGACTTCTTATTTATAGATTTGCAGATGAACTGAATGAGATAACCAAAATGCACTTCTCGTGTGTCTGAAGAGCAATTCCATTTTCAGACTTGGAACGTTTCCCATAATTGAGTATCACCCGACCCCGGCAGCACACTGCATCCCAAGGTTAAGATCAGTTTCCTGAAAACGGGGCAGAAGACGGCTGCTCTGGTGGTGGCACGAGAATTCTCCTTTGAAGGACAGGTTGGTACCACACCACATTTAACTGGATTCAGTTCATCTGATTATACAGTGCCTTGCTTTCTGGAATATGTAATCATCTCTTTCTGATGACATTTTAAATATCCAACTAGACAAATAATTGCAGCAATAATTGATAGCAGAGTCAAGCTGGAAGATCATTGATTGGCAGAGGCCCCACCGAAACAAATGTTCTTCTTTCAGATATTACAGGAAGGATGCTTAAGTCTAACTTTTGCTGATAAATGCTCAAAATCGGATTTACTGATAAAGGCACCACAAGGAAACTCACATTTCAGCCTGTGATTACTTTTTGAGATGCTTAAGAAGAGTCAGACAGCGTGATTTATATTATTTTATTTCCTACAAATAACTGCAGGATGGTGCTGGCAGGCTGGGGAGCAGCATGAAAGGCATGAGAAATCTTAGAGCGTTGCTCCTCAGTGCTGCTCTTGCTGAACAATGCTAACCAACAGGCAAGAGTCTCAGGGTCTTGACCCGGGAGGCACTTGAAAAAGGAAGCCCCACACAGGATCTGCTCTGTCCAGGCCTTTGAAAGCTGGTTTAACTCAATACCTCAAATTCCCTTCCCATGTGTATGGTACAGAGAGTCCTGGACAGACTCAGGAGGTCTGAGTTGTCTCCCCAAATAATCTGGGACAAGTAAGTCCCCAGGTACAGCTGAGGTTCCCTTGTCTGTTTCTATGTTCCAAGTAGAACCCAGATCAATTACTGTCTACACCGTGTCACCGTGTGTTTTTCTGTTTGTTTTTAGGAGGTACTGGGGATTGAACGCGGGACCTCATACATGGGAAGACAGGTGCTCAACCACTGTGCTACACCACGTGCTTTGACTGTAATATTTAAGTTGTTACAACTTGGGGCACTGCTCTCTGCCATTCGGACCCTGTGGAATAGCTCCCAGAGGACGCTCATCTCCAGGAAGAAGCAGCAAATGAACGAGCTGGCATATTAGCAGGCACAGATTACAGTAAGGAGACTCCAGAACGGAAGATGCATCTGAGCACTTCCACTAACAACAAAGGCAAGAAATCAGGGATGGGTTCTGAGCCTTTGCCCGAAGTACTAGCCTGAGGATATTTTTTTTTCTTTCCTATTTCCTTTTCTTCTTGTTCTTCTTTCTTTTCTTTCTTTTGGTGTGTTGTGCTTTTTTTTTTTTTCTTCCTTACGGAACCATCAAGAGCGAGTTAGTCCCACAGCCTCTGTTCAAAATCAGAAGCTTGTTAGATGTAATGATTATCTGCACAGTGACACTTACCGCATCTAAGGGGGCTTGTCGAGCAGCTTTACTCTAATTTAGAGCTCCTGCGTTAATTAGAAAGCCCTCAGATTTTCTGCAAATGCAGGTCGCTATCGACAGCTCATGTTTTTGATGCTCCGCCTGTGACAGGTGCTGGGCTGCCCTTCCAGGAGTTGGCAGGGTTGTCCAGACTCTGACAGTGTCAGGAATTCAGCCACCACAGCCGCTTCGCAGGAAGGCGCCCGGCTCACAAAGCCTGGTTCCCCACAGCCAACGAGCCTGATGACATCTGCATTCGCGTTCACCAAGAGCTCCCATTTCAATTCTCTCCCCTCGCTGCCTTCCCTCTCCCCTCCTTCTTCTCCAGTCCACTTCTTTCAGATCCTCTCCTAGCATCTCCCACCTCTCACCTCCCTTCCCTTTACTCCCCTGATGATCCCAGTCCTCTGCTATTTGAAAATAGTCACATTCACCAGAAAGGGAAGTAGGTTTTACAGATAAACCAGGGTGGTTTTTATTGGAACAGCACTGATTGTGGAACAGAAACTCACTCCCCGCCCCCCCCCAAAGTATTTCCTATTTGTTTATGCCGGTCAGCAACTGCACCTGGTGAGGCTGAGGTCAAGTCTGTGCGTCCAGCATGGCTCCCATGCTTTTTTTCTTAAGGGAAGGGGAACCTTGGGAGCAGAGAAAACAGGAGGAGGAAAGGTTAAGAGCTCAAACAAAAATGCCTGTGAGCTGAGGTTTCCTGCTCTTACCACTATCCAATGTAAGACCTCAAAACTATAGCAATTCTCACTGAAGAGTTCCTTACGGGATACGTGATAGAAGGGTATTGTGTCCATGAACGTGTGTGTGTGAACGTGTCTCTAAATTTCAAGTTCAAGCCAAAAAGAAACTCGCTATGGTACTTGCTTAGCACTTGACCAAAAGAGATCAGTTTTTAAATCAATAAAGGAAAAATAACTATTTGCATCCCATCCCACCTCCCCAAGGCAAAACTCTGGATGAACAAGCCACCACTCATGGCCATATTTCCCAAAGTTGACCCGGTTCATGAGGCCAAAGCCCTAAGCAGGCCTAATTCTTCCTAAGTCCCCTGCAGACAGATGCAGAAGGGCTGGGAGGGAATGGGAACCTAGCCTTGTAGCTGCTGGCTAATGAAATACAATGGGATGGGGCTGGGGTGCCAGGAGATGGAGGGATGGACCCACGGAAGCCTGGAATCAGCTAAGGTCAAAGTCCCGGAGCAGAGGAGAGCAAGGCAACTCCAGCAAGCACTGCCAAGAAGAGCAGCATCAACAGACGCAGGGGATAGCTCACCCCATCAGGGGCCCTGGGAGCCTCAGAAACACTCGGTCCAACACGGGCACGGACCTGGGCTTCCAGACACCAGCTGTGCCTTTAAGCTATTAAAACAGGATGGTGTGAGCCAGGGCAGAGCCCCTGATCTTTGAGGTACTGCCCTGTGAGGAAAAAAACAAGGAAAAACCTGGACCCGGGAAATAACCTGAGATCAGCAAAACCAATCCACTCATTTGAAAAGAAGCACATGATCCAACATCATGGAGCTGTCGAATACTAGGTTCCCAGGAAGCTGCCCCAGCGACCCAGATAGAAGAAATGATGCTTACTATTCTGGGGTGAGAAGTGAAGTTACCTTTCACTCGGGACCATCAAACACAGTCTATAAATACCAGCGCTGCCCTTTGTGAACAGTGGGCTGAGCCCAACCCGCAGAAGCCGAAGGCTTCCCTAGGGTCACCCAGCAACTCCAGGACCCCCAGACGTACCCCTTCTCCAATCAGAGCTCTTGCCTTCTCTTGCAAATACGTATTTTTAGATCTGATCCCCCATTCTTAAAATGAGGGCTGGGGACCAAGACTACACACTTTTCAGTGTCTCTCTCCTCCACTTTCTTTCTTCAGTCTTCCACCCTGGTTCTCTCCTCCCCCAACACATACAACCAAAACGTATGTTAAATACACTTAGGGATCTACGTCCATGTCTACTCAAGGTCTCTAAGACCCTAGTACCTTCAGCAGGTCAAGAGAAGAGGACTGTGACAAGCTGTTCTCCATTCTGAAATGGATTTGGCTGAATGGATGCTAAAGGCCAAGGCATCCTGGGGAGGCTGGAACTGGCGCTTATAGTCTCAGCGCTCTTTGGAGGACAGGGTGGGCATGGCTTATGTTCAGAGAATGGCTAATAGCTTACTCTGTCCTCCACACATCAAATCAACAGATCTACTAGCCCACCACTTTGCTCCACCTCTCATTTGGCAACCTATATATACCTTTTCCTCATACAATGAGAGAGCAGGAGTTGGCCAAATGCTGAGTTTACTTTTCATACACAGGTGCATTTATATACTGAAGAGAAATTTAGAGAAACCTGTATATTCTGTATATTACATATACACACACACACATACTTTAGGTGATAATTTCTGAAGATCTACCAACCAAGATAGTGAAAGAAAAAGACCATATCAGGCCAGAAAAACCCTGAAGTTGTTACTTTTAACAAACCCCAAGCCTGTAGTAGATATGAGGTCATCAAGCTTTGAAATAAATAATGTACAGATATGGGCAGTATGATGGAATAGCTTATAGATCATCAGACATATGGAAGCTCCAACTTAACGTCAGGATTAGGCCTGGGATTTCTTTCAGGAAGAACAAAAACTAAGACCTTTATCGCATTAGACGGATGACCAAGGTGTCCACGGTTGACAGAGAAGCAGCCCGTAGTCTAAGGATGACCACAGCACTGTCACTCATTGTCCTTGAACACTGCTCACTGGCTGCCCAAGACAGTCACGAAGGCTCTCAGACCTGGCCACTGCCCAGCTCTCTGCTCCCTCCCCCTTCTGAGTATTCTTTCTTTATTAACAGAGATAGAATCAGAACAAATTATTTCATTTTTAAACTATTGTTCTATCAGAATCAAAAAGACTCTGGAAATTCAAAACTAAGGCAAACGTTCCTCCTATAAAGTTAGCTTAGCTATTCAGACATTTTGCAGTTCTCTAAATGGTGAATTTTCCTGCCTTCAGCCCGTTATTTGCCATAGTCCTTTGCCAAAGGCAAAAGGGGAAAAGACAGCACTATGCCCTTAAGTGTGTGAAGTTCTAACCTTTTATCCATATAATGATCTACTTAATGTAATATGTTGTCTTTAATCAGAGAAAGAGTAAGATAATTTGATATCCCATAAAACTCCCTAACCTATATTTTGCAAGTCAATTAGCCAGTCCCTCCACGTTAAGTCAGCACTTCCCGTGTTGCACCTCAGTCAGGCTTTTGGGTCACAACTGCCACACATCCATGGTGCAGGAAGAAAGCTCCGCAGGGGAGCCATGCAGTGGGCAGTGCTTTTTTCGTCATCTGTGTGGAATTGGTAAATCGTCTATCCTCAAATGGAGATTATCTTCCCTTGGGATCCTAGTGGAGGGTTATAAATAATAGAACATACTAATCAACCTTATATATTAAAAAATGAATACAGAATCAGATTAAGGAAAAACTAAATTATACTGTTATAAAATCCAAAGCAAAAGCAAAAAAAAAAAAAGTCATGGAAAAGAAGTCTCAGCCCATCCCCCAGAAGGTAGCCCTACCCTCTAGCAACCCCACCAGCCTTTCAGAAGGGCATTCAAAGTAACCACTCCTCACGCCCTTATTTGGAGCAGAGGAATGGGGAAAGCAAGAGGCTTACTTTTATTGTAGTGATTTCTCTATCAACCATTCTATCTAAGAAAGGTGCAGAAAGGTGAAGACTGAATTTAGGAAACTTTTGTGGGAAATCTGGATGAGAATTTGACCCAAATATATGAGGAAGAACATGGGCATGTGACACAAATACAAAAATACCAGCTCCAGCTACCTGATCATATTATGAGAGTAGATGAGGAATGGTTAGACGTTAAACTCTTAGATCCCTCTCTTTGCTATTAGTTTTGACCTTGGTTTTGAAAACATAAAAATAGTAATAATGCATTCTCATTGCAAATAAATATCAAAATTATCCCAGAAGAGCTTGTCTCATTGGCTGCTTAAAAGACTGTGTTTCTTTTCTTCTAGGAACATGAGTGAATCTGGTATTTCATCAAAGCCTGTAAAAGATACCTGAGTCATCATTTTAACTCAACAGTTTCTCCAAGAATTCAATCTTTGAGAGGGGGAAGAAGACTCTCCTTGCAGTGAGTTGGGAAACGTCATTGTGTTCTCCCAGTTTCCTCTCCTCTGTCCTTGGGCGATCCAGTTACGATTTGACAGCATTTAAAGATGACAGTACTTGAGATAATAGGACAATGCCATAACAGGATTACAGCAAATGTGAAAGAAAGGACACAGGAAGGTACTGTCATTTAGGTAATGTCATCTATGATCAGTTTTTGTTTCATTTTTTGCTGACACAGAAGTCAGTATCACTTTTAAAATTCATTGTAACTCCATTGTGGCTGTAAACACTTTGCTTCAGCAATGAAAGGAAACACTTAAAATACTGTAGGGAGATTTGGTAAAATTTTCTAACTTTGAAGTGGAAATTATGACAAAAAGATTTCAAAACAATAGCCAAAAATGCAAAAAGAGTCAAAAGTCACTACCATCCAAAATGAATTTATTCAAAGAAAGAAAAAAAAAATTGCTGTTGGTCACAGAACACTACAGGTAGCCAAGAGGTTTCTAAAGGACACCTTAGACCTAATGAAACTGTTGCTTTAAAGAATTGGGGGGTGGTAAAGTGGAAATATCTAAATAAATTCACATGGGAGAAGCCAGTCAACTCTAGTCTACCTGCCAATGGGGTCCCTGTTAGTAACTTAAACTCTTTCTCATTCCATTTCCTCCACATCATTTTCCCCATAGCACATCCAAATCCATATATTATATATAGTACAAGCCACTGGAATCCAGTTCTATGCTACTTTCTCATTAGTTTCTGCCACTATGAGTTCTTTTCCAGGGCCACCAAGTGCCCTAGAAGCCATTATTCTTTTGCAGTGAACACATAGCTGCTCTGCCTATCATTAAAAAGCTTCTCATTGTCCACGACAAGGGCTGAGCTGTATGCAAGTGACCAACCACAAGCAAAAGCTTGTTCGATCAACGCTTGTCCTAAAACAAAATTCTGGCTAGAAGAGGAAGTCCTACAAAAGAAGCTAAAGAGATGCTCTATTTCAAATCCTAACAGAAGCTAGTTCTCCTCTAGCACATTCTGGCCTCACTACTATCTCTGCTTTCCTCATTTGACTTTCTCTGGTTCCCTGGCTAATACCCTGAGCCCACAGGTCCCCTTTCCTTTCCAACTGTCTACCCACTGCCACCCTCCTTTTGCCCACTATTTTCTTACCCCATCCAAAAAAGGCTTATTAAAATTCAGGGTGACGAATAACCCCCAAAAAAGGGAGGGTTTATTAACTAAAGAAAGTTCAAAAGGATGTGAATTTTGGTGCCTACCTTGCTTCATCACACACCAACCTAACGACAAATATCATCATAAAAAACTATCCTGAAAACTCCCCAACATGAATGGACTGGAGAAGAGAGGCCAGGTTCAACATGGAACCTGGTAGGCTTCCAAACTTCATTTCTGTCCACTCCCAATCC
This sequence comes from Dasypus novemcinctus, assembly GCF_030445035.2. Classification (NCBI taxonomy): domain Eukaryota; kingdom Metazoa; phylum Chordata; class Mammalia; order Cingulata; family Dasypodidae; genus Dasypus; species Dasypus novemcinctus. The sequence continues at coordinate 49,516,444 of NC_080689.1, forward strand.
TCAACATGGGTGAAATGAAAACTTTCCAAGATTTAAAATTCCTCTACGTTAATAACATCCATTTTTTAGCCTCCTACATCATTTGGTTCCAACCATTCTGCTTGTGATAGAAAAACACTACTGTCAACCAACAACACCCGCTAAAACATGTGGCAGGAGGGGAGAGCTCAGCAGGAAGGGTATTACAGAGAGAATTCCAACAGCCCATCCTACCCCACCCTACCCTACACGGAGTCCCCAGTTTACACGTCCTAGCATGCTGCGGGTCCTCTGCTCAGAACACTTCAGCAGCCTCCCATGTGTCAATGGGTCAACTCCTGCAGCTGCCATTCCAGATCTCCATAATCCAGCCCCAAATTTTCTTCCAGTCTTTGCTCCCTCTATGCACCAATGAAAACAGTCAGCTCAAGTCAAAATCCCTTTCATTCTCAAAATCCCTTTCCCTTCTGCCTTTCTGGAATCTTGTTCATACTCCAAGGCCCAGCTGAAAGTCTATCTAGTCATCTCAGCACAAAGCATCTTTTCCCTCTTCAGCCTCACAGAGAATTACCTCCCAGCTCATATCCAGTCCTGACATTGCTGGCTACCTCTCTGCTTCTACTTAATTCCATGTCTTCCCAACTTACTCCTTAAGGGCAGGGATTCTGTCTTCTATTTGTTTTTATTTTCCTTCCAAGAACCCAGCACAGCATGTGACCTATGAAATACATTTACCCTGAGAATTCAATAAATAGTGGTTGAACGACTGATTTACCTTCTTAAAAGGGAAGTTATTTCCCAAAATATTGTTTCTGTGCATTATGATCATTTCAACAACCATTTTAGCATCCAGCAAACAGTTCCCGTCTGATATCTGCTTGAACTTTCTGATAAAAAGAGCAAATGGCAGTAACATGTTATGTTACATAGAGATTAGCATTAATATCTACCCTTCTCTAAACAGCCACCCCACGCCCTGGAGAAGAACAGAAGTGATGTGTGCCAAAAGAGCATGTGCCAGGCTGACTGAGTCCCAGAGCCAGAGCTACCAAAAAATAATGACTTTTACAAGTTCCATATGTGAAACCCAACTTTATGGTTGTGCAACTCTATAACTGTATTTCAACCATGGCCACCTGCAAATAAGTTAGGTTCAATGTGAGTACATCCGGAATACACAAACCTAAGTTCTCAAAGCATTCTTTTAATGCTCTTAATCCAGCACCACTGAAGAAGGACTGGTTGGTCATAATCAATTTCCTTTTGATGCCAATAGGCAGCAAGCATGGATATCCCTGGTCTGCTTTAGCTACTGGTTGTGATTAAGGAAAGTCCTAGCAAAAATGAAGACAGGAGCTAATTGAACTATCATTTGGAATGTTACCCACAAATTCTTCAGGCTGGGCTGTCTCTCAAAGCTCCCTGGGCATCCTCACTCCACCTGGCGTCAGGCAGTGAGGCCACAGAGAACCCAACCCTACACATCCACAGAGGTTTTCCACGTTAAAAGACCCAAATCCACACAGCACTTAGCACCAAGAAGGGTTCAGGAAATGCACTGCACACAAGTCTGCCAAATAAATGAGTAAAATTCAGATATCACATTTATGCTGACTACCTTGGAAACTCTGCGTTGAGAGACAATGTGGAGAAGAAGACGGATATTAAAAACAAAAACTCTCACATTACAGGAATTCAGCCCACACTTACACAGTTGGGACCTCTACTCAAGGGGAAGATTTATCTGATGAATGAAATTGACTTGGGTTCACCCCCCTTTTTTTCAACCCCCACTGAAATTCTATGAAATAATCCCCTGCCCCCTTACTTTCTCTTTCCCTCACACTCACTGGTGCTCAGGCATTTCTCACGCTGACACACAATGCTCTGCTCAGAGTGGTCTCCATCTCAGGCCCTGGCTCTGTTTCTCTCTCCCAGTGTCATCACTAGCCTCTTACAAATCACCTCAGAATCCAAAGAGCAGTCTAAGTTCCCTAAGATGTCCTTTGGTGCTCCCTCAGAGATAGCTGGAGTCTTGAAAATACCCAAACAGATAATGGCTAGACAGAGAGAGGCAACTTTCCATGCCTGTTCAACTCAAGTTTGCTTGTTTGTTTTTTAGCTTTATTGAAGCATAATTTATGTACAACAAAATTCACTCATTTTAAGTGTACAATTTGATTAATGCTAATTGCATACAGTCACATAAAACTTCCACAAGGATATAGAAAACATTTCCATCACTCTAGTTTCCTCATGTCCCTTCGAGTCAACCTTTTCCCCAATCCCCTGACCTCTATCACTGATCTGTGGGATATCACTATAGGTTTGCTTGGTCTAGAATATAAATACAATCACAGTATGTAGTCTTTTGGGTCTCATTTCTTTCACTTAGCAACATTTTTTAAAATTTTCTGAAATTTGTATTTAAGACAACTCTTTGTGACAATTCAAGAAGCGAGACTTTTCTGTAAACTTACATTGCAGGCAAACAAAATTCCAGCCCTATTGCCAACTTTGTCCAGAAGACCTATGTTAATATCGAAAGGTAAATTGATTTAGGCATCTCCATTACCAAGGTCAATGTTTAATTTTATCTCTAAATGGATTCCTCTTTACTCTTTGACTCACCCATTCAGTCTTGGCATTCAGCACCCCCAGAATCATAGAATTGGGACTTTAGCAGAATGATTTTAAGATTCATCCATGTTGCTGACTGCATTACTATTTCATTCTTTTTCTTGCTGAGTCATATTCCTTTATTTGGCTGTACCACAATTTGTTTATCCATTCACCTGTTGCGGTTTTTTACTATTATGAATAATGCCACTACAAGCACTTGTGTACATGTGTCCATATGGACATTTATGTTGATTTCTCTTAGGTAAATACCTAAGGCAATTGAAGTTTTGCAAACATAGGAAAGGTTGAGTTTGAGAGTCCAGGGAACCTCCTTTTACCACCTTCCACCCTGCTCCACCTCATCCCCTAGGAGCTCGACTCCAAAGCCTGGATCCTAGCCATCTATCTGGCTCAACTACCAAATGTCAACCTATTCTAAGTGGAAACTCCTCCATTATTCTAAGGAAGTGATGGGAAAAGCCCACCAAACCTGCTTATGCTGGACATTAATTTGGACTGAGGCCCTGTCAGAGGCAGGAGAAGCTATTAAATGTGGTTTTTAGAGCCCTCAGAGCCCCCAAGAGGTCATAAGGGGGGTGGGCAGCCTGCCCCATTAGCTGTGCAAAAGGCCTTGGGAAGAAGGAAGCCAATGTCAAGGCCTCTCTCAGACCACACTCTAGGGAAAAGCTGCTGCCCAGTGCTGTGGACAGCAGAGAATCAGGACAGGAAATGAAGATTCACCCTCCTTCCCCCTTCCCCACCATCCCCTCCTGTGAAAGAACTGGGCTGGGTGTGAACAGAAAACAGAAGGATCCATGAAGGAGCTAGAACCTCAGGAACGGAGCCCCAAACAGTGGCAGAAGCAGAGTCAGGGACAGCATGGGGAGTGGAGAGGAAGTGACCAAGAGGGGACAGCCATCTTAGAAAGGAAAAAAACAAACCCTCAAAGGGAAGATGCTGAAGAAAACAGAACAGAGACTGCTACTGACAATAAACTGGGAAACAGAAAGTAAAGCCCCATGAGTGAGGCACACCTACATCATCTAAGACACCTGTGCAGATTCTTTCTCCTGGGGCAATAGAACCTTTAGCTAAATAAAAATAGACTGAGGGAATAGGAGGTGGGGGAGAGGATGGCACTGACAGAGTGGCATGAGAAGATATGGATTCTGGAGGTGGGAGGCCTGGCTACTCATCTGTGTAGTGACCAACTGATGGGGAGACCACGTGCTGGTCTCATCACCTCCCCGGACCCTGGCAACCCACTGTTAGCAAGGAAGTCAGACCAGGCTATCTCAAAGACTCTAATGTCTTTTAAATCTTGTGCAATTTTTGCAGAGATGGGGGTATGAGGAGAGTGGAAATGGCTCAGAGATAGCTGAGATGAGCTACAGAAGGGAAGGAGACATCTTCACCCTCCACCTAACCTCCACGGGCCAGGCCAGACTTAGCGAAGTACAGACTGGTTCTGTGACAACAAATGACACCTGGCTCACTCGTGATGTTTCACCACCAAACTTTATTTCTTCAGCTGGAATTAAAAACGGGGCGCATCCATAACATAGGAATAGTAATAGTATCTACTTCATGGGGTTGTTACGAAAATAATGGATTTAATATTTGTAAAGTCCATAGAACATAGTGAATGTTTTGTGACTGTGAAATAAAATGCATACATACCTTCCAGGTGGAAATGAAGTTAGCAGCCCCTTTCCCAAGAGCAAGTTTTGGTCAGTAGAAAAGGGAAGAGGGAAAGAACAGAGGAAAAGAATGTGAGGCTTGGGAAAGATGGTCAACTGGAAATGCAGATTCTAGCACAGTAGCTGGATGGATGGACAGACACATGAAGAATGGATGGACAGTGACAGAGCAGGGAGAGTACAAACAGGATCTTTCCCTCCTTTGCAATTTTGGGAAAGATGCTGTAGTCTGCCAAGAGTGACATACAAATCATATTATTCTCATTGAGAAGTAAAATCTAATTGTCCGCTGGCAAGATATCCCTATGAAAGAGGCCACCTGCACAAACAGCCGCAGACCCAGAGATCTATCACTCCGTTTCCACCCCTCCCTCCCCCCCACCCCAATCTGAGGCCAAACCCTTCCTTGGGGACTTTGATAAAAGCAACTGTTAGCTAGCACTAGACCAAATTTGAAAGGCTGGGTTGACCTGGTGCGTTATGTTGAAGAGTGGGTGCCATATCTCTTTTCTGGCAGGTGTAATTAGCTCCTGGGACTTTGCACTGGACTCAGCTACCTGCTGTTACTTATGTGCACCTGGGGATGGGCCCGGCCCTGTATCTCCCTCCAGCCATATCAATATAGATAACTCCCAAGTCCTGCCTAGCTTCCTCCCTCCTCACAGCAATGGCACAGGCGTTCCATGAGTAACTCAAAGAGATGAGTCCAGTTCAGCCAGTGCAGACAGGCAGGTTGTTTTGTAGATTGGGGTGCAGGTATTATGATGCATTTGTCAGCATATGGCATGGGTCTTTTGTGGTCCCTGTGGGTTATGAGGTTGGGGCTTCCCTGAAAGTCAGAATGTTCAAAAGGGACCCCAATCTGCACATATACGTAACAGGTATATGACAATTCCCTTCCTGTTCAGAGATTAGCAATTCAATATTCTTCATCCACTAAACCCTCCGCTACCATGGGCACCTGGGGCAGAAAAGGCACATTTAGACACTCTAAGATGAAAGGACAAGAGCTGACCAACCCTGAGGTGTTACTAATGAGGAATGCAGCTTGCCCTCTGAGGTAGGTGGCCAAGCCAGATCAGGAGCTTTCTGAAACCATTCTCCAGGTACAGACAGAGCAGCAAGCTCGTGCTGACCCTGTTTGATGAGAGGTCTGCCACCATCCTCTGGTCAGCTTTTGGACACACAGCAAACCTGAGCTCAGACAACCTGTAGGAAAGCGGGAAGAGAGAAGGTAAGCATCCACCTCCACTATGCCACAGCTCTAAGACACAAGAGTTGGGCCAGTTGCCCCTTCTAGAAGAGTCTGGAGAGTACTTCCTTCCCGTTTTGTTAGACCCTCTCTTCATCGGTTCTCTCTTCTCACAGCTGGGAGACTTGGTCATTCTGCAGTGTAAACCCTGACCATGCAGGCTTCTACCAGGATACCCAACCCCCTGGATCCCACCATGAGCTTTCTCTGGGCTCCCAGGTAGAGTCTTGGGCCCACTCCTTTCTCAAATCTCCCTTACTTTATGCAGTAGCAGTGCTTCTGAAAGGCTGTGTGTAAACCAACTGTTCGTAAAGCAGGGCCCATTTTTCCATCAACAATCAGAAGAGACACATGAACACAACTTAGCACTTAATTTCTGTCTTGCATCACTTCACGATATGCCTTGGTTCCAAAGGGAATGTAAGTTCTTGGAGAAGGGAACAGGCTCCATACTGCTCCCCAGTGTAGGGTGCACAGGAAAGGCTCAGCAGGAACCTGTGTGCCAAGTAATTCTAATTCTCTTTAACTACAACCCCTCAGATAAAGTTGTGTGTCCCTTTCCTAGCAGCCTTCCTTTTCTCTACCAAATCCTTCCATGGAGTAGTTAATGGCCTGTAAACACTTAATGAGCTAGAGAAACATTCCACTGAAAGGAATCCCACTGTGGATCCTTTTGTAAAATGAAAAAAAAAAAAATCTTCTGTAAAATGAAACATCACCTTTTAATTGCTCAGTTTGATAAATCAAGATTTTTCAGAGAATAGACCACTAGTGTTCAAGGATATGCAAGTTGTCTTCAGGGCAATCCTAGAACCTAACCCTCAGCTTAGTAGGCCAGGGAAACATCAGAGAACTTTGAAGTCTAGGCTCAAACCCCAGCTCTTGAAATGAACTGGAATGTTCCATGTAGATAAATTCATGGCCTCCAAAATCAGGAGTCAGCTGGAAACTGGGTCAGTGCTCAGTGGTCACCACCTACCTCATTGCCATATCCTATAATGATGATGATGATGATGATGACCATTATGATGATGATAATAGCAGCTTCCACGGGATGCCACTTTGCAGTTAACAGAGCAATTAACAACCATTACTTGCTGTGAAAACCTTCAAAACCTATCTCTTCCTTTTCCCTTTCTCTGTGCTACCCCTTATCATCAGCACATTCCCCCCAAAGGATTCCATGGCCTCTTTGTCCCCAGTTCTACCTTTGCCCTGCCTTCAGGGGATAGAACAATGATCTAAGAGAGAAATGGTCAAAAAGGCCCTATGCATTGCACGAAAAGAAACCAAGTTTCCTTGGTTGGGAGGATGGGAAAGGCCCGCCTGGTGGAAGGAGGAACCTGGGTTCACCACTTCATCAGCCAAGGTCCCCCCTGAGAGCCCGCAGGGTCTGGGGGTCACAGAGACTTGCTGTGTACAGAAGCTGGGAGGCCCATGGGGGTAAATAAGAGGGGAGACACTGCTCTGAGCAGGGCTGGGGTGAGTCAAAGTCCCTGGGGGTGGGTCAGACTCAGAGCAGGACAGGCTACGATGGGTGTCTGGTTATGATGGGTGTGTGGCTCTTCAAGGGGACACCACAGCCCTGGGCCCAGAGGTGGAGAGTAGAGATAATGCCACCATTGATAACCAGCAGGGCCCTGGCAGAAGGGGCCCTGGACGCCACTGGCCAGGCACAGCCTCCGCGACAGCCCATGGGACGTGAAGCAGTGTATTCCGAGGAGAACTCCTCCCCACAGGTGACCCCTATCAGTGCTGACCAAGCACACAAGACACACACCCAGGCTGGGCTGGACTTAGGGGTCCTTGCAAGGCTACAGGGTGAGTGCAGAGGAGGTCACAGCCTCCAAGTATTGCATCATCCCTGGTACCAGGAAGGCACCTCAAAGCACTGGAAGTGCTCCCTAGGCCACCCCTTTCCTAGAAGCGACCTGGGGCATTCATAAATATAGCTGCCTCTGGCACTTGCATTTGTTTTCCCAAATTTTAACAGCAAATCAGTTTAGTGCACTAAATGGAACTGACCAGGGGTGATCCGATTTATCCATCTGCTCACCCCACATATGATCAGGAAAGAGACTGAAGCAGGCAGATGAGGATGAGGGAGACCAGAGGCCAAGGTCATCTCCAGATCCAAGGTCATCGTGTCCCTTCCCAACCCTCCGTTTGCCAGGTTGTTGACTCTCCCAGCGACCCGGAGGTGCACTGCTAAGGGAGGCCTCTTGGATTTCTGTACTAATACATAAGTGCCTTGTACATATTATTTGAATCACCCGTAAAGCTTGATGAAGCTCATGTGACTGCCCAACTCATCCAGAAACTGAATTTCTCTACGAGAACAGGAAGCAGGTGGGGTGGAGAAGCAAGGCAGGGGCAGAGCCTCTTCCCCGTTTTCCCTTCTGACCCTCTCCGCACACAGGCATCCAGGAGGAAGAATGCTACAGCGACAACCCACTTATCTTCTTTTCTGGGAGATGACCTTACATGTGCCCCTGGAACTCGGGCTTCAAGAGCTGCCATTATCTCCTTGCATGTTTGGGGCCCAAGCCAACGCCTCTGGAGAACAAAGTCTGGCCACCCTGCCTGTGCAGGCTAGGTGGGGTGTGGGCCAGCCATGCGTGCTGGGTGTGGAAAGCAGACACTGTGCCTCGGTGGACTGTCGGGGGCCCAGGCACACCCAGGCCCCACCACATACTTCCGTTCCACAGTGGTTGAGGCCTATGTCCTAAAAACCTTAATGCTTATTCCTTCACTTCAAGACCAAGAACCCTGGAGAAGCCACACATTCTGTTAACACCTCTGAGGAAGTGAGAATTGACTAGAACACTTCTTCCCAGCAGGCAGGAAAGGCAATTAGCTCCATTTTACAGATAGAGAGCCTGAGGCCCAAAAGTTGGTCAACTTAACCAAGGCCACCCAGTCAGCAGGTGAAGGAATTTAGATGTCCCCAGCTTTAGAGCCCAAGCTCCTTCAAAGGCCTGGTGTCTCAAGAACACATCCGCCACAGGCCAGGGCTGGTGAAGAGAACACTCCCCCACACGTTCCTCACAGTGACAGGTGCAGGTGTCAGCGAGCCTCAGGAGCAAGGCCCCTAGGACCCAAGGGTACCCGCAGTGCAGAAACGCTTCTCTTGAGTGGGGAGGCTGCTGTGAAACAGCTCCGGGGGCAATACCTGGGAGGCGGTGTGCAGGGGGAGGGGACAGATTCTGAAGCTGTCTGGCCCTCTGCCACCTGAGGTCTCCCTCTCCTCCTCCTGACCCACAGCACCAGCCTTCAATTCCCGTGCCCCTGGCTCCCAGAGCAGCTCCGGCAGCTGGCAGGCCTCAGGCAGGGCTACGACTCTGAGCCAGCGTGGAGCAGGCATCAAGCTGCCTCCTCCCAGGGCAGGCCAGCCCGGGCCGGCCCCTCCAGCCAGGGCACCCACCACCCCGCCGAGCTGTTTACTCTCGAGCTCGCTTTTGTCTCTAGTGTGGTCTGCTGCAGCTCCCCTCTCCTTCTCCTCCTCCTCTCGTCCGCCCTCTGCCCAGGCCTGCCTGAGGCAGCTTGCCAGAGCCACTGCATGTCAGGGCTATGCCCTGGGCACTGACAGCTGGGGCTGCCACAGTCCTCCTTGCCTGCCCTAGATGGAAACCCCGGAAAGTCAGGGGGTAGCACCTGGGGCAGCAGAGGGCCTGTGTGTGGGAGGTGGTCCTAACAAAATCCCCCAGTCTGGCCTGGCAGGGAGGGGGAAAGAGGCAGGTAAGATTCCCTGGGACCAGTTCTTCAGGCTGAGCGGGGTCCCTACAGGCTGACAGGCTTGCCTTCAGGGGAGGGTGAGGAGCGGCCTGGTGGCCAGAGCAATAAATATCCCCAACAAGAACACGCACTTCTGCACCTCCAGGCAGGGACCCTATCCAAGAGCCAGGGAGAGTCTCCGGAAGAGAAGGAAATGAGGTCCTGGGAGAGACGGGGGAGGAGTGGAATGGACTAGGCGTATTAAGGAGATGAACCAGGCATCCCCCACATCCCACAACTCCTCGGGACAAACTCCAGAACCCACTGGCATCTGCTACCTCTAGAGCAGGGGTTCTTAATCTTTTTTTGTTCCACGGACCCCTCTGCCAGTCAGGTGAAAATTACAGACCCCTTACTAAGTCCACACTACACTGTGTATTATTTAATAAATACATCACACCCGCACCAACACGTCCCCACAAGAATAATGTTTTTTTGGATTTCAAGCTCACGGACCCCTTGTTAAGAACCCCTGCTCTAGAGGCAGCACCTGCAGCAGTCCAAGTATGTGAGCTGGATGGCCTTGACCTTCAAACCTAGAGCTCAGAGTTGGGGCCTTGGCCGTTTACAGAATGGGCATCAGCTCAGGCTCCCAAGGCAGGCAAGTGAGCCCAAATCTTTACTTACCACCAGTTCCTGGCTGTGCAACCCCAAGTAACAATTTTACTTCTCCAAGCCTCAATTTCTTCATCAGTAAAATGTGCATGACAATATTGTATTGCCAGCCTCGCGGGGTTGCTGTGGGAACTGATTAAAATAGTATACGTAAAAAGAGTAAGGAGCTCAATAGATGCTCCGCAACCTAGCTGGGTGTGCTTGCAAGCACCTCTGGGTCTCTCCATGTCCTCATCTGTAAAAAGGGAAATAACTGCTTGGCCGAACTCACTGCGAGTGAATCAACATCAGAGGTCACCAACTACCACATCATCTTTTTGGAAACACTGTCTTCATTCTGCTTGATATTCGGTGGCAGCCAATTTCCTTTATTTGTTCCAAACGTCCATTTCCTTTATTTGTTCCAAACGTGTTGTTTATTGCTGGGTGAATAAAATTCAATGAGCTTCAATCCTTGCCCTCAAGGAGCTCACAGTCTAGCAGCTCTAGCTTTAATGATCTATAAATAAGTACATAAATGTCCCAGGAGCCATGGATCCTTCAGTGAAAGGAAGGCCCATAACTAATCACTTCCAAATGGTTCACCCAGTTTGTAAGAGCTCATTTCATTCAGGTGTCACCTGCACAGCAAGAGACAAAGTCCTTTTGCAAGTACTACATTGCTTTCTTAATCACAGCGATGTGCTCACCTCACAAAAAATTTAAGAAGGGGAGCAGGAAGACATGTTCTAAGAAGTTATACGGGCCTCTCTGGCTCTTTGCATTCCAGTATGGCCTCTTAGTCTATTTTATCAGTGATTTGGGAACAAGACAGTATTACATTTTCTTTCTACACAGCTTGTGTTGCACTAGGTGAAATCTCAGGCTAACAGGACTTTAGGGAGGTAAGGCCAGACTGAAACTATCCCTCGCTCCACAAAGAAACCGGAAATCCTGGAACCGTGACAGCCCTGAACATTGTAAGAACGCAACTTAAAAGTATCAGAATCATGTAAATATTTGTACAGACACTTATCTAAGCAATCATCAGGTATCGGGTCCCTCTAAGTGTGCTTACAATTCATTGCCTTGATTTGTGAAAGCTGGTGAAACAAAATGATACTAAACTCCAAAGTCAGAGAGTAGATAAATAGTGCAAACTTGTTTGCTCCCTCCTCCCTCACTCTCTCCTACATGGCTGTGAGCAAATGGAAAAATAAACCATCAGAAAAAGTCTCGGCCTAATAAAATTACACAGACAAAGTAACTTCTTCGTGGGATTCAGGATAGTAGCCCAGTGGGTTCTCGCTAGCACATATTTGCTCTGTGCCATCACAGGTTTTGTACACACAACTCCTGGATCTCAGGCACTGCTATGGAATTGTCCCCAGGCAGCTGCTTTCCCTCAGCTTCCTTCTCCATCAAAAAGTACTATTTCCACTCAATCCCATGCTCCCCTTTGTTATAATGTGAATTTAATACCAATAAAGAAAGTTCTTCTAAGCAAGAAATTATTTTGCGTTCTAATGTTCCTGACACGTTAATAAGATTCTGTTTGCAATTATTACTAAAAAGAAAGAAAGAAAAATGTAGTTCCAATCACGGTAGCACGGTAGAGCAGAAAGAGTGCTCCACTGGGAATCAAGACATAAGTTCTAGTCCTGTCACCGAGTGGCTAAGTGACCAAAAGGAGGCACTGAATCTCTAAGATAGCCAAGTTTCACATGGGTAAAATGAGACGCGGTAAGGGATGAGAGAACAGGTCCATGTGTGGCTCCAGAAGAAATAGCGAGGCTTGTTTCCTACCCTCTTCCGTACACCCATCTGTCCTCTAGGGCCCAGGGCTGATCTAGGGTGGACGGCTAGAAGCACCGCGTGTCTCGTCTTAATACACACGGAACGGGTTCAAACTAAGGCACAAGGGCAGACCCACGTCACTCTTTGCATTTGCTGTGGGGATGGGAGCAGGCAGGTGGCGGTCTCCACCAACACACACGCTGGTTGCCCCCTAGTCCCAAGCTGGAGGGGCCACATCCTCACTGGTCATCACAGCCCCACTCTGACCTGGCAACAGCCTCCCACCAGGCGGGAGGATAGACTGAGGTCCAGCCAGGAGCCCCAAGGCAGAAAAGGGAGGTGGTTGTAAAAGAGCCTCGCTTCTCCAGCAGACTTGAACTTCTTATGAAAACCCTTCCCTCTGCCATCCCAGCCCTCTCCCTGGGAGACAGCTGGCTCTTGCTTCCTCTGAACACCACAGGAGTTTTCTTGAAATCCTCGACTCGACCTCTTTCCAGGACAGAGTGTAACCCTCCCACCTACTGGTCAGGCTTCACACGTACTGCCCAGTGATTTGCGGAGCTCAGGTCTGAGTACTATGCACGCCCCCAACACCAGCTGCTGCTAAAGGGTATACAGAGCCGCAGTGGTTTCACACACGGCAGCTCCAACCCAGGACTGAGCTGCCTTCATCAAATGCCCAGTTGGCCCTTGTTCACTCTCCTGGAAACCCAGGCTCCTGCCAGGAAAATGTGACTTTTTTGTGAGTACTAATTTAGCCCTTCTAGAAGACTGGGGAGTCAAGACGCAAACCCAGTATCCATCATTAGGGGCAATATTCTTGATCTTGTTTCGTAGTTCAATTGCCTTTGTTAACTTTTTAAAAATAAACAAAAATCTGCATTCATTCATTAACTCCTTAAAATTGATTTTGGCTAAGTAATTGGGGAAGGAAGAAAGGGAGGGAGAAGGGAGGGGATGAGAATAAAAGGGGAATGAAAGACACCGCACAGTAAGGCCCAACCAGGGGACTGGGCATAGCTCAGTGGTTGAGCACCTGCTTCCACGTATGAGATCCTGGGTTCAATCTCTGACACCTCCAAAAAAAAAATTTTTTTTTTTTTAAAAAGGCCCAACCAAACCAAAGCCTCACATTTCCCACTGCCTGCTCGGAGTATTCGTGGCTCTGGATAGTACACACTCTGAGAGCTCTGAAAAGTGTCTTTCAGCCTACACTGCCACCAGCCCCAGGGCCCTGGTCTCCTCTTTGACTTCCACTTGCCTGGCAGACTCCCCACATGAGAGAGGTGGCCAGGCGAACTGCCACACGACACAGCAGTTTCCCCAGGAACACAGGCACAGCTGCCGGCTGGCACGCATGCAGGAGCCACGGTGAAGATGCACAGTCTTCCAAAGGTCTGTCTGGGTCTACCCTTCCTTTCTCAGCCATATCAGGCTTCACCCAGCCCAGCCACCCACTGCAAAGGCTGAGACGGCCACCCATCTGAGTGCCAAAATATTACACTCACTTGAACCTTTTGCCCTGCCAGCCGTCTCTCCTGGAGAGGAGGGTAGAATAAAACAAAAGGAGTCAACCTTGGATTACCTGTGGTTTTTATGTGCGCACCAGTGTTCTCCTTGAAATGGGAGCTCAGCGTTCTGGAACCCAGGAAATGTAAAATCTAAAGCCAAAAGCAAAGGGTAGGATAGGCCTCCTAACACAACTAACTCTATTTCCCCCAAAGCCTTCTATTCAGAGCCTTCTTTCAGCATCCCAGTGACTATAAGCCCAAGACACATGTATGGCTGCTTACCTGGAAACATACCTGAGGCATCCCCTAAGGAGCTTTAGCAAGTTAACATTTCTACAGGTGTTTACAGAGTATGGCCACAAATTCTTGAAAAGTATATAGAAGAGCTGAAGCAAATGTCAGGCGTGTTTCTATGTACCACAAAACTCTAAAAAGACCAAACTCAGTCCTAACACCTTCCTCCTGTACCAGAGAGCTCGCCTACCAAATTCCCTGCTCCAGACTGTTACAGCAAATCTTCTGTAAAAAACGAAAACAAACAACAAACCCCAGCCTTCTGTAACCTGCAACTGCGTACTCTGTGGAAGGGCAGTGGGACATGAGGACAGGGAGTTAGGAGTCCTGGCTCAGAATCCCAAGTCCACCCAGGGAGCTGTGTGAGGCCAGACACCCCCTGAACCTCTCTGGGCTTCAGGTGCCACCTCTCCTGCCTCCTTCACACGGTTACTCAGGAGGCAAAGCTCAAACATGACAATGCCCCACAAAAGGCTTGCTCAAGAACCACAGAAACACACCGTGATTTGATCTTTATCCACATTATTAACAGCCCTATGGATGTTATGAAAGAGATGGGCCCAACTTTCCTTAAGCCCGAACAGCAAAGATTTAAAAAGGGTTGGGAAGAAGGAAAGGAGTAGATAGTCAGAAATTGTTTCCAGGTTGTCCTTTTGAGATCCCTTCTTCCAGATCCTTCCAAATACCTGCTGCAGTAATAACAGCCCCAAAAGAACACACCACTTTGTCAGGACTTGCAGGTGAAATGTGCTCAAGCAGCTGTCAGCTTGGGGGAAATCACTCATCAGGTAGTCAACCAAGTGGAGCTGCTTTCAGCTGGACAAACACTTCATCCACGCTGGGGAAGGGAGCGTTCCTGTCTTTCCCTGGGGGGACGGGGTGGGGGCAGGACACCACCCCTCCCTTCCCTCACTGTGCACCCGTGGGGCCCCCCGCCCCCAACGCGCACCTCCCCACCCTTCCTTCCAGCTCCCTCAGGGGACAGGCAGCCTCTCAGGCCGCCGAGGCAAGAATGTTGCGAAATAACGAACCCTCCCTATCCCCCCCTCCTCCCAGGAGTGGGGACTCAACTGTGCCGAGGCTGGGCGGGGGGTCACCCCCTATCTGGGTCTGTAACCATCGCCTAAGTCATTCCTGGTTGACTCCCCAGGAGGAGGGTGGATTACAGGTAGCACCAGGAACAGCTGTACCCGAAGGAGGGGCAAGGACCCCCCAAAATCATGGTGGGCAGAAAATTTCACGTCCTCTCCCCAGACAAGTAACTACTCTGGAACAGACCCACCTGATTTATCTGCCAGACGCTGTGGAGGAGGCGTGGTGGCATTTGGTAAATAACCCAAATAGCGTTTTGCGGAGAATGAGACGCCACACCAGGCTTTGCAGCCCGGGTGAAACCAGATGGTGTGAGAAGACAATGAATTACTCATAGGCAAAGGATCTGCTGTTAGCACACCTAAAAGTCCCTTTTTTTCTGGCCATCATTTGACACCCACCTCACTAAGTCACAGAGGGGTGGGAAAGAACACCTGGGCCCAGAATAGCTTGTCGTATTAGCCGAATGCCAGCACCCCCCCCTCTTGGTGGAGGGCATCGAGGGAAGGCGGCACACCAGCGGCTGGCACCCTGGCCTCCTCGTTTAACTCCCTCAGCCCCAAAGGAAACGTCCCCTCCTCAGGCGAGAGCCGTGGTGTGGCTAGCCACATCCCAGGCACCGGCTCTGCAGCAGCTTCCTTTCTGGTCCGCAAGGCCTCTGGGAGCCCTGAGACAACATTTGTCGGCGCATTCCTCAGACTCCGGGCAGAGCTGGCTTGGAACTCGGTAGGGGTGAACCCGAAGTTGCCAAGCCTCAGACCCTCCACGGCGACAAAGACCTCACTCGCCTGTGTCTCATCTTTTCAGCCTCAGTGAGCTGGCCCGAGCTGGCATCCTGCCTCCCAGGAAAGCCCCAGCTCCACAAAACCGTTGTGTATGACCGCTTACAGGCCTAATGACAAACGCAGCTCCGTCAGGAAATGGCCGTGCCCAGCAGCCAACTAAATCGCCAAGGCAGTGTTTACCCCTGACGAGAGAATCCCTTCATGTTTCCTTCCAAATGCCTGCTATCTATCCTTGTTCCGTCAGCAACCCCAAATAATATCTATAATGCCGAGATTTATACACGTGTTCTTACAAATGTTATTTCATTATAGCCACCGCCAAACTACCTTTCCACCTAACATTCAATTAATGGAATTAAATTGCTACCTGATGGCATTATCTAATTTAACTTGGGATCCAAACTATTGAAAAGCATGTGCCTTTTAGCACCCTGACTGGCAAGGCATGTGATGAACGGAGCTATAAACATGTTGGCGTAACTGAGCTGTTTAAAAATAAATTAGCAAACTATAAAAATAAACAGTTACATACATATGTACTCAATTATGAACTAACTCTAATTTTTGTTCTGAAATACTGTCTTTGACCTTAGTCATAAACAAGCACTATTAAAAAAACATAATATCTCAACAGACAGGAGGCCAAGGATTAAATGCTCTTCCAGTCCAGCAGAATGCAAAACAAGGCACCAAAAAAAAAGAAGAAGAAAAAGGAAGAGAGAATAAAAGAAAAGGCTCATCTTTCTTGAAAAGCTGGAAAAATGTGTATGAAACCCATAAAGACTGCTGTGCTCTTGTTGACTTGAAGTTGCTTCTGTTTGAGCCAGAAAAGTTAAAACCTCATGAAGTGCTTTTGCATTTTCAGATGTTTTGGAGTCTCTCAAGAAAAGAGGGCAGGCAAGGGGAAGAGCTATTTCCAAATGCAGCTGTTTCAACAGCTCACTCTCTCTGCATAGCAGAGCCTCTGTTAGACAAGGCCGCGCCACCTGAACTAAGCTCCTCGTCCTAAGTCCGCCAGCTCCTCCAAGTCCTGAGCTTTTCTAAGACATATGGCAGAAATGTGGAAACTGTCTTCCAAACAGCACAAGATGGAAAGGGGGGGTACAGGTGGGGGGAGGGAAGAAGCCAAATCAAGCTGTTGAAACTATATACAGGACACGTTTTCACACTAATCCACTGCTCCTGTAACAAAGGATAGCATACTACAGGATAATTACTATGGATTATTATTACAGTTTCTAAAGCAAAGAACAAAAAAAAATTCACAAAAGACATATTACACACGCAGATTTCTAAAGCTTTAAAATCATACGGTCTTTGGTGTTGGTTCCTAGGGGGTTATGGATAATGCCCTAACTGAGCAGGACAGATGCAAACACAAAAAAGAAATCACAATAAACCTGAAATTCTCTCATGTCATGGTGCTTACTGCCCTTTATTTCACAAACAAAAGTAGTTGAGCAACAGCTAAGTAGTTATTCATCTCAAAGAACCAACCTAAAATGCTGATTGCCCAAGGGCTGTCTACCCCCTTCCCCTAAACAACAACAAAAATTATACAAATACAAAATAGGAGGAAACTCAAATTCATCCACATGCAGAAGAGGCTTGACATGGGAGAGGAGCCAGAGAAAGACACAGAATTACACCCCAGGCCACCCTCCCTGTGGTGGCAATATAGTCAGGCACTGCAGCCCAGCCACTGAGTCTGATACACAAACAAGGAGCTCCCCAGTTGCTGCGAAACAAACATCCCCAAAACGCATTTTTAAAAGAATGCTACTCTAAGATTATGTAACAGCACAGTGCGACCTGCGCGTGATTTTTTGCTTTCTGAAGAAGACAGTGCTTTCCTCCAGGGTGTCAAGGACGTAATTGGTGGGCATAGGATGCAAACTAATCTCCCGCACCACAGCCAAAAAGGTGCACTAAGAGAAGGAAGATGAGGGGAAACCATCTCATCTTGGTTCAGAGGAGGCTGGTGTTTACATACATGGAGCCGTGGGAATGGCTTCAGATTTCCTTGAGGGTCTCCTTCACAGCTGGGCTGGAATTTGGAGCTGGCAGCCGGGACTTTTCTATGGGCTATCCCTTGGGTCACCTATGATTCCAGAAAAACGTATTTTACATGTATCTAAGAGCCATAGAGAGGACTGAGAGAAAAGGGAAAAGGCCTGCCTTGAGGGACATTAAGCGCATGCTTTAAACACTGCTGTTTGAAACCTTTATTGAGACCTGAGGGCAAAGGAGCTTCTCCTATGATGAAGGAACCTGTCACTGGCAAAAGATGCTCCCCGGTAGGCCCTGAAGCCTGGAAGACCTCTTTACAAGAAAACTGCCTCGGACAGAAATGCTGACTCCTGCTTCCCATCACACTCCTAAAACCACAGGCTTCTGGTCTCAAGATGGAAGCTGGGGTCAGGACAAGAAAGCAACATACTTGATTCAGGCCCTTGAAAATTATCTCAAATAACTAACTTGGTCTCAGCTTTGGCTGGCTTGGGTGTTAGAAGGATTCCAAGAATTATTCTACTTTTCCTTTAGAGGGCTCTCCACTCTCCTTTCAAGGAAAAGCTCTCTCTCTCTCTCTCTGCCAGCCAACTTCTTTCCAGGAATGGGAAAATGTTGGAAGACCTGTGGAAAGGACAAAGGACGACCGTAAGAAATTCCAAACCTAGGTTAACTAGAAGATCTGAGCACCACAGAGCCACACAGCCATCTTCCGAGAAGGATTCTCTGGAGGTGTGAGGTGTGATGGCAGTGAAATTCCAGGTAAGCCGCAGACACCAAATGCAGCTTGGTCTTCATCCACCAGGGTGGGTGAGGACCAAGAGAAGCTGCAACTTCCATTTCTGTTTCCCGAAAGCCCTCGCTTAGCAGCCCCTGCGGGTTTACCTGAGCCTGGGAAAGAAATGCAACAAAGCACACATTTCTGAGTCAAAAGACCAAGTTGTCTTTGGTAGCTAAAGAGCAATAGAGAAGGACACTGAACCAAAAAGTGTGGAAAAACGTCTACCTTCCCTAAAGAACTACAGTTAGCGTTGGACTTAAGTCATCTCAGCTACAAGCGATGGGTGCGCTGCCAGCTGCCCCGTCTCACGGCCGCTCTGCATCCCTCACAGCGTTCCCTGTGCACGGCACTCACACCCGCCTGCAGCCCAGGTGGAGCAAGGCGAGGAGCTCCTGAGCAGGGCTGAACACTCGCATCCTCTCAAGCACCTCCCAGAACCTTCCCGATCGCAGGAAACAGGGACGCCGTCCTTCCAGGCACCAAGTGCCCTGGGCTCCACCCTGACTCCTCTCTTTCTCTCATATCCCATGCCCCATCTTTAAGCAATCCTGTCAGTTTTGTCTTCAAAATATGTCCAAGGTCCAACCCCTTCTCACATTCCTGCAACCACGGCCCAAGCCACCGTCATTTTGGCTGGATTTTTTTTTTTTGAAATAGCCTCCTGACTGCTTCTGCCTCGCCTCCCCTCAGTCAAATCTCAAAAAGCCGCTACAGGGGAGTAGGTGTAGCTCAGTGGGTGAGCACCTGCTTCCCATGTAGGAGGTCCTGGGTTCAATCCCACGTACCTCCTAAAAAAAAAGCAGCTGCAGTGATCTGGAAACCTACGGCCCATGACATCACTCTAACGGTGGCTTCCACCTTCCTTAGAGGAAAAGCCAAAGTCCTTGCGATGCCTACAAGGATCGGGTCCCCTGCTCCTTCAGTCACACCCACCTCCCCTTACTCCGTCCACTCTAACCACAGGGACCCCTTGCTGTTCCTCCAACAACCAGGTCCAGACGAAGGTCTTTTTCTCCCCCTAGAAACCCACATGGCTGCTTTCCTGCATCTTCAGCCCTTTACTTCTCAGTAGGGCCTTCCCTAACCATAATATTTTAAAGTGTTCCCCACCCATAGCCTATTCCTCTTCTTCCTTGCCTTCCTTTCCTCCAAAGCAGACTGATCGCCTTTTGACACGCTATATAATTCATGTCCTTATGAATTACGAGCACACCAGAATGCTTTGAGCACTGCTATACTCCCAGCACCTAAAACAGTGCCTAGCGCCTGATGGGTACTCAGAAAAAAATCTGTGCAAAAAAGAATGAATGAATATACCAAATGTAAGATATGGACTATAGTTAGTAGGAATATTTTGATGATATTGTTTTGTAATCTGTAATAAATGTTTCACAACAATGCAAGGTTGGTGGTAGGGTCGTGTACGGGAGCATGTATGCTGTTACGCATGTTTGTTCTGTAAATTCACAACTTTTACTATACATGTATTGTTTACGTATGTTCACGTATGAATGATATACTTCAACAAAAATTTTTTTAAAAAAAAAGAATGAATAAGCCTCCAGAATTCCAAACCACCAGGAGGCCACTCAACGCCACATCTATAAAACCATCAGGGAACCTGACCTGGGGCATTTCGGTTTTGGAGTTCCGACTGGAGCCAAATTCCATTTTCCCCACAGGCCCTGAGGTCCAGAGGGAACAGTGTTTTGTATTATAATATAAATGGAGGGATTCAGCGGATCTGGAGAAAGGAAAAAGAGTTGGGGGGGGGGGTGTTCCTGAGAGGGACCAAATTAGAATCTCTCTTTTTTTTTTTTTGGAGGTACCAGGGATTGAACCCAGGACCTTGTACATGTAGAGCAGACGTTAACCTCTGAACTACACCCCCTGCAGAATCAGCCTTTGCCCTAAGGCTCGTGAGGAGCCTGCAGAGGAGACCAGGTCCTGAGGACACGCTAGCCACAGGTGGCTCTTCAGAGCTCTCCCGTGTGGCTGTCGCGGCACACACCTCCTCGCAGCCACGTTTCCAGGTCCACTGAGATGCCCACACTCATGTCCAGTGCTGGAGGGATCACCGGCCAGGCACACGGACCCGAGATGCCGGTTTCCTCCACAGCGTTTCTCTTTCGCCACATGTGCCTGCGGACTCTCCCTTCTCCCCGGGGAGGGCAGGGAGGGCCTTGGTGGCGGGACAAACCTCTTCACCTGAGAGCCCCGGCTGCAGCCACAAAGACTCAAGCACCCTTTCCCACCCCGGCGGACATTTTGACAGGTGAATAAATGCTCCCTGGTAGGCAATAACAAGGAGAAGTCGGAATTAAAAGAACTTGCCAATTTGAAAAGTAATGACATTCTGTGCGACTCCACTCTATTCTGTTACCAATAAAACACTTAAAGATGCTATTCATGCAGACATAAAGTGCTAATGGCCACTTGTTAACATGTTTCATAAAGCTAATATTTCCCTCTGATTTCCGACAGTTCTCTTTTTTCTTTCTTTCTTCTTTTTGGGGGCTATTTTAAGTTAACAGAGCGCTAATCTGATTTGAAACTGAAGGCTTAAAGAGCTACACTCTACACAACTGCTCTATTAATGACAACCACTGCTTTACATGTTGCACCATTTCATGAAAACAATCATCACTCAGTCAACGTATTTTCCAGGCCACAGAAAAGCTGTAATAAGTTGGAAATGCAGCAGGCATAGGCGAAGCTTGTAATGTAAGAGGCACTGGGGGGCGGAGGGGGGAGGAGGTGCCATTAGTTTTTCTCTGAGCTTTGGGCACTCTGTTTGGATGAGGGCAAGGAAAAGAGGAAAGATAAAGCCAGTGGGGGGGAATTTTTTTCTTTCAAAAATAAATAAATAGAATCTGAGGTGCTTCGTCTGCAACACCCAGCAGCCCAGGTTCACTGGCCACGTTGTCTTTCCAGTAACTGGGATGGGCGTTCAAAGCTAAAGACAGGAAACAGCTCAGTGCTTAGCACTCACTCGGCCAAAGGTACAGCAGCTCTTCCTGGGAAATACGGGGGCCTCAGTGGCTCCAAAGTGAACATGTGTGCAGCAACCTGGACACACCACTTTGTTCAAACAACTTAGAAGGCTAAGAAACACTGCAGTGGCAGCTCTAAGAGGAAGCCTGCTAACCTAGGATGCTTTGAAAGGGGCAATTCAGAAGCCACCTAGAGCCCCACCTATGACTCTTGCTAAAGGTGGCTGCCTGATGTGCTAGAAGAACCACGGGTTTGGGGTTCATGGCCAATCTGCAGGGTAGCTGGGTGACCTGGGGCATGTAACTTCGCCTCTCGGGGCCTGTGGACTTGAGCATATGTGGCTGTCCATCTTGCTCTCAGGTAAGGGATCTGCACACACCACACACACACATACACACCCATCTCCCAAGTGAGGAAGTCGGGTTTAAAAGGGAGCACCTACTTGTCCTGCTCACCTCTGCATCCCCAGCACCCAGCACAGGGCTTGGCAGAGAGTCAGCGCTCAATGCACGCACGGAGGATGAATCCATGAGATTAAACGGTATCTCACGCATCTCAGTTCTAAATTCTTTGGTCCTGTAAAAAGTAAAGGCTCCAGTAAACCCATCCTTTGTTTTGCTTATCTCATTTAGGAGGGTTTCTGACATGTCAGTATTGGGGCATCCCTAGGTTACTTTAAGTTGATTCACAGTCTGTTGAGGCTCACAGAGCGATGGAGATGGTTTCTTTTCCTTTGATTTCTCAGGTCTGAGTCACCTTTAACAAGAGACAGGAGAACAGGCAGGTTTGACTGCAATATTCCACCCGAAGTGAAGGAATAAACTTGACCGTGTTGCTCACTCTCACAGGCATCCACCGTGGATGATACAAGGAGCAGCACATTTCATCTCTTAGACATCTGAGATTAATCTTACCCTAAAACGAAATCCAGGGCAACAGCTGGCCAGTCCCCTTGACCACAGTACCACCTCTGGTTACTCCTGCCTGAGAAAGGCAGGGGTAGAAGGGCTGCAGTACTCACCCCTCCACCCAAATCCACAGGCCGTGGAGCAGAAGGGCTCTTAACAAGGGTCCGTGAGCTTGAATTGAAACTCAAAAAAAAAACCCCACATTATTCTTGAGGGATTGTTTTGGTGGGGACGCGATATATTTATTAAATAATACACAGTACAGTGTGGACTTAGGAAGGGGTCTGTGGTTTTTACCTGACTGGCAAAGGGGTCCATGGAACCAGAGAGGGTAAGGACCCCTGCCGTAGAGCCTTTGAAAGATGATGTGTTACTTCTCCTTTCTCATCCAGCACCACCCTCTGGCAGGCTCTCCCCCCGCGCTGGGATGACTTGAGTAAAGGACTCACGTGCTAATTAGGTTTGCAGCGTGCCCCCATCCTGCCCAAGTCCCCAGTCTCGGCAGCAGACACCACTCCAAGATGGCGGCACAGGACACAGAGGGAAGGGCTTAGTCCTCGGAGCGATACTTGATGGAGGTCCTGCCCCCAGCGCCCACGCCCGCAGGGGCATTCGCTGCCCGGTGGTGAGGGAGACACTGTGTGCATATCCGCTTGAGGTGACTTTGCTGAAGAAGCCAGTGTCCAAATGTCCTAAAGTCAACCACCTCATGCCAACACCTTCTCAGTGTGAGTTCCGGATCAGCCTCTAGCAAGAACTCCTGCTACTTCTCTTGTTTTGGAGCCAAGCTTCAAATCCTGCCAGGATCCTCCTCACGCTCTCCTACCTTTCCAAGGGCCTGCTGCCGCTCTGCCCCCCCAAGCCCCACTTCCCATTCCCACGGCAGAATAGACCCATCGCTGGCATCACTGGCCAGGGTGAAAACTTTTTCTCACTGTCTTGAAAAAACAACAACAAAAACCCCACAACTAACACAAAAGGCCTCTTGTTAAAGGTCACTCAGAGCTGGGAAATGTTAGGTAAATAAACCATCTTCATCACAGCAAAAACCCCACAACTAATACTCCCATCACTCCAGTATCTGGGAAATTAGAAGTGAGACTCAGCGTTTGCCTCAACAAGCCAGACAGACATCCACTGCTTTCCAAGACAGGCACTTCCATGGGGATGGTGTGGCCCGTGGTATGGAAAAATACTCTGGATTAAGTTAAAAGACCCGGATTCTAGTTCCACTAACTACCTTGAATCTAAGTCTGCGGACCTAAAATTCCTAGAGGAGGGCAGGAAGGGTTGAGGGAGAGAAAGCCAGCAGGAGGCAAGCGGGCTGACCCGGGATCCACCATTTCCTCGGCACCTCCTGGAGAGCACCTGCAGCCGGCAGTGATCCTGCTGCCCCTCGGAGGGGACCCTGCTGGACCATCCCCAGTGGTGCAGGTGGGAGCAGGTAGAAAGAAGAGGGAGAAAAGAGAACTAAATTTTGATTTTTAAAATATTATTCAATTGTAAAAAGGAATGGTGGCCTGATACATGCGACAACATAAATGAACCTTGAAGACATCATATTGAGTGAAATAAACCAGACCCAAAAGGGCTAATATTGTAGATCTCATTGACTTGAAATAATTAGAATAAGTAAACTCAGAGTCAAAATCTAGAATATAGGTTACCAGGGGATGGCATGGGGACAGAGAATGGGAAGTTTAGACTTAAAATGTCCAGGATTCCTATCTGGGACCATGAAAATGTTTTGGTGTGAGTGGTGGTGATGGTAGCACAACACTGTGAACATAATTAATAGGACAGAAATATGTACCTGAATATGATTAAATGGGGGAAATGTTAGATTGTATACATAGTAACAGAATAAAATTTTTTAAAACAGAATCCATGGAACTACACTATACAAACTGTAAACCCTATGTCAAACCATGGACTATAGTTAATAGCGTAGTTATAAAAATGTGTTGCCATCAATTGTAACAAATGTTTCGCACCGAAGCAAGGTGTTAATAATAGGGTGGTATATGGGACTCCTGTACTTTATGCATGATTGTTCTGTAAACCCACAACTTCTCTAATAAAGAAAAGAAGCTTGGATTTTTTTTTTCTTATGAAAGAAACCAGAGTTATGCAAATAAATCTAGCTGGTCTGAATCACTCCCTTCACTACATACCACTGTTAAGAGTCAGTTGGTGAATTCCATTGATAAGAGAGGATTTCCCTACTCAAATATCAAAGGTCTCGCATACACACACACCAAAAAGAAAGAGAGCGAGCACGTGTGGGCGAGAGAGAACCACCTTTATAAAACCCAGTCCAGAGACATTCAGAGCTACCTCAGAAAAGCAGCACTCGGGCCTCCAGAACTCCCGCACTGGTGGGAGAGGTTCTGGGCTGTTTCCAGGACGCAGCTCCCAGCCTCCGGCAGCCTCGGGGATCCCCAGCCCTGAGGAATCCTCCGCTGCCAGCTCCTTGCCCAAGCCAGACTGCCAGGCGAGAAGAGGCAAAGCCACGCGGAAAGGAGGCGGCACTCGGGCAGCGAAGGCCCCAAAGGGGCCTTCCCCAGCCCTAACCCAGCGTTCATATTTTCTCCAAGAGGAAAAAAAGGGAAATGAACTTGCCCAGCCTCAGCGCCCTTCCCCGATGGGTGGCCAGGGAGCCTGGCCTTTCAATTCTCCATCAGTCGGCCTGAACGAAAGGATGAATTAAGTGCCATATAGGAACCAGCGTTATACAGGGCGCCTTGAAAACACACACAAAAGCAATCCCTGCCCTCATAAAGGTTCCAATTTTAGGGAGCAAGAATAAAATACTAACACCCCCGAGGCAGTGTGAATTAAGGTTGATCCCCTTCCTCAAATCCCAGAGTGAGTGAGGTTTCCTCAAAGGGGAACAAATGGGTTGGAGCCCCAGAAGTCGCCAGGCCGGCTGAGCCCAGGGCGATGAGATGCAGAGCAAGTACTGGTGGGGCCAGGCCGCCTCTTTCTTGCCCAAAACCCAGCCCGGGAGCACATGGTGCAGCCAGACGGCAGCTGTGCAGGGGCAGGAAGGGTCTGACACAGACAGCGACGGGCGCGCCGCTTTCCTACGAGCTGTCACCCAAGTTCCTAGCTTCCCCATTTCTGCTCCTGACTTGAGACTTGAGGCAGAAGTTCCCAGGCCATTCTGCCCACGGTGAGGCCATGCAGTGGGGATTACCGAGTCACCTCTGAGCCGGGCAGAACAGGAAGTGAGCAAGTCGCTTCGAGAAAGATCTGCTCAGGGAAGGCTCTCTGGGCACGGCTGAGCCACACCTGCAAAGGGCAACAGATAACTTAGAATCTAAGGGGCAGGTGGCCCTTCTCACCACCTCATTTTCTGACTTAATTGAACCAAGGTACAGAAAGAGAGGCAGGGATTGAAAAGCTAGCCTTGTGGCTATAAGCCTGCTATTACTCATGCCACAGCAGTGCATTCTGAGATGTTTTCCCACGTCTGTAAATCTTTTCATATCATCCTACACGCTCACTGTCACCTCTCTTTACCCCAGCACACAAAAAGGATGTGCTTATTCCATTGTATTTAGGTTTTTGTTTTACTATTAAACACTCCTGTTATTATAACACAGGTTTTGCTGGAAAGTCCAAAAAGACTTGGCTCTCTGCTGGCTCGCAGGGAATCTGGGTTCTGCTCCTTCAAAACCTTTGTTCTCCAGATGTCCGTGGAAAGTTATGAACGGCTTTCCCTCCGAGCAGTGAGGGAGGCAAGAAAGGCCACTCACTGTATTTCTCAGCTTCCAAGAAGTTGTCACTGGGAAGGGAGCCCAGAGGGAGGAGGCCTCTTTGGAGACAGGATCGTAACTCTCAGTCATCCGAGGTGGAGAGGTGGTCAGGGAGCATATGACAGAGCAGAGAACTAAGTTCAAGAGAGACACAGGCAGGGCATCTGGGGAGGGAGCGATGCAGCATCCATGCAGTTGGGGGTGCAGGGTTCCCTGCAGTCAGATATGGCTGGAAAAAGTCTAAGATTTCTCATGGACATCAAGCTGAGCATGAGCCATCAACAAAGTCCTGGTGTTTTTTTGCTTGTCTTTTAAAAAGCAAGCAAGATACCCGAAGTAGAGATATATGAGTAAGGAATAGGAAAACACTGAGAAAACGTTTTCCAGGAAATGGAAAACACCAAGTGATAAGACCAGTGTTTGGGTAAAGGACTGGGGAAGCCGGAAGTTTCTAAAGAGAGGTATGGAAATAATAAATGGGTTAAAAGACAATAGATCTATGAGTTCAAGTTCAGCTCAACAGATTATTCAAAAAGGATCAGTGGCAGGGGGTGGAGCAAAGAACTTTAAAACATGAGAGACTGCTATCCAAAGCTAGTGATGAGATCTTTGTCTTTTCTGGATTGAAGAGGAAATGGGTTTAAACTGAAGCATAAGGGATTTAAGATAGACAAAAGGAAGGATTTCCTGCTCTTGAGAGATGTCTTTAAAAATAGAACCAGTGTGGCCAAAGAGGGTGGGCTGGGCAATTCTTAGGACCCGTGTGCCCCTGAGAGGGTACAGGTTCTACCACCATTCCCCTGAGCTCTATCTACCCCATATGTCCAATGACCTGAAAAAGAAAGCCAACCTGTTGGACATGCATGCTGTGCAAACCTCAGAATTACGACACTTTGGGAACCCCCACAGGAAAGATGACGGAAAGGCCTGCCTGAAACAGGGCAGAAGAAACAGGGAAAGGAATGGAACCAGACGAAAGGACAAAGCAACACGGCCATCCTCTGCAACAGCACAAGGCGCTGGATGTTTGCTGTCAGGGTTTACCATGGGATGCCCAGGTCAGGGCTGCTGCCAAGAGCTCCAGGCTCCCATCAGCAAAGCTCCAGTTCTGGAAAGTCCTCCAGCCAACATACATCACGCATGGAGATCAGGACAGGGGTCTGGGAAGGCACAGGAAGGCCTCCCCTGGTTTTACTGGACACGGGGAGGCTGTGAGAGCCTGAAGCCCAGAGCTCTGGGCCAGATTCTATCACTGCCCAGTGATGGCCTTTGGTGAGCTGCTCCCTCTCAAACCTCAACCTTCGTCATCTACAGAGTGAGAGGGCAAACGATAGGACTGCATGACTCCATGTCGACACAGAAGATGCCCAATTAATAAATACTTACCAGACCAGTATTCTCATCCCCCTTGCACAAAGGAAAATGTCTGTTTCAAGGAACTACTGATTCTTCTGTGATGCCTCAGACACTCGTGTCCATTAGAGGAACAAGAGCCTTGTCCTAAAAGGCAATTTTAGGCGAAGAGGGAAATTCTTTAAAAACACCTTAAAATCATCACTGGGATTGGCTATCTTAGTATGAGAAAAGATGAAGTTTTATAAAGGCCCAGTTCTCTGTCCAGACTTCCTCCAACAAGGCTGGGCCTGAAATCATTTTGTTCCACAACCCCTGCGCAGGACCCACACTGCAAGAGGCACCGAGGACAAAGGAGGCACTGGTTAGACCTCCACCAAGTGTGAGACAGCCTGTCATGAGGGGGAGCCAAAGAATTGTCACTACTTATTGGTACTTATTTGCTTTAACTGTCTATGTTAGAACAGGTTTACGATTTTCTGTGTATGCTGGCCTTCCAACTTACCTGAATTTTAATATGCTTACTTGGGTAGAGAGTGAAGAGGCAGGCCCAGCCAGAAATTGCACACGGGAGGGCATCCCACATGAGAATACCAGTTTCTCGCATACAAGGACATGGCGGGGACAAGGCAAGAATCACAGCGCTAGAGCTGAGAACCACCACTCACCAGACGGGGTGAGAGATGACGCACAAACTCATCCGAGAGTGTCAAGGAAGTGAGACTTTTAAAAGCGACATCATTTGAGGCTTCCCCTTAAAAGTCCATCCAGAACCAAAATGTAAGAGGGGACGCCATGCAGTGTCCTTGGGTGGGGTGGGGGACAACCTAAGGACCCATTACTATTCAAGTTCAAGTCAAGCTGGATGAGCCCCATCAATAGGCTGCTTGCTGCTCAATGGGCAAAGATGAAGCTGCAGCAATTCGTAACGCTGCTTGTTTCTGACATTCTGTCATTCAGATTAGGACCTGAAGCCACAGAAGGCACCAAATCTGTCTCCCTACAACCCACAGCAAAAGGAGAGTTCGTTCTTTAAAAAACAGTCATGACATGCATCTCTTGGCCCTTGATGGAAAATGAAAGGAAGTAGAATTTTCAATCCAGGAACAAGCAGTAAAAAAAGGAGTCTCAGGTAGGTAATACCAAGACAAAAGTTTCTTTTCTCCCAAGTTCACCGAGGGCCCTGCAGAAAAGAAGTAGGTAGGAAAGTGGGGCGAGAAAAGGAACCTCAGTACACGGGGCATCAACATTTTTAAAGCACTTTGCGGTCTTTTTCATTCATAGCCTCCATATTAAGACATAAAAACACAAAACATGACACCTGTCAGGTGCTGTGCCCTAAACTATCTCCAGGCAGCTGAAAGTCAGTATATCATCAGACTTTTAATGACTTGAAAGTTAAAGATTAAAACCACATCAGAATGCTTAATTTATGCAATTCCAAAAATATGTCTATAATCTGGGAGGAGAGATGTGCGTGGAGCATTGTAGAAGAAAGATGACCGCGTCCCCACCACTGAGAAAAAACAAGGTCCTCGCTTGCTGTCTTCCCTTTCTTCCATCCCTCGGAGGGAAATTCCTCCTGAAATCCTGCTTCGCAACTGCAGTAAGTTAACCGCTCAAGAGAGTGAGGTTGGAACCACTGGAATCCTCTGCAGACTTCTGAGGTCAGTTTGGTTCTGACATGGGAGGCTGGGACAGCCACTAGCACAGCATTCACGTGGCATGGGACGTGCTTACTCAGACAGGGCTCCAGCTCACGTCCTGCATTCGCCAGGACTGCTCCAATGACAATAAAAATCCGCTGAAAGCAGAGATGTTTTTCGTAGGGCACTGCCACTTGCCAATCTCTACCTTAGGAATTCATGGCTATGCTTGGCTAACTCTCTCTTGACAAGGGGCATAAAAGCTTACACCTACTAATTCTCCCCTCTCTCTGGCCTGAGAATGATATAATTGGTAAGCAATTATTGTACCTCCTTCAAATAACTCAGCTTACGTTTTCAGCGATGGCTCTACACATATATGTGCAAATGTGGGTATGATGCAGTATGATGGCTTCTTTTTTCCAGAAATTGAAAAATCCGGAAAGCCAAAGATAACGTAATAGACCTTGAATGGTCGGTCTGTCATGTGGGTAGGAGCCAAAAAAAAAAAAAAACCAAGACACCACCAACTTGCAAAATGATGTATGCAGAAGGATTAAAAATTTCCTCAAAAGTTCCCAGGCAAATGGGTGTCTCTTTAATTTTCACCCCTACAATAAACTCTTCTGCAGGTTTTGTTTATTTTGAGGAAACATTTCACTTTTTTTTTTCCCAAGACATGAGGTGTGAATGATGCAAAACAGTATTTGGATATGTAAACTGCATTATTTGCATAATGCATTACTAATCAGTGAGTATAAATTCTAGAGTCTGCGGCACGGAAATCAAGTGCCACCGAATTTTTAAAAATCTAGATTATAAAAGTAAAGCGCATTTCGGTGGAACAACATACACAATTGCCGTCTGGTTTAAGGGGAAATTATCCCCACAGAGTTTCCTGAAGAATTTTAAATAGGTGGCTCCTGACGGATGAGGCTTTGCTCTGACTCAACATTATAAGGCCTAGAGGCCCTGCATGCAGAGGCAGCCACAGAAGCACTATGGGGAGTAAAGATAAATATGTCAGAAGGGAGAAGACGGCCCACCCCGTGCCTGTCTGCCCGCTGAACCTTGAGCAGGCAGATGGAGGGAGCAGGCTGCAGGGGCAGCCAGACATTCTGCTTACCCCACACACCAAGTCAAGTTGGTCACCATATCACAGCGGCCGGCACCCAACTACACATTTCTCCAGTCAGTTTCCATTGGTGTTTTCATGCAATTCTAGCCTGTTCTTTGCAGAAGAACACTGCCACGGATGTGAAGACGAGAGAGAGAAGAAAGAGTATTCCAGCCTCTGTGCATACCCTCTGTCAACCAAGCATGATAAGTTTGAGAAACTATTTGTCTGAAAAAACACTTCTTTAGGAAGGGTGGAAATGGGGATGAGAAGGAGGTGCTGCCAGGGGTCAGCGCCCCAGACAACGCACCTTCCCCGTCCCCAGATGGAGGCCTGTCAGGTCCCTAATCTTCCGAGAGTCACCTGCTGGCTCAGAAATCCCAAGCGCGCACACGCGAGTGCTCACACGCTCACACGCGCACACACACAAACACGGCAGTCCTTGAGGGTGCCAGGTTACATTTCTACAACAGCTGCTCCTATTGTCTACTGCCAGTGAAGCCAAACCAGCCTAAATTTTAATTTAATCTGCAGTAAACCCAAGTGTCAGGCACTTAGATGGCAGCTAAAAGCGCCACTCTCAGATAACTGAGTGACACTTGCTAATAATAGCCTCTGCCCAAAGCGAGCAGGGGCAGACATTTTGTGAAACCAGAGGGACCCGTGCCTGCGAACGGCTGGGAGAGGCTGCTCTTGCTCTCAGTGTCCCGGCAGCCGGCACGGCCCAGGTTCCTGTGCCATTGGCTGGGCTGAGACTACAGGTGACCTCTCTTTCGAGCTACCCAGCAATAGTCCCAGCTTCTGCTGAACAGGAAAACAAAATGTCCCTTTGCAGCTCTGCAATCACTGCACCATTCCCTTTTCATCTTCAGAGGCCGTACCGGGGCCTCCCTTGTTTGGGGGTAGCTTAACCCTTGCCTGCCCTTCTTTTCTCCTTCTCCCTCAGCATGTGTTCGGCATCCTCTCGGGCACACCAGCTTTCTCTAATAACCAGGACTCAAATGGCCAAAGGACGGCCCAAGAGCCTTACCTTCATCACCCCCAGCAAGTGAGTGATTCCCATCTGATTCCACCTCACTCCCACCCAGAGAAAAAGGAGGGTGATGGGGGCTCAAGCTCAAATTCAAACTCTACCTCCAACTACTCCTCTTGTACTGAAAAAAAAAACAACGGTCTCTTTCCTTCCAAGAAAATGGGGAACAGTGCACAGCACAGACTCTAAGGCAACCCTCAGATATCTCCCTTCCAGATACAAGATGGGAGTTTACAGGTACTTCCTTCCCACGGAATACTTGACCCCTGGCTACGTCTAGCAGAACCTTAGCTGAAAAACAATACCCCGCTCAACAAGGCCATTTTGCTCTCTACTGGTCAGAGCATACCCTTAAAAAACCTCACACTATACAAAAGTAAAGAGAATGATATAAATGAACCCCTAAGTATGCCTCATGTACCTTCCACCATTAGCAACTTGTGGCCAGTCTTGTTTCATCGATAATCCTATCGCCTTCCCTGCCACTGGGTTATTTAGGTTGATTCCAGAAATCATTTCGTATCATATCATATCATATTTCAGTAAGTATTGTTAAAAGATAAGGATTCTTTTACTAAGCACAACCGCAAAACCATTATTATACCTTAAAAAAAAAAGTGACAACAATTCCTTATCGTCAAATAGAGGAGTTTCTCTAAACATCTGGAACATGCTTCAGAGGATTCCCTTCCACTGAGGTTCAGAAATGAAGCTGCCAAGAAAAGCATTTGGAGAATCAGACTCTCTAAAGAAGGGCCACGAAGCTTGTTCAGAGCCAGCTTAAGCTTCAGCCCAAGCCCCTGCCCCCCGCAGACCCCGGCACCTTTAGGGGCAGAATGCACCTTCCGTGAGTCCTCTGTGACATCCCCACCCCCTCTGCTCCCCCAGGCCCCGAGACCTCCTCCCCGTCCACTATGCATCCCATCACCACATCAGACAGTCAGGGGCACTCCCAGTGTTCAGAACTGGAATTTATTTTTCTTCAAAGAAAGTATTCTCCTGGACAGTTCTACACAGAATTCATTCACAGAGCATGTCTTGGACATACAGCTGACTAGATATGTCAGTTATGTTCCAAATAGGTTTTCACAGGTCAAGGTTCTGCAGGCAAGAGCAAATACTATTTTTAGACAGGATAAGGTCACAGTGCTTTTAGAGACAGTGAGGTCTACAATAAAACCTATTGATCAGCTCTGGAACTAGAGCTCCAGAGAGACGCGGAGATTGAAACAAAAATTGCCTGGCTCTTTTCTCAGTAGACTCAATGGATAAAAGCTTCTTGGACTTAATATCTTTCAGGATATAAAATAAGTAAGAAATAACTGCGTACAGACTACTGAAGTCCATTTAACCGGATGCAGAGGCGGGTCACAGGGAATATACTCATGGCAAAACTCTAAAGAAGGCAACAAGTGTTGCAGCCACTGAGAGAGACTAAGGATGAGCCTTCCCAGCACCATGAAGGCAAAAGGCACCGTCCACCGTCCGTGATTTCTGCTTGGGACTATCATCTGGAAAGTTGCAACTTGTGCCCCTCAATGCAGGACTATGTGAATAACAGACCTTCAGAGACAAACTGCATGAAAACACATTTCTCCAAGTCAGAATTTGGTGAAAACAGGTATTTATATGGACGATTAAAAAAAACTTCTAGGGAAGCGGCTGTGGCTGAAGCAATTGAGCTCCTGTTTACTGGGTTCAATCCCCAGGACCTCCTGGTAAAAAAAAAAAAAAGAAAAAGGCACCCCGGACCTGCACAGCACGGAGAGGTGCAGGCCCCCGCACAGTGAAGCGATGCACCGAAAAGATGATGATGCAACCAGACAGGAAAAAATAAAATAAAAATGTTTTAAACTTCTATATTGACTTAATGGAATCAGGGCAAATTCTAAAGCTTTCCCTGCTATAAAAGTTTCTCAGTGTCCCTCTCCTTCCTTCTTTGTGTGTATACAGATATACAGATACACACACAGTGTGTGTTTATGTAGATATGCATATAATATGTAAACAGTGTGTATATACATATGCGTGTGTACATAGTATATATGTATTGTGTATGTGTATATACATACATGTGCATACCTACATATATACCTACATACTATAGGGTATGATGATAGTGTTGATGTTTGGAGATTTTTTTTTTCAAAAAGAGATAATAAGGCTTTTATAGGTGGACCACTCAAGACTTCAGTAAAGAAAAATCACTCATTGCCAGGAGAAACTTGAGAAATACATTTAGAAATGACACAATACCCACAGGAGTCCAGGCAAATGTATTGCCAAGGCACAGAAGCTACTGCAAAGTTACTTAACCAGCCCAAAGGTGTATGAATTTACCAAGGTTTTAGCAACAAACCCTAAATAATTTATTTAGGTCAAATAGGAGCTTTAAGCAAAGACATTAATGTAATGGACTAGCACATCTTAAACTTCAGCCAAAGATCTAAAACTGTGAAGTCAATTATGTCCCCATAAATACCTCTCCATTATCAGCGGTGCTTTATAGTTTTGAAGACTCAGGACCACAGGAACGAGTGTGAAAACTGTAGGGTATCTTCATTTATCATCTGCTGCCATCTCACAGCCCAGCTCACAAACAAAATATGCCATGGTAAACATAATCCATATATCACATTGTGACACAGCTGACCCCATTAGTGAGCCAAGACTGTCCTAGCGGCAGCGTCCTATCATATATTAACAAAACAACAGCTGATACATTTGCACAATACAATAAGGGGTGGAGAGAGAGAATATCGGGCTAGGAAATCCTAAACTTCATGTCTGCACACATATTTTGTCATCTCTCTCTTTGGCATGAATGTTATCATCCTTTCTCCTCAGGTAATAACCAAAGGGGTATGTAGAGTCACCCATTCATTCTGTCCGTTATCTTGTTTGGGTTGGATTATGAGTAAACTTCTTCCCCTCTCTCTCTTCTTTTTTTGCCAGAAGGGCAGCGTGCAAAATCTGAAATAGCTTGTTTTCAATGTTCTAATGGAGCACTCCAAATAAAAATCCCCAAAACATTATGAATTAAAGAGGCAGTAATTTAAATAAATCACTTTTTTATTGATGCTATAGGGATCAAGATTGCTTATGTCTTAGAAAGAACTGGTTCATTCCTGCCGCCTTCCCCCCTCCTTGTTCTCATGGAATAAAAGAAAGTTTTAAATAATCATTCCCCAATAGATAACTTTGAAAATGCTCTTTCTCAGCCAGTGTCTATTAAACATCATTTGATATCGAATTTAATGCCACATGTAAATGGTATTTGCAGGGCAGGGTGGAAAACAGAAACATCCGTGTTAGAAGTCAACAGTAAATATCACGTTTGGAAAAGGGATTGAGAAGGTCACATGTCCCAGAGTAGGCCACATGCTTTTACCTACATGATGAATCAAAAAAAGAACATTTTCCCCTCAACTTATGCTGTCTTCAAGAGCAACAGAGGGAGAATTCTTCCCAAACATGTTGCATCCGATGCCTTTAACAAGCAAGAATCGCTAACTCCAAGAACTCAGCATACGCAGGCAACGTCCATGTGGAGAAATCAGCTTTTGAGGGAAGGAAAGAGGAAAATATCACTGAAATCAGTCAGTTCACTGAATTTAAAATACCTGTTTGTTTGACTCCAACCGATCTCTTTTTCAAACCTATTTTTATTTTGACATAGCTACAGTTGTCTCCCAAAAAGCAAGCTTGTAGAAAACACAGATTATACTCTGGATTTTATTTTTTAAAAGGGGGTTGAGGGTGACTTGCAGCAATTAAAAGATGGAGGAATCTCATAAGGATGGAAACGTGTGAATTATCCCCGTTCCACTATACTGCAGTTCAAAAAGTCACTCTTAAGCTTCCGGCTGAGAGGTCATGAGCCCAAGCCCTCATCTCCACCACAGCTTGCTATGGCAATTCAAAGATACCCCGCACTGTGCAGGTGAAGCCCATTCAGCAACTAGACTCCAAAAGGAGCAGGGAATAGAGCAAGGAGGGAATCTGCCTGTGGGGTTCATAGCACCCATACACTATGGGAGCTTAGAGATCTACTGGGCCCAAACTACTTATTTTACAGACAAGGAAACTAAAATGCCAAGAGTCAAAAGAACCCCAGATCCACAGCAGGATGCCATCAGCATCTACACCTAGGCACAATGGTTCCCAGACCACTGTCTTTGTGTTAGCATTAAACGTCAAAATTCTGTTCCTTAAATCATTCTAGAAAAAATCTGTAATGCCCAGAAGGTCTCAGTTGCCCCCAAACCAGTCTAGGTAATTTTTCCATTGTCTTCATGGAAGGGTAAATGTCTAGTTCTAAGCCTTTACTAGCTTTTACTGTATCTTTTTTTTTTCACTGTGATGTTTCATAATTGAAAATAGTTTATGCTAATGCTCTCAATGGAAGTATCTTCTTATTACAGGCAGAGACTCTTATTTTCTAGTAGAGAATGACAGCAAGGCTGGAAAATGGCGCAGGTGTTTCTAAACCCGGTAGTTCTTTTTATGACAATTATCTGAGATCCTAGGTACAAAAAGGTATGGTTTTTCCTGCCCTTAACTTCTGCAAACTCAGAATCTGGTGAAAATCCCCTATTTCAGAATGAAACATTCTAGCTGAAGTGATTGGTTAGTTATATTTCGCTGTTTCTTCCCCAAAAGATTTTTAAATAGTTTTCATGTTTAAAAGGATCCCAACCTCGGACTGTGCCAATGCCAAAGTCTCTATACATCTAATCAATAAATAAATAAGACAAACAAAGCAGCATATGTTTATCCTTTACCATTTGGGAAGTGTACATTAATTAACGCAGATTGTCTCCTACATATCACCCCCCGCCCCCCTCCCCGCCCGGTCGCAGACAGCAGTGCTCAAAAGGGCCCGCAAAATAAAAATGTATGGGATAATTAAATGGATATTTATAATTAGACCTTAATAATTTGCATCAGGGACAAATGAGCTCTGATTTTAATCTGCAGTGCATTTAGATTAGCCCGAAGATAGTGTAATTTGATGGTTTATAGGCCTCCTCTCGGATTATGAAACAATACCAGGTCTTCAAAGGCAGCGCATCCGTGTCAGGCGTGTGTTAAAGAAGAAGATGCAATGAAAATGTTTGACAACGTGAAAGCAGCCATAAATTACATGACAACTGTGTAAAAGTCATGATGAAACAAATAAAGGGCTGACCTATAATGCATCTGATTCATTGTGACACACACAACTCCCTGCACTAATCTCTGCCCAGCCAACGCATTCTTAAGCGGGGAACTACTTAGCACTAGGAACGTTGTAAATTATCACTAGTCAACAGCATTGATTTTTAGTGGACATTTCAATCAGGTTGAAGTAGAAATACTACCCAGCTCATCCAACAGCCTCTTAACCAGATCGCTGCCCCTGTGCGGTCTCCTCAGTTATGGCTTTGTTAAATTTCCATTGCTCTCACCATTCGATATTTATTGTAGCATTGCCACATCCAGGCACTTGGCCTGAAGGGTCACCAGCCTTCCTCTTGGGACATTAAATTTGTGCTTACCTTAAGGAAGGCAGAACCAAAAA
Organism: Dasypus novemcinctus; assembly: GCF_030445035.2. Taxonomy (NCBI): domain Eukaryota; kingdom Metazoa; phylum Chordata; class Mammalia; order Cingulata; family Dasypodidae; genus Dasypus; species Dasypus novemcinctus. The sequence goes on from NC_080689.1 coordinate 49,553,010, forward strand.
AGAAAAAGAAACAAAAGGCCATCATCGGAGATCTGGCCTGATTTTCAAGGGAATGGAAGGGAAATTGGGGGGAAAAAAGAACAGGGGCTCTAAAACTACGGTATTCTTATTATTATTTCAACTTTTCAATCTAAGCATCCAGGCAAACAAAACTAAGAGCTTCTCTTCTGAGGTGGCCAGAGAACACCACTTGACTCCTAAGCAAGGGGCAGATGGAGGCAACAAGGAGGGCTGGGTGAAGAGGTGAGGGGAGAGGAGGCCAGGACTTGGGTGAAATCCAGCACAGACAGACATGCAAGTCCCAGGGCAGAGTATGAATGAGTCTCAAGTGGAAGATTTGGAGTTCTTTATCCGCCTGTATTCTCAGAGGCCACCCTCCAGCCCCACCTCCGACCTAGATCCAGGTCAAGGGCCTCCTTGCCGAGCAGGAGCTAAACAACTTCCCTGGTTCAAGCAGAAGGCCTTACCAAGCCAGCGGAGGCCAACACTTCCGCTCCCCCAAGGGGCCTCTGCACACAGTAGGCGCTTCATAACCACCAAACGGTTCTAGTCTGTATAAATGGAGCTCTGTGGTGGCCCAGCCAGTTCAAAAGGATAGGTGATTCAAGGAAAAAACTGACATTTGGTTTTGGAACACATTATGCAATCCCCCTGCAAAGGTCTTGCTTCAGCAAATATTAATGGTGTCAGAGAGGCCCGCGGAGTGACTGGGGGAGGCCGCCATGCAGTTAAAAACTTGCCTCAGGGAAAGCCACATGTGGAGCGTACGGAGTTGTTGCCTGTAGTTTCCATTCAAAAATTCCCTCAAGTCTCCTAGCACGCTTTTCCAGACTTGCCTTACCACAACTCCTCTCCGTCCAGAAACGTAAACCTCCTTCCATCCCCCAGCACCCACCATTCCCAACACTCCCTTCACACAGGCAGAGAGATGCACACACGCACTCCCGCGCTCTCAGCGTAATTCTGATTCTCCCCACCCTTCAAAGGTGTGGTCAGTGAAGTGAAAGTCCAGGAGCGGAAAGAACAGAACTGCCGCGAGCCAGAGCTTTCCTAACCCTTAGAAGTCCTTGCGTGGTTTCTTGGTCGGCCTACTGCTTGTCCATAACCAAGTCACACAGGTAGTAAAACGTCCTCCCTCTTCTTCCCACACTCACTCTAGACATAAGGGGAACTGACTGACTATTCGCAAAGCAGGATTCACTACATTGCAAATCTTTCCAACAGCTTCAAGGCTCCTGTAATAGGCCCAGGAGAGCCACCCAGGGACCGGATGGGAACATTCCTCTCTTTCCCAGAAGATCGAAACACCTGACCACGGAACCCATGCGAGGGTCAACTGTCCAGCACCAGCTGGTGCCCACCCCCACTGCAAAAAGCTGCACATCTTTTTGCAGAGGGTAACGGTTGGAAGCCAAAGGATTGACTTATTAACTACCGACCCCTCGGGGAAGTTATTTAACCCTTGTTGAGCCCCAATTTCCTCCTCTATCAAATGGGGTTAATAACAGTACTTCCCTTCTGGGGATGTTATGGGAAGGAGCACCAGAACGCATCAGACATATGACAACAATGATCACCACTCTCAGAGCGCCTCCTGCATGCTATGGAATTTATGAGCTTTCTCTCATTCACTCCTGCACTAACAATATCAGGTAGGCACGCTAAGGCTAAGTCGTCTCCATTCACAGGTGAGGGAACTGATGCAGTGACTCTCCCAACTGGTCAGCGGTAGAGCACGAATCTGAACTGAGAGTTAACTACACCCCACACACAGGCACACTCTCCTCACAATGCACAGCGTGGACCTGTGGAGAGAAAGGGGAGCCCCAGCCATGCGGGGAGCTGCCAGCATGGGGCCCTCCTCGCCCCACCTCACCAGGTCTGCCGTGGTTACCGAACTGACCCACCCAAGGACCGCCCCCCATCGCCTCAGCCCACCCCCAGGCAGAAAGGCTCTGAGCTCTTTAGAGACCCCCTCCCATTCCCTTTTCATCCCAGCCTGTTCCCTCACAACCCAATGGAGAACTATGGTGAGAACTCAGTTCCCCAAGGAGAACAAAGCCCCAAGCCTTGAGTGAGAATCCTAACAGCAGTAAGTGCTTTCAGTAAGTGCCCAGCACTGAAACAAACACCCCACCCCACCCCATGTGTTCTCATTTCATGCTTGCAGTGCTCACAAGGAGGAGTCTGTGACTCCCCCCACTTTTCAGGGGAGGAGACTGGTGCTGAGAGAAATGAAGAAGCCTGCCCAAGGTCACACAACAAAAAAACGGCAGCACCTCTTCACCCTCGTCTAAACCATTTTATTTCATGTAATCACAGAGGCTGAAGATGAGAGAAAAGAAGAGTTATAACTAATTTTTAACAATCAATTTATGTCCCCTCTTTCAGCCCCTCTTCCCTTTCTCACAACAGCAGGCGACAAAGGCCTGGGGTGGGAGGGGAGAATGTCTATCTTTCTGCTTAGTTTGGTTGGTCCTCTGTGAGGTGAGCCCAGCAGTCCCCCAAATTTCCCAGTTTCTCTTTACCTCTAGAAGAGGGGAACCCTCTTCATGTGTGAGCCTTCAGCCTGGGGAAGGAACCGTTATTTTACGTAGTGTATAAGGGTGCCCACGTTGGTGCCTTTTCAAATCTATGGTTGGGAAAAAAAAACACTTTTTCTTGTATGAACTACATTTCGGACAGGACCCCGCTCCTCCAATGCCCTCTCGGTGGACTTCTGCGAACCAGCTCTAGCCCCAGCAGCCCGTCTGGTGGGAATCAGAACATGCCTCCTGCCAGTAAGCCACAGGGAAAGTGGATTGCCTCGCTACTTGTGGCAGGAGGGCAGAACTGCACATGAAGAGAGCTAAAAACGTCAGGAAGTTCCTGGGCTGACGACTCCAGCTCACCAACACTCATAAGGGAATGCATAATGTCACAGAAAACTAAAAAACACAGAAACAGATCAAAGAAGATATTATCAAGCACAAAACAAGCCCAAACACGTGGGCTCGCCATCCATCTGCCCTGCGCGGGAAACGCTTCCCTCCCAACAAGGGCGCCTCTTCCCGGGGCCTTTCCTGACCATTGGCCTTCTCAACCACCAACAGATGAATTCACAGCTCCTTTCCAACCAGAACTTAACTTCAGCATTAAAACCCGCCAAAAGGCCGCTTCCGCCTCTCCCACCTGCACGCGCAGGCCCGCCCGCCAGGCCCCGCCCCGGCCGCGCGCTCGGCCCCCGCTGCACACGCTCGCACACGCCGGTCCACGCAGCACACCGACCCCTTCCGATGCCCGGCCCTCGGGTTACTGGCGTTATCGCAGCTCTTTTCTTTTTTCCCCCCACTGGCAAGCCAGGAGAGATGATAGAACCCGGGTGTGTAGCCAAAAGACTGGCCTCAACTGGTTCAGAAGGGAAAAAATTGAGCTGTCTTTTTTCTTTCTTTTCCTTTTTTTTTTTTTGCCTTTAGCCAAAAGACCTAGGAGCATTTGATGTACAGTCAGCAGGTATTTTGAAAAGAAAGAAAGAAAAAGGAAAGAAAAAAAAAAGAAACCACTGAAAAGGCTTGGCTGCACTGGGGCCCTGCCACGCTCGCATCTGAAGCCTGGCCCCCGGCCAAGTTCATCTGTTAATGGACAGCCACGGCCAGGGCCGCCCCTCCCCCACCGCCCCTGCCCCTCCCGAGCCTTCTCTGTTCTCCTACCTCTTTCGAGCTCCTAAAAACTAGACATCGATTATGTCTGCGCTTTTCCCTTTCTATTCAAGATAAACAAAGTGCTTCAAGTTCAGGGCACACCCTGGGACCCTTGACAAAACAATCTATCATTCTGTCTGCTAAACCAGTCTGGCTACACCGCAGCCGTGGAGAGCAACGCTCCCAAAGCACAATTTTCCCTTTGTGCTCCTTCCCTCTTGCCACTAACCTCTTTTCTTTACTACCTTCTCCGGAGCAGATGGACTTGACCACTTTGCTTAAGCCCCTCCTGGCAACCTCAGAAATTAAAGAAAAGAGGGGAACTCACGGCTGCCCCTTCCTGCCCAGGTTTTCGTCCTCTCCCTTGGTTGTCCCCCACTGGCCCCCACACTCGTACACAAATCCCGTTAGACCCACACAATCCTTTCCACCCGCTCACCACTTACACTCGCTGAGAAAATAAATTAAATGCAGGGACTGCCCCCTCCTTTGCTCCCTGCAAGAATATTTTAAGTGAGTTTTGTTTTAAATCACATCCATTAATTTATCCTGACTTGCAATTAAATGCAGTACACTTTTTACAACCGGTACGGAATGTATTAATTATAACTACAAATGGTCAAATGAGAGCAGAGTCCCTCCTAAAAATATTAATAAAATACGTAATAAATAATATTAATGAAACAAAAATAGATTCATAAGCAATTGCCTTGGCCAGGACTTTTTATTATTTCACGCAAGGGGGAATCCAGCCAGTGAAACTTGCTACACACACTTCGGCCCAACTCTAACCAACCACCACCATTAAACTCTGAAGAGTGATTTTGTGGGGTTCCGGGCAGCATCGGCCTGGCCCCGGGGGTCCCGTGCAGATAGACACCACCCCAAGAAGCTGATGGCCACAGCGCACGTGCCAGGGTCCAGCTTTCCCCCAACGCAGGGAGGAAAACAGTTACCCACAGGCTGCTTCCCCTTCCTAAGCCAGCCTGGGCTGTTCATTTCAGTGTCCACTCCGCCCTTCAAAGGACAAATGAAATCCCCTAGACACAGTGGGAAAGGAGCCCAGCTCAACCATGGGCTCAGGGTGCCGGCTCCATCAGCATCTGTGTCCACGGCTCCAGTCCCGTATGCTGCACGAGAGCCCATCTGCCTTTGTTTCCTGCCATGGAGCCAGGTCCCTTCTAACCTGTCTCCACAGCCTCTCGTTTCACCCCCAGCTCTCCCTGCTCCCCCGCCCCTCACCCGCCCAAATCCAACACACCCACCACACAATCGAATCTAATTAAGATCAGGAAGAGATTTGCATTTTCTTTTCACTGTACCCCCAGTAATCACAGAAGTTCTTCAAATTTTGAGAATTTGGTTCCTCTGCTAATTATTTCCCTCATTTTGCATTTCAAGGCACAAAGACAGTCTATCTCACTGGTGGTCTATTAATAGTTTGAAGTTTTGAGCATCAGAAGGTGATTTTTTTTTTCTTTTTCTTTTAAAACTATTCTGTCATTTCCAGTTTTGAACTGGAAATTTCTGTTGGTGGTGGTGGTAATGTTTTTTCGAAAAGCCAGCTTAGTTGTGCCATTCTGGGTATTTTGTTTGGTCTCCCCTTTATAATAGTTACTCTCTGCTTAGCTTACTGATTTACAGAAGCTTGGTATGTGAATGGCAGAAAAGGGGAGAGAGAGAGAGATAGAAAGAGAGAGAGAGAGAGAGAGACAGAGAGAGAGGAACAAAAGGAAAGAAAGAGAGAGAGAGAAAGAGAGAGGAACAAAAGGAAAGAAAGAAAGAAAGAGAGAGAAGAGGGAAAGAAAAAGGAAAAAAGAAAATTCCTTGGCATAAGTATATGTTTGCTGATCAAATTTCAGATCATGTGTTGTTCATTATTATGACTTTACTTGAAAAACAGTTTGCCACAGTGAGATGGATTTGCTTTATATGCTTTCCGCCCCTCCACTCCCTTTAAGTACTTTGAAAAACAGTACAATTTTTTAAGGTACATTTAAAGCATGAACTGGTTCGGATTAAAACAATGTTTCAATGTCCGTAAATTCCCTCAAAATACATTTTCAGAAGACTTATGCAAAGCCACACATGATTTTTAGGGAGCTAATGAGATTGTCCCACCAACAAAATTTAATGGTGATTTAGGAAATTCTAATACTTCTCATTTACTTCTTGTGGAATTATTTGTGTACTTGACATTTATACAGTTTCTCCATTATATAACAATCTACTCTAGGTACACCAGATTACGCCAATCTATTAGAATGAAATTTGTACTCCATATAAGCAGAAGTTTCCAGCCGGTTTTGACTTACCATTATGTTTCAATGTAAAGTGTTATTCTAGCTGAGGATAAAGCACAGCTACTCCATGCTCACGTTTTTAACTCTAATACTGTAATCTTTCTTGCTGCTTCTAGGGCTGTGTCAGTGTTTACATTCCTGGAAGTTAAATAAACCGACATGACAAAACTCCTGGATAGACTGAATAATAAGGCTTGTGATGACTAAATTGTTTACTTTTTACCTTGTTAGGATCCCTTTCTTGTAAAGTTTAGGGGAGAGACAGAAAGGGAAGGAATAGGGGGGAGGTGGTAGTGATATGAGATAGAAACAGAGAGATTTACACCCTGCTTCCATATGTCACAAAGACCTTCCTATCCACAGCCAACGCGATGGAAGCAGCGTGCCTAAGTAAGGTTTGCCTTTTTTTGTTTGGTTTTGTTTTCTTAAATACCAGGTCATTTGAATACCTCCTCTCCACTACCCACCAATATAAAGTATGAACCTTTTTTTTTTTTGCCCATTTTCAAATAGCAAATTATCCATTAGATTTCATCATATCTTAGTAAAGCAATTACATCAAGAAAATGATAGTGCGTGTGGAATCAATTATGCATACAGTTGGCCGGAGACCAAAGGCTGTGAAGTCGGAGAGGGCAGAATCGCTCGACACACACAAATAAAAAGCCCCTGGATCTCACAGATGGACCCCATCAGTTCATCTTACTGCCTAAAAAGTTCATGCACTTAATAATTTATTTGTGTTCTGGATACTGTTTCCCAGCTGAATATTAACAACTTTGAACTGAAGCATGCTTTTAGCATGGTATGGCTGGAAGTCACGGTAGGGCAGTGCTAGGGTCCCTCAGAGGTTAAAACTGTAGTTATGTTTCTTGCACACTGTTCATTTTCCATCACAATTTATTTTCTTTCATTATACATTCCTTTTAATCAGAATATCAGTTTCAGTGTTCTGATTCAGCTTGTTAACCAGTGGTAAACTCATAAACCGAAGACCAACGTCAATAACACGGTGCAGGCTATTCAACAGCGAAGGCAAACACCCAAATCACAGGCTCTCAACAATCGGAAACTGTTAGTTAGCACCTTGTTTTCGCAACCAGGGCACTTGTGTACCTTGAGGGGGGCCCCCGGTAGCTCGGACACCAGGATTTACTTTGGTGACTAGTTCAGGACCGAGGCAGAGCAGCTCAGGGCAGACAGTGAACGAAGCCCCAGGAAAACAAAAGTATCTAAAAGATAAAGCAGTCAGCCGAACCCCATGCCCAAGACGTTTAGGTGGTAGCCACACTTGAAGAACACAGCAAAGCCCTGTCAGAAAAGTTTGTATGAGAGGAGCCTGATGTCTTAATACAGAATATTCAAGTCTCCCTGCCATCTCGCTGCTAACGGTGCAGCTGCCCAACACCTTTTGTGGGCGAAGAGGGACAGGCAATACATATTTCTGTACCTACCTGGATGTGCCTCAGTCACACACTTAAATTTTACAGTCTTCTCCCCAAACGAGAACAAGTTCCAGCCAACCCTTCCACAAACTGTAGTTAAGGTTTAAAGAAAACGGATAAAACATATGTAATTACTCAAGGTTAGACTTCTAATTCCTCAATTCACTTAAGGAAACTTGGCAAGAAGATGCATCATTTTGCTTCTTTCTACTGGGGCATCCGAGGAGAGCCACTGAGGCAGCTAATACACAAAACATGATCAAAAGTGATTAACAACAGCTTCATATGCAAATTGCATTAATGAAGGAGTGCAAAGTCATCATGTAAATTAAATATGTCAAATCTCTTGGTGAACTTTCAATCTTGAGAAGAAAAAACACTGCTTTAATTTTTTTACATCATCAATTTTGCAAGATTGAAAATCTAAGAATCTTGGTGCTATAAACAATTTTCACCTTTTTTTTCTCCTTCAGCAGGCTGACAGGCCAGCCTGATGTGCACCGAATGTACATGTTAATAGGCCAATCAAAAATGCAAAACAATTCGCAATTACTGGAAGGACCTAATGGTCATTAGAATTTACAACTAGGTAATGAACTGAAGTCTGCCCACACCATGCATATTCATAAAGCAATTTAGCCTTTGAAGATTAAAGAAGTGCTTAAAATTCAAATGAGCTTTAGCAAATTATCAGTAAGATTCATCCAAAAAGCAAAGGGTTTTTCTTCCTATGATTTCCTCATTTTTTTAATGCAAAATTGTTATATCTTCCAGACTGAGCTTAAACTAAACATAGAGCTCCCAGTCAAGCCAAAGGGGCTAAGAGACAAACAAGAGGCTGCAAACATCGTTACGGACTTTGTTCATAAAACTGAGCCCTCAAGAGCCAAACCTGTCTCTAAACATGGTAATTTATCAAAAACAGCACAGAGTTGCTCATAGGCAATTCTGCACAGTCCTCCAACAGCACAGATTAGCACGACTCCGCCACCCTCCCAAAAAGCCGTTTTCCCCTCAAGTTGCGTCTCCTGTGTAAACATCCACTGTGGTATAAAAACAGCGTTTTCACTGGCGTGGAGTGGCATCAGTTATAGAAGTTTCTGCTTCCAAAGGGAAAAGAGCAAGAAAGGAGAGGAATATGAAGCAGAGGAGAGAGATCTGGTTTCCTTCTGAGGCTGTCTTTGGTATTTCTCCCCGTCCTGCACTGGCAGGCAGCATTTATTCCAAGAGGAACGGGTCATGCAGGCATCAGCTGACATTTGGCCCTCCCCACCCCACCCCAATTATTAGAGTACCGTGGGAATTTGGATTTTCACTCTTCCCAATTCCGAGTCTGGAGAAGAAGCCTTCCTTGAATCCTAAATCACATTTTACTAGGCTCATGAGGTTTAACAGATTTTAGAGATAGCATTCCCAGGGAACCCCTCCTCTTCCCCCAGCCCAGGTAAAAGCACACAACTACATAGAAGTCCTATCCCAACTAGGATACAAGTCAGATGGAGAAGAGCAGCTTGGAAAGGACCACGTGTTGTGCTCACTGCTCAGCTGCTGGGCCCAAAGGTCTCTCTGGTTTGGTGAGTCTGTTTGAACTCCCGATGAAAGCCTTCCAATCGCTTCCCTCTGCCACACCTCCTCCCCTCCCCCTCCCCCTCCCCCACTCCCTATCCATCCCCCCCCCCCCCCAAACACACACACACCTCCAGTCTGGGGCGTCTTCCCTGAGTGGATCTCACCTGAAATGTGGGTGCATCAAGAAGTGAGAAAGAGGGGGAGAGAGAAGGGAGAGGAAGCTCAGGTACTATCCAGGATTTCTTGATCTCGTTTCCACGGGCTCTGCTCAGAAACATGCCACATTTTAACATTTATTAGAAAGAATAGGATGCAGAGATGCAGAGCGGTACGGAGCCCACATCCACCACCGTCTGTAGGAGCCACAGGTCCACAGTCCTGCCCAATTCCGTTTGACACTAACGTTAGTCTACATGAGCAGAGTTCAATGAGGGTTGATATGGGATGTGACAGGGTAAATCAGAATTAGATTAAAAACAAAAGTTTAGAAACCGATGCTACACTGCAGAGCAAATGGGACTTGAAGGCCAAATTTACCCTAACTGCCTTCAAGTCATTTTCCCTATTAGAGCGTTTGCCTGCCACCCCCCTGCTGGCAAACACCGCAAATCACATCAGACGGCAGAGTGGAATGCGCCTAGAAAGGCTTGAGATACACGTCTTTAAATATATAATAACTATATATTTAATATATAGCAATTAACTTCTGGTCAGGAGTCTGCAGGCAACAGACTGCCCCAAGGAGCTAGAAGGGGAGGGGGCCCAAAGCCGGTAAAAGCACAAAAGGCAGGTCTAACAACAATGCCCGCTGTCAGCAGCTGAATTATTTTTATACAGGAATTTTTATCTCTATTGTACAAACAAGTATGTGTCTGTGCTGACTTGTTAGGCAATCCACTTGTATGTAGAATAAGATTTTTTTCTTTCTTGCTACCAGTCACACAACTCCAAGATCAGAAGAAATACATAGTCTTTGAAGCTGCTCAAATGTTTTAGTTAAAAGGACAGCAGTTGTTTTCAAAGATCCAAGAGTATCTTTATCAGAATTAAATTTTTCCTTATTGATTTTTTCCCCTTAACATAACAAAAACATAACATGAGGTTACGATTTATTATTAAAAATGTTCACTCTTCAGTAGCCCGTGTTCACTTTTAAATGTAAAGGGATAATTTTTGTTTTTAATCTGAGAGTGGGATGGAAAAAGAGAGAAATACAAGAGATATGAAATTTAACATTGGTTAATGCCTTGTTTTAACTGTGAACTCAAAGATTTGTGTGTCGTAGGGGGTAAAAATTAGCAGTAAATGGCTCATTGTGGGCTGCCTCCTAAATATAAATAAATCATGGTATCTCCTGGGTTGATAAAGGGAAATGCTTCAAATTTCAGGGCTTTTTTGATCCAAAGAGAAACTCCATGTTTAAAACGTAAAAGATCAGATGAGGCATTGGAGTACTTTTCGCTCCAACTAAGGTAAGAACCCAAGCTACACCTTACTTCCCTTAAAATTAACAAATGTGGGGTTTTTTGTTTTTGTTTTTGTTTTTGAATGCATCCTTACCTATCAAGAAAATGAACTGATGAATGTACATTTAAATGCCCTGATGCTTAGCAGGCTTCTTGTGTTTTTCAGCACGTTCCCGAAGAAAACAGAAAGAGAAGGGGGAGGGGGGCACACAACAGCACCTGTGTTCTGTCTGAAAACACCTTTGCAGGTTTCACAATAATTCCATTCTTTATTTTTAACGGGAGTTTTTAATCAGTGGACTTGCGTCTATCGAAAACTAAGATCAAATTGTAGGTGTAATTGTTCAGTGCCAATGCTAACGACAGTGAGAATACAAACAAAAACTCATTGTGAGTGACCAGAGGTCCCCAGGTATCCCCTTCATCAGCATACCTGCTCCAGTGTCCCAGTGGGAATTCCCTGGCAGAGACCTATTCCGTTCTGAATAACACACTGCCACCCTGTCCAGTAAAGTGTGTGCAAAGCGCCTTCGTACCACTTTTACAGGAAGTTTAAACCTGATCATGTCACCCTTAAGTGGGTATAATCCGTTGTTTAGTGCCCTAAGAACCTGGTATCTTATCTATCTAAAGAGATCTAGAAGAAAAAAGGAGACCATAAGAGGGAGCACCCGTGGTTGTGCAGTGCGTTGCCTTAGAGTAGCAACCTGTCCAGGTAAACCTTCCAGCAGCATTGCATCAGATCCGCTCAGATCAGTCTCTAGGGTGAACCAAGACATAAAACACTTCGGTGCCCTGTCTGCAAACTTCTAATTCACCAGTTCTTGGCAGCTTATTTTTCCAAGGATTTTGTTTCAGAAAATGTGTGCATTTTTCTTCATACCGTTTTGTGGATCTACCACAACTGGTTCTGACAGCTGTTGATTCTGTTAAATGAACACATTATAAAATCCTCTTTAAAACCTCAAGCAACAGTGGACTCAAAAATACAATGGTAAAATATTTTAATGGTGATCCAGTTGGGAGTTGGTAAGAAAGTACAAAGGAAGACACAGAAGTCCTTTAAATCGGCACTAGCTTAAAACTGAATGTCATTGTGTGTGTTTAATGGGAAAGGGGGGGTGTTGCAAATCACTACAAATATTTACACTGTACTCCCTTTGTTCAAATCACATACTTTTAACAGGAAAAGCTTGAACTGTGGCTATTTAAAATTTTAAATATTCAAACGCCTGTATTTAACCATATGAAACAAATTATGTCACATTTCTTCATACCAGCACATGCGGAAAAAAAAAAAATCCTGGTGGTGGATGGGGAGGTGGCAGAGTTGGGGAGACAACTCTCAAAGGAGGAAAGGATGCTGTTTTCATTTTGCTATAGATCAAAGGAGAACAAGAAGGGAAACTGTGGCATATCAGGCATTTTTTACATCGCTGTCTTTCGCACTGGGCTATCTAAGTTTTACACAATTCCCCAGCCTAGCTGCATATTAAGCTTGCTGTGTACAGCTTTATTATGGCGCGGTGGTGGAAGAAGCATTAATATTCCCGCTCTGCATCTGACAGGGCATTTACATGCGCCCATCTGAGCGGCACCTGAGGACTCCTCTAAGGTGCAGTCACTGCGTGCCTATTGTAAAGGCAAATGAAGCTCACCTATTCCCTGCTGGGATCAGAAGTGACCTCACACCCCCCATGCCTCAAATTCTTCCCTTGCCAACCTAACTCAATGCTATCGCAGAATGACGAATGAGCTCAGAAAGAGACCCCAACTTACTAACCCTGCTAAGAACAGCAAAACCCTTTGCTGAAATGTTTTAAAAATGCATAGGGAGTGCAGCTGGCCAGTAAAATGCAGGGAGACAAATTCCAATGAAGTCAATATGGAATACGTTACAGTCTAAAACTGATTAGAAATACAGTCTCATGTTTATTGACTTCGAAATTGAGTTTGGCATCAAGCATACTGACTTTCATAATGCTGGAATTTTATTATTATTATTATTATTATTATTATTATTATTATTTCAAATCTGCCTTTGGTCTTTAGGAGCCCATGTGGAGAGCTAAAGAATTCTTATTCGTCAGGTTACATTTCCTGGAAATTAAGTTTGTGACAGAAAATGACTCTAGTAGTAATAATATGGTTCATGCTCAAATTAATTAGGTCATTGTTGTAAAAACTACATGGCAAATTACAAAGTTAAATTTACTGATACTGGCCAGTGCTGCACACTCTGGAACTAAAGGGAAGAAGCAATCTAAGGATGCTTATTCACCTGGGCAGGAGGGAGGGATACGACAGTCAATTTTCTGTTTGTCTTACAAATAAAAATACTAGTCATTATCCATTAAATTATATGGTCTGAACATATTTTATGAACTTCATTAATATCCTCCAAATTGACACATAAAATAAAAACCGGCTTGATTTGAAATACTGTTAAAAGTGGGCACTGAGTTAAAACACTTTAAAAAAAAAAATCCTTGTAATAACAACACTGCTGACATAGCCATGACCCAAATGAAATTTGAACAAGCAGAAAGGTACTAAAGATCCTTGGTGATTAAATCTCATGCTAAAAAAGTGGCAAGGTGCCAGGCTGGGTCCAGCTTGATGCTAAGTGCCTTTTATTGCACAAGGCTGGTACTACTGTATGCAAAAACAGACTTGGGCTCAGGGTAAATTTTGTCAAAGGATTTCTTTGCGTAATAAAGGGTGTGAACAGACTAACCAAAGTAGATTAAATTAACACCAAGTGACACAGTCTCGGTACATCTCCCTTGCTGCGTTTTCTGCTTTGGTTAAATTTCATATTTTTCCCAAAGGAAGCCAAACTTTCTTTCTTTCTCATTGACCAGTGTGCGAAGCCCCCATTCTCCTCGTCTCCTTTATTAAACACTTTCATTAAGAACTCATGAAAATCTGAAAAACGCTTCACTCTGATCTGCACATCTGTTAGGTACCCCAAATGTAGTCCTCCCACGTTAGCCCAACTACACTCAGGCAGCAGTGTGAAATTAATGATTTTCCAGGACTCCAAAATGTGCCATTAATATGCATCCATCTCGCCTCTTCCCCGGCTTCAGGTTCGTTGTCCTGATACTGCCTGGTTCTACACCCAGTTGCGTTTTCCAGCCCCTGGGCAGCTCCACAATTAAACGCCACATTCACTAGGAGAATGGTGTGCAAAACATATTTCAGATCCTTTAAAGTAAAAGGCACACCTTGCAAGACAACAAGGAATGGAGTGATTTTAAAAATTACAGAGCTTTTTTTTTTTTAAGCTCTCACAGAATAAACACAGAGAATGGGAGGGAAACTGTCCCCCTCTGCTCCTGTTCCTGAAGTGAATACATATTTGTGTTTCCAATAAAAGGCCATTTTTACATTAACTGTCTGTAACAGCAGGAGACAGAAAAACTAACACAATCTCCACATCACACACAGGATGATCTTCATATCACGTGGACCTATTCTCAAAACTATTATTTATAAAAGACGACTTGGAAAATGCACAATGCATCTTTTCTGTGTCACCGAAAGGGTAATGTCTGAAGAACTCTGGTTCTTTGGGATCTTCTACATTTTAGTTTAGTTTTTGGTTTTTCGTTTTGTGTGTGTGAATTTTTTTTTTTTTTTTTTTTTTGGCTTTCTGAAGTAAATTTAGCAGCCATGAGGGCCACTGTGTTTAATTAAGCTTTCAAAAGTCCTCTGACAATGCCAACAATTGTAAGACACTTCTGCGGCTCAATCATGCAATCACTGTGACAGTTCTATTTACAATTTGTCTTAGAAAGAGTTTCTCTGACATTGTACTTTGACAAAACATCCAAGCTGCCAGTTCACAACCTTTCTCTGTCTTATTTACAAATACAGCTTGTCTACAGGACTCCCAGTCTCCTGAGCATGAGTCTTTGGGTAGTGGCCTCACAAACATATATATGGGCTCTCTATGAAAATCCTCAATATTTATTAGGAAACAAATTGCTCTGTTCTCTGGTTTCTGAAGGTATATCAAATTTCTACTATTACATTGTTGTTGTTTTGATGTTTTGTTTTTTTAAGCTGCAGAGGTCAGTAGTTTTTACCCAGAATCACACAAAGAGAAATGAAAAATAAGTAGTCACACTAGGATACTATAATTTATAGTCTCATTCACAATTACACCGTACAGTACACACATACATCCTCCGGTTCAATCAGAGCTGGGAAAGAATTAGAATGGATACTAAACGAAAAGGCAAGCTGATTTTCTAAATTCTGAAAAGCCTAATTCCTACCTGAGTCACTTTTAAGTAACTGCTGATAGATTTCCTTTTTGAATTTAGTATTTTCCCCTTCATTAAAGTATCTGTCCTACATATTATTATCTACATATGAGCTATACTGTCTAGGCAAATAATTTTTAAATACTCTGATATAAATGTCTGTTTATTTTAAAGAGAAAAAAAATGCTCAAAATCAATAGTAGTAACCTTTACGATATTTTATAAGACCTGTCATATTTTTCCCATTCTCACAAAAAGCTAACTTTATGATAGCCCAAACCTAATTTAGAGATTTCTGTGTGCAATAAGCCAAACCTCAAATCTGAAACTGTGGGATAACATATTTTGGCCTTTTCCATAAGTGAACAGCAGTTTCACATTCACTAATCTTTGTATGAATATTTCCTCCATCATAAAATATAAGACTAGAAAGCAAAACAAAACCACTATTGAAAGCTCTGACTGCCAAGCAAAGGCTGCTGCTATCTGAGTACTTGACACACATATTGATAAACGGGGTCCACAAAACACAACCTGCTAATTTCCAGTTACACTAATACTATTTTGGTGGTCACAATGGATCACAACCATACAACATTTTGCATGAAGGGGGAAAAATGAAAAAAGTAACCTGATTAATGTATATTTCTACAGATTAACATGTGAACAACTCCAGATAAAAACCATCCCCTCTAAAAAATACTTCACTTTGAGAAGCCTCTGAACAGTCAAAATGCATACCAAGTTATCACTGTAGATTTTAAAAACTCTCCCTTCTTCTCCTATTTGAAAGCCCTGATTTCTAAGCTTCTTAGGAAGAAGATCTGTCACTGTTATAGTCCTACTTCCTGCCTATAAAATGGCACAAAGCGCACAGTGAACTCACATCCAACTTACATCACTTTAATAAAGCCTTTCCTACACAGCACACTTAAATGGCTACCCTTTTATGTGGTTGCCAAATAGGAGGATTCATCAATATATTTCTTTCCTAATACAGAGCATTGCTTCTCCTTTCTTTCCAGGGACATAATTCAAATATCTACTGAATGATTACTGTTATTGTTTCCTTCTTCATCATAAAAAGAAAAGCATATCTGGAATTATGGAGACGTGTTTTATAGAAATGGGCTGGGAGTCCACAGCCATCTTCCAGAAGTTTGCACCTGAAGGCCAGAGCATCATAATTTATGTGCAATGGGAGAACGTCAATTTCACCATAGGAAACTCTTAATTCATTATTGTGAATTATGAAGAATCGTGTGTCTAGTTAGACGTATCACTTTGAGATGTGACCATGCTACTTATGTTCAGCCAATTCCACGATGGGAACAGGTGATTAAAGACAATGAAGGGATCAAGACTTTGTAATTATTCATGCATGGAGGGTTTACCTCACCTGGATCACAGCACCAGCACACCCATTGATTATCTCAGATAACTGAGACTGCTTTTCTTCTCAGTAAAATTATTTAATATTAACCTATAAACTATATTTAAATTTTACCTACTGGCTGGATTTTTTTTTTTTTTTTGGTGCTTCTCTGGGGTTTGCTAATTGCTATTACAATAGTTCTTAAATTTGCAAACCAGGACAACCAAGGAGTGAGGAAAATATATTTTCTTTCCTACATAGATTGACAATGGTATCAGTAAAAAAACCTTATTCATAGGGCCTTCCTCCAGCTTTCAGATCTCTCCTTTATGTACAGGGGCACAGAATTTTTGAACTGGTTATCTGAGACTGAATAACCTATTTGGGACCTCAGTAAGAAATGTGGTTTTAATTCTTGCTTGACAGACACTGTGTTTTGTCTTTTAAACGAGCAGCTCCATATGTAAATACGATGTTACATCACGCAAGTGTTACTCCATATTTGGTGATTTAGCAAGGCTTTGGATCTCCGAAGACGACAAATCCCCTTCCGCTTGCTCTTGCTTCATTAATCATGCCTTACACTTCTGTTCATTTTCCTTCCAATCACAGACAGTACATGGAAATGGTCATTGCCATATCCTACTGGCAGGGGGAGGGGTGGGGGGTAAGAGGGGTTGTGGATAAAAAACTTAACCTACATGTCACATAAGCTAAATGTGGTAGATCCCAGAAAAATACTTTGTAAATGCAACTTCCCTGGTAGCAAATTTCTCATTTCTTGAAACGAAAAGTATCTGAGTGTTAATGCAGGCAGCATTAAAAAAGAAAGAAAAGGCCGTGTTTGAATTTAATGATCAAATTCCAGAGGGAAAGAAGAGGGAAAATATGACATTTAATCCCCTCAGGACCAATGACCTATTATGGTTCAACTTTATGGTCAAACTAGGTTGAAGAGACAAGTTCTGATGTATCAATTGATTATAGGTGCTGCCTGTCCTAAAACTAAACAAACCTTCTGCCTTCCAGGGGAAAAAGATGAAGAAAAGTGATCCACAGAGAAGCCTGCCATTCCTGTCACCAGAGGATATGCAGTCACTTTGTCTAATGTGCGAAATCGCTGTTTCTTTTTTTTTTTAACGTCTTAAGGTCACTATATAGTGTTATTGTTTACCACTCCAATGTTTAAAGAATTTAAGTCCCTCTGTTAGCCTTTCCTTTCTCTTCCTCTGAGCTGCTGAGACACCCACACACCTATCTACCTCCCTGCTAAAATTATCCGAAGGAGGGAAAGCTATTGAATATGTGTATGTATTTTTCCTAGACAATTTTTACATTGTGTTATAGCAGAAACAGTGGAAGTCTGGACTGGACATTTGTAAGGGTGACATGTGGTTGTGTAAACCACAAACAAAATCAAGATACAGCTGTCAAAACCACATCAGAGACGAGAGAGAGCACAGAGAAGCATTTATCATTTAGCTGAGGAGGCAGGCTGCAGGGAGCAGCCGTTCCTGTCAAACCAACCTTTTGAAATTTCCAACATGCCCTTAAACTTTTCGAGTAAGCATGTCTGTGCGCTTCAGCAACTGCCCTCTCTATTCTGGCCTGGCCAGTCGAAAATGGCATCTTAAAGTCAAGGTCACAGTGTCATCCCACCACGGGGCTGTGTTTAATTACAGCCCCATATGGGCTGACAGCCAGTATGGATCCAAGGCTAGCCCCGAAGCTCAGTTAACTCTTTCCGCCCCCTTCGAACCACCCTGCCATCCCACCCCACTTCAGGGAAGACTTGATAACTAACTGCACGAGGGAGGAGGGGGAGGGGGGGCTCACAAGGTATTCTGAGTCAAGCATGCCATTGGCCCAACTAAAAATGCCTATGTGGCCACTTGGCCTCTGACATGTCACCAAGGCTGGAAATGGACATCGGAAACTGGGGTAGGTGTAGAAAGGTTCAACACGTAGAAATTAGAAGAGGGTCGGGGGAGGGGGAAAGATTGAGAATCAGCCGATCCAAAGAAGGTGTCGTGAGTGTGTGTGTGTGTACCTATTCCACCTATGTCTGACTCAGTGAGGCAGAATATATTTATTTTTCTGTGTTCTGAAAGTAAGCATAGGAATGATTATTTTAACATTACAGGGCTGTCAGGGACAGTCACATTGAGAAATACAGAAAGCACTTCACCACTCTTTAGTGCTTGGCTACAGCGCCTCTGAAAATGAAAAGAAAACATGCAAACAGCTTTTCTCCTTGCTTCTCATTTACCTGCTATGTGTTCCTGTTTGGGGCAAATTCCTCTAGATGACGTTGATAAACAATCGTCATCCTCTGGCGTGACCTGGATGCCAACCTCCACAGGATTGGATGCTTTTTTCATCTCGATTGGTGAAGGGGAAGGTGGCTTATCCACAGCTTTTTCTAAGCAGAGGCTGCCATTGCATTGTTTCCGTTTGTGCTCGATAAAAATAAGAATGTCCCCCAATGGGAAGTTCATCTGGCACTGCCCACAGGTGAGGAGGTCGTGGTCCCCTTCCGGAGCTCCCAAGGGGCCGTGGTCTGGTTCATCATCTGTAAGAATGGCTTCAAGAGGTTCGGCTGTGGTTGGAAAACAAAAGCACAATTATTAGAGGGCTACAGAGGAGAGAAAAGGGGAGAAAATACTCTTAACCCCACCCCACTGCAGCCCCTCATGCTTCTAGGCTCTTCCATATAAATACCCAGAAAATGTGCACACACAAAATTTACAAGGATGTGGAGATTATCAGCAAGAAAGGGGATTTATCAATGAGGCAAATCACACATGTAAAGAAAACTAACTTGACAACTCCAGAGAAAACACACACATGTCCACACTACCAATGTGGCTGGTTTGTGAGTTAAGAAAGAATATAATTGTTAAATAAATAGTTAACCCAGGGAACACAAAGCTTAAATAATAACAACACCCCAAAATGGTAAAAGCACGGGGTGAAATTAAATTTGTTTCTTTTAATTTTCTATAGACTAAGTTGTCTATTGTGCCCAAGAACACAAGGAGAGGTGAGTAAACACACGCATCCTTTGTGTGTGACTGCATAGACTCCGAAGTATACAAGGACGTTGCTCCATAAATTAGAGAGCTACTACATCACACAGAAAATGTGCCACATTTACACCACGGTAATAAGAAAACAACTGCATTCACCTGTGAAACGGATCTAAATAATAATCATAACACAGCCTAATTTACACTGCCCAAAACCTTCCTGCTCTCACTCTGAGCAGTGCCACAAAATCAAAGAAATACCAAATTCACAGGCAATTCTTCTCAGACACATTAGCTAAATGGGATACTTTTGAGTACTTAAGAAAATAAGCCAATTAGTCATTTTTTCATTCCAAAGAAAGGAATGCCTAAAATATTCTAAACATGTTTGCACTTGGTGGCCCCATCACATAAAAATCAGTATGGTCAAGCAAATGCCACATTTCAGAACGAGGCTGAGAAGTCCTTTCTTTAGACTTGAAATACTTCGCCTAATGTTGTCAAAGTTGACTAATTTTCTGAATGAGCTCCAAAACGCTTCATTATGGGGCTATTTCTGCTCACATAATCACCAGTGGATATTACAACAAGGCAGACATGTCTTCTTCTCCTGTTTGCTTTTTTGTTTTGTGTTAACTTTGCACCAAAATACTCCAGCACCTATTCGAACAGCTTCTATCTTTGTTTTGTTTTGTTTTTTTAACTTTCCAAAGGGGAAAGGAGAGTTGGCAAGCTTCTGCCTGGGAAATCAAAATTTTTTATCATCAAAAATTTTTTAAAAATCACAAAATACAAAACACATCCTGGATGCTGCCAGTTAATAAAACTGAAGCAGAAAATGTACAAGTCTTAAACAGTTAATCAGTCTGACCTTCTTTAGCAAGCTGCCAATTTCACATTTAATGAACTTAAAGCCACAGAGAATCAAAAAATAGATTTTAATTTGAGTGTAGAATATTGGAACAGATTTTGATAAAGTGCAAAAATCCAGTGAACTCAGGTTAAATTTATTTCAACCCTACCCAGGCTGAATATTGAGGGGAAGATCTGGAGTAACTCCCAGATGTGCTGGGTGAAATAATATTGAGAGAGCCCTGCCTAGTTGCACCTGTGCTCAAGTAGGACATGTCATAATTTCTAGCCTCTGGTACTCCTCCTAATTTAACATAAGGTCACCACAAGAATATGAAGGTTATATTCCTACTAATAAAGATAGCAAGGTAAGCACTTATGTTTCTTTGCCCAACATACTGGCCAAAAGATAAAATCCGGAATGCACATGTATACTTTTCAAATAAAAGGAGACAAACGGAAATGCTTCTGCATTGTGCCTCCATGTCATTCTTCTCCTACATTTGCTTTCATTTTGAACATGTGAGGAATTCAACAAGGAAATCGTTCTCCAAGGTGCCTGCTATATGAATTAGGGATTTTATGTACACATTGACAAATGTTGCTTTTTTTGGTCAGCATTAAAACGACAAGTTCTGAGGCTTACATATTGAAGGAAGACACAGGAAAATATTTTATTTATTAAATTAGCAGTACCTGGAATCCTTGCAAAAATTATATCTTAAACGCCACTGTTAAGATGTGCATTTTTTTATTCCCAAGATCTAATCCACTTTTGAAAATGGAAATATTAATTAGGAGCAAAAGGAAATATCTTCCAAGGTATCAAATAGTTAAAGGTAATGCGATACAAAAACAGACTTGGTTTAAGTCTTTTAAATGTAGTGACTGAACTGATTTACAATCAAAACCAGGAAATGAAGTGGTAATTCAGAGGTTGCTGATTACACCTCCACATTTCACCTAATTAATTTTATAGGAGGCAAAGTTCTTGAAAATAACAAGATGATCAAATGTACAGATATAAAAACCTGTAACCTCAACATTTTCTATGCTCTTAACGTAAATTATTGCTAATTAACAAGAATTATACCCTAATATATGAAATACATTTACATTGGATTCCTTGCAAAACATTTGGCTGGTGATGTTCAGGAAAATATCAAAACCTGTTTTTATTATTGCTGCTATTTTATTATTAAAAATCAAACCAAGTGGGGCACAAAGAAAATATGAAAATACAATTCTCTTGATGTAGCCTACTGATTTGCATTGACATCTTTTCTCTGTGGCAATCAACATTTCCTTTCTGGGCATCTGATAATTTCACTGTATTTTAATGCAAATTCCTTTTTCCCTAAAAACATTCCTAACCTCAGCCATTTTACCCCTCCCTCAATTCCCCTCCATCCTCCTTCGCCCCCCACATTACCAACGTTTCTAAGCTCCAGTCTAAGCTCTGGCTACAAAGCGGGGAGTCCTGGATTGAAGTGGAAGGGAGTGGGCAAATAATCATAATAATTAGCAGCGAATTCTCCCTACAAGGGGAGGAATAGAAAATAAAATGCTCTGCGTTCAAACAGCGAGGCAGACTGGAACGTCTAAATGTCCCAGCGGCAGGCTGAGGTCTCTTTCCTCTCTCTGCAGTTGCAAAAGAATAGATAATAAAAATTTTAAATTTTTTAAAGGCCTTTGAAGAAATGTAGGGAAGGAGCGAGGAAAACGAGGGCTGCTGGGGGAGGGGGAGGAGGCAAGGGAGCTCGGTCTTCAACTTTGCTTCCCAAGTCCTTCCCGTTGATTGTCTTAACTGGGCAAGAAAGCAAACAGAAACTGAAATGTTCGGGTTTTAAAAGGGGAAAAGCAAAGAAACAAAAGCGAAGGCAGGGCCGGCAGGCCGGGGCCACGGGGCCCCGCGAGGTCGGGCTGCGCGGAAAGTGAACTTGGGCGCGCGGACTCGGAGGCACAAAGCGAGCAGCGTGCTGGCTGCAAGGCTGCGGCCGCGCTCGCTGCGAACACGTGCAGCGGCGGCCGCGGGGCCGGGACCCGGAGGCGCGGGCGGCCAGGGGCCCCGGCTGCTGCCTCTCCACGCCTCCAGCCCGGCCGCGGGGCGACGGCCCCCTGGGCCCACCACTTGGTGAAACAGGATGTGGGTTTGGAAAACTCGGCTTGTGGACCTGGTGCCGTCTCAGTATAATTGCACACAACCTCACGCGCGGGTCGTGAAATTCATTGTGTCCACACGCTCACACTTTTTACTTTGGGGGATCTCTGCAAATGCGTTTCCCTCGTAATTCCCGGCCCAGCGGCCGCGGCGGCTGCGGTTATTCATTATTAATGACGCTGCTGGCCGACATCATTATGATGATAACTATTACTATTGTTATGATTTCAGGCTCCGAGGCCAGGGCTGCGGAGGGCATGGGGGGACGGGGAGCTGGGAACTGGGGCTACAGGGTCCCCAAGCCCTCCGCGGCCTCCAGGATCTGGGTTTTGCGCGGGAGTGAGGGGTTGAAAAAAATGAAACCTGGAGACCAAGTGCAAACTTGCCCTGTCCTGCCCTTCGGCCTTGCCCGGAGGCCCAGGAGCATGCACTTCCCCTTTGCTGCCTACCAAAAATGCCCGCCCGGAAAGAAAGCGAAAACTGCTCCCCGCTTTGCGGCCGGCGCGCGCTTGTCTCCGCAGCTCGCGCAGAGGGGTGTCGGCCGCGCGCCCGGGCGCTTCTCCGCGGCCCTGGCCAGAAGCATTTTTAAAGTCAAAATGAAGAACAAAGACATAAGGGGTGATGGGGGGAGAACGGGAATTCTGCCTAACCGTCCGAGCCCCCCCCACCCCCACCCTCGCAAAGCGCGTCCCTCCCCGGCGGAGAGAAACGCAGAGCAGCGGGTGGGGGAGGCTCTGGTACAGGTTCAAGTTCGCGGAGCTTTCTTGATCTTGTTCTGCCTCCTAGCGACCGAATGGCTCACTCCCTCCAAGAAGCGAAGGATTGGGGAGGGGAGGCCGGTATCCTGAGGGCCAGGATAGCCCCCGCCCCCCCCCCCACGCACCCAGGAAATGAGGAAAGAAAGGGGTGACCCTAGCACCCACGCAACTGGCCCTTAACTCAGTGTCTGCACCGTGGGGGAGAGGAGGGGCCCAAGCCTCCCAACTGGAGTGTCCCGAGATGGACCCGGGAGGTGGGAGGAGGAGCAGGCCAAATTGCACGCCCCAAACCATCCTTTGAGCCCCCAATGCATCCTTCCAAAGAAGGGCCCGGCTTTCCCGAGTCCTGCACACACTGCCCTTCCTTCCCGCCGGTACCTGGCCGGGCTGTAACTTCACACCGCTGCGCTCCGCGTCTGCTCCGCATCCGGCACGGCCCGGGGAGTGGGGGGCGGGGGAGAGCAGCGAGAGAGGGATGCGCGGGGGTGGGGAGAGGGAGGGCCCCGCAACGTGCCGGGGCGAGGGCGGGGGGAGCGGGGGAGCTTCCGAAGTGTGTGACAAGTTCCAGGGCCCAGTGAAAAATGCAATTCCCTGTGCGCACTCTCCACCCCTTTGAAAAATAAAGAACCGGCTATAGGTGGTCCTTTAAAAATTGCATCAAAAATTAAAATAAGTTATGAAGTGGGGGGTGGTGAGTGGGGGTCCTCTCACACCTGCCTTTCCCCTGTTGTCAAACTTTCTTAAGTGCCCACTGTCTGCCTTTCCAGGCGCACTCAGCTAACCCGGAGTCACCCCCTTCTTGTATAGACTCTAAGTGATCCCAGACGGAGCCCGGCCGAGGAAGGGGGCAAGAACCCAAGGATGGAGAGCACAGGGTCCCTGAATCCAGCTCCGCCAAAACACAAACCCGGATACACTTCTCCCCCACCCACCCACCCCCGACACACACACACACACATACACCCCTGACCTGGCTGCGCTTGGACGCGGGAGCTGATGGAAAGACCCGAAGGGAGATGGGGCAGGGAAAGCACGTGGTGACCTCTCCTCTCTTCCCTGCTGCCCGGATCGGTGGACAAGGGACGTCTGAAGTATCCAGGAGGTGGGGGATAGAGACCCGCGCAGAAACGCGCTTTTCCTATTGCTTTGCAAAATGCTTTGCAAAGCCGAGTTTCTCCCCAGCCGGTTCCGTAGCCAGGGAGGTCAAGAGAAGGTCTGCACAGTGTGCTGGGGGCGGGAGGGGACCGCGGACCCGGCTGGTGCGGAGCAGTGGCGGGGCCTGCCGCCTTGCCCCGCGGGCGGCCAGGCGGGAACCGGGTGGGCGATCCCGGGCTGGGTAGGGGCGCGGTGAGGCCCGGCGAGCCCCTGGCGAGGCCCGGCTGCCGCAGCCGCCCGCTCCCGGGCCGCCGCGCCGCGCTCGGTTCTCTGTCTGTTTGTTGGCAGGAGGCTCCCGCACACGCGGTGCTTGTAAACATTCAGACACGAGATTTTTCCCAATCAAAATCCACTTCCACTTTTTTTGAAAATCTTCCAAAAAATAGTAAGAGGAGGGAGTTCCTCGCTCCCTCTCCGTGCCGCCGGCGCTCTAAGTTTTGCAACTGAAGGGGTTTTGGGGAAGGGGCTGATTGCGATTTATTTTTTCTTGGTTAAAGAATGTGAGATTTTTGCGGGGGGGGGGGGTGGGTGGGGGAGTCAAAAAGGAGAACGTTGCAGAAAAGGGTTGTCGTAGCGTTTGGCTTCTGTTTTCGGGCAAGAAATTAAATATTTCTCTTCCCTTGTTTTATTTTACTTTATTTTATTTTATTACACGTCTTCCCTTCGCCTCGGAGGCTCGGTCGGGAGGGGTGGGCAGCGGCGACCCTGGCGGCGGCGACCTGGGCGCCCTCCCTCCCTCTCCCGCGCGTCCCCGGTCGCCTCCTCCCCCGGCCCTAGCCCCTGCCCTTCGGCGGCAGTGGCGGCGCGGGAGGGCAAGCGCGAGGAGCCGGCACAAAAGGCAGCGGGACAAACACCCACCTCGGGCCGGAACAAAAGGCGGCAGGGCTGGCCGCATCTCCCTTCCTTCGCGGTTCCCAGGCTCTCCCCGCCGCCGCGGCCCCTCTCCAGACCCGGCGTACTCCAGAGTGTCCGGGGCCCCCTCTCACGGTCTCACTTTCTCACTATTGTGGGGGTGATTACTTTCCTCCCGGTGCACACTTGACCGTGAGCGCGCTGGCCTCCGAGGGCCAGTGTAACCTTTTTTCTTCCTGGGAATTGGTTTTTTAGGCTTGGACCCCCCTCCCCCCCCCCCCTTTTTTTTCCTTCGAGGAGTGGAAGCAACCCCCCTTTCCCTTCCAGCTCCCTCCCCCAGGTTTGCATGTGAGTTGTTCGCATCCTTTAGCATTGTTCATTATGTTGCAAAACTGGGGAACAAAATCATTGTAATCCTTCTCTAAAAGAAAAATAAAGCAGTGGAAAGAAGGTGAGAGGAGGAGTCAAATCTTTTTAATTAAATAAAATTAAAAGGCGAATGCTATCCCCAAAGTGCACACATGGCTATGGTTCGAGATGGGATGAAGGTTTTTTCCCCCCTTTAGTCTCTTTTACCACGACTCTCGAAGGCTTTTCTCGTGTAAAATAAAAAATGCATGCACACACCCCTCTCTCCCCCTCGCTCTTGCTGCTCGTCCTGCGCGCTCTCGTGATTATTAATAATTATTATTACTATTATTGGGTTACTTACGCGAGAATTCCCGTTTGCTTAAGTGCTGGGGTTTGCCTTGCTTGCGGCGAGACATGGTGGGCTGCGGGGCGGGCGGGCGGCGGCGGCGGCGGCGGGCGGACGACGGCTCGGTTCACATCGGGAGAGCCGGGTTAGAAAGAAGGAGACTCCAGAGAAAATATCTTCATCAGTGCCTTTTGACATCCAAAATAAATTAGAAATAATACAAAGATGGCGCAGGGAAGATGAATTGTGGGAGAGCCGTCATGGCTTTTTTTTTTTAAGGAAAAAAAAAGAGAGAGAGAGAGAGATAGAGGGAGAGAGAGAGAGAGAGAGAGATGAAAAAAATGGCAAAAGCCCCCCTGAGCTGCAAGTTCAAGTGCGGACGTGACGTCCCTGCGAACTTGAACGTCAGGAGTCTGGATGGACAGAGACACACAAAACATGGGCAGGGCGAGCAGGAGAGAAGGGGAGGAGGGAAGGGGAAGCTCACACCAATGGACACACATCAGGGGCTGGACATGAAAAAGAGACCAGGACAAGCCAATGGCCAGTGCGGGGCGGGGGAGGTGCGGGCGGGGGGCTCAGCAGACGCCAGACGCGGCCCCCGGGGGAGGGGCGGGCGCAGGGGAGGGGGCGCTGGGGCCGCGGGCTCACCAGTGGCCGCAGCGAGCGCCGCGGTGGCGGCGTGGCCGGGAGAGAAGAAAGGGGAGGCGGGAGTAGGGGGGGGGGCAAGACGCGCGCCCTCCTCCACCCCACACACGGACCCTAAAATGAAAGATTATTTAAAAAAAAAAAAAAAAAAGGCAAGAGTACACCGGGAGCCTGCAGCCCAGGGCCGGGGAGGCGCGGGCGGAGGGAAGGCAGGTAGAGTTGCCCCGGACACCCTCCTCTGCGCACACCCACTTCCCCTCCGCGCCGGGGTCGCCGCGGCACTCGCTCCCCGCGCGCAGCCGCCCGGGGCAGAAGTGAAAGCCCCGAGCCCGCGGCTGCGTTCGGGAAACTTTGCCTGAGGAGAGGAAAGCCAAGAAAAATCACCCGAAGTTGAAAGCTGAGCCTCCAAGTTACAGCTCCGCAGCTGGAGAGGGGAGTTGGGAGGGAGCGCGCGGTGGAGCGGAGTCCAGCCCAAGTTTGGACGGTTGCGGGCCCGGAAGAGCAGCTCCGGGGCCTCCTCGAGCCCGGGCGGCGTGGAGGAAGGGGGCAGGGACGAAGGAGGCGGCAGGCGACGCAAGCCGGGGCGGGAGGGCCGGGCGGGGCGCCCGCAGGACCCAGCCGGGGGCCGGGGGCCGGGGTCCTGAGCGCTCGGACCGGGGCCTGGGACTGAAAGCAATCGGAATCGCGGAGTCCAGGCTCCCGAGGGCGGCGGAATGAGAGAGAGGCCGAGGAAGAAAGCACCGGGAGCCCGAGTAAGGGCGCGTTCTGGCTCCGAAAGGGGAGCGCCGAGGGCCAGGGCGAGGGAGGCGCAGAGGCGGCCACCTCTCGGAGCGGCCGCGGGCGGGAGGACAAAGCACGGGCAATCCCGGGAGTCCCAGTCCCTGGGAACGTTCTCCCCGCGCCCGGGGAGGCCCCGGAGCCGGCTCCTGGGGAGGGCCACACCCCCTCCCACCCCAGAGCAACCGCAAAAGCAGAGAAGGAAGGAAAGGAAGTGTTTCTTAGAGGCTGAGCCCAACTGTTCCCATGCTGTTACTCGGGGAAAGAGAAAATGGGAAATGGAGAGAGAGTGACCGGCTCGCAGGAGCAGCCAGGAGGCCACGGTGGCCGGGTGAACGCCTCGGAGCGGCCGGCAGCTCCCCTGGCGCCCGGGACCGAGGCGCACACCCGGGAACTCGCAGCCCCCCTCTCGCCATTCTGCATACGTTCCCTGGAAATTAGGGAAGACCTGTTGGAAATAAGCCCCTGTCTCTTTAATGCACACACGCACACACACACGTTGCCACTGTCAAAAAGCGGGCTTCACTCCGGCGTGGGATACTTTCAGTTTTACGTAAAATGTACAGCAACAGCACCCCCTGCGATTGGAAAGTTATTCAGAAACGTGCCTGCAAAGTCCCTCGGCGTCTCCCGCCTCCCAGCCTCCCTGCCTGCCTGCGCCACCCTGCAGGCGTCGCAGCCGCCACCGAGACCGCGCTCGGATTCCGAACCGGGAAGGGCCGGGGGCGGGGGAATTGACTCGAGTCGGAGGGAGGCGCGGAGGGTGCAGGGTGGAGACGACGCGCAGCGGCCCGCGAGACCCCGAGCTGCAGGTGGACGTGTGTGAGTGTGCCTGCCAAGCGAGAAGACTTCCTTCCCTCTCCTGCCAGCCGCTCCGTGACCCCTCGTGTCTTCCCATCCTCCTCCGCCTACGGGGTGTCTTTTCTGTAAATTCACCCACTCGGCGGGGAGGCGTTATTGTTCCAGCCGAGGGCCCGGGGCTTACACGCGCGCACCCACCGCCCAGCCTCTCCCGCCAGCGCCTGTTTGTCCCTGCGCGGTCTTAGTAAAGTTTCCTGCCGGTTCAATAATGACTGGCTTGCCCCGCTCGGCCAAGCTCCGGGCCGCTCTAAGGAAGAAAAGGAGGTTGAGATGCCGAGCCTTGTGAGAGGTGTGGCCTGGGCTAGGTCTGTGTAAAAGTGATTTGTTGTTGTTGTTGTTGTTGTTGTTGTTTCCCTCCAGTTTAAGGAAAGAAACCCTCAAATCCTGTTTAAGAGGCAGGAGAATTCACTTGCAATAAAGCTGGGTAGCGTGTGTGCGTGACACCATTTCCTCTTTTTCCTGAGTTCTTCCGAGCAGGTCAGCATCTCTCTTCCACGACTGTCTGTTTTTGTCTTGTTGAACCAGCCTGGAGCTACCGAGTGCATGTCGCTGCTGGGGGAGGGGGAGGAGGCGGGGCGGCGAGGAGGACAGTCAGAGGGAAGGTAAGGAGTGGGAAGAAGAAAGTGCAACTGGGAGGCCTTTAAAAATAAATAAATAAAATAAAAGCCCCTTCAGGTAGTGATAATGAGCCAGGTTCCATCGGAACCGAGCATTTCAAATTTGAATATTGCTCCCATTCATCCATAAAAGTTCATATGTAGAGAAGGTGTATAAATGGGCGAATGTGTGTAGTGGAAATATAGATGTATGATTTATATATAATGGTGCGTATAAAGCTTTTCAGGGTTGGCTGTAGTGTAAAAAGTAATGACTTTATTACCCCTGAAAGGTTCTGTGGTTCACATTTAACAGTCTTCTGAATTACAATTCATTACACAATCGTGTGCTCTCTAAAACCGGCACCCCATCAGGGCCGCTATCTGTGGTTATTTCCAATAAATAACTGGCAACATTTTATTGATTTTCTTTTTCTTAAAAAAAAATCATAGGAAATTAAGCACTTAGTTACAAGTAGGTCTTGCTATGCTATTGCACTTGTTTTCAGATTCCAGAGGGGTCCTTCTGAAACCACATCTTAAAACATACATTAAAAAGCCAGTTTTGCAGCTGCTTTCCCTAGGTGCCAATGGCGAGGTAAGCAGCGACGTTCCCACTATTAACATATATTTAATTTCACCGGCATTAAATGCCCACGATGAAATGGAAACTCTGCCCTCTGCTCCGGCCCCTCCCCCAGGCAGATTTCACCGGGTCCAGAAAACCTGGGCTGCGTATACCGGCATCTGTCCTCCTCGCAACCGCCCTCCCCACCCCGCCCCACATCCTTCGTCCCCCGCTCTCCCGGTGACGCCCCCTCCAACAGTGCTGCTCCAGGCTCACTAAAGCGCCCAAAAGTGGTGGCAGGGCAGGTTTTGTGCGTATTCAAAGAGAAAAAAAAAAAAAAATAGTGTTGTTTCAAGAGGTTTAAAAATAGTACATAAGTATTGATTAATGATGCAGGTGGTTTTGTGGAGGAGGGTGAAAGGTCACTTGAAACGCGCACACTTGGATACACAATAAGTATATTTACCTTTCCAGAAGGGGCTTTTAGAAAGTAATAAATTATGACCACGTTAAAATTATTTTCTGGCCGTTCAGTTAACTTCGTTTGTGGCTGCAGAACCTTTGCTGATTCCACTGAGGGGGTACTTCCGCGCCGTGGACTCTTTCCCAAACCTTTGGTGACGACACTGAGTGTGAACTCCAGGCCAGCAGACGCCCCCTTCCCTCCCCTCCTCCCCCTTTTTATCTCGCCGGCGGAGGAGACTCCCCAGGACTTCCTGCAGTATATATTCTGCCTCTGTTCTCCGTACTTAATAGCCAAGTCCTGGTTTATGCTTTATAACGTGTTGACAAGTTTTCCAACAGACTTTCTGAAATAATGCACATATATTCACGTCGGTTAGAAACCCCACCGTATTTTTAGAGTCGAGTAGATCTATACCCTAATGCAGTGAGAGAGTGTAAATCATAGAGGATTTCATAGTCCTTTCAGTAGTTTTCGGTATGAAGTATGAGCCGCGTGGCCTCCAGACGTAACCTTTTAGAAAAAAAGACAGTGCTTTTATTTTATGGTGTAAAGTGCTTTTAGCTCCAGGGCTCTGAACGTGAACGTGGTCAACAAACAGCTCCAAGAGCGAGGATACTGCAGCCCCAGCCCTCGTGCCGAGGACCGCCTGCGCGGGGGACTCGCACTAAGCTGGAGATTGAAGGGTTAAAAGGTCCGTCTTTGGAAAGTACAAGATTAAATTAAAATATTCACTGTCTGCCTTTAGGCGGAACACCTTTATAGGCTTAAAGATAAATAAATGAATGGCAATGAGTGTTTAAAAATACAATCGGTCCCACCTTGCTTTTTCTGTTCTCCCTTTTTTTCTTTCTTTTTCTTTTTCTACCCCTCTCCCCATCCCCATCCGTAGATCTGGAGACTAGAGAATGTGCGGTCATCTTTATAAAAATAACACTTAGGTGTGAATCCTACACTTGGTACAGGCTTTGCATGTGGGGTTCTTGATTGTGGAAATGCTAAAGGTGCTGTTAAGACAAAGAAGGTTGAATAAAAAGGGAGGAGAGGGGTGTGAGGAAGGGGTGGCTTTATGTGGGCACCCTACATTAAAAGCTGGGCTGAAAGAGAACAGCACCCTTCTCTCCCAGCCTTCACCCCCCTGTGACATCTTCTCCTCTACTCCCAGTGTGACGCAGAGCATGGGACTTGGGAGGGTCCTGGAGGACCCTGGAAAGCCCTGTCTCACCTCCAGCAATGGCACAGACTTCCCGAGGGGGCTTCCTGGGTGAACAGTAAGGCCAGCACTTTTCTCTGGAGGCTCCTGTGGCCTCTGGCTAGCAGATTGCATCATATCTGGATGACCCAGTCAAAAAAAAAAAAGGGGGGGGGGGGTGGGGGGGGAGGAAAAGAAAAGAGAAAACTGCTGAATCTACTCTAAATCAGTATATAAGTGCATCCAGGTCTGGCTTCTGTGTGCTGAGTCAATAATGTATTGGGGCGGGGAGGGTAGTCTGACTATGTAAGTAAGGGGCCCCTTTGAAAACAACAAAGAGTTCATGATAGAACACTACTGCTGAGCAAAATATTTTAGCTCCCTGACTTTGACATCAAAGACACACAGTGCTGTAATCTTTGATGCCACAGCAATGATGTGACAATGATGATAGTCAAAGTTCTGCATTAGAAACTTCCTAGCAATACTCAGCACATAGTAGGTGTTCAACAAAGAAATGGTCTCTGAGTGAATAAACGAATAAATACTATTGCCACATAAATGAAACCAACATAATCACCCAAATTCTATTTAGTTCACCCCAGAAACCAATAAGGCTTTAATCAAGCAACCCTATTGTAAGTGTGCATTTAAGCCTAAAGGTGATTCCCATAGAGGATGGTGAGCTCAAAAAAACATGTTCCAAACATCAGAGAAATTGAACAATTAATAACACAGTGTAAGATATTCCCATCATCTTCAGCAACCTATATTATAAAATACCTTCCAAATTACCCAATATCAAGAACTCAGTATCAAATGGTTCGTTTAAAAAAAGACACTGCTTTTCAGATACGTACAAATCTTATTTTCCAAAATGAGGGCCCTTCCAAAGGGAAAAAACATAATCAGAGCAACCAAAAATAAAGATATTTCAAACTTGATTCTCTACCCTTCCCCAATGAATCTTTTGCTTTTAGCAAGGGAATAATATTTTCATACATGTTTTTCACACCCCAGTCTTAAAAACAAGCTTCACCTATTGCCTTTTTTTTTAATAAAAGGAAAAGCAACACACACATACACATCTGGTCTGACATTTTATACAGCAAATTTCAGCCCAATGTGATTTAAAACAATGTGAGTTAAAAACCTCTTAAAATTTGGGTTTATAATGGAAACGCTGACAGACTCTTAATTATAGCAGCCCTGCCAGACACTGCTGTAATGAAATAGTTGTGCTTTCATTACTATAGAGGCACTATAGTTAAGGGTCTGTCAGTGTTTCTACTATAAACCCCAAGTTTAAGAGGTTTATAACTTGGGCTATTTAAATGGCACTGAGTGGAATTCAAGTTATCAGTCCAGATGTGAAGTTGTTTTATAAAAGGCAGAATAACTCAACTGAGGACTCTTTTGGAGATCTCTCTTTTTCTGCCCCTCCACCCCCACGGAACATCACAGAAATGATTTTTAGTGGATTCAGATGGTCTTATTGCCAACTTCTAGCTATGACTTCACTGGCTAAAAGGAAATTTTATAGGCAGTTAGACCTTTATTTGGACAAGTACTCAGTGTTTTTATTATTTTATTATCTGCAAGTGTGTATGTGTTTAGGGGGAGAGAGAGAGAGAGAGAAAACAACTTTAAAAATCAAGACTGTATGCCAAGGAATGCTGCGACTTCATACATATACACAGATGTATACATTCTGTATTGCATTCTGATGAAAAAATATGAATTTAACCAAGAGGAGAAATAAAGTACTTCAGATACTCTTCCTCTCATCTATCAACTCTTTGGTTAAAATAAAAGAAGATTAACATCTAATTTCATGAAAGTTGTAGATTTCCTGTTATCACTTGTTCAGAAAGCAACTACTTAGCATACCAAGGGACTGTGTGCACACACCATTTATATCTCTGCTTGACTTTGCTGACAGACTGAAGACTCTACCATGGATTATGTGTCGGGCCTGATTTTTGAAATGTGTTCTATAAACCTGGTGTATCTGTTCTATTCACCATAATCTGTTATAAATATTAGTGGTGATGTGGGGCTGATGCTGATTCGGTCATGAAAACAAGAATGGTGGTGGTGGTGATGGTGGGTAACGGTAGTAGAGGAGGCGGCGAGGAAGGTGACGGAGGTGGCGGTGGCCGTGGTGGTGGTGATGTCTCTAACACGTCCACCAGAGGGCGGTAGAAATAGATGAATGATGGAGGAAGGTAAGACGCTCAAACCCTTGCTTCTCCAACTTTTTGCTTTAGAGCAGCCATTCTGTAAAGATCCGGTGGTAGGCCAGTTACAGTGATGTTTCCAGATGCATGCAGCTCTATGGTCCCCCACCAAGATGAGGCCTTGGCTGGGTGTTCCTAGCAGGAGCTGTCCAGCAACGGCACCTGCATTTAGAAACCTTTTCACTTCAAGAACAGCAGTTTCTTTTCTCTTTCTCCCTGATTGGGATCAGACTGCAAAATCAGCTCACCCAGTAACTCAAGGCTTGAATAACTCCGACCTCATAATAGCTTTAGTTGAGTTTCCCTGGAATTAGCTGGGTGTCAAAAGACAAACAGTCCTCAAAACGTGTCACCAGGGCCGAGTTCCCTCTCTGCCAGTTTCCCATACACCCCACAAGAGGTACAGAGAGCCTCCCCCCCACCACCCAGGAGGCAAGCCCCTCATTCCCGGAGCCGACTCAGAGCTGGGGCGCCACGCTTGTCATTCTTCCAGGTTTTCTCAGTCCCCTTTTCCAGAAATTGAGATAGCTTTATTTTCCTGATTGTCACCAGCAGTTTTTGTTTGTTTGTTTTTTGTGGTTTTTCCTTTTTCCCAAAATTCAGCAAAGGGAACTTTTCTGGTAGAAATGACCTATCCCCTTTTCTTCTTTCTGTGCAGTTTGGTAGAAGGTAAGCAAATCTCCCACTCCTCTCTAATTTGCTTGTTTTCTCTTTCTCTTAAAAAAAATAAATAAATCTCTTGCCCAAAGTCAATTATCTAAGCCTAACAAGTTCCTGTTAAGGGAAGAATCTGGTCCTAAGAATTGTTATTCTTTCTTTCTTGGTGCATTGAGCAGATCTAAAACAAGCCCCTACTTTTGGATGACTTTTATTTTAAAAGGACTAAAACACACCTTCCCCAGGCACAGTCATGTCTTGCAAAGTCCAACGGCACATGCCAAAGTCATAAAAAAGCCCATTCATAGTCTCACTTCGTAGAGTCCTACCTCCACATTGCTGATTTGAACAGTTCTAAACCTCTAGCAAGGATATGTCTGAGGAAACACAGCTCTGGTCACTTCTGAAACCAGTTTTGTGGGTTTTTTTTTTCCTGGAGAAAGAACTTGGTTTCTCAGAAATGAGAATGGCAAATAACAAAGTTTGGTCATGAATGTCTGAGATAATCTATTGTTTTTACAGTTTCTACAATGTTCTTATAAATAGCATAACTAGTTACTTTTGAAAAATGAGCTTTCTGTACTACCGTTTGTTTTGTAGGCAATATTATAGACTATTTCTAGCATACATTTGTGAACGCACCATTTTTAAAAAATGACATTGTTTCTGTTCCCTAACACATAGTAGGGATTAGTGCCTTTGTTGAATGAGGAATGCAAATGCATTCTCAGTTGCTGTGAAAGGTGAAAAAGACACAGGTATTTGTGTCTGCTAACTAATCAATTAAATATTGTATAGTGAAAATTGATAGTATTTCACTATTTAAGAAGTGTGGGCCATTGGTCTTGCCATCTAACCTGTACATTTTAAACCACAAGCCCATTTGCTTCAGGTGAAGACGACTGCATGTGTCTCAGCAGATATTTCATAAAATAGCTTACGTCATAAAAGCCTCCTCATGGTTGTTAGTGCTTATAGGTAGAGCCTCTGTCATGTTCATCTTTTATCTCCCTTAGCACAGAGTAGGTCCTTCAGAAAATGTCGGTACATGACTAAAGACTTACAAAGTAGAATACTTAGATTCCCAGGAACTTCAACATTCTTTCTACCATAGATAAAATATGCTTTTTATTGTTCTCAATTCCCTTATTTTAAAATGCAATAAAGTATTCAGTCAAATTCCAAGTGCGTTGCAGTACTTAGTCATCCTGAGATTAATTCTAGAGTCTGACTCTCTAGATACTACCTTTTTTTTAATAATCAAGGCTTATTCTAGCTCTCATCTGAAACAGGTTCTCATTTGAAATAGGCAAAGCTCACAGACCCATACATTGGAAAAACTCCTCCCATCCATTCCCAAACCATGACAATTGTGGCCTGGCTCAGACAGCAAGGGAAGGCTGAGCTCTTCAAATATGACAGAAAAAGAATCCTGACCCTCCCTTCTCAAAATACTGAAACTTGAACTCAGAGTTTAAATTGTAGGAGAAAATTCAAGATTAGTGATTTTCCAAATAAACTCAGCTTCTGACTGCAAATATATTGGGGGTGGGGAGGATAAAAAGCATCAAATATTTGAATCTGAAGCACCTAAAAGCTAAACTTCACAGATCTTTTCTATGTGTCAATTTAAAGTTCCTAGAAAATTAAAATATGCTCACTGTAAAAAGCGTTTTACAGGAAATCAGCTCTCCTCCATGGGAACTTGCAACTCCCAATTTTTTTCCTTTCTTCTAGCCTAAAAAAAATAAAATTGAAAATCAGCCTCAAACCAAAAAGGACCTACTTTTCCAAAAAACTGGCATGACTTTAGCAGTGTCGTTAGAATTCCACAATGGATTGTTTATTTCCACTGATTTTCACATTTAAAGTTACTCTCTTAAAATTACTGTGACAAAGAGAAAATTTTAAATACTAAGCTCAGACTTGAGTTTGCAGCTATTTTACCCTCAGTCAGAGTGACCTGATACCTGGTTCATAGAAAAGTCAAAATTAATACATTTCTGACTGCTGAAAAGTTGTGATTCACTACTTGTAATTTTTAAATATCTAGAAGGAAGCTTTCCACTATGGAACCTGACAGGGACTTCTGCTGATTTCAGTTGATATCTTTTCTTAATTTTTTAGAGATAAGAAATTGACCAGCAAGGAAATAAAGATTAGTACTGAAGTACATATTTTTTACAACCTAATATCACATGCCTAAACATTGTGGGTAAATTTGCATTGAAAAATAAGATGATGGCAGTAATTATTTTAATGAGAATATTTCTAGCCAGAAAAACAAACAGATATATCACCTAATGTTACACTAAAAGGTAGTACGTAAGGAAGAACATGACTATGGTGACAAATGTGTGATAAGAGAACCCTTCTGCCTGCAGCTTGGGCATTTATGTCACCAGGTATTATTGATAGTATGTATTATTTTTACTGTATGGTGTCATTGTTATGTAAAAGTCTAATTGCAGGGGGAAAAATTTTATCCCTTGATTTTGATAAGCATTTCCATAGAAAGAGTGAGAATCAGAGAAGGTCACGTAGTGTGGAATTCCACCATCACTAAGGATGTTTGCTGAGGGTTGCTGATAACAGCTCTATGAGCACTGTACACCGGCCTTTTAAAAGCAAAGGAAATTAACTACAATACACTTGTGATCAAATAAGAATGA
This sequence comes from Dasypus novemcinctus, assembly GCF_030445035.2. Taxonomy (NCBI): domain Eukaryota; kingdom Metazoa; phylum Chordata; class Mammalia; order Cingulata; family Dasypodidae; genus Dasypus; species Dasypus novemcinctus. The sequence continues at coordinate 49,589,300 of NC_080689.1, forward strand.
GGTTCTGATGAAGATACAGGAAAGCTGGAGGACTTGGAAATAGGGTCTCAGCTCTCATCTTCCCTGCATATTCCTGTGTTCCGGAATCACTAACTAACTAAAGAGTATATGAAATGGCTCACCGAGCTAAACCTCCTGATAAAATAGTACATTAGCTGCACCTTGGTCCTGAGGTGGAAATAAGTGGGGTTTTTTTTTTTCTGGGTATAATTTCAATCATGACATTCACTTTGGTGGAGTGTTTTCAAGAGAGTGAGCAGAGTAGCTAAAATCTGGCATCCAGGCCCAACCAAACAAGCCTGAGTGTCTATACCATGTACAGTTCTCACAAAGAAGGTCAGAAAGGGTGGAAGGAGAAGGTGTATCAAAGGTATCCTTGGAACTCAAAGCCAATAAAAATGAAGCTATTCTCTTCTGAGACCTAATTACCTTTTATATCCAAAGCTATACTGCACATTTGTTCATTGCTTATGACTAGGACAAAAAAAAATGTGTGTGCCATGGAAGTAGGCTTTTAAATGATCTATTGGGTGGTTTTTCTATGCCTGTAAGGAATTTTGTGTTCTTTAGAGGTAATCATTCAATGAATAAGTAAGTCTATGCTAATTTTTCCCCCCTCGAAACGGTAAGTATTTTTCTATACCTGTTTTTAAAGAATCAGGGACTTAGTCCTGTAACTTCCAAAATATTTCCTTCAAATCCTAAAACAAAATCAAAGAAAAAGGTTCAGGAAACAAATTTCTTGCTATGGGCTTTGCAAGGATTAGTCTCCTATTAGAGTCTGTATTCCTATATGATCCTTTTTCATGTTTTAAAGGAGGATATATATTTTTCTGTTACCTTTTCTGAGTGTAAAGCAATCACAGGAACCTGCAGGAGGCACCATAAATATGCAAATTTCTGAGCGATAACTGTTTTCAGTGGTTATGCCTCCAAGTAGTCCAGGAAACGGGGAGAGCAGGAGCTTCCTACTTCCAAGTAATTCATATGTTGGTGGTGCCCCCTGCTGCAATCGTAGGCTGTCCAAGAAAGGGAGAATAAAACTCGGAAGCATTTAGATCTGGTTAATATGTTAAATAAATGCCCACTGCCCTTGTTCCTGGAACTGCCATAGCCGAGTTCAGAGTTCCTCCTGCCAGCCACAATTCACTTCATTTTCCTTAGCCTAAAATTTGGAAGATTCACTTTTATCTCAAAACCATTAAATTAGCAGGTTTATGAAATTTTATTTCTCACAAAGCATACCACACCAAGATCCAAAACAGCATTAAAGATTGAAATATCTCCCAAATTCCCTAGAGGTTACCTAATGAAAGTAAATTCTGAATCAGGAGAATATCACCCTACCCATTAGGACATTAGAATAGGGAAGGGAAAAAGGTAAGTGTTAACAGTGTGTAGCGCTATTCCACAGTTTTAAATGGCTTTATTTATTAAAGGAAAATTTTGTGGTCCATTAGCTCATAGTGCAGACTAGACATCCTGATATTCAAAAATAAAATGAAATAAAATAAGTAAATGAAACAACCAAGTTAGGAACATTGGAAAACTGATTGCTGTAGCTCTACAGTTGCTCTATTACAGATTTCCATATTAAGACTGGGGTGGGGGGCATGATAGAACAATACATTTCAGACCTGTGACGGTCTGTTGAATACATAATATGCATTTTTAAATTGCCTGAATATGTACTCACATGACAGAATCTAATGGGTTTAGGAGGAGCTCTTGCTCTTGATCAAATCATAAAAACTGTTATAAACTTGTCTATCACATCAAATCACATACGCTTCTATTAAAATCATTTGGCTTTTTTTTTTTTTTTGTCTTCTTGTTTAAACACTAGAGCTGGAATGGATAAAAGGGAATTAAACCTACTAAAGAAGTTCAGTTAGGCATTAGAAACTCTAGATTATAGTCACCAAAGCAAGCCTGATGCCACTCAACTTTTTCTGTCAGATCCCCCTATCTCCTCCAACCTCCTAAACTGCCTGCCTGCCCCCCAAGATTTTGCTACTTTTTAACATCGGTTTCCAGAAATGTACATTCTCATCTAGGGTATACATTTCCTGGCAGTTATGAACTGGAGTTCAAATTTCAACTTCGCTCCACACCTCGTTTCCATATTCAGATCTTCACAGCAAGAGCAAAGAGAGAGGACTGGGGAAATTACCTATATAATTGCAGCAATGAGCCTGTCTTTATCTGTATCATCCAGGAATCCTGTATCCTGCCTTTCCAGCTCTAACCTGAGTGCCTGTGAGGAGAGAGAGGGAGACGACCTGGTGGATACCAGTTACGAGGCAGAACTAATTAGAAATAGATCTTGATATTAAAGGTATCCATCTTTTCCCTCCTCAAAACTTGAACAAGCTCCCATTACTCTGTATGATGAGGGGGATTTTTAACCTTCCAGTCAGAGTTTTATTGCCACAGACAGCGGACTGTTAGAAAAAGAGAACCAGTGCACAAAACAGCAGTTGGGAATGGAAGCCCCTCTTTACCAGAACCCCTGCCATATATGTTGTGTCACTCACCTTCTAGACACTCAGTACAACCATTCAATCTATTGAATCAAGAGACTGTTTGATCTTATCTGCATCTGTGAGCTGACTGTCAACCTGCTTAGGCTGCATATTAAATCATCTATAGTAGCTGTATCAAGCTGGGATGATCTGTTAATTCTAAATTTATTAACCCTTGGAGTGCAGTCATCATGTTTAATCTAGTGTAGCCCGCATTTATTTTACAAGACTAAATCCTTCTTTAAGATATGGCTGTGCTGTAGGTTAAAAACAGCTAATGTGGGTTTCATTATGATAATTGGGGGGAGAGACTGTCTGAAAAATGCTGTTGTAGCTGACCTAACAGGCTGTGTCTGGACCGAGGAACACTCCTAGGTTGGATTCTGCCTGCGAAATGAAACCTTTTCCAGAAACAATTCTGTCTCTAAAACAAACGCAAAAGGAAAAAGAGGAAGGGGAAGAAAAGGGAAAGGGGGAAGGCCTCTGACAGATTTCCAGTAGTCCCAGGCCACAAAAGACAGATTTCCATAGCAGTGTCAGCCCCTAAAGTGAGGCCTGAGGAATAAAATTTCCAAAGACACACACCTGACAAAAATGCCAACAAAATGCCTTGAGAGAGTCAAACTTTTTGATCAGTAAGGACCATCTATTTCTGGGTTGACTGATTTTTCACAGCATGCCCAAAGAAAAAGAATTCTGGGCAATTCAAAATATGAAGCAGTCCTTCTCAAGAGGAGGACAAATGTTCGTTTAGTATGTTAATCTGGTCTTCAGACAAAAATAAATAAAAAAGAAAAGAAAGAAAGATCTCTATCTCTTCTACTTGCCCATTACTGATGTTATCAACATATTCATAGCTTTTCTTTCAGACACAAACTGCTAGGCATGCTCCCTTTTTTGGTAACCACGTGCCTGATATCTCGCTAATGTAGCCTAATAACAATTTTAGCATTCAGATGAAGCGATTTCATTCTGTGACTGCCTTTTCTATTAGATTTGATTTTGAGAAGCCCCAGTGGGTGCCTCCGAGGCAGAGATCTATCTGTGAGGCTGCTACCGACTCAATAGCAGCCTGGGCTAACCTTGACCTTTCCCGAGACCCCGCTCCATCTGGTGCCAGCCTGCTTTCTACCGCACCCCCCTCCTTTCCTTGCCTCATAGTCAACATTGATCAAGGCAGAACGGAGCGCCTCGTCTCCTGGAAGGGCTGGGCAGGCTCAGGAGGACAGCACATTTCAGTATATGGAAATGATCAAGCCTCTTATGCAATCATAAATCTACATAGGAGTCTTGTGATTTGATATTTCATTCACCTCCAAAGATTTTTTTTCCCTCCCTCCAAACAGGGATTTATAAGCTCTGTAAGAGCTCCCGGACAACGGCTTTCCCCAACACCTGGAAATTATCAAGCTTGCTGCTTGCTGAATGATGCTAACAGCTCTAATACAGCAAATTCATTTTTAACAACTCACTGGCTTTTATCTAGGATTTGTGTGTGTGTGTGTGTGTGTGTTTCTTTAAGAAAAATCTACCAAAGCAATGGATAGTATCAAAGACACCAAAATCAAATCTGACTTGATTATCCTTCATCTCCACACCCATCCCCATTATGTATTTGTAGACAGATTTTTCTAGCTCTGTATTCTGTCCCCTTTTTTAACTGCATGAGAAGGGGGAGATAAAGAGGAAAAGGGGAATGAAGGAGATGAGAGGGAGAGACAGAGAGAACAAGGACAGAGAGACAGATGAGAGGTGCCAAAGACAGAGAGGTAACTGGATGTGACCCTTGGATGAAGCTGGAAACCCTCCTCTCCCTCCCTAGGCCACGGTCCTCCCTTGCCAGAGACCCACACCAATGTCTCAAGCCCCAAATCACCCACTGCAGGACACAGACGCCTCCTCGGCCTCTCACTGCCTCTATTTTCCCTCCTCTTCTCTCGGTACCTGGGGGCTGGGTGGCGAAGAGGCTGACTGAGGGGGAGTCACGTGGGCAGCCCGTGGGCAGCGGCGGCAGCAGCTCTAAAGAAATTGACTGACTGGCCGCTTGGGCGCATTTCAATATATGGAAATGACCAGAGGCTTCTGCAATAAATCAGCGCTCAACACTTTGTCATTTTTCTAGTTCTGCTTCATTTTCCTATTTTCCTCTTCTCCTCACAGAAGCCTCATTTCTTGCATTTTGCCCTGCCGCCTCTCTGGCCACCTTCGACCCCTCACCCTCCCCAAATTTTGTCCCATCCTCACCAGCTGCCCCGCCCCCTCCTGTTCTCGGAATCCCTGTAATTGGAAACATCCGGTTGACGGCGATTCTTTTTCTTTCCTTAAATTATTTTTTCCTTTTCTTTTTTTTTTTTTTTTTTTAACAAAATCGGCAGCGGTATTTGCTGTCATGCCTCAGATTTCCTTCGACAAGAGGGGCCCGGGATGCGCTTACGTAGTGCCCAGGACTGGTACCCCCAGCCTCTTGAGATTAAAAAAAAAAAAAGAAAGAAAAAGAGAAAGACCGCGGTCCTCGCTTGCCTGTCCCCCCACTCCTGCCCCGGTCCCCACCCTCGAGGAGTTCTCCCGGCACATTAAAAGAAGATCAGAAGCAACTTGTGCCATAAAATGCCCAGGATAGCGCGGGGTGGGCAAGCCAGGAGAAAGGGGGAGGATGCAGTGGGTTTTGCAGATTCCTGCTTTTCTTTTGCAGATTCTCGGGTGCCCTCCACCTAACCCTTCCTCTAAGCATGCCTCGGGTCTTTTTTGGAACCAAAGCTGCGCGTCCCTGCAATCTGCAGTTATTCTGGATGTTTCTCAGGAGCTCAACGCACCCTGAATTTCGTGGCGCGTGCAAACCGAAATTAACAAAACCCCACTGCTGCACCGTTTTCTAGTCGTGTGTGTTGTAAGTTCGGTGCGGAAGCAGTCGCTACCTAGCTGCCTTTATCCCCTCCCCCAGCTCCTACTTGAGATTTCTAATCTTTCAACTTGGGTCTCTCTAGTCGACTGGGCAGCCTCTCTTTTTTTCTTCCGCTTGGATCTGGAAACAATAGGCATGTAAAGGGTCAGTGGGCATCACCCTATAAAGCTCAGAACCTAATTAATTTTATTAAAGGAGGATCTGTTTATGCAATATGACAGCCTGGGGGAATTAACCATTTGAGGACGTAGACGCTGTTCAGAAATCAGATTGCCTTCTCACATCATGAGCTCACACTCCCTGTCCCACTGGATCCTGGGCGGCACTGGGATCCGGGTCTATTTTTTGTTTGACCTCGTGAAGAGCTTGTCTAATCCCCGGGGTTCTGCACAATTCGAGGGACACCCAGGATATCCATACATTCCCATGCCCAGCTGACAGCATTGAAGTGCTCGCCCGTTCAGTTTGCAGCAGTGACAGCTGAAAAGGTCTCACTACTGGGGATGGGGGCGGGAGGGGGGGCGGGGAGTGACCTCTGACGTGTCCAAAAGTGACTATTTGGTGTTCAGAAAACACTCCATTCGGAAATAACAGTGTATGAAATCCAATATGCCTTCCCAAGAGCACAGGGAAATGTAACCGTTTTTAAGTTATTCTTTTATATTTTTCCTGCCACTCTGGTAACTTGAAATACATTTTTAATAACCTCCTGGAAAAAACAATTTAATAGTTCAGACATATTGTTCTTTGACTTAATATCCCTGTGTGTTCCTTAATTGCCAAAACAAAGTTTATTTCATTTACAAGGGCTAACTTTATATCTCCTAGGAATTCTAATATCATAGTCTTGTTGTTTTTTTTTATCATCACCTTGGATTTTGTTCAACAGGGATCTAGAAATGTATAGCATATGTATAGAAATAGATATGATAAAATATTCAAGAGCTCTCTGAAGGAAAATGTGCTTGAAAATAACCCCCTCTTTTATGGAATTTGTTTTGATTTAGATCTATAGATAGTAAAAAGAATGAAAGAAACTGTGAATTACACTGAATATAAGATGTTTATCACTTTAATATTACACTTCCTAGCTTCCATGTTGCAGCGCTTTAGAATACTCCCCAAACTTTCAGATTGAAACTGTGCCTTGTGAGGTCTGAGGTTTGTCTGGAAAGACCTGCCAGCACATGCCAGCTAAAAATGAGTGTCAATTAATAATAATAATAAAAGCTCCCTTATTTCTACACTCATGTAATTTAACAGGTTTGGAGAGGAACATAGAATGACAACAGTTGTGAGAACATTCCAATATATGCAGTTCTAACAGCTTTCATTCTAAGACGCCAAGCTTTCCTAAAATAGAATGGTTTAACATTTCTTTTTTATATTAAAAGTCCAATCTACACTTCACATAAAATGTTTTTTTTAATCACAAAAATATTTGTCTCTAACAAAATGCACTTTTTGTTTTACCAAGAAAGCAAACATCTTGAAACAGATTCTCCCAGCTTTTTACAGCTCCCCATTGCAATTTCTGTGCTATTTTCAAGGGCCCCCTCCCCCGTAAGAGATACTTTGAACACTAGAATAAAAATAATTACTATTGAAATACTGAACTAGAATGCCCTGCTTCCCAATATTGCTGACAAAATCTCTAATTCTCAAACTGCTCTCTGATGGAGCTAGGCGAATTGGGGAACTTACACTGATATTTCTAAGTGCAGTTTGTTGTTTTAAAAACATATTGTACTGATTAATAAAAATGTGAAATAATTTGAGTTACAAATTTTGAACTACGAATTGCCATCTGCTCAAATGGGGGAAAACCAAAAATTGCCGAATATATTTTCTCACCTCTTTTTTTTTCCATGATAACATAAACAACATTCCTGAATAATTAAAAAAAGAAACTGACTATACTTCATGCATTTTTATAGTTCAACAACTGCTTGGTGAGTCCACCTTCTCAAATGTGCAATTATTTTTTTCTTAATTACTTACATATGTTCTATCGGAAGATGCACACCCTGGTGCTTTTCCTATGCATTGTACAAGTCAGTTCAGCTCTATCTCTTAGGACTGTAAGACTTTGGGTTCATATGGTAAAAATAAGCTACAAGTCCTGTAACCCCAAATTGTTTCTAGGTGTCAATTAAGCCAGAGACTTGTGAGAACAGTCAGAGAATCCTTTGGGAGTGACAAGAAAGAAAAAAATCCATGAACCCAGACTGGGAGGAAAAAGCACTGCCCATATAATAAATGCATAGCTATAAAGTATGATAAACAACTTAGCCTATCATTGGTGGTGGGGGGGAAGTATGTAGATATGCCATCCATGGCTATTAAAAGCAGTTGTCCATGGTTTGGCATCCAGGATCCAGTGGAATTTACTATTCCACCAGCAAAAGCAGCAAAATAGTACCTAAAATGTAGCAAGTTGTTGCCATTTATGCAATGCCGATGATAACCCAGGAGTCATGGACAAAAGGAGCCTAACAGGAGATCCAGTACAGAGTTGCATGGACTGCTTTTCAAATCAGCTACCAGGCTTGGATGTGAAAGACAAATCAAGTTGATTTTTAATCATTCTAACAGTAAAGAAATGCAGTTCTATTCAGGTGATCATAGAATAAGAAGCTACATTTTCCTTTCCTCTTTTTTTAAAAGCCTGACTTCTTGGGGGGGGGGGCCCGGTTATTAAAAAGTGCCCCTGCCCCTTTTGTCGAGGGGCCAGGTATTGAACGCAGAACCTCGCGTACGGGCAGCTGATGCTCAATCTGTGAGCCACATCAGCTGTGCTGAGATGGTTTTTTCGTTTGTTTCCTGGTTGTTTAGTTTTGTTTGAGGAGGCACTGGAGACCGAACCTGGGACCTCCCATGTGGGAAACAGGGGCTCAACCTCTTGAACCACATCTACTTCCCCCCTATTTTTGTAGAGAGACATTTGCAGCATGATCGAAAAGCCACAATACCATCGGTTGTGTCTGTCTTAACCAGGCTGTGCCAGGGTTAGGGAGTGTGTGCCAAATCATGCTACCACCATTGCTGTCCAGTTTCACTCCAGGTGCTGGTCAGGGTGTGGACAACCAGGCCCTGGAAAGGACAAGGGCATCATTTCCCAGGAGGGAATGGGGTATAACGCAATGAAGAACTGGGCTAAAAATGTCTCCAGGTGACCTGAACTTGGGCTGCTTTTACTCTTTCTACTCAACATGTAATGACTTCAACACGGCAGCTACTACTTTTGTTTTGTTTTTAATTCATAACTGATCTAAATGATTTACAGGATATTCAATACTGTGTATTATAGGGAAGAGGCAGACCCCTTGCTTAGAGTCCCTTTAGTCCCAGTGTCTACCACACCCAGTGAACTGTGCAGGGACTGAAGACAAGTTAAAAAACAAAACAAATCCTGTGCCCTTGAGAGGTTTGTAGTCCACAGGAGCATCTCACACATCTAGCCGAGAAGCAAGTCAGACTGGGAATGGCCAATCAAGAAGAGATCAAGGAGGTACCCCAAAGCAGAGGTTTTGCACCTGGTGAGGAAGGCTGAAGATGTGGGGAGAGCACTCGGGGAGGAAGGCTCAATTGAGCCAAGACCAGGCAGCACAAACTGGCTTGGCGAGTTTGGGAGCTGCAAGTGCTATGATGTGACTGAAAGCATCGACTGAGTGGCAGGAAGGTGTCTGAAAAGGGAGGTTGGGGCAAGTGTGGAGGGGGTGTGGGCTCGAATGCCATGACTCTGTAAACGTGGAAAACCACTTGAGGTTTTTGTTTAGGGGGTGGTGACATGTTCTTTGGAAAATGAAACCTGGAGACCATTTGGAGGATGGATTGAAGCAAGCTGTTCTCTGACACTCAACCTATTTTCCATCCACCCACCTGCAGAAGATGTTGTCCATGTGCAAAGGATGAGAGGTGGACCTACCAGGGATGAAAAGCGACCGCTTTGTCCTTCAGAATGGAAGATGATGCTTCTGACAGTGATTTCTATTTACATGCACAGGATGGCTGAATTTCAAAATCTTCACATATAAAATCTGTTCTTTGAATGCTTCTATATTTGGAATCTTTATCTTTAAGAACCTAAATAGTCCTTCACTGTGTGACTTCCAAGAGTTGTACCTCCAAGTGTCATTCCTTCCCCTGACCCAATCTGCCAAACGGTAAATACCCAAACTCATGAAGAAACTCCTTCCTCTCTACCTCTAAGCTTTCATTCTGCTCTTAAAGATCTCTAAGCTTCTAACCATTCAATCACATTTATTCAGTATTCACTATTTGCACAGTCCTTTACTGAGACCTCTAAAAAATGAATTGGACTGTACATATTAGGAAAGCAAGGATGAATAATACATGCCATTATAATTTTTTTAATTAACCAAAACCAAATGACTGAACAGTAGTAATTGTGATTGTTTGACTGGTTGGTGGTGAGCTGGTTTTTAGCATGACACCCCTGGTATAATAAATTCTGTAAATGACAAACTCTTTAGAGTCTGTCTGTAAAGGGCTGGAGAGATCAACTTATAGACCCTAAAGTACAAAGTTCCTGGGCTTTTGTTTTACTTCTCCAGCTCTATAACTGAATAGAAAATAACTATGAAAAATGGGATACCATGCTGCATTTCAAATAGCTTCTGCTAATTAGAAAATTATCCTGTATCATCATAAGGTCTCCCAGTATTGTTTTAACATGGGTCTCCTAATATTCCATTCCGAAGGTCCTATTTTAAAAATCTTGTATCTTGGCTGCTAAAATCACTGCAGGCTGAATCTTGTCAAACAGGAGGAGACTTTGTTCTCCAGTCCTGGACATGGAGCATAACGGTGTCATTTTAAAATGCGTGGAATGTGTGTGTGTCTTGGGGGGAGGGGTGAGAAGGGGGTCATGAAAATTATCTGTAAATGAGTTCCTCTCAGTACACCTTAGCTGTGATCCCACATCAGAACCTAGTTCTCTTGAGAATAAAGATTGCTTTGACATTTTTTAGTAAGGAAAATCTCAAGTAACTCATATAGATTTCTCATACACGTTTTCGCTAAAAAATATATTTTACAGCAAAGTAGTTTCGATTGCAATGTTTACAATTATCTGCTCTGTTAAATTATTTGTTTTTTTAAATTAAATTTATGCTTAAAAAGAATAAGGACAAAGTGTGGGTCCCAGTTATATAAACATATAACACATGAGCAAATTTTGCATGACACACAGAAATATACAGTATGTCCATTTTAGTATCAAAATTGAGCTCTTATTGTCTGACATTAGAAAAATGTTAGGAAATAAAAGTTAGATCTATAATTCCGTTAGGTCTAATTATTCCTTTGTGATCTGGTATTATTTTTATGTTTCCCTCCTTCAAATAACAACTAATAAAGGATTTATTTCATCTTCCATATAACGTCTACCACAGTGTCAAGGTCAAATACAAAAGTGTTTAAACATGAGAAAACTTTCAACCTGAACCTAAAACATCAGGCTCCATTTTATCTGTTTATAATAGGGTGCTATTTTAATGTAGATTGGCATGTGAATATGATATGATTGAAGCAAAGTGATACTTATAAATAGCTATATCCTTGGTGAAGATTTAACTCAAAAAATCAGTCTTGGTCTTTTTCTTCTTCTTTTGCTAGCTATATTTTCAATGATGTTGCATCTTTTAGGCAACCTCTATTTAAACATAAAGACTACTTAATCCCTTGAGTTATTCTTATTTAAATTACAGACCCATAAGCAAAAATTAAAAAGTATCAACTTCAAATTTAAACGCATCTCTATCTAAGAAACAAGTTTAATAGTTTACAATATGTGGCAATTTGAGTGTGATGACTACTTCTGAGCTCTGTAAGCATTCATTAGCTTAGTTTCTTCCTGTTAGCTTGCAATAAAAATAATAATATTTGTCATTTAGTGGAAGATTTTCACCCTCAAAGTACTTTATGGACATCAAGTAGTTTATTTATTAATAATCTATGTTTCTGCTTAATAAACCAGATTCTATTTTCAATCAAAGAGAAAATTAGAAAATGTTCTGCATCTGATGAATAAAAGTTGCTAACAGACTATCAAATTACATATTTATTTTGCCCTGCCCATTATTTTTAAACAACTTTCTGATCGCCAACTGAAATTTTCAAAGTCCTAGGCAATAACATAAAGAAGTCTGTTTCATGTCTGTTTTTCTAATTCGGGAGGAAGTAGTTTATTTTTCAAAGCACCCCCCCCCCTCCACCTCGCCCAGTTTATTCATGCAAAAGGAAAACCTGGTTTCACATACTACAGATTAGACACTAAAGAGATTTCGTTTCATGTGTGTTTATAAGAACATAGCAGTAGCTCCGTGCTGTAGGGGAAAGAGCCCCTGGGACCTCTGGGGTACCAGCTCAGAGGACCTCGGGTTCTGCTCTGACCAGACTGCGAACTACAAATAAATATTTTAAAGACCCAAGGTGTCCAGGACATTTGAATGTTGCCTCTTTAGTTGCCAGCTAAGGACTCAAGGTCGCCTCTTCACAGGCTCTGGCTTCAGGGCAGCCTGTGGATGTGGGCAGGGCTTGGCATAGCCTGGCACGGGTGACCTCTAACAAGGGAAATGGTATTAGCTGGACTCAGAGGGGCCAGGGAGACCTACACGACGCCCACAGACCCAGAGAAACACACCTTTAATGCACCCACATACTGTTGTTCACATTGACCTTGTCCTCTCAGGACACTTTTTCCCTAAAAACTAATGTTGAATGGGGGAATTGGAGATACTTATGCTTCTGTTCTGACCTCACCACGTTTGCAAGCGCCTGCAGGTTCCTTTGAGGGGGGACAGAATATAAGGAAGGTACAAACTGGTTTACACAGAGGTTTAAAATGGCTCACTGTCCTACAGTTTGAATAGATAAGCTCACGAAGCATCAGGCACTACCGATACATTAGGAAACAGGTTATACACGTGCTTTCTTTCAAGGCTTCACAATAATTAGGATAACAGGAATACTACCTGATGTTTGGTGATGCTTTACAACTTTTTATAGTATTTTCACATATATTCTTTTTCACTTAAGCATACTTTCATCTCTTTTTACATTGATTTTGGCTTGTCTTTCACTTTAATATTTTTTGTTGTGTTTCGTCTAACTGATAAGAATGGGGTATGTTTACATCACCCCAGCATGTTTGCACAATGCTGCCTTGTTATAATTAAGTGTATTTTTCAAAGGTCTGTAAACCAGTCAGAAAAATTTTGCTCAGAGCTAAGCTTGGAATGTTAGGGTTTGATCCTAGCAAATTCTTTCAAATACCATGATAACTTGATTTTGGGTCATTTAAAAATATTTACACGTGAAAAATAAACTCTGGGAGAGAGGGTTTTTGTTTTACAGAATGATTTGATGTGCCTCCCACTCTTACTTGTGCGAAGAATGGATGTGTTTAAAAGTTAATTTTGGTCTTTTTAAATGGTTGAACAGAAGCCGTCAAGGCAAAAATAGGCCTTGTGATTCACCTTCGATTTAAAAGCACTAATTTCTGCCTTCTCGGTGCCTTTATAACAACTTGTCCTGATCTTTGGCATCAGAAAGCAACTTTCCAGTGAGAGGGGAGGAGAGGACGGAGAGAGCCCCCCCTCTCGCCTGCCATCTGCACCTCTCTCTGACACTGTCCATCGGGAGGGCAGAGGGGAACCATTTGTGGACTCTCCACTGGCGGGACAGAAGCAGACAAGTGCCACTATTTAACAATTCCTTCCAACCCAACAACCGCTCAGGTCTGTCTCCTCACACACTGAGGCCCCCAACTCACCTTCCCCAGTCCCGGGTAGGCAGAAGGCCAAGCAGGTAAGAAGACAGCCCTCTCTCTTTAGACAGCCGCTTGCTGCCTCCAGCGCTGTCTCCTTCCCAAAGCAGTATTCACATAGAAAGAAATGCAAAGGTGGCCAGGACTGGGAACAAACTGCAATTCCATTGCTTTTTTTTTTTTTTTTAATATTTTGTAAAATAATGGCAATAAATTAAATAATCAAAATATTTAGTCATGTAAACTGGCTTCTGCCACTCGTTGGATGACTTCTTTTCAGGAGGAAGTTTGCTTTACATACCAATAGGTGTTTTTAAAATTATCTCAATGTCTATTTAGACATGCTGCTCCAGGAAGGTCTTCTGGTTTTTTCAGCTGAAATTAATATTTGCTAATAAAAGAACTGTCAGGACTTTGAAGTAAACATTCATTCATTTATGTACCCAAAAGAACAGAATGCTTTCAGTTGTCATTTGCATGGTGTCCCTCTGCCCCGGCCTGTCACAATCCAGCACAGCGTGCGGCTCTGGCCAGACCGGGACAGCGAGCACAAGATGAAAAGAAGGGCCATCTCTTCCAACGTGAAACAAGGAATATTGAATTAACTTGTTTCACCAGCCCTGGGTGCTCCTGGCAAAAACAAAGACACTGTGTGGGTTGGATTTTGCATTTAAGGTGCTGGCTCTGAGGGTAACTGTCAAAAGGTTAGCGTAACCTCTGAGAATAAAAGGGGTGGAGAGCTGGGAGGATTCAGGAGGAAAAAAATCTCACACCTACTAAATGTTGGTATCTATTTTGGGCACAAATGTATTCTAAAATTTTGTGACTTAAAAAGAAAAAGTTCAGTGAACACAGTGGAAACTGCGATACTGAGACAATTCAATGTGGAGACCTGGAAGTACAGATGGGATTTGGGAGCCAACTTGGACGTGTTTATGGTCACAGTCCAAATCACTGGATTATCAGCCAGGAGCAGCGCTTCCAAAGGTCCCGCTATCTGGCCCCACGGCATCTTCTCCTGGACCTCAAGTTCTCTCCTGCCTTTGCCTTTGTAGTTCTGCAAGACCCATGCAATAACTGAAACAAAAATATGAGATTTTGTAATACTTTTCAAGGATTACCCAGTCAATTACTGAGAGAGAGAAAAATAAAAGGGAAATAGTTGTGCATCACATGCTAGGGCACATTCGATTGATTCAAACAGCTCCCAGGGAGTTAAAATTCTCTCTATATGATGAACAGTATGTGCCTACATGTCACTAGCAAGCCCACAGCAGTTTAAGGTAATATTTTGGTCAGTAGGTATAGACCCCAAACGAACAGTGGTTTAAGACCTGGATTGTGAAAGACAGGCATGTGCCAAAATTAGAAAAGCATTCTCAGGATATTATTTAACATTCTACATATGTGAGATACAGAATGAAAGAATGAGAATTATCTTAAAATCCCTGCTAAAGCAGGGCCTGCTTTCTCAAGGCAATCTCAAGCTTTAGTAGTTCAGACAGATTCTCTAGCTGACAATTAATATTAATGGGTAGATTTCACAATGTGGCATTATCACACGGGAGATGGGTGGGCACACCATCTGGGTTTTGGCAGGTATTAGATGTAATCAAAGGGATTACTTGGCTCAGGGAGAAATAGAAAACCTTGGGTTTGTTTAGTCTCTTTCCTCTTTTGTTTGGACGCAGCTCGAGGTACACTTAACTATTTTTCCCCTTGTCCTTTATTTGTGACCAGGACCATCTCCAGGGTGGGAAACAGAAAGGGATGGACAGCCAGCAAAGACAGCTTGAGTATGGAACCATAGCCTGTGTCCTCTTTTCATTGTAATCCACCAAAGATGTACGGGATGTCTACAGTGGCAAGGAGTCTTGCAGGACGCCTCAGTTAGCGGGCTGTTAGCTAGGTGCCAGTGTCCACCAGTCTCTTCTGGCTACCTTGGGATAGATGAAAGGGCACACTGAATCTACAAAGATAAGCAAAGAATTCTTGGCCTGTTTTGGCCCCCTTCCTATCATTTACCTCCACTACCATGAAAATAACTATTTAGAAGATCAAAAGGGAACATTCTTCTCAGATTTTTAAAAAGGACCACATAGATTACTTACTGGAAATATACAGTAAACTAGACCAGGGGAGCTACAAAAGGTTTACATGTTTATTTTCAGTAAAAATAAATGGAAGTCGTTGAGTGGTTGACACTCCAGAAGGAGAAGGGTGATTAGGAAGTCTTGAGGTGGCAGAACCCTTTGACAGCTGCTGCAAGGGACTTGCGGATTTCATGCTCCAAGACTGGTCTGATGATGAGTGAGAGGTTGGCTTGCCATCCTCGACACTCTGGCCCATGAGAGAAAGCGTCATTCTAATGCCCCATTTCCCTACCCAGCCTTGCCTTGTACCCGACAGATACATGCCCCCCAACACACTCTAATTTCGCCTTCGTTTTGTTTTTTTAATTATCGCAATTTATTTTTTTAAAAAAAAGATTTATTTTATTTATTTCTCTCCCCTCTCCCCACCTCCATTGTCTGCTTTCTGTGTCCATTCACTGTGTGTTCTTCTGCGTCAGCTTGCAATTCTCGGCGGCACCAGGAAACTGCGTCTGGTTGCTGCATCAGCACTCTGTGTGTGCGGCACCACTCCTGGGTGGGCTGCACTTTCTTTTTTTTCATGCGATGCACACTCCTTGCACGTGGGGCACCCCTACGCCGGGGCACCCCTGCGTGGCACAGCACTCCTTGTGCGTGGCAGCTCTGCGCGTGGGCCAGCTCACCAAACGGGTCAGGAGGCCCTGGGTTTGAACCCTGGACTCTCGCATATGGTAGGCGGACGCTCTTGAGCCATGTCGGCTTCCCCTAACAGCGTCTTTGTATACTATTTGTCTCACATCCATGAAGACAGTAGCTGTGTAACCCCAGCCTCAACCAGCCCGCTGGGCAGACACAGGCCCCCTCTGTGCCTTGTCACAGTCACAAGGAACCTCAGAAGAACCCAAGTTCTGTCAAGGGTTCTGGGTCTGTCTTGTCTAAAGGAGTTCAGCATGTGGGATGTGTGTAGTCAGTCACTTCCTAGGTAATGTGATTGTATCTCCAATTTTTTTCTCCCATTTGCAAGGATAGCAAGAACTTGCTTACAATTACCTTCTGTCCCATGCCACTCTTCCACCCCGCAGCGCACCCTCTAGTCTCCTAAAACAGCCAAAGCCCTTTCTTTCTCCCTCAGCTACTTCTGGGCATCTTTTCAGGTGCAGCAGGCAACATGTCCCATGCTTTCACTGAACCTTTATTAAATTTTACTGTTAAAACTATATATCCAACTGCCTAGATCAACTCAAGGCCTTAAAGCCACACTCTCCAATACAGGAGCCACTAGTCACATATGGCTACTTAAATTTGTTAACTCGAATTAAATACAGTGAAAAATTCCATTCCTCAGCCACAGTTCAGTTGCCCAGGAGTCAGATGCGGCTAGAGGTTACCGTGTGACCAGCACAGATACCGAACAACCCATCACAGAAAGTTCCACTGGCGTCTCCTGGCCAAGACGTGAGGACGGGCGAGGAGGGCAGTTTTCCTGAACACTTTCTGAGATGAATTTGGGAGAGCCACGTCCAGATGCTCACTAGTTTTCAGTCCAATCTAAACGCCAGTGTCTCCACTGCAGACACAACCCTCAGGCCCTATAGCATTTAAAGTCTGGGACCGAGGGCAGTGGTGAAAAACCTCCACAGTAGAGAATTCTTGCACAAATTCTTTGCTAAGAGGTGGAAGGGGAGGGAAGCTTCCTGGGCAGGCGTTTGGGAGTCTTTTCACTCCAGCACCTCCAGCTCTTGCCCTTGCCCCAAACACGCGTGGAGCGGACCTCCGCGGTGGGAGAACCGAGTGGGGAGGAGGCCCGGCTGGCACCGCTCGCGCCAGCGCCCTCTCGCCCGGTCCTTTAGCGCCAGAGCCGGCAGGGCAAGACAAAGGCTCGAGCCGCAGGGCCCGGCTCGGCGCGCAGGGCGGCTGCGGCCACCCGGGGCGCTCGCCGCCTCCGCGGCCCGCGGGGGAGGCCCGGCGCCCGCCTTTGTCTGCGCTGCCGCCGGGGGCCGGGTCCGCAGGAAGCGGGCGCCATCGTGCGGCCAGAGCCGGGTACTGCGCCCTCGGAGGCGCGGCGCGACCCCTGCGCGGCAGGAACCACCGAACTTGGCCGCATCCTCCCGGGATCGTCGGTATCACAGCGTTTGTTTTTACCGTTATGGGGGCTTCTATTATGTACGCCATGTCTTATGAAAACGTAAAACCACTTCGAATAAAGGCAACCAAGTCGATGCCAGCAGAAAAAGTAAAAGAAACTGGGATATATTTGCCTATGTATAATGAATAAAAATGTCCACATACAGTTACGTCCTGATCAAGAGTATGTATTAATGTTAGTTATTTGCACATGCGTGGGACAGCTCCGGAACGTCATGAAAGAAATTTGTTACAGTGCTTGCCCTGGCGACCTGCTTGCCTAAGGAAAGCTGCATGACTGGGGGTGAATCTTTTGACTTCTGTACCAAGTGTGCATATTACCTGTTCAACACCAAAACATTTAAAAACAAAGCTATATTTAATAAAATGTCTCTGCAGTAGGTATCATGTATAAATGATGCTGGGGCCAAAGGTGAGCAAATAGTTAAACATGCCAGCTCTTCCACCAAAGATCAGCCTGCATCTACAGGCAACCCAACAAGTCTCAGAAATGGAATAAACCATATCTAATAAGTCCTTTGGTGAAGTGGGGGTTTTTCTAGCTGGAATGGCCACATTCAGCAGGCGAGGCATTGTGGTCTGGGTGAGGCGTGGAAACCATGTTTATTGTCTTCACTTTGTTGACCAAGCTCTTCTTACCATGGTTTCTGCCTCAGAAAATGCTCACCCATGAAGATACTCAGAAACGGTGCCATCAAGCCTTTGGTTTATCTTAGAGGCCAGGAGAAGAGTTGAAGCTCCCAGAGATGACATTCCATCTTCTTCCCAATCTTCTCTCTTAAATATCCAACCCCACCTTTGAGTTTGGATCCAAAACATTCCAATGAATTAAATCCTCGATATCAGTTAGTAAGTTCTACTCAGTAGCATTTAAGCTACTTCCATTCCTTAGTGCCTTGGTTGTGTGACATATCTGTAGAATTAGGCTTTGGGAGATGGTCCCAGTCATTCCTGGCCCCCAGGAGCAAAGAACTGAGCCCAGGAGTCAAGGCACAGGACCAGGGGAGCTCCTCCTGGTGGAAACCACAGGTTCACCCTCTTCGTGAGCCCAGGACCTAGGACAGGCACTGTATTGAATTGAACTCTAGATGTCTTTTGATTTACTGTGGAGGTTCTCTGTGGGGTCACAGAAAGTGGTGGGGCAGGAAGTTCTGGCCCCATAGGTGGCCAGGAAGTGTTAGCCCCAGCACTTGAAAGTCTTCCTGATAATAAAGAAGGCAATCTGCAGGCTAAATGGGAATAGCTAGAGAGTCCTGAAAGCCAAAACACAGAGAAAGTCGGGGAGTCAGGGAAGGTTCACTATGAGGGGAGAATCCAGCTGGGGTGGGGAGGTGTGGCCTCTGGCTGAGAAGACAAAGTATATGTATAAGCGCATAAGTGGGTACACGTGCGTGCACGTGTGCATGTGTGTGCCCATGCGTGTGTGGCTGGGCCTGTGCAGAGATCATTCTTAAATCATGATTCACCAGCCTGCTTGGTCTGTTTTGGGGAGCAGATGAGTAACAGCTCCTTGAGTAGCAATCTCTACTGATTTATTTCTATTCCCCAGACACATGTTTCAAAAAACGCAAGATCTGACCCTCTCCTGGAGGTCTGACGAGTCTCTGAAGCCTGGGAAGTGGGTGGGATGAGAGAACAAGTCCAGCATTTCCTTCCCAAAGAGGGAAGGCAGGATCCAAGTGTCTGAGGGAGGACAGCAGAAGGCATGAGGTGGGCTAGTTGGTCTTCCTGTTTCTCTTTAGAATCAGGGGAGAGAACTTTAGGTCCCTCTGGGATGTGCCTTGACTGTCCAGGGTCCTGCTACCCCAGGAGCCTGGGCAGCAGTCAGCACTTCCTGCACTT
Organism: Dasypus novemcinctus; assembly: GCF_030445035.2. Lineage (NCBI taxonomy): Eukaryota > Metazoa > Chordata > Mammalia > Cingulata > Dasypodidae > Dasypus > Dasypus novemcinctus. Next base: position 49,608,599 of record NC_080689.1, read on the forward strand.
TGCTTCCAATGGGGTAGACAAAGAAAATTTGGTAACAGTAAGCAGACACTTCCTGGGCAAATCTTCCCAGCCAACTGGAATATACTTATAACCCAAACCAGCTACTTGGGAAAAACGACCAAGTCAGCTTGCAGAGGGTATGGGTTTTGGGTTGATCTAGTGAGCACCCACTTAGAGCACTTTCAGGCAGGAGACCTTCTTCCATTTCATTTTGTCAGAAACTTTGTGACCTAACCAGGGTGACAGTGGACCCAACTCTCTCCACAGCTCCAGAGAAGACAGCAGTTCCGTAGCCCAATCAGTTTGGAGGCACAGTGCCTCTGAAAGCATCCGGTCAGGTCTTCAGCCTTGTTAAGTGGTGTAGGTGCCTCTTGCCTCAACTGCGGCTTGATGGACGCGTCAGGAGCCAGACAACCTCCAGCTCCTTAACTGACCCCCATGCCCCCTTCCCCTCTCTCTCCTCAAAAAAGGAAGACTGTTGTCATCGGCTTCTTGAGGAAGTCGTGGGCCTCTGCCCCATCTTCCCAGTGGGAAGCCCTTTGCCCTCTCTATGGGGGATCCATGGAGCATCCAAGTCTTGTCTTGGGCTCCCCTTGGGCTCCTGGCTCATGGGAGGCAGAGGTTGGTGAGAATTAATTGTGAAGTGCATTGAGAGGCACAAATGAAAACCAGTCCCGCAGCGGAGAGATTATTACTGTTGGCAATTTGGGTTTTCTGAAATAGCTCTTAGGATATGACTGTGGCAGCCCAAACCCCAGAGGTGAGCTCAAGGCTGATAGATTTTCTGAGTGGCCCCGTTTTGCTGCAGGCTTCAGGCTTCCCCTCCTTTCAGGGCCAGTGGTGAACAAGACAGAGAGGGTCGTGGGCTTTGGGGAGGGGGCATTGTCCCCACCGAAGGCTGGAGGCGGGAGGGCAGCTGAAGGCTGACCCCCACATTCTTGAAAGAGGGCCCCCAGACTTCCCGCATAATTTCCTTCTCACTTCAGTGTTTCCTTTCCCGTCTGAGATGGCAGGTGACCTAAGTGGAGCGGTGTGCGAATTGATTTGGAGGCGATCAATGGCTCGGGGCGCGGCCCCGGCTCGCTGCCGTGTCACTGATCCTCTCCAAATCGATTCACACACCATTCCTCCTCAGCACACCTGCCACGTCAGATGCAGAGGGATGAGTGAAGTGAGAAGAAAATTACGTGTTCGTTAGGCCGCCGCCGCCGCCGCTGCGACTGCTCTTCTCCTCCCCTCTTTCTACCACGTTCCAGTCCACCACCGCTGGCCTCTGGAATCCAGAGAGCCCTTGTCCACGCAGATGGCGAAAGAAGCCAGGAGGCAATGCTGCTACAAGGACCCCAGTGTTGGCACCGCCACAGTGAGAGACTCCAGCCCAGGAGACTAGGAAGTTTGCCCTTTCCCACAACACGCGGCCTATATGGCATTTCCTCATAGCTCTGATTCTGTGTACTCTCTTTAAAGATCATTGTGGATCAACTTGTGCACAGACAACTTACTTGGTGAGTCCAGAGTCACTCAATAGACAATTTGAATTAATTCACCCAACCATCTACATACCCCACCATTTAACAAAAGCTTCTGTGGAGCCGCCACTAACTGTCCAACACTGACTGGGCATCAGGCCTGCTCCTCAACATTCCAAATCACAGCCAAGACAATCTGCTTTGGAGAAGAAAGAGTATGCGCACAAGAGTACCCAAGAATGCTCAAACAAACTTTAAGAAAGAGAACAATTAAAATAATGGAGACGTTCCTTTAACTATTTAAGACAGACCTCATCAACTTCTAGCAGTTCTGTCAGTCCACTAATAACTCCGTGACAGCTCTGCAAGGCAATAAAGGGCTTGCGCTGGAATGTTTAATAGACCATATCACTAAGCATGCTGTTTAGTTTGGCCAACAGTTTTTCCAAAACAAGACTTTCTCAAGGAAGGAAGCAGTACATTTACCTTCTGCTGCAAACGTGTTCTATTCTGGCACTGGCACTTTGAGTCAGAACTAATTTATCGATTAGTCACAAGAGATACAGTGTCTAGGACCCACAGTACTTTTAGGGGCTATGTGATGGGCTGAATAATGATTCCCCAAAGCTGTCCACATCCTAATCCCCAGAATCTGTGAATACGTTACCTGATATGGCAAAAAAGGACTTTGTATGAGGACAACCAGCAAGATAGCAGCAGAGTAAGGAGCTCCTAGAGTCAGCTCCTGCTACAGGGCAGTTAGTAATCACCCAGAGCTATCTAAAGCATCTGTTTGGGGGCTCCAGGAGACCAGAAGAGCATCCTGCAACATCCTTGAAAGAATGGAAGGAAGAGACTGCTTATCTGCTGAGAAGATTCATAAGTAGAACATTCCACACCATGGAGGCCAGTGCCCATCCTCCACTGAAGGCACAAGCCACCTCGGGAGCTGTTCTGTGGCTAGAATTGGAGGCTCCATTTCCCAAAAAGAGGGAGAAAGAGATGACTGGGCACCAACTTCAGCTACTGATTAGTACATTCGGCAGGCTAAAGTATAATCCTGTGAACAGCTAAAGTTTGAACCTGTCCAAGTCAAGAAAGGCCAGTAGCTGTCATCTTCACTCCACTCCATGCACAAAGGGAAGCAGGGAGGACTGAAAATCACTGTGCTGGTAGGGACTGGCTTCTTTCCAACCAGGCTAGATTGCAGTGCTAGCATAAGCCCCAGCCCCACCTCCAGCAGGGAGGAAGCTGGGGTGACCTGTGCCAACCTCTCGGGGAAAATACATGCCAGTGATCATCCTACTTTGGCAGCACAAGCCACACCAGGAGTTATTCTTTGGCTGGAATTGGAAGCTCCATTTCCCAAGAATAGGTGAGGAGGAGACAGCCACCAATTTTAGCTACTGATTAGTAAATCTGGCTGACTAAAGTATAACTCTAAGAGCAGCTAAAATTTTGAACCTGTCGAAGTCAGAAAGAGGCTGGTAGTGGCCATTTTTACTCCACCCCCAGCATGAGGGGAAGCCAGGCCAGCTGAAAATCACAATGATGGTAGAGATTGGTTTCTTTCACCCAGACTGGCCTGCAGCCCTAGCCTAGGCTTCAGCCCCACCTCTAGCAGGGAGGAAGCTGGAAGGTCCTACACCAGCCTCTCCAGGTAACTGCAGGTACATTTGACTGGCACAGACTGAACAATCAGATATGGGGCAACTGAAGTTATCTTGGACCTGCACTACATAGCTTGCTGCCCATACCCTGAGCTCCATCCCTGCCAGGGCAGGGGAGAAAGGGGCATGAACCTTCATCAGTCTCTCTGGGCAACTACAGTCTAGGTCTGCATGACTCAGAATAATCTGAGCCACACAGCTGTGGCCCTGGCAAAGGGGAAAGTTGGGGGAAGCTTCATCAGTCCCTGGGGCAATGAGGGCAGCTTAAACCTCCACAGCTTATAGTGCCAACTACTTCCTTGTCTCCTACTACACAACCAGCAAGGGAGAAAGGGCATGAAGCCCTAAACTAAAGAGAAAACCTGCACCCAGAATAAATACTCCAGTAAGACAGATGCCAAGACACCAACAAAAAATTACAATCCACACCAAGAAACAGGAAGATATGGCCTAGTTAAAGGAACAAGATAAGCCTCCAGATGACATAAAGGAGTTGAGACAACTAATCACAGATGTTCAAACAAATCTTTATAAATCCAATGAGATGGTTAAAGAGATTAAGGATGTTAAGAAGACATTGAATGAGCACAAAGAAGAATTTGTAAGCATATATAGAAAAATAGCAGATCATATGGGGATGAAAGGCGCAATAAATGAAATTAAAAATACATTGGAATCATATAATAGCAGATTTGAGGAGGCAGAAGAAAAGATTGGTGAGCTTGAAGAAATGGTCTCTAAAAGTGAACATACAAAAAAGCAGATGAGGAATGGAAAAAATTGAACAAAATTTCAAGGAACTAAACAACAGCAAGAGATGTGCAAACATTCATATCATGGGTATCCCAAAGGGGCGGAAGGAATATTTGAGAAGAAATAATGGTAGAAAATGTCCCAACCCTATTAAAGGACATAGATTTCCATGTCCAAGAAGCACAACATACTCCCATCTGAAAAAAATCTATATAGACCAACTCTGAGACACATATTAATCAGAATGTCAAATGCCGAAGACAAAGAGAATTCTGAGTACAGGAAGAGAAAAGCAATGCATAACATATAAGGGATACCCAATAAGATTAAATGCTGATTTCTGACCAGAAACCATGGAGGCAAGAACAGAGTGGTATGATATATTTAAGATATTGCAAGAGAAAAACTTCCAAACTTCCAACCAAGAACCTTATATCCAGCAAGATTGTTTTTCAAAAATGAGGGCGAGTTTAGAATATTCACAGACAAACAGAAGCAGAGAGAGTTTGTAACCAAGTGACTGGATTTGCAGGAAATATTAAAGGGCGTGCTAGAGCCTGAAAAGAAAAGACAGGAGAGAGAGGCCTGGAAGAGAGACTAGAAATGAAGATTATATCACTAAAAGTAACTGAAAGTGTCAAAAGAGTGGTGAAAATAAAATATGGAAGATAAAACCCAAATATTCAGGAATAAACTTAATCAGTGATGTAAAGCAATTGTATTCAGAAAACTACAACTCAACATTAAAAGAAATAAAAAATAATTGGGGGAAGTGGATGTGGCTCAAGTGACAGGGCTCCGCCTACCCTATGGAAGAACCTGGGTTTGATCCCTGGGGCCTCCTGGTGAAAAAGAAGAAGAAAAAGCATGCCTGCATGGCAAGCCAGTGCCTGCATGGTGAGTTGAGTGCCCACATGGTGAGCCAAGTGCCCGCATGTGTGTCCATGTAGTGAGCCAAGTGCCCACATGGGTGCCCACGTGGTGAACTGAGTGCCCATGTGGCGAGCTGAGTGCCTGCATGAGTGCCCATGTGGAGAGCCAAGTGCCCGTGCAGCAAGCCTAGTGCCCATGTGAGTGCCCATGTGGCAAGCCAGTGCCTGCACAGCAGCCAGTGCCCGTGTGGTGAGCCAAGTGCCCATGCAGCAAACTGAGTGACTATGTGGTGAGCCAGTGCCTGTGCAAGTGAGTCACGCAGCAAGATGGTGGTGCAACAAAAGAGAGACAAAGGGAGAGTCAAGGTGAAGCACAGCAGAGACCAGGAACTGAGGTGGCACAATTGACAGGGAACCTCTTTCCACATCAGAGGTCCCCAGGCTCGAATCCCAGTGACTCTTAGAGGAGAAAGATGAGAAGAGAAGACAAAAAAAAAAAAAAAAAAGACACAGAAGATCACACAGCAAATAGACACAGACAGCAAAAACAGCAGGATGGGGAGGGGGAAGGGAGGAAAGAAATAATTGGAAGAATATTCCATGCTCACAGATTAGAAGATTAAATATTATAAAGATGTCAATTCTACTCAAACTGATATACAGATTCAATGTATTCCTGATAAAAATTCCACCAGCATTTTTTAAGTAAGTGGAAAACACAATTATCAAACTTATTTGGAAGGGTTAGGTGTTCTGAATAGCAAGAAACATCTTAAAAAGGAAAAGTGAAGTTTTTCTTTTCTGGACTCTCATTTCTGAACTTTAAATCATATTACCTAGTTACAGTGGTATAAACAGCATTGTACTGGCATAAAGACAGACACATAGACCAATGGAACCAAATTGATGGTTTAGAAACAGACCCTCACATTTATGGTTAAGTGATTTTCAATTAGCCTGTCAAACCCACCCAGCTTGGGCAGAACAGTCCATTCAACAAATGGTGCTGAGAGAACTGATGTCCATAGCCAAAAGAAAGAAAGAGGACCCCCTATCTCATACCTTATACAAAAATTTACTCAAAATGAATAAAAAACCTTAATATAAAAGAAAGAACCATAAAACTTCTAGAAGAAAATTTAGGAAAATATCTTCAAGACCTGGTGGTACATGGAGGATTATTAAAGGAGATAGGAGGACTGAGATGAACTACTGATGTTTAATGTATGTAGAAGTTTTAATTAGCTTTACTGTAATAAATGTGGAAATGTACAGGGTTGATGGTAACACATTATAGTGAGTAACAGCTGGTTTATAAATGGGCATGTGGCTGAAAATTGTAGCCTAGGGATGTAAATACCAATTGACAGAATGCTAGAGAATAATCTAGAGACTGAATAGTACAGTAAACCCAAAGGTGGATGAGAATTGTGGCTGATAGTGCAGATGCAAGAGTGTCCTTTGTGAGCTAGAGCAAATGTACATCACTATTACAGGGTGGTGGGAATGTGGAGAAGCATGGGAAAAATACATCCGAAGTGACCTCTGGACTGTGGTAAGCAGTAATAATGTAATATTTTTGCATCTATGCCAGAGATGTACAGTGTTGATAATGGGAGCATATGGAAAATGTGTGCCAAATATATTAATACACTATGAACCTGGTAATAATTGGATATTTTATAATCTGTAACAAATGTTCCACTATGGTAAGGTATGTTAATAGAGGTGTGTTGTTTGGGAATTCTTCACTTGTACATGATTGTTTTGTAAGTTTACAACTTCTGTCATAAAAATATTTTTTAAAAATAATAATAGGGTGGGTTAGGGGAAAATACATGAAATGTACATTAAGGGCTACAATTAGTAGTAAGATTTTTACAATATTCTTTCACAATTTGTAACCAATGTCTCACGACAATGCAAGATGTTGGTGGAGGGTTGAAGTATGGGGCTCCTGTATGATTTTGTGCATGTTTGCTTTGTAAGTTCACAACTTTTACTATACACTTATTGTTTATGTTCATATATAAATGATATAAAAATAATAATAATAGGGTGGGTTAGGGGAAAATACTTTGGTTAGTAGTAATATTTTGAGGATGCTCTTTAACCATTAGTTAAAAATGTTTAACAACAATGCAAGGTATTAGCGGTAGGGGAAAGTATGAGAGCCCTGTATGATGTTTGTTTTGTAAGTTCACAACTGTTACTACACACTTATTGTTTATGTATGTTCATATACGAATGATATGCTTCAATAAATTTGAAAAAAAAAAAAAGGACTTTGTGGGTGTGATTAAATTAGGGACCTTGAGATGATGGGGAGACTATCCTGGATTATCGCGGTGGGCCCAATATAATCACAAGAGTTCCTATGAGAAGAAGGCAGGAGGGGAAGAGTCAGAGAATGAGCTATGACAATGGGAGCAGACATCAAAGAGTTGGAGAGAGATTTGAAGATACTGCTCTGCTGGCTTTGAAGGTAGAGAAAGGAGGCCATGAGCCAAGGAATGCAGGCAGCCTCTAGAAATTTGAAAAGACAAGGGAAAAGAGTGTCCCTTAGAGCCTCTGGAAGGACCCACTCCTGCTGACAACTTGATATCAGCCCAGTGAGACTGATTTTGGACTTCTGATCTTCAGAACCATGTTGCTTTAAGCCACAAAGGTTTTGGTAATTTGTTACAGCAGCAATAGCAAACTAACACAGGGGCTTATAAAAATATTTTCATTTCTTTTAAAATCAGGAAAAAATTGAACTTTTAGGACAAAGAGTTTTAACTATCTTAATTAATACATTCATCTTTATTCCAACACAGCTGTGACATATAATTTTTACTATTTGTTTACAGAGAGGAAGGGGTTCACAAAAGCAAAAGTGCCAAGGACCCACTAATGTCACACCATGTCCTGCTTTGAGTAGCATGATCTAGAGCACCTCCTCCAGCAATTCTAGAAGGTTAGGAAAGAGCAGATCTGATTTAATGTGGAATTAAACAATACAGTTTGACCACTAATCTTGAAACAGCCCTTCTGGCTGCTTATTATAAATCCTTCAGAAAACCAGTATTTTTAAAGAGAATTTTTAAATGTGCTCAGTTCATTTGCCAAAATACATCCAAGAGACATTTTGACCCTGGAGGCTGGGCCTGCCTCCTTCTCTCTCATACAGTCTTCTGTTGTACAGAAATGGGCTTCCATCAAGATGAACAGTTTTCATGATTTACAAGTGAGGACCCCTTTACTTAGAAAGCCACCTGGAAGATTTCTGGATGATTTGGAAGCTAAATGAACAAACTTTTTAGAGAAGATTATAATCCTGCTCCTGCCTGTTCGTGTGCTGCTGAAATCAAGATTCCCCCACAGGCAGAGAACCAAAGCGGGTCCTCTCAGCAAACTCTTTGACTTACTGTCCAGGTTTTGACACATTCCTTTGCCAACAGCAAATAAGTGAGAATGCTTCCAATGAGCAGTGGCACCTCTCCTCGTTTGTAGAAGGGAGTGTCAGCCTGAAAATAGTGGCCAACTGTTTTGACGCCAAAAAAACAAGAATTTCAGACCAACTGCAGCCAAGTGGGCTATTCTTAGATGTGCATAGGAGGCTGAGAGGTCCCTGTGTGGGTTGTTGGGAAATGGTTAGGGATTTGTGACTTTTAAGTGGCTCTTAAAAATGTTTAGAAATGAACAAGCCCCTGTAGATCCTGTTCATCACAGACCCTCCAATTCCACTGGCCCTTCAAGGCTTTTCTCAAATATCTACGAGTTTCTGAAGTCTTCCCCAATAACTCACGGGTTGACGTCGATTGATCCCTCCCACTCCTGACCACCCAATGATCCCTTTCAGTAGCACGTTCCCAGTTGGACGACACCCAAAGTAGCAACCTGCTGTTACCTTTGCAGCCAATATTGACATATCGGTCCTCATCCCATTTGAGTTTCCTGAGATATTTCATGTGGTTGGCCGCTTCCCCCTCCTCTCCTCCTTAGACTTCCATGGCACCACACTTGCCCAGTTTTTCTCACACCTCTTTGGCCTCTTTTCATTCTTCTTCACTGATATCTCCTTCTCTAACAAACCTCTAAATGTCTAAGCACCTCAGGACTCTTTTGTTCTTTTTCTTTCTCTGTCCTCATTCTCTCCCTAGATGGTATTATCTAGTTTCACAGCTTTTGAACCATCAATACTGATGACTGCCAAATTCCCACCACCCTCTTCCCAGAGTTCCAAACTCATATTTCCAATCACTCATTCAACAGCCCCATGTGGATGTTGTGGTGGCTTTGTAATGTGTCAAGCTGGCTACACTGAACTACATTTCCCTAAATTCCCTTTCTTGAGTATTTCCAGTTAGGATGGGCCTCACGGGAGATTCTTGGAAGACTCTGGAGGGCAGAAGGGAAGCAGCGACTATTGTGTAGCACACATGCTTTGTTGCTGATCTGCTGACTCACTTGAAGCAGCAGCTAGACTTACAACTGTTCTACCTTCCCCTGGATCTCCCTAAGCTTCTCTGCCTGCTCAGCCAGTGTTTGTATCTAGCTCTGTGATGCAGAGCCTCAGCTTTTGCAGTATACTCACACTAGAAGATAGACAGAGATAGATTAGAGGTCGAGTTAGAGAGAATATAGAACACAGAGAATATATGTAAAGAATATACATAGAATACATACAGAATAGAATACATACAGAATGTTTATAGAAAATATATAAATAATATAGAGAGAATATATAGAATAATTAGAAAAATATATGTATGTATTTTACTTCTCTGGTTGACTGGTGAATGATACAGATATCTAAAAGGGATCTTTAACCTCTTGTGGCCAAAACAGTCCATGACCCCTTCCCAATCTACTCCCACAGTCCTCGCCATCTCAGTATATGCTGAAAAGGAAACCACACAACTAACCGATCAATCAGTCCTGCTAGTGCTATCTCCAAACTACATTTCCAGTCGGACTGTTTCTTACCACCACCCCTGCTAAAACCCTGGTTCAAGCCACCACCACCTTTCACACAGCTGCAACAGTCTCCCCACTGCACTCCCAACTTTCTTTCTTGCCCCAATCACTGCAATTCTATTCTCCACACAGTAGCCAGGGAATGTTCTTGGAACTTAAATCAGAACCCTTCCTTCTCCTCCTTAAAACTTCCAATAGCTTCCCATTGCAATTAAAATCCAAATCCAAAGTCTTTCAAGACCCTGCATATTTTTGCCCCTCCTGCTCCCTGGATCTCATTTCCCTCTACTCTCCCGCTTGCTCCCTATCTTCAGGTACACATGCTACTTTCAGATAAGCCTTAGCACAAGCCATTCCTCCTGCTTGGAATGTTCTTTCCCCAGATCCCCACATGGCTCCCTCCTCACTAGTTAGTCTTCACCTTGAATGTCACCTCCAGAGTGATGGTCTCTCCATCCCATTCCCCCAGTTACCTCTACTTTATTACCTATTTTGCCTCTTCATGGACTTCTCTGTACATGAAATTATCTTACTGATGTATTGTGGTTTATAAGTTTCTGGAGGATTATCCATCTCTGGAATGTAAACTCCTTCAAGGCTGGCACTCCGTCTTGGTCACTGCTGGATTCTGAGCCAAAAGAGCTCCTCACATGTAGTGGGGCTTAATAAATACCTGTTTACTTGCTGATTTTTATATTGTTCTCTAACTGGTTTCATCTTTTAACCTCTCCAACAATAGTATGCAATCCTTGACAACTGGAATCTTCTTTATTGCCTTCCACAGCACCTAGCAGAGGACTAGGAAGAGAAGGAGTAGGCTCTCAATAAAATTAATCAAAGACAAGAAGAGGATAGCAACAGAAATCATTATTGGTGGTCAACTCCGCCCCATGCTCCGTGCTCTTGGCTTTGCCCTCCTTGCATCTTAACTAGTGCCTGAGAACACCAGGCTGCACAGATAGGGATCCAAGTTGAGTTCAGTTGCTAACTAGCTGGGGTACTCTGGGCCAGTGGCCTTTTTTGGACCCAAGACTCTATAACTCTAGATAGGGGCCATTTAGGTCATGCAAATGTGAAAAGAGATCTGGTGTAAGTCAACAAAAGAGTAGAAAGGACTGAAGGGCTCTAGGGATTCACAACGGGCCCAACTTCCTTTATTTGATCCCTTATATCCTTTCAAGATTTTATTTTCTTCTCTTCTGCTGCTTTAGACTTGACAGAGCACTTTTGCCAATCCTTAGTTCAGTTATCTCCTCCTACAGGATTTTGCAAATCATACTTTCTCCCTAATGCTCTTAAGAACTGCTTGAACCTTTGATTAACACCTGCTCTTGTGAACTCTACCGGCACCTAAATCTGGGCCATCCTTTGTGTTATCTGCTTGTCTACTCCCCTGTAATGATACAACTTGTAAAAAGGCAACAGAGGATGGAAAGCTGAGGACCTAGGTGTCCTCCAAACAACTTGGGGTAAAAGCATCCTTCTTTGGAGGGAAGATTTCTTTCTTAAACTACTCAAATAACTGCTCAGTTGCATACTTCAGAATCTAACAGCAGAACACTTAATATTTGCCAAAGAGAGGTGGCAAGTGGCAAGCTGAGCCAATCAGGAGAGCTGCTGATATCTGCTGCTGCTCTATTTTGGAAAGTCCTGTGTTCAGGAAGAAGCAGATCTCTGACTGTGAATTGGATGTCCTGCTGCATTTGATTGAGCTGGAGCTCTAGCATACTGAAGACCAGCTTCAGAAAGACCTTGTGGTTTGGGAATACCATGAGAAAGAGTAAATTCATTTTAGAGATATTAAGGACACAGAATAAACAAGACTTGGTGAAGATTAGCTATAAGAAGTGAGAGCAAGTAGATGGATGATGGAATGGACACTGGGTTAGAAAACATGGAAGGAGGAGAAGGTTACAAATGAGAGGGCTGTGTGGTGGTAGCAAGTCCAGTTTAGCTGCCTCAAATTTGCAGTCCTGGTGTTCCATTCAAGTATATATCTGGTAGGCAGTTAGTTAAAGCTCACAAGAGAGATGAGAGCTGGAGATTTAGATATGAAACTCATCAATTAAAGCATGAGGCAGTTCAGATTGCCCCAGAGAGCAAGTAAGAGCAGATTAAGGCCTAGCAAGAACCCTGGGGAAATCCTGGTCTAGGGTAGTGGTAAAGGAAAAGAAGTCTGCAGAGGAGGCAAAGAGAGAGGAGAAGACCAGAGAGTGTATTATCTCCAAGGCCAGGGGAGGGACCAACCATGTCCAAGGCAGAAGAACTCTGCAAGGGATTCACAGAGTTTCATGATAAGGATGGTGCTGGTGGCCACAATGAGAGCAGGTCCAGGAGACCAAGGAATGGGTGCAGAGAGTCAGACTGAAGTCTAACTGTGAGTGAAATGGAGAAGGAAAAGGACTGTAGAGCAGAAAACTCTTAAAAGATGTTGATTAGGAAGAGAAAAGAGAATGTGTGGATAGCTATAAGGAGAAATAGAGTAGAGAAAAGGTTTTCTGGTTTAAGACGGAAGGACAACGAACCTTAGAGGAGTCAGCAGAGATGATGAGGTTGAAGACACAGGGTATTATTGGGGGAGTAGGTTATTGAGAAGGCAGTAGGAGACAGGGTGCAGAGCCAAGGTGGGGGCATTAGCTTAGACATGAAAAGGAAGGCAGAAGAAATGAATGGAAGGTGGCTTTTAGAGGGAATAAATTTTCCACTCCATTATGCCTTAATCTTATTTTGGCTTAAGGATAATTGTAATAGGTTGAATTGGTTTCCAAAAAGATATGTTTGAATTCCAAGTGAACTCGAACTGTAAATGTGACCTTACTTGGAAATAGAGTCTCTGCAGATATAATTAATTAAGTTAAAATGAGTTCATACTGGATTAGAGTGGGCTCTAAATCTAATGACTGGTGTCCTTATAAGAGGAAGCTAGACACACAGAGACACAAAGAAAAAGGCCATGTGATGATGGAGGCAGAATATGGAGTGATGCAGCTACAAACCAAAGAATGCCAAAGATTGCCAGGAGCCACCAGAAGCTAGGAAGGGTCAAGGAAGGATTCTCCTCTGGAATCTTCAGAGGGAGCATGACCCTGCTAGCACCTTGAGTTTGTACTTCTAGCCTCCAGAGCTGTGAGAAAATAAATTTCTGTTGTTTTAAACCATCTAGTGTGTAGTAATTTATTATAGCCGTTCTAGCAAACTAATACAATCATATTTGTTAGCCATAATAAATGTGGTGGAGAGCTCTGGGTCTCCTGAATGTATTCAAAGACATGCTGGAAGCCTTATCTCAGGAAGGTTCCAGTTTTCCCTGCTATTCTCTAAAAAGCTACAATTACTTCCTTCCAAACATCGCACACTTGCCTTAGGAAGTTTCCAAAGTGTGGTCCTACCAAGCTGATGAATGCAGAACCAAAAACAGTGAGAATGATCTGAATTCCAAAGAGAAGAGGTTCAATGGCATATGGATAACAGAATAAGAGAAGAAAACGTTCTAGTATATTTGAAGAACTTCTGAAGCAGTAATTTATAAACAATTAGTTTGCTAATTATGAATTATATTAATACTTATTTATTCATTTGGAAGTTCCTTAAGAACCTCTACTAGGTTAGACTCTTATTTGTTTTGTGTATATTATCTTCTTCTATTAAAGCCCTTTCCGACCATGTGATAACTCATCTCTTTATATGTCTGTCTCTCCATTAAACTGTAAGATCTCTGAAGACAGGAGTCCTCTTCTATTCACTTGGTATCCTAACATGACATGCAGGTCGAGTCAGTTGCGAGCAGGTGTTGGTTGAATGGGATTCCTGTTGTTGAATATTTTATATAAACCTTTCTATCATTCACATTTTTGTTTGACTAAAATTTGTCATCAATCTAGTTCTATTCCCAAGTGGAATCTTGATATAAATTGAGTTCAGATAAACTGAGACTGAATAGAAGAGGCGATTAATAAGAAAATTTTTACTTTCCCCAGAGCTATTATTTGAGATTTGTTAAAAGTAGAAGAGTATAATTTCTATCTTTTTTTGTCCAGGTCTGGATTATTTAAAATGTGGAAAATGTAAGAATACCTAGACATTTCAGAGGGACCTTGATATCGTGATGTGTGCAAAAATGTCTTGAACTGCTATAGAAATTCCACACACTCATGAATTGGTTTATTTAGCCAGTGACTTCTTGCTCTGCCATTTCCTATGGGACCTTGAATAAATCCCCCTCCCCTCTAAACCTAGGGTCCTCATCAGTAAAATAAGAGGAAATGGAGCCAGGTTGTGTGGTTTCTCTTTCCTCTTTCCGCCTCAAGTTCTCTGAGTCCTGTGAAATGTACTAAGAAACTATGCTCATTTAGGCCCAAGGCACATCTGGATTTGAATCTCAGTTCTGCCTCTCAATGACCTTGGGTAAGTCATTTTGGTTCGGTGATCCTCAGTATCCCCAAATATAAAAAGGGATTGTTTGTAAGAATTAGAAATAAAACATGTAAAACATTTGCTTAAAGAAAAGTTAGCAATGACAAGTGTGTCAAGCACTGATGGAGGAGTACAAAAGAAAAATGTAGGACACAGGATCAACTTTCTAGAAATTCCCAGTCTGGTTGGGGACACTCTTATTTACAATAATCTTTTTAAATATGCTCCAGCCTCTGCCCAGGTAACTATTATCTAATCTTGACTAAACATGAGCATTTTTCATTAGCATGAAATTTTCCAAAGCCTTTGGGATTCAGCCAGTACACCCTGTCCTAACACTGAATTCTCTGGCCTCGATATCCGTCAAATGCAGTCGTTTCTCTTTCATTTAGCTTACATTCGCTGCCCTGTAATTTGATTCTTCCCCTTCATTCCTGGGCTCTCTCCTTTCTTCTCAAACAAGGGGGACTGCTTTGGTTTTGACCAAGCTCTTCATCTTCCTGAATTTCTCAGCTAAATCGTTTCTAACATTTCCCTTTTTCCAACATAAATAGTCCTTGCTCACTCATTGTCCCACCCTGCCTCACCTCTGGCTCCAATTAGAGCAGTATTTATTTTTCCTTTTTAAGAATCTCTGTAGCCTCTACTCTTCGGAAATGAGGCAGCCCTGCTTGTGTTAAAAGCCCTTTATTATGGTCACAGAAAATCTGCTCTGACAAGATCCAGCTCGACAAGATTGTGTTCCTGGAGATCCTTCCCTCATTTTATCTGTCATCTCGCTTTCTAGGTCACATCATTTTCTAGCATCTAAAGTGTTGTCTGTTTATATATATTTTTTAAAAATGGAGGAGTGGAATGTACAGTGAGTGCCTTGCGGTGCTGGAATGTAGAAAAGTCTCTTCTAATTTCAACATATGGCACTCTGCCATTTTTGGTGAAGGCTGAGTAACAAACACACACATATTTGGTAACCTTTTTTTCCAAAGAATCAGTCAATTTTGATGGAGATTTATTTTAAGTTTTTGAGCCCAACAGCAGCCCAAACCCCAAACATAGACTCAGGTTGGTTAAAATTAGGGCACAGGTCGAAACTTTAAGGAAGTGAGTGTGACTATTCCCTGGAATCTTGTGGAAACACAGGCAGCATCAGGGACCCTGGAGCCACAAGAACTCCAGGGGCCCCACTTCTTAGGAAACAGACTGGCCCCAAATCACCACGGTGATCTCTTTCCCCAGCTGGTCTGTCACCTCACTAATAATAATAATGATATCTACACTGAGTGTTTCCTAACTGCCAGCATTGCTTTCAGCAATGACAAGTGTTATCCCGTGTACTATTCACAACACCCTAAAAGGGAAGTCCTAATCCTCCCATCCCCATTTACAATGAGGAAACTGAAGCCCAGTGAAGCCCATAACTTGCTTAAAGGTAGGAGGTGAGTAAACAGCAGAACCAGGATGTGAACTTGAGCAGCCTGGCTCAACATCCAGGCTCTGAGCTTAGCTTCATTAGTAATTCTCATTGTAAAGCAAAGTCCCTCAAGGGCCAAAATTCATTTAACAACAAACAACTCTGGTTTCCCTTTCAATGCGATCATTTAACTCTGGCTGGAGTTCAAATCCTCTTAAATCCTAGGGCCTGAATTAACAGGGGTTAATCGAATTCGCATGTAATTGTGTTTACAATGGACCCAGTTTCTGTGCATCAATCACAGGGGCCCAGAGTGAGTCCAGGATTCAACTGGGACTGGGCGGAAGGCTGCTGAGTTCCTGGGAACACACTCCCTAGCAGAGTCAAGTCCCTCAGGTTTGCACAAAGGATTATAACTCAGTGCTCTCTTCAGAGTCAGCACCTCAAGGGGCACTGAAATCCCCCTGCCCGCCAGACTTGGGCCTGGGTCCTCCAGAGAGGCTGTGTGTGGACAACATAAGAGTGACTGGACTTAAACTTCAGAGACACAGTGAAGGTGAGAACAGTGCTGCCCTGGCGCCCTTCTATTGGGATGCCCACCGAGGGAGGCACAAGGGACCCTCCCACCTTGCAGGAGACTACTATAGGGCTGGGTACACCCAGGGTACCAAGGCACAACTGCCTCGACAGCATCAAGGACTTCTGCAGCAGTGGGAGCAGCAACACAGGTACTGCCGCTCCTGGGACCCCCTTAGCCCAGACCATCAGCCTCATCATCTGGAACCAGCCACAGCTGCCACTTCATGAGAATCACAGATGTGGACACAGGTACCATCAAAGCCTGAAAGGGAAGGGGCATGGCAGGGGCCTGAGAAATATGGTAAAATGCAATGTATTATATGTGGCAGGCTGGAAAGAGCATGCACTTTGGAAGCTGACCGGTGGGCTACAGAACTTGGGGCAAGCGTCATAACCTCTCGGGGCCTCACTTTCATAATCTATGAGATGAGGATAATAGTATCTACCTGGCTGGGTTTGTAGTAAGTTCTAAAACAAAGTACGTAAATGGTATAGCACAAGGCCTGGCACCTAGTAGATGCCCAATAAATAGTAGTTATTATGAAGATGATTATAGATTTGAGTCAAATAGATGATGAAACTGCCTTATCATTTGGGCACAGATAATTTTTTTTATTCCCTTATTTAGCACAAGTTCCAAAGAGCTACATATAACCAAGTGATATATTCAGTAATTCTTTCATTCAAAAATATTTATTAGGCTCCTAATATGTACCAACTTCTAGGGTTCTAGGAGTGAGCAGGGACCCTCATGGATGGTGCCCTGTGAGTTCTTGTGAAAATGAAGGATTTCTTAGTCCTGGAAGATACGATGACCTAGGAGACCATTGTTGACAGTGTGATACCACCTACAGGAGAGTTTGGACATGGGTTGTGCAACCCCATTTTGGCATGTGGGATCAGGGAAGCTTCCTGGAGACCTGGGATGTAGCAGACATGAGCCAAGTGAAAAGAGGTTGAAGACAAGAATCAGAGGGAGCAGCAAGTTCACAGGCTGGGGGAGGAGGGTGGGAGTTCAGTCCTGCTGGAGCATAAAGTGCTAATAGGGCAATGAGAAGTGCCGTGAGGAACCACGCAGGTCTTGAGGGGAGGACAGCAGAAAAAGGCCTTGCTCTCCTAGATACATGGCAGAGGGAAACTGACAAGTGGCATTTTCTCTACTATGGAGCATGAACAGAAGTTAAATTTCACTTAGGAAATGGGAGCAAGAACTCAAGTCTGTTCTAAATCTCAATTTGAGTAGCAGTAAGGAGGAACAGGTTGGAGGGGTGTTGCCATGACTGGTCAGTTTAGGCTTTTATCCCCTTTCTTTTAAACCCCTGAAGAACTTTCTTATGGCATCTGTGACAGTTTGAAGGGTTTTTTGTTTTGTTTTGTTTTTTTTGTGAATCCCAGAAAAGATCATGTTCTTAAACTAATCCATTCCTGTGGGTATGGGGCCCTTTGATTGCATTAAGGGACCTTTTGATTAGATTACTTGATCAGCTCCATTTAGAGCCTTTGATTGAACCTCATCAGTGAGGCATGACCCAGGGTAGGTCTCTGCCCTCTTGCTGGTGTCTTATATAAACTGAGAACTGGAAGCAAAAACACAGGAAGACAATCACCATTTGACCCTGCCATGTAAGAGAGAGGACTCCAGGAAGACAGAGAAACTGTGAGAGGCTGAGAGAGAGGCCGGAGGCTAGAAGCAATGGAGCAGGCTCTAAGTGGGGAGAAGGTGACTCTGGAGGGGAAAGCAGGGACCTCAGCAGAGATCTGCCACATGGCAGAAGCTCAGGGTCTACCAGCATCTCTGATGATGCCTAGATGTGGGCATTTTCACAGCCTTGGAACTGTAAACTTTTATCTTAATAAATTCCCGTTACAAAAGCCAACTCATTTCTAGTATTTTGCATTGGCAGCCTTAGCAAACTAAAACAGCAACTAAGTATGTGCTGCTTACAGATAAATCCCCTGCCACTCAAACATATTGACTATCACTGGCTAGTTTTTCCATCAGAGTGAATGTTCCATCAACTGTGGACTTGGGGCCAGGTGCTTAAATGAGCTAATTGAACCTTAACATCTTAATAAAGTAATGTCTGATGTCTTCTAATTAAACAGCATTGGCCAAGTAGATACTTGTTCTTTCTCTTCTCTTCCTTCTTTCTCTACACATTCAGAGTGCATCCTCTGCATACTTCCATTCAGATATGTATCTATTCTTAAGAAGGCATATAGTCCCTTTTCTCCTCACCAGAGACCTTTCAGATCAAAACCAGAGTTGAGGACAGGGTAGGCAGCAAAGACAACTGTTTTCCATATTATCTTGGTTCCACAACTTAGAACCAGCTTCCATCCGGGAAAGAGGCCTGAATTGGGCTTAAAAAAGAAATTTTGACTCTGCTTAAGAAGTAATCCCACCACATTCTCACCTGAGGAAACCACTAGCCTTCCAGGCAGTTGTCTTGCATTTGCCCCAACATATATGAACCACAGATGCAACTCAGACTAAACCTTCCTGTTTACTCAGGATCTGGTGCCAAGCAGTTCACAGAACCTGGATGTTCCTCGTTTTGCTCTCTTTGACAATACTGAATCATGTCATAGGAACCTAGAGGAGAATTACCTGGTAACTTTGTGGAGTTCACTTCCAAGACTGAATCCAAAAAATATCCAGTACAGTCCACATTCCTTTTTGCCCTTTCTCTCTTTTTAAAAAAGTATAGGTTTATATTTATTAACATGGCAAGATACCTAAAAATACAATGTTAAAAGAGAAGATGGCAAAAAATTATGTGTAACTTGATCTTAACTGTGTGAAAAGTAAATATGGAGATATACTTAGAAATAATAATTATGAATGAATATTGAACACTTTACTCTGTGCCAGAAGCTGTTCTAAATATTTTAGGTATTTTAACCCCTACAAGAACCCTATAGAGGTCTCATTTTTATCCTTCCTTTACCATAGCCTATTTTCAATAGAGTGGGCTAATCTGCTACATATTAAGTGTGGCAATATTGACATTCACAAATTGGGGGAAAAGGAAAGAGTTACACTTAAACATTTAAAAATACAAATGAAATCCAGTGAACTTACAGAAAATCATAAATATAAGTTTTAAATAGACCCATACATGTTTTTGTTTTATTGTGTTTTGTTTTGGGGTTGCATATTTGATTCTTTTCCCAAGCATAAACTATTTTATTCAGGAAACTTCCATGCTGTTGGAATTCATATCTTATCCTTTGATTCATTCAATTTTTGGCAATCCTCTCATTGGGTTAAAAAAAAAATTATCTTGGTTGGAGTGAGGGTTTAAGAGTTGCTCAGAGTTTCATGGGGAATAGCCAACTTCTTCATTTCCAAAACCTGCTGCATACTTCCTGCTTCTCTCACTAGGGGCAAATAAAAACCAGGAGCTTTAGGAGACGAATTATCCCAGAGAAAGCTTTCTAGAACAGAGTAAAAATAATTGAAAAATGATAACAAGTGGCTGAAATGTTTGGAGAGATAAATGTGATTTATCATATAGCACACAAGCACAGACAAGAAATTGTAACGGCAGACTTCCCTTCACATCTGCGTGACCTTCGGAGCTTCCATAAAACTTCCGCCACATGCAAAAACCATATATTTCTGATTGGAGATGAGCTCCGATTTGTATTCCATGCTCAGATGTACCTTTTAATTTTTCTCACTTTACATTTTTAATCCGTCTTGAAAAACATTTCTTAAGAACTTAAGCAAAAAGTAAAACTTTTACAAAGGTAAAAACAGAAACAAAAAATGAATCCATACGTTGTGAAAGCCTGCTCCATTTTTTAGTCTTCATGTATTAAGATGTGAAAGATTGTTTTACATAAGACACTTTTTCTTTTCACATATTTGGTCAAGAAAGAGGATAAAAAGAACATACACTTACTGCTTCATCTTTATCAGTGAGTTAGTTTTAAATTTCTGTCTTCACAGCATTTTCTCCTCATATAGCTGATTTTCTCACCATTCTGTTACAGAATGTGAGACAAGCAACCACCACTGAAGAGATAAAAGTTCCAATAAGAGTCTATTGCTCTTTGGTATGGAAACTTGGGGTCTATGGCTCCCTGAGTTTTGTGTGTGTGTGTGTCCTTTTTTTTTAAGTTTAGCAGCCAAGAACCCAAGAGTTAAGGTTGATAAAACTGCATTAAGATTATCTCACCTGCCCAAGTGTGGGAGAAAACATGAGTCCAGCATAAAGTGCTTTTCTCTCAAAATAGAAAGACTTTTCAGGTTTCATTTGGCCCTGGAACAAAGATGAAAGGTAGGTGGGGCTTCCCCCTCCAACATCTGCTTCTTGGATTGCTAAAAGGCTCAGAAGCTGGGAATCCCCCAAGCACCTTTATGGATGAAGGGAGGACTCCTGCTCCCCCAAAGAGCAGAGGGCAGGCGACAGGTACAGGCAGCCGTGGGGGAGTTCCTGTCCCAGAAGCTTCCAGGCTCACGTAGCAGGAAAAGCACAGATTCAAGAACAGGGAAGAGGCCCAATCATTATCTGTTGAACAATAATTTGATAAATACATCTGTAGGAATTTTAAAGACATCGTATTTTCCACAAATAAAAATATTTTCAGGTAAACAAGGCCAATGAGTATGCTAAGTGCGCCTGTTATATATAGTACTTGGTAACCAAATACTGTTCCACTCAGCCTTGTAATCCATCATGTACACACGTGCTGTGAAGACACATTACCAATAGGTAGTGCTAACCATGCTGTCACGCAAAGCCAGCTGCTTGTAAAACTCCTGCGGTTGTTCTTATCCAAATCAACATCCTTAAATTTCTTAACTGTGCTGGCAAGCAGATTTCTCAGTTCCTTTTAATATACATCTTTCCAACCCACCATCTTCTCAAATCAGGCCTATTAACCAGAAATCAATTCTGAAACTTGGTTTGTTTAAAATTTTAAATGGCAATTTAACTGCATATGCCATGGGATCATGGACCAAAAACTCAAATGAAGAATAATAATTATTTAAAACAACTCTGGGAAGCGGACTTGGCCCAGTGGTTAGGGCATCCATCTACCACATGGGAGGTCCGCGGTTCAAACCCCAGCCCTCCCTGACCCATGTGGAGCTGGCCCATGCGCAGTGCTGATGCGCGCAAGGAGTGCCCTGCTACACAGGGGTGTCCCCCGCATAGGGGAGCCCCATGCACAAGGAGTGTACCCCGTAAGGAGAGCCACCCAGCATGAAAGAAAATGCAGCCTGCCCAGGAATGGTGCTGCACACATGGAGAGCTGACGCAGCAAGATGACGCAACAAAAAGAGACACAGATTCCCGTGCTGCTGACAACAACAGAAGGGGACAAAGAACACGCAGCAAATAGACACAGAGAACAGACAACTGGGGCAGGGCGGGGGAATGGGAGAGAAATAAATAAATAAATAAATCTTTAAAAAAATAAAACAGCTCTGTGGAAGAGTAACCTTGAGAAAGTGTACTTTGCATGTTTTATTGGTGAAATTTTGCTGTTCTTTTTTTAAATAGGAGCCCATCATTTTATGAGATACCATAGTAACCCCAGTTAATTTGAATGCCACTGTTCAATCCAACTCTGAAAGCTGAAGGCCATGAAGTTGTGCTGTAATGCAGGGGTTCTTAACCTTTTTTGTTCCATGGGCCCCTTTTGCCAGTCAGGTGAGAACCATGGACCCCTTCTCAGAACATAGCGGCAGGCAGTTTTATGATACTCAACATCGGCATGCCTTTAAATTAAATTTTAGGATTATTCAAAATTACGTTTTACAACTTTCCCGTAATTTCAATACCTGATAACCTAACACGGTTCAACATCTGTTCAAACGGTCATTTTCAGCAAACATTTAGAAATACAAGTTTTCCCACAGCTTCATAAAACCACCTCCACCATCCTTACCAACTTTTTTGCAGGCAGTTATCTGCTATACTCAGAACATACTACATCAAAATATGGCCCAGTGGTTAGGGCGTCCGTCTACCACATGGGAGGTCCGCGGTTCAAGCCCCGGGCCTCCTTGACCCGTGTGGAGCTGGCCCATGAGCAGTGCTGATGCGTGCAAGGAGTGCCGTGCCACACAGGGGTGTCCCCCACGTAGGGGAGCCCCACGCGCAAGGAGTGCACCCATAAGGAGAGCCGCCCAGCGCGAAGGAGGGAGCAGCCTGCCGAGGAATGGCGCCGCCCACACTTCCCGTGCCGCTGATGACAACAGAAGCGGACAAAGAAACAAGACGCAGCAAATGGACACAGAGAACAGACAACCGGGGGAGGGGAGGGGAATTAAATAAATAAAAATAAATCTTTAAAAATAAATAAATAAATAAATAAAAACCATACTAAGTCCACACTATACTGTGTATTATTTAATAAATATATCACACCCACACCAACACGTCCCCACAAGAATGTTTTTGTTGAAGATTTTTTATTTATTTCTCTCCTCTCCCCCCTCCCCAGTTGTCTGCTCTCTGCGTCCATTCACTGTGTGTTCTTCTGTGTCTGCTTGTATTCTTGTCAGTGGCACCGGGAACCTGTGTTTCTTTTTGTTGTGTCATCTTGCTGTGTCAGCTCTCCTTGTGTGCAGCCCCACTCCTGGGCAGGCTGCACTTTTTCTCACATGGGGCGACTCTCCTTATGGGGCGCATTCCTTGCGCTTGGGGCTCCCCTACGCAGGGTACACCCCTGTATGGCAGGGCACTCTTTGTGCGCATCAGCACTGTGCATGGGCCAGCTCCACACGGGTCAGGAGGCCCTGGGTTTGAACCTTGAACCTCCCGTGTGGTAGACAGAGGCTCTATCCATTGAGCCAAATCTGCTTCCCTTTGAATTTTCAATTCAAGCTCATAGAACCCCTGGCCTCTTTATGTGAACCCCTAGTGAAGGATGGAAAAAACACTTTTTAACTAAAAGCCAGGAGACTTGGGTTCTAATACCGGCTGAGCCACTGACTTGCTGTGAGACAATGGGCACGTCCCTTAACCTGCCTCGGGTTCTTCAACTCTGAAATGGGGGTGATGGCCCGGTCCTCACACACCCAGGATTCTTGTAAGGAGGAAAAGCAGCAAAGGAAGTAGAAGCCCATCATTATTAGGAGCTTGGCACAGTTACCCAGTTTTGCCACTGTAAGGTTTTTCTCGAGCCTCCTGACGACACCAGCAGCCTGGCTTTGCCTCTGGGTACCCCTTCCGAAGCAGCTCCATGCAGGGAGCAGCACTGAGTCTGACCAGCCTGGGCTTGGGTCCCAGTTGCACTACATGGGAGTGGAGTGACCTTGGGCCTTGGGTAACTACAGAACTCCTCAATACCCAGTAGCCCGTAAAATAGGCAGTGTAATTAGCTCCACCACTTAAGGCTGGCGTGGGGCCTAAATGAGTTACGGGACTAACTCTACCTGGTGAGTGCTTAATAACACCATCGCCGTGCTTCTTGGGGCTAGACATTAAAGGAGATATTCTTTTAGGGAAATTTTATTCAGTCCCTGTTATGTCCCAATTCCCTGACTGTGTTTAAGAAGCTCACCCGTGAGTAAGTTTGAAATAATTGAAAACCCAAACTCTGATGGATTTCTGATCATGTAACCCAAAGAATTCAGATGGTATTCAACTTCAGCCTTTACCCCCTTCCCTCCAAAAGTCAGAAGGTCCTTACAGGAGGTGGGCAAGACAACAGTCAGAAGCGATTTGGCAAAGCAGGCAGCAGACTGGAATGGACCTCTCAAACTCCAGCGCTGACAATTCCGTGCAGTTCAAGTCAGAGACAGGATCACCTGGAGCTGCCTAAGAGTAATTAATGACTCGGGGTATAAAACACAAGCATAGAACTCTTGAAGACAGACAGACTGAGAATTCTTTGCAAGAGGCTTAAAAATCCTAATATGATAGTGACCATTCAATGCTTCGATTTCCTCCTGCAGGCCCTTAGTTCTCAAATCTCCATTTCAATCTCCAACCTGGTCTTCTCTTCCAAATTTCAGGGCAAAAATCCCAACATTTATGCTAGAAAACAGATACCACAAATTCAGGCAGCAAACACAGATGAAGGGCCTACCATGTGCCAGGCAAGCACAGAGGGGGCTTGCAGTCTGGTGGGAAATAGGGAAAAATGAGTAGGTAATGAGCAGAGCCACAGAGTGCTGTGGGAAGAGGTCCTTGGGCTACTCACCCAGCCTTAGAAAGTCAGGGAAAGCTTTCTGGAGGAAGTGAGGTCTAAGCTGAGACAGGAGGGGAAGTCAACCATTGTGCTGAAGTGGTTAAAGGAGCATTCAGGCAGAAGGGACAGCCCATATTGTGCCCTTGAGGCAAGAGAAGGCATCTTGAAGTAGCTTGGCGAATCCACAGTTTAGTGTCAGACATCGCAACCAGATTCACATTGTACAAAATCTCTGGAAACTATGGGCATTGGATGCAGGCCAGGGAGACTAGTTAAGAGACTGTGAGGGTAATCCAGGCAAAAGACGAGGGACAGTGGTGGTCTGGAATCAGGAGAGGCAGTGAAAACGGAGAGACACGGGTGGGTTTAGAGCTGTAAGGGGTTTGCAGCCAGCAGGATATGGAGATGACCTGAATGTGGTCCGAAGCTCATGAAAGCAGTGAAGACTAGAAATAGCAATTTGAGAATCATCATAAAAATCATGGAAATAGATGAGACCACCCAGTCAGAGTGTGGAGTGAGAAGAAAAGAGGGTCGAGATGGAACAGTACAGAATGCCAAAGTTTAAGAGTTGGCAGACATAGTGGAGCAAAGAAGTGGGAGGAAACCAGAAGAGGTAGTTCCCTGGAAGCCAAGACAAGAGAGTATTCCAAGAAAGGAGTAACCTCAGTGTTGCAGTCCCCAGGATAGGGAATGTGGGGGTGACAGCTAAGGAGAGAGGGTTTTCTTTTGGAGGTGAAAAAAAGGTTCTAAAATTGACTGTGGTGATGGTTGCACAACTCTGTAAATATACTAAAGACAAATGAGTTGTAGACTTTCAGTGGGTGAGTAGTATGGCCTGTAAATTATATCTCAATAAAGCTCTTAAACAGAATAAACCAAAAGTAGTCAGTTAAGAATAGAACTGTTCAATATTCATTATGGCAGCTACAAGGAGGTTGTCAGTGACACAGTGGGAGCCGTTTCAGAGGAGTGATGGGGTGGAAATCAGATCACAGAGTGAGGAGTGATCAAGAAACAAAGGAGGGGGAAACAGATTTGGCTCAACTGATAGAGCATCCGCCTACAACATGGGAGGTCCAGGGTTCAAACCCAGGGCCTCCTGACCCATGTGATGAGCTGGCCCATGCGCAGTGCTGATGTGCACAAGGAGTGCCCTGCCACGCAGGGGTGTCCCCCATGTAGGGGAGCCCCATGTGCAAGGAGTGCACCCCGTAAGGAGAGCTGCCCAGCATGAAAGAAAGTGCAGCCTGCCTAAGAATGGTGCTGCACACACGGAGAGCTGATGCAGCAAGATGATACAACAAAAAGAGACACAGATTCCCAGTGCCGTTGACAAGAATACAAGTGGACACAGAAGAACACAGCAAATGGACACAGAAAGCAGACAACTGGGGGGTAAGGGGAGAGAAATAAATAAATTTTTAAAAAGAAGCAAAGGAGAGACATTGGATGTGGCTCAAGCAATTGAGGCCCCAACTACCACATGGGAGGTCCCAGGTTCAATTCCCAGTACCTCCTGGAGAAGACGAGCAGACAGTGAGCATAAACAACAAGGGGGGTCGTAGTGGGAATAAATAAATCTTTTTTTTAAAAAGGAGCAATGGAGTAGGGTGAGAGTAATTCACCGTGAGTGACATCACCAGTGTGAACCGTTCCTTCAACATGTTTGGCTGGGATGGTGAAGGAAGAGGGCAGTATCTGGAGGGAGACATGGCTGGTGGAGGGTTGTTTTCAAGAGGAAAAAGAAAGAGCTGAGCACTTCAAAGTGCTCCCTATGGGCAGGTTCTGATAGAGAGGCAAAGGTTGCATTACAGGAGAAGCAAGGGGATAATTGATCATGCCAGGTTCCAAAGGAGGTGGGAAGCTAGAGCTCAGGTAGCAGGATTAGCATCAGACAGAAGGGAAAAAGAGAGAGCAGTTTCATATGTGTTTTCATATGTAGCCGAGATGCCAGGAAACTGTAGGAATTCTGCTTATGATTTCAACAATTCTTGACCAAGTTAGAGGCTGAGAGTGAGGGGGATGATGGTAGGACAGCAGGATATCTGAGGGAGGCAGAGAAGGTTTGAAATAACTCCTGCGGAGAATGAGAGAGAGGATCAACTCGAAAAATAGAGAATGGTGTCCAGGCAGTGCTGAAGGGCTTGTTAAGGTCAAAACGTGTGAACTTGTAGTGCTTCCAATATGCAAGGACCCTGTCCACCAATGTGGGGGAACTCAGACTCCCCAATTTCTCTCCTCACATGCTTTTTTCTCCAGCCTTTCCTTTTTCCTTTTCTGTCCCCTCCACCCAAAGAGTTTCTCCTCAGAGGAATGCCCCTCCAGTCCTTCCAGACTCTTCAGTATCTGCCACCATCACCCTGCTTGAGGCCCCTGCTTGAACTACCACAATGATCTTCTGGCTCAGTATCCCTCTCGACCCCTTAACAAACTCTACAAGATTAATTTTGCAGAAGTGCAGCTCTAACCGTGTCATCTCCTCATGGGTGGTTCTCAATTATGTATACCTCCAACCTGACTTTCCAAAATTTCACAATAGGATACTAACCACACTTTGCAGCCTCATCTCCTTCCTCTCCCACTGCACAACCTAATGTACAGTCACACTGACTATTTGCTGTTCCCCAGGTAAGTTTTGCATTGTCTTGCCTTTGTACCTCTGCTCATTTTCTTTCCCTGTAGACAGGATGTTCTCCCTGTCATCTGCCTAGTAAAATCTTATCCACTACTCAAGACCAATCTTCTATCAGAACTTATATGATTCCCTGAACTAGATATCACCACTTCCTTCCATGGTTCTTTGCTAATATTTCCCTTATTCTCCTCCCACAAGTCTATTAGAAAATTAATTAATAGCAAAGACAGTGCCTTGTATACAGTAGGTGTACACTGTTTATTATATTGAGTTACAAAAATAAAGACATGGAATATAAAAGAGAAGTCATGTCTAAATAGACTTCAAGGAGACTGCTCTTTAACTGATGTGGCAATAACTGATGAGCCTATGAGCTCTGTTTTCCTCCAAAAACCTTTTGTTTTAAAAAGGTGTCTACGGATCACACAATATACAATTGACCTCTGGTCACCTCATGTTTGGCAAGAATCAGTGATCCAGCACGGAAAGTGTCCATACGTTATTGAGCTCCTAAATAAACATAACAGTTTTCTCTATATTCTTTTCATTTATGCAGGTGTTGGAATTTGCTTAGCTCCCAGAAACCCCTTTGTTGGATTGGGCTTGCCAGGTGGCAGCCTAGGGTGCCAATCTATATAGGGCATTACAACATTACAGAGTAACCTGCAAATATGATATTGGTTAACTCACATTTCACCCAGGACTTGATATAACTGAAGAAATAGAAATTGGTCCTTGTTAGGGGTTTAATCATGTATCACTAAAAGATGTGTTCAAGTCCTAAGCTCCAGGCTATGCTATGACCCTATTTGGAAATAGGGCTTCTGAAGCTGTGACTAGTAAAGACGAGGTCATACGGGATTAGGGTAGGTTATAAACCCAATGACTGGCATCCTTGCAAGAAAAGGAAATTTGGATAAAGAGGAGACAGGCCATGTGAAGATGGAGGTAGCGACCGAATCACTGTGTCTACAAGTCACGGAACGCCAAGAATGCTGCAAACAACAGAAGCTAGAAGAGGCATGGAAGGATTCTCCCCTGCAGGTTTCTGAGGGAGTGTCATTCTGCCAACACCTTGATTTTGAACTTCTAAATCAGTGATGGAACTGTTCTAGTTCTTGATTGTGGAGGTGGTTACATGAATCTGTAGTAAACATGGAATTAAACTGCATGGATCTACACGAACACACGCATTCTCTCTTACATGAGTGCAAGTTTTTTAAAATAGTGAAATGTAAGTAAGGTCTGTAGTCTAGTAAACAGAAATATACCAATGCCAATTTCCTGGTTTTGATATTACACTATACATAAGATGTCACCTTTGGGAGAAGCTGGGGGAAGAGTACACGAGACCCTTTTACTATTTTTTACATTTTTTGCAACTTCTTGTGAGTATAATTGTTTCAAAATAACAAAATTTGAAAAAAATTAATAGAAAATTACACTCCTTACCAACTGAGGATTTTTGTACCACTCTCATGCAAGTTGCACACCAACAAACACAGACACCCATCCTGAGGTCAGCCAGATGTCAGGTGTAATCACTATTCTCAGGCACAAGAAGTCTACTTTGTCTAACTTTTAAATGCTCTAATACTCCTCCGGAAAGTGAACAGGTTCAGAAAATCATTACAAAAGAAAACTGGGGAAAAAAGGGCAAGAAGAGAAGGGTAGCAAACATCACGTTGCATTTTTTCACAGTATTGATGCTGTTTCAGCCAGTAGAAGTGAATTAGTAAGAAAACCCATCCTGGTTACAATTTCTATTTCTAGAAAATTATTCTCTTCCATATTCTGTTAAAGACAGGGTAAACTTTTTTTTTTTCCCAAAAATATTATTTTGAAAGGAAGTCAGTTTATTGGCATGCCTGGAGTATTCTCATGTCCCTAAACCCAGTGCTGTAGGTACTCAGAGGCTTTCAAAACAAAATGCCTTTAATAAAACAAGTGAGATGCAGGAGCAAAGGCAGGTGAGGGTCAAATTGTTGAGAGAACCCAATTCCTCTTTGCTCTGTCATCCCAGTGCTATCTTACCTCCCCCTTGGATTGCCTTCTCCTCTTTCCACCCCTCTATTTTCCTATTCATCGTGTCATGAAGGAATGCTTACAAAGGGTCAATTCTGCCCAGCATGGTTCTAGTGGAGATACGAATCACCAACAGCAGCAACTACAAGAAGCGGATAAAAATTATAGGATGCTTTTCTCAAAGGGAGCTACATAAATGACTGTATCACCACCACCCTGAAGATTCGGACTTGATCAACACTTGAAGGGAATGAAGCCCCAACTCCTGGGGCTGTGTCTGTGGTCAAAGGTAGCCATTATGCTGGGATGATTAACTCCAGTGACTTCACTGAAAACAGGTTCTTCTCCCTGTTTGCCAAATGGAAAAATGAAATTCTTCCATTTCCAAAGAGGGCGGTTACTCAGAATACTTTTCCTCAAAAAAGTGATTTTCTTTCTCACCTCCTGAGTCTGGAGGTTGCACTGGCTGCCTCCTGGGGCAGACATTTCAGTGGGGAGAAATCTCTCATCTGCACTCTTGTTGCTTTCAGACTTGGTGCTTTGTCTCTTGGAGGTCTTTAATGGAAACAGGCTCATCATGATGTGAATGTAGATGGATTTATTTTTTTCCTTTGCTAAATACACTTAGCAGCAACAGAAATATAATGCTGGTTGTACCTGTACTTTTCACAAAGCTGTGTGCTTTCTTACTTATGAGAAGTTGAAAACCATGGCTAAAAGCAATTATTCCATGAAGGAATAAGTGTGAAAATAAATAGAGATTTAGCAAGCATGTATCAAAGTATATCATCTTGATTCCTGCCTTCATTCCCTTTATCTCCATCCCTATCCTGATGACATACATTATAACATCTATGTCCTTGTCAGTTTACAAACACAGGCTTCCTGCCTGAGACACCAACATTCACTTTGGCTGGGCATAATAGGCTTCCTGTAAGCAGTAGGCCTCCTGATCAAGGTTGCATTCTAGTCCCACCCTTGCTGTCAACCTGCTGTGTGACCTTGAGAAAATCACTTAACATCTCTGAGCCTTTATTCAACAAACACTGAGTACCAACCTTGTACCAAGCACTGTAACTGCAAGATAAGAGAAAGTCAGTATCCTAAAGAAGCTTCAAGTTTAGTAGGAGACAAATAAATGAAGGGGGGGAGGGAGAGAGAGAAAAAAGGGACTAAAAGGGGGCCCATATAAATCTGAGCATTGAAAGAGAGACAGGATTTAGATCCTTTATCTGTTTACATCAACATGACCAAAGGGAAGTTCACAAGTGAACTCTGTAGTCCCATATCCCAGTCCATCCTCTCCCTCCCATCTCTAGGAACCTTCATTCTCATCTTCCTGGGAAATATTTGAACATCAGAATCAGCTATCACTGGAAAGTAAGGTGATAAGTAAAGAAAACACAAAAGTAGTAAATCTATGATGACCTATGAATTTTATTTTTCATTTTTTAAAAACTCCTATTTTTTTTTTTAAATTACAAGAGCAAACTCATGGTCATTAGAGAAAGAGAAAACAAGCCAAATTTTTAAAAAGTTCAGAAAGAACTCATGCTCCCACACACCCAGGCAACCCCTACCAGCCTTTTTGGGGGGTAGATTATTCCCCTCTTAGTAAATGCATATGGAATTGTTTCCACTTACCAAGTGGGATTATACGACTCTTATTGCTTTGACATCTTTTTTTTCTTTCTATGTAGAAAGGCAAATATTATATTTTAGATACAATAAAAAGAGTTCTTTGTATTGACTCTTCCAAATTAGTGTATTTTAATTACTCTCAATGACCAATCTTTCAGAACAAACAAGAGTCTATTTCAGCAGATGACACATTTTGATCCCTTTTTCAGGAAATGTATTTAAGAAAAGAAGCAGTGAAATTTAATATGGAAAGGCCATAGTATATGCATTTGTTTTTAGCATCAAAGTTCGAAAAATCATGGACCTTACTTTATTTATTCTTGCTCAGTTCTGAGGGTTAGGAGGAAAAAAGATTTATGAAGTAAGATGTTTAATGATTACAAAAAATGTATCCCTTTGCTTCTTAAGACTGATCTTTTCCACATGCCATAACAGAGTTCCATCACACTGATAAATTGTTTCCAGCCTTTCGAATTAAGGATACAAGGAAATTTGTTCTCATCAGTCCAGGAGCTTTCACTGGGTAAAAATGCATGGTTCAGATCTTCAAATAATGGTAAAATTCTACTGGCAAGAAGCATAATCAGTGTAAAGCTTTTCTCCAAGATGATTCACCTGCTCATCACTTGTGACAATCAAGAACCTTCAGAGAGATCTCATCATGGAGTATGGCAGCCCTCTGTTCTCTTGCCTTTATTCTAGAAGGGATAAGAGAGAAACTCAAATCTAGAAATTTGAGTACAGTTCCACCATTGAAGCTTGGCTTCTCTTTTGAGATGAGAGAATCAAGGCAGCTGTCTTGAGTCTGATGCACTCTTAGGGGTACCATTATTCTCTTTTGCTTGCATATCTTTGGGGATTGCATTTCATCTTCACATCCCCTAACAATGCCGTCTCATTAGTTTGAAGATGGAAAGGACAATTACTCTGTAGGCAGAACTGGCCTAGTCTCAAGCCTAGTGGTAGCCTTTGTAACCTGAGTAGGAATGTTTGTGATAAGCAAGGATGGGATTCAGAAAGTCATTCACACACATGGTGGTTGAAGACAATCCCAAACTGGCCCCATCTGTGGTGGGTCAACTATGTTTTCCTTGACTCTCTAGTTTTTCCAAAGCTGAACCCTTTGGTTTGGGGTCTCCTTCCCTCTATCATTTCAGGTAAATTTAATCCATCCTTCCATCTTCTTTTTACAACTACTCTTTCTGTTTAGCTTCACACCTTTTCTCACTGCATCTCATGCTTCCATCTGAGGAAAACATGGACCATGAGATGCAGCACTGTAGGTTGTGTTCTGAAAGGACTCTGACCTGAAACAGAAATGAGACATCTCACTTCAGGAAAGAAAAAGAGATCTCACTGTTGGAAAGCCATTGTCTCTGGGGATTCTCTCACCAACCTTTCCAGTAGAAGAAGTGCAGATTCCGCTGCTCAGGGCTCTTTCTGTGATACATTGATTCTGACCTAGAAGTCAGACAGCTCAGGAGGTTATAAAGATATACCAAATTAAGCAAACAGTCCTTGTTTTTGATAGACATTGGCAGAAAGCTTGGGTTTTATGCCTCATTCTATTTTATATTCACCTGGGTGAGAATTTATTACCTGCCACATCAAGTGTGGTCCTCAGGTCACCAACCTGTCTTCTTCTATTGTTCAACATATACCATGTAGTTTCCATTTTTAAGTATTTGTATTTTAGGTCAAATGCTAAAGATGATTCATATGCCCACTCTCCAGGATCTTAGTGATACTTCTTCAGTTGAAGAAGAAATTTTAAGACTTAATTAGAGCAGATAAAGAATTGTGGACAGTGGTTAAGATGTCCATCCAACTGTCAAGATTTCAATTATCATACTTCATACAACTTCAGTTTCTATACCTTCACTAATAAAGCCTGTTACCTACTATTATTAGCATAGGATTACAGAGATAGCGAAGTAATAGATTTTTTCTTTACTCCCTTGCTTTTGTGCCCTGGCTTATGATATTTATTCATTTAACAAATATCTTTTGAGTACCTACCGTGTGCTAGGCACTGCATTATGCACTGGGAATCAGCACTTAAGAGACAGATAGACCCCTGCTATCCTGGAGGGATATGTGCTATTGCCCATGGAAACTGAATATTACAATTAAAGAAACAAGAGGAAAGGATAAATTATGGAAAGGAAACCCTTCATGGCCTTTCCATTTAAAAAAGGAAAAGAAAAAGAAATAGGCTTCTGAGACTATGCTCAGCATTTTGGGGTCCAATGGTCAACCCTTCTATGCATATGATTCTAGCCTCACTCACCCTTTTGAAACACTCTTGGTCAGCTGGAAGCCAGGCTCTAAGACCTTTCTGGATTTTGGTTCTTCTGACTGTCTCATTCTGTGCTTTAAAACATGACAGAAAAGGATTAAGAGCCAGGAGAACAGAGGACCTGAGAGCTCAATTCTGTCACTCAAAAGTAGCTGTTAAGCTGCCACTTGAAGAAAGCTCTATGTTAGGTGTCCTTGCTAGCAAGGTGTGTGTGGGGGGGTTCTCCATGGCATACGTCAAGCCCACAGCTCGGAGGGCCCCCATGAGTAGGGAATTAGGGTCTTGGAGGAGACTTCCCATGTGAACTTTAGTTTTGGGGGTGGAAAAGGAGGCATTAATTGATAAAGATCTGGGAAACGGACTTTGGCCCAGTGGTTAGGGCGTCCGTCTACCACATGGGAGGTCCGCGGTTCAAGCCCCGGGCCTCCTTGACCCGTGTGGAGCTGGCCCATGCGCAGCGCTGATGCGCGCAAGGAGTGCAGTGCCACACAGGGGTGTCCCCCGCGTAGGGGAGCCCCACGCGCAAGGAGTGCACCCATAAGGAGAGCCGCCCAGCGCGAAGGAGGGAGCAGCCTGCCCAGGAATGGCGCCGCCCACACTTCCCGTGCCGCTGACGACAACAGAAGCGGACAAAGAAACAAGACGCAGCAAAAAGACACAGAAAACAGACAACCGGGGGAGGGGAGGGGAATTAAATAAATAAAAATAAATCTTTAAAAACAAAAAACAAAACAACAAAAAAAAAAAATTGATAAAGATCTAATTTTTACATCCCAGGAGTGTACCTCTTGGAGACATTATGGGGAGGGGCTGGCTGGCGATCCCACGAAGGTTAACGGCACTATTCGGTATTGAAGGAGACAATATTGCGTCAATAAAGATAGACTTCTTTTTAACAGTGACACAATTGACCATAATCACTCCTCCCAAGCACTGAGACAGAGGAGTACAAACATGGGCAGTGATTAGAAGCTACACACACACATGCACCAAACACTTTGCCATGGAAACTCAGTCCACTGTTTGGGGGTTATCTAGTGTCCATGGTTCCAGTTAAAACTGGGAGAACTTATTCTTTGGTTATTGGGTGGAACCCATCTGAAGATACTAAAATGCTGAATGAAGTGTAGCACGGAGAGAGCAAAGGACTTTCTTAGAGTGGGATTTTTAAGGTGATCTAATAGTTTGAATTGGGCCTGAGGACGACTTGGGGCAGGGTCTATGGAGCAGGTTTAAAACTGTGTCTGCCTCACCTTGTCCTGGGTATGGACTGTGTGTTCTGGAACTATTTGCTAAATGAAGACTCTTCAAATCTCAGAAGGCTGGGCACTGGACCAGGCTGCTCTCCCTCGCCCCAGGGGCAGGACCAGACACTGATTTTGTTCGGAGTCTCAGTTTTTTTTTTTTGCTAAAACGAGACTATTACTCCGAGTTGAGAATTTCATGGGACAATAAATGTGAGAGTTATGTTCTAACTATTGAGAGGATTTTGGAATTAGGAAATCATTTCTGTAAATAACGAGCATGTCTCTTTAAATGCTTCCATTTACTAATGGTAAAAGAGATGTTGTCGGTGTAAATACATATTTAAAATGTAAGTGACTCTTTGCTCACCAGGTCATTTAAATGGGGTTTAAGGAGAAACAGGCAGGAGAGTTCCTAGGGTGACCAATCATCTGGGGCTGCTCAGGCCAGAGGGGTTTCCCAGGGCATAGGACTTTCAGCGCTAAAGCTGGGACAAGCCTGGGAAAAGGGGAACACGTCCGCCACCTTTGTCCTGGTCAATCCTCTTAATTCTAAGACCTCTAATTTTAGTCCTCACATTTCTAACAGGGTTTTAATAAACCTATGAAAATAGGGTCCATATCCTTAACAAGTGGCATCAAAGCTATCCTATGATTCTAAGTGAGATTTTAGATATGCCATGGGAGCAGAAGGAAAATTCTTCTATTTCATTCCGTTTATTCTCCCAGTCTCCCGTTATCCATCTTTGAGAAGAGCCGTGAGTTAAACATTATGCACACCCAAAACCACCCACCTGAAATCAGTCCCCGTGGGACTCCTTGGCTTTTCCAACCACAGGTACACAAGAATAATGTTTCCAGAGTGTCGGCGGATCACATAAGTTCTACTGAACACAAACTTGGAAGGCAAGTAATCGAAGTGTTTACCCTGATGAATGGAAAGGGGGTAGAAGACAGGATCGTTTCAAATATATCAAGCACTTTCCCATTAAGCCATGAAACTTGCAAGTATTAATCATCAAAACAAGTGTGCTGCACCCTTAGGTGGGAGCAGCCTTGTAAGAGAGAAATGACCAGTACAAACGCTTCTTCTCATCAAATTACTGAAGATGGAATGAATTTTAAAACAATATTCCAGGTGATTTAGACATGAAGCTACTTAACAAGAGGTTTTGCTGGGACCCTCGTTTATTACTTTGAGAAGTTAAGTCAGTGCCTGCCAATAATTCAGTACCATCCTGCTCTCGTCTCCGGTATTTCACGGGCTGGAGATCCCGTGGCTAAGGGCCAGTCCTATTGTATCTTGAGGCTGGCATTGGAAATGGTTCTGAGAGCTTCCCACTGAGCCAAGAGTCAAGTTAGAGATCTCCCGTGCAGAAACGGGGGTGGCCTTGCCATTATTCTGCAATATAGCAGAGTAAAATAAGTAGGATTTCATTTAGGCTCTGTTTCTTTTTTAGATTAGGTTAAATGGCCGAGATGCTAAAAGCCTCCTATCTTGCACAAATCGAGTCCTCTGTCTGCTGATTCGGACCATTCTGGCTGTAAGTCATATACTGAAAAGCTTTTGATAAGCGTCTTAAGTGTAGGGAGACATCTCATGTGTCTTGCTAAGAGCAGGAACATTTTCATATCGAAAAGGTACCTCGCCTGCTGTAAGTGTCTTTCTTCCTTCAGGGGTACTTTAAAGGCAAGACAGAGAGTTTTCAACTAAGCTGTAAATTTTGAGTTTTGAACATTAGTCCCTAGTTTTGGGGAAAAAAAAATGTTTAAAGGACAAGTCAGAATACCCATATTTCAAAGCGTTCCCCTAGAAAGATGCCCCTATTTTGGAAGGGAGTTCTTGAAATGGAGAAGCTCATTTCACAGATTAAGAAAGAAAAAAGAAAAGAAAAAAACACAACATGGCAAAGGGGAAAGCAGCATTACTCTACCTGCTGCAGCATTTCCCTCCGCAATCTCTGGGCTGACCTTGCACACGGTGGATGCCGCTCCGTCCCCTTCAAGGCCAAGAAAAGGTCCCTCCAGCAGCAGAAAATCCTCTCCCACCCACTGCTTGATGCTTAACATTCTACCATTAGGACATAATCCCTTTAGTTTCAGCTTTGATCCTCGTTAGAATGCAAATACCTCTGGGTGGGGTAACACTTTTAAACTGTTATCAGTATTTTACAGTCCACTGAGAAGGAAGGAGCGGGCAAATTTCATTAGGGTTGGGGGGTGAGATCTGAGGCAGAAGGGTGATGAGGGGCGAGGTTGGGTGAGGTGGAGGCACAGAAGGAGGACCCTGAGGGCCAGAAAACAAATTTCCCCCACCAAGTGTCCAATCACGACAGGAGCTGAAAACTGGATTCTCATTTTGACCAAATGGGATAGCCTAAGTTTATGTAGAAATTCATCCACCAGAGAATCTGAGAAAAAGCATTAGCTGAACAATGGAACAAGCTACCATTCTCCTAAAAGATAATTCAAATGCCCATTCCACGATAACATATAATGGCTAATCCTCAGGGTTCAGCCTTTCTCTTCTAACTTTAACTAAGGAAAAAAGTTTAGCCTTGTTAAAGCTATTATCTGTTCCTAAATTGCATAGTATATAAAATGTAAATGTGATCACACCACTCTTAAATTATTATAACAATACGCAATTCTGTTTTCTTCCCCTTGACATTTACAAAATTCATTTGGAAGAGTGGGATCTACCTCACAGAGATTAGTGATAAATCATGTATTTTTAATGAATATCAATAGGAGAAACCCCATGACATAGCCCACCATCTAATTTGATTAAACTGTGCTTAAGGCAACACTACCTCTCTGGCTAGGGAATAGCTCCATAATGACTTTGTGAGCATTATTGCAGGCTGTTTTAATGATTTAATGAACTGCCTCTATATTTAGTTCAATAGCCTTAAAATGATTAGTGTTTAAGAAAAATTAGCTCACTTTGATTTGATTCTATTTGATGGTAAGTTTAAATAACCTAACCCTTCAAAACACAGTGGAAAAAAAAAATCCTAGAATCACAGCCAGCTAACTGCTAGAAAACATTATGACCATCATTAATAACCGTTCATTTATGTTTAGCTACAGTATCCAGGCTGACACGCTCATCCGAGGAGCTGGGCTGTAGGAACAAGGGCTAATGCTACACTTCATCTTCCCTTCCACCACTGGAAGGTAGTGGAGGGGGCTGGGAGTGAGATGGGAAAAGCAAGACAGATTCCTCCATCTCAAATGTTGGGCTATAAGGAATTTTCTCTAGTTCAGGTCCAAAGTGGGTATCTGTCTCCACTTGGGAGAAACTGAAGGTTCCTAAAGGAGGGGAAGGGGAAAATTGGTGTGAGGTTTTGAGCCAGCCCCTCCTGCTGTGATGTGGGCAGCCAGCACCGTTAGGTCTGAGCGAGGCGGTCAGGGAGTCAGGGAGGGCTTTCAGCAAAGAAGACGGAGGGGGCATGTTTTAACAAGGGCAAGTGATCTGAGAGCTGGCTGTGACACAGCAGGGACCAACGCCAGCCCCTCACTCCAAAATAAAGAGAGTCACAGCACACAACTGTAGAAATCCATTCTGTAATATCCCCGTGGGTGACCACTGCAAGTCCACCCCCCAAAACATGAAAAATAACTGCAGTATTAGAGAATTGGGTACTGCACTTCATCTGAAAACCTCTAGATTGTCTTCTAATTGTGTCGACCACAATGTTAAGAAACCATCGTTGGAGGAAAGTCACAAACTGGGAAATCATTTAGCTTTGAACTTTGGAATGATAATAGCTAACATTTATTGAGCACTTAGCAAATGCCAGGTGCTGTTTACTCTTCATATAACCCTAAGAGGTAGATACAACGATAATTCCCATTTTCAGCCAAGAAGCCAAAGCCCAGAGAGATGAAGCCACTTGCTGACCAGCTAAGGGTTGGAGGAGGACAATGACTAGAACCCAGTTCTGTTTGGTTCCTGGTCCTGTGCCCTTACCCACTCTGTCACATTGCCTTTCACGTTTCCATCTGTGCCATCAAGTGACATGCTGAGTGCATTCTGAGTTAGAAATAGGGACAGACTTAAAGAAAACGGATGTCAGGCGAAGGGTTGCTGAGAACTGGATGATTCACTAAACGAGGCCACTCACCCCAGCCTGCATTACTCAGAGCTGTCACTGTGGATTCCTGCGCCTTGGGGGCAAGAACGCAATCCACTAACCATCACCAGCCTTGTCCTTGGGAAGGGAGGGGAGACAGTTCTAAATGAACCATTGTCGTCTGATGACAAAGCCCTGTGTTTCCTGGACGTGTAGCGTGTACTCCTAGGCCTCTTTTCCTCTCCTCTCTCCCTGACATTGTCTACCTTCACCCACCCACCCCCACCTGCCCCTCCCCACACTCAGATTTGTGCACACACGCACACTCAACATGCACACGTGCACACACACCACGTGCGCTTGCACACAGGCACAGACACACCATTCAGTCCCATTTACTGAGCCGCTGGCATACACCAGGTACCGTGCCAGGCGGGGGGCGCTCAGGGCATCTGCCCAGGGCTCTGCACCTGAGGGCACACGCAGTCTCCTGGGGAGAAGGGACCAGCTCAGGCCGCCGTGCATGACATCCCATGGCCCGTGACCTCTCCCTGGGCTTAAGCCCAGGCAACCCAACACTTTCAGAGTCCCGGCTGCAGAGATGTTAGTCTCCCTCCTGGAGCCTCCCTTCCTGTCCCTCAGAGACCCCTTGTCTTTTCCTCCCTTACTCCTGACCTTTACCTTCCTTTCTCCTCCGTACCCCGCCCCCCCAAAAAAAGCTATGCCCACATCTGTGACTGTGACAAAATTAGGTGAAGGGTCTCGAGGGAGAGCCTGCTAGATCACCAGGTGGGCCCTAAACCCAGCAGGCATCCTTATGAGAGAGACACTGGGGAGAGAGCAGGAGGCCCTGTGAAGACAGGAAGCATCCACAGGCCCCAGCACACCTGCGGCCACCGGAATTTCGGAAGGAGGAAGGAATCGAGTCTGCCCCAGAGCCTTCAGAGAGAGTGCTGCGCTGCCCACACCTCGATTTAGGACCCCTGTTCTCCAGGGCCCTGAGAGGACAAAAGCCTGTTGTTCCAAGCCACCAGTTTGTGGGCATGTGTGAGGGCAGCCCTTAGAGACGCATAAACTTCGCCCCTGCCTCACCAAAAACACCTGTCCAACGACATCTTCTCCAGGTCAACAGTTCTGGACGTACACATGAATAGTTGAGGCTAGCGTGTGTCCTTCCCCCTCCCACAGAGGCCACGAGCTTCTGGTTGAGGAGAACCAGGCCGTTCGTGGAGGGCACTCGTAAGTGGCCTAGAGGCCAACTCTCCTCTATCTCAGGAAATGTAACTGAGCAAGGGGAGTCCTGTGGCCATTTGGAGACACAGGTTCCCTCCAAAGGCGCGGCCCAGCAGGAATGCCTGTGGTGCCAGAGCTGCAATGTCTCCAGAAAACACACAAAATCCTAATTTTTAAATGAAACTTCCTAATTTGTAGAAGTTGGCCCATTAAAAA
Organism: Dasypus novemcinctus; assembly: GCF_030445035.2. Lineage (NCBI taxonomy): Eukaryota > Metazoa > Chordata > Mammalia > Cingulata > Dasypodidae > Dasypus > Dasypus novemcinctus. The sequence goes on from NC_080689.1 coordinate 49,648,260, forward strand.
AAAAAAAAAAACCTTGCCAGCTAACCAAAACATACCAGCCATCCAAATCCAGCCTACCGCTGCCGGTTTGCACCCTCTGTCCTGCAGTAGTAACCCAGGTGCATGAACAGACCAGGCCCAGTGATACAACGAGGCGGGCGTTTCCAGCGCCGCAGCGGCCACTGCTCAGAGCAGGAAGGACGGTCTTCTGGGGAGTTCGTGGGCAGTGCACTGGTCATCCAGGTAGGCACACGCCTCAGACGAAGCTGGCGTGTGCCTCTTGGGGTGAACTTAGAAAACTCTAAATGTGGCAGCTAATAACTTTTACTGTAACCCACCCAAATCTTCTCTAACTCTTGATGGAAAAAAGAAAGGAAAAAAAAAGCTCCCAGCTGTGCATATGCAATATCCGATCGGAATTAAAAATTACTTGACCTACATTTAGCTCTTCTGACTCTGATTTTGAGCACTGTGTTCTTGAAACAGCTGCTGCCGAGTTGAAGAGTCTGACCCTTCTTGTTATTTGCTTCTGTCCTGCCTCTGAGAGCTTCTTGTAATCACAATTTCAGTTGTTTTCTCAGAAAATATGAAGTTTCATGCAGAAGACAGGTCTTGAAATTTACAAAGTTTATGGGAACATGGCAGATCATACTTTTCTGAGGGTGGACAATGCTATAAAATTTCCCACTTTAAATTCCATCCTTTCTTGGCAAGTGGAAAACTTACCCTGAAAACTTTTGGGTAAAGAGATGGATCCACAGTTTTTGACCCAAAGCGGGAAATCTTAACAGGTTTCCTGTATGTGCAAAGCCACTTGAAATTGAGTATGTGTCAACACAGATTTAATTAACTCCCAGCCAGGACCTATTGGAAATGATCCCAGAAAGTTGGGACAAAGGAGAAGGTGTTAATTTCTCAGCAGGAGAGAAAGTGCCTTTTAACTGCACTGGATTATGGCTCAGGCCTGGTGATAGAGCCATGGTGAATTTTCAGATGATCCATTTCAGGTGGGCTGAAAACAGGTGGAATTAAAAATCAACAAGTCAGGGAAACGGACTTTGGCCCAGTGGTTAGGGCGTCCGTCTACCATATGGGAGGTCCGCGGTTCAAACCCCGGGCCTCCTTGACCCGTGTGGAGCTGGCCATGCGCAGTGCTGATGCGCGCAAGGAGTGCCGCGCCACGCAAGGGTGTCCCCCGCGTGGGGGAGCCCCACGCGCAAGGAGTGCGCCCGTGAGGAGAGCCGCCCAGCGTGAAAAGAAAGAGCAGCCTGCCCAGGAATGGCGCCGCCCACCCTTCCCGTGCCGCTGACGACAACAGAAGCGGACAAAGAAACAAGACGTAGCAAATAGACACCAAGAACAGACAACCAGGGGAGGGGGGGAAATTAAACAAATAAATAAATCTTAAAAAAAAAAAATCAACAAGTCAGTTCCTGCAGGTGAGGCCAGAAGAAGCAGACCGGGGTCCGGTGGTCAACACCGCAAACATCACTCAACTGTGCACCGCCCAGGCGGTCCTGAAATCCTTGGGGGTAGCGCTGGCGGGACAACAGTGAGACGTCCTCCAGAACTTCAGGGTTAAACCCGTCGGGTTTGTTTTGTTTTTTTGAAGTCAGGCACATTGAACCTGATTACTCTGGTGTGGAAGAAAGTCCAGAGACTCACTGGGAAGTCCGGGAGCCTCAAACCCCCGTTAGAAAATAGCAGCTCCTTAAATCAGGGTCTTCCCTCACATCCTTCAAGAGGCATGATCCACAAGGTCAAATGAACCATACCTATGATTATCTTCAGCATAACTAGAAGACTGATATTTCAAATTGTCTAGTACATAAATCAAGACCAATTGAGGTTCCTGAAGAAGTCAGAGTATAATCTTGGGGAGGCAGAACTGGATGTGATGGTAATCCATAAGCAGACATCAAATGACTTATATTCTAACCTGTTAGGAAAAACCCTAGAGATAGAAAGGGAAGTCTGAGGAGTGGGACATTGGCTGTTGGTTCACTGTTGTTTGGTGGGGGCGGTGGGGGGGGATCTTAGCCCAGGAAATGTGAACTTTACGTTCCCTGGAGAAACAGACCGTCAGGGGGTGGGAATGACTCATGAAGTGGTGCCATGGGCAAGACTGCATACTCCTCAAAACAGTCCATTTTGCACCATGGTTCCAAGCTCACCAAGTAACCTTTCTGAGACAAAATCTGGCTTCCTGGGCATGCAGGTACCAGCAAAGGGGCTCAGTGGGAAGCATGGCCATTCCAGAGATCAAGAAGCAGTTCCTCACTCTAAACTAACAAGCTGACATCTCACTGTTATACATCAGTCTCCTGTGAGCTTGACTGATGTGAGTCTGTCTCCCCAAGGGTAAAGAGCCCCAGACAATGACATGGCAGAGAGTTGACTCAAGGCAAAAGTACATTTACCAACAAAGTATCACTCTGGAAGGCCTTTTGCTAGAAAACAACTCTGACCTCATCTATGCCCCATTTTGTACCTAAAATGCTTTCTAGAAGCTTGGGGGTTATAAAACATGATCCCTACCTTTTAGAACTTTTCAATCTATTTGTCAAAATAGTATTTGACACACAAAACAATTAAAGAACAATGTACAATTGCAGGTAATTGAGTACTAGGTGGGGCTGATAAGGCAGTACCTGTATTGAAGCTGAAAGAGAAGAGCAACCCTTGGGGATTAGGGCTGTGCTAATAGTAATCATACCGTTTAATCTTATCACATTTCATCATCAATAAAGCAATTACACATATTTTATCTAATTTAATCCTCTCGCTAACCAGCTGAAGCAAGTACTATTATCCTTTCATTACAGATGAGAAACCTAAAGCCCAGAGTGCTTAAGTACCTTGGTCAAGGTCTCAGAACTAGTTAGGAAAAAATCCAGATCTATAAACCCACAAGCCAAGTCCCTGAGGACCTGTACAGGGGGGGAAGAAAATGAGCTCATCCTTGGCGTCCAGGGGCAGCTCCCTGAAGGAGACAAGATTTGGGTGAGACCCCAAAGGGTGGACTGGAGTAAGACGGATGGAGGAGGATGTGCTGGGCACAAGAGCAGGAGCCCTTCCCTGAGATATTCAAAGGGGTTGCTGATTCATCCTTGCAAATCAAGGCTAAAACATAAGTCTGTTCCAGGGCTGGATCCAGGTTGTGTGAAGCCAAAAGTTTGTAGCATTTAAGGAAAAAAAAAATACAAATTAAATACAAAATCCCACCATCAAAACGATGACATGAATGAAAAAGAAGATTATTTTTCCCACTATAAATGTAGGCAGCGTGGGGTTTAAACAGCAACTTAATGATCTTCGGTGACCCAAGCTCCTTCTGTCTTGTCGCTCCGCCATCCTTAACATACAGCTTCTACCTTATGGTCCAAAATGGGTGCTCAAGTGCAGCCATCATCTCTGTACCAGCCAGCACAGAGGAGGAATTGCTGGGGACACAGACACCCTTTTCTTGAAGGACACTTCGTGGATGTGGCACACACTTCTGCTTGCAACCCATTGGCTAGAATTAAGTCATTGGCCGCACCCAGCTGCACGGGAGGGTGAGAAATATGATCTTTATTCTGGGCAGCCCTGTAAACCTCAAGGGTTCTATTTCTAAGGAAGAAGGGAAAATGTGTTTTAACAAATAACTCACCACAGAACTCAAGGCCTGGTAGCAGGAAGCCGTGCATTTGAGGACAACTTTGGAGCTCCCAAGGAGGTCACTAAAAATGAACTTCTTAATGATTACCCTACAACTTGGAAGCAGGAAGATCACCCTGAAGCAAGAAGTGGTCTGTTTGATGCACTCTGCTTCCAGCCAGCCCGAAGGCCAACCACCAGGAAGGGGTGCTGAACATGTGCGGGTCCCACAGCCATGGGGACCCTGGGGAACCCTCAGCAGCCTTGGAGGGCTTAGCTCAGGTTTCTTGAACAAACCTGGGTTCAGCTCCCAGCTCCACCAGTTACTAGCTGTGCAATATTAAGCAGGTTGCATAATCTCTATCTCCGTCAGGACTCTTTGGGTTGCAAGTGATAGAAACCTAACTTAAATAAGCTTATACCGAAAAGGGAATTTACTGGCTCCCCTGACTCAGAAGCTCAAGATGTCAACCAGCTCCGAGCATGCCCGCACCCAGCCACATGGCTGTGCCTCAGTCTTTGCTCTGCTGCCTTCTGAGGCTGGCATCATTTCCAGTCAGGTTCTCCTTGTCAGGGGGCAGCAGCAACACCAGCAGGACTTCCGGTCTCCCTGCCTAGCAACCGTCAGCAGAAAGAGAGCCCCTTTCCTGATGATCCCAACCAAAGACCCAGAATTAACTCTGGCCCAGTATGGGGGATTGGGGCATCCCTGAGCCGACCGCTGTGTCTCTGACGGGTCTGGAGCTGGGATGGGGGTGTGGGGGGTGAGAGATGGTCTCAGCTGAATGACAAGGGCTGAAAATAGGGGAGGAGGGGTTCCCCAAAGAAAACTTGGGGTGCTATGAACAAAAAAAGGGGGGAATTATGCTGAGCTGGCAGAAGCAATAGATATCCACCACGGCCTCTTTCTAAGCTCACTTTTTCATCTTAGTTTAATACTAACTTCATCAGATAATTCTGAGGATTAAATGAGATCACAAGCATAAATGCACTTAGTATAATGCTAGGCCCAGGTGGGAGCTTAATAGAGCCATTTGGTTCTCTATAAGGAGCAATACCAAACAGTCAGGAACCAGGGCAGGAACCAGATCAAACGCGTGATGGCTGGAAGCGCCTGCGGCTGCGCCTGCGCAGAGGCGAAAAGTGCCGGAACAAGATGGCGTTTCCACGGAGAGGCGCGCAGCTAGCAGCAGGCCAGGAGCTGCAGCAGATCAGGATCAGGCCTGGAGGTCAGAAGTCCTTGGGACAAGAACCAAGATGCAGGCAGGAATCCAAATCCCTTCAGAAGGCTCTGACTGCAGAGTTCCACAAAGGCTCTATTTACAGAGGCAGGTTAGGGTTAAGCAACCCCCCAGGGCTGTGCAGACGCCAGGCGCCAGGCAGAGCAGCTGGTAGCATTTCTGTCCCTTGACCAAGGAGAGGAATAGCGTTGCTGGACCCCAGTGAGAGCTGGAGAGAGGAGGAGCCACCCGGCAAGAGCATAAGTCACAGGGGGAGGCAGCCGCTGCCCAAACCAGGACTGTGCCCCCTCCCACCCTCCGGTCCCTGGCTGGTGCCTGCTCTTAGCCAACCCTGAGCACAGAGGACGATGCAGTCTGTAGAGGGCCCCCGGGCACAGGACGAGGCAGAGATCCGGAGGGGCAAACCTCTCACAACCAGCATTGAGGGCCCCTGGCAGCCATCCTAGGTCCCCGGGGATCTTCTGTCCCTGACCTGGAGCTGCACGGAAAGGAGCGATGCAGCCTTTCTCCCTCACTCAGCATTTCCCAGCAGTGGGTCAAGAAGGCATGGAGGCCCAGGATATGCTCCAGCAAACGGCCTCTGCCCGTCCCAGCCTGGCCAGGTGACCTCCCAAGCTCTGAGGCGGCGAGACCTGCTGGCCGTGGGGGTGGCGGCCGTCTCTATGGGCAGGATCTGCAGTAGTCTCGCTGCCCTCTGCCCCATTTCAGAGGAAGCCTCTGAGGACCTGGTGTCCACAGAGCTGTGGCCTGCCTCCCCCACCTCCCATCCCCTGGCCTGGTCCATAGGACTCCGCTTCTACCCCCAGTTTGCCCTCCAGTTCCCCAGTTTGGGATCTGACTTAAACTCCAGCCCATTCGGCCTGATCCTCTGAAGATCCCTCTTCCCAGGAGTGGCCCTGGTCCACTGGAGGTACGTTTTTTAATAGGGTTATAGTGTAGACGTTTAAAGCACAAACCTTGAAGCCAAACTGCCTGGGCTCAAACCCTACCTCTACCACTTACTGTGTACCCTGGAGTGAATTACTTGACCCCTCTTTTCCTTATCTATGAAAATGGGGGTGATAGTAGTACCTACTTTATAAAGTTATCAGGATTAAATTAATTAATGGGTGTAAAGTATTTACACCATGCTTGGCACATAGTGCATGATAAATGTTAATTAATATTACTAAATTTTGCATGAATGAAAGTTGAGCCAGTTGTGGCAGGAACAAGGGCTGACTTTGGGGAACTAGTCTGGAAATCTTAAGTTCCTCCCCCATGGGCAAAAAAAAAAAAAAGGACTAATATGTCTTCTCAAGTATATTCAACTTGGGTTTGAGAGCTTCTTCCCAGGAAGCTTCTTTTATGACCCAAAGACACGCTCATAAAAGGGAGTGAAGGGTTTTTTGATATGTCTGGAGACAAATCAGAAGGTCAATAGAAACTAAAATCAGTCTTTCCAGAGAATCTGTTGGTGATCACTGTGTGTTCATTCAGACTCTAAGTGTGATAAAGGCATACTGTGCTGCACACTCTGCTGAAACCTGCTTTCTGGAGGCTGAGGAATGTGTACAGAGCTCTGCAAATCAGTTCTTTTTTTTTCCTTAAAGATTTATTTTTTATTTATTCCTCTCCCCTTCCACTGTTGTCTGCTCTCTGTATCCATTCACTGTGTGTTCTTCTGTGTCCACTTGCATTATCCTGCGGCACTGTTGTTGCATCATCTTGCTGCATTAGCTCTCCATGTATATGGCGCCACTCCTGGGCAGGCTGCCCTTTTTTCATGCTGGGTGACTCTTCTTACAGGGTGTGCTCCTTGCGCATGGGGAACTCCTACGCGGGGACGCCCCTGCATGGCAGGGCACTCCTTGCGTGCGGCAGCACTGCGCATGGGCCAGCTCACCACACAGCTCAGGAGGCCCTGGGGATCGAACCCTGGACCCTCCATATGGTAGACAGATGCTCTTGTCAGTTGAGCCACATCCACTTCCCCCGCAAATCAGTTCTTTTAAACCAGTGACAATAAGATCGGGCCTCCATTTCCTTTCCCCCAGGCTCCATCTCACAGACAGTCCCACATAGACAGCTTGGCCCTCAAATTGCTGTCAGGGAAGCCAAGGAAGGGAACATAGAGTCTCTCTCACTATGTCTTAATATGTAAAGCAGGGAAAAGGACTTGGCCCAGTGGTTAGGGCCCATGTCTACCACATGAGAGGTCCACGGTTCAAACCCCGGGCCTCCTTGACCCGTGTGGAGCTGGCCCATGCGCAGTGCTGATGCGCACAAGGAGTGCCGTGCCACGCAGGGGTGTCCCCAGCTTAGGGGAGCCCCACGTGCAAGGAGTGCGCCCCGTAAGGAGAGCCACCCAGTGCGAAAGAAAGTGTAGCCTGCCCAGGAATGGTGCCGCCCACACTTCCCCTGCCGCTGAGGACAACAGAAGCAGACAAAGAAACAAAAGCGGACAAAGAAACAAGACGCAGCAAAATAGACACACAGAACAGACAACCGGGGGAGGGGGAGGATTTAAATAAATAAATCTTTAAAAATATATATATGTAAAGCAAAGAATGAAACAAATCACCTCTCCTTGAGATCATGGTGAGATTCCATAATTATATTTAATTCACATAAAAAGAGTTCATTCTCTAGAGCCCACCATCTGTTTTTTTACTTTAAAGGGTAAAGCAGCAAAGATTAAAGTTGTGAGCATGCTTCACAGATTCTCTCATCACTTCCTGTTCCTTCAGCCACTCAGTTTCATTTTCTCCATGCCAACAGTGTGGGTCTCTCTTCTTCGGGCTTTATAATAGCCATGTCAGGATCTGAGGGTCTCTCCCACCAATTCTTTTCGTCCCAGAGAGCTCTAACTCCAGAGCCTAACTGCGGAGTGTCTTCTTACATTCATTTAGCATATGTGGAGGAAAAACAAAGTTCTTCAAAGAGTGTTAAATCTAAAAATAATCTTATATATCTTCTGGGACCATCACTTCAAGTTAATGATGGGGAAGCTGTGGTCCAGAGAGGAGACAGGACTTAGACAAGATTATGTAGCTCATAAGTTTCAGATCCAAGAATGTACGTTAGAAGTTTAGACTTTCATGCTTATATACATGCATTCATTCTATTTTCCCCCTTTTTAAATTCTATGTCTTTATGCATTCATTCTTCAGCTGGGGTATTCAACAAATATTTTGAGCCCATATAACATGCCAAGCATAGATAAGTGAGACAGACAGGGCCCTGTCCTCACAGAGGCTCAGAAGGCAGTTAAGTGCACAATTTCAGAATAGCTTAAGAGCACCGAGATCTTTCCCCTAAATCTTACAGCTGATAACCAGACACAGAATCTGACTCTCCTATCTATAGAAAATGGCAACTCTGCAGTTGAGACACACATTGCTTATAAGGATGACCACTCACTTTTAATCCATCTAATCAGTGATGACTAGAACAAATACAAAAATGTACATGCCAATATACAGAGAGGTTGTGTACACAAAGAGCAGGGACTTGGGTGTCATAAAGATCTAGATTTGAAACTCTGGCCTACTATTAATACTTTCAAATTGTGTATGCTGTGTAAGTGACTTCACCTCTCTGTGTCTCAGTTTCCTCAAAAAAGGGTGATAATGCTGTTTCATAAGATTATTGCAAGATTAAGTGAGATAATAGACATAATGCACTCAACACAGTGCCTGCCACACCACAGGGCTCAAAATATATCAGCTCCTTTTCTTTCTCTAACACCTTCTTGTCCTATATTTAGTGCTGTTGGTTACACGGCTGCTATGTTTGGAAAAATCATGGTATTTGGGAGACTTAGTATGATATGACCACAGATAAAACCTCTAACTAGTTCTCCTTTTTATTTCCTGGGATTTTTTTTTTAAGCTAATAATTTCTTTGCAGTCATTAATAAACATTGGAGTCTGCCCCCTCATGGTCATAGACACAGTGCTAGCTTAAGCTAATTACAAACGGACCAGGAAAAAACCTCTTAAACTCTTCCCCCACCTGTGTTTGATTAACCTTCACTGGTTACAACAGATTTTTTCTCAGCAGAAAAATTAAAAAGGAACAACTGTGACTAAAGTCAAGATTGATCCTTTAACATAGAGTTTAATCCTGGCTGCACATTAAAATCAGAACACACATACACATACACAAAATCAACGCTTGATCCCATCCCAAAACAGTTGAATCTGAACCTCTGGGGGGAGGTGGTAAGGGGAGGTCCCTGAGCATATTATTTTAGTCTCCAAATGATATTTTATTCCTCTCTCATTCTGTGAACATTAACCATTTTGCCCTCCCACCTGGAGCCTCTTGTCCCTAGGACAGTGTTTCTCAATGTGTATTCCAAGGAACACAAGTTTTATGGTACCCAAGCATCCACTCATTCACTCATTCAATAATTCTTTGCTGAGCACCCAGTGTGGTCCTGGCAGGTTTTGTGATGCCTGATGCCTATAAAATTATGGAAGCCCTCGTTAAGAAAAAGAATACAAGATTGGGGATAAGAAGTTAGGTACCAGCCTTGGAAAGGGTCTGTGTGACTAGAGGCCCTGAAGCTTAAGCATCATAACTTCTTGGTACCCACCTCTGGTTCCAGGCACTGCTCTGAGGTGGGCTGATGGGGTTATAGTCATGAATAAAACAGGCAAAGCCCTGCATTCAAGAAGCTTACGTTATAAAGGGATAGAAAGAGAAACTGCACATTAATCCAAGCAAGAGAACAAAGAATTCCAAAGGTTATATGTTTGAGAAATAAGTAGTGAAGCAAAATTAAATGTTTTTTTTTTTCATTTGAGGACTTCTCAGAGCCATTAAAGTGCTGAAACACCATGACTCTCCATGAGGGAACTATATTTGCATAATTCCTCAAATTTATTTACCGTTCATTTTCTTTTGTGAGTCATCCTTGTGGACTAAGTTCTGTGAAACCCACCTTGGGAAAGGCTGCTGTGCAATGTAATGGATTGCTTAGCACATTGATACCATCTGTATACCAAGAAACTAGATCCCCTCCTTGTTTGAGAAAAGCATTTGGTTCCTGCACTGATGAAATAATTTAAATCACTTCTCATGGTTGTAATTTTCTAACTCTTCCTCTACTGTTTTAGATATTTTGAACACTTATCTCATCTCCTCTGCCTCCAACATTTCAGACTGTAAATCTCAAAATACATGTTTCAAACCCCTTCCAATCAGGCCTTGGATTTTACATAGCATGGGTTCCTTTTAAAGTAACGAGAATTCACCTTATGAGGGATTCCCAAATTAGACATGCAAAATACCAGGACAGTTTGTGGCTTAAAATCCATTTGTTATTCTCAAAAATCACAGGAGAGTAAAAGCATTCGGGGCCATAAGTCGGCCTTTGCACTTCCCTTCAACCCCTCCGCCAGGGTGAGAAGCTTCTTGTGCGGGGCCTCGCTTTCCAGCGGTAAGATTATATTTGTCCCGAGTGCTGGTTCTAGAGACATCTGTGATGGCAGCCCATCCAGCTCTGTTCTCAGGGAGCTAACTTTAGCAGCAGATTCTGCATCTGCTGGCGGAGTTTGACACAGCATATGCTTTCCAAAGCAGCCCTTCCCGATAGCTGACTCCCTTCTCATGTGAGGACATTTAATATATCCTGAGAACTAATCATCTCCCCTCTCTTCCCAAACGTTTAAGCTATTTTTAATTTTCATCCAATTCAACAAGCAGTCATGTCTGGAGCCCATTTTTTTATTTCAAAATAAATAACAAGATTTTCTATGACTCAAGATAGATTTCACCTCTGGGCAGGCCTGCAAATTTACCGGTACCTTTCTCCAAATAAAACCCTTCTCTCATATGCTTTCTGACACTCTTGTTAACCCTTTAACCTACTGAGAGAATTAAATGCAAATGGACTACCACTGGGGTGGTTTTAAAATGTGTCCACAATTTCCTTGACACTTCTCTCTTCAAAAGGCAGCTTAGTAACTGCTTCTAATAAATAGAAGATAGTGGCAGGGACAGTGGGTGACTTCCAAGACTTGGTCATAAAAAAGACTGAGGCCTCTTCCCTATTTCTACCTGGATCACTAGTTCTGGGGAAGCCAGCTACCACATTATGAAGACACTCAAGCAATTCTATGGAAAGATCCACATGGTGAGGAATTGAGGCCAGCAAACCAGAGTCCAGTGGATCCTCCAGGCCCAGTTAAGCTTTCCAAAGACCATGGCCTCAACCAATATCTTGACTTCAAATTCATGAGAGACTCTGAGAGAGAACCACCCAGTTAGCTGCTTCCAAATTCCTGACCTGTAGAAACTGAGTAGATCAGGAATGTTTAGCATTGTTTAAGAAACAGATTTTGAGTGATTTGTTATGCAGCAATAGAAAGCTAACACAAGCTTCCTAAGAGGCCTTGCCTGATGACCCAGATGCACTCCCTGAGGTGCTTCTCTCTTCTGTCCGAGCAGTTGGACTGAATTGGCTGGTGGCATAACTACTTGAGAATCCAGGTGAGGGTCCAAAGGCTTCATCCAGTGTATTAAATTAGGTCCTGCTAATACAGCAGGGGTAGCCTCCGCTAACTCAAGATTCCCAACACCCTGACTGAGGAAGGAGAGGTGCCCACAGCACTTCCAGTTTAATACCGTCTTCCTCGCACATGCCACACAGCAGCCCTTGCTCATCCCCAAGACCCTCTTCATGCAAGCTCAGCACCCCGCCCAGGCTGCTCTCATCGCCTGCTTATTGGCTACTGAGTCACATTCGGTGGGGCCCTGTCATTGCCACTGGATGCTGGGTTATACTACAGCTGCCCTCCCCTCTGTTAGACTCGCTTTCAGGGGCCCCACAGTAGGGTTAGGGCTCCTTGAGCTTTACACACTGCCTTCCTTTCTGCAGGGAGGACCCCAACACCACAGCAGTTGGAACATCACTCCCTTCCCACCCTGGGGAACCCACTGCTGAATTTGGATAATTATGCCTAAGACTTTTATTATTTATCGTAGAGTATCTCCCAGACCCACCAAGCCTTTCCTTGCAACTTCAGTCACCCCCACCATCAGCAAATACAAACACAGTCTATCAAACAGTCCTGCACAAATATGAATCCTGGTCATTTACCCTAGTTATTTTCTTTAAAAGCTCCTTGGCCCCCATCACAGTGGGATAACTCTTTCTGTGTACTGGGAGGCTCTCAAATTTTAATCTCAATAGCCCTACTGAAAAAAAAAAGTCTCTAAAACAAATGTATATTTGTATGTGTTAGGAGAAGGATTCCTAAGCAGTGATTGGTCTTTTGATGGTTTCTTTTTGAAAGAAATAATAGCTATATTTATAAGTCACCAAAATCTCTGCTTTTCAAAGTTCCTCAAAATATACTGCACAGCAGCTAGTTCTGCAGGATGCTGGGAGCTGGGGGTTCTGTAATCATCTTTGGAAAATGCCCAGTTAAACTGTTTCTCTAGTGTCGGACTTCTCCAAGCCTTTAACATGCTAATGTTCATCATGAGGTGCTAAAATAAGAATTTAGATTAGTGGGCTCTGCTTCCGAATCTCACTCATTTAACTGGAGATAAATGCAACATGCTAAAGGAGACCTAGCCCAAAAGAAAATGGAGGGAAGGAGAATCAAATGTACTTTAATTTGCTACCTGTCCTAGATCATCCAGGTCAGCCAAGCTTTGGTATGCTCCAAACAAGTCTTATTCGAAGCACTCTTTTCCTTGGCTCTTCTCCATGAAGAATTTGCACAGGGAAAAATCGTTCCTTAAAAACATGGATCTAGGACCAAAGAGACTTGAAAATAAAGTAATCTTGTCAGCTTATTTTTACCCCAAGGACAGAAAGAACACAAGGCATGCCCAATGGATATTTATTAGTAAGTCAAATCTAAATTTGTTCTCCCACCTCAAGTGCCAAACCGAAAGCCCGGGAACCAAGGCATAGAATCATCAAAGCCAAGGCCCACATCCCATCCTGCCCTTTCAAAAAACTCCCATAAAGATTCTCAGATGAAGGAAGGTAGGAGATGGGAGAGGTGAAAGAGAGAGGGAAAAAAAACTTTATTCTTTCAACATTGACCCATTTTGTTCAGGTCTAACAACTCAAAAGCAGCAAAGTCACTGAAACACGGATTGTAAAACTATAACACTCCTCAATTACTTCTTGTTGGCCAGACAAGCAAACCTATTATTTGACAATGCATCATGCTCCAAGATAGTAAACTTTATCATACAGAGGTCATGAGAAAAAGACCACAGGTACAGTTTGCTAACCTCTACTAGATAATTTTTCACAGTTATCATCCAAGCACTGTAAAAGCACAAAAGATATGTTATCTTCAGGCTCAGTTTATTATAACGTGTGGGTGAAACTCCCTATAAAACCACTTACTAGGTAACTGTTGCACGTTCTCCTGCACAGAAAGTCAAATCAGTAAAACATCTTTTTGACAGTGTCTTTTTAAGTGTCAGGAATAAAAGGACGTGCTCTTAAAGCAGAGGTAGCACACTATTTATCATCCTCCCTCTCTTTCCCACACGTACACACGCAGATCCCCATCGCCTCTCTGCATGCCAGAGTCACTCAAAGACTCCTTCTCAGTAGTCTCATTTCTTTTACAGCTGAGTATTTCACAGCAGAATTGTTCCTGGATAAAGCTGCAAGTAACATTAACTCAAGATACTATAGGTGCCAGCATTTCAAGTAACTCATTGTGGTATTTTTTCCCCTAGAGTCATAATATTGAATAAGACCCAGGAAATACAAAATAAAAGGATGATGGATTCCCTCAGCAAATGCTCTCAAGAGTCACAGATTTAATCTTAGTGCCCAAGAGAGGTCGTCTGACTACTGCTTGAACCTTGGCTTTTTCTAAGAGCCTAGCTCTCTCCCACAGTAATGTTTTCACAGTCCCCAGGGATACTTTATGGGGGGAAGACTTGGATGATTAACCCCCAAGATGTATAATGATATCCCAGGAAACCCAGGGTTCACAGTCCTATCCCCAAAAGGGAAGACAAGTTGAAGAGTGTGAGATGGGGAATTCTTCCCAGAATGCAATTCTCTTTAGAATTCACTTCTTCCAATAATCCAACAAGGCTAAGAGCTTCACTATTCATTTAAGGCAAGGAAGAAGCTATCAGACTAGTGTGCACAAAAACAGTGATTCTCAAAGAAAATTAACAGTAATGGGGGGGTAGTTATGTCTCCCCACAAAAGTCTGCTGAATAAATATTGAGGGGTTTACATGTTTCCACTACAAAACAAAGGCTTTGGGAGAATAAAAAGAAAAGTCTCTATGCTTAAGAAATGTACACTTTTTTTTAGGAGATAAGAGTTACATGGGAAACAAAGAAAGTTAGCAAAATGCTAAATTGAATGTCTTCTAACTAAAATATTTCTTCATTTCCAAAATATGTCTGTGGGCCAGTGAAGGACTATGCAAACTTCTTTTACCTGGAACCAAGCTCAAAATTAACTCAAGAAACCTGAAATGCAGCAGGTTAATAGCTAAGTGCAGCCTCGTTTCCAAATCGTTTCCCATGTCCAGCCATTTCAAAAAAAGCCTTTGAGGGAGGCAGTTGTGGCTCATGTGATTGGGCTCCCATCTACCATATGGGAGGTCCAGGGTTCAATTCCCAGGGCCTCCTGGTGAAGGCAAGCTGGTCCGCCTGGAGAGCTGACCTGAGCAGAGTACTGGCTTGCACAGGAGTGCTGGCCCTCATGGCAAGCTGGCCCAAGCAGAGAGCTGGCACAACAAGATGATGCAACAAAAAGAAACAGAGAAGAGAGACAATAAGAAACACAGCAGACCAGGGAGCTGAGGTGGTGCAAGAGATTGAGTACCTCTCTCTCACTCCGGAAGGTCCCGGGATCAGTTCCTGGTGCTGCCTAAAAAGAAGATAAGCAGACATGGATGAATGCACTGTGAATGGACACAGAAAACAGACACAGGGCAGGGGTGGGTAGGTGGCAAAAACTAAATAAATCTTTTTTTAAAAAGGCCTTTGAAATCTTTCTAATGCATTCCTCATATATTCAACATTCAGATTTAGGAAACATTCTGGAGCACTCTCTGTGGGCTAGGTGCAGGGGGCACAGGATGCAGAAGGTCCTCCCAAAGCTTTTTGTCTAAAGGGGCAGACAGCCACAAGAGCCATTCTGGGCTTAGGGTAATCATAAATTGACAAAGCTAAGCCAGACCAAGGGGATGACAGAAATGCTCTCCAAAGAAAATATCTGAGTTGAGGTATGAAGGACAGTGTATTAGTCAGCCAAAGGAGTTGTGATGCAAAATACCAGAAATCTGTTGGCTTTTATAAAGGGTATTTATTTGGGGTAGAAGCTTACAGTCACAAGGCCATAAAGGGTAAATTACACCAAAGTCTGTTGCCACATGTTGGAGCAAGATGGCTGCTGGTCTCTGCAAGGGTGCAGCCTTCCTCTTTCTCCTAAGTCTCCTTGGTCCCAGCTCCTTCTGATTTCAGCTGTAGGCTAGCATAAGGCTCATCTCTCTCCCCAGGGCTCCAGCTTCCAAAACTCAACTTTCCACGTATTCAATTCCCTGTCTGTGCTTGAGCATCCATTTATATAGCCCACAAATGGGGAGGGAGTGGGGGGGAATGGGCAGGAACTCAAACCAAGTCACCCTAATGATGTGGTCAAATAAAAGCCCTAACCTTGATTTTAAAATGTAAAAGAGGGAAGCGGACTTGATTCAATGGATAGGGCGTCCGCCTACCACATGGGAGGTCTGCAGTTCAAACCCCGGGCCTCCTTGACCCGTGTGGAGCTGGCCCATGCACAGTGCTGATGTTCACAAGGAATGCCCTGCCATGCAGGGGTGTCCCCCGCATAGGGGAGTCCCACACGCAAGGAGTGCGCCCCATATGGAGAGCCACCCAGTGTGAAAGAAAGTACAGCCTGCCCAAGAATGGCGCTGCACACACAGAGAGCTACACAACAAGATGATGCAACAAAAAAGAAACAGATTCCCAGTGCTGCTGATAAGGATAGAAGCGTTCACAGAAGAACACACAGCGAATGGACACAGAGAGCAGACAACTGGGTGGCAGGGCAGGGAGGGGGGGGAGGGGAAATAAATAATAAATCTTAAATAAAATAAAATATAAAGGTGAAAAATCTGAATCTAGTACAATCTAACATGCCCAGAAGAACAGACCAGTTTACAAACACAATCCAATATCTATTTTTAGAATTCATAAACAATACCAAACTGCCACAGACAGTAAGACTTAACCCATTGGAAAGGGTGAAGAAAGTACTTCTAGCAGGCAAAGGGTCAAGAGGTTTGGGAGAGTGTGGGTGGTTGCAGAGCTGCAAGTCATCTGATTTGACTGGAGTAGATGCTATAAAAAGATTTCAGAGTTAAGGAAAGATCGTTTTTGGCTAAGGCATCTTGAGGAAGCTTCATGGAGGAGGTGAAGTTTGGAGCTGGGCCTTGAGAGATGAGTAGAATTTCAGTTAGATGAGGTGAG
Organism: Dasypus novemcinctus; assembly: GCF_030445035.2. Taxonomy (NCBI): domain Eukaryota; kingdom Metazoa; phylum Chordata; class Mammalia; order Cingulata; family Dasypodidae; genus Dasypus; species Dasypus novemcinctus. The sequence continues at coordinate 49,664,588 of NC_080689.1, forward strand.
ATGAGGGTGGGGGCATTGTTCCAATATTCTCCACTTTCTTGCACATTGCCTGGCATGAATAGGCACTCAAAACACATTATTAAATGTAAATAAGGTGAGCAAAGGAGGAAGCAAGGTGTGTTAGGAGTACCGAGGAGTCTGGTTTGTTGGAATCATGGAAGCTTTACAGAGAAGAGATAGGAGATAAGGCAGGAAAGGTAAGCTGAAGTCAGATTAAAGATTCTTGACTTCTTTAAGAAGTGTAGAAAAAGTCCCGTAAAGCATGGAAAACCATTAATGAACTTTGAGCAAGACAGCGGCAAATCCAAGAATCATTTGTTAGGATAGAGGCATGGAGAGACCAAAGGTCTAGAGGTCCATTGCCTTAGTCAGCCAAAGGGGTGCTGATGCCAGTACCAGAAATCTGTTGGCTTTTACAAGGGGTATTTATTTGGGGTAAAAGCATACAGTTACAAGACTATAAAGAGTCCAACTCAAGGTTCTTTCTCACCAAAGTCAATTGCCACATGTTGAAGCAAGATGGCCCCTGATCTCTGCCTGCTCTCTCCTCCCCCTCCTGGCTTCCAGTCGCTCTCTCCTGGTTAGGGCTTATCTCTCAGGGCTTCCGATATCAGTCTCTGCTCTCTTCCCAAGGTCAGCTGTAAGCTACCAGGCAAATGGCCCATCCCCACTGGGGCTCTAAACTGTTCGAGCCTTCCCCTTTCTGTCACATGGCAGGATCAGAATGACAAAGTGCTCTCCTCATCTGTCTTCTCGAGTGAGTGTCCATTTATATTGGCCCACCAAGGGGGTGGGGACTCAACAAGTTATGCCATACTGAGGTAGCCCAATCAGAAGCCCTAAATTGATTTTATCAAGTAAACTTAACCAGATGCCCTTCACTGAATTCAATACAATCAAAGGGCATCACACTCAGAGGAATAGATTAGTTTACAAAGATAATCTCTCCTTTTTGGGATTCATAAACATAATCTCAAACTGTCACACCCATTAAGATACTAATGATACAGCCCAAAGTGAAATACTTAGGTCCTCAGTTAGGTGGGGGCAGGAGGAAGGGAAGAGACTTGAAGACTGACTGGTTAGAGGCAGGAAAGAGGAGAACTGAGGAAAGAGTTGTTATGATGATCCTAAGGGTGTAGGCTCCATGTTCCAGGTATCATATGCTGCATTAAAAAACACTCCAAAACTTAGTGGCTTAAAACAACAACAATCATTTCCTTTGCTCACAAATATATAATTCAGGCAGGGCCCAGCAGGGAAGGTTCATCAATGTTCCATGCAGCTTCAGTTGGGGTGGATGCCCGAGGGCTGGAGGATCCTCTTCCAAGATGGCTTACTCACAAGGCTGCGTGTTGGTTCTGACAGCCCTGGGGCCTGGGTGGGCTGAGAGGAGGGGGCCCTCAAGGTCCAGCTATGTGAGCCTCTATGTGTGCTTGGGCTTCCTCATAGCATGGTGGCTATATCTCAAATGCAAGCATTCCAAGAGAGAGCCAGGCAGATATATGTCTTTTATGTTCTAGATGCAGAAGCCATACAGCTTCACTGCTGCCACACTGTTAGTTGAGGCAGTCACAAAGGCCCACCCAAGGCGTGTCAAGGGTTGGGGACACCTGACTCCACGTCTTGGTGGGGGAGTGTCAAGGTCCTAGAGGGCATGTGGAACGGGAAAGATTGTTATGGCCTGGCCTGGCATGGGTTGAGTAGCGTCCCACAAAAAACTCACATCCGCCCAGAAACTTAGCAAGTGACCTTATTTGAAAATAGGGTCTTTGCATATATAATTAATTAAGATGAGCTCATACTGGATTAGGGTAGGCTCTAAATCCAAAGATAGTTGTCCTTATCAAAGAAGAGGAGACACACAGACACAGGAAACAGACACAGAAGGAAGAAAGCCATGTGAAGATGCAGTGATGCTGTCACAAGCCAAGGAAGCTGCGAACAGCAAGGATGAATTAGCCTTGGAGGATGGATTAGCCTTGGAGGATGGATTAGTCTTGGAGAGCGCATGACCCTGCAACACCTTGTTTCCAGACTTCTGGTCCCAGAACTGCAAGAGAATAAATTTCTGTTTTAAGTCGAGTTTATGGTCATCTGTTACAGCAGCTGCAAGAAACTAATACATGGACCTTTTTGGAGACTTCCATCTGCCATGCCCTGTGACTTGAAGATTGGAGGCACAGTCTTGAAACAGAACATTGGGAGGAAGAGCTGGCCTAGGGGGCAGATTCTAATTTCAGGATTAGCCATGTGGAGCTTGTCAGATTGCAGCAAAGAGCAGGATGGTGCTAGTTTGAAATGTGTGGCTGGAGCTAAGAGGACTAGGCTGGGACTGGAGATGCAGTTTTTAAATCCTGGCCATCAGGAAGAAGCTCGGCACAAAGTCAGACATGATCTGCATTACCACTTCCCCGTGGGGCTGAATCAGGTGACCGCACATGTTTCTACGTTTTAATTATTTATAGCGCATCATCTAAAGTGGTGTTCATACAGCCTAATGACTGGGGATGATTGAATCAAAGAGGAAGAAGATTCGAGCTCTACAAGGAGAGTTGCTAATAGACTGCTCTAGAGTTTACGGCTGAAGGGAAGAACCGCTCCCTCTGCTTTCTAATAGACTAACAAACCTCTCTAAATCTTCTTCCTACACCCCAAAGGTACCCGCCAGTTGCTCTTTCGCTCAAGAACCAAAATGAGTACAATAAGTTTTGTGGCTGGCACAGATGAAATTAGGAATTTGTTAGTGAACTGTTCTATATGCTGATTTTCCTGACAAGCCTCCCATGGTCTTAGATAGCAGTCCCTGATCAACCAGATGCCAATTAAAAGAGAGCAGCCGTTTCACTCATCCAAACATTTCCACTTCACTCAAAAAGGATTCAAACAGTTGTGGGGTTCTCAGGGATGCTTTAAATCCTTTTTCTCAGCTAGACAGACTTTTAGGTTTTCTCTTTCAGACTCTCACCCTTCATTGAGAAGCTCAAAAACAAATTACACCGTGGTTTGGTTGGCTTCCCTGCTTCCACTCCACACCCCATAGAAGGGCACTTATTAATTTAGGTTTCCTGGGAGCTCAGGTCCCTCCTGGCCAGAGCTCGTGAAGAAATCCCATTAAAGATAATGAATTTCTTTCCCAAACTTTTTGGGCTGATAGTTTTCCTATAAGGTGCAGAGGGACAGAATTTACTTTGCAAGGCACTAAGCCTAGATCATTGTGAATGAGTCCTCAGAGGATTCTTTGGGGATGAGGGGAAGAAAATGGAGAAAGGAACTGGAAGGGGCTCCCTAGGGAGGAGAAAGAAGAAGAGAAAATGAGGAGGAGAGAGAAAATGGTGTGTGTGGGGGGATGAAAAACACAAAGACCCCTCAAAGATCCACAAAACCATGGATGTTTCTTCAAGCACTCCACACATTTTGAGAACAGGCAAGGCAGAACGGACACTTGGGGGCGGGAGCCTGTGGATTCCAGAAAGGCAGGAAGGAAGCAGGTCATGGGCAACCCAGGAGGGCCTGCTGCAGCCCCAGGAACCCCAAAGAAATACGGAGAACTCCCCAAGTGAGATGAACACCCCTTTAAGAACTTGAGGTGCAAAAGAGGTGGGAAGGGGGTTTGCTATCTTTCTATAACAGTCTCTAAATTTATATTATTGGTGGGGAAGTAGTTTGTTGATTAAACTTGTAATAGAATTTTTTTTTAGGTGGTACCAGGGATTGAACCCAGAACCTCGTACATGGGAAGCAGGTGCTCAACCACTGAGCTACATCCACTCCCCATGATAGAATTTTGAGCCCATAGTTTTTCCAAGTTATAGAGAATAATAAAAGCAATAGAACTAACATTTAGTACTTAAATGTATAACATTTAGTCCTAAAACATTGTATGCATATTAGGTCATATAATTTTCATAGGTTCTCTGTAAGGTTAGTACGATTTTTGCCATGCCCATTTTTAGATGAGAGAACTAAAGTATAGACAGGTGATAAAACTTGTCCAAGAAGACTCACAGCCAGGATTTGAACTAGACAATCCAACACCAGAGCCTACCCTTAAGAGAGACTTCACTGGGGGCCTCTGGGCCAGCAAGCTGGGCGCAGTCGTGCAGGAACATACCATTTAAAACTGAAAGGACTTTAGCCGTCTTTAGCCAGATGGGGAAATTCAGACAATCGAAGTGATCTGCTGAGCTGGATTAGAATTGGAGCCTCCTGAGTCCCAGGTTGTTGCAGGGATGACTGATGGGTCAACATGGCTCATCTCCCAGGATTGCCCAAAGACCCATCAACCCAGAAGGCACGTATGGGAACACCCAGGCATGCTGCCCCAGAGGAAGGTGTGTCCACAAGAGAGAGCTGGTCACGAGTCCCGCAGAGGAGATACTGGAGACAGAGAGTGGCTTTGCTTTACTCTCACCTTCTGTGAATGTAGACCCCCAATCCCAGAGTCTGCCACTGGGAACACAGAGGGAAAGACGGTGTTGATGAGCTGATTCTCCCGGGGCTGGAAAGTTTATCTGAACAAATGGTAAAGGGACTGGAGCTAGAAAGAGAGCTGAGTTTATTTGTGTTAACAAAACAATCAAACCTTTCCTTAGATCCCTTTATGGTAGATTAAGAATGCTTTGGGGGATCCCTACATATCTGTCACCAAGCATTTGTATTTCACACTGCAAAAACCCTTTAGATTAACAACCTCCCTATCTGCAAGATATTCTTGTCTTAATAGTCGAGTTATGGGTAATACCAATCCCACTAAGATTAAAGAGGAAAGAATTTCTGGTACGAAATTTTGCTAATGACCGACTAAGACATAAAACCTTGCTGCAATAAATTAACACATGTCTTCCAATATAGACCTACTGATTTACTCGAGGCAAAATTGCTCAGGAACCACACACCTGGGCATCATCGGCCCCCCCTTAGAAATGGCAGTTTTTATATTTATGCTCAGCTGCAGTGAACCCTGAGGACAGCCATCTGGCGCCGCAAGTACCACTAGCCCCAAAGTGGAGAGTGGCATTTCTGGAATGCTGCAATCAGTAATCCTGCAGGCAGGGCAGTGGGGAGAGAAAAGGACACGTTCTCAGGCCCCATCATTGCCACCCAGGCCCCACACAGCTCCCCTTTACTGCCCTCTACATGCTAGACCTTTTTGCCCAGCTGGCGGGTTGCATGCCTGGAGGAGGACGTGTGCTTCTGCAGGGCTCCCTTCCTGCCAGCTGCGGTAGCGGGGGACGGCGGCACAACACAGCCCTGTCCACGCCTTGTTTGCAGCCCTTGTGGGACCCTGAGCAGAGAGCCCAGTTATGCTGTGCCCAGTCCCACAGAAAGTGTGAGAGGATCAGTGGGTGTTTGGTGCCATGAAGTTTATGGTAATTTGTTATGCAGCAGCAGAGAACTTATATGCTCATCCTGGGGCTTCGTGTGGCACCGATTTTAAGAAAGGACCTAAGGTAGGCCTGTTTTAACTTGGTCTTCGTTAGCTTTTTTCCTCTTGTAAGATAGTCAAAATACCACCAAATACTTCTCACCCATCTCTCCATCTTCTGCTCTGCCCTCACTTGGTCTTTATTATACCAAGAAGCTCTCGAGTCTTGGCTCATTATCCTGCTTTGAACTCTCATCAAATACCCAGTCCATCCAGAAATCCTCCGCATTCCACACCACTGAGCCTGCATCTGCATCTCAATGCAGCCTGGTTTTCCTCTGCTTGTTTTCATCTACTCAAAAAACCCCAAAAGGTGCAACTGTGGAGTGCTCAAATTCAGAAGTTGCAAAGTTCTCTTAGATACATCCCTTGAGAATATCAAGGGGCTGGAGTGCCTTGGAGTTCCACGCAGGACACAATAATTGGCAGAAATAGCAACAGGTATTCCCAATTAAAGTGAGGCATTTGAGTGAATGACCCCAAAGATGAATACAGTAAGAGGTAGTTAATGAACCAGTGGAATTCACAAAATGAGCTTTTACTGTTTACAATTTGAATTGCAGAAAGCTTCTCTATGACTGGCACATGTGATTAGTAGTTTTTAAATGAATGACTATATGATTGATTGAATGAATGTATGAATGAATGCATGAATGAAGCAGTTTACTCAAGTAGCAATAGGATTGAGGGACCACTAAGAATGGTACCAACTAAAAGTAAGTATTCATGGTTCTTTACCTCTTGACTAAATTGCTTGTCATCTATGTAAATACAATTGTCAGTAGTATTAGTTACTGTTTATACTTTGTTGTTTTTAATAAAAATGCACTGTTTTTTAATCCCATTTAATTGAGGGAGAGATCAGGCTAACTTCTCTTGGCATATGCCTATAGGGAAAATAGCTGGCCAGCCCACAAGATTGTAACTAAGCCCTGAAGGTGCAAAACACCTTAGAAAAACATAATTGGCTGGTTGGATACTGTCCCTGCAGAAGTCCAACCCGCAAAGTGATAACAAGGAACTTGAAATTTCTTTATAAATACTTCATAATTCTCAAAAATTGTACACAATCTAAATACCTACCAATATAGGATGATATAATTATGGTATATGGTATAGTATGCAGTCATTAAAAATGGGAAAGATCTATATTTATGAATGCAAAAGGATTGCTTGACATTCTGTTAAGTGAAAGGAAGGCAGGTTAGAAAATAATGTTTATAGTATAACCATAAGAAAAAAAGAGATTAGAATATGTAACAGAAATGTGAACCATAGCCATCCTTGGGGAGTGAGGCTCATAGGTGGGGTGATAGTATGTCCTGCTTTGCCTGGGACAGTGTAATTATTAAGTACCCCCATTCGCTCTCAGAAGCTTTCCTATTTGTATGAGAAATTCTGTGGTTCCCCGAGCTATTGGCAGTTTTACTTTATCCTTGTAATTCTGTAATTAGCATGCTTTCTTCTTATAATCATGAAAATAGCTATTTTCATCTTCATGGGGAAAAGGCATTTACTAATTTTCATTTTACAGACATTTAGATTGACCATTCCCCAAGTTAATCCAAAGTACATGTTTTTATTTAATTCCGTGGTGACTTTCAAACACCAGGCCCACGAGAGGAATAGATCGATAGTCCCCATTCTCCACGGCTGTATGGCTGGGTGCCAGTGAGCACCGCAGGGACCAAGCTAAGCACTGTACATGGATTATCTCGTTTAGCCTTTGCAACAAGTCTGTGAGGGAAGCGCTATCGTTAGTCTCCTTTCCTAAGTGAGGAAGGGTCAGAGAGGTTGAGCTGCTTGCTCAAGGGTGCAAAACCAGAATGTGAACCCAAGCAGCCTGCTCCAGAACCCATGCTCCTACCTACCAGCTGGAGGATATGGTCTGGGGACAGGCAGGGGATAGCAACAGCTAAATTCACTACTGTGTGGCAAGTCCCACCAGAAAAATATGCAAGGGTACTATGAGAGCACTGAGGATAGACAGATTGCCCAGCCCAGAATAGGGGGCAGAGGGGATCTGGAAGGAGATGGAGAGCATTAGTGGGGGGACATTCCAGGCAAAGGCACTAAAACGAGTATTTGGTATTGTTGGAGTATTGGGGAAGCAGTGAGTAATGAAGGGTTGGTGAAGTACAAAGTACAAATGGGGAAGGGGAGGAGTCTTGCATGGAGCGCCCAGTGTGCCCACCAAGCCCGTTGCCTGTGCCCAGGAGATAATGGGCTGCTTGTGAAGGTTCGTGAACAGGCCCCCTATAGTTTACGCTGGAGGCAGCATGGACAGTGAATTTGAGGGGTGGGATGGTGTTGGGGACATCGATGAGGAGGATGTGAGCTCCTACCACATCATCCAAGGAGGATTTACTGAGAAGCTTTGAAAGCTTAAGCTGCAGAGTCCACCACTGGCAGAGGCCCCTTCCAAGGCCTGCTTCTAGTTTTGTATTCATAATTTTGTAGTCTTTCCTTTATAAAGGCCCCTCCGCAAACTGTGAACCTCCAGGCCCCCGAAACCTAGATCTGTCCCTGGGAAGAGGAATTGTTTTCCAATTCCCAACACTTCATTGAAATTCATCTTCTTTAAATTCCTTTTTTGACTTTAGTTTCTTCTCCTCTATTTTCTTTTAAAGAAATACCTTGGTTTTTTTCTTAACATCCTAATCTATTCTTATCTTCTTGTTTTCATTTTGCCACCTAGTTATATTTGTTACTGTCAAATTTCTGCTGCATTTATACCATTTCTCTTTCTCTGCTATACCTCATAATATTTTAAAGTGTAAACAACAACAGAGTCTGGTGAAATGGAAGTAGAAGAATGCTGTGCAGGCCCCCATCCATCACACAGCAGGGCCTTGCGGGCAAAGAGAAGAGCTTCCCTGCAAGGCTCCCCCAGCCCCTCGCTGCTGTACCTCTGACCAGCTTTGCTTCTCTGGGCTCTCCCTTCCATCTCACCTTCCTGCCTTCTGCTGATTTACCTTCCTGCTAATTCTTTTCTCTTGGCCTTTGGCTGGCCTGAGGACACTGCCCCAGGCCCTGTCTTTCCTGTAAAATCAAGCTTTGTGTTCTTCTCCACGTGGTGCCCATCATACACGCTAGCAAATCGGGTGATTATTACAGGGTCCCCAAAACATGGGGCCCTTTGGGGGCATCGTGAGGTGGGTATTGGAGAAGGAAGCAGAAAGGTGCTAAGATGCAATCTGTAGGCAAATCTCACCCCCGGATTCTGCAGCTCCAGCCTACTCTGGGTGCTCAGCCTCCACACTGCAGCACCTGAATTTTTTCATTATCTGTGTCTTTCCCACCCTCCCCAAAACCATACCTTCTGAACTTTCTGGCAGCACCCTGACTTAATTATTTAGCAGCACTGACCAGTGTCTAACTCTGCAATCAGTATATCCTCCCCATTGGCATATCAGTAAATACGATCACCTTTTCTCAAATTTCAGCATATAAACTCCTTGAGGACCATGCCTGGTTTGCCCTGTTCACACTGGCACTCAGTAAATATTTGTGGGATGACATCCCTTAAGGAGACAGCATGACCTCCAGATATGCTTTTCTCCTTCCTCACTCACACACACCAGTCCACTTCCTGGATAGCCCACCCACCTCCCTGTCCATCATGGACCTTTGAGAATGTGCCTTCCTTTGCCTGCTGCTCCACACTGTCACCAGCTGAAAAAGCAAGACACAGCGCAGAAGCAAGATGCACAAAACTGCCTTAGTAACAAGTTCCAGGTCACAAAGCTTCCAGCATGGTCAAACACTATTCCATTTTGAACACATTTTTCACCTTCCCAAGTCAAAGCAGCCAAACAAATGACCATAGGTCCAGACACAGAAGGTCAGGTCAGTCAATAGGAAGTTAAGGGTCTTGCTTAGAAACTGGTGGATTGGTCCACAGTACTGGCAGGATTCTTGCTAGGCTACTGAAAATCGATGTCACACATGTATCATGAAGCCATATTGGCTGTATTTAGAAAGATGTGCAACTATGGACTAAAGCAGACTTATTATTATTCTAGCAATGGAAGAACTTTTATCACTAATATAAAGGCAGTGGCCATCAGAGGTTCTGAGGGGAGGGTGAGGGAAGAATAGGTGCAACATAGGGGCATTTTCAGGACATTGGAATCGTCCGGTATGACATTGGCAATGATGGATACAGGCCATTATACATTTTGTCAAAACCTATAAAATTGGAAGCGGTTCTGGCTCAATCAAATGAGTTTCCATCTACCATATGGGAGGTCCTTGGTTTGTGTCCCAGGGCCCCCCTGTGAAGGCTTGCCTGTATGCTGCGGAGCGCTGCCAGACCCACAGAAGCTGTGCCACAGACAGCCGACTCAGCAAGGTGACGCTGTGGGAGGAAGGGCACCCGGCTTGCCACAGTAGCAAACGGTGCGGCAAGAAGTGATACCGCCTCTGCCCACTGGGCCTAGATAAGGTGACTACGCCTGACTAGGCCTTTGCTGCTAACGGCTGGCCGGCGCTGCCCTCCCCCTTTTAATCTCCCGCCTAGCCCAACATCCGGCCAGCTCTCACTCCCCCTTTCCCCTCCCCTATTCCAAACCTCTCAGCCAGCCCTCTGCCTAGCAACCGCTTACAATCACCTATCAGGAAGCAGTACCTGCCCGCACCTATCAAATCCCTCCACGCAGTCCCTAACCCTATAAAGCTGTGTCCCCTTCCGCAATAAACCGGACTTGCGTACCAGACCTGGTCTCCGCGGCATTCTTTCTCCCCTCGCCGCACGTCCTCCACGCCTGAGAGCCCCTCTGAGGCTGTCTGCCGCAGCCTCAGACGCCTTTGCAGCCAGCTGACCCCTCCAAACCCCCCCCCTCAGCGTCGGGGTGCAAGCCGCCCCAGCCGCATGACGCAACAAAAAGGAGGGAGACAAGCAAGAACACAGAAAAGCCCACAGCGAGTGGACACAGAGAGCCAACAGCAAGCAAGCTGCAAGTGGGGAGGGGAAATAAAATAAATAAAATACAGACAGAAGAATGTACAGCGAATGGACACAGAGAACAGACAGCATGCAAAAAGCCGTGGGGGCGGGGGCGATTAAAAAAAAACCTATAAAATTGTGCAGAACAAAGTGTAAACTATAATGGACACTATAGTCCTTGATTAATACAATGCTTCAATATGTGCTCACCAATTGTAACAAATGTACCACGCTAACAAAAGATGTTAATGTGGGAAAGGAGGGGGGTAGGGGGTATATGGGAATCCCCTATATTTTTGATGTAACATTTATGTAATCTAAAGCTTCTTTTAAAATAAAAAAATAAAATAAAACAATACCATTTGACTGGGGGAAAAAAACAGGAAAGAAAGAAAGATGTGTGAGCAGAAAGGTCATGGGTGAAATCCAAGGAAAGTCAGCTGCTGGGCCTTCAAGAGACCTCACAGCTTGGATGGCCTTGATGAACATACACTATCTAGCATCAGGTCCTCCACCCTACAGTATAAGAAAGTGGACTTGACCAACAAAGCCAGAGATGATCAGACTTTTCAGAGGTGAACTCCAGCACTAAACTCACAAGAGACTGAAGTATAAATCAGAATGCCAAATTATTCTTCTTACATGGGTTATTCTTTTCAGAAGCCAGAAAGTTCTGGTCCCCCAACCCACACTCCACCCTTTCCCTGTGTCATGCTACCCAGGAGCCTGAATTAATAATCGGATATTGGGTAAGAAAGAAGCAAAGGGGAAGCAGATGTGGCTCAAGCAATTGGTCTGCTGTCTACCTGGGGCCTCCTGGTGAAGGCAAAGGCAAAGCTGGCCAATGCTGTGGCCCGCACCACAAAGAGCTGGCTTGCACCCCAAGTTGACACAAGATGATGCAACAAGGCGGCGGACTTGGCCCAGTGGTTAGAGTGTCCGTCTACCACATGGGAGGTCTGCGGTTCAAACCTCAGGCCTCTTTGTGGGCCCATGTGCAGTGCTGATGCGCACAAGGAGTGCCATGCTATGCAGGGGTGTCCCCTGCGTAGGGGAGCCCCACAGGCAAGAAGTGTGTCCCATAAGGAGAGCCGCCCAGCGCGAAAGAAAGTGTAGCCTGCCCAGGAATGGTGCCGCACACACGGACAGCTGACACAAGAGGACGCAACAAAAAGAAACACAGATTCCTGTGCTGCTGACAACAACAGAAGCGGGCAAAGAAGATGCAGCAAATGGGCACAGAGAACAGACAACCAGGGTGGGGCGGGGGGGGGAAAGGGAGAGAAATAAATCTTAAAAAAAAAAAAAAAAAAAGATGTTGCAACAAAAAAGAGACACAGAAGAAAGACAATGAGAGACACAACAAACCAGGCAGCTAAGGTGGCTCAAGCGATTGGGTGCCTCTCTCCCATGTCACAGGTCCCAGAATTAGTTCCCAGTTCTTCCCAAAAGAGAAGATGAGAAGACAAGCAGACACAGAGGAATGCTCGGCGAATGGACACAGTGAGTGTAGGCGGCAGTGGGGTGGGGTGGGGGGTGGAAATAAATAAAATAAATCTTTTAAAAGAAAGAAAGAAAGAAACAGAGAACATGGAGGTGGGAGATTATGAGTCTTATTTGCTCCACAGGAGATAATTCTTCTTAAGGAATAAAATGCCCCTTCCCGCCCTTCTCTACAGATATCCATTGGCTAAGTTTTCTGAACTCCTTTTTTCTATAAAGACCTTCCCACTATCTACACATTCCTTTTTTTTTAGTAACAGACTTATTGAGATATAATTCACATACCATAAATTCACCCATTTAAAATATTCCGCTCAATGGTTTTTAATATATTCAGAGTTGTACAACCATCACCACAATGAATTCTAGAACACCTTTAGCACCTCAGAAAGAAATCCTGTACCCCTTAGCTATCACTTCCCCCAAACCTGTAAATGCCTACCAGCAAAAAAGCCCCAACAAATAAACAGCTTGCTCTCTCCAGCCTAAGGAGCAGGAAGGTGAAAGCCTAGCAAAATAGAAACATTTGACAATAAGCGCTCTACTTCAGCCAAACACCACCACAAACACTGTGTCCCCGGCCCCTCAAGACCACCGAAGGCCATGTGGGGAGCTTAGACTCACCCTGCCACCAGGAGCGTGTCCCTCCCTCTCAGTAGAGACACTTGGACAGACTGGACTTCCATTCCCTCCCGGCAGCACAGAGGCACTGAGAGGCTAAGTAACCTGCCAAGGTCACACCACTATCAAGCGGTAGAACCAGGACTCAAACCCACACAATTTGGCTCCCGAGCCCAGGCTCTTAACTACCCGGCTTGTTTTACTTTGTTCTGGGGTCACAAACCAAAGCCCTAGTCCCAGACAACTGCCTAAAATGCACATGACATGGGACTGGGTGGGAAGTAAAAATGAATCTGTGTGTCCTCATTCAGATTCCTATAGCTGGGCAGGATCTCTAAGATGATCTAGTTTAATGGTTCTCTGCAGTCTGCAGACCCCTGGGGATGCCCAAGACCTTTTCAGGTGCACCTGGGCGCTCAAAGCCTATTTCATAATAATACGAAGACATCATTTGTCCTTTTCATTTTGATAACGCTTGCACTGGTTCCTTAACACGAATCAAGGCGATGGCACCAAACTGCACTTGTGGTCATCAAGCTCTTCACTGCTACATAGTAGTAGTGGGAGGGGGGGGGGGGGAGAGAGAGAGAGAGAGAGAGAAGAAATGAAGAAAGCCAATGTCCCTTAAGAATAAAATTAATTTTGTTAAATCCTTGATTTAATATTCCATGGAACCAAATGGGAAGTACACATAAAGCACGTTTGCAGCCTTCCTCATAGTACAATGATCCTGAGCAAAAGCACTTGTGCAATTGTTGAGTTGTAAACGGAACCAGTTGATTTTTTTCATGCAATATCATCTATATTTGAAAAAACAACTAACAGACTATGGTTCTTCAGACATATTAGGTATTAAGTGGAGATTTTTGAAAAAATGACTAAGTGAGCCTGTTACTCCCAAGAAAACAATTGACACTGTTTGTTGCCAATGATAAAACTCATACTTCCATATAAATTTTTGAAGTTTGGAAAACATGTACCAGCCACAGTGAGCTTGACAGCTTCCCAATGCTTAAAGACTTCTCTAATGAGATTTATGGTGACAGTAACAAATGTGTTTTTTTTATATTATGTGTTTGACATTGTATAATGGAATGTGTCAACAATGGGAAGATCTGTATAACTCTGTAAACCAATATTTTTCCAAATGATGAACACATGATGTTGTAAAATCATGCATGATTAAAAGATCCATCCAAAGGGAAGTGGACTTGGCCCAATGGATAGGCGTCCGTCTACCGCATGGGAGGTCCACAGTTTAAACCCCGGGCCTCCTTGACCCATGTGGAGCTGGCCCATGCGCAGCGCTGATGCGCGCAAGGAGTGCCGTGCCACGCAGAGGTGTCCCCCACGTAGGGGAGCCCCACGCGCAAGGAGTGCACCCCGTAAGGAGAGCTGCCCAGCATGAAAGAAAGTGCAGCCTGCCCAAGAATGGCGCTGCACACACTGAGAGTTGGCACTACAAGACAACGCAACAAAAAGAGACACAGATTCCCGTGCCGCTGACAACAACAGAAGTGGACAAAAGAACACTCAGCGAATGAACACAGAGAACAGACAACTGGGGCGGGGCGGGGGGGGGAGAAATAAAAACTAAATCTTTAAATAAAAAAAAAGATCCATCAAAATTATAAGAAAGACTGATGGATTTTAATGTAACAGGGTCTGAAAAGTTCCTTGATAGTGTTTCAGATTCCACATTGTATAACCTCATCAAATTCTGGTGTATTATCAAAAAGGAATATCTACAATGATCTGAAAAGGCTATTAGGATTCTATGAAGCTAGATTTTCTTCATATACTTCAACAAAACAACATATCATGACAAATCAAATGCAGAAGCAGCTTTGAGAATCCAGATGGCTTCTACCAAAACAGACATTAAAGACATTTGCAGGGAAGTGGACTTGGCCCAGTGGTTAGGGCGTCCATCTACCACATGGGAGGTCCGTGGTTCAAACCCTGGGCCTCTTTGACCTGAGTGCAGCTGGCCAATGCTCAGTGCTGATGCACGCAAGGAGTGCCCTGCCACACAGGGGTGTCCCCACATAGGGGAGCCCCACGCGCAAGGAGTGCGGCCTGTAAGGAGAGCCACTCAGCGCGAAAGAAAGTTCAGCCTGCCCAGGAATGGCAGCGCACATGTGGAGAGCTGACAAAGCAAGATGATGCAACAAAAAGAAACATAGATTCCGGTGCCAATGAAAACAACAGAAGCGGACAAAAGAAAAACACACAGCAAATAGACACAGAGAACAGACAACTGGTGCGGGGGCAGGGGGGAGGGGAATAAATAAATAAATAAATCTTTAAAACAAAACAAAAAAAAGACATTTGCAAACATGTGAAAAATTGCCACTCTTCTCAATAATCTTTTTTATTTTGAAAATATACTTATTTTTTGAAAAATGTTACTTATATTAATAAGCAATGTGTTTATTACTTCTAATGAATAACTATTTTTAAAACGTATCTGTTTTAATTCCTGATATAATAAATAACAAGAGAACACCTCACATAAATAAAAGCTCTTTGAGTCTTCAAAAAATTTTAAAGGCCCCAAGACCAAAGGGTTTGAGAACCCTGACTTACCAACCATGTTCCAGAAGTTACTAGGTGTTCTTCAGGTGAAAGGGTTCTATGACCAAAAGAAGTTAGAAAATCTGATGGTACTCAGCTTTCCCCCAAATGTACTTAAATGTCCAATTTTTCATTTATGGAATATCTATTAATATCTTGAAGAACCAGTTTTTCTTGGTTCTTTTAAGAAATACTGATCTATTACTGTCTCCTCATTTTGCACAGGGAACTGAGTCTCAGACGTGAAGTGACTTGCCATAAATTACATTACAGATCAGTAGAATTCTGAGATTATGATTCAGATGTTCAGACTGCTAATCCAGCACTCTTTCACCCATTACAACTCTGATGCCTATACACACACAGTCTTCACTGGAAGATACTACAAGCTTATTTGCACCAACCAGAGTGCCTAATCTGTTGTCTCTGAGAGATAATCCTACAAAAGGCAGCAGAATGTAGACCTGCAGTGATTACTTTTTATGGGAGGAGGATTTTGTCTATAATCCAATTAACATAGCAATCCTTGGAAAGCAAAGGCTTTAGATGAGTGTTGGGGGAAGGAGGTGGGACAAGAAGTGAATTCAAATGAACAGGTTTGCAAACCTCTGAAGTACCTTTACAATTTCCTAAATCATAATCATTTCTTCACAGTGTGAATCAGTAGCTTTTGAAAAGAACACTACAGCCATGTGAATATTTTTACTTTTTAGAGCGTCCCCTTATGAATGTCCCACTTTCCTTTGAGAATTGAGTACATTTCTCTCTCTCAGAGCATGCCTTTGTAGCTCACTACATTTCCTTCTTCATCTTGGCTCTTAGGAAGCTTTGAGCTAGGTAATATGCTCAGCCAGATAACCAAATGAACATTATGTCCCACAAATAATCCCCAAGGTCCTGGAGGTGGGGAATCATTTATGTTGTACGGTATTGGTTAAATAATCCTTCACCTCTCAGTGGATCAATCATTTTTGTCATCTGTTGAGCCAAACTGAAGTTCCCCACTATTACCAAATTCCCCTAACCATTTTCTTAGGTCTCCAGACAGCTTCCTGTCAAAGCTTGTGGTTGTAGCTGCTGAGAAGAAAGGTGTTCATCAGATTGCTATGCTGCCTTTCTTTTCAGTATCTCCTATGCTAATATGATCAATAATTATGCAGAAGGCAATAATATTAAACTGCTTTTCTTCTCTGAAGGAAACGCTTATGTGCTCAAGATAGCCTGCATTTTCTCAGTATATTCTGAAATCTCTGAAGACTTTATTCATGCCAGCTAAGTCTGACCTTGAACTAAACTCAAATCTATAATTTAAAGTGGCCTCTTTGACTCAAAATCCTCTCCATTTCAATGCCAAATGGATCATCAGCTGCTCTCCAAGTAATATTCGCTCCAAAAGAAGGTTCCTGCTACTGATCAACGCACATTTTTACATTTCCACTCACAGACTTAAGTTCTGCTCTCCAATATGTGACTGTAGCTTAATTGACGGAGGAATGCAAAAAGAGATTCACAGACGTCTGACCACTGTCGACTCATTGACTTCCCTCAGAGAATTCTTTCACTTGTCTTTTAAATTTTCCTTTCTTGTCAAAATTGCAGGTGCAGATAAATGCTGGAATCTTATTTCAATCAGAAAGTGCCAAGAACAAGAAAAGATGGAGAATTTTGATTGTCGTTGAGGACAGAGCCTCAAACAGCTGGAGGCCTTCCATTCTCTTTTAGTTTCCATCCATCTAAGACAAAAAAAGTGCACTAAGGATTTCTCTCAATTTGTGCAGAGGAATGAGGAAATTCACACTGAAATGAACTGCACTCCCAAAATAGCATAACCTAGAACAGCTCTGCTGAAGAAATGAATAGGAAACCTTGAATGTGGTGGGTCCAACCTTTGGTAAAAGTCAAGGGATGCCACGGAAGGGATTCCCATAGGGCATTAACTGATGAAAGCTTTGCTTTTCCTTTCTGGAACCTGGAGTTTTAAGGAGCCTTACAGCCAACTTAAGGATTTTACCTCAGCCAGATATTTTCTTCAGACCAAACAAATGTGCGTTTCAAACAATTTCTGAATAAACCCAGAAATGATTATTGGGAAGAGAGGCAGGGGGAAAAAAAACAACTGACCAACTGTCTTAACTGTCACTCAGAGCCTTTTCCCCAGGGTGGGTCAAATGATGTCTCGTGTCCACCCAACACCAGCCCATAACATTGCCAACGCGCTGGCTAGTGGGATTTGAAAGATTCTGTTTCTGGCCTGTCTCCCCACTAGCCTGGACCCAGCTCCGCAGCATCAGGGATTGTATTTGATGATTTCTGTATCTCCAGCCTCCAGCCCAATGCCTGGCATACCATAAATTCTCAAAAATGAACTGAATATTTGTTGGTGTATGTAGACACCAGAATCTGACCCTAGACCAGATTTTAATCCTTCTCCATTCTCAGTCCTAATTTTCCTCCCACCCATACCATTTTCCCTCAGCTCTTCAATTTAGACCTGTCCAGTACAGCAGCTTCCAGCCACTTTTGGTTACTGAGTTCTTGGAATAAGGTTGGTCAGAACTGAGGTGTGTTACAAGTGTAAAATACACACCAGATTTCAGAGTCAGTACAAAAAAAGAATGTAAAATATCTGATTGGTTTTTATATTGATTACATGTTGAAATGATCATATTTTGGATGTATTTGGCTAAGTAAAATATATTACTACAATTAATCTCCCTGGTTAGTTTTTACATGTTTTAATGCACCTTCTAACTGGCATGGCTTGCATTATATCTCTACTGGGCAGCGCTGACGCAAACCTTACCTGATTCCCATTCACACCTGGCCAGTGTGTCTATCGTGATTTCATTAACTTGACCAACATAGTGTCAGTCCAGCCAGACCGAGGTCCGCAAATAACTCCAGAAAGCACCAAAGCAGGTAGCAAAGGCCACTTGCACGCTGCCTCCATCTTGCCGGGCCTTAGCACGCTCGCAGCAGGTGCCCGCGGCAGGGCGGGCTTTGCTGCCCTCTGCCGGCAGCACCCGCGTTCCCGCAGAGTCCCGGGCGGCAAGCACCTCTCTCGCCCGCCTCCCCGGCTGCACCCCCGCAGCCGTTCCGGTGCTTCTCCTCGGCTTCCCACTTCCCTGTCCTTAGCATTCTATTTTTAAGAGCGAGAGTGGGAAGGAAAAGGGAAACTGCATCTTTTCAAAAGGGTGATGTGTTCTGGAGAAAGCGGTCTCTTTTTAAGCTCGCTATCTATGTATTGCTTTCACAAGGATAAAGGTATCTCGTAGTATTTCTCACATTTTCCCCACTGACAAGTACCACCTGGGGCATTTGGAAATGATTCCGATTACCAGGCCTCTCCTAGAAATTCTGGGTCAGTAGGTTAGGGGTTAGGGCTGGAAGCCCAGGTATCTGCGCTGAACAAGCACCGCAGGTGATTTTCGTGTCCAGGAAGTTTGAGAAACAAGGCTGCCGGGCAGCGCTTGGCGAGCTCGCAGGTGCACACAGGCCGTCTGGGGCGCTTGTTAAATGCAGATTCTGGTTCAGGAGGCCCGGGGGGGGGGGGAGGGATGGGCTGAGATCCCGCCCTTATAACAGGCTCCCAGGGGTGCTGGGGCTCTGGCCCGACCGCCACGGTCTGTAGCAAGTTTGTAGATAGGCAGGGTCCCCGCCCCAGGCGTCTCCTTAATAGCTCACCTTTTTCGCCTCCTACCTTTCCCACAGAGGCGTCTCTGAAGAGCGAACTCAAACTCTTTTGTCTAGAAAAGCAAGGATGCCCCCTGTTGACAGCTCAGAACACTTCCTGTAAAACGCCAAGCGAGGGAACAGTCGGTATATTTTTCTTCTAAAACAAAATTTTAAAATCACCATTTGGTTAGTAAGAAAAAAAATCCTTCCCCTCAGGGACTTAACTGTTAAGTCACGTGACTTAAAACCTCGTAGGGAACCTGGCCGTTTAGGCTGAAGAGATGATGGGGGTGACTGGGCCGCTGTCGGAGGCTGCGCCCTCTGAAAGGTCGCCCTGGGAATGAACCACGCTCGCTGCGCGGGGAGAGCCGCGCCTGGGAAGCCAGAGGCTGCCTCCTTTGAGGGCCGTTAAAGTCTTAACCCTTTGCTCCCCTGGTGCCCAGCAAACCTTTTTAGCAGGGCCGCAGCCGGCGTCTTCCTGGGTCCGGCTTTCACTGCTCCTAGAGGTTCCCAGGGATTCTCTGGAGGCTCAGGGGAGGGTGGGGCGAGTAGAAGGGGAAGGGGGTCAAGAGTGACTCTACTGTAGCAGCTTTGATTTTCGCAGCTTTGGTTCAACTTTCTCTCCTGCCTCGTAAACTGTGCAATTTCCAGACACCAGTGAAAACTGAATTCATTAAACAGAACCCTTTTGCACAGGGGGTGACGGGGGAGTGCAGAAGAGGAGATTAAGTGATCAAAATATGACACACATTAGAAGATGAAATTATGTGGCCATCCTGATTTCGGCTTAATTTCCAACATCTAGGCACATAGCTCACATCCTGGGAGACTGGTGGTGGTGAAGCTGTTTTGTTTTGTTCTTTTGCAGGCCAAGGAAATAATCCATTTTAAGAGTTAATACCTTTCCATCCTCACCCCTGCATTTTCAAAAGACTCCTTCGATAGTTAGCCACATAGCTCCCATTAAAGTCAAATTTCCTTAGATGAGGAAGTCACTGAATGCCTAATTACACATGCAACGCTGGAAAAAAAAATATTAAGACTGCATTTACATTGCCGCCTTTCCTTTCCCATTACACAACAGAAGATTTATCCTTTCATCTAGTGCGTGAGCATTGCTCTTGCAAGCTTGTGGTTCCATGTAACATATATTAGTATATCATTCACTATTAGCTCCAACCTTGACAATCTGGAAGTTATGCCTCTCTCAATGTTATATATAGTCTTTCTTCTGAGCTAGAAACAAACCAAACCAAAAATAATCACCAAATCCCACATCCTGGCTGTCACTTACCCAGACAGAGTGACATTGCAACACCCCAGGGCCCCACAGATCTCCTGTGAGCTGTGTGGATTCCTGCCACGGGCTGCACCCACGCAACTATCAAATGCAATTCACTGGCAGAAAGTCCATTTAAACCTTTATCCAGTGGCATGCTCAGGGTTTTTTCTGGACAGGTTGCCTCTGCCTGTGGAAATAAGCAAGTGCGCAGCAGTCAGTCATTATCCAGGGAATCAATCTCAGGTCACACAGAAAGTGATCCAGCGAAATGTGTGCACATCCACATATGCTAATTTTCAAATGCTTAGACCTGAGATATTCATGCATGTTGATCAGAAGCAAAGCCCAATACCCACACTCTAAAACTCCAAGGTCAGAAAGTAACTAGAGAAAAACTCCAACCTTTAATTGGGCTGCTGCCAGGGCCTCAGGTGTGTGGGTGTCACCTAGTTTTTCCAGATGTCAGCCGAGAGACAGAATTTGATAGATAGATAACTTAGCCCTCAACTCTTGGGAACTGCTACTTCAATACCTGGATCACCTACCAATTCACATTGCTAGCGGGTTCCCAATAAACGTGGCTGACAGACTGTCGAGCTGAGGCAGCTCTACCGGGGGAACAATTTGCTGAGCAGCCCGGCAGACGTCATCATGTCACACAGAGTTTCAGCAACTCACTGGGGGAGTGATCCAGCATCCTGGGCTCCTTGCCCTCTTTTACCTCCCGTGATCCTGTCAGGATAAACCAAGTCACACCCATTTCATGACCTAGACGCTGGCCTAAGAGAGCTGGGACTGGATACGGAGACCTTGGAGTCTTTTCCTTCTCATAGCTGCTGTCACAAATGGCCCCAACTCCAATTTCCCAGGCTCATAAGCTGAGTCCTTTATTTGAAAGAGTGAGAGTAGGAGATGAAACACCCATAGGCTTCATCTTGGGGTTCAAAGAGCAGGAAGAAACCTTTTGTGGGTTGGCACTGGATGACACTGCTCTCTTGGAGCCTTGGCACCAGCTAATAGCCCAGTTCAATGGGACATCCCTGGGGTTCTTCTCATGCTGGGGACTTGTGCCTCCCAGAGGGATGATCATGACACCTACCCAGAGAGCCAGCTCCTACCCCAATGCCCCCAGACACACCCAATTGAATAGCACTTATTTTTTGCACAAATCCCATAGCATATCAATTCCCTGCCACCTAGTTTCTATCTAGCACAGCAGGCCTCAAACTGGTCTTAACAATTTGGTCTTAACAATTATTGAGGACTTCAGAGAGGTTTTGTTCGTGTGTTAGTCTATCAATATTTACCATTATGGAAATTAAAACAGGAAGCGGACTTGGCCCAGTGGATAGGGCGTCCGTCTACCACATGGGAGGTCCACGGTTCAAACCCCGGGGCCTCCTTGACCCGTGTGGAGCTGGCCCATGCTCAGTGCTGATGCCCACAAGGAGTACCCTGCCATGCAGGGGTGTCCCTCGCGTAGGGAAGCCCCACGTGCAAGGAGTGCACCCTGTAAGGAGAGCCGCCCAGCGCGAAAGAAAGTGCAGCCTGCCCAGGAATGGCGCCACACACACGGAGAGCTGACACAACAAGATGACACAATAAAAAGAAACGCAGATTCCTGGTGCTGCTAAGGATGGAAGCAGTCACAGAAGAACACACAGTGAACGGGCACAGAGAGCAGACAACTGGGGAGGGGAGGGGAGGAAGGGGAGAGAAATAAATAAAAAATCTTAAAAAAAAAGAATTAAAACAGAAATATTTAAAACAGCACATAGGTATTCACATTCCATTAATTGTGAGAGTGATGACATCACCACACATCATGTAGACTGGAAAGCCTCACTGTACACTTGTGAGAGAATGAAAGTGACAAAGGCAAATAAATAGCATCTAAGTTTTTTTTTTACGGTCAAGCAATTTTTTGTCTTTTTTTAAAAAAAATTTACTCAAGTATATCACTCATACATAAACATACATAAACAATAAGTATATAGTAATAGTAGTGAATTCATGAAACAAACATATATAATATTATACAGGGCTCTCATACCTCACCTCACCCTGCCATCAATACCTTGCATTGTTGTTAAGCATTTTTAACTAATGATTAAAGAGCATCCTCAAAATATTACTACTAACCAAAGTATTTTCCCTCCAACCCACCTTGTTATTATTATTATATCATTTATATATGGACATACATAAACAATAAGTGTATAGTAAAAGTTGTGAACTTACAAAACAAACATGTATAACATCATACAAGGGTCCTTCCCATATATCAATTCTCCACCAACACCTGTTGTCATGAGACATTTGTTACAAATTATGAAAGAATATTATCAAAATCTTACCACAAATTATAGTCTTTATCTTATATTTGGTATATTTTCCCCCCAATAATATAATAAATATTATTTTTAAAATATATTTTTGTATAATATTTTTAAAATATATTTTTATGACAGAAGTTGTAAACTTACAAAACTATCACGCACATGTGCAAAATTCCCATACAACACCCATCTAACAACACACCATACCATGGTAGAGCATTTGTTACAGATTATGAGATAATATCATCCGATTATTACCAGGTCCATAGTGTACATTTGGCACACACTTTCCATACTCTCCCATTATCAACACAGTACATTTTTGGCATAGATGCGACAATATTACATTATTACTGCTAACCACAGTCCATAGGTCACCACGGTTGTATTTTTCCCATGCTTTTCCACATTCCCACACCCTGAAATAGTTGTACATTTGCTCTAGCTCACAAAGGACACTCTTTGTGAGCATCTATACCATCAACCACAACTCTCATCCACCTCTGGGTTTACTGTGCTATTCAGTCCCTAGATTATTCTCTAGCAGTCTGTCAATTGGCATTTACATCCCTAGACTACCGTTTCCAGCCACATCTGCATTTATAAATGCTGTTACTCACTGTAATATGTAATATGTTACCATCCATTCTGCACATTTCCACACTTTTACAGTAAAGCTAATTAAAAATTCTACGTACATTAAACATCAGTAGTTCATCTCAGTCCTCCTCTTATCTCCTTTAATAATCCACCACCTACCACCAGGTCTTGAAGATATTTTCCTATAGTTTCTTCTAGAAGCATTATGGTTCTTGATTTTATATTTAGGTTTTGTATTCACTTTTAGCTAATTTTTGGATAAGGTGTGAGATAGGGGTCCTCTTTCCTTCTTTTGGCTATGGATATCCAGTTCTCTCAGCACCATCTGTTGAAAGGACAGTTCTGCCCATTCTGGGTGGGTTTGACAGACTAGTCAAAAATCACTTGACCATACATGTGAGAGTCTGTTTCCAAACCATCAACTCAGTTCCATTGGTCTATGAAGTGTCCATCCTTATGTCAGTACCATGCTGTTTCCACCACTGCCACTAGGTAATATGATCCAAAGTCCAGAAATGAGAGTCCTCCAACTTCATCCTTCCTTTTAAGATGTTTCTGGTGATTCACGACCCCCTGCCCCTCCAAAAAAAACTTGATAATTGTGTTTTCCATTTATTTTTTTAAGGATTTATTTATATTTATTTCTCTCCGCTTCCCTTCCTCCCCCACTGTTGTCTGCTCTGTGTCCACTCTCTGTGTGTTCTTCTGTGTCCGCTTGCATTCTTATCAAGCGGCACCAGAAATCTTTATCTCTTTTTTGTTGTGTCATCGTGCTGCATCAGCTCTCTGTGTGTACGGTGCTACATCTGGGCAGGTTGCGCTTTTTACATGCGGGGCAATTCTCCCTTTAGGGTGCACTCCTTGCACGTAGGGCGCCCCTATGCAGGGGACACCCCTGCATGGCACGACACTCCTTATGCACAGCAGCATTGCACGTGGGCCAGCTCACCACACAGACCAGGAGGCCCTGGGACTGAACCCTGGACCTCCTAAATGGGAAGTGGATGCTCTATCAGTTAAGCCACATCCGCATCCCTCCATTTATTTTTTAAATGCTGGTAGAATTTTTATCAGGATTGCATTGAATCTGTACACCAATTTGAGTAGAATTGACATCTTAACAATACTTAGTCTTCCAATCCATGAGCATGGAATGTTCTTCCAAACATTTAAGCTTCTTTTGATTTCTTTTAACATTGAGTTGTAGTTTTCTGAATACAAGTGCTTTATATTGTTAAGTTTCTTCCTGAATATTTTGGTTTTATCTCTCTTATTTTCACCACTCTTTTGACACTTTTAAAGATGTATTTATTTATTTCTCTCCCCTTCCCCCCCGCCCTGGTTGTCTGGTCTCTGTGTCCATTTGCTGCATCTTCTTTGTCTGCTTCTGTTGTTGTCAGCAGCACGGGAATCTGTGTCTCTTTTTGTTGTGTCATCTTGTTGTGTAAGCTTTCCATGTCTGCGGTGCCATTCCATGGGGAGGTTGCACTTTCTTTCACACTGGGTGGCTCTCCTTACAGGGTGCACTCCTTGCGCATGGGGCTCCCCTATGCGGGGGACACCCCTGTGTGGCAGGGCACTCCTTGTGCACATCAGCACTGCGTGTGGGCCAGCTCCACACAGGTCAAGGAGGCCCGGGATTTGAACCACGTACCTCCCGTGTGATAGACGGACGCCCTAACCACTGGGCCAAGTCCGCCGCCCTTTTGACACTTTCAGTTACTTTTATTGATATAATCTTCATTTCTAGACTCTCTTCCAGCCTCTCTGTCCTGTCTTTTCTCTTCAGGCTCTAGCACACCCTTTAGTATTTCCTGAAAATCCAATCTCTTGATTACAAACTCTCTCTGTTTCTGTTTATCTCCAAATATTCTAAACTTACCCTCATTTTTGAAAGACATTCTTGCCGGATATAAGATTCTTGCTGAAGTTTTTCTCTTTTAGTATCATAAATATATCAGACCACTGTCTTCTTGCCTCCATGGTTTCTGGTGAGAAATCAGCACTTAATCTTATTGGGGATCCGTTATATGTTATGCCTTGCTTTTTTCTTGCTGTTCTCAGAATTCCCTCTTTGTCTTTGGCATTTAACATTCTGATAAGCATGTGTCTTGGAGTTGGTCTGTTTGGATTTTTTAAGATGGGAGATTGTTGTGATTCTTGGACATGGATTTCTATGTCCTTCAACAGGGTTGGGAAATTTTCTACCATTACCTCTTCAAATATTCCTTCTGCCCCTTTTCCCTTCTCTTCTCCTTCTAGGACACCCATGACATGTATGTTTGCACATCTCTTGCTGTCATTTAGTTCCCTGAGACCTTGTTCAATTTTTTCCATTCTTCATCTGTTCTTTTGCATGTTCACTTTCAGAGGTCATTTCTTCAAGCTCACCAATCCTTTCTTCTGCCTCCTCAAAGCTGCTATTATATGATTCCAAAGTTTTTTAAATTTCATTTATTGAAATTTCATTCCCATAAGATCTGCTATTTTTCTGTGTATGTTTTCAAGTTCTTCTTTGTGTTCATCCAATGTCCTTTTAACATCCTTAATCTTTTTAGCCATCTCATTGAATTTATTAAGGAGATTTGTTTGAACATCTATGATTAGTTGTCTCAACTCCTTTACGTCATCTGGGGTCTATCTTGTTCCTTTAACTAGGCCATATCTTCCTGTTTCTTGGTGTGGATTGTAATTTTTTGTTGGTGTCTTGGCATCTGTCTTATTGGAGTATTTATTCTGGGTGCAGTTTTTCTCTTTAGTTTAGGGCTTTCTGCCCTTTCTCCCTTGCTGGTTGTGTAGTAGGAGACAAGGAAGTAGTTGGCACTATAAGCTGTGGAGGTTTAAGCTGCTCTCATTGCCCCAGGGACTGATGAAGCTTCTCCCAACTTTCTCCTTTGCCAGGGGTAGGGACAGGGTCACAGCTGTGTGGAATAATCCAAGTCACACAGGCTTTGACACTAGTTGCCCAGAGACACTGATAAAGCTTCATGGCCCTTTCTCCCCTGCCTGGGGCAGAGATGGAGCTGTAGTTGTGGGCAGCAATCTATGCAGTGCAGGTCCAAGATGACCTCAGTTGCCCCAGTATACTTTCGATTATCCAGCCAAATGTACCTGCAGTTACCTGGATAGGCTGGTGCAGGGCACTCCTGCTTCCTCCCTGCCAGAGGTGGGGCTAAAGCCTAGGCTAGGGCTGCAGGCCAATCTGTGTGAAAGAAACCAGTTCCTACCATCACTGTGATTTTACATTCAGCTCAGCTTCTCCTCATGCTGGGGGCGGAGTAAAAATGGCAGCCACCAGCCTCTTTCCAACTTGGACAGGTTCAAACTTTAACTGTTCTTAGGGTTATACTTCAGCCAGCTGAGTCTACTAATCAGTAGCTGAAGTTGGTGCCCAACCATCTCTTCCTTTCTTGTTTTTGGGAAGTGGAGCTTCCAATTTCAACTGCAGAATAGCTCCCAAGGCAGCTTGTGCCACCAGTGGAGGATGGGCACCAGCATCCAGGATGTGAAGTACTCTACTTACAAATCTTCTCCTCCTTTCATTCTTTCAAGCATGTTGCAGGTTGCTCTTCTGGTCCCCTGTAGCCCCCAAACAGGTGCTTTAGGTAGCTCTTGGTGATTACTAGTTGTCCTGTAGCATGAGCTGACTCTAGGAGTTCCTTACTCTGCCACCTTCTTGCTGGCTGTTCTGGTCAAGTTGCATCTATGTATTTTTATGAAAATATTTTTTACCTCGTGGACCTTCTGGAAGGATCTCCAGACCCCCCAGGGCTCCATGGACCACACTTTGACAACCACTGACCTATCATCACATGACTCTTTGTAATCTTGTTTGATATCATATTTATTCATCTATTTATTTACTTGATTGTCTCTTCCACTAGGATGTTGGTTCCAAGAGAGCACAGACTTGGAATTTTTCACCCCCTGTTGAACAATGCCTGGAAAATAGTATGTGCACAATAAATGTGTGTTAAATGAGTGAATAAATGACTGGGCAAGTACCAGGGTTTGTGAGATGAAGCAGGTAAAGCAGTCATGTAGCCCCTGACATGTGATTTGCACTCATTAGCCATCTCTCTGTCATGGCTGAGAGGGTTCTTGGTGGCAGAATCCCCCAGTATCCCAGTGGTCTTCAGGGGCCAGGTTATGGTCAGGGTTCTGGGGTTCCGGCAAGCCTCCCTTGAAGGAAGATCCTAGAGAAATCCTGGCTGCTCCGCAGATACAGATAATGGCTCGGAAACAAGAACATACCAGAAATTCCTCCTTCTGAAAGGAGTTGAGTCTGGTCCTCCCCACAGTTGGGATCCTTCCTTACTAACTAGAGTTAAATTTCAACCACTTAATCTCAGCACCAGTTTGGAAACCAAGAAGAGATTTAGGAGAGCCAAAACATGAAGTCACTCAGGTCTGTCTCTTATACAGACTTTCAAAAGTCCATTCTATGACATTTCCTGATTGGCATAGCCTTCCCTCACACATTCTTCCCTCCAGAATGTCCCCTGCACTCTTAAGTCTACCATAGAAACATGCCACCCTGTCTGTATCTCCTCCCCCTCTGGTCAATTAACATAATACAGTGGTTAAAATAAAATACAGGGAGGACTTGTTCTCTCACCATCATATTCTATTAATAAGCAAGTGTGAGTTTTTGCTCCATAAGCTCAAGATGCAAGAAATTTAGCATTGTATTTCTAGCTGTTCTCCTTCCTGTCTGGTGTGATATTCAACACCACATGTCCTGGCAACTCCCACTCCCACAGCTGGATGAGGACCCCCACCACAAGCCCACCATGAGGCCAGCAAGAGGCACATGGACCTCAGGAAGCAGGCATCCTTCTAAGGGGATGGAGATAGATAGGGGACAAGTTCATTTCAGATGATATAGAGAAGTCCCCTGTGAGAAGATTGCTTGTAAGCAGACAGGTGGATGATATAAAGATCTGCAAGGAAAGCATTTCAAGCAGAAGAGAAAATATAAAGATCCCTAGCAGAGATGAAGTTGATGTGTTCAAGGATGAGAAGGTCAGTGTGGCCAGAGGTCAAGAGGTGGAAGCCATTTTATTACAGACTTTGGTGAATAGGGGGTTTCATTCAAAGTGTGATGGCTATGAGTAGGGGAAGAAATTGCTGGCGTGTGCTTTATAAAGAGCAGTCTTACTACCACGTGGAAAACAGACTATGGCAGGAAGGGGGCAAGAGACAAGAGTGATGGCAGGAAGGCCAGATTGGAGGCTATTACAGGGATCCAAATGAGAGAATGAGAGGTAGGAATAGCTAGGAACAGAGGAGCAGCAGTGAAGGTGGTGAGAAGTGATACAACCAGAATATATTTTGAAGATGAAATTACTAGGAATTGTGATTGGATTGATGTGGGTGTAAAGGGAATAAACTGATCAAGGATGACTCCTGGGTGATCAGCCTGAGCAAAATATAGGTGAATATTGGTACTATATATTGAGATGGAAAAGACTGAGTTGGGAACAGGTTTGAGGGCTAAAATCCAGTTCTATTTTGGAGACATAAAATTCAAGACACCTTTTGGACTTCCAACTGGAAATGTCAGATGAGTAGATGGACCTATGCAAACATGGAATTTGGGGGTGTTGGGAGGTCAGGGTTGGAGATATACATGTGGAAGATATCAGTATATAGATAGTATTTAAGACTGCAGGACTGCATGGCACTCAAGAGAATATAAGGAGAGAAAAGGGTAGAGGACTGAGCCCTGACACACTGAGAAAAGGAGAAGTCAGCAAAGGAGACCGAATGAGATAGCAGGAAAGCCAGGAGAGTGTGCTTCCAGAAGGAGAAAGAGAATAGTTGTATCAAATACTACTGAGAATTCAAGTAAGATAAAGATGGAGAAGTGACCTGGAGTCAGAAATTTTTTTTTACCTTGATAAGAACAGTTTCAACAAAGTCAAAGGTATAAAAACCTGACTGGAGTGAGTTGAGAGATGGAGATTTCTGAATAACTACACTTATTGAATATGGAGGACTAAATAGCTGCATTTGCTTCTGTTTCCTCTTGAACTCCCACTAAAAAGCAAACATAAAGGGCTTTAAATGCATAGACCTATGGAATGGAGAGAATAGGAACACTGATGAGAGTGTATGAGAGATGTAAATAAAATTTTGGAAACTGGAAAGTTGATGAATAAATGGTAACTGATTTAGCAGCCTGAAGCAAATTGAAAGCTAAGTACATATAGTTTGGGCAACAAGAAGTGTTTGAACTCATGCCAAAGAACCTCAAGTATGCTCAGGAATTAAAGATACCAGTTACTTCAAAAGATGGGATACTAGAAGGAGCTGGAAGCAGGAATGAATGAAAGTCTTCATAAGAAAAAAAAGATTTCCAGACTCTCCCTTCCTACTCCCCACATTTTTGCCCCACCATCGCGCAAGCAAAAGACTAGATGCCTAGAGCATGAACCAAAGGGATTCTGCTCCCCTTTGAAGGGGAAACCAATCAAATGTCAGAGTAAAATAAAGATGTTTCTAACATGAAAAGTCTCAATTTACCTCCTATCTATTCTTTCTTAGAAAGGTACTGAAGGATATACTCCATCAAAACAAGAGGGCAAACCAAGAAAGAGGGAGACATGGGACCCAGGAGACAGAGGACAAAACACAGGAAAGCAATGAAGGGGATTCCAGTAGAACAGCCAGGGGACAGGTGAGGATGACATCTATGCAGCAGACCTAGAAAGCACCAGTTCAGATTGGAACACAAGGATAGAGAACTCCAAGAAGAGGTTTGCAAAAAAACAAAATGAAAAGAAACATATAATAACTATTTATACTTCTGGCAGAGAATTTGGGGATAAATTATTAATAAGTACAGAGAAAAAAAAGCAAGGGAGAAATGAGGAAATAACTCCAAAGAAACAAATTGTACAAGAGAAGAAATACAATCATAGTACATTAAAACTCAATAATGGCTATTTATTAGTCATAAAAACAATGAGTATTGATTTAACCAAAATCGTAATGGAATTATTTTGGGAGGATGGTAGGAAAAGAAGTAGGGTAAAGGGGCTAATTCCTCATCTTCCATAGTTGGATAGATAATATATACTAGATATTATATAAAACTAAATATTATTATATAGAGAGAATATATGTCTATAAATATAGAATATAAAATGTATATTTTATTATATAAAATAGATAATATATAAAACTGAGAAATCAAGAGGTAGCAATGTATATATACTATTGAGAAAAGATAGAGGTAAAGAAACAGTTGAAAAATTGAAAGCAGTTATCTCTGGTGGGAAGAAATTGGACAAACACCACTGCTTTTTATTATAAGCCTTGTGTATTAGTCAGCCAAAGAGGTGCTGATGCAAAGTACCAGAAGTCTGTTGGATTTATAAAGGGTATTTATTTGGGGTAAAAACTTACAGTTACAAGGCCCTAAAGAGTCCAATTCGAGGTTACTTTCTTACCAAATTCTTTTGTCACATGTTTATGCAAGATGGCAGGCAATGTCTGCAAATGTTCAGCCTTCCTCTTCCCTCTTAAGGGTCCAGGGGTCCAGCTTCTTCCAATCTTGGCTGTAGGCTGGCGTAGGGCTCATCTCTCTTCCTGGGGCTCATTTTTTCCTGGACTCAGCTGCTCTATTCTCTTCACAAGGTCAGCTGTAAACCATCAGGCAAATGGCTCATCTCTCTTCCTGGGGCCTCTACCAGATGTATGGAGCTGTCTCTCTTCCTCTGTATTCTTCTGTGTATCTACTTCTATGTGTCTCCTGATTGAGTGTCCCTTTATATAGCCCACGAAGGGGGAGGGGACTCAAACTGAGTCAACCTAATGGCATAGTGGAATCAAAGCCCTAATCTTAAAATAACTTAATCAAAAGCAGCTCAGCTGAATCTAAAAGAAACAAAGGGCATCACACCCAGAGGAACAGACCACTTTACAAACAATATCTTTTTTTTTTTGGAATTCATAAATAATATCAATTGCTACAACTTGTAAAACTATTTGATTTTTTAAATTTTTACATGTTTAAAACTATTTACATGACTTAAAAAACTATTTTCATGTATTGCTTTGATAAAAATAAATTTTAACTTTAAAAAAAATAAAGAAAGTGAACAAGAGATAAGAGAGGGAAAATAAGTATAGATATAATTGCTTCATTGAGAAGATTGGACTTGATGAGGTATAAACAGCAAACAGCTTTAATTTTCTTAAATTATTGCTCTCAATCATTTTCCAGTTGAATTTCATTGCCCAGTTACTTAATGAAATATTGAGTAGATTTCATAGCTTTCTGGTTACTTTCAGTTATTAAAAGTCAATCCAATTTAAAAATCCATTCTCATTAAGAATTTAAATCTCATTTCCACCTACCTCTACATGGCGACTGGGAGAGGTCTGTTTCTTCCCCATTCTTCCCATTTGGAGTGGAGAGGGGATGATAGAGTGGGGATCTCTTTTACTGACATCCTCCTCCTCCCTCTTCATGACTAGTCCTCTGGGGTCAGTAGTGGGAGAGGGAAAGGGGAAGAAGATCCTTGCGGCCTCTGTTGCTTTTCTCTACCTCTCCAGCTACCTCCTCTTGGTCACAGATGTCCTCTGTGTGGCCAGCATCCTAATAGTAGCTCTGTCTGGGGCACGTGTAGGAGTTCCTTAGGGGACCCTGAAAGACCCTCCCCACTGCCAGTAGCAATCCCAAAAGTGGGAAATCTGGCTTTAGCTCAGATCTCTTCCACCCCTCAACTCCCACTGCCCCATCCATACCCTACAACCTTGTTTGGTGGGCTCAAAAATTTTCTCTGGGTTCCCTTGACCCACAGAAGCCTAACACTCCAAATAGCAGAGAACAGGCTGCCCCACTGCAACCTCCTCTCTGCCCTGATCTCCCACTACTTCCCTTCTCCCCCACTCAAATGGACAGAGGGAGACAGACACCCAGCTGGAGAAGGGATGCCAGTGTCCCCCACTTATAGTGACAAGTGAATCTCTGGAACCACCATAACTTGCTCTGAGAGAAGGAAGAGAAGATGCACAACTCTTTGGGATCAGGGAAATCGTTTCTTAACTGGAAAATATTATCATGTTTGCATGCTGATGGGAATGACTCAACAGAGAAGGGAATAATGATGCAAAGGAAGAGGATAATTGCCAGAGCAAGTCCTTGGGTAGACAAGAAAAGATGGGACCACGGGACAAAGAGTACCTGCCACAGGAGCAGGGATAGGACATTTCATTGTTACTGTCCGCAAGGCAGAACAAACATGACTGCCATTGCAGGTGAATTTGGAAATTTTGAGATCATTCTCTGTTAATTGTTTCTATTTCCTCAGTGGCGAAAGAAGGATCCAAACCAACAGCTAAAAGTAAGAAGGAGAAGGGTGATATTGAAAGTGTGATGAGAGAGGAAAAGGGGTAATATAGTTATCTCTGGGAGGAAGAGAATAACTTGCCTATGGCGTTGTGGCAAGACAGCTGGGCAAGGCTGCAGGCTCAGGGGAGTCCCCACAGTCATCTCAGTTGTGTGGTTTCCTCCATCCACATCCAGCAGCTCAGCAGCAGGCAGGGAATGAAGGGTGCTGGGTTTAATCAGAGTTGAGATTTTGCCAGGGGAATATGAAGGGAGAGAGGGGCAAGAGAATTGACCATTATGGAAGGACATGATTTTTTTTAGGTATTTTTTTTAGGGATGAATCATGCAATCCTAGCATGTCCCCAGACATGCCTCAATTTAACATATTTCATTTTGATCATGATCTGTTTTCTCTCCCTCTCCTTCTGCCCTTATTTATGACCATAGCTCCGTCATGGGCCACCCGGAAGCCCAGTAGAAGCCTTTTCTCTCCAACCAACCCCCTAACTCCTTTCCCATTGGCACTTTCCACCACCACCATGGCTGTGTTCTGATTTTTCTGTTGACTTTTCCATGCATCATCTTAGAATTGTGAGCAGGCACGGTTAAGTTTACAAGGGAAGGGTGTGATCACCATGCTCTTCACAGGGAAAGAGTGGCAGCCACAGAGAACTAGTCCAGACTGCCAGAGTGCACACAGCCAGAGGGAGCACCTTGTTTTGTGTGTGTCTCCCATGAGAGTACAGTGATCCGGGACCTGCCTTGCCTGAGAGGATGGCTAAGGCAGGGCGATAGCTAGCTCTCGCCATGCACTTAAAACCTCAAAAACTCATAAAAAATTATGGAACACTAATCTGCCAAGAGGATTGGATGAATTTGTTTCATGCACTTGCTGTGCATTCTGTGTCTGTATTTATTTATTTATTTATCCCCCACCCCTTGCGGCTTGCTTGTAGTCTGCTCTCTGTGTCCATTTGCTGCATACTTTTCTGTGTTTTTTGTTTTGTTTTGTCTCCCTTTTTGTTGTGTCACCTTGCTGAGTCAGCTCTCTGCGGCGCTTGCCGGCAAGCCTGCTTTCATAAGGAGGCCCCGGGACGCAAACCCAGGGCTTCCCATATGGTAGACGGGAGCCCAACTGATTGAGCCATAGCCGCTTCCCACCCCCATCAATTTTTAGTTCAACACATGGGCACCCAGAATAAAAACTGCTTTCCAGTCTCTTCTGTGGCTAGGTGTGGCATACTTACCTTCACTTTTCCTCTTCGTCCATCCTGCTCTTTGAGTGGTAAAGGAAATAGGTGCAAGGAGCCAAGGTCTCTGGATGAGCCTTGGAGAGCAGAGCCAATGGACCTGCCCTGGATCATCTACCTTCACAAGAGGAAATAAACTTCTCTCTTGTTTAACCCACTGTTTTGGGGGGGTAGGGTGGAGATTACATTACATGCATCTCAAACTGTATCCTCATACCCTCAGCCTTCCCTTTTTGAATGTAGCAGACATGCACAAAACACCTAATTCATCCTGCTTTGATATTCCCACCCCTTCATTCCATTTTTAGATCCATTAGTGATAAGATTGTCACCCTACTGATTTTCTCCTTAACAACAGAGAATTGAACATTTATATCTAAGATAAGAAAGAGTCTTCTTTCTGAAGTCTGGTGTCTACAAATGCAATGACTAGATCCTATCCCCAAATGTCTGATGATAAAATGAATGTCTTTAGGTAAGTCAAATAGCAAATACTGGAGAAATTGAACAATAATCTCTGAATGGTACTCTTTGAACAGAACTTGTTGTGTTTAGTTCTGATTATTCCAATAGAAGTCATTTCCCTTTCAAGATGCCATCTTGCCCCTTCCCCATTTGTATTGTTATTGCTAAACCACCCAATTTTAATTATCATTTAATTAACTTTATCTACAGTTGAGTGCCCCCCTTCTGTTGGAAAGCATATTTTATATAAGCCAAACCATGGGTAATTACCTACCAAAAGCAGATTTATCTAAATTCCCACTGAAACTAGATGAGGCAGTTCTGTTAAGTCATAAAATCATTCAAAATTGGATCCAGTGAAAAAAAAAGGTCAGCATTGAATTTGAATTTATAGAATACCAACAACATTATAGTTACCATGGAAATCAATTCTTATCCATATTCTCTCTTTGGGAGTATAGAATCTCCATTCTAGATTCATCTTCTAGGAATGTATAATGTGGCAGATAACAGGCAGGGCCATCACCACTTCTTCCCAGCCCCCATTGCCTCACCTTCCTCTACTACAGAGACTGGAAAAAAAATGAAAACTCATTGTTTCAGCCCCACCCCTCCTTTGCTATAAGGAGAGACCATATGACACAGTTCTGGTCATTGAGACATATTTAGAAATCCCCTATTTAAATATAAGACTTAAAAATCTTTACGCTTATTTTCTACTGGACAAATTGCAAGTCTTGCTTTCTCAATCGTATATTTTGCTTAAAGATTCAATATGCTACAAACCTTAAATAAAAGTTTAATTCACTCCTCAAGGTGCCTTTAAGGCAGCTCATTTTTACCCTGAGGCTAACCAGG
This sequence comes from Dasypus novemcinctus, assembly GCF_030445035.2. Taxonomy (NCBI): domain Eukaryota; kingdom Metazoa; phylum Chordata; class Mammalia; order Cingulata; family Dasypodidae; genus Dasypus; species Dasypus novemcinctus. The sequence goes on from NC_080689.1 coordinate 49,699,477, forward strand.
GATAGAATCAATAATTAACACAGTCAGAGGTTTGTGGCTCCCTAAATAATGTTTTGCTTCCCTACCTTGAAGAGAAGGAGAACAGAAGGATTTGAGAGAAAGAGGAGGAAAGATGTGCCAACTGCCACTTGGTACAGATGAAAAAAGGAATCCCTGAAGTAGATAGAAGGAGATGAGCAGAAAGGGAAGATGTTCTTCAGCATAAACTTGAGGTGCCCCTCCATTTTGAGGTGACTTGTCACAGGATGATATCCGCACAGTTGGGAAGCATGTCAGTGAGGGACTGTGTCAGCCAGAAGACTGAGCAACCATCATGGCCAAAGCTCTACACAGAGGCCTCTCCACCCATCTTCTCTGAACTCCAGGTCCCTTGCTTGACATGTAGTTCTTTCTTGGTAATAATAATAATAAGCTAACATTTATTGAGTGTGCTTACTTCGCCAGGGGACTATACAAATCACCTCATTTAAATCTTACAAGATCACTGTGAGGTACACAGTATTATTATTTGCACTTTACAGATGAGGAAATTGGGCAAAACAAAAGTTTGGATAATTCCCCCAAGGTCACACAGATAACAACTGGCAGAGCCAAGATTTGAACCCAGATAGCCTGGCCCTAGAGCCTCTTACTTTACCACTGCTTTGTGCTACTTCTTGAAATACTTTAGATAATTTTTCCCTCTGGGTAGTATTTCAGACCCTGGCTAAAAATGTTTTTATCTAATACCCTCTCTTGCATCATCCTGGATTGTTTACTGAGGAACAACTAATATGTGTGTGTGTGTGATTATACAAATCGAATATCTTTCTATTTTATTGTTATATTAATTATGGTAACTTAAGCAGCTTGTACATATACATCCTCAAACTCATTTGCCTAATACAATGGAAGTCTACTTCTTGCTAAAGTCAAGTCCACAATAGGTGTTCCTAATCAGATGATGACTCTCCCCCAAACTTCCATCTTATTGGCTCCTCCATCTGAGAAAATCATGGCTTCTAAGGACTTCATGCTCTTCTGCATCAAGCTGGAAAGAGAAAGTGAATGGAGATTCATCTGTTGGGGATAGTCATGGGCCAGGCCTAGAAATGGCACACATCACATGGACTCACACTCCATTGACTAGAATTCAGTCATATGGCCACAGCTAACTGCAAAGGAGGCTGGGAGATGTCAACCAGTTGTGTGCCTGAAGAGATGAGGAAATGCGTTTTGAGTGAACACATGGAAGTTTCTGCCATAATAACCTTCCCACCTGTGATGGTTTGGAGCTGTATATACCAGAAAACCAAGTTCTTACACTTAATCCATTTCTGTGGGTGTGAACCCAATGTAAGTAGAACTTTTTGATGAGTTTACTTCAGTTAAGATGTGGCCCACCTCAAACAGGATGGATCATAATCCTATTACAGGAGTCCTTTAGAAGCAGAGTGAAATTCAGATAGACAGAGAAAGCCACCAGGAGCAGCCAGAAGCTGAAATTCAGTGGAACCCAGACAAGAACAGAGAGGCAAGGAGAGGTTGCTATAGTCATTGCCATGGGACAGAGGAGCCAAGGAGCAAGGATCAACAGCAGCTAGCCCCAGAATGTCACAGTTTTTAGGGAGAAAGCATTGCCTTGATGATATCTTGATGTGGATATTTTCCCACCTCAAAACCATGAGCTAATAAATTCCCATTGTTTAGCCCAACCTGTTCAATTTTATTTGCTTAGGAAGCCAAGGAAACTAAACATCACCCAACAATACATTTGTATAGGCAATGTTTTCACAGTTCTTCTGAACCAGAGATTTGAATCATTGCAAGATAGCCTGGGTAGATAGAATGGGCCACCAACACCTTACGATTTTCCCCAATACTCCTCTCCATTACATCTATTATTATCCACTCTTATGCCTTTAGATTAAATAACCACAAGTAATATGAGACAATTTGCAACTTTCACTGATTGATCCCACAGAGAGATATCAGCTAAGGTCCAGACAACGTAACTGAACATAGGTTCCCTAGCTATTAACACTTTTGTGAAGCTTATATTTTAATACCATGGTGGGCAAACTTTATCTCTGACAGATCAGATCAGAATCTCAAGTGGCAGGAAATGGGGTCATGGTCGCAGCCCTTTTCTGTTTAATTTATACTTTAATAGTCTGATAAATGTGTTAGGTTAACTGAATTCTTGCTTATATGACATACTAGATAAAAAAGCGGATGATAATGGGGTCTCTCTACCAAAACTAGGAATGATCCCAAAAAGCAATTGGTCTATCTATTGTCAGAAGAAGATTTATTTCCTCTAGTGAATAAATTAAGGTCTGCCTTTTAAAACACATTAACAGAATATGATTACTTTAAAAGAAAAATCCCATTATTTAAAGCTTAACATGGTATATATACATAAACTGAGTTGATCCTTGCTATAAGCATCTCTTGCATATATGCCAAAAATATGTATGTATGCAATTAAGGATCAGTAAACAATATGAAAAAATAAAGAGTAATTTTTATGTCCAGGCAAAATGATTTGGGGTGACTTTTTTTCTCTTTTCAGAGTTTCCTCTAATATTTTTACATAATATTCTGATTTTTTATAATATTTTGCAAAAAATGAAGGAAATGGAGAATACTTTTCCCTCCCTTAATATAGCTGTAAGAAGTCTTTCATTCTTCATTGAGAATCAGTTGTTATTTCAATCTCTTTGGCAAAATTAGCAGTTCTCAAGTGAAATATAGGGTTTTAGAAAGTTTTATTTCCTGATAAGGACTAAGGGAAATTAAATTTCTTGAGTGAGAAAAGAACGCTTTCCTAGAGGACATTCAAACACTGGTCAGTCTTTTCCTAACTCTGAGAATGCCCAAAGCCTGCTACCTTGACCAGCACTTTCATTATTAAGAAGCTGAGAGGAGGGTACTCTTTGACTTAGAGAATATTTTATTGGCAGAAGCGCCTTTCTTTAAATATTCATTATGTTCAGCGTTCCCTGTCACCTCAGGGATTTACTCAGAACTCTAAGAATGTCTGTTTTGCATCCTTAGGCAAAGGTTAGCTATTTTAGGGGGTTTGTGTATGTGATGTGCTTTCCTCTGGACACCATAATTCTGCCTCTGAAAATTCCTTTATCGAAAAAATAAATAAATAAATAGGAAGTCTATTTTTCTGCAAGGCCTGAACATCTTTGAGGTTTTTAAGCACATCACTGAGTATCAAAAAAGTGTCACTTGTGTCCAAGCCCTTGATTTCCCAGACTCATTAAAACATATGCCTTCATTACCTTACTTGGGTGAAACTTAAAACCCAACAAGACTTAGGGGTAAGCCTTTCCAGCTCCCCCTCATGAATTCAGGGCTCTTTCTTTCTCTTATTTTATTCTGATAATTTGATTGAAGACATATGCAAAGAGTTATTATAGTTTTTTATATCCAGTGTTCATAACTCGGTATCTATTTCCATCCAATCCTTTACATACAGCAGAAGATGATACTTAGGGTGGAGACTATGTCCTGGACATAGGAAACATAATGCAGAATCAAAAATAGGAATTCAGGGAAACGGACTTTGGCCCAGTGGTTAGGGCGTCCGTCTACCAAATGGGAGGTCCGCGGTTCAAACCCCGGGCCTCCTTGACCCGTGTGGAGCTGGCCATGCGCAGTGCTGATGCACGCAAGGAGTGCCCTGCCACACAGGGGTGTCCCCCGCGTGGGGGAGCCCCACGCGCAAGGAGTGCGCCCGTGAGGAAAAGCCGCCCAGCGTGAAAAGAAAGAGCAGCCTGCCGAGGAATGGCGCCGCCCACACTTCCCGTGCCGCTGACGACAACAGAAGTGGACAAAGAAACAAGACGCAGCAAATAGACACCAAGAACAGACAACCAGGGGAGGGGGGGAAATTAAATAAATAAATGAATCTTTAAAAAAAAAAAAAAAAAAGGAATTCAGACCTGACAGCATATGAGGAAAATGCCCCTATTTTTTATTGGGAGACAATTCTTCATGGGTCCCTCATGTCTCTGCACATCTTGCGACAGCTATTACAGCTGTTATTCCAGGTGTTTAAGTGAACAACTTTGAAGATAGAGATGGCATCTCCTTCCAGAACAAAGGATAGATTTGTTCCAGGACAAAGCTTGGGCAGGTTTACAAGCAATCCCCTTGTAAAATTGGTGGTTTCCCCAAGTTCATGGTTTCTCAACTTTGACACAGACTCACTGTGTGCACAGCATTTGTCCAAATCTGTCTCTGCATCACCCGTGTGGGACTTGGGGAACAAGAGGGATAGGTGAGGCCATAAAGCCCACACTACTTACTGTGCCATAAGGAAGAAAGAAAGTCCTTTGTTTCTGACCCAGGAGGTTCATGCATTCTCCTAACATCCAGGAAACTGTGGCAGACTAACTTGCTCCCTTGAAAGTAGGGTAAATCTCAAAGCCTTCACAAATTCTAGACTCTTCTAATAAGAGGCAGCTCACTGTTAGGATGGGGGCCCTCCTTAACTACAGTACAAAGAGTTTTTATTTCACAAGCAAAAGAGATAGATATGCATATTAATGTGTGCCTTCCACTCAAATGTACTTATCTCTGATAACTTGCTATAGTAAACCATCCCCTGGGAAGCAGATATGGCTCAAATGATAAGGCCTCTTTCTACCATATGGGAGGACCCAGGTTCAATCCCTGGGACCTCCTGGTGAAAAAGAAGAAAAAGCGTGCCTGTGCGGTGAGCCAGTGCCCACACAGTAAGCCAAGTGCCTGCACGAGTGCCCACATGGTAAGCCAAATGCCCATGTGAGTGCCCATGTGGTGAGCCAGTGCCTGTGCAAGTGAGTCACACAGCAAGATGATGATGCAACAAAAGAGAGACAAAGAGGAGTCAAAGTGAAGCACAGCAGAGACCAGGAACTGAGGTGGCACAGCTGACAGGGAACCTCTCTCTACACCAGAGATCCCCAGGATCAAATCCCTCTGAATCCTAGATGAGAAACATGAGAAGACAAAAAAAGAGAAATAGATACAGAAGCTCACACAGCAAATGGACACAGACAGCAAAAACAGCAGGGTGGAGAAAAATAAATAAATCTTAAAAAAAAAAAATCCACTACACTTACCAGGCAACATAATTGATACTAACTTCACACAGACTCATTAATAATATTCCCTAAATGTCTTTAACAAATGCAACTCTGTTATAAACGCCAGCAATGTGGACTAGCTACAGACTTACCTTTGAAAGGAGTTTTCCCAAGAGGAAGAGCTGATGTTGCTCTCATAAAGTAGACCAGAGTTCCTCAGGAAAAAAGACTGTATTTCAGGGAAGCAGATGTGACCCAACTGATAGAACATCCACCTACTATATAGGAGTCCAGGGTTCGATACCCAAGGCCTCCTGACCTGTGTGGTGAGCTCGCCCACACACAGTGCTGCTGCATGCAAGGACTGCCATGCCACACAGGGGTGTCCCCTACATAGGGGTGCCCTGCATTCAAGGAGTGCGCCCCACAAGGAGAGCTGCCCTGGGTGAAAAAAGTACAGCCTGCCTAGGAATGGCACCACACACACACAGAGCTGATGCAGCAAGATGACACCACAAAAAAGAGACACAGATTCTGGGTACCGCTGACAAGAATACAAGGGGACAAAGAAAAACACACAGCTAATGAACACAGAGAGCAGACAGTTTGGGGGGGGGCAGGAAAGGGGAGAGAAATAAAACAAAATTTTTTAAAAAGTTATATTTTTTTTAAAAGTTGTTAAATTTTTAATCTTCACAACAAATCCAAGACATAAGTAGCATAATTAAGTTCATTTTTCAGATGGTAAAACTTGACTAGGTTACACAAAACTGTTTACTACAGAGGTTGTAGAGATTTTCATCCTATCATCAGGATATACAAGTCCTTATTCCTCCACATCTGTACTAACACTTGAAATTATCAGACTTTCAAATTTTTTCCAGTATGGTGAGTGTGAAATGAAATCTCTTTGTTTCATTTTTTGCATTTCCTTGGTAACTAAGGAGCAAAAACATCTTTTCATATGTTTAGTCTTCATTTTTGGTTCCCCCTTTCTAAAATACCTGTTTATGTCTTTTGCCCATCTTTACTTTTGGATTTTTTCTCTCTTTCTTATTGATTCATAATATATCTTTATATATTCTGGACATTCTTTTATCAGTTAAATGTGCAAATAGCATTTCCCAGTTTGTGGCTTTTCTTTTTGCTCTCTTTATGGTTACTTTGGAGGAAAACAACTTCCCAATTGTAACATAATTTACTTTGTTTATCATTTCCTTTATGGTCATGTTTCTCTTGTATCTTATTGTTTAAACCTTTCTACATCATTTCTGTTTATAAGAAGCATAATAAAATCTGTAGCCTCTTGTCTTTTAATACAGGAATTTTTAATTTATTTACATTTATTGTTATTGATATATTTAGACTATTTCTATTGCTTAATTGTCTTATTTACTATTTTCCATCCTCCTGGTTAGTTTCTTCTTTTCCTTCTTTTCTGCATTCTGTTAGATTGATAAACTCTTCTAAATTCACTTTAATTTTGAAACTTAAAAATTGTATATCCATTTGTTAGGCTACCTTAAATATTTATCATACATTCTTAACCATAATTTTAAAAATATGTCTAACACTAGTCCATATTTGTATCCTCTTCCTGACTATAAAAAGGAATTTAACAATATACAAAACAAAATTGGCAAAATGTTGATTATTGTTAAAGCTGGGTGATGGGTGAAGTGTTTTAATGGACTTGACATACTTAAGTACCCATTGAACACCTCCTACACAGAGAGAGAGAGAGAGAGAAATACAGGCATACTTCAGAGAGATTGTGGGGTCCAGTCCAGACAACCACAATAAAGCAAATATTGCAATAAGGCAAGTCACATAAATTTTTTTATTTCTCAGTGCATATAAAAGTTCTAATATACTGTAGCCTATTAAGTGTGCAATAGCATTATGTCTAAAGAAAAATGTACATACCTTAATTAAAATGTAACACAGAGACAAGATGTGAGCACATGCTGTTGGAAAAATGGTGGGATAGACTTGCCCTGTACAGGGTTGCCACAAACCTTCAGTTTGTAAAAGAACCACAATATCTGCAAAGTGCAATAAAGTGAAGCACAATAAAATGAGGTATGCCTATAGCAAGATACACAGAGAGACCATCTTATTATTGAGTAGACTTTAACAGTTTTAACCTTTTTTTATAAAAACATGCAAAATTTTGTTTTATGAGAGATTTTTCAGCAACAGGAATACATTTCCAAATACATTTTATCAATGTATAATACATGTCCTGTTTTTTGTTTGTTTGGTTGGTTATTTTGGATTTTTTATGCCAGGCTTTCCCTCTGGGTTTACTTTTCTTTTTGTTGGAGAATATCCTTAGTAGTCTCTTCCATGAGAATTGGTGGTAAATTCCCTTAGATCTTATATACCTGAAAATAATTTTATTTTATTCTCACTCCTAAGTGATAGTTTAACTGGGTGCAAAATCTAGGTTGGTGGTTAATTTTCCTCAGCACTTTCATAATATTACTACTTTGCCTTCTGACATCTTCCCTTGCTGATGAGAAGCCAGCTGCCCACTTTGTCATTCCTTTGTAGAAAATCTGCCTTTTCCTCTGGCTGCTTTTAAGATTTTCTCTTTATTGCTGATGCACTGTCATCATAATGTGCATACAGTGTGTTTATTTTCCTATATCCTGATTGGTATTTAGAATGCACTTTCATTTAAGTATGAACATATCTCTTCAATTCTAGAAAATTTTAAACTATTATCTCATGAAATGTTGATTTTCCATCTTCCCTCAATTCTCTTCTTCTGGAACCCCTATTAAATATACCAGAAGTCTTCGAAATGTATCCTTCACATCTTAACTGATTAGTTCTATTTTTATTTTCCTCAAGTGTTTTTCTATACTGAATGCTGGGTGAATTCCTTGGTATTCTTTTCCATTTTACTAATTCTCTAATTCCTTTTGGTCTACAGTTTATCCCAGCTATTAACTTCTCATTCAAAGATTACGTTTTTTTTCATTTCTGTCTATTTTTGTTTCTTTTATAGATCTTATTGCTTAATTTATCCTTTCGAGGAAGCAGCATTTAAGTTGAGAAAGTAGAAGCCATGTGAAGAGGCAGGTGAGGAGCATTTCAGTCAGAGGGAATAGCTTTGGGACTGGAGTAGTCTAGTATTCCCACACACACAAAACTCTGCTCTTTAACCAACATTTAATTTCAACCTGTCTCTCATGTATTCACAGCTGATTATAACTCTGCATGTTGAATGAATCTCAAGGCTTTTGGTGGGAAGTGGATTTGGTTCAACTGATAGCGTCCACCTACCACATGGGAGGCCCAGAGTTCAAACCCAGGACCTCCTTGACCTGTGTGATGAGCTGGCCCATGCGCAGTGCTGATATACACAAGGAGTGCCGTGCCGTGCAGGGGTGTCCCCTGCTTAGGGGAGCCCCACATGCAAGGAGTGCACTCTGCAAGGAGAGCTGTCCCACATGAAAAAAGCACAGCCTGCCCAGAAATGGCACTGCACACATGGAGAGCGGACACAACAAGATGACGCAACTAAAAGAGACACAGATTCCCAGTGCTGCTGTCAAGAATATAAGCAGACACAGAAGAACACACAGCGAATGGACACAGCGAGGAGACAACTGGGGCGGAGGGGAAAGGGGAGAGAAAATAAATAAATAAAAAACGAACAAACAAACAAATAAATAAAAATAAAGGCTTTTAGTGATGTATCCATCACACTCATTACATAAGTGTGGGGTGTGAACAAGATGGAGCACAGCCCCTCATTGTGTTTGACTTGTCTAGATATCACTAAGTGCCCACACTCTGACTTACAGAAGCTTTACTTTTTTTTTAGGAGGTACAAGGAATTGAACCTGGGACCTTGTACATGTGAAGCATGTGTTCAACCACTGAGCTATACCCACTCCACAGAAGCTTTACTTTTATTAATATTAAGGTCAAAAAGCATTTTTGACACCTGATATTACATGTAGGCTGTGATATTCTGCTGGTCTGAGTTGACCTTTTTATTCAAGGTTATTTTCTAGTTACAAAAAAGCTTTTTGACCTTGAATAAAGGGGAGAAATGGAAAAGACAAATGAGTTTATATGGCTATGAGTCTCCAAAAAAGAGTTGGGAGGTCATCAGAGGGGTCGCTCTTATGCACGCCAAGGCAGGGTCCCAGAGACAGCCAAAGTAGATACAAGCCCAGGTACTGGTTCTTCTGAGGGCTACAGAGACCCACAGGTTCTATGGTCATGGCAGATGGAGTTCAGTGCCATGTCAGTTGGCCGTACTTTGGAGTTTGTGTTCCTGAGTGTGATGGAGTTGAACTCAGATGTGATCTTTGTTCACAAGCCTCTCCTGTTACTTTTACTAGGGTTTGGTGTATGCTCAGGGGACCTGAATCTCTGGACTGACCATGTGATAGCCAAAACCTGAGCCTCAACAGATCTGCAACTCCTACCCTCTGGTTTACTGGACTTACCCCAGCCAGCTAGCAGGGAGGTGAAGAAGGTCAACCACCACACCAGGGAGCCAAGAGTGCCTACAACTGCAAGCAGGAAAATTGCATCCATCCAACACCATGTCTAGTGTTCATCTTCCTCATTTCTCACAGTGCTTCTTCTAAAGTAAGAAATATTGAGATAAAAAAAAAAACTACCTTTTATTAAGCTTTAAAATTATAACTTGCTTTTGAAATTCCTGGACAAAGTAAAAGTAATGTTAAGTTTTTCACATTTTCACATTTCAGAAGAACTATCATAATTTGGGGTTTGACTAATTCTCGTAAGTCTCCTTTTTGGATGAGTTAATTCAAATACTTAGAAAAAAAAGAAAGAAAGTGCCTTGAGTGTGATATTAACTTCCTTCAAGAGAAAAACATCCTATGTAAGTGGAAATGTTTCTCAACAAAGAACCTGCTGTTTCCAATTCAATATTTTGCTTCAACTCACTACCAAATGCCAATATAGAAAGAATGTCTAATGCCAAGGACATCTATGGTTTGCTGAGCCAACAGATCAAATAAGTTAACATGAAATAAAATTCCTATTTTAAATATTTCTTTCATTTGCTTAGAAGCAAGGTATGGGAATAGATAATTTCAACAAAATTAAAATTTAAAATAAATACAATTTTTAAGATAGGATGAAAGTTGACATTAGTGACCTTCCCGTATATTTGTGGCTTCCCATGGTAAATAAGGGCTGCAGAATCTGGCCTCTGCCATCTCCTCCAACACCACCCATGACTATGCCCCTTGCTAATTCTGTTCTGGTTGTAAGTCTTCTCTTAGCTTCTAGAGCAGACCAAGCTGTTTCCCATCATGGGGCATTTGAATTTGTTGTATTCCTTACCTGGAATAGTCTTCTGCCTCTTCTCATTTTAAATACCACCTCTTCAAAAAAAGCCTTTCCTGACCACCCTTTCCAAAGTAGGTCACCTTTCTTATTCCCTGTCACCGCACTCTTTCCTGCATGGCACAAATCACAGTCTGAAACTTTCTTATTTATTGGTCATTGAGGATCTGTTTCCCCACCCCAGAACATAAACCCCACAAAAGCAGGAATCTATTCATCTTGTGCTCCATCGCTAGACCTATGTGCCTGGTACAAAAGTCTATCAGCCAGTGACAGTTCCTGATGCAGCCACCTCAGATTGAGAAAATCACCAATAAATGCCAATATGCCTAGATGGATTTCAGGCAGAATTTGCCATGTAATGGAATGTAGGATATTCTGGGAGCCACAAACCTTTGGGTTAGATTATTCATTCATTTCTGAAAATATTTGTTTTTGGTTTAACTCTGCATAATGATCACTAGAGGGCGACATAGCCAAATACTATATACTCCGAAATTCAAAGATTTTCAGAGAGAATTTTAGAAGTCCTGCAGCCTAACCCTCCTCTCAGCTTCCCTGACAAATGTCAATGCAGTTTCTTTTAAAACAAACAAAATTATGGTGGAGAAGTCACTCCACGTGGACAGATGACTCTGTGGCTGGGCAGTACTCTTGTTTAGAAAGTCCCCTTTCTTGTTGACCTCGCTGTAACTGCCCCTCATGACCTTCCTCCTCACCAAAATCATCAAGAAATGGATACTACCTTAGGCCCTAGCCTGAGCCTCACTGTCCAGAGTATTGTTTAGAATCTTGTACGCAGCCAATCCCAGCATGCCACATACACTTCTCAACCTTTGCCATTGCTCCATATGGGAAGTCCCAATTTTTCTCTCCTTTGACCCACTGGCCCACTGCTCTCTCCCCCAAGCTTCACATTTTGCCTTGTTCCACAGTAAATGTACTCCCCAACATTGTCATCTCCCTCTACCCTAAAAAGACCTTCCATCCTCTTGCCTCCATGAAAAGTTGTCCTGATGGTATCCATCTCCAGAGAAGGTGCTAGATCTCCAAGGTCCAAGTACCATAGGCAGGATTGGCATTCATTTGGCTGCCAGTGCCACTCTCAAAGCATCACTTCTCCTGCTTTGAGATTTGTGCTTCCTGCTACTCCCCTGTCACCACCCCTCTTCTGTATGGTTTCATTAATGTCGCCATCTCCCTACCCTCTTCATTCCACCCGCACCTGGAGCCTCACCCTGGTGTTCAAATTTACCTAGTAATTGTCTCTCCAGCTCACTCAGAAACACCTCCCACCATACTAGTCCTTCAGTCTCATTAAGATGTCTCCTGCATTTTCTCCCCATAGCACAAGCTTGTACATCTTTTCTTATCCAACCAAGATTCCCACTATTATTTTTTTAAACAGCTTTAATATCCTTATCCACTATCTCTCTTCCCAAACATTCCCTGGCCAAAACCCCAACTGGATAAATCTAACTATTCTCCTTTTCTACTCCTACACTAAGTACTGCTAGTGAACATAATAGCAAATATTTATTGACAACAACTTTATGAGGTACCATTATCATTATCCACATATTACAAATGGGAAAAGTAAGTAAGGATCAGAGAGAATGAGTAAATCACCCTATGCTACACAGCTAGTAAGCCAGACAATCTGGCTTAGTCAAATATCTTTAAATATATACAATAAAAATGGATACAATTTTGGAGAGAAACTGACAAACTAAATATCAAAGTGAGAGATTTCAGTACACTTCTTTGAATTATTGATAGGTCAGACATTCAAAAACCTAGTAAAGATATAGATGATAGAGAACACACTTAGCAAGCCTGATAGAGCAGACATATATAGAACCCTGTACCTAACAATTAGACAAATGCACAGAGTATATTTTCAAAATTTGACAATGAACTAGAGCAGTAGTTCTCAAAAATTTTGGTGTCAGGACTCCTTTAATAAAGCCAAAACTTGATTCTTTAAAAGTACTAAGTAAAAGAGTCTCAGATAAACTAAAGCTGAAGGACTACATCACCACTAGACCTGCCCTACAAGCAAGGCTAAAGGTAGTTCTTCAGACTGAAACAAAAGTACAATACATTATGGTTCAAAGCAGCATAAAGAAACAAAGACCTGTGGTAAAGGCAATCATTTGGGTAATTTTAAATTCCAGTATTATTGTATTGTATTGTGTTGTTTGGTATGTAACACCACTTCTCACTTCCTACGGTGCTGAAATGCAAATGCATAAAAAGTAATGATAAATGTAGGTTTTTGGACATACAGTGTACAAGAAAATTGGTGGGGGGACAGAGGGGTATAGAATATGTATGCTACTGAAGTCAAGTGGGTATCAAGCCAAATATAACTGTTATATATTTAAGATGTTAAATTTTAACCCCATGGTAGCCACAAGGAAAACAGATGAAAAAGAGATCCAGATAGAAATGAGAAGATACTCAATATGGCACAAGACAGGAAAGCAAATAAATATAAAAGTAGCCTTTAACAGAAGCAAGGGACAAAAAAAGTATAAGATTTACAAAGGCTAAATAGCAAAACAGAAAGACCTATATTATCGATAGTGACTTTAAATGTAAATGGATGAAACCTCCAGTCAAAATGCAGATATTAGCAAGAAAGGGGGGAAAAAAATCTCTGCAGGAGACACAACTTAAAGTCAAAGATACAAGTAGGTTGATGGCAAAAGGATGGAAAAAATAAACCATACAAATAGTAACCAAAAGAGAGCTGGGGTAGCTATACTAATAACAGATAAAATAGACTTTAAGTCAAAAATAATTACAAAGGGCAAAGATGGTTATTAATACTGATAAAGGGAACAATTCAACAAAGATGTAACAATTATAAATGTCTATGTACCTAATAGCAGAGCCCCAAAATATGTGAAGGAAATACTGAAAGATTTGAAGGGAGAAATGGACAGTTCTACATTAATAGTAGGAGACTATAACACACACTTTCAATAATGAATAGAACATCTGTCAGAAGATCAATAAGGAAGTACATGAATTGAATGATACACTAAACCAATTAGACCTAACAGACACATACAGAACACAGCACCAAACAAAAACAGAACACACATTCTTCTCAAGTGCATATAGATCATCCTACAGGATAGCCCGTATGCAGGGTCATAAAACAAATCTCAATAAATTCAAAAATATTGAAATCATATAATGTATATTCTTTGACCACAACAGAATGAAGCTTGAAATCAATAACAAAGGGAGAACTGGGAAATTCACAAATATGTGGAAATTAAACAACATACTCTTAAACAACCAATGGGTCAAAGAGGAAATCAGAAGCAAAGTTAGAAAATATCTTGAGGCAAATGAAAATGAAAATATGACATAATAAAATTTATGGGGGCCAGCGCCGGCTGTTCTCCTGTCTTTCCCGGAGCGCTGCGGGCCGCTCCGGCAGGTGCTTTGCCCGGGCGCCTTCGTGCGCTCGGCCCAACGCCTTTGAGAGCCCCCTGCGAGCCGGCGGGCGGCGGCCCTCGCCGGGGACCCCCCAGCGGGCCCAGGGGGCAGGTGGGGCAGCATTTCCTTCTCCCACTGCTGCTGAGATAGCGGAAATTAATCGAATTCAGTATGAAATGGAATACAGCGAAGGTATTAGTCAGCGAATGAGGGTCCCAGAAAAATTAAAGGTAGCACCACCAAATGCTGACATGGAACAAGGATTCCAAGAAGGAGTTGCAAATGCTAGTGTAATTATGCAGGTTCCAGAGAGGATTGTTGTAGCAGGAAATAATGAAGATGTTCCATTTTCAAGACCAGCAGATCTTGACCTTATTCAGTCAACTCCCTTTAAACCTTTGGCGCTAAAAACACCACCTCGTGCACTTAGGCTAAGTGAAAGACGTTAGATTTTCTGGATTTAGAAAGACCTCCTCCAACCCCTCAAAATGAAGAAATCCGTACAGTTGGCAGGCTGAAAAGCGAGTGCTCTATGAGTGAAAATGCTGTTCGCCAAAATGGACAACTGGTCAGAAATGATACCATGTATGGCATTTCAAATATAGATACTTCAATGGAAGGAACTTAAAATGACATGGCTGTTGTAGATGCAACTTCATTAAGACGACAGATAATCAAACTGAACAGACATTTACAACTTCTAGAAGAGGAGAACAAAGAACGTGCTAAAAGAGAAATGGTCATGTATTCAATTACTGTACCATTCTGGCTGCTTAATAGTTGGCTCTGGTTCCGCCGCTAGAGGTAACCTCAGCTTTCAAGAATATTTGTCTCAACAACTGGAAATATAAAGAATTTGCAAACTTCTCTGTTTCCGTCTTTGCATTGTATGCTGTTTTATAGTCCAGATCCTAAAAATGTATTTCTTCCAGAAAGGAAGGGGAGGAGGAAGGACTTAAATTTGTAGAAGTAAAGTTATGTTTTGCCACTCAGCTGTACGTACTTCCACCCAGTTCTACAGAAAAAACGACTTAAAATTCTCCCTTTGCATGTTTTGTAAATAGGTGCCAGTTGTTTTTGAAAGGAATTCGTTCTTTGCCGCATCATTAGTTTTACACAACTAATTTTCTGAGTGGAGGAGAGAATGCATAGAGAATAGATTTAGAGAATATCTGTAAAAGAAAAACAATTCTTTATTTTGTCTTGTTTCTCAAATACTGTTAGAGTGAACATTTTGTTTATGGACATTTTTGCATCTGCAACTCAACATGAACACTTTTGAAGTCATTGTTTGAGGTCAGATGTAAGAAAACAAGCCACCTAATAGTTCATGATTATCTTCATTAAGCACTTGTACAGATTAAATTAAAATAGTTCCTAACATTTCAGCAGTCATCTAACATGTGCGCAATATGTGCATTATTTTCATTTTAGTTTTGCAGATGGTTTTCTATAATATAATGTTTTTACTAAGTTCATGTGTGAATGATTTTTAAAACTACAGAATAAGGTACAAATATAGTGTATTTAATAAACTGTCAAGCAAATAAAAAAATAAAAATAAAAATAAAAGTTATGGGATGCAGTGAAGGCAGTGCTGAGAGAAGTTTATAGCTCTACATGCTTACATTAAAAAAAAAAAAAAAGAGTTCAAATCAGAGACCTAACCACAAAACAGGAAGAACTAGAAAAAGAAGAGCAAACTAAACCCAAAGCAAGCAGAAGGAAATAACAATGATTAGAATAGAGATAAATGAAATAGAAAAAAATAGAATCGGCAAAAACAAAAGTTGGTTCTTTGAAAAGATCAACAAAATCCACAAACCTTTAGCTAGCCCTACAAAGAAAAAAAAAAAAAGAGAGGATACAAATAATGAAAATCATAAACAAAAAGGGGGACATTATTACTGACCTCTCTGAAACAAAAAGGACTATAAGTGGATACAATGAACAACTGTATGCTGATAACTTAGATAACCAAGATGAAATAGGCAAATTCTCAGAAACACACGAACCAGGTATATTGACTCAAGAAGAAATAGAAGAGCACAACAAACAAATTACTAGAAAAGAGATTGAATCAGTAATCAGAAACCTCCAAAAAAAGCCCAAGACTCTATGGCTTTACATGGGAATTCAACATAAGAAAATCAATAATTTAATATACCACATTAATAGGATGAAGGAAAACAATACATGATCATCTCAGTTGATGCAGAAAAGGCATTTGACAAAATCCAGCACCACTTCTTGACAAAAACATTCAGAAAACTAGGAATAGAAGGAAACTTCCTTAACATGATAAAGGGCAAAAATGAAAGACACACAGCTAATATTATACTCAATGGTGAAACACTGAAAGCTTTCCCTCTAAAGTCAGGAACAAGATAAAGATGCCCACTGTCACCACTACTATTCAACATTGTACTGGAAATTTTAGCGAAACCAGTTAGGCCAGGGGAAAAAAAGCATCCAAACTGAACAGGAAGAAGTAAAACCTCCCTTATTTGTAGATGATATGATCCTATATATAGAAAATCCTTAAAAATCCACAACAAAGCTCCAAGAGCTAATAAAAGAATCCAGCAAATAAACAGGGTATAAGATCAACACCCAAAAATCAGTAGTGTTGCTATACACAAGCAATGAACAATTGGAAGAAGAGATAAAGAAAAAAATTCTCACAATAGCAACTAAAAGAATCAATTATGTAGGAATAAATTTAAGGATGTAAAGGACTTGTATGCAGAAAACTATAAAATTTTGCTAGAAGAAATTAAAGAAGTCCTAAATAAATGGAAGGATATTCCATGTTCATGGATTGGAAGGCTAGATATCATTAAAATGTCAGTACTACCCAGTGGAATTTATAGATTCAACAACGTAATCCCAATCAAATTTCCAACAACCTTCTTTGCATAAATAGAAAAGCTAATCTCAAATTTATATGGAAGGGTAAGGGGTCCCAAATAGCTAAAGCCATCTTGAGAAAGAAGAATGAAGTTGAAGAACTCAGGCTTCCCAATCTTAAACCTTATTACAAAGCCATAGTAACCAAAACAGCATGGTACTGGCACAAGGACAGATATCTAGACCAATGGAATCAAACAGAGCTCAGAAATCAACTCTCAAATTTATGGCCAATTGATTTTTGACAAGGTGGCAAAGAACACTCAATTGAGAAAGAATAGCCTCATCAAGAAATGGTGCTGGGACATGTGGAGCTGGCCCATGCGCAGTGCTGATGCGTGCAAGGAGTGCCGTGCCTCGCAGGGGTGTCCCCCTCAGAGGGAAGCCCCATGCACAAGGAGTGTACCCCATAGGGAGAGCCGCCCAGCGCGAAAGAAAGTACAGCCTGCCCAGGAATGGTGCTGCACACACAGAGAGCTGACACAACAAGATGACGCAACAAAAAGAAACACAGATTCCCATGCTGCTGACAACAGCAGAAGCGGACAAAGAAACAAGATGCAGCAAGGAGACACAGAGATCAGACAACCAGGGTGGGGAGAGGGAGGGGAGAGAAATAAATAAATCTTTAAAAAAAAAAATAGAAATGGTGCTGGGAAAATTCTAGCTCCATGAGCAAACAAAACAAAACAGACAAACAAAAAAGAGGACCCCTAATTCACTCCATACACAAAAATCTACTCAAAATGAATCAAAGACCTAAATATAAGATCTAGAACTATAAACTCCTAGAAAAAAAACATAGGGGAGCATCTTCAGGACATTGTGTTAGGTAATAGCACAAGCAACAAAAGAAAAAATAGATAAATGAGACTTCATCAAATAAAAAAATTTTGCTCCTCAAAGGGCTTTATCAGGAAAGTAAAAAGACAACTTCCACAATGAGAGAAAATATTTGGAAACCATATGTCTGTTAAAGGATTAATATCCAGTATATATTATATATGAATGTTATTCAGCCATAAAAAGAAATGAAGTCCTGGTACATGTGACAACATGGATGAATCGTAAAGACATCATGTTGAGTGAATAAGCCAGTCACAAAAGGACAAATATTCTATGATCTCACTGATTTGAAATGACTAGGATAAGCAAACTCATAGAGTAGTATCTAGAATATAGGTTACCAGGGGAGGGGGTGGGGATGGGCAACGGGAAATTGAGGCTTAACATGCAGAGTTCCTATTTGGAATGATGGAAATGTTTTGGTAATGGGTGGTGGTGGTGGTAGCATAACATTGTGAATGCAATTAACAGCACTGAAATATATATCTGAATATTATTAAAAGGAAAAACGTTAGTTTACATATATGGTAAGAATAAATTTTGTAAAAAAAATCAGTGGGACTTTATTACATAGTGAACCCTGAGTTAAACCATGGACTTTACTTAATAGTACAAATATAAAAGTGTGCTATCATCAGTTGTAACAAATGTTCTACACCAATGCAAGGTATTGCTGGTGGGATGATATATGGGAACCCAGTATCTTTTACATGATCATTCTGTAAAACCACAACTTCTCTAGTTAAAAAAAATTTTTTAAATTAGGACTCCAAAGAGTTTTTGTTTATGTGGACTATAATTATCAATATTTACTGTGTTAGAAATTAAAAATGAGGAATGTTTTATGTATTTATTAATTTATTGAATAAGTGCAAATATTTATTTGAAATAATAATAAACTTATCACATATTAACATAAGTGCATTTTTATGGAAGATAACTTTTTTTTAATTAGTGAGAAGAGTGGTAATGTTTTGCATTTTAGCCAATTTCTTTAATGTCTGGCTTAATAGAAAACAACTGGATTTCATATCTGCTTCTATATTCAATCTTTTATGATATGTTGCTTCAGTTGAGTCTATGAAAAAAATCCATCTGCACCTATGAGAAAGAGGAAAATAGTCCCTGACACTTGGCCAGCCTTGGGGCTGTTACAAGCTGGCCTGGCCCTCAAAGTAGGCCTTGATGTTGCTCTGTTAAATTTAAACAATTTCACAAAACATCCACACGTGTGATCATGATGGATCAGGACAAAAAAGACCACTCTGTAATCACATGTGAACACAGACAAAAACGAACATTGCCCAAGCCACAAAACACCAAGCACCCCCTCTCCCAGCTAATATGAATGACTGCTGCTGCTTTACCAATTTTAGCTTCAGCCTCGCTTTAATCTGCCATTCTGTAGGTCAGATTTATTAAGATTTCCAATCATAGAGTTTCCCCCAATCTCTGACAACATGCAATCCAGAGCAAAGTCCTGCTTCCTTAAACCCTCCCCCAAAATTACTTAACACAAGTCCAAATCCCACAAGTCTTTTCTAAAACCTCTTACTGAAAAGCCTCATGATTCGCTAGGATATGCATTCTTTACTGAAATAAACAAAAAACCCAGTTTGTTCACTTGCAGCTGTGTTCCTGGTGGTCTTTGGCTAGTTAGAAAAGGGAAGAATAGTTTAATTGCCTTTTTTAGATCACTGTGGATATTCTTCTTTGATAATACATCAAATTTCATCAAATGATAGTTTCTTAAATGTTATTGCGATGTGAAATCTGAAACCACATCAATGAACTTTTCATAGCCTGTCACATTAAAATCTACTTTGCATTTTGACTGGTTCTTCTGACCATACATAATTTTGAACATCCTGTATTGGCTATTTTGGAAAACGTCAGTTCACTGATTTATACAGAACTTCTGAATATTGACACATTTTGCTATGCAATATAGTTTAAAACCACATTTGTTAATATTACCACCAACCCTATCAGAAAAGTCTTTAAGTATTTGAGTAGCTCCCAATGGCAGGTACGAAATTTTCTAAATTCAAATTTTCACTCAAAAGCCCCAGTATTATAATTGGCAACAAATACCATCAGTTGTTTTTCTCAAAGTGGCAGGTTCACTTCGATCATTTTCAAGAAAATGTCTGCCAAACACCCTAGTCCAAATAACCACAGTTTGTTCATCAATTGTTCTTTTGAGTAAACTGGTTGGTGTTCTGCAGGGGAAAAAAAGAGCTGATTCTGCTCTCAACACAACCAACCATACAAGTGCTTCACCATGGGACAATCATAATTCTTGATATACATCAGACATGCTTTAGGTGTACTTTTCATTTTGTCAAACAGAATATTTAAAAGTATGTCCTCAAAGGTCAAGATTTTCTAAAACTAAAATTTTTTACTGCTTCATCAAGAACAGTAAGTAAAATTCGTTGGGTTTTTCCCCTGCAAGTTCATGGTGGTGAAGAACATGACAACTAGTACACTTTGATGCAACTGCCTTGATTCATGCTAAGGAATCAGCAGTTAAACTGCCCATTGTATTTGCACCATCATTGCAAATACCAACACAGTGAAAAAGGCAAATGTGTTAATACTGTTATGAAAAGAGTTTTGACCTCATAAATCCCCTGAAAGTGTCTTGGGAATCCCCAAGAATCTGCAGACCACACTTTGAGAACTGCTAAAGTAGACTATAAAATCTCAACAAATTTAAAAGAATATGTATCATATAGACCACAATCTCTGGCCACAGTGAAATTAAGTTGAGCCCATTACAACAAAAATATAAACATCCCCTTCATTTGGAAATTTCAGAATATTTTCTTAACAATCCATTGACCAAAGAAGAAATCATAACAAATTTAAAAATACTTAGAACTGAATGACAATTTTTTTTTAAAAGTCCAAGTGGGGATCTGAGATTTCCACCCTCACAAAGCTGTAATGAGGCTCCCCACTACCACTGAGGTAGGATCAGTGAAGCCCAAGTGGGGATCTGGGACTTTTATCCCTGCCAGCTGGTAATAAGTCCCTCATCTTATAATATCAACAGAGACTGCATGGAGAGACTGACTTCTGTCACCTACCAGCAATAATAAAGTGCCCCTACCCTTCTCCACTGAGTTGGTATCAGAGGAAACCTAGTGAAGAATTAGGAATTACACCAAGGAGACATAGCAGTCCTAAATGTGGCTCCACCAAACAACAAAGCTACAAAATATGTAAAATAAAAAATGGACATAACTGAAAGAAGAAAAAGACAAATCCACAATTATAGTTGGAAACTTCACACCCCTTCTCAATAATTCGTAGAACAACTAAATGAAAGTAAGTAAGGATATAGAAGAACTCAACACCATCAACCAACAAGATCTAATCAACATGTATAGAACACTGCCTAACAGCAAAATACACATTCTTTTAAAGGGCCCATGGAAAATATGCCAAGAAAGACTATTTATTCTTTCATAAAACAAACCTCAACAAATTAAAATAATTGAAATCGGTGTGTTCTTCTACCACAATGGAATCAAACTAGATATCAATAACAGGAAGAAAGCAGGAAAACCTACAAATTCTTGGGAACTAAACAGCACACTTCTAAATTCTAAAGAATTCTCAAAGGAAATAAAAATACATCAAACTGAATGGAAATGAAAATACAACATATCAAAATGTTTGGAATACAGCTAAAGTCATGCTGAAAAGAGAATTTATAGTATTCAATGCATACATTAGCAAAGAAGAAATCCTAGAATAATAATCTAAGCTCCCACTTCAAAAACCTAGAAAAAAAGAGAGCAAAATAAGCCCAAAGCAACAGAAGGAAGGAAATAATAAAGAGTGAAAATCAATGAAAACAAAAAGAGAAAAACAATAAAGAAATTCAGTGAAACAAGGAGCTGGTGCTCTGAAACAATCAATAAAAATGACAAACTTATAATAAGAATGACAAAGAAAAGGGAGAAAAGACACATTACCAATATTAGGAAAGAAGCAGGGAATATCACTGAAAACTTGGCAGACATCAAAAGAATAAAAGGCATACGAAAAACTATCTAAATTTGACAATTTAGATGAAATGAACCAATTTCTCAAAAAACACAGAATACCACAACTCACCTAATATGAAACAAATAGCTTGAATAGCCCAAAAACTAATAAGGAAAGACTGAAATCATAATTTTAAAACTCCCAAGAAAGAAGACTCCAGACCCAGATAGTTTCATTGGTGAATTCTACAAAACACTTAGAGAATAACTGACAGCAATCTTACACAATCTCTTCCAGAAAATGGAAGAGGCAAGAACACTTCCCAGTTCATTTTGTGAAGCTTAGTTTACCAGAACAAGACAAATACAATATAAAAAAATAAAACTACAGTTCAATATCTCCCATGAACTTAGATGCAAAAATTCTCAGCAAAATATTAGCAAATTAAGTCCAACAATGTGTAAAAAGAACCATACACTATGACCAAGTGGGATTCATTCCAGGTATTCAAGTCTGTTTCAACATTTTTAAAACAATTGTTGTAATATACAATCTCCATAGGCTAAAGAAAAAAAATTACATGATCCTATCAATCAATGGATTAAAAAGCATTTGACAACATTCAACACTCATTTATGATAAAATAGAAATAAAAGGGAATTTCCTCAATTTGCTAAAAAGCATCTACAAAAAGAAGCCAAAAAACCCTACAGCTAATATTGTACTTAATGGTGACAGAATTACTGCTTTCCTAAGATTAGGAAAAAGGCAGGGATGTCTGCTCTCATCTCTTTTATTCTTCATAGTGCTGAAAGTACCAGCCAGCTCAATAAGGCAAGAAAAGGAAATAAAAGGCCAATTGGAAAGGAAGAAATAAAACTGTTACTTTTTTTTAATATTTTTTAAAAATTAAAGTTAATAGATCACAAAGCACATTACATTAAAAAACATTAAAAAACATAAAAAACATGAGGTTCCCATATACCCCACTCCCCAAACCGCCACCCCACTATTTTTGTAAATTGTATGTTTTTGAAGATATATACATCACAAAAAAAAAAGTTATATTAAAAAATATAAGAGGTTCCCATATAACCCCCACCCCCACCCCACTCCTCTCACACCAACAACCTCCTCCAGCATTGTGGCACACTCATCACACTCAGTGAACACATTTTGGAGCACTGCTGCGCCACATGGATAATTGTTTATCCTGTAGTTCCAAACTGTTTCTATTTCCATAGAATCATGACATGATTGTCTACATAAAAATTTCCAGTTCCAGCAAGATGGCATTGGCTTAAATGGACAATTCCTAGCTCATTCACAAAAAATGGCTAAGAAGGGGCAAAATCCTACCTGAGTGAGCTGTGTTGGGAACCCACAGAGTAGGAGGTTTCAGGGCATCAATCTAGAGGGAACTGGACAAAGACATAAAGAGCCCAAGGGAAAATCTTGAGTTTCTCACCCTGTGGCTAGAAACAATAGACTGCTAAGACCCACCCTCAAGGCAATAAAGCCTCCATAAACCTCCTGACTCCCACCAGCCATTGAGTGGGAAGGAGAGCTCTCTGGGAGAATGAGGGTTCTGGTGAAGGGTGGAGAGGGGTTTCCTTTCTGTGGGGTTGGTTACCTGGGCCACCTTTGAACTTCGAGGACAATACCAGCCGGCACTGAGGTGGCCCCGGGAAGAGGGGAGAGGAGAATCTTCTCAGGCAGCTTGACACACCTAGCCACCTTGAAAGAGAGGAACTTAGGCCAGGAGAGGACAGAGATAGGCAACAGACTAGTCTGGTGCTGAAAACTTATCAAAATTCCAACTCCCCTGAGGGAGGCCGGCTATAGGAAGCCTCAATAAACTTTCAAGGGCCTCTTGAGGATACCCTGGGAGGAGGAAGGGTTTGGAAGCCGGTTGAGAGTGATTTCTTTGTGGTGAGTTCAGTCACCAGTGTCCCCTTTGAATCCCAGAAGGGGCTTCAACCTGATCAGGAGAGGGGAGGGGGGTTCTGCTTACAGAGGCTGTCATACCAGTGCCCTGGGAGAGAAAGCAATTAGAATAGAAATGGAGCAGGGACAGACAGGTGCCTAATCAGCAGGACTCTGCCCAACTGCAAAGATTGTAACCTGCCTGAGGGAAAGTGGGTGGATAGCTTTCTCAAAGGCCAGGTAACCCAAAGGGAAAGTTTAGCTCAGGGAAGAAGTTCCTCCCTTGAATATACAAGGTCCATGGTTTGATTCCTGGCTCTTCTTGGAGAAATGATCCACCAGGTTATCAAATATCCACCTGATACTTTAGGACAAGAAACATATAAGCAGTCTTTGTATTAGCTTTTCTCGGATCTCTAATTTTTCTCAAAAAAAAAAAAAGGTTTCTTTTTTCGATTTAACTTAGTTTACTCACTAAAATCTCATACAAAACCTGCAGAGGGCAGGCTTCAAGGTAATTGATTGATGAACACCAGCAGCCTGAGAAATTCCTTAGGGACCTAAGAGGACAGGCTGTTTTTCCATGTTTTTTGTTTGTTTGCTTCTTTGTTTGCCAGTTTTTTGTTCTTTCCCCCTTTATCCTCTTTCTTCCCCTGCCTTCTGTTGTTAATTAGTTGCTGCTCTCTTGTTTCTTCTTTGTTGTGCTTCCCTTTCCTTTGTTTTCCTTTATTTTTTGTTTACCAATTTTGTCTGCCTACACTATTTCTTTTCCTTCCTTCATCTTTCTATCTTCTGCTTTCTGTTGGTGTTCTTTCATTCTACCTTTTTTTGGGGGGGGAGGTCTTCGATTTTTCTTGTTCTTATCTTTCCTTTTTTCTCTGTTTTCTTTCCTTTTTTACTTTTTTTTTCTTTCTGTCTTTTCTCTTTTTCTCCTCATCATTCTGGCCTTTTAATTTATTCTAAATATTTTTCTCTATTCGGTTTCTCATTTCATTGTTTATACTCCACCTTTTTATTCTTATTCCTCTGCACTTCTTACTCAAGTTAATTACTCATTTTCCTAGGTCTTACATGGTTCCTCTTCTACCTTTTACTATTATTATTACTATTATCCTTTTTCTCTTCATACTTCTTTCCTTTTCTCTGGCCCTGATTTTTTTTCCAAGGGAACAGAGACAACAGCAAGAAAATAGCATAAGAGGAATGACATGTAAAAATGAAAACTGACCACACACACAAAAAACAACAATAAAATAAAACCCTAGACTAGAATGAGAAGCTAATCAACTGAACAAACCCATCAAAATAAACTGGTGCCTAGACACCAACAAAAAATTACAACCCATGCTAAGAAACAAGAAGACATAGCTCGGTCCTATATAAAAATTTCCAAGGAATCTACCAAGAAATTCCTATAATACATGAGTCCAGCAAAGGTGCAGGATATAAGAAAAAATAAATTGTGTATCTACAAACTAGTGAAGAATATATGAGTACCAAAATTAAAAATCGAATATTACTTACAATCACATACAAAAAAATGAAATACTTAGGTGTACATCTAACAAAACATGCACAGGATTTGATTACTTAAAACTACACTGCTGAACTAAATCAGAGAAGATTTAGATAAATGTAGAGACATACCATGTTCACAGATTGACTCAATACAGTAAACATGAAGCCATATGTTTTGTTTATGAGATACATACTAAAGATTTACCTATTGTTCACTGAACAATATTGTTCACTGTTCAATGCAACTGAAGGCAGGAGAGATTGTCATATCTTAGAACAAGATAGTCTTATAGTACTGCCGTCATGTTGGGTTGAATAATTGCCCCCAAAAAGATAGCTATGTCCTAATCCCTGGAACCTGTGAACGTTACCTTATATGGCGAAAAAAGTGATTTGTGGGCATAATTAAGAATGTGGACTTGGGACACTTCCCTGGATTATCTGGGTAGAATCTAAATGCAATCAAAAGTGTCTTATAAGAGAGAGGCAGAGGGAGACATGACAAAGACAGAAGAGGAGAAAGCAATTTGACCACAAGGCTGTGATTGGAGTGATGCAACCATAAGCCAAGGAATGCAAGCAGTCACCAGCCGCTGGAAGAGGCAAGGAGCGAATCCTCTCCCAGAACATCCAAGGAAGTTCAGCCCCACTGACACCTTGATTTCAGCCAGTGAAACTGATTTGGGCCATATGCCTCCAGAATTGTGAGAGAATAAATTTCTGTTGTTTTAAGCCCCTAAGTTTGTGATAACTTGTTAGAGCAGCCATAGGAAACTAACATAATCATTAATTCTCATAATCATCACTTGGTCAAAAATTTCCCACTTACTTTAAACAGAAGTTGTTTAACATCCAGTGACATATGATTCAATTGAAGAGAAAATAACAAACCCATGAGTTTAATCAAATAAGGATGTGGCAGCAACAAAACTAACAGAATGGGTATCACTTGCTGGAAGAAAAGCCCTATAGATAACAGGAGAACCCTATTTCAAAAACTGTTTGCATGAACCACACTCTTTATGGCACAGAAGACCATACTGTGTGGGAAAACAGACATCAAACTCTCTGAGACAAGTAATTCAAGAGTTGGACCCTGAATGTGAAGTTTGGGAATTATCTTAAGCAACTTGATAAGAATGCTCTCCATAAGTACATAATAGGAAACTCTGAGTGAGAAGATAGCATTACATTATTGTTTGTCTGGAGTAGTTTTTTTTCCCCTTTCATAGTAGAAATAAAATAATGACTTGTCTTATGTTAAAGTAAATTGGATGCAAATAGATACCCATAATTAAGATTGACACTTGCATAAGATGTCCAGTACAGAGGAGCTGCTGCTGGTGGGTTAAGGTAGCCAAAGAGAGATAACTGTCCACCAAGCATCACCTCTCCCCATTAGGCATCTGTGTCCCCAGGGAATGTGTCTGTAAGGCAGAGTACATGAGTGCCACTGAAAGAGGCGCTAAGGCAGAGTACACAAGTGCCATTGAAAGAGGCTCAGGCTGGGGTCTAGACAAGTGAAAGGAGGGCTGGGGCCAGGAAGCCCAGATCTGGTTAGAGCTTCTAGAGCTGTTTTCTTAATTTTGAGGGAGAGCTTGAGGCTCACAGTCCTTTCTCTCACACCTCCAGTTTTACTCTCACCACTAGCGAGTGGTATGCATCACACTCTGGATGCATTGGATAAGATGTGGTTAGGAAACATGGAGAAAATCTGCTTCCTGTCCCAAAAGATAATTGTATCTTAGGAATTGTTTTTTCTTTTGATACACCTGCCCAGTCATTCTCCAAACTACCAAAAGACTGCATCTAGTAGATAGTTTCACTCAGAGAAGTTACCATATCTGATAAGAGTTTGTCCCACCCACTAGGTCTTTGCAAAGGCTGCCTCTGACTTCTGGCCCTCAGTGGATGATACAGTCATGATTTGTGGTCAAACATCCCACTTCCTTAAAGGTAAGTTTCAGCATTTTCCAGATCTACTATTGCCTTGATATAATTTATAATATATTTTAAAGGTGAAATATTCTATACAGCTCAAATAATTTTTCTTTTTTTTTTTTTGTCAAATTATTTTTAAACCAGGTTAGTTTCAAATAAGTTTCAAAAATGAGTAAATAATCCCTTTGGCTATTGTTGCCACGTGGATGAGCCTGCCCAGAATGTACTGCAGAAGAGATATGGTATATTACCCAGTCCTTCCTTAACCTCTCTGTGCCTCAGTTTCCTCACCTGTAAAATAGTTATCGTAACAGCACTATCTGGTAAGGACACGGAGAGGCATCAAGGGGCCAATGCAAGTGGAGTACTTGGAACAGTGGTTGCATACGGTAAGATCTGGAGGTGCTCCTTGTTTTCTGCCCATAGTTATTAGGGGCCTTTCTGAAAGGCGTGGAAGAAAATGATTTATATCATTCCCAACTTGCAACTGAAAATGATTAGCCCACATTGGGGTTGTTCGTCACTATTAACTAAAGGCTGGCAAAAGCGTATATTATTAAGAAAGCAAATCATACATCACTGACAGGCTGACTACAGCCTTTGTGGATGTTTTATTTAGTCTGATTTTCATCACCTGCCTGGCCCCCTGAGGCATTTGAATTGGTGATCTCTGATATTTTGCTAATCTTCTACATTACAGAATTCCCCATCTCTTCAGCCAAACAGTCTTGGATTAATGGCTGAGAGAGAGCAGTCCCCTCAGAGGAAAAGGAATCATGGAAAGACTTCAGCGTCTTCCATCACCTTCGGATAAGTCAGTTATTTAAAGTTCTCATGTGAAACCTCAAGACAGAATGGAGGAGGGGTCAGGAATGAATTTTAGGGATTTTCAAGGGTACTTTGGATTGTATGTTGTGCCGGACATCTTGTTTGCCACCCCAGTCCTCTCCACACCGTCCCCTCTGTGCTTTGTGCCCAGGCTGCATCAACAGGCTATTTGCCCTCTGGATTCCAGTCAGGTTCAGACAAAGGTGGGGGTCACCAGCAGGAGCTGGAGGTGTTCAGGAGACCAAGACCAGGGTGTTTATATCCCAGCAGGGTCACTTCAGAGTTCTCTGCTCCTGTCAGGGGAACTTGCCCACACAGCTATCTCTGTCTCTGGCATCCTGTAACCAGTCCCCCTCATGGTCCCTCCAAGTGTAGGCATGGAAACCGCCTTCTATGACAAGTCCTGGGTGCTGCCCAATCCCCTGTGGTTCACCAATACCCAGCCCACACCTTTGTCTCCTATTAAACTCGCCTCACATATCCTCCTTCGAGGGTATCAACTATTTCCTGGCACTCTGTCCGACTGATATATATGTGCTCCTCACCTTCTTTACTGTTGAACCTAACCCCTGGTAAAGGGTCAAGGTCTGCACAGAAAATACAACTTTCTCTGCTTTCCTATAACTCAACTTAATTTCTATTTCAAGCTCTAACTCTCCAGGGTGGCAGAAATATAAGCTAAATCAGTTCAGGGTCCCCCTAGACAATTAAAATAAAATTAATAACAGTAAAAATAGAACTGTGCACTAGGACTTTAGGAGCAAAGAGGCTAACATGGCCTCAAAGGAGGGAAATAGGAGTGTCAGGGAACTTCCTAAAGTGTGTGATGCCTGAGTTGGGACTGAGGGGTGAGGGAAGGTAGCCAGGGGAAAAAAGAAAAATTGCATGCTAGGCTTAGGGCAAGGGCTGAATGAAGGCCAAGGCAAGAACGATGTGTAGCAGACTTCAGCACTTCATTGCTGTTCAAGGGTAAGGTTTATGGCCAGGAGAGGGGACACATAAAACAGTGACCAGATCTCAAAAGGCTGTGTTAACATCATGTTACGGTGTGTTAATATGTATTAAGGTTGAATGTTATCTTATAAGTCAGTAGTCCCCAAAGTAGGGGTACACACACCCCAGGGTGCGTACAAGAAAGTTCACTGTAACACAGGAAAAAAATGTCAGCACTTCTGTCTTATGTTTTAATTTCTTTTTACTTTTGCATAAGTTTTATAATGTACATAATATATTAGTATAGTAGTACATGTTTTATAATAAACAAATAAATGTTAGGCATGCACTTAAGTTTGGGTTCAGTCTCAGAATCAACCAGAATGTGACAATTTATTTTGGCATTGGCTAAGTGCCCTCTTTGACTTCCTTTCTAACATCCCAGAACTTTTGTATAATCAGTGATCCTGTGAAAGTGGACATCACCATCTTATCTAAGCAGTATAACAATGACAATAATATAAGCAAGTCATGTGATTTGGTTTCATTGTTAATAGAATACTTGTTTTCTAAAATGGGTAAATTCAAATGCAGTGGATGTGTCATGATGATGGGAGTGAGTGTTGCTGGGGGGGGAGGGGTGCGGTGGGGGTGGTGGGGTCGAATGGGACCTCATATTTTTTTAATGTAATATTTTTACAAAATCAATAAAATAAATAAATAAATCTTAAAAAATAAATAAATAAAATAAAATAAAATGGGTAAATATTCTACATTCAAACTGAAGTGAAATTTTCTTATGTGCTTTATAAGTTGAAATTCTAAGTGTTTGATGAAATATAAATGTATATTTATTATTGCAAGAGAAAAATGTAACAATAATCCATGATGATTGCAAAACTGATAATTTTACATATAAAATCGATTTAAAATGTTCAACTTGTTAACTAAATAGAGAAATTGATTGACACAGTATGAAGATTTAGAAAGGGAGCATTAGTTGGATAACTTTATGAAGATTTTATATTCTTTTTGAGCCACACATTTATAAAACTTTAAAGAATAATACAAAGTAAAATAAAAGAGACTAGCATTCATAATCCAAAATAACCTGTATCAAATTTTTAACTATTTAATTTCATTTTGGTCATGAAACTTTCACAGAAAGAATACTTATTTGGGCATTCTTTTTTTTCTTTCCCTCTCCCCTTCCCCCCTCCTCACCCCGGTTGTCTATTCTCTGTGTCTATTTGCTGCATCTTCTTCTTTGTCCGCTTCTGTTGTTGTCAGCAGCATGGGAATCTGTGTTTTTGTTGCGTCGTCTTGTTGTGTCAGTTCTCTGTGTGTGGCACCATTCCTGGGCAGGCTGCACTTTCTTTCGCACTGGGCAGCTCTCCTTACGGGCGCACTCCTCACACGTGGGGCTCCCCTACGCGGGGGACATCCCTGCGTGGCACAGCACTCCTCGCGCGCATCAGCACTGCGCATGGACCACCTGCACACGGGTCAAGGAGGCCCGGGGTTTGAACCACGGACCTCCCATGTGGTAGACAGATGCCCTAACCACTGGGCCAAGTCCACCACTGTATTTGGGCATTCTTTACATCTCATGAATACGAAGTCGCAGCATAGTATCAACTTTGCCACCTCAAAATTTCACTCCTAAATCAAGTACAATAACATCCATAATAATTTATTCTCATTAAGACATAAAAATATAATAGTATATAAAAATAGGAAGGTTTTAGAGAAAAATTAAGTGCCCAAAACTTATTTTGATCTTTCATCAAACTTTCTGTTTTCAGTAAGTCAAGTGAATCTTCTGCAATTTGTCCAAGCTATGAATCCTAGTACAAAATTTCTTCAAGAACACAGAATAGGGATTTCCAGTTGACCAAGATGGCAGCATAAGATGCTCCAGGATCCAGTCCCCCCCAAAGAATCTTTGAGCAACTAGCAAAAAACAAAAGAACCATCTTCCTCAAAATTCCAGAAAACATCTAAATGGTTGCAGTAATTTGGAAAGTGCCAAATCAAGATAATACAGCTTTAAAAATGGTAAGAGAAGCTCCTGGTGCCCTTGCAGGAACAAGGCATGTATGGAGTCAGCCTGTACTCCATTATGGACACCTAGACCTGTTCTGGAGGGAGAAGAGAAACCCCATGCACATATTGGGTGTCTGTATGTTGGTGCCAACCTTTCTGTGGCAGCCTGAAAGACTAAACCAGGAAACTTATCTTTGGCTTACCCTCCAAGAACTTGCCCTGCCAGCAGAAGCAGCTTGTGGACAGCTAAAGCAATGTAAGAAATAATTAAGTCAGAAGAGCCTGGGGCAAAGGATTACCAGCTTTAAGACATATAATAGATCACCTGGGAGAAGGGGAAGGTCTATTTCATAGGGAGTAGAAGAGACATAGGGATTCCTGTAAATGGGGGAATTCCTAAAGCAAGTCAACACAAGCCCAAGACAAGATAAGGATCAGATAAGACAGAGAGGACCTAGTACTTTTCCTTTTGCCTCATGCTGATTTTCTTGATAGGAGGGCTAAACTATGAAAGAAAGTAACAGCCAAGGCAGAAACAATAGGTAAATTCTGTGAAAAATGGTTTTTTGTTTGTTTTGTTTTGTTTTGTTTCGCATTGGAAAATTCATACTATGTGGAAATTAAACAACACACTCTTTAATAGCCATTGGGTCAAAGACGAAAATACAAGGTAAATTAGGAGATATCTTGAGGCAAATGGAAACAAAAACACAACATACTAAAACTTATGGGATGCAGCAAAGGCAGTACTGAGAGGGAACTCTATAGCTCTGAATGCTTACATTAAAAGAGAAGAAAGATCTCAGATCATTGACCTAACTGCCCAACAGGAGGATGTAGAAAGAGAAGACAAACTAAACCCAAAGTGAGCAGAAGGAAAAAAAACAAAGACTAGACTAGACATAAATGAAATATAGGATAAAAAGCAAGAGACTCAATGAAACCAAAAGTTATTTCTATGAAAAGATAAAGAAAATGAACAAACGTTTAGCTAGACTGACAAAGATAAAAAGAGAGTAGATACAAATAACTAAATTCAGCAAAAAGAGGTGCCATTATTACTGACTCCACAGAAATAATAGGGATTATAAGAGGATACTATGAGCAGTTGTCTGCCAATAAACTAGGTAACCTAGATGAAATAGATAAATTCCTAGAAAAATGCAAAATACCGACACATACTCAAGAATAAATAGAAGATTTCAACAGACCAATAACAAGTAAGGAAATTGAATTAGTAATCAAAATGCTCACCAACAAAGAAAAGCCAGGACCGAATGACTTCACTGGTGAATTTTACCAAATATTCCAAGAATTAATATCAATCCTGGTAAAATTCTTCCAAAAAAAATAGAAGAGGAGGGAGTATTTCCTAACTCATTCTATGAGGCCAAAACCACTGTAATAGTAAAGTCAGATAAAGAAACACTTGTGATGGTTAAGAACATGTGTTACCTTGGTCAGGTAATGGTGCCCAGTTGTTTGGTCAAGGAAGCACTGCCCTAATTGCTACTCTGGGGCATTTCATGGATTTAAATCATCAGTAAGTTGATTGCATCTCTGGTTGATTACATCTACAATTAACCAAGAGATTGTCTTCAGCACTGAGAGATGTCTCATCCAATCAGTTGAAGGCCTTAAAAGGAGAAGTAATGATTTCAGCAATCAGAATTTCCATCTCTCCTTCAATCACTCAGCCTTTCCTGGGGAATTCATTGAGGACCTATATTGGAGTTCCTGGCTTGCACCCTGCCCTATGAAATTTGAACTTATCCATCCCCACAGTCATGTGAGACAATTTTATAAAATCTTATAAAATTTACCAATATCTCCTGTCAGTTCTGTTTCCCAAGAGAACTCTGACTAATACAACACTCAAAGAATTGTATACCATAATCAAGCGAGATTTGTCCCAGGTATGCAAGGGTGGTTCAACATAAGAAAATCAATTTATTTAATATACCAGATTAATAGAATGAAAGGAAAAACATATTATCATCTCAACTGATGCACTTGACAAAATCTAGCACCACTTCTTGACCTAGAAACTAGAAATAGGAAGAAACTTCTTCAAAATGATAAAGGGGCATAAATGAAAGACCTACAGCTAACATACTCAATGGTGAAACACTGAAAGCTTTCCCTCTAAAGA
Organism: Dasypus novemcinctus; assembly: GCF_030445035.2. Lineage (NCBI taxonomy): Eukaryota > Metazoa > Chordata > Mammalia > Cingulata > Dasypodidae > Dasypus > Dasypus novemcinctus. The sequence continues at coordinate 49,732,447 of NC_080689.1, forward strand.
CAGGAACAAGACAAAGATGCCCACCCACTGTCAGCACTGCTATTCAACATTGTACTGGAAGTTCTAGCAAGACCAATTAGACCAGAAAAAAAGAAATAAAAGGCATCCAAATCTGAAAGGAAGAAGTAAAGCTTTACTATTTGTAGATGACATGATCCTAAATAGAGAATATCCTGAAAAATCTACAACAAATAATCCTAGAACTAATAAATAAATTCAGCTAAGTGATGGGATTAAAGACTAATGGAAAAAGTCAGTAATGTTTCTATGCACTAGTAATGAAAAAACTAAAACGCAAACCAAGGAAAAAATTTTAATTTACAATAGCAACTAAAAGAATCAAATATTCCGGGCTAAATTTAACCAAGGATGTATAAGACTTATATACAGAAACCTATAAAACTTCACTGAAAGAAATTAAAGATCTAAATAAAGGAAATGTCAATTCTGTAAAACCAGTTTACAGATTCAGTGCAATACCAATCAAAATTCCAATATCTTTCTTTGCATAAATGGAAAAGCCAATTATCAAATTTATATAGAAGGTTAACAGGCCCCAAATAGCTAAAACCATCTTAAAAGAAAAATGAAGTTGGAGAACTAACACTCTCCAACTTTAAAACTTATTACAAAGCTACAGTAATCAAGACAAGAAAGTATAGTGACTGGCAAAAGTAGAGACATATAAAATAATGCAATCAACTTGAGAGTTAAGAAATAAACTCTCACATCTATACCCAACTGATTTTTGACAAGGGTGAAAAATGAGAAAGAACAGTCTCTCCAAGAAATGATGCTGAGAAAACTGTATATCCATATGCAAAAGATTGAATGTGAACCCCTTTCTCATACTATATATAAAAATTAACACAAGAGGGAACAGGGACCTAAATATAACAACCAAAACTATAAAATTCCTAGAGTAAAATAAAGGGAACCAACTTCAGGACCTTTTGTTAGACAATGGTTTCTTAGATTTTATACCAAAAATATGAGCAACAGAAGAAAAACAATAGATAAGTAGGAATTCACCAAAATGGAAAAAAATTCATCATCAAAGGACTTCATCATGAACGTAAAAAGACATCCTATATCTTCTCTCCCAGAAAATATAGCTAGAGGAGAGGCTGAAACAGCCTTGAAAAAAATTTTCTAGCGTTTAGGACACCAGGCAAAGACTGGTCACCACCCAGAAGAGAGCGGGACAAAGGAAGAGAATCAGGAGTTAAAACCAGCAGCTGCTATTGCCAGCACCCTCTCCCAAACTAAAGACACTTTTGAATTCTCAGCCCTCTGGGCCAGCTACAAAGGGGGTCTCAGGGATTCACTACCTCAGGAAAGAGCTGAGAGAGGACACAGCCTAAATCAGACTTAGCTTTTGACTCACAGATTTGTTCTTCTCTGTCACAGGAGCTCTTCCAGGCTGGGTGGAGCCATCCCATTGTTTGCCTTGGGAGCCAGCTTTGGACTAAAGAGATTGGAGACTAAAGAACTCCAACCTCTCAATCTCCCTCTCTACCAACTGGGACTGATTGTTGAGGATACAGAGGGGAGTAGAATTATTTCCTACCTGGGACAAAGGAGGGGCTGTCAGCAAAGGCTAGAGAACTGTCTCTGAGAAAGTTTGAATTACAAGGCTCTTAACCTCCAGGCAAGAACCTATATCACACTGATTCCATCCTTGCTGCAGCAATCACACTCCAACCAGGCATTGAAATCAGAGGGCTGACAAAGAGTGCCATCTGCTGTCAGACCAAGGAATTGCATGTGAGGAAATTATAAGTAAGTAAGACCGTCTTTTTCTGGCCTCTACAGTCTCCTACCCTAAGACCCTAGGAAGTGAGTCTGTAACTCATTACTGGCTCCAGAGCCCAGTTTTGAACAACTAACAGGGACACTCCTAACAATCCAGGTAGAACGAAGAATCAAAGAGCAGCAGTAACACACAGCCTCTTGCCACTAAATCTCCACAAAAGATAGAGAAATTGAAAATCTGAGTAAATTACCATCCTAATCACATGCCTAGACATCAGCAAAAAATTATGAGCCATACTAAGAAAATGAAAGATATGGTCTAAGAAAAGGGCCATGTCAAAGCCCCAGAAGAGATGCAGGATTTGAGACAACTAATTAACAAGATGCATCCAAATTTCCAAAATCAAATTAATGAGTTGAAAGACAATATGGCTAAAGAGATAACTGACATCAAGAAGATATTGAGCAAACACAAGAAGAATTTGAAATCTTGAATGGAAAAGTAACAGAGCTCATGGGAATGAAAGACACAGTAGATGAGATTAAAAAAACACATTAGAGGCATACAACAGCAGACTGGAAATGATAGAAGAAAGAATAAGTGCTACCAAAGACAGAACAACTAAAAGTGAAGAGAGAAAAGAACAGAGACAGAAAAAAATGGAGAGAATTAAGCAGGGGCTCAGAGAGTTGAATGACAACACAAAACACAACAACAAACATATCATGGGGAAGTTCCAGAAGAAGAGAAGGGGAAAGGGACAGAAAGAGTATTTGAGGAAATAATGGCTGAAAATTTCCCAACTCTCATAAAAGAAATGAACTTACATGTCCAAGAAGTGCACCATACCCCAATCAGAATATATCCAAATAGACCTACTATAAGACACATACTACTCAGAATGAGAAATATCAAAGATAAAGAGGAAATTCAGAGAGCAGCAAGGGAGAAGTAAACCATCACATACAAGGGATGCCCAGTAATACTTAGTGCGGATTTCTCATCAGAAACTATGGAGGCAAGAAAACAGTGGTATGATACAATTAGGGTACTAAAAGAGAAAAACTGCCAGCTGAGAATTCTTTATGCGGAAAAACCATCCTTCAAATATCAAGGGTGAATATAAAATATTCAGAAACAAACAGAAACTGAGAGGATTCATAAAAAAGAATATACCTTTGCAGAAAATATTAAAGGAAGCCTTAGAGCATGAAAGAAAAAGACAGAAGAGAGATACTTGGAAGAGAGTATAGATGGCAAGAATAGCAGAAAGGAAAACCAAAAGAGTGAAAAAACATGTGAAAATATGATATGACATATGAAAACCAAAGAATAAAGTGGTGGAAGTAAATAATGCATTTACAGTAATATCATTGAATGTGAATGGATTAAACTCCCCAATCAAAAGATACAGGCTGACAGAATGGATATATGAGCCATCCATATGCTGCTTAGAAGAGACTCACCTTAGACCAAGGAATACAAACCAGCTGCAAGTGAAAGGTTGGGAAAAAATACTCCACACAAATAGTGACCAAAGGGAGTAGTTGTGGCTCAGGTAGTTGGGAGCCCACTTCCTACATGGGAGGTCCCAGGTTCAATTCCCAGTGCTCCTAAAGAAGACAAACAACAAATAGACATCAAGCAAAAAACAATGAACAGAAAACAAGCAAAAAAATGAGCAAAACAATGAGCAAACAATGAGCAGACAGCAAGCAAAAACAAAATGAGCAGAGAGCAGATGAGGCTCAAGCAGTTGGGTGCCTACCTCCAAAATGGGAGGTCCTGGGTTCAGTTCCCAGTGACTCCTAAAGAAGAAACAAACAGACAAAGGGCAGTCTTGAGAGGGAAATTTATAGCCCTAAATGCCTATATTAAAAAAGAAGAAAGAGCTAAAATCAAAGATTTGGCTGACCAACTGGAAAAACTAGAAAAAGAACAGCAAACCAATCCCAAAGCAAGCAGAAGGAAAGAAATAATAAAGATTAGGGCAGAAATAAATGAAACTGTGAACAACAACAACAAGAACAAATAGAAAAAATCAACACAACAAAAATCTGGTTCTTTGAGAAGATCAATGAAATTGACAAACCCCTGGCTAGACTAACAAAAAAGAGAGAAGATGTAAATAAATACAATCAGAAATGAAAGGGGTGAAGTTACAACTGACCCTACAGAAATAAAAAGGGTCATAAGAGGAGATTATGAGAAACTGTATGTTAATAAACTAGACAACCTAGATGAAATAGGCAAATTCCTAGAAATACACAAACAAGAAATACAAGAACTTAACAAACCAATCACATCAAAAATCCCCAAGAAAGAAAAGTCCAGGGCCAGATGGCTTCACAGGTGAATTCTACCAAAACATTTCAAAAAGAATTTACACCAATCCTGTTTAAACTCTTCCAAAATTAAGAGGAGGGAAAATTACCCAACACATTTTATGAAGTCGACATCACCCTAATACCAAAGCCAGATAAAGACACTACAAGAAAAGAAAATTACAGACAAATCTCTCTAATGAACATAGATGCAAAAATTCTCAATAAAACACTTACAAATTGAATTCAGCAGCATATCAAAAGACTTTTACATCACAACTAAGTGGGATTCTTCCTGGTATTCGAGGCTGGTTCAACATAAGAAAATCAATCAACATAACACACCACATTAACAAGTTGAAGGAAAAATTTCATCTCAATTGATGCAGAAAAGGCATTCAACAAAACCAGCATCCTTTCTTGATAAAAAACACTTTGAAAGATAGAAATAGAAGGGAAATTTCTCAATATGACAAAAGGCAAATATGAAATCCCAAAGCCAATATTGTACTCAATGGGGAAAGGTTGAAAGCATTACCTTTTAGATTGGGAACAAGACTAGGATGCCCACTGCCACCACTGTTATTCAACATTGTACTAGAAGTTCTAGCTAGAGCAATTAGACAAGGAAAAAATAAATAAAAGACATCCAAATAGGAAAAGAGGAAGTAAAACTCTCACTATTTGCAAATGACATGATCCTGTATTTAGAAAATTCTGAAATGTCTACAACAAAACTGAGCTAATAAATGAGTCCAGCAAAGTGGCAGGATACAAGATCAACACACAAAAATCAGTAATGTTTTGTACACAAGTATTGAACAATCTGAGGAGGAAATCGGGGGGGGGGGGGAATTCCATTTACAATAGCAACAAAAAGACTCAAGGGAAGCAGATGTGGCTCACATGCTAGAGCTTCCACCTATCATATGGGAGGACCTGGGTTTGATCCCTGGGGCCTCCTGGAGAAAAGGAAGAAGAGAAAGCATGCCCATGTGGTGAGCCAGTGCCTGCATGAGTGCCAGTGCGGTAAGCACAAGTGCCCACATGGTAAGCCAGTGCCCATGCAAGTGAGTCACACAGCAAGATGATGACACATCAAAAGAGAAACAAGGGAAGAGTCAAGGTGAAGCACAGCAGAAACCAGGAACTGAGGTGGTGCAATTGACAGGGAACCTCTCTCCACATTAGGGGTCTCCAGGATTGAATCCTGGTGAATCCAGAGGAAAGAAAATGAGAAGAAAAGACAACACAGACAGCAAAAACGGCAGGGTGGGAGGAGGGGAAGGGAGAAACTTTTATTAAAAATTTTTAAAAAGACTCAAATACCTAGGGATCAATTTTACAAAAGAAGTACAGGACCTATATGTACAAAACTACAAAACAGGGAAACGGACTTTGGCCCAGTGGTTAGGGCGTCCGTCTACCACATGGGAGGTCCGCGGTTCAAGCCCCGGGCCTCCTTGACCCGTGCGGAGCTGGCCCATGCGCAGTGCTGATGCACGCAAGGAGTGCTGTGCTACACAGGGGTGTCCCCCGCGTAGGGGAGCCCCACGCACAAGGAGTGCACCCATAAGGAGAGCCGCCCAGCGCGAAGGAGGGAGCAGCCTGCCGAGGAATGGCGCCGCCCACACTTCCCGTGCCGCTGACGACAACAGAAGCGGACAGAGAAACAAGACGCAGCAAAAAGACACAGAAAACAGACAACCGGGGGAGGGGAATTAAATAAAATAAAAAATAAATCTTTAAAAAAAAAAAAAAGAAAAGAAAACTACAAAACAATGCAAAAGAAATCAATGAAGGCTTAAACAAATGGAAAGATATTCCATGTTCATGGATTGGAAGATTAAATATCATGAAGTTGTCAATCCTACCCAAACTGATTTATAGATTCAATGCAATAGCAATCAAAACTCCAACAGCTTTCTTTACAGAAATAGAAAATGCAATTACCAAATTCATTTGCAAGGGAAAGTGCACCTGAATAGCCAAAAGCATTCTAAAAAAGAAGAATAACCTGGGAGGAATTTCAGTGCCTGACCTTGAAACATATTACAAAACTACAGTGGTCAAAGTGGCATGGTACTGGCATAAAGATGGACATATCAATTAGTGGAATAGAATTGAGAGTCTGGAAATAAATCCCCACCTCTATAGCCAACTCGTTTTTGGCAAACCTACCAAGTCTGTAATGAGACAAAACAGTCTCTTCAACATACAGTGCTGGGAGAACTGGATATCCATAACCAAAGGATGAAAGTGGACCCCTATCTCACTCCCTATACAAGAATCAGCTCAAAATGGACCAAAGACCTAAACATAGAAGCCAGGACCATAAAACTACTAGAAGAAAATGTAGGGAAACATCTTAAAGACCTTGTGGTAGGTGGTGGTTTCTTATACCTTATACCCAAAGAATGCATAAAAAAAGAAAAAAAAATAGAAAAATGGGACCTCCTCAGAATTAAACACTGTGCACCTCATAGGACTTTGTCACAAGGGTGAAAAGGCAGCAGACTCAAGGGATAAAATATTTGGAAATCAAATGTCCAATAAGGGTTTAATATCCAGGATATATAAAGTAATGTTATAACTCAACAATAAAAAGATAAATGACCCATTTAATAAATGGGCAAAAGACTTGAATAGACATTTATCCAAAGAAGAAATACAAATGGCAAGAAGAGACACATGAAAAAATGTTCAACATCCCTAATGATTAGGGAAATGCAAATCAAAACTACAGTGAGAGGAAGTGGATGTGGCTCAAGCAGTTGGGCACCCACCTCCCACACTGGAGGTCCCAGGCTCACTTCCCAGTGCTTCCTAAAGAAGACAAACAAACAACGAGCAAAAATCAAGCAAAAACAAACAAGCAGGGAGCAGATGTGGCTCAAGCACTTGAGCACCAGCCTTCCATTTGGGAGGTCCTGGGTTTGGTTCCTGGTGCCTCCTAAAGAAAAACTAAAACAAAACAGAAAAGAGCAGACACGAGTGCAAAACAACGAGCAAACACAACAAGCAAACAGATGAGGGCACCATTGCAGAGGGGCAGGAAACTACAATGAGATATCATTTCACACCTATCAGAATGGCCACTATTAAAAAGACAAAGAACTATAAGTGTTGGAAAGGACATGGAGAGGAACACTTATTCACTATTGGTGGGAATGTAGAATGGTGTAGCCACTGTGGAGGACTGTTTGGCAGTTCCTAAAGAAGTTTAAGATAGATTTGCCATGTGACCCTATAATACTACTACTGGGTATATACCTGGAAGAACTGAGAACAGTGACATAAACAGACATCTGCACACTGATGTTCATAGAGGCATTATTCACAATTGCCAAAAGTTGGAAACAACCCAGGTGTCCATCAACCAATGAATAAATAAACTGTGGTATATTCACACAATGGACTATTATACAGCTGTAAGAAGAAATGAAGTTATAAAGCATATGACAACATGGATGAACCTGGAGGACATTATGTTGCATATAGCAAGCCAGACACAAAAGGACAAATACTGTATGATTGTGCTACAATGAACCAAATACGTTGTGTAATATATTGTATAATTCCATGTAAAATGTAAATATAAATCAATTTATAAAGATGAAATTTGATTAGTGGTTATGTAAGGCTAGGGAAGGCATGCTAAGAGGTGTGGAGTTTTTCCTTTTGGAGTCATGAAATAGTTATAAATTTTTTTGTGACGATGAATGCACAACATTGTGGTTATACTAAAAGCCATTGATTGTGTACACTTTAGATAGGTTGTATGGCATGTGAATATATCTCAATAAAACTGCTTAATAAATAAGTAAATATGCAAGAATAGCCAGAAATAACAGCTATGTACAGCAGGGGAAACATGAGAGGTGAAGAATTTTCTTGTTTGTTTTTTGTTTATTATATTATTATTATTGAAATAATGAAAATGCTCTAATAATGATTGAAGTGATGAATGCACAACTATGTGATTGTACCAAATACCATTGATTGTACACTTGTAATGAATTGTATGCTTTATTATTAATAACAGATATCAGTAAAATAGATTTGTTAAAATGTATGTATATCCAATCAGGGATGTTTGGCAGACAAGTAAACACCCAGATCTAGAGCACTGATCTGAAGTCCAGGGAGAAAAGGCAGTACTAATGGAGAGGGCTAGGACAGAGCCCCAGGAGCACCAACATTTAAGAGACATCAGGAAGAGGAGCCACAGAAAAGGCTAAGCAGCAGTGAGAGAGGCACAGGGCAAGGAAGAGCCCAAATCAAAAACACAGAGCTGATGCTTAACTTCACTCATGCAAAGAGACATACAAATTAAACTGTACTGCAATACCAAATATCAATGTTTGATAACATGTGTGATGGGACTGAAAATATGTACGCTTTCAGTGGAGGACTATTTAGTAGCCAGCTCACAAAATTACAAATAAATATACCCTTTGAACAACCCCCCCAAAAAAGCCTACAAAATGGGAGAAAATATTTAGAAACCACTTATCCAAAAAAGTTTAATATACAGAATATATAAAGAAATCTTACAATTCAATAACAAAAACACAACCCAATTTAAAAGTGGGCCAATGAGTTAAATAGACATTTCTACAAAGAAGATATATAAATGACTAACAAGCATATGAAAAGATGCTCAATATCATTAGCCACTAGGAAAATGGGAATCAAAACCACGAGATACCATTTCACACTCACTAGAATGGCTACTATTAAGAAAACAGAAGGAGAGAAGAGGGAAGTTGGCATCGGTTAAGTGTGCATTCACCATCTCTTTCGCAAAAATAAACACCGCTGAGTGCAGGCAAGATCCTGCCCCAGTGAGCTGTTTTGGGAATCCACAGAGCAGGAGGCTTCAGGGCATCAATCTGGAGAGAACTGGACAAAGAGATAAATTGCTCAAGGTAAAACCCCTGAGTTTTTTGCCCCTGAGGTGAAAACTGGAGAAAGGCAAAGCCCCACCCTCAAGGTAAAGCTGCTGCGAGCCCCTATTCCCATTGGCCACCCAGTGGAAGGGAGCCTTCTCCAAGAGTGGGAAGGTTCTGGCAAAGGGTGGAGAGGGGTTTCCTTTCTGTGGGTTTGGTTGCCTGAACTCCCTTTGAGCTTTGAGGAACATACCAACTAGCCCGAGGTGGCACCAGGAAGAGGGGAAAGGCAAATCTGCTGAGGCAGCCCAATTTACCTAACTGCCCTGGGATAAAGAAACTTGGCCTGGAATAGGACCGGGTCAGGCAACTGACAAGTCTCACGTTGAAAACTATCAACATTTCAACTCCCCCAAGGGAGGTGAGCAGTAGGAAACACTTAATAAGCTTGGAAGAGCCTACTTAGGATCCCCCTGGAGGAGAGTGTGGTCTAGAAGAGGGTTGAATCATTTTTCTTTGGTGAGTTCAGTCATGGGGGGGGGGGTCCCATTTGAATTTCAAAAGGGAACTCAACCTGACCTGGAGAGGTGAGGGGAGATCCCCACACACAGGCTATTGCATCCTGCTGCACTGGGAGAGAGAGCAATAAGAATAGAAAGGGGGCAAGGACAGGCTCCTAATCAGCAGGAATCTATCCAAATGCAAAAAGTCAAATGTGGCCAAGGGAAAGTGACTAGCTTTTTGAAGAGCTAACTGACCCAATGAGAAAGTTTAGTTCAGTGGAGGAGTTTCCACCTTGAATATACAAGGTCCCTAGTTCAGTTTCTGGCTCCTCTTAGTGATCCACCAGGATATCAACATACAGCTGATACTTTAGGACAGGCAAAACAAAGACATTATTTTTGTATTAGCTTCTCTTGGGTCTCTTATTTTTCCTTAAAAAAAAAGTTAATTAAAAAAAATTTAACTTAGTTTACTTGCTAAAAGCAGCTTCAAAACCTGCAGGGGGAAGGCTGCAGGGTAACTGATTGATGAATGCCAGCAGTCTGAGAAGCTCCAAAGAGGCCTAAGAGGGAAGGCTGTTCTTCCTTAGTTTGTTTGATTGCATGCTTGTGTGTTTGTGTTTTTTGTTGTTGTTTTCTTGTTTTTCTTTCCTCTTTCTCCTCCCCTGCCCTTTTTTTTTTTTTTTAGGTGCTGCTGGCTTGTTTCTTGTTTGCTATGTTACCTCTTCCTTGATCTCCCTTTTCTGAATATGCTGATTTTGTCTACCAGTGCTAACTCTTTTCCTTCCTTCATCTTTCTATCTTCTGCTTTCTGTTGTTGTTCTAACATTCCACCTCTTTGCTTAGTCCAATTTTTCTGATTTTTATTTCTATCTCATCTATTCTGTTTTCTTTCTTTTACTTTTTCCTTTTTGTCCTTTCTTTCCTCTTTCCCTCTCACCTCATCATTCTGACCTTTTAATTCATTGTGTATATTTTTCTCTACTCAGCTTCCCATTTCATCATAGGTACTCCACTTTTTTATTTCTATTACTCTACACTGCTTACATGACTTAAATATTGATTTTTCTAGGTCTTATACAGTTCCTCTTCTAACTTTTACTATTATTGTTGCTATTATCCTTTTTCTTTTCTTACCTCTTTTGCTTTCTCTGGCCCTAATCTTTTTCCTTCAAGGGAACATAGAAAACAGCAGGGAAACAGAACAAGAAGAACAAAGTGTCAAAGAGAAAACTTAACACACACACACAAAAAAAACAGCAGCTAAATAAAACCCTAGAGAGAGAAGCTAATCAACAGAACAAACCCATCAAAATAAAAAGATGACCAGACAGCAAGAAAAAATTACAAACCATACCAAGAAGCAGGAAGACATGGCCCAGTCCAATGAACAAACTAAAAATCAGGAAGAGATGCAGACCTTTGAACAACTAATTAAAACTTTCCAAACAAATATCATGGATCAACCTAATGAAGTGAAAGAAGAGAGTAAGGATATTAAGAAAACACTGGGAGAACATACTGAAGAAATTGTAAACACACATAAAATGATAACGGATATGATGTTGATGAATGGCATAGTCCAAGAAATTAAAAACACACTGGAAGCACATAACAGCAGATTTAAACAGGCAAAGGAAAGAATTGGTGATATGGAAGACAGTACATCTGAAATCAAACAGATAATAGAACAGATAGATAAAAAGATAGAAAAAATCCAGCAGGGGTTTATGGATTTGAATGGCAGCACAAAACACACAAACATATGCATTATAGTCATCCCAGAGGGGGAAGAGAAAGGAAAGGGGGCAGAAGGAGTGTTGGATGAAATGATGGCTGAAAGCTTCCCAACCTTATTGAGGGAGACGGACGTAAATGTCCAGGAAGCACAGCACAGCCCAAACAGCATAAATCCCAAAAGGCCTAATCCAAGACATATACCTGTCAAACTCTCCAATGCTCAAGACAAAGAGAGAATACTGAAGGCAGCAAGAGAAAAGAGAACCATCACATACAAGGGAAGCTCAAGAAGATTAAGTGGTGATTTCTCATCTGAAACCATGGAGGCAAGAAGGCAGTGGTGCAACATAGTTAAGGTACTAAAAGAAAAAAACTACCCAAGAATTCTGTATCCAGCAGAGCTGGCATTTAAAAATTATGGAGAGTTCAAAATATTCACAGATAAACAGAAATTAAGAGAGTATGCCAATAAGAAACCTGCCCTTTAAGAAATTCTAAAGGGAGTTCTGCAGGTCAAAAGGAAAAAACAGGACAGAGAGTTAGAGGAGAGTGTAGGAACAACTAAAAAGACAAAAAGAGAAAGAAAAACAGCATATGACATACATAAAGCCAAAGAAAATATGTAAGTTAGTCCTTGAAAGTAATAACACTGAATGTTAATGGATTAAACTCACCGGTCAAAAGACACAGATTGGCAGAATGGATAAGGAAATATGACCCATCTATATGCTGTGTTCCCACCTTTGGCCAAGGGATTTAAGGAGGCTGAAAGCGAATGGCTGGAAAACAATATTACAAGCAAACCATAATCAAAAAAGGGTGGGAGTAGCTATACTAATGTTGGACAAAATAGACTTTAAATGCAAAACTACTGGGAAGTGGATTTGGCTCAAATGATAGAGCATCCGCCTTCCATATGGGAGGTCCAGGGTTCAAACCCAGGGCTTCCTGACCCATGTGGTGAGCTGGCCCACACGCAATGCTGATGTGAGCAAGGAGTGCTGTGCCATGCAGGAGTGTCCCCCGCATAAGGGAGCCCAAAGCACAAGGAATGCACCCTGCAAAGAGAACCACCCACACAAAAAAAGTGCAGCTGCCCAGGAGTAGTGCCATATACGCAGAGAGCTGACATAGCAAGATGGTGCAACAAAAATAGACACAGATTCCCAGTGCCACTGACGAGAATGCAAGTGGACACAGAAGAACACACAGCGAATGGACACAGAGAGCAGACAACAGGGTGGGGGTGTGGGGAAGGGGAGAGAAATAAATAAATAATAAATAAATAAATGCAAAACTATTATAAGAGACAAAGATGGACACTATATATTAGTAAAAGGGGTAATAGTTCAAGAAGAAAGAACAATCACAAACATTTATGTACCTAACCAGGGCCCCTCAAAATACATGAGGCAAACACTGAAAAAACTAAGTGGGGAAATAGATGCCTCTACAATTATAGTGGGGGATTTTAATACACCATTATTACCATTAGACAGAACATTTCGAGAGAGAATCAATAAAGAAGCAAAGACTTTGAATAATATGTTAGAGGATCTGGACCTAATAGACATATACAGAACACTACACCCACATACAGCAGGATATACATTCTTCTTGAGTGCACATGGATCATTCTCCAAGACAGACCACATGTTAGGCCCCAGAAAAATTCTCATTGAATTCAGAAAGATTGAAATTATACAAAGTAAATTCTCTGACCACAACGGAATAAAGCTGAAAATCAGTAAGGACCAGAGAACAGACTAGGCACAAAGATATGGAAGTTAAACAACACACTCTTAGACAAATAGTGAATCAAGGAGAAAATTTCAGAAGAAATCAGTTAGTACTTTTGAAACAAATGAAAATGACAACATAACATATCAAAACCTATGGGATGCAGCATAAGTTGTACTGAAAAGGAAATTCATAGTACTAGTGCATATATCAAAAAAGAAGAAAGAACTAAAATCAAAGACCTAACTGCACACCTGGAGGAATTAGAAAAAGAACAACAAACTAACCCCAAAGGAAGTAGAAAGAAAGAAATAACAAAGATTAGAGCAGAACTAAATGAAATAGAAAATAAGAAAGGACTAGAAAAAACAAACAAAACCAAAAGTTGGTTTTTTGAGAAGATCATTAAAATTGATAAACCCTTAGCTAGACTAACAAAGAAAAAAAGAGAGAAGATGCAAATACACAAAATAAGAAATGAGGAAGGGAATATCACCACTGACCCCACAGAAATAAAGAGTATCATAAGAGGATACTTTGAAAAATTATATGCCAACAAGAAGGATAATTTAGAGGTAATAGACAAATACCTAGAAACACATAAGCAGCCTACATTGATAAAAGAAGAAATTGGTGATCTCAACAGACCTATCACAAGAGATAGAACTAGTCATCAAACACCTCTCAACAAATAGGGCGGCGGACTTGAACCAATGGTTAGGGTGTCCGTCTACCACATGGGAAGTCTGTAATTCAAACCCTGGGCCTCCTTGACCCATGTGGAGCTGGCCCATGTGCAGTGCTGATGCGCGTAAGGAGTGCCCTGCCACGCAGGGGTGTCCCCATATAGGGGAGCCCCATGCACAAGGAGTGCACCCTGTAAGGAGAGCCGCCCAGTGCAAAGGAAAGTGCAGCCTGCCCAGGAATGGTGCTGCACACACAGAGAGCTGACACAACAAGATGATGCAAGAAAAAGAAACACAGATTCCCGTGCCGCTGACAACAACAGAAGCAGACAAAGAAGACGCAGCAAATAGACACAGAGAACAGACAACTGGGGTGGGGGTGGGGGGGGGAATAAATAAATAAATAAATAAATAAAATTTTTAAAGTTTTTAAAAAAACCTCTCAACTAAGAAGATCCCAGATGCCTTCACAGATGAATTCCACCAAACATTCCAGAAAGAACTAACACCAATCCTGCTTAAACTTTTCCAAAATTAGAAGTAGAAGGAACATTGCTTAATTCATTCTATGATGCCAACATTACCCTAATACCAAAGCCAAACAAAGACACCACAAGAAAGGATAATTACAGAACAATCTCTCTAATGCTAAAATTCTCAATAAAATACTTGCTGATCAGGGAAACAGACTTGGCCCAGTGGTTAGGGCATCCGTCTACCACATGGGAGGTCCGCGGTTCAAACCCCGGACCTCCTTGACCTGTGTGGAGCTGGCCCATGCGCAGTGCTGATGCACGCAAGGAGTGCCGCGCCACTCAGGGGTGTCCCCCGCATAGGGGAGCCCCACACGCAAGGAGTGCACCCGTAAGGAGAGCTGCCCAGCACGAAAGAAAAGTGCAGCCTGCCCAGGAATGGTGCTGCCCACACTTCCCGTGCCGCTGACAACAACAGAAGTGGACAAAGAAACAAGACGCAGCAAATAGACACAGAGAACAGACAACCATGGGAGGGGTGGGGAATTAAATAAATAAATAATTAAAAAAATAAAATAAAATAAAATACTTGCTAATCATATTCAACAACACATCAAATGAATTATACACCAAGTGGGTTTCATCCCAGGTATTCAAGGATGGTTCAACATAAGAAAATAAATCAATGTAATACACTACATAAACAGATCAAAAGAAGAAAATCACATGATCATCTCTATAGACACAGAAAAAACATTAGAAAAAATACAGCACCCTTTCTTGGTAAAAACACTGTAAAAGATAGGAATAGAAGGAAACTTTCATAACGTGATAAAGGGTATATATGAAAAACCCACAGCTAACATCATATATAATGGTGAAATTCTAAAAGCTTTCCCATTAAGATTGTGAACAAGACAAGAGTGCCCACTGTTTCACCACTCCCATTTAACATTGTGTTAGAAGTATTTCCTTGAGCACTGAGGCAAGAAAAAACACATAAAAGGCATCCAAATTGGAATGGAAGAAGTAAAAATTTACCTATTTGTAGATGACATGATCCTATACATAGAAAGCCCTGAGAAATCTATAACAAAGCTTCTAGAACTTATAAATGAGTTCAGTAAAGTCACAGGTTATAAGATCAATGCACAAAAATCAGTAGCATTTCTGTACACAAGTAATGAGCAATCTGAGGAGGAAATCAAGAAACAAATACCATTTACAATAGTAACTAAAAAATCAAATACCTAGGAATAAATTTAACTAAAGATGTAAATGATTTTTCCACAGAAAACAACACAACACTGTTAAAGGAAATTAAGGAAGACTTAAATAAATGGAAGAATATTTTGTTTATGGATAGAAAGACTAAATATCATTAAGATGTCTATCTTATCCAAACTAATCTACAGATTTAATGCAATCCCAATAAATATCAACACAGCATTTTTTACTGAATTGGAAAAACTATGGAATTTATTTGGAAGGGCAAGAGGCCCCAAATAGCCAAAGACATATTGAAAAAGAAAAATGAAATTGGAGGAATCACACTGCCTGACTTTAAAACATACTACAAAGCTACAGTGGTCAAAACTGCATGGTATTGGCATAAGGATAGACACACTGACCAATAGAACCAACTGAGAGTTCTGATATAGATTCTCAAATATACAGTCATATGATATTTAACAAGGCCACCAAGCCCACTCAACTGGGAGAGAATGGCCTCTTGAACAAATGGTGGTTGGAGAAGTAGATATCCATATCCAAAAGAATGAGAGAGGAACATCATCTCACACTGTATATAAAAATCTACTCAAGATGGGTCAAAGATCTAAATATAAGAGCCAACACCATAAATACCTTGGAAGATAATGAAGGGAAGCATCTATAGGACCTTGTAATGGAAAATGCCTTCATGACCTTCACACCCAAAGCACAAGTGGTGAAAGAAATAATAGATAAATGGGACCTCCTCAAAATTAAAACATTTTGCACCTTAAAGGAGTTTGTCAAGAAACTGAAAAAACAGCCTACCCAATGGGAGAAAATGTTTGGTAACCATATATCTGAGAGGAGCCTAATACCCAGCATATATAAAGAAAACCTATAGCTCAAAAGTAAAAAAACAAACAACCCATTTAAAAAATGGGCAAGTGATTTGAACAGACACTTCTCCGAAGAAGAAATACAAATGGCTAAAAAGCGCACGAAAAGATGCTCAATGTCACTAGCTATTAGGGAAATGCAAATCAAAACTACAATGAAATACCATCTTACACCCATTAGACTGGCAGCCATTAAAAAAATAGAGGACAACAAGTGTTGGAGAGGATGTGGAGGAATGGGAACACTCATCCACTGCTGGTGGGAATATAGAATGGTCCAGCCATTGTGGAGGAGAGTTTGGCAGTTCCTAAAAAACTAACTATAGATCTGCCATATGACCCAGCAATTCCACTGCTGGGTATATACCCAGAAGAACTGAAAGTAAGGACCCAAACAGATATATGCCCACCAATGTTCACAGGGGCATTATTCACTATTGACAAAAGTTGGAATCACTCCAAATGCCCATCAACAGATGAATGGATAAACAAAATGTGGTATATACATACAATGGAATATTACTCAGGAATATAATACTAACACACAGGATAACATGGATGAAATCTTTTTTTTTTAAAGATTTATTTATTTTGTTTATTTCTCTCCCCTTCATCCCGCCTGCCTCAGTTGTCTGTTCTCTGTGTCTATTTGCTGCATCTTCTTCTTTGTCCGCTTCTGTTGTTGTCAGCAGCACGGGAATCTGTGTTTCTTTTTCTTGCATCATCTTGTTGCGTCAGCTCTCCATGTGGGTGGTGCCATTCTTAGGCAGGGTGCACTTTCTTTCGTCCTGGGTGGCTCTCCTTATGGGGCGCACTCCTTGCATGTGGGGCTCCCCTACGCAGGGGACACCCCTGTGTGACACAGCACTCCTTGTGCACATTAGCACTGTGCATGGGCCAGCTCCACACAGGTCAAGGAGGCCCAGGGTTTGAACTGCAGACCTCTCATGTGGTAGACGGACACCCTAACCACTGGGCCAAGTCCGCTTCCCCCACATGGATGAATCTTGAGGGTCTTATGTTGAGTGAAGCAAGCTAGGCATTGAAGGACAAATATTACATGACCTCTCTGATATGAATTAAGCAAATTGAGCTGACTCGAAGAGCTAGAGTCTGGAAGATAGGTTCACAGGAAATAGGGGGGGAAAGGAAGGTTGTGAGTCAATGCTCATGCAGGTGAAATCTATAAGACAGAAGTGAATAGGTGTGCAGTGAAGGGATATGACAGAGTGTAGGGATGCTATTGGGTTGGGTGGTGCAAGCGTGACTGGGGGGTAGGGTGGGGAGGATGGGTTAGACAGTCCATGGAACTGGGGGGAGGGTTGAGGGAGGGAACTGATAAACACTGGGGATTGGTGGTACATGGTTGAAACTACAATGTTGAGAAAATTCTTTTGGCAATATGACAAGGAAGGGTTACTGGTTTAGGGTGTTAGATGGGGGTGGGGGGTATTTTGGATAGTTCAAACCTGAAGCAGTCTTCTAGAAAATGGATGAGTGATCATTTTGTCAAAATGTGTTGTATCAATGGGAGAAGACACACATAATGAGTGGGAAGGAGTTGGACTTCCATACTGGGGAGGTCCAATATGGTCTCAAACAGAAGGAAGGGAGTATCTCAAAAGTATAGGTGGTTCCTAATAGGGGAGGACAGACTAATGTGTCAAACCCTCAGCATTGTTTCAATTGTCTATGAATCTTGTCCTTCAAGGAGTGAAGCCTGGTGGTCACCATGGGCCCCAAGGGGAGAGAAAGAGAGGAATAGAATAGATGGAAGAGGGGGTATTTAGGGGGCAATGGAAGTATTCTGCATGACCTTGGAATGATGAATACAGGCCATGTTAAATTTCATCGAAAATTTATAAAAGCGTATGGTCTAAAATGTAAATCATTGACCAAGGTTAGTAGGTATGTTTCAATATTTGTATATCAGTTGTAAAAACTGTACCATCCACATAGAAAAAGGTAATTAATGGGGAAGGGGGAAGGGGGAGGATGTTGGATATATGAAAAATCCCCTATATTCTGTATGAGACTTTACTGTGACCTAAAACTTCTTGGAAGACAAAATAGAAAAAAGTAAGACATTGGGGAATAAAGGGAAGAAAATGCCACTGAACATACAGGACAACACATTACAGTGATGAAAGGCAAAATGTCAAAAAAACGCTTTTTTTAGTATTTTTCACTTTTTTTAATGCCCTAATTTTTAAAACTTTATTTTCATTTTAGTTTTTTTAAATTATTATGCATTTTATTTCATATGTTTAAAACTATCATTATTATTTCATTTTCTTATTAATTGAATTTGGCAATATTCTTGGCTTCATTTTTTAAGAAGTTTTGGATCACAAAAGGGTTACAACTATGACAAGGGAGGGTCATTGTGTGGGGTATCAGTGGTGGGGGATACATGGGAAGAAGTTCACCTGGGCATACATATAAGGTTCAAATGTTCATGGGCCACTGTCACAGTGGGTGGAGATTCACACAACAACTGAAAGAATATTGAATTCCCATCCTGCGGAGCTCTGTCACATTCTCTAATGGAACAGCAACAATCCCCCAAGTACAGGGACAATGACTAGTGAAGAAGGATGGTCCATCGATGGGGCCCTTGATATTGATGACTATGCTTATGAGCCATTTGCTCTTGAATTTGCAACTTAGTCTAGTATTGTAGGATGCCCAAAAGTTACTTCCTGAGAGCCTCCATGTTGCTTAAATGTGGCCTCTCTCTAAGCCAAACTCAGCATATAAATGCATTACCTTCCCCCCAGCATGGGACATGACTCCCAGGGTTGAGCCTCCCTGGCACTAAGGGATTACTACCAAGCACCAGCTGGTGATGCAATTGGAAAAAGATATTGAATAAAAGGGGGGAAAGGTAAAGACAAAAGGGTTTATATGGCTAAGAGACTTCAAAGTGAAGCTCATCAGAGAGGTAATGCTTATGCATATCTCACTAGGATCTCATAGACAGCCAAAGTAGATACTATTCCAAATAGTGGGGATCCTGAGGACTCTGGAAATACCCAGGTCCTATGGTCATGACTGATAGCTGCAGAGTATGATGCCTTGCCAGTGGGCCCTACTTTGGAGTTTGTGCATCCAAGTGTGACAGAATTGGACTCAGATGTGACTTCTCTACATATTGCCTCTTCTGTCCCTTTCATTTGAACCTAGAGTTGGTGCTGGAGTTGGTGGGTATATGTCCAAGAGATTTGAATCTCTGGGTTGTCCATGTGCCAGCTGGGCCCTGAGCCTCAGCAGGATTGCAACACCTACTCTCTAGTTCATTGAACTCACCCAGGACAACCAACAAGTAGGTAAGGATGGACAACCACCACACCAAGGAACCAAGAGAATCTACAACTGCAAGCAAGAGAGTCCCATCCATCAGCTAAATGGGATCGAAGCCCCCTCTCAATCAGAGATGGAGTGAGCATCACCATCCCAGAATCCTCAGGATTGGGAGATAAAATATGGACTAGAGTGGACTTCTTGGTATTCTACTATAGACTTATTGTGATTCTAGCAATGGAAGAAATTATATCATTGATGTGGAGACAGTGGCCACTGAAGGTGCTAAAGTCAGGGAGAGGGAAAAAGGTGTAATATGGGGGCATTTTCAGGACTTGAAATTGACCTTAATGACATTGCAATGACAGATACAGGCCTTTATATATCTTGCCACAAACTACAGAATTGAGTGGGAGAGAGTGTAAACTACAACATAAACTAATCCATGCTTAGTGGCAATGGTCCAAAATGTGTTCATCAATTGCAATGAATGTACCACACTAATGAAAGAAGCTATTAATATCGGGGAAAGTGGGAGGTGTGGGGAATGGGTCATATTGGAATCCCTTATATTTTTTATGTAACATTTTATATAATCTATCTTTTAAAAATAAATAAAAAATATATTTAAAAAAAGAAACCATAAAATAACAAGTGTTGGAGAGGATGTGGAGAAACGGAAACATTTGTTCATTGTTGGTGGGAATGTAAAATGGGGCAACTGCTGTGGAAAACAATTTGGCAGTTCCTCAGAAAGTTAAACACAGAATTACCATACAACATGACAATCCCATTTCTAGGTACATACCAAAAATAATTGAAAGCAGGTATTCAAACAGATATTTTCATAACAATGATCATTGTGGTATATTTTTTTTTAAGATTTATTTATTTATTTATTTCTCTCCCCTTCCTCCCCCCACCCCCCACCCCGGTTGTCTGTTCTCTGTGTCTGTTTGTTGCATCTTCTTTGTCCTCTTCTGTTGTCGTCAGCAGCACCGGAATCTGTGTTTCTTTTCATTGTGTCATCTTGTTGTGTTAGCTCTCTATGTGTGCGGCACCATTCCTGGGCAGGCTTCACTTCCTTTTGTGCTGGGCGGCTCTCCTTACGGGGCGCACTCCTTGTATGTGGGGCTCCCCTATGCAGGGACACCCCTGCATGGCAGGGCACTCCTTGCGCTCATCAGCCCTGAGCATGGGCCAGCTCCACATGGGTCAAGGAGGCCCTGGGGTTTGAACTGCAGACCTCCCATGAGGTAGACGGACGGCCTAACCACTGGGCCAAGTCTGCCACCTCATTGTGGTATTATTCACAATTGTCAAAAGATGGAGGCAATCCAAGTGTCCATCAACCACTGAATGGGTAAACAAAATGTGATATATACATCCAGTGAAATATTATTTAGCTATTAAAAGGAATGAGTTCTTTTTTTTTTTTAAAGATTTATTTATTTATTTAATCCTGCCCCCGCCCCCGGTTGTCTGTTCTCTGTGTCTATTTGCTGCATCTTGTTTCTTTGTCTGTGGCAGGGGAAGTGTGGGCGGTGCCATTCCTGGGCAGGCTGCACTTTCTTTTTGCGCTGGGCGGCTCTCCTTACGGGCGCACTCCTTGCGCGTGGGGCTCCCCTACGCGGGGGACACCCCTGCGTGGCAGGGCACTCCTTGCGCGCATCAGCACCCCGCATGGGCCAGCTCCACACGGGTCAGGAGGCCCGGGGTTTGAACTGCGGACCTCCCATGTGGTAGACGGAGATGCACTAACCACTGGGCCAAGTCCGTTTCCCTGAAGTTCTTATACTTGAGACAACACAGACTAACTTTGAAGACATTATGTTGAATGAAATAAGCCAGATGCAAAAGGGCAAATATTGTATGATCTCTCTGATAAGAAAAAATTAGACTAAGCAAGTATATAGTTAGAAACTAAAATACAGATTTCCAGGGGCCAGGATGGGGAAAGGGAATGAGGAATTCATGTTTAATTGGTGTAGAGTTCCCATTTGGGGAGATGGAAATGTTTTGGATGGTGGTGATGGTAGATAACATTGCAAATATAATTAACTGAAATATATATTTGAATGTGGTTAAAAGGGGAAATTTTAGGATGGATATATGTTACTACAATACAATTCTTAAAAAAAAATTTTTGGAATCTCCCTAAAACTAATAGCACAGTGAATCTGATTGAAGAAACAGGAATATAATGAAAAATCATGGAATTCCATTTGTCAGTGGAGCAAAATGGTAAAGGCTAGGAATTATTAAGGAATCACAAGCACTCAATATTTTGTTCATATCCTTTAGTTATATGGCCAATAAGGTAATTATACTACAGCATAAGGATTACTGGCCATGGGCCCCTCTCATCATTCTTCAGCTAAAAGCAAGTTATTTAATATATAAGATTTTTGGGAGCCCTCTTATCTTTCACTTATTATAAAAGATTCTCAAATAAGATGGAATAGTGGCAATTATGTTTTTACAAATTATGTTTGAACAAAAGAAAACCTTAAGAATGCACTTTGTAGAAAACAATACCAAAGTACCTGGGCTTTGTATAATCGAGAGTTGCTTACAGAGAAAGTGTGTCATCTGCCTGAAACTGATGAAGAAATAACCAAATTGTGAGTTCAAGTACTGCCTTTCATACATGATACATGGTGTGGAATCCTCCTATCACTCTCTTCTGGTAATATTGAAAATGGTATATAAGCAAACACAGCTGAGATGCAGATGGAAATTCAGATACTACTTGGGTATATGAAAAGATGATTACATTCTTCCCTTGCCCCATTCTTGGATCCACGGTTTGAAATAATTTTTTTCCCAAGCGATTGTGTGAAGCAGCAAGCAAATGCTAAGATATTAAAAGCAAGAAATAAAAGGAGCGCAAGGATCTTGAGTCTGTTTCTGAAAATATTCAGAATGTGTCCCCTTCAATAGCTGTACAAATCTTCAGATTGTGAGATTAGTTGAGTGGTATGGCATTATTACAAACCCTCAAATCGTCAACTCAGGAGGTTAAGGGGAAATTTATCCTAGTAGTCAGTTGCTATTAGAAATGAAAAAAAAAAAAAAAAGATTAATAACTTGGTGGGAACATCACCAACACCAGCATCCTGTGCCAGCAAAACCAGCTCAAAAAAGCCTTGCTCCTCCAGTCATCCCATATAAAAATGAGCATCTTATTTGCTATCACAACTGTGCTTTATAGTAACTGCAGGAGGAATCTAATAGCTAATTGTGCAAAGAAATTATTGTTCCTTCACTATAATGTCAAATTTTCAAAACTAGAATAATATGTATTTCATAAGAAAATTTTAACAATATTTTGATATAAAATTTCAGATTTAATCTCATATTCTACTAGTCCAGATTTAGCTTTAGCCAAATATTAGTTTTAACACTAGTCCATTCAGCTTTCAGCCAGCATATATATTCAGTGGGCCAATATGTATACACATTTGGAGATATGAGCCAAAAAAAGGTTTTACTCCTACATATATTGTTGTGGAAAACTGACTTACCTATTCCTTATTGTAAATGTTATACCTGTTCTACTGTAGATGTTGCAGTTGTTCCCTATTGTAGATGATGTTGCAGTTCTAATGACAAACAGCTGCTCGGTAGTTTCCCAATAAATGGGATGTGTAAACTAGGGTTGAGGCTCTCAGTTCCAGAAGCTGTGAGTCCTGGTCCCGTCTTTATCTCTTCTCTCATGTCTCTCTCTCTCTGTGCCTTTATTTTGTAAAGTTTTGCGTTTCCTTCCCTTTGACCAACCTATTGTGAGCTGATTGCAGCAATGGGCACCCAACATGGGGCTCAAAGGGAAGAAGGTTCACAGCAACTGACGCCCAATGTGGGGCATGAAGTAAAGAAGGCTTGCAGCAACTGGTGCCGGACCAAGGACACGAAGGGAAGGATTGCCACGAGCAAAAGTAAAGTTGTTGTAACAGCACAGAGCCCAGAGTGGTTTGGAAAGCCTTTGAAGTCCTCGAGGATTTGCTTATATTTCCCCAGGAGAAGGAGAACATCTTGTGTGGGTTCCAGCTCATCAGATAAAGCCATACCATGAATGCCAAGAGACAATGAAAGTTTCTGTGGAACCCAGAACGTCCAGTCATGCAGATGGAGAGACGGATGCTGAAAACTACATGGCTGGGTCTCATTTCAAAGACTAGAATGGCTTTACATCAAAGTATCTAAACTACAGAACTTTTTCAAGCATGGCATCATAAAGGAAGTAAGACTTGGGGACAGAAGGAAGGAAATTGAGAGAAGGAAAATGGGAAAGAAATGTTGAATTATAAAAGTAAGCAATGAAGAAATTCTAGATTAATAGATTTGAAGTTATTTTTGTGTTTTTCAATGTCAGTGTGTGTGTTGTAATTGTTTCAATGTGTGAGAAAAAGAAAAAGAGAAAAAGAGAAGGGTGGATGCCCAGAAAAGGGCAAGTGCCCAGAGCAGAGCAGGTGCCCAGAAAGAAAAAGGAAGGAAAAAAGAAAGAGAAAAGGAAAAAAGGAAATGGGAGTAAAGAAGGATAAAATAAAGATGTAAAAAAGCAAGTATTGAAAAAGGTAAAAAGTTTGTGGGAATGCTAACTGAAATTTAATGAGGTGTATTTTTAAAATGGCTAGTTTCATAAAATCAGAAAAGGAGATATGCGAGACACAACTAGTATGCATATAGCTAGTTGAAAAAATATTGTGGTAGCATTCAGTGAGATAATGTGTTTTGTAAAAGTTAAACAATCCTGAATAAATACAAAAAGTGCAAAAACTGTGTGAAAAGGTCAACAATGGACTTTTGCAGTTCTTTAAGGCTTTCTGCCCTGGCCTGATGACAATGAATCCTGCTGCATAGAAGAAACCTGTGGCAGTGACCCTATTAAGAAACGTCAGAAACAATGGTATTTTAAGAACCTGGAAGAGGCAAACAATTGGGACAAGCTGTAAGGTCCCTGCTGCTCAATCATTCTTAAATGTTTGTGTAAGACAAAACTATATTCTCTGCTGTAATTGATACATACAATGTTTTCTCATGTTAATGGAGTTTGTAATGACTTAGCCTGTGAATTGCATGTGGCCAGCACTAATATTGAGTACTGGTCTATATAGCCTTGTTAGTTGGGAATCTTAAGCCCATGAGAAATGAAAGTCTATTTATTAAATGTCTGTCAGTTGGAAGTCTTATTGTTTGTTGTTGCAGTTATGGATTATGTATAGAATGCTTGACTATGAATCAGAACTTTAATAATGAAACACTGTGTACTTAAGTGACTTGAACTGTAAGTGATATATATGTACCTTGTTGAATATACAAATCTCGTTTTAAATTTGAACAATCCTGGGACCAAATATATTGAGAAAAAAGTTTTGAGTATTGTTCAAACCTGAAGGTGAGGGTATCATGCAGGAAGCTTTGTCAATCAGTGAAACATTTGTGTAGACTTTGCAAAAACAAAAAGGGGGAAATGTGGAAAACTGGCTTATCTGTTCCTTATTATAAATGTTACACCTGTTCTATTGTAGATGTTGCAGTTGTTCCCTATTGTAGATGATGTTGCAGTTCTAATGGCAAACAGCTGCTCGGTAGTTTCCCAATAAGTGGGGTGTGGAAACTAGGGTTGAGGCTCTCAGTTCCAGAAGCTGTGAGTCCCTGGTCCCGCCTTTATCTCTTCTCTCGTGTCTCTCTCTCTCTCTGCCTTTATTTTTTTAAAGTTTTGCCTTTCCTTCCCTTCCAGCCAACCTATTGTGAACTGATTGAAGCAACTGGCACCCAATGTGGGGCTCAACGGGAAGAAGGTTCACAGCAATATATGTGATCAAAAGAGTTCAGAAGCCATTAATATAAGCCATGGGATTGGCAAGCTTTTACTGGAAAGCATTAGATAGTAAATATTTTAGGAGTTGTGAGCCACACAGTCCTTTATCACAAACTACTCAATTCTGCCTTTGTAGTACAAAAGCAGCCATAGACAATAAGTAAATGACTAGACGTGGCTGTGTTCCAATAAAACTTTATTTACAAAAACATGCACTGGGACAAGCTATAGTTTGTTTGACCCCAGGAATAGACCAAAGTGAACACATGAAAGACAGTAAAAATAGGAATGAGGTTACCACATTCCTTTCGGCAGCTGTGTGGAGAATAAATTGAGGAGAGCAAGACTGTTGGCGGGGACGTTAGTTAAGAAGCTGTTGGCAGTATATCAGATGAGGACCTGAATTAGAACAGTGGTAGCAGAAGCTCTAGAGAGGAAAGTACAAATTTAATAAATATATTAAAAGTAACTGGCAAGTTGACTTACTGTTCTGCCAAGATGGAGAAGCTCCATTCTACCCTCTTAGAACTAAAACACACTGGACATAAAAAAACAGCCATAGGAAAATCCTAAAAGATAGAAAGAAGGCAAACAACCTGTGGATCTCAGGGTTTGAGAAACAACATGTAAGTTCCATGGCTTTCCTTATTGCCTCCCATATAGCTCAGATAGAGTTCTATGGAAGCCTCCAACCTGGAATCACCAACAAGCACAAACCAGAAAGACCTCCAAGAAAAGCTTTTGCCCCCCTGGCAGAGAGGACAAGGAAAGGGGTGGCCAAATACCTATGGAAAAACAGCACCACGTCCCCTACCCCTGCCCAGTTTCAGAAGGGCCAAGCAGGAAGTTGACCTTCCACTCCATTCCCTCCCCTACACTTCCTCATACTCCCAAGAAAACAAGTAACATGATCCAATAACCCTATTAAGTGATGTTGATGGACTGAGCTGGGAGCTGATCTTCTATTCTACACCTAGAATAAGCAGGCAGTACTTCAATTCCCTCACCATAGTATTATCAGTGGGGTCCAGGGGTGAGCTGAGCTTCTACCCCATGCAATATCAATGAGACAGACTGAAGTAATACAAGGTAGGGTAGTCAACACCCTCATCCCCTTCCCTGGTGTCAGTGGGGCCCAGTAAGGAGCTGAGTCTCTGCTCCCACTCAGAAGCAGTGACAATGATTTTAAAGCAGTCATCAAAAAAAGTGCTTCAATAAACAATTAAAAATTCTCTTGAACAAATTTTTAAAAAATAGAAAATCTCAGCAAAGAAATCAAAGTTATTTTTTAAAAAGCAAATGGAAATATAGAACTAAAAAAGGTAATAATAAAAATAAACTTGGTGGATGGGCTCTAGAGTAGAGTGAAAATAACAGGAAAGGATCAATAAAGTTGAGGACAGATCAATAGATTTAACCCAAACTGAACAACACAGAGAAAACAGCCTGTGATAAATGAAAAGAGTATCTGGGATCTGTGAGCAACAAAAAAGATAACATTCATACCATCAGAATCTCTAAAGGAGAGAAAAGAATAAGACTAAAAAAAGTATTCAAAAGTATTCATAAATATTCAAAAGTATTCAAAAAGTAATGGCTGAGAACTTCTCAAATTTGGCAAAAAACATAAGCCCACAGATTTAAAAAGCTGACCTAATAGGAAACACCCAGAGAAATCCATGCCAAGACACATTATAATGAAAATCTTGAAAACAAAAGACAAAGAAAAAATATTGCAAGCAGCCAGGGAGAAATGCCACATTACTTAAATAGGAGCATCAATTCAAATGACAGTGAATTTCTCTTCTGAATGGATGCCAGGGAAAAAAAGTAGCACAACATTTTTCAAGTATTGAAAGGAAAGAACTCTAACCACAAATTCTACATCCAGCAAAAATATCCTTTGGGAATGAAGAGGAAATAAAGACATTCTCAAAGGAAAACTAAGAGAATTTGTTGCTAGCAAACTGTCCTTAAAGAATGGCTAAAAGAGTTTCTTTAAAAAAAGAAGAAATTATAGCAAGAAAAGCTTGGAACTTCAGAAAGGAAATAACTCTGGAGTGAAAAAATATGGATAAATATGATAGACAACGATATGCCTTAGGAGTTTTTAAATCATATTTGATGATTGAAGCAAATATTATAACACCATTTGATGTGTTCGATATATGTAGAGGAAATTCTTAACACAATCAAATTTCAAAAGTGGGAGAGTAAAGAGACGTATATGGTTTCTACACATCACTCAAAGTGATAAAATATTGATCCAGTAGACTGTGATGTTATATATCTAGGACAATACATACAGCAACCAATAAGAAAGTTATATAAGGCAAAAGTCCAAAAACCAGTATAAATAAACCAAGAAGTAATCCTAAACAATGTTCAAATAACAACAGAAAGTATGTAAAGAGAACCAGAAGAATGAGAAACAGAGAAAACAAATAATAAAACATTAAGCTTAAGTCCTAATATATCAGTAATTGCCTTACATGTAAATGGTCCAGATATACCAAATAAAAGAGAGATATCAGCAAAATGATTTTAAAATAATTATCCAACAATATGCTGTATACAAGAAAATAACTTCAAATGCAATGGCATACGTAGATTAAAAGTAAAAGGATGGAAAAATTTATATTTTACAAACATTAATCAAATGTAGAAGCAGGAGTGACTACGTTAATATCATATAAAGTAAACTTTAGAGCAAAGAAAATTACTAGAAACAAAGAGGGACATTACATAACGACCAAAGGACAACCCACCAGGAAGATAAAACAATCCCAAATGTGTATGCACAAAACAATAGAACCACAAAATACATGAAGCAAAAATTGATAGAGCTGAAAGGAGAAATGAAAATCCATAATTATTATTGGGGATTTCAACATCCACTCTCAGAAACTACAAGACAGAAAATAGCAAGAATATAGAAGACCTCATCAGCACCATCAACCAACAGGATATAATTTACATATATAGAACATTCCAACCAACAGGAGATAAGGAATCTCATAAGAAATCACTGACAGAAAGAAAACAGGAAAATCTCCAAATACTTGAAAAGTAAACACACTCCTAAAAAATAATATATTGCTGAACAGAAAGTCTCAAAAGAAATTTTTGTGTTCTGGGAAGATGGCATTGGAAGAGGCAGGCAGGGCTCAACTCTCTCACAAAAACAAGGGAGAAAGAGCCAAAAGCTGTCCAAGGAACCTGCTTTGGGGGTCAGCAAACCAGGAGAGTGTGACACAACTCCCAGGGGGTTGAGAGATAGAGAAACCAAGAACCCAAAACAACAAACGTGAGTTACCAAAGTCCAGCAGCGGCTGTAAAAGGGTACCGCCTGCAAGATATTTGGCCAGGGTAAAACCCCTGCCTCGCTACAGCCAATGGAGAGGATAACAGACATCTTCCTTCCTGTCAGTTGTTACAAGGGAAAGGCAGGGGGCTTCTCTCCAGTGAATTTGGTTAGTGGCACCTACTTTGAATCTCAGCTCTGGTTAGACTTAAACATGGGAAAGTGGAGATTGAAACACCTCTGTGGAAAGGTACACTGATGAGCACCATCTGCTGGATAATCTGGAAATTGGATGGACAAAAACTGCTTTTGGGTCTCTCTTTACCCTGAGAGAAAATCTATGCCCCATTACTGAGTCCCTGGCCTGATTTTGATAATTTAATCTGGGCAATTTTAAGGACTTAGAATAAGTTGAAGCAAATATCATAGAAGATATATGGAAAAAAAAAATAGGCAGAGAGAGAAATTAACCATCATAGTAAATTTAGTAACATATTTAGATGTCTAGACATCAGCAAAGAATTACAAGCCATTCTAGAAAACAGGAAGAGATGGCCCAGTCAAAGGAACAAACCAAATATCCTGAAGAGATACAGAATTTAAGACAATTAATCAATGATAATCACACCACTCTCCTAAATCAATTCAAGGAACTCAAAGAAAATATGGCTAAAGAGAAAAAGGATATTAGGAAGACACCGGGGAGTGGTTGTGGCTCAAGCAGTTGAGCCCCCACCTCTCACACAGGAGGTCCCAGGTTTGGTTCCTGGTGCCTCCTGAAAAAACAAAAATGAACAACAAGCAAAAGAGATGAAAAAACCGACTCAGGGAAGCCGATGTGACTCAGTGGGTGGGTGCTGGCTTCATACATATGAGGTCCACGGTTTCAATCCACAGCACCCAAACCTAAAAAAAAAAAAGACACTAGGTGAGCATCAAGAACAATTTGAAAATCTGCAAAGAAAGTAACAGAACATATGAAAATGAAAGACATGATGGATGAGATTAAAAATACATTAGAAAGGAGAACCAGGAAGATGGCAGCAGAGTAAGGAGCTCCTAGAGTCAGCTCCTGCTACATGGCAGTTAGTAAACATTAGAGCTATCTGAAGCTGGCTGAGGCACCTGTTTGGGGGCTCCAGGAGGCCAGAAGAGCATCCTGCAACATCCTTGAAGGAATGGAAGGAAGAGACTGCCCATCTGCAGAGAAGACTCATAAGTAGAGTACTCCATGCCACACAGGCCAGTGCCCATCCCCTACTGGAGGCACAAGCCACCTCAGGAGCTGTTCCACAGCTGGAATTGAAAGCTCCACTTCCCAAAAATGGAGGAGGAAGAGGTGGTTGGGTACCAATTTCAGCTACTGATGAGTAAATTCAGCAGGCTAAAGTATAATCCTGAAAACAGCTGAAGTTTGAACCTGTCCAAGTCACAAAGAGGCCAGTAGCAGCCATCTTAACACCGTGTCTGGCACAAGGGGAAGCAGGATGGACTGAAAATCACAGTGCTGGTGGGGACCGGCTTCTTTCCATCCAGATCAGATTGCAGCTCTGGCCTAGTCCCCAGTGCCACCTCTAGTAGGGAGGAAGCTATGGAGACCTGCACCAGCCTTTCTGAGAAATTACCAACCAAGCCACGGAGGCCGGTGATTATCCTACTCTGGCAGCATGAGCCACCCAAGGAGTTGTTCTGTGGCTCGAATTGGAAGCTCCATTTCCCAAAAACGTGGGAGGAGGAAACGGTTGGCTGTCAATTTCAGCTACTGATTCGTAGACTTGGCTGGCTGGGAACAGCAGGGATGTGAATCTGCCCAAGTCAGAAAGAGGCTGGTGGCCACCATTTTGACTCCACCCCCAGCCTGAGGAGAAGCCAGTCTGACGGAAAATCACAGTGATGGTAGGAACCAGTTTCTTTCACCCAGATCAGCCTGCAGCCCTAGCCTAGGCTTCAGCCCCTCCTCTGGTAGGGAGGAGGCTGGCAGGCCCTGCTCCAGCCTATCTAGGTAACTGCAGGTAACTTTGGCTGGCACAGACTAAAAATGGGTAGTCTACTGGGGAAACTGTGGTCATCTTGGACCTGCACTGCATAGATTACTGCCCACACCTGCAGCTCCATCCCCACCCCAGGCAGGAGAGAAAGGGGCGTGAAGCTCCATCAGTCTCTCTGGGCAACTACAGTCTAGGCCTGCATGACTTGGATCATTCCACACAGCTGACTCTGTCCCTACCTCTGGCAAAGAAGAAAGTTGGGAAAAGCTTCACTGGTCCCTGGTACAATGAGGGCAGCTTATACCTCCACGGCTTACATTACCAACTATGTGCTTGGCTCCTACCGCACAACCAGCAAGGGAGAAAGGGCAGGAAGCTCTAAACTAAAGAGAAAAACTGCACTCAGAATAAATACTCTAGTAATCCAGATGCCAAGACACTAAAAAAAATTACAACCCACACCAAGAAACATGAAGATATGGCTCAGTTAAAGGAACAAGATAAACCTCCAGATGACATAGAGTTGAGACAACTAATTGTAGATGTTCAAATAAATCTCATTAATAAATTCAGTGACCCAGAGACAGATAATGTAGATACAACCCCAGGTATTGGTTCTTCTGAGGGCTACAGAGATCCACAGGTTCTATGGTCATGGCAGATGGAGTTCAGTGCCATGTCAGTTGGCCCTACTTTGGAGTTTGTGTTTCTGTGTGATGGAGCTGGACTCAAATGTGATCTTTGTCCACAAGCTTCTCCTGTTACTTTTAACAGATCTGTAGTTGGTGCTGGGGTTTAGTGTATACCCAGGGAACCTGAATCTCTGGACTGACCATGTGCTAGCCAGGCCCTGAGCCTCAACAGACTTGCAACTCCTACACTCTGGTTTATTGGACTTATCCCACTCAGCTAACATGGAGGTGAAGAATGTCAACCACCACACCAGGGAGCCAAGAGTGCCTACAACTGAAAGCAGGAGAATTGCATCCAGCATCCATGTGGAGTCTAAGTCCCCTCTTGACATAGATGTAGAGTGGGCACAACCATTCTAAGGTCCACAGGATGGAGGAATAGAGTATGGATTAGAGTGGACTTACTGATATTCTATACATGAACTATTGTGATTAGTAATCGAAGAAAATGTGGCATTGGTGTGGAGAAAGTGGCCATGGTGGCTGCTGAGGGTAGGGAGTGGAAGGAAGAGATGTGATGTGGGGGCATTTTCGGGGGTTGGAGTTGTCCTGGGTGGTGCTGTAGGGACAATTACCGGATATTGTATGTCCTCCCATGGCCCACTGGGTAGACTGTGGGAAAGTGTGGGCTATGGTATGGACCATTGACCATGAGGTGTAGCAGTGCTCAGAGATGTATTCACCAAGTACAATGAATGTCTCATGATGATGGAGGAGGTTGTTGTTATGGGGGGAGGAGTGGAGTGAGGGGCGTGGGGGGTATATGGGGACCTCATATTTTTTTAATGTAACATTAAAAATTAAATAAAGAAAAATAAAATAAATTCAGTGAGATGGCTAAAGAGATTACAGATATTAAGAAGACACTGGGGCGGCAGACTTGGCCCAGTGGTTAGGGCGTCCATCTACCACATGGGAGGTCCACGGTTCAAACTCCGGGCGTCCTTGACCCATGTGGAGCTGGCCCATGAGCAGTGCTGATGCGCGCAAGGAGTGCCATGCCAGGCTGGGGTGCCCCCCGCGTAGGGGAGCCCCACGCACAAGGAGTGCGCCCCATAAGGAGAGCATCCCAGTGCGAAAGTGCAGCCTGCCCAAGAATGGTGCTGCACACACAGAGAGCTGACACGACAAGATGAATCAGCAAAAAAGAGATACAGATTCCCATGCCGCTGACAACAACAGAAGTGAACAAAAGAAGATGCAGCAAATAGACACAGAGAACAGACAACCGGGGTGGGGGGGAAAGGGAGAGAAATAAATAAATAAATCTTTAAAAAAAAAAAAAAGAATTTGAAAGCATACATAGAAAAATAGCAGATCTTATGGGAATGAAAGTTGCAATAAATGAAATTTTAAAAAAACATTGGAATCACATAACAGCAGATTTGAGGAGGCAGAAGAAAGGACTGGTGAGCTTGAAGAAATGGCCTCTGAAAGTGAACATACAAAGTGAATAGATGAAGAAACAATGGAAAAAATTGAACAAGGTCTCAGGGAATTAAATGACAGCAAAAGGCATGCAAAAATACATGTCATATGTGTCCCAGAAGGAGAAGAGAAGGGAAAAGGGGCAGAAGGAATATTTGAAGAAATAATGGTAGAAAATGTCCCAACCCTATTGAAGGACGTAGATATCCCTGTCCAAGAAGCACAACACACTTTCATCCAAAAAGAATCCGAATAGACCAACTCCAAGACACATACTTACTCATCAGAATATCAAAGACCAATGACAAAGAATTCTGAGAGCAGCAAGAGAAAAGCAATGTGTAACATATAAAGGATATCCAATAAGATTAAGTGCTGATTTCTCACCAGAAACCATGGAGGCAAGAAGGCAATGGTCTGATATATTTAAGATACTACAAGAGAAAAACTTCCAGGCAAGAATCTTATATCCAGCAAGACTGTCTTTCAAAAAGGAGGATGAGTTTAGAATATTCACGGATAAACAGAAACTGAGTTTGTAACCAAGAGACCTGATTTGCAGGAAATACTAAAGAGTGTGCTATAACCTGAAAAGAAAAGACAGGAGAGAGAGGCCTCAAAGAGAGTCTAGAAATAAAGATTATATCAATAAAAGTAACTAAAAGTGTCAAAAGAGCAGTGAAAATAAAATATGACAGATAAAACTCAAATAATCAGGAATAAACTTAACCAATCATGTAAAGCACTTGTACTCAGAAAACTGCAACTCAATATTAAAAGAAATAGAAGAAGTCTTAAATAACTGGAAGAATATTCCATGCTCATGGATTAGAAAAACAAATATCTTTAAGATGTCAGTTCTACTCAAATTTATATACAGATTCAATGCAATTCTGATAAAATTCCACCAGCATTAAAAAAAAAAAATTTAAAACATGATCATCAAATTTATTTGGAAGTGTAAGGGGTCCTGAATAGCAGAAACATCATAAAAAGGGAAAGTGAACCCTCATCTCCAGGCTTTAAATCATATTACCTAGCTATAGTGGTAAAAACTACATGGTACTGGCATAAAGACAGACACATAGACCAATGGAACCAAATTGATGGGTCAGAAACAGACCCTCATTTGTATGGTCAAGTGATTTTTGACCTGTCAAACCCACACAGCTCGGGCAGAACAATCCTTTCAACAAGTGCTGAAAGAATTGGATATCCATAGCCAAAAGAAAGAAAGAGGACTCCTATCTCACACTTTATCAAAAAATTAACTTAAAATGGATAAAAAACCTAAAAATAAAAGCAGGAACCATAAAACTTGTAGAAGAAATTATAGAAAAACACCTTCAAGACCTGGTGGTAGATGGTGGATTCTTAAAGGAGATAATGGGAGGACTGAGATGGACTACTGATGTTTAATGTATGTAGAAGTTTTAATTAGCTTTACTGTAAAACTGTGGGAATGTATAGAGTGGATGGTAACACATAGTTTATAAATGAGAATGTGGCTGAAAATGGTAGCCTAGGTATGTAAATGCCAATGGAAAGAATGCTAGAGAATAATCTAGGAACTGAATAGCACAGTAAACCAAGAGGAGCATGAGAACTGTGGTTGACGGTATAGATGCAAGAGTGTCCTTTGTGAGTAGTGCAAATGTAGATCACTACTTCAGGGTGTTGGGAATGTGGAGAAGCATGGGAAAAATACAGCTGAAGTGACCTATGGACTGTGGTTAGTAGTAATAAAATAATATTCTTGCATCTGTGCAAAAGATGTACTGTGTTGATAATGAGGCAGTATGGAAAATGTGAGCCAAATGTATACTATGGACATGGTAACAATCAGATGATATTATCTTATCTGTAGCAAATGTTCCACCACAGTGTGGTGTGTTGATGGAGGGGTGTTGTTTGGGAATTCTACACATGTGCATGATTGTTTTATAAGTTTACTAGCTCTATCATAAAAAATATATTTAAAAAATAATAATAGGGTGGGTTGGGAGAAAAACACACCAAATGTAAGATAAGGACTATGAGGAAGTGGACTTGGCCCAGTGGATAGGGCGTCTATCTACCACATGGGAGGTCCGCAGTTCAAATCCCGGGCCTCCTTGACCCGTGTGGAGCTGGCCCATGCACAATGCTGATGCGCGCAAGGAGTGCAGTGCCACTCAGGGGTGTCCCCGCATAGGAGAGCCCCATGAGCAAGGAGTGTGCCCCATTAGGAGAGCTGCCCAGTGTGAAAGAAAGTGCAGCCTGCCCAAGAATGGCACCGCACACACGGAGAGCTAACACAACAGGATGACATAACAAAAAGAAACACAGTTTCCCGTGCCGCTGACAACAACAGAAGTGGACAAAAAAAAAAAAAAAAGAACAACATGCAGCAAAATGGACACAGAGAACAGACAACTGGGGTGGGGGAAGAAAGGGAGAGAAATAAATAAAAATAAAATAAATCTTAAAAAAAAATAAACCTATTTTTAAAAAAGATAAGGACTATGATTAGTAGTAAGATTTTGACAATATTTTTGCTTCATAATTTGTAACCAATGTCTCATAACAATGCAAGGTATTGGTGGAGGGTTGATGTATGGAACCCCTCTATGATGTTATGCATGTTTGCTTTATAAGTTGTTTTTTTTTTTTTAAAGATTTATTTTTATTTATTTAATTCCCCTCCCCTCCCCCAGTTGTCTGTTTTCTGTGTCTTTTGCTGCGTCTTGTTTCTTTGTCCGCTTCTGTTGTCGTCAGCGGCACGGGAAGTGTGGGCGGCGCCATTCCTCGGCAGGCTGCTCCCTCCTTCGCGCTGGGCGGCTCTCCTTATGGGTGCACTCCTTGCGCGTGGGGCTCCCCTATGCGGGGGACACCCCTGTGTAGCACGGCACTCCTTGCGTGCATCAGCACTGCGCTTGGGCCAGCTCCACACGGGTCAAGGAGGCCCGGGGCTTGAACCGCGGACCTCCCATGTGGTAGACGGACGCCCTAACCACTGGGCCAAAGTCCGTTTCCCTGCTTTATAAGTTTATAACTTTTACTATACACTTAATTGTTTATGTTTGTTCATATATAAATGATATAAAGATGATAATAATAGGGTTGGTTTGGGGGAAAATACTTCAGTTAGTAGTAACATTTTGACAATGCTCTTTAATCATTAGTTAAAAAGGTTTAACAATAATACAAATTATTGGTGGTAGGGTGAGTTATGATAGTCCTTTATGATGTTATATATGTTTGTTTTGTAAGTTCACAACTATTATTACACACTTACTGCCTTTGTATGTTTATGTATGAGTGACATACATCAATAAATTAATTTTAAAAATACATTAGAGAGGAGTGGATGTGGCTCAAGTGATTGTGCACCCTCTTCCCACATGGGAGGTCCCAGGTTTGGTCCATAGTACCTCCTAAAAACAAAAACAAACAAACAACAAGCAAACAAATGAGAAAAAAAAAATGAACAATGCAGGGAAACCTATGTGGCTCAGTGGTTGAGCACTGGCTTCCCACATATGAGGTCCAGGGTTCAATCTCCAGGTCTGGTATCAAAAAAAAACTAAAAATATATATATTAGAGGCACATAAGGGCATATTTCAATTACTTGAAGACAGAATCAGTGATTTCAAAGACAGAACAGGAAAAGACAGGAGAACAGAAGGAAAAGAGAATGGAAAAAAATGGAACAGGGTTCCTGAGAATAACACATGTTATTGGTGTTCCAAAAGGAGAAGAGAATGGAAAAGGGGAAGAAAGAATATTTGAGGAAATAATAACCAAAACCTTGAAAACTTCCCAATCCTTATAAAAGACATAAATATCAATATCCAAGAAGGACAACAAACCCCAAGCAGAATATATCTGAATAGACCTACCCTGAGACACCTACTATTCAGAATGACAAAAAAAAGAAGTCAGAATGACAAATATCAGAGATAAAGAAAGGATTCTGAAAACAGTAAGAGCAAGCAAAGCATCACATACAAAGGAACCTCAATAAGATTAAGTACTGCCCTCTTATCAGAAAACATGAAGGTGAGAAGAAAGTGGTATGATGTATTTAAGATACTGAAAGAGAAAAACTGCCAGCCAAGAAATTCTGTATCTGTCAAAACTGTCCTTTAAAAATGAGAGTGAGTTCAAAGTCTTCACAGACAAACCAACACAGACAGACTCTGTTACCAAAAAAGCAGAATTACAAGAGATACTAAAGAGAGTGTTGTAGCCTGAAAGGAAAAAATAAGGATGGGAGATTTGGAGAAGAGTGTAGAAATGAAGATTATTAAGAAGGGTAAATTAAAGGGTAAAAAGACAATAGCAAGATAGGACAACAGAAAAACAAAGGACAAATGGATGAAGTAAGCAATGTCTTTACAGTAAAAACATTAAATGTTAATGACTTGAATTACCCAATCAAAAGACATAGACTGATAAAATGGATTTAAAAATATGAGCCATCTATATGTTGTCTACAAGGGACTCACCTCAGATGTAAGAACACAATTCCAGGTTAAAAGTGAAAGGTTGGAAAAAGATATTCCATGCAAATAGTAACCAAAAAATAACTCAAGTAGCAATACTAATATTGGACAAAATAGGTTTTAAATGCAAAATTGTTATAAAGTATGAAGAAGTTCATTATATACATTATATATTAAAAATTGGGCAATTCACCAAGAAGAAATAACTGTACTAAATATTTATGCACTTAACCTGAGTGCCCCAAGATACATGAGACACACATTGACAAAACTGAAGGGAGGAATAGATGTCTCTACAATAATAGTTGGAGATTTCAGCACATCACTCTCAATATTGGATAGAACATCTGGGCAGATGATAAATAAAAAAACAGAGAGCTTGAATAATATGATAAATGAACAAGACCTAACAGACATCTAGAGAGCATTGCACCCCAAAACAGAGGATATACACTCTTTTCAAGCACCCATGGATCCTTCTCCAAGATAGTTCATATGTTGGGTCACAAGACAAGTCTCTATAAATTTTTAAAGATTGAAATTATACAAAACATTTTCTCTGATCATAACAGAATGAAGGTGGAAATCAATAATGGATGGAAAAAGGGAAAATTCACAATTATATGGAAATCAAACAACACAATCTTAATTAATCAGTGGGTCAAAGAAGAAATTGCAAGATATCTCAAGATGAATGAAAAATGAGAACACAATCTATCAAAACCTAAGGTCACCACAAAGGCAGTGCTGCAAGGGAAATTATAATCCTCAACGCCTACATTAAAAAGAAGAAAAAGCTAAAATTGAAGATCTAACTCCACACCTGGAGGAACTAGAAAAAGAACAGCAAACTTATCCCAAACCAAGCTGAAGGAAAGAAATAGCAAAGATCTGAGCAGAAATAAATGAAATTGAGAACAACAACAACAACAAAAAACCAATAGAGGGAATCAACAAAACTGAATGTTCATTCTTTGAGATCAACAAAATTGACAAACCCTTAGCAAGACTGACAAAGAAAAAAAGAGAGAAGATACAAATAAATAAAATCAGAAATGAGAGGGGCACATTACCACTGACTCCACAGAAAAATACAGAGAACTGAATGAAAATGAAAATAAATCATAAAAATATGTAGAGGGAGTGGATGTGGCTCAAGCAGTTAAGCATTAGCTTCCCACATGCAAGGTCCCAGGTTCAATCCCTGGCCCATGTCTCGTAAAAAAATTTAAAAATTAAAAATGTATGGCTAAAGCAGTGCTGAGAGGGAAATTTATAGCACTAAATGCTTAATCATAGAAATGAAGAAGGGTCTCAAATCCATAATCTAAGTTCCTACCTCCATTAACTCAAAAGAGAAGAATGAAATAAATCCAAAGTAAACAGAGTTGGAAAGCAGACTTGGCCCAATGGATAGTGTGTCCGCCTACCACATGGGAGGTCTGTGGTTCAAACCCCAGGCCTTCTTGACCCGTGTGGACTGGCCCATGCACAGTGCTGATGTGCACAAGGAGTGCCCTGCCATGCAGGGGTGTCCCCCGCATAGGGGAGCCCCATGCGCAAAGAGTGCGCCCCATAAGGAGAGCCGCCCCACATGAAAGAAAATGCAGCCTGCCCAAGTATGGTGCCACACACATGGAGAGCTGATACAGCAAGATGACTCAACAAAAAGAAACAGATTCCCGGTGCTGCTGATAAGGGCAGAAGCGGTCACAGAAGAACACACAGCGAATGGACACACAGAGCAGACAACAGGGGGGCTGGGGCGCAACGCGAGAGAAATAAATAATAAATCTTAAAAAAAAAAGTAAACAGAGGAAATAAATAATTAAGATAAGAATAGAAATCAGTGAGACTAAAAACAGGAAAATAGAGAAAATCAATGAAACAAAAAGCTGGTTCTTCAAAAAAAAAAATCAGTAAAATTGATAAACCTCTAGGAAGACTAACAAAAATAAAAAGAAGGCATATGCACAAAAATGAATTGCCTGGATGTGATCATGAAGAAATATCAGATAAAATTGGGGGACATTCAATAAAATCATTTGTTAAAATAACTGGTCTTTAGTCTTCAAAATTGTCAAGGTTTTGAGAGTCAAGGAAAGACAGGAATTTTTCCAGATTGAAGATGACTAAAGAGCCATGATAACTAATTGCAGCACTTGACACTTTCAGTATAACTGACATTATTGGGACAATTGGCAAAGCTTGAGTTGGGCCTGAGAATTAAGTGTAGTAACGTATTAATGTTATTTCCTGATTCCTTTGTAAAGTAGTTATGTCATTTGTAGCAGTTTGATATTATTGATGAATTCCAAAAAGAAATATTGGATTACGTTTGTAAACTGATCTTTTCCTCTGGGCATATTAGATTATTGGATTCATAGGTTTACTTGATTAAGTAACTATGTAAACCTCTTATGCCAGTAGGGTGTTGAGTCCCACCTTTTGGTGGGTGGGGACTCACAGATAAAAAGCATGGCAAAAGACAGAATTAGGGGTCCTTACTGTTGGAGTTTTGATGTTGGAGTTTGATGCTGAAGCTGAAGCCCCAGGAGGAGAGGAACCCTGAACCCAGAGAGAAGCAAAACCCTGGAAGGGAGGAACCCAGGAAGCCTGAACCCTCACAGACATCAGCAGCCATCTTGCTCCAACCCATGGAAATAGACTTTAATAAAGGAAGTAACTTATGCTTTATAGCCTGTTATGTGTAAGCTCCTAACCCAAATAAATACTCTTCATGAAAACCAACCAATTTCTGGTATTTTGCATCAGCACCCCTTCGGCTGACTAATACATCAGTAGAGAAGGTGTTTGGAAACCACACTAAAATATTTGGAGGTGATTGGTCGTAA
The DNA here is from genome assembly GCF_030445035.2 of Dasypus novemcinctus. Classification (NCBI taxonomy): domain Eukaryota; kingdom Metazoa; phylum Chordata; class Mammalia; order Cingulata; family Dasypodidae; genus Dasypus; species Dasypus novemcinctus. The sequence continues at coordinate 49,772,554 of NC_080689.1, forward strand.
TGTTGGCAATTAATAATGAAATGTTTCAGAGAAAAACATTCTTTGCACCATTCTTGCAACTCTTGTGAGTTTGAAATTATTTCCAAAAGAAAGAGAAAAAAGTAACTGGCAGAGCTTAAAGTCTGAATGGAGATGAGAGAGTAGGAGTCAAGAATTACTCCCAGGTTTCTAGTTTGGGTGACTGGGGCCACCAGCTGAAACTGAGGAATAATATTTCATATCTTAGTTAAATGAATTAGATATAATTTCATAAGTTTAATATAAAAGAGAATTGCATAGATCAGATATTCTCTTTTATTATTGTTTTAAAATTATTAATAAATGTATTAAAGTTATCTTGACAAATGCCTTTATTTGTGGCTAAATTCTAAAAGTTTCCTGTGGTCAGATGGTTTGATACAAGAACAGGAACCAGAAATTCTGAATTTCATTCCTGGCTCTAATTTTATACAAAGCACTTAATTTCTTCCATGCTTGCTTTTTCATTTAAAATGTGGGACTCATAATTCTAGTCTGAAAAACAGTTTCCTCAGAAGAAAGTCATAACTTGAGTGAAATTAACTTCTTCTAATTTTTTAAACATAAAATTGTTTTTGATATTCACCTAACAGTACAAACATATCCCAAACTAATTGTTTCCTGAAAGTGATTATGTTTTAGAGTTATCAATTCATGTTGAGGTAACTTTATGAAATGGGAATTAAATTTGAACTAATTCTGATAAAAATCATATCCTTTAATCTTAGCCGTAACAACTGCTTAGCAATATCATAATAGGAAGGTTGTGCATCATGAAGAAGGTGGGGGAAGAAACAAAAACAACAGAAAGTCAATTCCTACATAAAACTCCACAGTTTCAATAATTTTTGGTATCCATTCCTTTTGTAAGTTTTCTCAGAAAGCAACAGACAGAACTATATATAGCCTCAGCATGAAACTAATGAATTCATGACAAAACAACACCACTAGACATAATGATATATCTGCATTGGGGTGTTAATGTCAGACTTTAATGTTGAAGACTAGACTTCGGACCATACCTTAATCTAAATGGGACTTATAGGGAACATACTGTGTTCAGGTAGGCAGTGGGTCCAAACAATTTGCTTTTTGTTCACTCATTGTCAAGTCCCTTCCACTACCCCTTCAGAATGCCTTTCAGGTTGAGTTTGTTCTTTACACGTGAAGACCTGGGAAAGCTGAGGGGAGCTGAAAGAGAAAAATCAGTTCACATATTCATCATCTCTCCTCACAGAGAAACAAAGACAACTTTACAGTATAGAAATATTTAAAATGTTATTCCCCCTTCGTATTTTAATGAATCTTTAGTTTAAATAGACTCATAAAATGATAATAGTCATAAAATCATGAACTATGCCTGTAGTAGAAGATATGGAAGAAGCTAGTGTTTAGAACTTGCCTGAATAAAACTCTACAGTTCTTGTACAAGGTTTGAGAGGGCCACAGCTCATAGATTCATTGGATTTTTAAAAAACATTTTTCTTGAAGTATAGCATATATACAAGAAGTATACACATTATAAGTGTACATCTCAATAAATAATAAAAAGATTACATCTACGTAACCATATTCAGGTCAAGAAATAGTAATCTGTGAAAAAATGATGGTAAAAAGAGGTCAGAATAGTGATTAACATTGGGAGTTATCTTCTGGGAGAGGGTCAAGAGAGCCTGCTGGGATGTTTCCAATGTTCCATATCTTGATCTGGGTGATGGTTATCATGAGCATTTGCATATGTACATATCAGTCTGAATATTTAAGATTTGTGCATTTTGCTATATCTATGTTAAAATTTTTAAAAAAATAAAAATTTCATTCTATTCTAAAACTGTTGTGACTCTAGCAATAGAAGAAATTGTGTCATTGATGTGGAGACAGTAACCACGGTAGTTGCTGAGGGCAAGGAGAGGAGGAAGTGGCGTGATATGGTGTATTTTCAGGACTTGGAGTTGTCCTGAATGATATTGCAGGGACAGATGCAGAACACTGTATAACCTACCACAACCCACTAGATGGACTGAGGAGAGTGTGAACTACAATGTAAACGATGATCCATGCGGTGTGGCAGTGCTCCAGAGTGTTTTCACCAAATGCAATGAATGTGCCTTACTGATGAAAGGGGATGTTGATGTGGGAGGACTGGGGGTGGGGGGGACTGGGGTATATGGGAACCTCTTATGTTTTTTAATGTAACATTTTGTGTGATCTATTATCAAAATTTGCTATAAATAAATAAATAAATAAGTAAAATTCCAAAGGCTTGGTTTTGCCTGGTTTTGAATGTTATGTAAATGAAATCACACAGTATGTGTTCTCTTATATCTTTTCAACATTATGTGCATTACGTGGTTGAATATAGTTGCACTTTTGTTTTTTTTTAAGGATGTATTGGGGATCAAACCTGGGTCTGGTACATGAGAACTAGGTGCTCAAACACCTGAGCTACATCTGCTCCCAGCTGGATAAAGAAGATTGCAGATAGCTACATAGTGGTCATAGGCCATTAAAAGAGAAGGAAAAATCAGTGGCCCCCAATAAAGAAAAAAAAGACATTTGGGTGAAGCACCTGGTAAATCGTTTGGCATGTCATTTGGTGTATTTATGTACACATTTCCGTAGGGCATATCTGTAGGGAGTTGAATTGCTGTACATTCAGGTGGGTGTATATTTGATTGTAGATATTGCCAAACAGTTTTCCAAAATGGTTGTACCAATTAACATCCCACCATCAATGTATGAGAGTTCTATTTGTTCCACATCCCCACCAATAACTGGTATTGTTAGTTTTCATAACTTTAGGCATTTTGGTGGATGTGCAGTGGTATTTTATTGTTTACTTTTAATTTCTTTGGTTGCTAATGAATTTGAGTATTTTTTTCATATATCAGTAGTCATTTTGTGACATCTGTTCAATTCTTGCCCACTTTTCTAATAGCTTTCTGTATTTGTCTTACTGATTTGTAATTTCCCTTTATAAAATCTGGATATGAATCCTTTGGCTTGCCTTTTCACTCTCTTAATGGTGTCTTTTAATTAAGAGAGGTTATTAATGTTAGTTTGATCCAATTTATCAATCTTATCCTTCATGATTAGTGCATTTTTTTATGTTCTGTTAAGGAATCTCTTCTACCATGAGCTCATGCAAATAATTGCCTATGCTTATTTTAAAAGCTTTAGACATTTAGGTCTGTAATTTTCTGGAATCCAATTTTATATATCACATAATATAGTTACCAGGTTTCATTTTCTCCCCATATGGATATCCAAATTGTCCCAGCACTGTTTATTGAAAAGACCATGTATCCCCCACTGCTCTGAAGTGTAACCTTTGTCATAAATTAAGTGCCTATGTGTGTTTGAGTCTGTTGCAGGCCACTATTCTGTCCAGTTAGTCTATTTATCTTTCCTCACACCAATACCATGTTGTCTTTTTTTTTTTTTTTTTAATTTATTTAATTTCCCCCCTCCCCTGGTTGTCTGTTCTTGGTGTCTATTTGCTGCGTCTTGTTTCTTTGTCCACTTCTGTTGTCGTCAGCAGCAAGGGAAGTGTGGGCGGCGCCATTCCTGGGCAGGCTGCACTTTCTTTTCACGCTGGGCGGCTTTTCCTCACCGGCACACTCCTTGCGCGTGGGGCTCCCCCACGCGGGGGACACCCTTGCGTGGCACGGCACTCCTTGCGCGCATCAGCACTGCGCATGGCCAGCTCCACACGGGTCAAGGAGGCCCGGGGTTTGAACCGCGGACCTCCCATATGGTAGACGGACTCCCTAACCGCTGGGCCAAAGTCCGTTTCCCCCATGTTGTCTTAATAACAGAAGATTTATAATAATTTTGAGCTCCAGTAGTAAGGTATACTTTGTTTGTTTTCAAGATTTTCTTAACTATTCTTGGCCTTTTGCATTTCCATATAAATTCTTTAATGAGCTCATCAAAATACACTTACATACACACATACAAACTTCCTAAGATGTTTATTAGTTCTGTTTTAAATATATAAATCAATTTAAAGAGAATATCTGGGGAGCAGATATAGCTCAAGTGGTTAAGTGCCTGCTTCCCATGTACAAGATCCTGGGTTTGAGCCCTGGTACCTCCTAAAACAAACAAATGAAAAAAACAACTCATTGGGGAGCAGATGTAGTTCAGTGGTTGAGTGCATGCTTCCCATATATGAGGTCCTGGGTTTAATCCCTAATACCTCCTAAAAACAATAATAATAAAGAGAATTATCTTCCAGTCAAAGAACATGGTGTTTCCCTCCATTAACACATTTGAGAGTAAATTGTTTCATGATGTCACCTAACCTGTAAATATTGTATATTGTATAAAATATATATAAAATTTTGTATTGTTTAAAAGAGAAGATATAACTTTACATAATTACAATGTACTTAAGAAACCATAAAATCAACATTCCACAATATATTATCTAGTCTGCATGCTTAATTCAAATTCTAACAATTATCTTACTAATGTTTTCTGCAGCAAAAGGAAAAAATAGCGATTTCCCACCCTGGTCCAGGATCCAATCCAGGATCACATTTCACATTTAATAGTCATGTTTTAGTCTCCTTTAATCTATCCCTCAGTCTTTCTTTGTTTCAACTTACTTGAGGACTACAGGCAGGTATTTTGTAGAATGCCCCTTGATTTGGATTTGTCTAATATTCGTTCACGATTAGATCTGAGTTATGCATTTTTGGCGGGGAAACCACGGAAGTAACATTGCATCTCTTTTTCTTTTTAAAAAAAATCGTATTTACTTAGAATGTCAACAGAACAGCTGCAACTTTTTTCAGTTTTTGCAATTCCAGAGTAGTATTCAGATAAAAGAAGGACAATTATTTTGGATAAGCTGCATGAGAGACAACTGAAGACGAAAAAACTACCACACCCATATATAACTAATTTGTGCTGTGCACCAAGAAGAATTGCTTTAAATTTCCATGCCAATTTACCACCCCCATACTGTACCAGGAAAGGTTAGTGGTTATTGAAAAGACCACCAGGGCAGGGCTAGCTAAAGACAATTCCAAAGACACTGTACAATTTAAAAACAAATTTTACACAGTCTTACTTCTCAATTTTTTCTTTTGAACGGGTGAATTGTACATGGGGGGGGGGGTAGTTTTAATGCTTTTTGACCAAAAAAAAACCTGCCTTAGAACCAACTTATTCATCATCATCTTCTTCATCTTCCTCCTCCTCATCTTCCTCTTCTTCATCTTCCTCCTCTTCCTTCTTTTACTTGCTTTCTTCAACCTTGGCAACTCCCTTTTTTGCAGTACCCTTTAGACCATTATGTAGCGGTATCCTTTTCGTATTTCTCCTTCAGCTTAGTAGCCTTTTTTTCTTGTCACCTGCAGCTGTGTTATTCCACATCTCTCCCAGCTGCTTTGCAACATCGCCATTGGACAGGCCAGGATGCTTACCTTTGATTTTTGGGCGTCACTCAGAACAAAACAAGAAAACGGCCAAAGGAGGCCTCTTAGGTGCTTTGGGATCCTGGAACTTCTTTTCTGTTTCCCTTTTAGGAGGGATATAGGTTTTCATCTCTCTTTCATAAGGGGTCTTGTCTGTCTTGGCTGTTTTCAGATTTTCCTTTCTCTTTAGCACTCTTAGTTTTCCACCTCCCGAAGCACTTAGAAAACTCTGAAAAGTTGGCTGAAGCCTCTGGGTGCTTCCCCTTGTGCTCCCGCTGGCAAGTTTGCATGAAGAATGACAGTTTGCCTCTGGGCTTCTTAGGGTCTCCTTTTCCCATGTCTGGTTATTTTTCAGCCCCAGCCCCCCCAGTTAGCACGTGCTCCAGCGCTGCCTGTATGGGGCTCAGGGTACTGCAACAACTGTCCATTGTGTCTTTCTTGGTGCATCATGCCACGAAGTACATGATGTCAGTTTTCCCTTTTCCTGGTGATGTTAACTTTGATCACTTTGTTAGGTAGTATTTGCCAGGTTTCTCAAATATAGTCACCACATTTCTTATTTGATGTGTTTTGGGGTTGTTGTCTTTTTAATGCTATTGTAATGGTATTTTTAAGATTTCATTTTCTTGATAATTGATAGTTGTTTTTTTTTTATGTTAAGAGATGACTTTATATTCTAAGTACAAAGACAAACTTAGGCAACCAGGGCAGAGGCTGTGGATGATTCGTATTTCCAATTGGGGGAGAGAACTCGCTTTGTCTTGTAATATCGAGCCAATTGGTGAATTCAGCTCTCAATCAGAATCAGATAGAATTTAGTATCCTTATCCTTTCTGTTCCTCTCAAAATGCTTTCTTTTTTTTTTTTTTTTTTTTTTTAAAGATTTATTTATTTATTTAATTTCCCCCCCTCCCCTGGTTGTCTGTTCTTGGTGTCTATTTGCTGCGTCTTGTTTCTTTGTCCGCTTCTGTTGTCGTCAGCGGCACGGGAAGTGTGGGCGGCGCCATTCCTGGGCAGGCTGCTCTTTCTTTTCACGCTGGGCGGCTCTCCTCACGGGCGCACTCCTTGCGCGTGGGGCTTCCCCACGCGGGGGACACCCTTGCGTGGCACGGCATCAGCACTGCGCACGGCCAGCTCCACACGGGTCAAGGAGGCCCGGGGTTTGAACCGCGAACCTCCCATATGGTAGACGGACGCCCTAACCACTGGGCCAAAGTCCGTTTCCCTCAAAATGCTTTCTAACAGCAACAGCTTTCTTAATTAAATGGTAAAGATCCTCAGGAAGATCAGGAGCAAGTCCTTTGGACTTAAGAATTCTCAAGATTTTATTGCCTGTCACAAAAGGTACTTGTGCAACGCCATGTGAGTCTCTTAGGATCACACCGATTTGTGAAGGAGTCAGGCCCTTCTTGGCCAGTTTGTAGATTTGCTCCTCCATGTCATCAGACGTCAACTTCAGCCAGGTGGGGACTCTGCAGCAATAGGGCAAGGCCAACTGGTACAGGCCCTTCCCAGGAGCATGCATGTGATCCATGATGGCAGCAGTAAGGCAGCGAAAAAGAGAATTGATAGTACTTAGAAATACAATTGATTATCATATATTAACCTTGTATCCAAAACTCTTGCTAAATTATAATTTATCTGTAATGCGTGTGCCTTAATTTTTTTAATTTTTAATTCTAATAATTTATCTGTAGATTAGTTTGAGTTTTCTACATATACAATTATGTTAGTTGCATATAATGACAGTTTTTTTCCTTTCTTTTACTCTAACCTGTAAACTTTTTATGTTGTTTTCTTGCCTTTTGTGTTTGCTACAATAATGTTAAAAAAAATAATAATACTGAGCATCCTTGTCTTGTTCTAATTTCAAGGGGAAAGATTTTGATATTTTACTATTTAATATGATGTTTGCTGTAAAATTTTTGTAGAACTATTTATCAGATTAAGAAAGATCCATTGATTCTTTCTATTCATTAGTGCTAGATTCTTTTTTACAATCATGAATATATGTAGAATTTCACCAAATGATTTCTGTGTCTATTAAATTGATGATATGCTTTCTTTACTCTGTTAATACAGTTAATTAAATTGATTAATGTTAAGCCAATCTTGCATTTCTGGAATAAATCCAACCTAATCATGATGCATTACCTTTTTTATATATCTATGGGTTCTGTTTGGTTATTTTATTTAAAATTTTAGCATCTAGGGAAGCAGATGTGGTTCAGGTGACTGAGCTCCCAACTACCACATGGGAGGTTGCTGGTCCAGATCCCAGTGCCTCCTAAAAGAGATAGCAGGCTGGCATGATGGGCAGGCATGGCAAGCTGACACAACAAGAGACACAAAGAAGGAAAAAAAAATAATGATAGACATAACAAAGCAGGGAGCAGAGGTTCCTAAGACAGGGAGCTGATGTGACAGGCAGGCACTGCAAGCTGATGCAACAAGATGACACAACAAGAGATGCAGGGAGGAAAAACATAAAGAGACACAACAAAAGCAGGGAGCGGAGGTGGCTCAGGTGATTGAGTGACTCCCTCCCACACCAGAGATCCTGGGTTCTGTTCCCAGTCCCTCTAAAGAAACAAGGAAGATAAATAGACACAGCAAGTAAAAAACAAGGGGGTGGGGATAAATGAATGAATGAATGAATGAATGAATGAATGAATGATTTCAGCACCTATGTTCTTGAGTGAAATTGATCTGAAATTTCCCTTTTCTATAATGTCCTTTTCAGGTTTGGGGATCTAGATTATGTTGGCCTCATGGAAAATTTTCCTTTTTTCATTCTCTGAGTGAATTCAGTAGAATTCACCAGTGACACCATCTGGGTCCAGAGTATTAATGTGGGAATGTTTTTAATTCAGATTTTATGTCTTTAGTTGATGTAGGACTATTGAGAGTTTCTATTTCTTCTTTACGTCTCTTTTCAGAAGACATTTTTTTTCTAGAAAATTGTCCATTCTGTCTAAACTTTCATATTCATTGGTATAAAGTTGTTCACACTGTCTTCTTACTGATTTGTCAATGTCTATAGGATCTGCAGCAATATTCCCTTTTACATTCTTGATAATATTATTTGTGCCTTCTTTCCTTTATTAATCAATGTTAACAGGGGTTTATCAATTTTATTAGTCTTTTCAAAGAACCAACTTTTGACTTGGTTGCTCCTTTTATTGTATGTTTCTCTTCTATTTCATTAATTTCTGCTCTTTATTATTTTTCCCTTCAGTTATCTTTGGATTTAACTTGTCCTTTTTTTTCCCCTTGTAAGCAATTCATTCCTTTATTTTCAGGATGAGTTCAGAAATTCCTCTAGGATATGTCTAGATAAATATCTTTATTCATTACTTTTTAACAAATCGATTTTATTGATACATATTAATAAAGCATAAATCTATCCAAAGTGTATACTCAATGGTATTTGGTATAATTACATAGTTGTGCATTCGTCACTTCAATTATTATAAGAGCATTTTCATTATTCCAATAATGATAATAAAAACAAACAAAAAACCTCATTACCTCTCAATCTCTCTATGCTTTCCCTGCCATACACAGCTGTTATTCTGTTTTCATCTCTCTAGTTTATTTGTGCTTATATTTTGTAAAAAATAGTCTTGAATATGCAATATTACCCATATTCATATTTCACATGAGGTTTCACTATATTTTACAATCCCGTGTTACATTTTTTAAGCTTTAATTCTAGTAATATGCATGCCCTTAGACTTTCCCTTTCAACCACTGTCATACCCATATAATAGCTCTGCTAGTCACAAACACTATGGTGTGCTTTCACCATTTCCATCATTTCCAAATATTTACAAAAAACCTTTTTACCAATTCTGCACAGATTAACCCTCAGTTTTCTATTCTCCACCCTCAATTTTCTTGTGACCTATATTCCAATTATTAACTCCATGAATTTACACAATATATTTAGCTCACAAAAGTGCAATCATATAGTATTTGCCCTTTTGTGCCTGGCTTGCTTCACTCAACATGTTCATTATGTTCATCCATGTTATCATTTGTCAACAGGTTCATCCATGTTGTCATATGCTTCACAACTTCATTTCTTCTTACAGCTGCATAATATTCTATCGTGTATATACACCACAGTTTGTTTATCCATTCATTGGTTAATGGACACCATGGTAGTTTCCATTTTTGAGCAATTGTGAATAATGCCACTATGAAATCAGTGTCCAGATATCTATTCATGTCATTGCTCTCAGTTCATCTGGGTATATACCTAGTAGTGGTAATTCCAGATCATGTGTCAAGTCTATATTCAGCTTCCTCAGGAATTGCCAAACAGTCCCCACAGGAGCTGAATAAGCATTTTTTAAAAACATATTGGTTTTATTTTTTTTTTAATTGATTGATTGATTGATTTAATTTCTCTCCCCTTCCCCGGCCCCACCATTGTCTGCCCTCTGTGTCCATTCGCTGTGTGTTCTTCTGTGTTTGCTTGCATTCTTATCAGTGGCACCAGGAATCTGTGTCTCTTTTTGTTGTGTCATCTTGCTGTATCAGCTCTCGGTGTGTGCTATGTCACTCTGGGCAGGCTGCACTTTTTTTTTCTCTCGCACAGGGCATCTCTCCTTGTGGGGCGCACTCCTTGCATGTGGGGCTCCCCTACACGGGGGACATCCCTGTGTGGGGGCATTCCTTGTGCACAGCAGCACTGCATGTGGGCCAGCTTACCACATGGGTCAGGAGGCCCTGGTTTGAACCCTGTGCCTCCTATATGGTAGGCGGGTGCTCTATCAGTTGAGTCACATCCACTTCCCTGAATAAGCATTTCTATCTCTCCACATCCTGTCCAACAATTGTAGTTTTCTGTCTTTTTAAAAGTGATCATTCTAATAGGTGTGAAATAATATCTCATTGTAGTTTTGATTTGCATTTCCCTAATCACTAGTGATATTGAACATTTTTTCATGTGTCTCTTTGTCATTTGTATTTCTTCTTTGGACAATTGTCTATTCAAATCTTTTGCCCATTTTCACTCAGGTAGTTTGTCTTTTTATTGTTGAGTTATAGTATCTCTTTATGTATCATGGATATTAAACCTTTATTGGATATGTGATTTCCAAATATTTTCTCCCATTGAATCAGCTGCATTTTTACCCTTTGACAAAGTCTTTTGAGGTGCAAAACTGTTTAATTTTGAGGAGGTCCCATTTATCTATTAATTCTTTTCTTACACATGCTTTGTGTCTAAGGTTTAAGAAACTACCGCCTACCACAAGATCTTGAAGACGTTTTCCTGCATTTTTTTCTAGAAGTTGTATGGTTGTTGCTTTTATATTTAGGTCTTGGATCCATTTTGAGTTCATTTTTAAATAAAGTGTAAAATAGGGGTCCTTCTTTTTTCTTTTGGATATGGACATCCAGTTCTCCCAACACCATTTGTGGAAAACCATTATGGTCCGGCTGGGAGGGTTTGACAGCCTTGGCAAAAATCACTTGACAATAGATGTGAGGGTCTATTTCTGAGTTCTAGATTCAGTTCCATTGGTCAATCTGTCTGTTTTTATGCCAACACCATGCTGTTCTTACCACAGTAGCTTAGTAATATACTTTTTTTTTACCCTTTGTAAATAAGAAATGTTTACCAGAAATAAAACTTTATTTCATAATAAAAGCAAATACCTACTCTTGTGGAAAGATCAGTGGCAAAATATATTATGTTATCTTTGACCAATTAAAAGTTATTCTTATTTAAGAGTTTGCCAATCTGATGTATTACCCTACTTTTTCTCTTTCCTTTCCCCTCAGGGAAAAATGTCACCTTGCAGATGAATTCAAGACTGTCAAGTATAAAACACTCAACTTTCTAATCTCTGTTAGTAATATTCTTTTAAGTCAGAAAGTGAGAGTCCTTCAACTTCATTCTTCTTTTTTAAGACATCTTTAGCTATTTGGGGCCCCTTACCTTTCTAAATAAATTTGATAGTTGTCTTTTCCATTTCTGCAGAAAAAGGCTGTTGAGGGAAGTGGCTGTGGCTCAATCAGTTGGGCTCCCGTCTACCATATGGGAGGCCCTGGGTTCATGTCCCAGGGCCTCCTTGTGAAGGCAGCCTCACCCCGCATGCTGCAGAGAGCCGCCAGCCCACAAGCAACATGGAGAGCTGACTCAGCAAGGTGATGCAACAACAAAAAAAGGGAGACAAGTAAAAACATAGAAGAGCACACAGCAAATGGACACAGAGAGCAGACAACAAGCAAGCTGCAAGGTGGAAAGGAAATAAATAAAAATAAATACAGACACACAGAAGAACACACAATGGATGGACACAGAGAGCAGAGAGTAAGCAAGCTGCAAGGGGGGGTGGGGGGATTTTTTTAAAAAGGCTGTTGGGATTTTTATTGGAATTACACTGAATCTGTAAATCAGTTTGAGTAGATTGAGATCTGTCATTCATTTTTTTTTTTTTTTTTTTAAAGATTTATTTATTTATTTAATTTCCCCCCCTCCCCTGGTTGTCTGTTCTTGGTGTCTATTTGCTGCGTCTTGTCTCTTTTGTCCGCTTCTGTTGTCGTCAGCGGCACGGGAAGTGTGGGCGGCGCCGTTCCTGGGCAGGCTGCTCTTTCTTTTCACGCTGGGCGGCTCTCCTCACGGGCACACTCCTTGCGCGTGGGGCTGCCCCACGCGGGGGACACCCTTGCGTGGCACGGCACTCCTTGCACGCATCAGCACTGCGCATGGCCAGCTCCACACGGGTCAAGGAGGCCCGGGGTTTGAACCGCGGACCTCCCATATGGTAGACGGACGCCCTAACCACTGGGCCAAAGTCCGTTTCCCATGTCATTCATTTTTTAACTTCTTCAGCTTGCTGCTTAGATCTTTGCTTTTTACTGTTTCTTCTTTTCTTTTTCTCTATTTGTATGAGATTTTAATTTATTTTATTATTAATCTGAATGTTGCAATAGACTATTTTCATTCATCTCTATATCCCCTTCTTCCTTCAGAATACCATAGAAACAACTACTATATGACTTGAATATTTCTGCCTCTTCTTTTCTAATACATACATTTTAAGGCTATAACTTTCCCTCAAAGCATAATGCTTTAGATATATCCTACATACTTTAATATCCATTTACAAATTTACATCATGATTTCTTTCCCTTTTCATGGGTTATTTATAAGTGCATTGCTTTTTTTCAAAACATATGGGAATTTTCTAGTCTTCTTTGTGTTATCAACTTACAGCTTAATTCACTATAGTTATAGACTGTATCTTATTATTTCAATCCTTTGAAATTTATGTCCCAGGTTATGGTCAAGTTTGGTAAATGTTTCATGTGTATATTAAAGGTATATATTCTGCAGTTGTAGGTACATTGTTTCATTGAGCAGTTTAATCATGCTCAAATCTGTCTACATATCCTATCAGGTTGTGAGAGAAGTATGTTCTACTATTAATGTGAATTTGCTTACATTTCTTTTAGTTTTGCTTATTTTTGCATTATAGTTCTTGATTTTATATTCATTAAGAACACACAAATTCCTGGTAAATTGAAACTTTCATCATTGTGAAGTGTCCCCTTTATATTTAGGAATATTTCTTACCTTAAAGTCTATTTTCTCTGATGTTAATGTGTCTACACCATGTTTCTTTTGCTTGAATTTGCAAGTTTGTATAGCTTTATGCTTATGTTATTTACAGCTCAGAGATGTCAAAATCCATTATTTTATGACATGATCTTTAAAAAAAAAAAAAACAGCTAATTCGTTATCTTTGGAGGAAGTTAGAGAACCAGCAGCTTATTTGGGAGAATCCTCAAATATCTATTATCTGTAGGTTTTTTCTCTTGGTGCAGATTCCCAAAGGAGGAATCTTCATTCCTTTTCTTTCAAACATATTCTCCTTTTATCTTATATAATATCAAATTATCTTGGGTTTCCTCTTACTTCAATGGCCGTTTATTTTGTCTCCAACTTCTTTGCTGGATCCTAATTCTCTACTGAACTTTGCCATTTTTGAGTGCCCCAGGGTTTAATCTAGGCCCTCGTCTTTCCTCAACTATATTTTCTGTAGGTGATCTTACCTAGTTCCATGACATAAATGTCATTTATACACTGTATACTCCTACTTGACATGTCTACTTGATATTTAATATGCCTCTCAAACTTAAGACGTCTAAAATAGAAGTCTTGGTTCGTCCCCTATATCTGTTCCTCTCATAGTCTTCTCCATCTCAGTAAATGGCTTTATGCTCACTCGATAGCTCAAACCAAACATCTGATCGCTATCCTTGATTCTTCCCTTATCCTTAACTCCCACTCAATCCAGCCACATATTGTTTCAGCTCTACTCTCAGAACAATTTTGAAGCATCCCTTCAGTCCATCTCCAATGTTCCCACCCATATTAGTCAGCCAGCTGATACAAAGTACCAGAAATCTGTTGGCTTGTATAAAGGGTATTTATTTGGGGTAAAACTTTTTAGTTACAAGGCCCCGAAGAGTCCAACTCAAGGTGCCTTAAGAGGTACTCTCTCACCCAAAGTCTGTTGCCACATGTTGAAGCAAGACAGCAGGTGATGTCTGCAAGGGTTCAGCTGTAGGCTGGAGGGCTCATTTCTTTCTGGGCTCAGCTGTTCTGGTCTCTTTACAAGATCAGCTGTAAACTATCAGGCAAATGGCTTATCTCTCTTCCCAGGGCCACAGGCTTCTCTTCCGTGTCTATGGCGCACCTTTTATTCCTCTGTGTATCTCTTTCCCTGTGTTTTTGATTGAGTATCCATTTATATAACCCACAAAGGGGATGGGGACTCAAATTCAGTCGCCCTAATGATGTGGTCAACTCAAAACCCTAATCTTTTTTTTTCTCCCCCCCCCTTCTTTGCCCTGCTTTTTTTTTTTTTTTTTTTTTTTTGCCGTCTTTATCCATTTGCCATGTGGTCTTCTGTATCTATTTCTCTTTTTTGTCTTCTTGTCTTTTCTCCTCTAGGATTCACTGGGATTCAATCCTGGGGACCTCTGATGTGGAGAGAGGTTCCTTGTCAATTGCACCACCTTAGTTCCTGGTCTCTGCTGCACTTTACCTTGATTCTCCCCTTTGTCTCTCTTTTGTTGTGTCATCATCTTGCTGCATGACTCACTTGCACGGGCACTGGCTCACTGCGCAGATACTCAGCTTGCTGCATGAGCATTTGGTTCCCAACACAGGCACTCTGCTCACCACACAGGCACTAGAATGGGCCGTCAGCTTGCCGCGCGGACACTCAGCTCACCACGTGGGCACTTGCATGGGCATTTGGCTTGCCAAACAGGTACTCAGCTCAACACATGGGCACTCAGCTCACCACCCAGACACACTTTCTCTTCTTCTTTTTCAGCAAGAGGCCCCAGGGACTGAACCCTGGGTTCTTCTATATGGTAAGCAGAGGCCCTATTCCCTGAATCACATCCACTTTCCTCAAAGCCTTAATCTTAACATAATTTAATCAAAGGCATTTAGCTGAATTCAATACAATCAAAGGGTATCACACCCAGAAGAAGAGACCAGTTTACAAACATTATCAATATCTCTTTTTGGAATTCATAAATAATATCAAACTGTCACACTACCCTACTCCAAACCGCCATTAATTCTTACCTGCTATTGTCTTCTGACTAGTTCTCCACTTTTACTCTTCCTCCTCCACTATTAATTCCCTACACCATAGTCAGAAAGATCTTTCTAAACATAAATTAGATAATGTCATTCCTCCTACTTAAAACCTTGAGGAATGTCCCATTATACTTAGAATAAAATACAAGCTTCTTGCCATGCCCTGGAAGGCTTTGCTTGATCTCACACACACACACACATACACACACACACACACACACTTCTCTCCTTGTTCTCATACCACTCTCTCTTCCATCGCTCTGTTTCAGTAACACTGGTCATTTGGGGGTGGGGTGGGGGGAGGGAATGGTTATCTCCTAGGTCTCATTTTTCCTGTAACAGTCCCCTTCCCTTTTTTGTTCATACTATTGATTTGTTGAAGAAAACAAGTCATTTGTCCTCTAGAATGTCCCCCATTCTGGATTGGACAAGAATATATATAGGAAGGAGAGGGCAGGAAATAGAGAAAATCAAGTAGGATGCATTGAGGGAATTTTACCTATTTTACAGATTTAACAATAAATTTCCAACCTTCTTTGCTTATTCCCAGTCCCTCATCAAGCCTAAGTAAGTTGTGATTTCTAAAACAAGCTAGTGCCCTGATAATCACTGAGCCAAGCTTGGGATCCACACTCCCCACTGCCTCCCCTCCTCAAGCTCATGTAATCTGAGGCTGAAGCCACTGTGCATCCCCTTATCGGCTATAAAATCAATTAAGGGTTCCTTGTGTCTCAGATGCTTAGGGTTGCATAATAACTTTAACAAGATACACTTACTTATTTTACTTAAGAGTTAAAAATCTTAACATCATGAAAATACAAATTCATATAAAATAACTAACTGCTCTATGGAATCCAAACCCTAACAACTTACCAGTTCTTGGTAGGTCCAACTTTGAAGGCCTTCCTTCTTAGAGATCAAACAATTGTCATGGTCTTTGCTAGATTCCTGTTTTTTCTTTTTTTTTTTTAAGATTTATTTTTTATTTATTTCTCTCCCCTTCCCCTGCTCCCCCCACCCCCCAGTTGTCTGCTCTCTGTGTCCATTCACTGTGTGTTCTTCTGTGTCCGTTTGTATTCTTGTCAGCGGCGCTGGGAATCTGTGTCTCCTTTTGTTGCATCATCTTGCAGTGTCAGCTCTCTGTGTGTGCGGTGCCACTCCTGGGCAAGCTGCACTTTTTTCACAAGGGGTGGCTCTCCTTATGGGGCACACTCCTTGTGTGTGGGGCTCCCCTACATGGGGGACACCCCTGCATGGCACAGCACTCCTTGCATGCATCAGTACTGCATGTGGGCCAGCTCACCACACGGGTCAGGAGGACCTGGGTTTGAACTCTGGGCCTCCCATGTGGTAGGCGGACACTCTGTCAATTGAGCCAAATCCACTTCCAGATTCCTGTTTTTTGAAGACTGAATTGCAGTCACCTCCAAATGGTTAAAAAAAAAAAAATTCCAAGTGTAATTTGGGTTTATAACAAATCACCCAAAACTTAATGGCTTATAACAATAATATAATCATTTTTACCTCTCATGGTTTCCATCAGGAATCTGGAGCAGCTAACCTGGACAGTTCTGCTCAAGGTCTCTCATGAGGTTGCAGTCAGATTGGAAGGGGTTGGGATTACTGCAAAGTCTTTGTTACTTACTTGTCTGGTACCCGGGCTAGGGAAATCCAGTAACTGGAGACTGAAACTCCTCAAGAATCCCACTCTATCTTTGTATGGTTCCCCAACATGGCAGCTTCAGAGTAATCAGACTTCTTACATGGCAGCTCAGAATTGCAAAGGCTTGGGCCCTAAGAGAGAGACAAGGGGCGCTGTTAAGGCTTTTATGTCTTCCTAGCCTTGGAAATCACATAGCATCATTTCACCAGTCTATCGGTTGAGGCAGTTACAAAAGTCTGCTTGGAGAATGGATGTAGCTCAGTGGTTGAGTGCCGGCTTCCCATATATATGAGGTCCTAGGTTCAATCCCCAGTACCTCCTAAAAAATAAAAGTCCACTCAGGTTCAAAGGTTGCACATAGAGCCCACTTCTCAATGGAGGAGTGTCACATCCCACTTTAAGGAGATCGTGTGGGATCAGATATACATCAGTACAGAGATCTTTAGAATATGTAACCTGCCACAGCAGCATCTGCAAAGTCCTATGGCCAATGTAGACAGTCATGTCCACCATTACTCCTGGGATCCAACCTGTTTGCATTAGGTCCCACTCCTCCTTTCTTATCTCTGCTCCCAGTACCATAGTGTCAATCTTTATTGTCCTTCACACATCAGAGTCCCACAAGCTCTCTCCTAATAGCAATCTCTCAGATATTCTTCCTCAAGATTTGGAAGGTGAAGAACCCTACTGGGCTTGGGAAATGGGTGCCACCTATCAGCCAGGCTAGAAGTCCTCAGAAATTTCATTATGTACTTGGGACAACTGTATAGACCCAAGAGTGCATCTTCATGTCAGTGCTCCAAGATGAAATTCTTTCCTCCATACTTCAAACATCACTTCAGTGCATGCCTCCTTCCAACCAGTCACTGTGTTAGGAGTTAGGAGCTGATAGTACAACGATGAAGGAAGACGTCACCTTTCCAAGAGAAGCTCACAGTAGGGAGGTATGTTGGTAAACTTGTTGGAACATCATTCAGAAGTTACTGAGAACATTAAAGAATTTTAAATTCAAGTAGTATTATGATCAATTTTGCACTTTAGAAAGATCATTTCTATATTAAAGCAAAGCTAACCTTGTCCCTCACTGCCAGGAATAATGTACTCAGTTCACTATACATACACATTTTCTCAGAAACAAAACCTCCATTAAAATGTTTTAGAAAAATCACAGCAAAAATACCTTTAAAAATGTATTAGACTGGAGGCGGATTTCTTTGATATGGAGTCTTTTTAAGAGAGAATCATCAAGGCTGGTTTGTTTATGTACACGACAGCAAACACACCCTGAAGAAAGCCTGCAGTGGAATGGAGTTTGTTTTCCTCAGTTCAGAAGACAGAATTAGGAGTTGCAGCAGCAATGATCTCATCTTCTAAAGACTTTACTTCAAATCCTGAATTATTTTTCACCATTCCTTCAGAGCCAGGTTAATTTGTTTCCCTAATTATGAAAACACAGCATAGCAGTATTCTTTGTCAAGTACTTTGGACATATTTCTGATTTATTACAGATGCAGTAAAATCCTCCCATAAATAGTCCTACAGAAGAACCCAAGTATTTTCACAATAGCCTTTCATGGAATCCAGACCCCCAGCAATAATTCCTGGTAGGTCTGTCTTTTCCTGCAACATAACCTATATTGGACAAAGAAACTGCATACCTGATTGATTCAGGAAATCAAAGTAATAAAACTGCCAATGACAATGCAGCCGAGTGATTAGAAGAAAGCAATTTAAACACCCTTTTTACTCATTAATCTCCAACTGCTAAAGACAAACAAAAAGCAAAATTAACATGATTGTAAACTAAGCACTTGTGTCCTGTGGCTACCGTTTTGGCCTGCTGAGACAGAATAAGTTGATCAAAGCCAGCGAGTCCGCAGAGAACTGCAGGATTCGTGCTGCTTCAGGAAGCGCACAGCCAGGATCCGTTTCAGGAACAGGTGAATACCGTAATTAATCTTGGCTTCAATTTGGAGTGAAGCAGGGAACCTATCTGCCCTGTCCACTGAGTTTATATGTCAATCCCCTGAGCTCCTGAGAAAAGTTTCAAAATTGGTGTACGGACTTTTTCTGCTCTTCCGAATGTGTGGAGAAGAAACATAGTGCTGAGTTCCCTAACTTAGGGGAGTTAAAAACGCCTCCCAGGAAAGCTGTTGATTGTTACCTTGCTTGGTTTGACGCATCTAAACGCACAGAGCAAAGAGTATTCCAATGAAGCTAGCAGGTTTTTAAATACAAGAAAATATTTGGAAACCCAGGGGGCCTCCCCCCACAAGCACAAACCATGAAAATCCAGACCCATGAAATTGTGCTCTTTGTGGCAAACTGATCTAATCAAGGGCTCTTAATTGCTTAAAGAATATTCCGGGCTTTACATATTATTCTAGGTACAGAAAAATGTACCCTCACACCAAAATCAGAATTTTTTTCAATCCACCAAATTGATTTAAAAATTCAAACAGGGGTGGCGGACTTGGCCCAGTGGTTAGGGTGCCCACCTACCACATGGGAGGTCCACGGTTCAAACCCCGGGCCTCCTTGACCCGTGTGAAGCTGGCCCATGCGCAGTGCTGATGTGCTCAAGGAGTGCCCTGCCACACAGGGGTGATGCGGGAGCCCCACGCACAAGGAGTGCGCCCCATAAGGAGAGCCACCCAGCACGAAAGAAAGTGCAGCCTGCCCAGGAATGATGCCGCACACACGGAGAGCTGACACAACAAGATGAGAAATACAGATTCCCGTGCCGCTGACAACAACAGAAGTGGACAAAGAAGATGCAGCAAAAAGACACAGAGAACAGACAACCGGGGTGGGGGTGGGGGGGGAAGGGCAGAGGAATAAATAAATAAATACATCTTTTTTTAAAAAATTCAAACAAATATATCTGCATCAATGATGAAAATTTCACATAAAAAATTCTAAAGAATGTTTGCTAAAATTCAATCCTTATTGAACTGGATAGCAAAATAAAACCAAACCACAGAAGGCCAAGTTGCTATGAGAGGAGACAACAGATTGTGGGTGTAGACAAGAGATGCTAGAAGATGCCCTCTGATACCCAACATGGGGCATAGAGGCCCCTCTATGACAGAGGACTGAAAGAATATCAAGTTGAGAGGCCTGTGAGGAATTGCAACACTTGGGAGACCCTTCCATCTTCCAACACACTCAGTGGTGGGCTGAGGCCCCACAAAGGCACATACTGACCATCCATGAATAAAACCTTTAAGAGTAGGGAGCCTTTTCCCCATAACCCTACCCACATTGATAGAGAAGGGGCTTCAGCTATGGCTCTGCCTTCCCCATTCTGCTCTGCTTCTCTGCCCCAATTTTATAACAGTACATTGATACGTTTCTGAAATGCCATCACTGCCAGATCTTTGTTCTCTTTCTTCATCTGGATCTGATGTCCTACTATTAAAAATTTGTCTGTAGACCCATATCCATTTCTGGCAACATCAAACTCAACTCCTATTTGTTCAAAATCAACTAAAACTGGGGAAGCGGATGTAGCTCAAGGGATAGGGCTTCTGCCTACCATATGGGAGGACTTGGGTTTGATCCCTCGGGCCTCCTGGTGAAAAAGAAGAAGGGAAAGCATGCCTGCACAGTGAGCCAGTGCCCACGTGGTGAGCCAGTGCCCACGTAGTAAGCCAGTGCCCATGTGGCAATCCAGGGCCCCCATGATGAGCTGAGTGCCATGTGGCAAGAGTGCCCATGTGGTAAGCCAGTGCCCATGCAAGTGAGTCACGCAGCAAGAGGATGACACAACAAAAGAGAGAAGAAGGGGAAAGTCAAGATGAAGTGCAGCAGAAACCAGAAATCGAAGTGGCGCAACTAACAGGGAACTTCTCTCTACATCAGAGGTCCCCAGGATTGAATTCCGGTGAATCCTAGAGGGAAAAAAATGAGAAGACCAAGAGGAGAAATAGATAGAGAAGATCACACAGCAAATGGATACAGACAGCAAAAACAGCAGGGTGGGGGGAGGGAGATGGAAGGGGGGAAATTAAATAAATCTTTTTAAAAAATCAACTAAGACTGAGCATGAATCAATTGAGAGCAAAGTCAACCATATATTTTATTTTATTTTTGTTGTTCAAAGTGAGTGGGATGTCCCTTCATAGGGACAAGCCAATGATTTGTAAGAAAAGATGGCATAGCCCTGCGATCCTCCCAACATTCCAGATAGACAGGTGCTAAGGTCAGGTATTATGTGTTCCAGTAGAGGGGCATTCCCACCCCCCTTCCTGGGATGATACCTTCTGAGAGAATATGTGTATGAAAGCAACCTTGTCAGAATGTGGACAAAGGAGATTATTTAGAGCTAAGGTGAATGGGTTTAGGTGCCAGCTGTTTACAAGAGTTGCCTGGGAAAACCCTGTATCCTTCAGGCTCCCTTAGAACACGCAGCCCCTTCTGTGAGGTGGTAGAAAGCCATCCTGTGGGAAGTTAAGTTTTAGTGTAGCCCCTCTTGCTGATTCAAAATGGGAAAGTAGTTTCAGTTGGCATGATGTGGAAGCAAAACAGCATTAACTCCTAAGATCATTTTTACCTGACGCACCACACTCTTCTATTTCATTTTTTCATTATTTCACTAATTTTAACCTGGGTTCAATCCCCATTCCTGGAACCTAAAAAAAAAAATGCTGGTCATAGCCCACTATATTGACCTACTAATGACAGGTGTGAACAATACTGTACTGCAACAATCTGTCAACAAGAGGAAATCCTCTGAGTTCATGAAATATTGTCCAGAGATGAAAAACATAGTTGACAAACTTTCAATGGAATAAATGTATAACACTCAGACATATCAGAATATTCTAAGTGAGAAAGAAGGGAAACTTGAGGTATTCTTTCAATTTGGGGGCAAAAAGACAGAGATGATGAGATGAAAAGAGACAAGAGACAATAACAAGAGACAAGAGACAATAACAGTTGAAATAATTTCATTCCACAAAAATTTATAGAGCCCCTTACTAAATGCTGAGGATGAACTGGTGAGCAAGACAAATATGGTTCCTGTTCTGCTGACAAGTAAACAACCCAGGAGATAATAAAAGCTAAGATAATAATTTAAGGAGATGGCTTTTTCCTAAAGTACATGCACTGACATTTTATATTTCCCAAATTACAACTCTGTATACCTAAATGATTTCCACAAAAGAGAGCACACTAGTGGAGCAGAAGCTGTAACAATTTTTAAAGTAGGAAAAAAAGAACTTACCTGATCTTTTTAAAAAATCTTAAAAAGAAAATTGAGAATGTTTCTTTTGTTCTAGACATATTTTAGGAAAATACTGTCATATAAAGGCTTATTTGAGGGGAATTTTTAAGCTTCAAAAATTAAAAAGAACCTTATGGGGGAAGCGGCTGTGGCTCAATCGTTTGGGCTCCTGTCTACAGTATGGGAGGATTGGATTTGCATGCCCACGCCCGTGGAGAGCTGACGGCCCGCGCCCACGGAGAGCTGGCGCAGCAAGATGGCACAACAAAGAGAGACAAGCAGAAGAACACGTAGTGAATGGATAGAAAGCAAACAGCAAGCAAGCCACAGGGGGAAGGGGATAAATAAAAATAAAAACAAACCTTTAAAAAAAAAAAAAGAACCTTATGTGTGTCTAAGACTTAGCAGGTTGCAACAGGGGAACATTTACCAAGCTTTGAAGTAAATGTTATCATTTAGTAGAAGGGCCTTTTCAAATATGCCAGAACTCAGAAAAAAATGTACCCTTTTATGACTATTTCAAGATATTCTAGAGCAGCAGATATAACCTAGAGAAAGAATTCAAGCATAGGGAAATTGCAAATGGAAGGCACTGATAATGAGTCAGTTACTTTGGAGGAACAATTCTTGATAATTGTTGTGAATACAGTTATATCAAGAGCAAAATGGACCAAAGATATGAATAGTCAAGCCACTGAGGAGGAAATATAAATGGCTGGTAAAATAGGAAAAGATGCTCATTCTCACCACTGATTAGGGAAATGCAAGTTAAAACTACAAAGATATACCACTTTCCAACCTATCATATTGATTTTTTTTTTTTTAAAGATTGACAGAAGAACCAACTTGACAGAGGAAGACACAGGCCAAAGTTGGCACAATTTTAGCATCAAAACAATAATGACTGACTGAAACACATTAATCAATATACCCAGAGTCTATATGGTACTCAAAAAAAGTGGGAGGAATAAAACAACCAAGCAAACAAGCAAAAAGCTCTATGGAAGTGGCTATTGCAGGCTATTACACTAAGTTTTTACTCTGAAAAGGAAAAATATATATATATATTTTTTCCTTTACAGTAGGAATTGCATTCTAGGGTAACCAAATCATCCCAGTTCATGAAAAAGAGCTCCTCTTCCCATAAAAATGCCAACTATAAATGTAGATAGAATGATAGAACTGGAAAATCACAACTTGAAACCCCCTAAGGAAATAATGAAGGCAAGAATTATCAATGGATGTTGACACCATTACATGAAAGTTTGAAGGGGAGCTAGATATACAGCTAGTGCCAAAGGTATCACTCCAGAGATTACTAGCTAGTTCCAAATGACTGCTACCACCAGTCTTATTTTCCTAGGACTGCTGTAAAGAAGTCCCAACAGAAAGAATGGCTAAAACAACAGAATTTTATGGTCTCACAGTTCTGGAGGCTAAAGTCCAAGATCTTTAGGGGAGACTCCTTCCTTGCCTCTTCCTAAGTTCTGATGGTTTGCTCACAATATTTGGGCTTCAATTTTTGTCTCAGTCATCACATGACATTCTCCCATGTCTATCTGTGTGCAAATCTCTCTTCCTTATAAGGGTACCAGTCATATTGAATTAGGGCCCACCCTCATCCCGGTTAGTCTTATCTTACCTAATCACATCTTCAAAGATCCTTTTTCCAAATAGGGTCACATTCACAGGACCAGGGATTAGGACTCGAACATTTTTTTTTCGGTGGGAGAACACAATTCAACCCATAACACTACTTAAACCAGATATCAAT
This sequence comes from Dasypus novemcinctus, assembly GCF_030445035.2. NCBI lineage: Eukaryota > Metazoa > Chordata > Mammalia > Cingulata > Dasypodidae > Dasypus > Dasypus novemcinctus. Next base: position 49,796,305 of record NC_080689.1, read on the forward strand.
CTTAATCTGAATCCTTAACGATGGGGCAACCAGAGCTTCACTATGTGCCTCCTGATAGGATGTAATATGAAGTGTATAAGGAGCCTCTGAAGTAGTCTTGCCAAAGTGTTCAGCCTGAATCTAATCAAGCCTTTAGAGCCAACTTCCAGTTATAGAAAATTTGGGGGTTATTGTTAAATGACACCACAAGGAAGCGTCAGAAAAATCCAGAAGTTGAAACATTCTAGGGAAAATTGGCCTGATGTCTCCAAGTCAATGTCATAGGAAAAATAAAAAGTTGGGATTGGGGAGGAGGGTGGTGACCAGGAGAGGATGTCTGTTCCAGATTAAATACACTTCAGAGACACAACAACCAAATGCAATCATGGTTCTTCATTAGATTCTAGTATGAACAAACCTGGTATAAAACACATTTGGGGGACTGGGGAAATTTGTTGAGTAGATTAATATTATTTCATTTTTTAGGAAAGTGTTCTTATTTAGAGATGCCTATCAAAATATTTAGGAATGAAATGTTATGACATCTGCATTTACTTTAAATGACATCAACAAAAAAATAGGTGAAGCATGAAAAATTCTAAAACTCATTCAATCTAGGTGATAGGTACATGGTTTATCCTCTCCACCTTTCCGTACATTTATAAATTCTCAAGAGTATAAAAATTCATTTTACATTTATAAATTCTCAAGAGTATAAAAATACTGATAATATCCAGCATTTGTGAGGTGTTAAGGAAAGAGATCATCACATACATATTGTTGGAAGTAAATTGGTGTAACCTTCTTAGAGGACAATTTGGAATATATAGATTTTACTTTGATAAAGTATTTCCATTATTAAGAATCGATTCAGTAACTAGTGACACAAGTGCAGAAGGATGTATGTAAACAGATGTTTATTAACATAATATAAACTAATTTGAGACAATAGGGAACTGGTTAAATATATTATGACAATATATTATATATAATCTATGACAAAGAATACCATATTACTGTTTAAAAGAATAAAGTAGGTATATATTTACTGACATGTAAAGATGTTGATGATTTTCAGTTTAAGAAAAAAAGCAAGTGGCACAGCAGAATCTGTAGTATAATCCTTTTTTTTTTTTCAAAATTAAGAAAAATATAATACTAATCTGGTACATGTTTAAATGTGGTTTTGGGTATACCAAGAACATTCTAGAAGGGTACATATCCAGCTGTTAATGATTCATTGAAGAACAAGAGTGGAGTGGGGCATGGAAGGAAGAGACATCCACTCATTTTTGTATTTTGAAAAGTTTCAGCTTAAAAAATAGAGCTACAATTGAAGTTAAGTTGGTATCAAACCAAATATTATTGCTATATATTAAGAATGTTAAATTTTAACTGCATGGTAACCAGAAGGAAAATAGATTTAAACAAATATCCAGATAGAAATAAGAAGGTACTCAATATAGCACAACACAAAAAAGTAATAAAAAAAAAATAGCTACAGTGTAGACTGCAAAAAACTGTATTCTTCCTTGAAAGAAAGTGTCTTTATTGAAAGGGAAGTTGAGGATTAGCATTTAACCTGGGTAGATTAACGAAGACAGGAAAATGAGAAAAAAAAAATTAAAACAGTGTGAGTATTGTTCTGATAATGATTTTAAAAATTAGATAAATAGGTTCAAGGCTGACTTTAAAATACTTTTACATTTCACTGATCTAGTAGAATTAAAAGCAGAGTTTACCTCCCTTCCAAATTACTACGGTAGATAATTGCAAATTAAGTATTCTATATAATTAAAACAAGAGAAAAGAAAAAAATGAGGAAAGGAAATATTAATGCAATAAATGCATAAACAAAAAGGAAAAAATGATAATAGTTATGGCAATAAATGTAAATGAATCAAATTAATTGAGTCATTGTGTGCCTAGCACTGGGATAAATGTTCTACACCAGGTAGAAAGCAAAATCAGCCTGCAAATTTTTCTGTCTAAGCCCTAAAAAGAACTTTAGAAACCTAAAGGAAAGGAGGCTTTCTCTCTCCCAGACTGGCAAGATTGCCTAGGCTACTGGGGAGACCAGGATAGGTGGGGAGAACTAGGTACATCTGGGCAGAGACCTCTGTGGCAGAGCCACATCTGGACAGAGGACCAGATATGGCCTGGGAGCAGCAAAGAACCTCCAAGCCCAAAGTCCAAGACGACAGGAAAGTGGATTTATCAGGGCCCAGTACCAAATGTACATACTCTGCTCCACCTCTCCCAATGCCTTGGTGCCAGCCCAAGAATGGGTGTTGGTGGCACCCAGGACCACCAAGTCTTTGTCTTCTAGCTTAGAAGAATGAGGGGCTTAGAGTCAAAAATCAAGTTACATCTAGAAAATAAAGTGGTATTTCTTGCATGTCTGAATTTTTAGACTGAATTTCATACTACCTATACATACCCTTCTCATTTAATTGTCCTACAAAATTCTACATAATTCTCCTGTTACCTTCATTTTACATTTTACAAAAAGCTCTTCAAGGTTAATTTTCCTGAGGTCACAAAACTAATAAATAGCATAACTAGAACTCAAATTTGGGTCTGCTTTGCACCAAAGCCCATGTTAGCGACTACTTTATGCTGTCTGGATAGGTTTTGCCTTCTCTTTCCCACCTGCGCCCAACACCTACGTCGTGCTAATTTAGGCAGCATTCCCTTCTTCCAGGAAGCCCCTAATGAGCCCCATTACACCACACACACACACACAAGTTTAGCTACCCCCCTTCTGGCCTCTCCATACCCTGAGCCAGTCTGTTTCATAAACTATACTGTATTGCTATGAGCTATGTATATATCTGCTCTCCTCCATTAGACTGTGAACTCTTTTTAAGGCAGAAATTAAACCTCTCCAGTGCCTGGCACAGTGCCTAACAGGTAATAGGTGCTTTAGTTCTACAACTAAAGGCTATCACTTATATTTAACTATATATAACTTCCTAAGGTCAAAGGATCCATATGATTTTAGCACCATTTTATCACTGGTGTGTGACACAGGGCCTCCAGGCACCTATTACGTCTTCAGTAAGTACTTTTGAATGAATGAATGAATACTGTATTTACCGTGAATCTGAATCACATTCCAATAACTGGCTTATTGACATTCTTTGCCTTGTAAAGAATATTTTAAATTTCCATCCTTTAACATTTTAAAATTCGTCATTACTTTCTTCATCCTCACACACATATATGGAACATGATTCTATTATTTGAAAGTGTGAGAAGATTTTGATTCAACCTTGGATTTGTGTACTAGACTCTCCAAATTCCACTTACCCTCCCATTGCGAACTGCCAGCAGTAACTTTGAACCTCCTCTGCTCCGCTGACTGCCACACTCTCGGGAATCACGGAGTGGTACTTAGAGGCAAAGTGAAGTTAGCCTCGATTTACAAACTTGCTTTTCCTGGGATAATTGTGAAAAACTCATACTTTCCTGGATGCGACCCTCTAACGACAAAATCTCCACAGGCGACTGATTATGTGTGACTATGACTAAATTAAAGATGTGGGATAAATTAAAGAGTTACATAGCATCTGCTAGGTAAGGCTGTCATTTAAAAATATATATATGATATATGCTTTTATTAGAGAAACAAGTGAAACATACCGCCTTCCAAGCGGTTTGTCTGGATTTACAGTCCCACCCACGAAAGAGGAAACGGAACGCTCCTCCTCACCGGCGTGCTCGGGAGAGCCGAGGCCTCTGAGGGCGGGGCCACCGGAGCGCCCAGAGACCCAAGAGCGGAGGAGGCGGGGCGCGGGCGGGCCCGGGCCTCTGGGGGCGGGGCCTCAGCGGGGCGAGGGGCAGGCTGGGAAGCGGCGCCATATTGGCGTCGGCCGCGCTGTATTGTCATAAATAGAGCCGGTTTTGTGGTGTTTTCAGTACTCAGTTGGATGCTTCGGCTGTAGTGGTTAAGTGAGCGAATAAGCGAGCTACAAGCGAGTGGAGGAAAGTGGACAGGAGAAGGGAGGAGCAAGGACAGGACTCCAGCGGGAAAGACACTCGCCTGAGGGGGGACGCAGGAAGCGATGAAAGAGATGTCTGCGTAAGTGGTGGGGGGCAGCAGTTGGGGGCAAGGCGGAGAGGGGTGGGCTGGAGTCATCGGCCCGGGGCCCTGTTTCCGTTCTCTGCCACTCGCGCCTTTCCTGAAGCTCTCCCCGGCGATTTCCTTCCCAGCTCCGGGCCGGTCGGCAAGGGCACCTCCCAACACCCGCGGCTCACCTGGCCACCCCTGCACTGATTAAGGGACTCTGGGAGTCCCATCTGTCCCTGACTGTCCCGCCTCTAAGCGCACCCCCAGACGAGGTTGCGAAGGAAGAAATTGTCGGTCACCCTCCTACCCTTAGCACTGCCCGAGCCCGTCTCTGCTCCTGTCTGCATTGGCGCAAATACCATCCCCCTACCTCCCCCTCCTCCCTTCCCGACTGGCTGTCTCCAGGTCTTCTGGAGTGAATGACCTATCCCAGTCCGTGGAATTGTCTTTAATAAAGGCTATGGTCTGTTCGCCGCGCCGCCCCCGCTCCAGCCCCCGCCTCCCCACCTCCCGATAATTTCAACTGATCTATACCTTCTGCTCACACTTAGATAAATCAGAAACATTTTCCGTGCTTAGCAAGATTTCGTTGTAGCTTCTTACAGTTTGTTTTATAGGGAAAGAAAAATGCAGAAAATAACATAAGCATCATCATGTAGCCACCACCCATCTTTCCCAAAGCATAGCAGTCTATATGTGTGTGGTGTGTGTGTGCGTATGTTGCGTATGTATGTATGGTGTGTGTGTGTGTGTGTGTGTTTAAGAAATCAAGCACTCCAGAAACATCTGAAGGACTCTCCCCTACTTTCTTCTCAGTTCCCATTCACTTCCCTCCCCAAAGGTGTCCACAGTCCTGAACTTCATGCTTATTATTGCTGTTTGTCTTGTTTTATTACATATGCACATGTCCATAACTTTGTTTTACTTGCTTTTAAACTTTATGTAACTAGTATCACACTTGTCATTCATTATGCAATTGCTTCTTTAGCCCAACATGGTATCTTTGAGCTTTGACCATGTTAATATTTTCAGCTCTATTTTATTTTAACCATTCTATTGTATTGCGTTATAGGGATACACCCTAATTTAATTCTTTTCCGGTTAATAAATAGTTAAGGTTGTTTCTGAGTTTTTAATGTTACAGTGTGGTAATGAACATTATTGTCTCACGGTACTCAAGTACTAAAATTTCTTTAGGGTATTTGAAGTGAAATTGATGGTTTGAAGGGAATATAGGATTGATTTGTTTACCTTTTTTCTCCCTGTCTAGATGAAAGAGGTTCAGAATCCTAGACTTGGAATTTTCAGACCTGTTGGGACCTAAGTAACCAATTTTTGGCATACAGATGAGAAAGAGAGACCCAAGATCATACAGTTGCTGCCAAAACAGAAGTAGTTATGGAAGGGACAGTGGGTGATAGAACTATTTTAGGTTTTGGTGTTCAGATTCTGGCTCTTCCTCTTCCTACACATTTGAACCTCAGGTGCTTATCTGTAAAATGGAATTTATTCAATACCTACCTCTCAGGGTTATTTTGAGATTAAATGAATGATCATATTTAAAGAATTAAGCTGTATCATCTGTTTATCATACGAATGTAAACACACGCAATTCCAAAACACCCCCTCTACTCTCCTTAGAGATAAAAGAGCCAAGTCTTTTTAAAAAGTAGTTACAACTTGAAGTAACTAATTGAAGTTAAATGTTTGTTCTACAGCAAAATAAATGCCAGAGAGAAATTAGTCACTGGGACTGATGTTTCCCTTTTGTTTCTTTGAGTCATTGAGTCATTTTGGAAGGTAAATAAGCTATTTTACCTTCCACTTGATTCTCCTTCCCTACCTATACTGAGATCTTTAACCAAAAAGTATGTGGACTTACTAATAATAAGCTCACCATTATGACCTGTTAAAATAGTCGTTATTGTGTTTTTGTATGTTGTTTTTGTTTCCAGGGTTAAGTTATTTAGTTTAACAGACAAATATTTATTTTGAGATTATTCTTATTATTGGTGCTAATGTCCCTTCTTGAAAGGATGATGAAGTTAGTAGGGTTGGTTAGTTAGTTTTTACTTTTCTTTCTTTAGCAGGATAAATTTTGGTATCAAAATGCACTGGTAAAACTTTCTACTTTGAAATTATTGGTCTGTGGAAACCCATATCTTAAAAATCTGTTGCACTTTATTCAAATCTCTAACTTCCAGATAGTTAAGAGTCTTTGGGGACTGGCATTTCACCTGCGTACCAGTCTAAATGAAAAGAACAATTAACTACAGTTGCTCAAAATGTTAGGACTATAAACTCTTAATTCAAGAAAAGGATATTCTTTTTAAAAGCCAAAATATTTCAAAAGGATCTTATTTTGGGATTTTTTTTCTTTCCTGAGTGTGGGGAAAATATTGTTTTTACCTAGAGTGCTTTCTTTCCAGGGGTTGACTGCTTTTAAAAGATTCTAGAACCTAGATGGTACTTGACTGCAGGGTGTAGTGGAGGTGGCCCTGGCACAGCTCCCATTCAGGCTCTTTGCATTTCAGCTGAGTGATGTTTTTGATACACAGTTACTCTGATGCCAACACATGCTGCTTTTGGCTTGAAAAGACACTCTAACCATGAAAAATGACAGTGTGAATAGCCCTTTATAAATACAAACACAAAATACTAATTTTTCCTTTTAAAAAAAAAAGAAGTGCCTGACCCTGACTCTTAGTACTAAGCAAACTTTTATGGTAACTAAATTAATGTGTAGTGGATTGAGAGATTAAATATATCACTATGATATGGTACTTTAAAATTTTTCTTTTATTTCATTTTTCAACAGAAACACGGTGCTGGACAGCCAGCGTCAACAAAAGCATTATGGAATCACCTCTCCAATTAGTTTGGCATGTCCTAAAGAAATTGATCATATTTACACACAGAAATTAATTGATGCTATGAAACCATTTGGAGTTTTTGAAGATGAAGAAGAATTAAATCACAGGTATATAATTCAAATCTGTAAAATATTTTATAGTACATTATTTAATTGCTAATTTTACAAACAAATATCAAGTGCTAACTATGTGCCTTCCTGTTAGGTGCTAGGGATATAGAAGTAACCAGAAAAGAAAAAAGAAAAATCTTGGCCCTCTTGGAACTTACAGTTTAGATGGGTTTGGAGGAGGAGACTGACCATAAGCCAAATAAATAAGTAAATACAATGATACAAAAGTGCTGCTGAGGGAAGTAAAGCTGGGAGTGGGAGTTGTCAGAGAAGGCCTCATTGAGGTGACATTGAGGAACGATTTCAAGTTGAGCAAGGGAGATATTTGGGGAAAACACCTTCTAGACTAAGGACCTGAGATGGGAGTGTATCTGGTATGTTGATAAAATACATAAGAAAGTGGCCTGTGTGTCTGGAGCAGAGTGAATGGGGGAGAGAATATGGGCTTAAAAAAGTGAGTGTGAATGGTCTTGGAGGACAAGGCCACTTTGGACCTTGTAAGTCATCATAAAAGTTTTGGGAGACGTAGGTGTGGCTCAAGTGGTTGAGCACATGTCTCCTATATGAGAGGTCCTGGGTTCCATTCCCCGTTCCACCTGAAAAAAAAACAAAAAAATAACAAGCAAAACAAACCAACTCAGGGAAGCCGATGTGGCTCTGTGGTTGAATGCTGGCTTCCAACATACAAGGTCCTGGGTTCAGTCCCAGCCCCTAGTACCTAAAAAAAAAAAAAAAAAAAAAAAGTTTTGGCTTTTACTCTGAATGAAATGGGAAGGTATTAGAGGGTTTTGAGTGGAGGATTGGCATGATCTGACATGTTTTTAACAGTTGATTTGGCTTCTGTGTTGGAGAACAGAGGGGTCAGATACAGGGAAGCTAGTAAGGAGACTACTGTAATAACCAAAGGAAGAAGCAATGATGGCTGGAATAGCAGGGTGGCAGTTCAGATATGTTTTTAATTTTAATTTTTTTTTTACTTTTTATTTTTTTTAGGCCCCGGGGATTGAACCCGGGACCTCATAGATGAAAAGCAGGTGCTCAACCACTAAGCTACACCTGCTTCCCATCCAGATATATTTTAAAGGTATAGTGGCTAGCATTTAATGATTTGGAATGTAAGAGACAGAATAAGGTCAAGGATAAACCAAGGGTTTTGGTCTGAGCCCCTTGAAGGATGGAATTCTATTACCTGGGGAACAATGAGAGAAAAGCAAGTTTGGACAGATCAAGAGTACAGTTTTGGATATGTTGAGCTGCCTACCCCCTTCTTTTTTTTTACTTTTTTTTCTTAATGTGGATTTGGTATGCCATTGATTGCAATTTGTTGTTTTAATACCAAACTGCTTTTAGTAAGTAATATTTAATAAAAATTAGGTAATTACTCATTTTAATTATCCAAAGACCTATGACTGACAATGAGAGAATGTAACTATTACAACATTGAAATATTTAATTCCTTAGTTAACTCAAGAAAGTTGACCATTTAGGTGGCCTTTACAACCTCATCCAAGGTAATTTTATGGTTTTCATTAGACTTTGAATTTTGAAAATAGCTTAGAGACCCAAAATACCATCATCATACTTACCATCCCTTTGGCACTCCTCAGAACCTAAGAATGCCAAAGATATGTGCCATGTATAAATAGATAATGACAGCATTAACATGTGTATAATATGCTTTTACCATAACACCAACACAGAAGTACTGCCTATTTTTAATTTTTTAATATTGTTTATTTTTTTTTGTTTTACTCTAAAGCTTTTATTTTATTTTATTTTTTAACAGGCTGGTGGTTCTTGGTAAATTGAACAATTTAGTAAAAGAATGGATTTCCAGTGTCAGTGAGAGTAAGGTAAGACTCAACCACTCAGAATTTTTAGGGTTCATTATGTCCTGGCCATTGGTCCTGGTAATAAAATGCAGGAATTGAGATTAATCTGAGATACATTAGAACTTGGCTATTTGGTATACTTGGGAACAAACTATTCTAGACACCAAATATTCAAGGATTTACCACAGAGGTGGCCAATGTCCACAAAAACATGTCTTCTTTAACCCATATGTGGTGGCCCAAAATTTGAATACCAGGAAGATTTTTGGTTTTGTTTCTATTTTTTTAACTTAATAGCCAGAATTTTAACTTGCCATGAAACATAAGATCTGGCAACATGGTGCCTGCCTTTCTGTAAGGAAGTGCTTGAACAAGCATGGGCTCCTGCCCTCCAGTGCCTCACAGCCCCCATTACCTGGTCTTTCTGACACAGTCATTTATCCATTTCTGTGTATCTCATGTGTGCTTCTCTCATTTGCATTCTCACCTGGCCCTGAGACCTAGAAGATTGCAAGCCCTGACTTACACAACTTATTCCCCCTCCTGTAGCTTAACTATTTTTTTCTAAAATTGATCACTTTTTTCCTGCTTTCTTAGAATATGGTGAATGTAATTGAATTTTTATTATTGTCTGCGAATCATCACTAAAAATTATTTTACTGGGTGTGCTAGAGTGACATTGGGCTTGTTTGCCTGGGTGATAACAATTTGCCTCTTCACTAAGTGGCCCAAATAGTTGAACGTTCTTTTTGTTTTTTATAGTTTTCCCATCTCTTCCTTAAAAGCAAATAGTTCGAAGCTAACACCTCACAACTGTTGTTGTGTCTATCTGTAAAGCCCCCCTACCTGTTAGAATTCTATCTTTTACAATTTGTATTATTTCTTTCCGTACCTCTGATACATATTTAGAACTGTTTCTTTTAAATAATAGGCTCTTGGTAAGATTTCGAGAGACTCTCCTAAGAATACAGTCATTGAACTTGATTACACAGGCTTTATGCTGTTTATTTTTGCTGCTAAAAGGCTTTCTGGTTCTTCTGTGAGCTTTTATCAGAGTTATGATTAAGACTGTTAGATAAGTTGAATTCTGAGGAGGTGACAATACTAGTCATGAATTTTATTTTTTTTTTAATTGTTGGTTTTAACATCTTCCATTGAGTGGGTGAGGTGATTGGTCATTTTTTTACTTTGTCAATTATTATCCCTTTCATTTATGTATATCTTAGTTTGGAAAATTACTGAAAGATTTGAGTTAGATCAAAGAACTCTAAATCAAATCCTAGTTAAATGCTGTGGTTTGTGGCAAAGATATTTTACCCTTTGATTCAGCATATCGTTTTATCATAATCATGCAAGGATCATACTTGTCAAAGTGAGAATGTAAACTAAAAGTTTTTAAGGTTCTGGCAAGAGTCCTTTCGGTTCATGTTAGCCTTCAATAAATTTACTGACTACTTTCTAGCTATAAAGTTATTTGGCATACTTATGAAACATTAATATCCACTAAACAAAGAATGTTACAAACAAAATACCCTGTTATTCAAGTTACTTAGTAGATATTATATTTTGGAATTTCTACTGGGCATTATGGGAAAATACAGAGAAATAGGAATTTAAATATAATTTAAATATAATTGAATTAATGAGACATACATGCCAGAAAAACAAAAGGCAGCAAAGGTAGTATAAAAGAGTTTAATAATGGTAGAAGAGCTCAAGGGAAAGAAAAAAAGAGTTTGTTATGGAATGGGGTGTGATCAGGATAGGCTTCATGAAAGAGGTAGACTCTGAAATGAACCTTGAAAAATGGATAGCATTGAGATAGATAGAGAGAAGGAGCAAGCATTCCAGGCAGGGACAATGGCAAGTACAGTGAAAAGGAGATTGGATTATGTAATATGTTGGAAGTCAAGAGTTTCGAAAGGGGAGGCTGGGAGGCAAAGTAAGAAAGAGCTCCATAAGAGCATATTATGGAGATCTTCAATAGCAGAACCAAGGATCCTGACCTCAGAAGTCAAAGACAATATTGGCAAGTTTTTGATCAAGAGAATTATGTAATAGAGTAATTTAAGAACATCAGCCAGTGAACTTTGTGTAAAATGGGTTAACAGACAAGAAAGACTTAAATACAAGGAGGCAGCTTATTAAAAATGACTAGAATTAGAGGGGTGGTAGTAGAATAGAAAGGAGGCAAATGTGAGGGCTGAAAACTAGAATTGGTTATCCAAAAATAATAGTGATTATAAGTCTGGCCAGTAAGGAAAATGAACAGAAATAGGGAAATCAGAAGGGATATCTTGATTTCAATCATAGGAAGAATTTTTTGCTTGTTTCAGGCATGGATACTAAGTAAAAATATCTGATGGATGGTTAGAATTGGCTCTAGAGAAAGATAAAAGGTAGCATTATAATTATGGAAAATAAAAAATACATTAACTGAAGTTGTTAGATTAGCTATTATAAGTAGATTATGGGGAAGCAGATGTGGCTCTAGTGATTGGGCTCCCATATAGGATATTCCAGGTTTGGTTTCTGGGGCATCCTGATGAAAGTGAGCTGGCCTACACAGCCAGCTGATGTAACAAGATGACACAACAAAAAAAAAAGAGACAGAGGAAAAGACAATGAGAGACACAACAAATGAGGGTGCTGAGGTAGCTCCAGCGATTGAGTGCCTCTCTCCCAGGATCAGTTCCCAGTACCTCCTGAAAAGAAGACACGCAGACAAAGAAGAATGTGCAGTGAATGGACACAGCAGACAATGAACACAAGCAGCAAGGGGGGTGGAATAAATAAATAAATATTTGAAAAAATTAAAGAATTTTAAAAAAATAAAGAAATTATGGCAAGAATGATCCCAGTAGGGTGTCTACAGAGTTTTAACAGAGGAAGGTTGCAGAGCTACTAGAATCAAGAAATTAAGCCTATCAGTCACAGTATTTTATTTAAAAGATGGGATTGGTCAAGAGTATCATGCTGTACAGAGCTGAAAGCCCATTTTTTGGTAGTTAAGAGTTCTTTGGTGACTATTGAATATGATGAAGGCGAAGATAGGTAATTAGAGGGGACAAGTGAAAAGAAATGTTTTCCTTAAGATAGAGATGTGTGCATGTAGAGTAGGCATGAATTTATTTAGTCTCCCCTCTGGGAACAGCCTCATTACTTCAAGTCACAACCAGAAGAGCCTTGAAGTACATTTACAATTCTCATCTTACCAAGGTAGACAAATGTACTATATATCACTTACTTAATAAAAGGCAGTTCACCTGTAGGTGATTTTTAAAATTTATTTCTCTCCCCTTCCCCTCTCTGCCCGCCCATTGTCTGCTCTCTCTGTCCACTCGCTGTGTGTTCTTCTGTGTCCACTTGCACCCTCAACAGCACCGGGAAACTGTCTTTTTTGTTGCATCATCTTGCTGCATCAGCTCTCCGTGTGTATGGCGCCACTCCTGGGCAGGCTGCACTTTTTTTTTTTTTTTAACCCGGGGCAGCTCTCCTTGCAGGGTGCACTCCTTATGCGTGGGGCACGGCACTCCTTGCACGTGGCAGCTCTACGCGTGGGCCAGCTCCCTACGTGGGTCAGGAGGCCGCGGGGATTGAACGCTGGACCCTCCCTTATGGTAGGCGGACGCTCTATCAGTTGAGCCACGTCTGCTTCTCTAGGTGATTTTTTTTGGTACTAAATCAGTTGAATCATGAAATGCCTTTTGCTTAATTTTATTTCAGAATCTCCCACCTTCTGTTGTGGCTACTGTTGGTGGTAAAATTTTCACATTTGGATCCTACAGGCTTGGAGTACACACCAAAGGTAATTGCTTTTCTGTGCTCTAGTGATAATGAATTTTCAGTAACAAACTCTTACTTGTTGTTCATAATTAGAAAATACAGAAGCAAAAAATTCCCATAATCTCACTACTTTGAACTAATCATTGTTAACATTTTCCTGTACTCATCTTATATACTTTCTCCTGTATATGTCTATGTGTGTACTTTAGCAAAAACCAATACTTAGTATACTCTTCTTGATAGAAATACTTTATTTTGATTTGCAGGAGCTGACATTGATGCCCTTTGTGTAGCTCCAAGACATGTGGAGAGATCTGATTTTTTTCAGTCTTTCTTTGAAAAATTGAAACATCAAGATGGCATTAGAAACTTAAGAGTAAGTATTTCCTGGTATTTAATATTTTGAACTCAGTAACAGCTATAAAACCTAGGACTTATGATTATTAAAATATCTTTTAAGAAGTTGCTATGTCTTGTTAAAATAATGCATAATGTTTAAGAGCTTGGGGTTTGTAATTATACAGACCTGGGTTTGAATCCAGAATCCACCACATACTAACTCTTTGACTTTGGTCAAATTACCTGTTCTCTCTGAACCTATTTCCTCATCTGTAAAATGGAGATGGTGGTAACTTCCTTATGAGATTTTTCTTGCGGGTTGATGAGATCATTTCCATAAAGCATTCACTATAATATCTGACAAATGATTGATGCGTATCAAATAGTGACTGTTATTAAATGTAAGGGGTTCAAGTGGTAATTCTTCCAATATGTTTATCTAGCTGTTGATTAGCAAATAAAATTTGAACACGAATAATTTCACAAATATGACCTTAGTCCCACAAATACAAAGTGGCAAGACGTTTTATGTGTTTGAGCTATGGGTGTTAAGGGACCTAAACAAACACAGTTTTAATGTAATCCCAAGTGCAAGGATAAGATGAAACTCAAAAAAGAATCAGTGCTATTTTGAAGAGTGGGGACATTTTCTGAGAAGGAGGTTAAGACTTCATTAGGTTGGGAGATTAACGAAGGCTCAAAAAGACATCATTTTTTTGAAAAACTAATCTAAGCTATATTGACTATATTATTAATTATTTTTTGATGGAGTAGTTTTGAGCCCTGATTGGGTTTTTTTAATTTTTTAAAATTTCTAACACCAGTGCTCCTTCTAACCTAATCAGTTTTCAATTTAGGCTCAAGAGATAGTAAGTACCCAAATGGCAGCCTTCCAGTTTCTGACAAATATTTTTAAGAGGATAATAAGTTAGATAACTACTGTCATAGGCATTTTCTGTATCTTCTTAAATAATACAAGTCACAAATTAGAAAAACTTATTTAGAATGTAAGACCAAGGGCATTTTCACTTTTTCTTTTGAGTTAAAATACAGATTGGGAGCAAAGATTTTCACATTATTGGTGGTTAGGAAGGGCATAGAAATGCACATTATGTGTTTTAATTATTTTCCTCTTTCATAGGCTGTAGAAGATGCCTTTGTACCAGTAATAAAATTTGAATTTGATGGTATTGAAGTAAGTGTGTTAATATTTTTCTAACTTTACAATTAAACTATTTAGCCATAAGGTTAGTTTTTTTTTTTAATCAAACTTAAATAGGTACATAGTTTAAAGAATTAAATACTATTTTAAAATAGTCCCTCACCTTTCTCTCCCCTGTATCTGTTGAATTCTCACCATGGAAAATGAACCATCCTCCATCCCAACCCCCATGATTCTTATATATACTTTTCTCATTCCCACAATCTCCAAAAATAATTATCATTATAATACAATTACAGTATTATAGTTCACTGTTTATAGTATTATGATTTTGTAAACAGTGTTCAAAACTGAGCACAAAATCTCCTAGATGCTTTACTGTGTGACATTTTGCTGTCTTGAAAGTTAAATTATTTGGGGGATTTTTTTTTGCTTGGTTTTCTTACTTATGACTAATTCAGACCAGTCTCTGCCAGTTATCTAAATCTCCTTTAAATAAGTTTAGAGTAGACCCATCAAGTAGTTTGTCCTTACCATCTTGAAAAAAATACCTCATTGAGTCTTCTCACCTGTTCTAATCCACACTGATTGTTCTCTCTAAACTGGTATATAGCTGTCATCCTGGCATCTTCCTCTGCTATCATCCTTGGATTCCCTTTTGCTTCTCACTAGACTTTTTTCTTTCTTGATTCACTCTTAACTTTAGTGGAGCTCATCTGATAGCTTCCTGAGAAAGGGTACTTTTTTCCCCCCAATATTTGAATGTTTAAAAATGTCCTTATTTGTCCTCACACTAAATTGATAGTTTGAATATAGAGTTCTATGTAGGAAATAATTTTTCCTCAGAATTTTGGAAGGTCTTGCTTTATTGTCTTCTAGCCTCCATGCTTTGTTGAGATGTGTTTGGCATTTTGATTCCATATCCTTTTTATATGACTTGTTCTGTATCTCAGGAAGCTTATAAGATTTTTTAAATTGTTATTTTGTCTTTATAGTTGTGAAATTCATGATGGTATACTTTGCTGTGGTTCTTTTCAACCAGTGTTCTAGGTATTCAGTAGTCCTCTCTCAACCTGGAAACTCATGTCCTTCAGTAATTATAAATTTTATTGAATTCTATTTGATTTCCTACCTTTGTTTACTCTTCTTTCTGGAACTACTAACATTTGATTGTTGTCCCTCTAGAGCTGGCCTTCTCTTTTTTCCTACTTATAACCACATCTTCATCTTTGCTGCTTTTCAGGGTTTTTCCATCTTCCAATCTTTACGTTGTTTTTCATTTCTGCTGTCATTTTTTTTGTTGTTAGTTTTTCGGGGTTTCTTTCTTTAATGTCAAATTTTTAATTTCCAAGAATACTTCTTTTATTCTGTTTTTATTTATGTATGTCCTTATTTATAGCTTCCTTTCTTATTTCCTGAGTGCAGCATTTCTTATCTCTGCTTTCTTAGATCTGCTGGACTTGTCCATCTACCTATCAGCTTTTATTTTTACTGGTGTTTCCTTCTATTTTCTTTGTCCTAATGGGTTGTACCATTAAAAACAAAATGAAACTAAACAAAAAACAAAATAAAATTTTACTGGAATTTTAGTGGGGTTTCAGGTGGGAATGAATGTAAATGTGTGTTGGATCTGCTGTTATTTAGAAATCTACACATATGGTTTTGATGGATTTTTTTGATGTGTAATAGCATATATGCTAAATGTTTCCCCTTAATTTGAAAAGTTAGTTACCAGGAGCAGGTGTAGCTCAGTGGTTGAACACCTGCCTCACATATATGAGGTCCCTGGTTCAATCCCTGGTAGCTCCTTAAAAAAAAAAAGTTTATTACCTAACTTTGTGGTAGTATTCCTATGTGAGGTTGCCTACATAGGCTTTTTTTTTTTTAATTGTGTTTTTTTAAGGATATACATAGGCTTTTTTTTTTTCTTTTTGAGGTACCGGGGCTGAGGATTGAACCCAGGACCTCGCAAGTGGGAAGCTGGCACCCAACCACTGAGGCACATCAGCTCCCCTGAGTTGTTTTTTTGTTTTTTTGTTTTTTTCATTTGCTTGCTTGCTTGTTTAAGCCACATCTACTCCCTGCCTATCTAGGCGTTTTGAAGTTTTAGTTGAACTTCCCAAACTAGTAATTAGAACTTTTTACATTTTCAAAGGGGGGTGTGATAGATTAGAAGGGAAAAAAGTAATATATGTTCTCCTTTTTTGTATCTTTCCAAAGATTGATCTAGTCTTTGCAAGACTGGCAATACAAACCATATCAGATAATTTAGATCTAAGAGACGACTCTCGCCTGAGAAGCCTTGATATAAGGTGTATTCGCAGCTTAAATGGTAAGCTTCTAAAAGGAAATCTCAGATACCTGCTTAACAACAAGTAGACACAGAGAGGTATTGCAGAATTGAATATTGATGGACTTTTAGCTCAATTAAAAATGATGTTGTCTTCTTTATACAGATAATCTGACCACACTTAAGCATCTTAAAAACCACAAGTGTTTTTTTAAAGATTACTTATATTTTTAATAGCGGTTCTCAAACTTACTGGTTGCAGTGCCCCTTTATACTCTTAAATTTTATTGAGTGCTTCAAAGAGCTTTTGCTTATGTGGGTCTTATCTGTCAATATTTACCATGTTAGAAATAACTGAGATGTTTTTAAAGTATTAATTCACTTAGAAGTAAACATAATATGCCCATTTTAAGTTAGTATGAGTTTATGTGTGAGAAAATGGCTTTTTTTTTTTTTTACATTTTTCAAAATTCTAATGTTTGACTTAATAGAAGGCACTGGATTCTCATACCTGCTTCTACCATCAATCTATTGTTTTGGTTGAAGTATGCAAAGAAAACTTGGCCTCGTACAGATTTGTACCTGGAAAAGGGAAGAATATTTTAATTATTTTTTCAAATAATTGTGGGTAATTCTTTGATACCACACCAAAACTTAACCAGTGACAATTTTTTTCTTTTTACATCTTTATTGAGGTATAATTATATACCATAAAATTCATCAAAGTATACAATTCAGTGTTTTAGTATATTCACAGAGTTGTGCAACCATCACCACGAATGAATATTAGAACATTTTCATTACCCTAAAAAAAAATCCCTCATCATTTGCATTCATTTTCCCTTCCAACTCCCAATCCCAGGCAACCACTAATCTATTTTCTGTCTCTCTAAATTTGCCTTTTCTGGACATTTTATATAAACAGAATCATATACTGTGTGGTGTTTTGTGTCTGACTTCCTTCACTTAGCATAATGTTGGTGAGGTTCATCCATGTCTGTAGCATATATCAATAGTTTGGTCATTTTTATTGCTGGATAAAAATGATAGTTTCTTAAAGATTAATTTGAATATGGAATCTGAAACTACAGCAGTGAACTTTCCATTAAAATCCATGGTCTACCTTATTTTTTGAATGCATCATTTACCCAGGCATGACTTTGTGGTGTCATGCCTTAGTCATTTGGAAAATATTGGTTTACTTAGTTATTTAGAGCTTCCATATTTTAACATATTTCATTATAAAATATCAAAATAAAATCCCATTCTAATCACTAGCAGTAGCACCAAAAAAGTCTTTAAATATTGGGAAGCTGTCAGGCTCACAGTGCCTATTATAAGTTGTCCAATATTTTAAATTTTACTTGAGAGCTTGAATTACCCCAGTATGAATAACCAGTTATCTGTCTCTTATTATTTTAAGTAAACTGGTGCTCCTTGAAAGAAAGTGGCTAGTTCAGCTTACAACTCAGTCACAGAACTTCTTTTCCTTGAGATAACCATGGTACTTTAGCACATTAGCAGAATATTAAAAACAGGGTTTGGTTTGTTTGCTTTTTAACTGCAACTGTCTGGCAGTGATTATCTACTAGAACAGTTTGTTACTATACCTTGATAAACTGTTAAGGAACCGGCAGTTTTAGTGACCACTACTTCTGTACCATCAGTGCAAATATCAACATGGGGAAAGGCCAAGGAAGCCTTGGTATTATAAAAAGAGGTTTGACCTCGCAGATTCCCAGTGATCCACACACCGTACTTTGACAACCAGACTTCTGTTTAACTTAATTATTGCCCTTTGTTGTATTTCCAAAATTCAACAGTGATTTGTGCATAAGATTTATATTGAGGCACTAACAGTTTTATAACTTAGCGGTATTTGATTAACAGTAAAGTGAAATATGGAGGAAGCTCTACAAAGATAAACAGTTCCATCTCTCATTTTAATATTGGATTACATTACTCGTGTACTTTTTAATTCTTCAGAAGCAAAGTGACTTTTCATTAAGTACTAAATTTTAAATACATAGAGAAGCCCTGACATTTTAATATTTTCATATCTTTAGCACTTGAGATTATCTGGGTTTTGTTGCATAATGAAAAATGAATGCTTTTGTCTTTTTCAGGATGTAGAGTTACTGATGAAATTTTGCATTTAGTGCCAAATAAAGAAACTTTTAGACTCACTCTGAGAGCAGTCAAATTATGGGCAAAACGTAAGTATTCCAAGTCTTTTATTTTAAGTTTTGTTTTGGGTTTTTTTTCCTGTATTTTGTTTTATTTTGGTGTTACTGCTTTAAATTTTATTAGTAGTTATACAATAGTCGGTGTACAATTGCCCACAATTACAAATCTATACATATAAATGCATACTCATATGAATACAAATATTAACTTACTGTAAATGTTTTGAGGTAATTATTTTATGTTTGCAATATAAAATTATCGTTTCCAATTGACTGTGATAAGAGCAGATATGGAAACTCCCAAGACTATTCATATGGTTGGGGATTAAGATTCAATAAGCTTTTTCAGTTGTGGTAGTTATAATGCTTTGATATGTGGCACTGCCTCCTCCTATCTTGGGTGAAATCAAAAAGCCTGTCTTTTCATCTTACTGTTCATCCAGGCAGAATGAGTCAGAACATAAAAAGTGAAATCTTCGCTAGTCTTTGGGCTCCCTGTCAGCAGGACCATTTTACTTGTCTTTGTATCCCCCATCACCATTAAAGAGTCTGGTTTATACTTGTGGTCAATAAGTTTATTAAGTGAAGAGTCGACAGTGACAGTTTTAACTTGGTTTTTGGTTTTTCTTTTACCTTTTAATAAAGCTGGGAGCTGCACTACTTCATAGTCTATAGATTCATAAAAAGCCCGTAGCCTGGTCCTGACCTGGTACAGCATAATTTGTATTATTTGTAACTGCATTTAAGTAATGCTGCACTTCTGACACCAGGTTTTACATAGTCTAAAACAGTACTGTCCAAAAAAACTTTCTGTGATGATGGAAATGTTTTGCAGCTGCTCTGTCCAGTACTGTTATCACTATCCACATGTGATTTCTGAGCACCTGAAATGTTCAGCTGACGGACTGAACTTTTAAATTTAAATTTAAAATTAAATAGTACCCAAGAGAAAGGAAAACATACATCCACACAGAAACTTGTACACAAATGTTCATAGCAGCATTATTCATAACAGCCAAAAATGGAAGCAACCCAAATGTCCACCAGTTAATGAATGGACAAATGTTGTATATCCATACAATGAGATATTATTCAGCCATAAAAAAGAATGAAGTACTGATACATGTTATAACATGAATGAACCTGGAATCCATTAAGCTAAGTGAAAAAGGCCAGTCATAAAAACCATACATTGTATAATTCCATTTATACGAAGTATCCAAAATAGGCAAATCTATAGAGACAGAAAGTAGGTTGGTGGTTTCCTAGGCCTGGGGAGGTTGGGGAGAAATGGTGAGGGGAAGAAGAGGTAACTGCTAAAGGTGTGGGATTTCTTTTGGGGATGCTTAAAACGTTCAAAATGAATTATGGTGATGGTTACAACTCTGTGAATATACTAAAAACTATTTAGTATGAAATATACCTCAATAAAGCAATTACCAAAAAGATTAAGTAGCCATACCTGGCTTGTGGCTACCATATTGTACAGTGCTGGTATAAAAACTACTTGGACTTAAATACTTGTATAGGTAGGATAAAGGAATGTGCAGTGAAGGGATAACATGAACAATCTGTCTTTCCTTACACTTTACATTAAATACCATGTTTTGTCAATTCTTCAATGCATATTTTTCACATTTAACATCTCCAAAATTGGTATTTTTAAGCTTTTTTTTTTTCACTTGCTTAGTGGGAAATGAAATAATGCTGTCTTATAATCGAGAGCATCTTAGGCTTGATGGAAATATGGTAATACTTGTTTTTAGTAGATTGATGTAAGAAATTGTCATATAAGAAATTAGTAATATCAATGGTGTGTTCTACTTGAAGGAGAGATATCAAAAATTTCCCCAGTTTTACACATGATCTAAAAATACCCATGAGTGTTTTCTAATGAAATTATTATTCTTCCCTACTTGTAGACTCTTTAAAAACCTTTCCTCCTTCCTTTCATTTCTTTCTCAACCCTAGATATTGAAAGGTGGAAAATTTCAGGGTAATAGTTGTAGAGCCCACTTGGGCTATTAGAACGAGGCAGGGAACTGTATTAGAGGGCAGGTAGGGGAGGTAAGATGAACAGTTTATGGCTTCCTCATAGACTGTGAGCCTACTGTGAAGCTCTGCCTATCGATTTTTTAAATTGTTTTTTTGTTGCTGAAGATTTTTATTATGAATTGGTGTTGATTTTAGTCAGTCGTTTTCTGTGTCAATTGAGACAAATCATATTAATAATTTTTTAATCTTGCTCGTATCATAGTTTACTGCCTATTGATTTTAATGTTTCTATATGGGAAAAGAATTCCAAGCAACAATCTTAATAATGAAGTCATCCTGTTTCTTATGGTTGCATGTCATGGATGATGGGTCCTAACAATATATTAATTTTTCTAGGACGTGGTATTTATTCCAATATGCTGGGATTCCTTGGCGGTGTTTCTTGGGCAATGCTAGTTGCAAGAACTTGTCAATTATATCCAAACGCAGCAGCTTCTACTTTAGTTCATAAGTTCTTTTTAGTTTTTTCCAAGTGGTAAGTATTCTTCTGCATACTTTCACTATCTACTAACTTATGCCTATATGTCTTTTGTTTGGAAATGTAAGAGTTATGCATAGGCTCTTTCTGTTGTACTAAGTTAAAAGTTAAAAAAACATCAAATTTGAGGCAATGGAGGGACATTCAGTCAGAGCTTTCTCCCAGGGATCTGGCCTTTAGCTTTGGGAGAATAGTCACAACAGATTTGGCTCTGCCAGTTACTATGCTGTGAGTGGATATATTGTTTAATTTCTCATTTGTGAAATGGTGATGATAATCATAGTTACCACATGGATTTGTTATGAGTATTTCCAGTAAATGTTAGCTGTTGCTGTTATTACCAAATTGAGAATCTAATCCATAAAAGAAATGAGAAGGAAGGGAAAAATTCAGATATAAATAAGTTAGAGCTATGGGGCAAAGCAGTATTTACTTTTTCAGAAAACACTGTTTTAAAATAAGCAGTTTTTCTTTTGTATACTTCATTTCCTTCTCCATTTCTTTTTTTTTTTTTTTTCCTTAAGTACCAAATACCCAAACGTTTGCTATTTGAAGATTGGAATAATCTAATGATTTTAACATTTCATAAAGTGCCTGAAGAATGTCCTTTGTGAGTTAATTTGCCTTATTCATGTTAGGGAATGGCCAAATCCTGTGCTGCTGAAGCAACCAGAAGAAAGCAATTTGAATTTGCCTGTCTGGGATCCTCGGGTATGTGACTTACGTAATTTAAACCTTTTAGGAAAAGGATGTTTCTCTAAATTACAATCTGTCCCTGCTCATCTTCCTTCTGTATCTTTGTTCTCCTTTACCCCGTCTGCTGCATTTTGGTGCAAATGATTTGGGTCTTCAATGCTGGTCCAAGTGTTATATCATTAAAAAATACCCAAGTTAAACTAGATGAGTGGTTATCAACCAAAACATCCTAATCTGTTGTTGGAAACTGTCTCACAAGTAAATAGTACTAATAATTAAAGTACTGAAATATATAGAAGCTATACTTTGAGATGCAATTTAAAGCAGATTCCTGGTTCTAAGGTGGCATAACTCTCATTTTAATGTGCTTTTAGAGTGAGGGCTCATTCCTTTGGGTGATTAAGTAGAAGACATCCATTGAGTGGGTGCAGAAAAAAAGATTGAGAACCAATGGACCAGATAACACTTAATGCAGCTATAATACTGTGCTGCAATGTACCATCAATTTAACAGCTTTTCAGGGGAAAAATAAACTTATGAAAATTTTCCTTTAACTGACTATCAGACACAACTGATTTCAAAAATATATTTAGTTGGGGAGGGGAAATGTAAATCTTAGAATTAAGGAAATATAGTATTAAATTTATATTTCATATTCTTCAGACTTTTGGGGAAATGAAGTGAGGACAACTGAAATAGGAGACTAGATCAATTATTCTGCTTCTAATTTCACAGGTAAATCCATCAGATAGGTATCATCTCATGCCCATAATCACCCCTGCCTATCCACAACAGAATTCTACGTATAATGTGTCCACATCAACTCGAACAGTAATGGTAGAAGAATTTAAACAAGGTAAACATGTTGTCCCTATATTGCCCTTTACATATTCCTACAAATTTATGGTTGACAATTTTATTCGCTATTGTTGCTGCGTAAGAGATTGGATTGGCAGAGTGTATATATAACTGCCTGCTATTTCTAAAAATTCTTTCAAATGTGAATTTATTTTTCCAGTAATTAGTTTTCCAAAATATATCATAATTAAGGCCAAGAAAGAAACCTGCCCAGTCTCGTTGAAATTGATTTTTATGTTCAGAAAGAATGTAATATTTTTTTTTTAGTATGTACTGGGGATTGAACCGGAACCTCGAGCATGGGAAGAACGTGCTCAACCACTGAGCTACATCTGCTCCTGAGCATAATACATTTTTACTCAAGAATTTGGTGGGGCTAGGAATTTGGTAGTAGGGTATTAGAGGAGCTAAATAATGTACAGGTCAATTTTCAAAACTTTAAATCTCTCTCTCTCTCTATTTAGGCCTTGCAGTCACAGATGAAATTCTTCAAGGGAAATCAGACTGGTCCAAACTACTTGAGCCACCAAATTTTTTTCAAAAATATAGGTATTTGAAATTTTGTATTTTATATGTATGTGAGTATAAAGAAGAAAAATATTAAATCTATAAAGTCCATATATGTGACTGCTGTCACTTGTATTTTTTAAGCAAACTAGAGAATATGGTAGCAGAAATTTTAAATGATAGACTTTCTGTATTCTACTGGTATTTTACCCGTTGACTTTGTTCTTGTTTTAGTGAATTATTTTTAATCGCACACTCAGAATCATGTGAAAATCAGAGCATGTTTATTTTCATAAACTGTGTGTCTGTTTTAGCTCTTTTGCTCATTGGGAAGGGAGAAAGAAAAGTAACAATGGAAAAGCAGAACCTAACAATGTTTCTGGCTTTTTTTTCTGATTGTTGCTGAAAATTCTTCATAGACATTATATAGTATTGACTGCCAGTGCGTCAACAGAAGAAAACCATCTAGAGTGGTAAGACTTCTATTTCAAGTTCTTTACCTGCCGTGTGGTGATACAACATATTTATGTGATGCTTTACTGTTTATAAAACACTTTCTCACTTGATTTTCAAAATTATTAGATTATATTGGTGAGCAGCTAGTACAGCTCAGTGGTTGAGTGCCAGCTTCCCACATATAAGGTCCCAGGTTCAGTCCCTAGCCCCAGTACCTCAAAAAAAAATTTTTTTTGAAGAAAAAATAGATTGTATTGGTGACTTTCGTACATGACCACAGAGTGTCAGTGTTTAAAGAAATGCCAACAAATTAATATTTCAGAATCAAGAATGACATGGGATAAGGATATATATGCAGATCTTTTTTTGTCACTTCACAGATTTAAGCAAAATTGTGAGGCAGTTGGATTCTTTCTAATGTATCTAAATTCACTCCCTTTGCCTCCACTATATTCACATCTCTGGCTCCATCAAGTGGAAGCTATTAGGCCACCAAAGATGGTTTTGCTTTCCTCAGGTCTGACTTCTAGAAAAGTAGAAAAAGGTCTTACTTTTGCTTCAAGTATTCAAGACTCTTTCATTGGTAATTAAAGGGAGCCTGAAATGAATCCTTTTACTAAAAAAAAAAATTTCATTTGTCACCTAGATGAGGGAATAACAGACTAGAGTCCTAGCCAAATCCAGCCTGTCACCTTTGTAAAGTTTTATTGGAATATAGCCATGTTTATTCATTTAAACATTGTGTCTGGCTGATTTTGTACTACCCAGCAGAGTAGAAGAGTTGAAACAGATTGTATGGCCCTCAAAGTCCAAATTATTTACTTTCTGTCCTTTTACAGAAAAAAGTTTGCTAACCCCTGATTTAGATAACATTGTGGAATAATTCAGTTCTTTTAGTATCTGCTGTTGAAGCACACATAATGTGCTAGCTTTTTCATGTGTTTGAAAAATGTATAATAAAATATTCTTATAGTTCTTTCTGATTCATAAATTAGATGAAACTTTATTTTAGTAGTATTTAATCTGCTTGTAGTAGATTATTTTTTAAATACAAGGTCAAATATTTTTAGAAAATCAGAGCATGTTTAGTTCATAAACTACATTACAATATTAGCTTTTTTGTTCCCACCATTTAAAATTTTAGCCTCAGGGCTGAGATTTATCTAAAGATATAAGATTTGAAAATGGGAAAAGATTCAGGACCTAATTAAACAACAGTTTTTATTCATGATATTTTATGGTTTTAACTAAAGTAGGGCATTTTAGATTCAAGAATGCATTAAATGGAACAGTTTTTTTTTTTTAAATAAATAGAAAAAGCACACAAAAACTCCTTGTCATTTGCCTACATGGTGTTTAAGACTCTATATATTGGACTTAATTTTTAAAATGAACATTTTAGCATTGAAATTAATAAGCTGTATTAATTTGACTGTAGCTTCCAAATTTAACATGGGCATAAATAAGAAAAATCTTGTACTGTTCCTTTATTTTAGGGTTGGATTAGTAGAATCTAAAATCCGTGTACTTGTTGGAAACTTAGAACGGAATGAATTTATTACTCTTGCCCATGTAAATCCTCAGTCATTCCCAGGAAATAAGGAACACCATAAAGAGTAAGTTATTTTTTAATACTGTATTTCTTAAATAATGTTACTTGACATATACATTGGTTAGGGTCATTTGTACGATTATCAGGCATTGATGGAAGATGATACAGTATATGTTTAAGTGGCTATGCATTAAAATTAAACACACACTACTCTGGTAGCTCACAGAGACTTAGCAAAAATTTTGGGGCATCTTAAGTAATTTTCTAAGCAGGTTAAGCCTCTATAGAACAACACAGGACAACTTACCAGAATTCTAAATTTCACTTTTAAGAATTTGGCCAAACCACTGAAATCTGTGTTTATGCATACATAGAGATCAAGTTTTAATTATCAAGTAACTTTTGTAAAATTGTAAAAATTAATGGAAATTCGTACATTTTCTCTTCTAGCAATAATTATGTATCCATGTGGTTCCTTGGAATAATTTTTCGGAGAGTAGAAAATGCAGAAAGTGTTAACATAGACTTGACATATGATATACAATCATTCACTGATACAGGTAAGATTTTCTTATCATAGACCTGTAGTTCCCAACCTTGACTGTACCTCAGTATTATCTGCCTAGGATCTGGTTGGCTATTATTTTTTTGGTTCCCACAGTTGGTTAAATAAATATGGTAAATCCATATTGTGGAATACAATGCTGCCGTTAAAAAAGGCATTAAGAAGCAATTTCCAAGATATATTAAATGGGTGGAAAATGGCCAAGCAAATATATGGAGAGTGCTACCATTTATATAAGTAAATAAAAATATATGTGGGAAGTGGAATTGGCTCAACTGATAGAGCATCTGCATACCACATGGTAGGTCCAGGGTTCAAACTCAGGGCCTCCTATGTGGGGAGCTGGTCCACACGCAGTGCTGATATGCACAAGGAGTGCCGTGCCATGGAGGGGTGACCCCCACATAGGGGAGCCCCACACCCAAGGAGCGCGTCCCGCACAATAAAAGCGCGGCCTGCCCAAGAGTGGCACTGCACACACAGATAACCGACACGGCAAAATGACGCAACAAAAAAGAGACACAGATTCCCAGTGCCGCTGACAAGAATACAAGCAGACACAGAAGAATACACAGCAAATGGACACAGAGAGCAGACAATGGGGGGAACGGTGGGGGGAAGAGAAATCAATAAAAAATAAATCTTTAAAAAATATATATGTATATATCTGTGGTTGCTTGTAAATGCACAGAGTATCTCCAGAAGGAAATGTGAAGAAGTAAAAAAAAAAAAGCGAAACTGGTTGCTTCTGGCTCAGGAAATCAGGTATCTAGAAGACGAGGGTGAGGAAAATTTACTGAATACTCTGAATCCCCTTGAAATTTGTACCAAATGAAAGTATTTTAAAACAAAAGGAAAGAAAGCTAAGCTAGCTCCAAAGGTAATTCTGTACAAGAACAGCCAGGGTGTGTAATCAGTCATAAAGATGGCTTGATTTTTATGTTTTAATTATTATGGAATAATTGTCATGGTCAATGTAGGCTTGTTCAGTATGTTTCAAAATTAGTGAGAAAGGTGTCCTTCACATCTAGCTTCCTGATAACATTCATCTGGAATACCTTTATATATGTCATAAATTTGGGGTTGTTTTAATAATCTAGAATTGGGTACATTTATACTTTTATTGTTCTTGGTTTGGCACATCTGTGTTTTCTAAATTCTTTTGAGCTAGCCCTCACATTTATCATGAAAAGGCAGATTCCTGGCTTTTTCCTTAGAACTACTGAATCACACTCTCTAGGGGTGGAGCCAGGGTATCTGCAACTTAAATGAACATTCCAGGTGATTTTTTTAAATAAGTAATCTGGGAGGTAAACATAAAAAAAAATTTTTCCATTCTAATTTGGGCTCAAATTTTTCCAAAGGATGGGAGACTTTGTTTATTATAGATTCATGATGTTATTTTGCGAGTGGGGAGACTGACACCTCAAGAGATTAAATAATTTGCAAATTTCATAATCGTTGCTGTTGCAAAGACAGACTCCCCCGTTTTCTTTGTCTTCAGTAGCTTTATATCTAATTGGGTATTCACAGTTAAAATATATTAAGTAGTCTGTGTGGTAATTAATAAAACTGGTACTCATATAAGGTGTGAAAAGCCCTAGAATTGGAATCTAGAGTTGTGTGTATTCTGATCCTGTCAGGGCATTCAAGGATACTGAGCCTTATTTCCCCACCTTTATAAGAAGGGTCTACTTCTAGACAGGTTTCTGAAGTCTGACATTCTGTAATCAGTGAGGGCCTCAATAGTAGAAGGAGCTTCATGGAGGAAATATAGCTTAAATTGCATCATGGAAATTTGGTATAAGAATTAGCTTAGACTTGGGTGAGTAGTTATAAGGAAATTACCTTTTGGGAAAATAGCAGGAAAAAAGATTTGGAAAACATCGTTTCTTCTTACATTTATTTTAAAGTGAAATTTGATTATAGGAAAGTCTTAGCTAAGTAGATGGGCATGGTAAATCTAGTTGGTTCTTGAATAGGAGTGTGACACATAAGGATGTGTGTGTTTCTCTTTGTGTCGTGGTGGGGAAGTTTTGAAGGTAAATGCATTTCATGAATGCATTCTGAGCCGTTGGTTCAGAAAGAAATTTCCCATTTAACATATTGACATTGTTACAGTGTACAGACAGGCAAACAATATAAACATGCTAAAGGAGGGAATGAAAATTGAAGCAACTCATGTAAAGAAAAAACAGCTCCATCACTACCTTCCTGCAGAGATTCTTCAAAAAAAGAAAAAGGTCAGTTTGTACTTCTTACCTCTCTAATATGGTTCCACTCAGATGAATGATTTCTGGGGCCAAATTTGCAGTCACATTCTTAACAGCTTCCAAACCTATTAAGAAAGGAGGGAAGGTACAGAAATTCAATCTAGAACTAAAATCTCACCATTAATCACAAAGGATCATTTGCTTATATGTACTTCAAAACTGAGGATAGTCTTTATATTCTCACTTGCCTTTGGAAGTCCTAAAAGCTTTCCACCCTTTCAGCAGAGTCTTTCTGATGTCAGTCGAAGTTTGGGTGGACTTCAGTCCAAAAGATCTTCTCTGGATAGCAGTTGTTTGGATAGCTCCCGAGACACTGATAATGGAACACCTTTTAACTCTCCCGTGTCTACAAACAAATCTTCGAAGCCTGATAGTCCTCCTATGGGAGAAACAGAAAGGTCTGTATTTAAAAATTGTTCTTTCGGTCTTAAGTTCAGAGTTTATTTGAGAATAATGTGAACTTCATTTGTTCCTTTGCTAAATGCCTTTTTCAGTTTTTAAAAGATCTTATTTTACCAGCTGCTCATCAGTTTCTTTTTTAGAAATATTTAACAATTTGTGGTAATCTTGTGAGACAGGATAGATTTATGAACATGTGGGACTAGAGAAGTACAAGAACTGCATAGGCTTTCTGCTTAAATTGATTTCTTTAATTCTCTCCAGATCTTCTTTTCTCTTCCTTGAATGAAATGTTAAAATAGGAGTGCTTTAAAGAAATAATATTAAATGTTAAAATAAGTGTTTTATATAAGCAGTATTTAAGTAATTTAATGACAGTAATTTAACATTTTTAATAGGAGCAGTGTGGAACCTGCTGCTGTAATTGTAGAGAAGCCACAGAGTGTTCCACCAGCTCAAGGACTGTCTATTCCAGTCATTGGTGCAAGTAGGTATCTAAACTTTTATTTTTAATAATTCTGCTACCACATGTGTATTTATTTACTAAAATCTTTTTTTTTTTTTTTCCATTTCAGAAGTTGACTCTACAGTAAAAGCTGTATCACCCCCAGCTGTATGCACCATTCCCACTGTAGTAGGACGAAATGTCATTCCTAGAATCACAACACCCCACAACCCTGCCCAGGGGCAACCACACCTAAATGGAATTTCGAATATAACTAAGAACATTACACCCAAGAGATCCCATTCCCCATCAATAGATGGGTCTTCTAAGAGGTTGAAAGACATAGAAAAGGTCAGTTATTGCTTTAGTGGTGATTCAGCAGTTGATTTTTTTAAGGTTAACTTAAAATAGTATTAAACTCAAATTTCTCTTTCACTATCCCTATTCTTCCATTTGGACTTAACAGTTTAAAAATAATTATTTAACCAAACCCTAAAAGACCAATACTGACTTTTCATCTTAAATTCAAATTACTGATCCATCAGAAAACTTGAACAATTGATCTAAATTTCTCATTGACTTACCCAGAAATGATTATTGGTTATTAAATAATGGTATTTACTGTGTTAGAATGTTGATCTCTTTTATCTCCAGCAGGTGGTAGTAGAACTATATTTCAATTGTTTGAATTGATTTAACCAAAAAGATCACTCAACTGTAGACATTAAGGGTAGCCTTGAATTCAATCTTAATTCCTCCACCAATCCATGTTATAGTAGTTTATTGATAATAGCCTAATCACGCTAATTAATTTCCCAATTCAAACAGATTTATATGAGTTTGTAGGTACATAATAACTCATTTTAATGTTTATATTTTAGTTTATTCGTCTTGAATCAACGTTTAAGGACTCACGTGCTGCTGAAGACAGAAAGAGAAAATCAGTGGTAACTATATTAATAGTGTCTTTCAAAATATTAAGTTTTAATAAGCCATATTTCAGGAAAAATACTATATAAGAGGTCAGATTAGATCTACTCTTAAGTTTTGGTTATGTTTTATTTCATGTAGGAATTGAGTTATAGGCACAAGTGTTTGCATATCGGGAAAAAGTTCTCATATATAATACTTCTGTTTTTAGGATGCCATTGGAGGAGAATCTATGCCTATCCCTACTATTGATACATCACGCAAAAAGGTAAAAAAAAAAAAAAGTCTTAACTGTAGGTAAAATACTGTGTACTTGTAATTTACAGATATAAAAATCATGTTATGAGCCTAGCACTGGATGAAAAAAAAGGATAAGATTTTGTCCCTATCCTCAAGTTTTAGTTTAGTTGGGGGTTGGGGCGGAGATAGCCTTGTATTTTGCTAGTATTGAAGTTACTACCCTGATTACAAAGCTCAGTTTTCCTGAAAATCTTACAGGTTGGGTTACAGTGTTCTTTATGAATGTATTACAGAAACTAGTTGAGAGATAAAACTCTTGGATATCAAATTTTCCTCCTTAATACACACACACAAATTTCATGCTTAGTAACTATACTGTTTGTTTCTCTTGTACTGTTCTTGACTTTGCGGACTGTGTTCTTTATGCATCTCAGTCCAGAAATGATGATCAGATTAACAGTCCTCTTTTCCTATACATATTCACACTATTCCCATTTCTCCTCTTTCTCCCATCCCTCTGCTTTTCATCTCTACCTTTTAAAAAAAAAAAAAAAAAAGTTCCAAAAGCAAAAAATGCCTGTGAACACTGACAGGAGGTATTCAATACACTTGAGTATTTAGGAGCTTCAGGGGTTTGGAGAAAAACTCCAGAAAGAGTCTGTGACTGAATCAGTAGTTGGACCTTTATAATGATTATATATGATTTTCCTTCCTCATTTTTTTTTCTTTAATAGAGACTACCCAGTAAAGAACTACCAGATTCATCATCCCCAGTTCCAGCAAATAATATCCGTGTCATCAAAAATTCCATTCGACTGACCCTTAATCGGTAAAAGCAGTGCCTCCTCACTTAAGTGAATATGCAATCATTTAGTGGCATAGAAGCGGCTACTCTTTTTTAAATAGAAGTGGCTGTCATGCATAAAATATGGTGAAAGTTACAGTCATCGGCCTCACGAACTTGAAATGAATTTTGAACTCTAACACTTTGACCTGCAGATGCTGTAGCATTCTCATTGATTGCTACATACACTTCTCTGAGGATCACCCGCTGTCAGATTGTTATCCACAATATTATGGCTTTGCGTTTGGAGGTTTTACTGCCTTAACTTTCGATGTTTGTTTTTCTATTATGGGAACCAGTTCTTGGACACTTGGACACTGATAAAACAAGTCCTGAACTCACATATATATATATTTTTTTTAAGTCTTATGTTGTAATCATTGTATAGAACTGAAAAAGTTGGAAAAAAAAAAAAACTGACTTGTAATTTTCCAGATGCTAATACATTTTACTTTAGCATTGAAGCCACTTTGTGAAATCTGAGATAAATGAATGTGAGGTATCTTGTCTGCCTTCCTCATTTGTGTAGATGTACTTATTGTCTGTTCTGTTAATTTAAATTATTTTTTCCAGATTGGCACATGGAATATTTAAATTTTTATTTTTTTGTGCCTTTCTGTCCAAATGTTGCATAGTTACCAGGGAGGATTAGTCAGTGATTATATACAAGAGTTGGGCACCATGAATTCTCTTTATTTTGCCTCCTATGGAGGCCTTTGAAATGCATCTTTATTAAAAAAAATCAAAATATAACCAGGATACTGAAAGTCAGTATGTGAATGGTGAAATTGTTACATATCCTATCTCATGCCATTTTTGTTAGTTGTCTGGTATTTTTCACTGAGAAACAATTCATTCCAGCATCAACAATAAGATACCTTTAAGTATAAAAAACTTGTATTTTTGAAGTCTAAAAATTAATCTGGCATGATAATTACTACCATTACTTACCCCGACAACTTCAAACAGTTTCTTCACAGCCTAGGCATGCAGAAATAAGCAGTGGGTTTTACTGAAACCTAAAGGCATTTTTGAATGACATTGTTATCAACCATTAATTGGCTCAGGACCTTTGTAATTTTTATTTAACTGTATAAGTTGTCTTTTTTTACACTGCTTTTTTCAATGCATTTCTTAATATTTTTTAAGTTTTATGAATGCATGCTCAGTTTATTAAACTCCATAACCATGTAATTCTTGTAATATGTTTGATTCAGTGTTTTGTAAATGAAGTCGTATGTATTTTCAGAGTATTTTTGTATGTACTGTAAGATACCATCTTTTCAAAGAGAAAACTTTAAAACCTTTATTGTCTCTCTTTAGTCTAATTTTTAAAATATGGATTATGCTTGAATTATTATTCTTAAAAATGGAAATATACATCTTGCACAACCCAGTACCCCAAGAATATATTACGTCCTCCAACTTTCACTAGTCTTTAGTAGGTCCACTTGTAAAAAAACAAAGTGATACATTTGAATACTGGGGGGGACTACTAGGCTTTGTATTTTCTAGGCCTCACAGGAGACCATCTAGTTGGTGGAGGAATAATAGCAGTCCATATTCTCTTGCAAGCCCTTTGCCATTGAGTTGAAATACTGAATGCTGATTGTCAACAGAACAGTTTCCTCCCTCCCCCTATTCCCTGACCCCCCTATGTCTCTGAAGTGGAAATTCTATTGTTTAACTTTTACAGAGGAGAACATGAAAAACTTCTTAGAAGTAAAGAAGAGCAAGGAAAAATAATAGTTGTTCCATTATTCACCTTTTACACTGTGTAAGGCAAGAATGAAATTCTATAACCAAGTTATATCCCCTTTGGCAAAGCTGTTATGTTCTTTTAGTTGACTAAAAGAGGAGAGTCAAGTATTTTGGAACTTGTTCTCCAGATACTCTGTTTGAGCAAAAGTGAATGATTATGAACAGATTGAATGAATGTCACCTGACTTTAAACTTAGAAAAATTCTTCACTAAGTAGTTTCATTAAATTTTATATATTTGATGTGTTTACATTTTCTGTATTTAGCATCTAGCTAATATCCCCTGCTTCTAAAGCAGTCTTCAAAGTCTTAAAAATTCCCTATAGATCCATGTTTACCCTATTATATAAACAGATTCTTTGGAGTTAAAAAGAAACAAACCTAGCCCTTGTTTTCTCTCTTTAAGGGTCCATTTAACATGGGGTTAAAACATGGTTAAAATCCTCAAAGATGTCATACTTTAACCAGTTTGGTAACTGAGCAGTTTAGATACTTTGCAATGGTGGGCCTGATGAGAAAGGAAATCTTTTCTGTCTTGAACAGTATGTAAAACTTACCATTACATTTTATTACCATAGTGGGAGACCTCCATTGTACCGCCTCCAAGTAAGTAAAAGGGGACAGTGTGGTCTGGGATTTAATGTTCGGTCAGAGGCACTAAGCTCATGTGTTTGTTTTTTTAAGTGTGATACTACCTGGAACTATATTCTAATTCTATAAAAGCCAGTTACCTATTCTTCAAAATTTAGAAAGATTTTCATTTTC
The DNA here is from genome assembly GCF_030445035.2 of Dasypus novemcinctus. Classification (NCBI taxonomy): domain Eukaryota; kingdom Metazoa; phylum Chordata; class Mammalia; order Cingulata; family Dasypodidae; genus Dasypus; species Dasypus novemcinctus. The sequence continues at coordinate 49,829,757 of NC_080689.1, forward strand.
ATAAGGGTTTTAAATTTTTCTGCTAATTTTTCAGACTAGCTCTGAAGAATAGTGTATCAAAGGAAAACAACTATCTCCTAAGACTTAAACCTTAAAGACAAACCAACTTGGAATTAAAACATTGTAAAGTTGGGGCAGGAGGATGAATTTAAAAGACTGGTGGTGCTTACACAATAACTTTGTCTTCTCAGCATTTTAGTAGCTTTAAAATGTTTAATTTACTATAGTAGCAATGAAGTGAAGATAGGCGATATTGAAATGGGCTAAATTTATTGTTCACTGCCCCATAGTCTTGAAATAGGAATTCCTAACTCAGGGATCATGGGCCCTTAGGGAAGCCTTTGCAATTGTATGTAAAAAACTTTTTGTATATATACATTTGGTGGGGGGAGGGGGGATTCATAGCTTTCATCAGTTTCTCATGACCCTAAAAAGGGTTAGGAACCACACCTTTGCGATTGAAAATAATGGACTATTGGGAATTTCCTCTCTAATTTTTCTGCAGGATATTTCTGAAAAATGTACTGTGGCTCTTAACTAGCGAAATGGGCTGATGGAGGGTTCTGGAACACTGAATATCTCTCCAAGGTTCTTTAAAATCTATACTTCCAAAGTGAAACTTTGTCAGAATTTAGAAAAAATGCTTACTATTGGATTTGCAAATGTTCTCATGTTAACTTAGTTTCATTAACTGGATCAAGCTTTAGTTTGACAAATTCAGCCTTGGTAGAATAGTTCAGAATTGATCGTTAGAAGTGGTAGAATTATTCATTAAAGATACTAATAATTCTTTGAGGTAGGAGCATTAATGATTTCTTACTTCCTTACTTTTCCATTTTGTGGTTCATGCAGAACAGACCAATAAATAGAAGAGCTTTGGTTGGAAAAAAAGTTTGTGTAAACAAAATTGTGTTTAAATAAGTACCTATTAAATCTTCCAAAGCTTAAAATTTAAGTCGTGATGATAGGAATAAAAAATAGTGCAGATGATGGAAGGAAACACTTCTCAATAATTTTTTAACTATTTCCTTAGGATTTTTAAAAAGAATTGTGCAGAGTGAGATCCTTTCCACATTTCTCTAATTTTTTTTTAAATAATTATATTTAAAATTAGTTGAACATAAGATCACTATTAGGCTTGTTATAATTTTTTAAGTTATTGCTCCATCTTAGCAAAGACCCACACAGTTACCTTCTGAAGTATTTAGGATATCTTTGAGGTAAATGGTGCTACATCACTCACAGTATTGTGTGAAAATGAATGCAGCTGCTGTTCCTTTCTAGATAGCTGTTTGTGTAGTTCATATTAATTTTTCCTGTTTTATTTGGATTGTCTTATTTCTTAGCTGTACACATGAGCTTCAGTATTTGTCTGGAATAAGTAATCAAATAAACTTGCTTTGATAAATAGGTGTTATGATTGAGTGATATTATTTGGGAGTAACTCAAAAGTATCAGAAATCTTAGTTCTTTTTCAGACTAACAGCCAATTTTGTCATCATGCAGACTCTTTTTGACAGATGTTATCCACCAAGAGTTACAAGTTGGTGAGAGTTAGCTACTCCCCCACAACCTACTATCCACTTAATATGAAAGCAAAGCTCAACTCAATTTTGCCTCATAACAGAAGCATTTATTAAACGTTTATTAGCAAGCAGTAGCACAATAGCTTATACAACCTGCTCTGTAAATTTTTTGTCTTTTTATGTAATCTAACCAAACATGCAATGAAAGGATCATTTGAGGCAGACAGTATTCTGGGGCAAAATTCCATACTAATGGTTGGACACAGGTCCATTTAACAAGTTTTGGGTACTATTCAGAGAAGTACAGGCAAACCTCACATATAATATGGGTTCAGGTTCCAGATCACTGCAATGAAGCAAATATTGCAAGAAAGTGAGTCACATGAATTTTTTGGTTTCCCAGTGCATATAAAAGTTAGCTTTATACTGTAGTCTATTAAGTGTGCAATAAATAGCATTATGTCTCAAAAATATGCATACTTTAAAATACTTGATTGTTAAAAAACGCTAACCTTCAGTGAGTTGTAATTTTGGTGCTCAGTTTTGCCTCGATTGGCTGCTGATCGATCAGGGTGGTGGTTGCTGAAGGCCGGGTGGCGACGGCAGTTTCTGAAAAGACAGCAGTGAAGTCTGTCATGTCAATTTACTCTTCCTTTCATGAAAGATTTCTCTCTAGTATGTAATAACATTAGGTAGCATTTTACCCATAGTAGAACTTTTCAAAATTGTAGTCAGTCCTCTCAAACCCTACCAGTACTTTACCAACTAAGTTTATGGAATATTCTGTATCCTTTGTTGTAATTTCAACAATGTTCACAGCATCTTCACCAGGAATAGATTTCCATCTCGAGAAAACACTTTCTTTGCATATTCGTCAGAAGAGACTCCTCATCCATTCATATTTTATCATGAGATTGTTGCAATTCAGACACATCTTCAGACTCCACTTCTAATTCTAGTTCTCTTGCTATTTCCACCACATCTGCAGCTTTTCCCCCATTGATGTCTTGATGCTCTCACAGTCATCCATTAAGGCTGGAATTAATTTCTTCCAAACTCCTGTTAATGTTGTACTGATTGGACTATAGATAACAGAAGAGCCACTTCTGAAGTCTGGGCTTCCTGATTAGATTGCTAACTGATATCCCTGATTGCGGCAACTGACTGCTCCTAGGAGAGAACTTAAACTAACAGTGTCACACCATACTGAAATATTTTAAGGTAAATTAACATCAAAACAAATTAAAAATTACTGTTAGATTCTTTGTGGAACAGAATGAATTGTGGTATTAAGGGGCAAAAAAGAATTTACATGTTCTGCAAACCATCTCTCAAACCATATGATCAAACTATTTTACTTATTGGTCCTTAAAAAGATCCATGCCCAGGCCCTTCCTTGCCAATCCCTGTTTATTGAAATTTTTGGCCTGATGCTGCATAGAGCCTTCCATGATACCCTGGCCAGAGTGAATCACTCTTTCATCTACCCTCCCAACATGTTAACTTGTACATTTTAACACTGAAATTATTCAAACTTGTATAATGTTCGGTTTGCATTTTGGTTTCCCCTGACAAGATCATAGGTTTGAGAGTAGTGACATTTACCCAAAAATTTTTATGTAGTGGGTATCCAGAAAATGTTGAAGAGGAAAACGTTTCTGTTTGTTTTTTAATTTGAATAGGGTTATTTAGGAGAAGAGAGGCATGATCAACTAAAATGCCAAAAGGCAAACAAAACTCAGTGAGACCTTTAAGACACATGTTTTTATAACTTTTTCAACTGCAACTCCTAGTAAGAAATACATTTTATATTGCAAGCCGGTACATATATACACACAAACATGAATATATGTGTGCGTATAATTAAAACAAATTTCACAAAACAGTATTGTCTGTTGTCTTTTTTTTTTTTAAGTGCTGATTGTGTCCCACTACAGTGATTTTACAACCTCTCCTGAGTCATAACCCCACCACTTGTGCTCGCTCTCTGCTCTCTGTGTCTGTTCACTGTGTTTTTCTGTGTCTGCTTGTCTTCTCTACTTGTCTTCTCTTTAGGAGTGATCCAGGGACCTTCCGACATGGGAGCAATCCAGGGACCTTCCGACATGGGAGAGAGGTACTCAATTGCCTGAACCACCTCAGCTCCCTGGTTACATCTCTCACTATCTCTCCTCTGTGTCTCTTTATGTTGTGTCATCTCGTTGCACCAGCTCTTTGCTGCATGGATCAGCTTGCTTTTCAGCAGGAGGCCCCAGGAATCAAACACAGGACTTTCCACGTGGTAGACGGGAGCCCAATCACTTGAGCCACATCTGCTTCCCCATTGCTTTTTTTTTTTTAAGATTTTATTTTATATTTATTTCTCTCCCCATCCACCCCCTCCCCCTGTTGTCTGCTCTCTGTGTCCATTCCCTGTATGTTCTTCTGTGATCACTTCTATCCTAATCAGCAGCACTGGGAATCTGTTTTGTTTTGTTTTTTTTAAGATTTATTTATTTATTTCTCTCCCCTTCTCCCCACCGCCCCAGTTGTCTGTTCTCTGTGTCTATTTGCTGCGTGTTCTTTGTCCGCATCTGTTGTCAGCGGCACAGGAATCTGTGTTTCTTTTTGTTGCGTCATCTTGTTGTGCCAGCTCTCCATGTGTGCAGCTCCTCTCCTTACGGGGCGCACTCCTTGCGCATGCAGCTCCCCTACACGGGGGACACTCCTGCGTGGCACTCCTTGCGTGCGTCAGCTCTGCACATGGGCCAGCTCCACATGGGTCAAGGAGGCCCCGGGGTTTGAACCGTGGGCCTCCCATGTGGTAGACGGCTGCCCCAACCACTGGGCCAAGTCCACTTCCCTGTGTTTCTTTTTGTTGCATCATCATATTGTTGAATCAGCTCTCCGTGTGTGCAGCGCCATTCTTGGGCAGGCTGCACTTTCGTGCCGGGCAGCTCTCCTTATGGGGCGCACTCCTTGTGTGTGGGGCTCCCCTACGTGGGGGACACCCCTGCGTGGCACGGCACTCCTTGCATGCATCAGCACTGCGCATGGGCGAGCTCCACACAGGTCAAGGAAGCCTGGGGTTTGAACCGCGGACCTCCCATGTGGTAGGCGGATGTCCTATCCATTAGGGCCAAGTCCACTTCCCCCCATTGTTTTCTTATATAACATCCCAACATGGTCCAGGAATTTAAGGATACTGGGGAATAGGAGTTCAATAGTAAGACTATCACTACCGGGAAATGGACTTTGGCCCAGTGGTTAGGGCATCCGTCTACCACATGGGAGGTCCACGGTTCAAACCCCGGGCCTCCCTGACCCGTGTGGAGCTGGCCCAAGCGCAGTGCTGATGTGCGCAAGGAGTGCCGTGCTACACAGGGGTGTCCCCCGCGTAGGGGAGCCCCACGCGCAAGGAGTGCACCCATAAGGAGAGCCACCCAGCGCGAAGGAGGGAGCAGCCTGCCGAGGAATGGCGCCGCCCACACTTCCCGTGCTGCTGACGACAACAGAAGCGGACAAAGAAACAAGACGCAGCAAAAAGACAGAAAACAGACAACCGGGGGTGGGGAGGGGAATTAAATAAATAAATAAATAAATCTTTAAAAAAAAAAAAAGACTATCACTACCTCCTGGGAAGTTATAAATGGTAATTATAAAAGCATTTAATATTTACTTAGCATTTTTTTTAAGACTTATTTATTCCCTGCCCTCCCCCCCCCCCCCCCCATTGCTGCTTGCACTCGCTGTCTGCTCTGTGTCTATTCACAGAGCGTTCTTCTGTATCTGCTTGTCTTCTCATCTTCTCTTTAGGAGGCACTGGGAACCAATCCTGGAACCTTTCAATGTGGGAGAGGGGCACTCAATTTCTTGAGGCACCTTAGCTCCCTGGTTTGTTGTATCTCATTGTCTTTCCACTGTGTCTCTTTTTTGTTGTGTCAGCTTGCCACACAATCCAGCCCACCTTCACCAGGGGACCCCTGGAAGCAAACCCAGGACCTCCCATATGGTAGACGGGAGCCCAGTTGCTACAACTACATTTGCTTCCTTACTTAGCATTTTTGATGTGGCCTTTAAAACATTATGGTACTTTAATCTTTACAAAGTCTTTCCAAGTACTACTATTATTCTGATTTTACAAATGAGGAAATTGTGGCTTAGAGAAAATAAATGACCAGTTACAAACTGCCCAACTATTAAGAGGCAGCCTCAGGAAGGATGATTCAAAGTCTGAATGCTCAACCACCACTCCCTTTAATAAAATAAGTTAAATGGAGGTGTGAATCAAATCCCTACCACCCTGCACCCTTCCATGGAGTCTGGAAATTTTGAGGGTAGCCTAAGCAGCTGCAACGACAAACATTCTACCAGGCTGCAGGGGGCACTGTGTCCTGCTGCAGAGAGCCCAAAGCTTAGTAAGCATCAAGAGATCCCAATTCCAGCCCAGCTCTGCCACTTACATCTGTGCAATTTCAGCTGTCATTTAACCTCATGTGCTTTGCTCCCTCCCATCTGAAACACTTGCCTTTCAAACTTCACAGGATACCTATGGCATGAGAATATTCTAAAAGTTCAGCAGAGCTTTAAAAATTTAGATATATGGATGGACCAGTTAACCCCCCAATATAATAATGGCCATGCAACTAGTCTTAGCAATCAGTCCAGAATGAAGCAGGAAGACAAAGGGATCCAGAAGAAATATCTCCAAGAAAAACAAATGAAAGCAAAGGTTTACTTGGTATACTTGAACACAGTGAGAGGATATTAACACATCAGAGAGTTTGAGAACAACCAAGTTAGGTTTGTTGTTTTTTTTTTTTTAAGTTTTTAGGTTTTTTTTAAGACTTATTTATTTATTTCTCTCCCCTCCCCCCTCACCTCGGTTGTCTGTTTTCTGTGTCTATTTTGCTGTGTCTTGTTTCTTTGTCCGCTTCTGTTGTCAGCGGCACAGGAATCTGTGTCTCTTTGTTGTGTCATCTTGTTATGCCAGCTCTCCGTGTGGGCGGCGCCATTCCTGGGCAGGCGGCACTTTCTTTCACACTGGGCGGCTCTCCTTACGGGTGCACTCCTTGCGCATGGGGCTCTCCTATGCGGGGGACACCCCTGCGTGGCACAGCACTCCTTGCGTGCATCAGCACTGCGCATGGCCAGCTCCACACGGGTCAAGGAGGCCCGGGGTTTGAACCGCGGAACTCCCATGTGGTAGACGACGCCCTAACCACTGGGCCAAGTCCGTTTCCCTGTTGTTGTTTTTTAATGTCACATATATTCGTTATGGGGAAATAGAAAGCAAAATAAAAAAGAAATATAACCAAAGTATATTATATGGCTCAGTTGTGAATACTCAGAGTCATAATAATGTAAGTAGAGAATTAATTAGTCATAAATTTTAATTATATTGGGAAGGTGCAGGGAGAGAAGTGATTGAAGACAGGGTATAAGAGTGAAATCCTCACCTTCAATGATAGTAATTAAAAAGTATCTAAAACAAAAACCTAGACTAGTATAAGCCTGTAACTTAGAAATAAGCAAGAAAATTATAAGAGAAAAGTGTGAAAATTTTGAAAATTGTTGCCTCTATAGAGCAGAAATCAGGAATGTGAAGGGAGAAGGAAGGAGGTAACTTAAAAAAAAAAAAGCTGTGTAAAACTATTTAACTTTTAAACTAGCATATCCACTATCTAACCAATGTGGGATAAGAGAATGCTGCAGACTTGGGGGTAGATAGGTGTATACCTCAGCTCAATCTCTTACTGCTTGCATGACCTTGGGCAAGTTACTTAACCTCTCTGAGTTCTGAGTTCAAGTTTACTAATTGGAAATATCAATTCCTATTTCATAGGACTACAGCAAAGTGTTTGAGAAGCTCCGCAGTTGGTCTCAGATTCCAGCTCTGACACAGACTCTGAGAAATTGTGCAAATTACTTAATCGCTCTGTGCCTCAATTTTCTCTTCTGAAAAATTGTGCTTATAGTAATAGAATCTACCTCAAAGAGTTGCTACAAGGATTAGAAGAGAAAATCCAAAAGTACCTGGTGCATAATGGGTTGATAAGTAACTCTGAGGCATTATAAGGATTACATGAAATAACATGTCATTCTCTACGCATGGCGCTTGACCCATATGAATCTCCCCTTCTCCTAAAAATATATTGGCAGAATCAGGAAAGAAGGTCAGTGTTGGTCTCTCCATCCAGACTGAAGTAAGAGATCTTCACCTCCCATGTAATGGTGGGGAGATATGCAGCCCTTACCCTACCACCAATCCACTCTCCAAACATACTTCTCAAGGCAGTTGTTTTATCTGGACAAAGTATGCTAATCCTTAAAGGGTTTCACTAGGTTGTTCTTCAGTCTCCTTAAAGATTACACGTTAGGCTGAAAACCAGTGCCTTGATGAACAAGAAAGGCTATCCAGCCTGTCTCTGCCAACCCAGGCCTCCCAGTGTGCCTAGCACCATGCCTAGCACAGAACAGGTACGTGACCAATGTATAATGGGTGCCATACAGCTTAAACAGGCACCCGCTGATTTCAGATCAGAGTGGATCTGTAAAACTGGCCACATGTGGAGATATGGCCACAGGGATTATCTAAAGCAGGGGTCCTTAACAAGGGGTCCATGAGGTTGAACTGAAATTTTAAAAAAAAAAATCCTTTCGGGACATATTGGTTCAGTTGTGATATATTTATAAAATAATACACAGTATAGTGTGGACTTAGTGTGGTTTTTACCTGACTGGCAAAGGGGTCCATGGAACAAAAAAGATTAAGAACCCCTAAAAATCCAGCCCCATCCCTAGATGTACCTGTACCTCATTACTCCCACCTCTCCTGGAGTGAGACAAGACTGTCTAACCCAGATCCCAAGGCAACTTCCTGCCAGGGCTTCACAGCAGTTCAAAGAACTTCTAAATGCAGGTTCTTTCCAAATAGATTGGTTTCTTGAAACTCACAAGAAGCCAAATACCAGAAGAGAGGGGATTTCTGAGAGCCACCCACCAGGATGGCAACTGGTACTTGGTAGTTTCAAATATTAAGAAAAGAAAAAAAAATATCAGGGTTGATTAGGCAGTATCTAATCTCCTGAGCACAGGAAGTGAAGGCGATCGGGTCTGATTTGCAGAAGGCCCTTAGATTGCACAAAGCAGTCACTCCTCTAGCAAGGCCCACTAACCGCCTGCCAAGAGACCTGCTTTGCTGGCCTCCAGCCAAGCATGAGGGAAAGCACCATTAAATTCCCTGTGAGCTCTGCAGCCAATTGGCTGCACCAAGGTCACCATGTGAAGGGGGGCAGGGAATGTGGGAAGGAGGGAAGAAAGGATGAGATCAGTTTGACAAGGCCAAGTTGATGTACCAGTGGGAGGTGGTAGCCATCAGGGCTTTTGTTCAGTTATTGAGCCCCTAACATCCACCAGATATTGTGCTAGGCAAGCAGGACACAGGCAAGAATTAAACTTGTTCCTAAACTAAAGGACTCCTCAAACTGTTGGGATTTTGGCTGACAAACACTGAGGCTACAATATGCTGCGGGAGCCCAGCAGAAGGACCCCTTCATTCTTCTTTGGTCACAGAAGGTGTTAGGGGAAAATAACCCCAATGTTAAATGATATAGGGCAGTCAGGAATTTTCCAGGCAGACCAACAGTTGGGGGAGGCTGAAGGAAGGGTGAAAGACAGTACAGAGAGAGGAAACCACATGTGCAAAGATGGTGGTTCTGGGAACTGGATGTTGTAGTAGGGTCGTGTGAAAGGAGTACTGGAAGCATTTTGGAAAATGGTATGAGAAGAGGCTGGACATGCGGTCAAACAGTCATAGACAGAGGCACGGAGACAGAGCCCAACTAAGCGTTGGGGAGAGAGGAATGTGAGGCAGCAGAGAGGACACGTTTCAAGAGCTTTTCTTTTTAAGATTTATTTTTATTTATTTCTGCCCCCCACCCCCATCTGCTCTCTGTGTCTATTCTCTGTGTGTTCTGTGTCCGCTTGCATTCTTGTCAGCAGCACCAGGAATCTGTGTCTCTTTTTGTTGCATCATGTTGCTGCGTCAGCTCTCCATGTGCAGAATGCCATTCCTGAGTGGGCTGTTTTTTCACGCTGGGCAGCTCTCCTTGCAGGATGCACTCCTTACTAGTGGAGCTCCCCTCCGTGGGGGACATCCCTCTGTGGCACAGTACTCCTTTCAGGCAGCAGCACTGGCAAGGGCCAGCTCACCACATGGGTCAGGAGGCCCTGGGTACCGAACCCTGGTCCTCCTATATGGTAGGCTTTATCAGCTGAGCCACATCCGCTTCCCTCAAAAGATTTCTGAGGTAGGAATGGATGGGATCTGCTGACCAAGTAGATTAGGGAAAGAGTGGAGGATAGTTCTCACCTTCCTCATTTGGGAGGCTGAATAGATTGTCATTAAGCAATTCAAGGAATACAGGGTGAGGCTTTGAGGAAAGGAGTCATGAGATGGTTTCTCAGAGTTTAATTTGAGCTACCTGACGTTCATCCAAGAGAAATGTACACTGACAGAGGAATATGGGTCCGAAGCCTAGGACAGCGACCCTGGCTAAACGTCCAGATTTCACAGCGTGACAAGGTTACATTTAAAGATATTTGTTACGAGGGAATCTCAGTTCCTCCTCTCATAACAGGAGTTCTCCCGCCAGGGCAACACCAAGGGTCTCTCTTCCCGCCCTCCACCCTGCCCCCAGAAGAGGAGCGACCTCCTGATTGGCCGACTTGGAAAAGGAACGAGCATGCGCGGCCCCGCCCCTACAGGCTGGCTCCCTCTGGGTCCGCTGGGCGGTGGCCGCTGAGTGGCGGTGTGTGGGCTGCGGTGGGCGCGTCTGTAGAGCTAGCCCAGCAGGAGCAGACCCAAAGCCGCCATCTCGTTACCTTTTTCAGTGATAAAGCTAATGTTTTGATTTCCTTCCGCCTCTCACCTGTAAACTTACCAGGGAGAAAAGAAAGTGTTATTTATTGAAACCCGTCGCCAAACTCCCAACAATATTTTGCGTTTTGTTTGCTGTACTTTGAATTTCGGTATTCCAAGCAGGTTGCCAGGCCTGTGGTAGTTCCTTTCCTGAGATGTTTCTGCAGGGTGGAAAAAGCAGACACGAGCTGTCTGTGGGCGGTATCCCTGGATTGCAAGTATGGGCCTTGAGAGATGGAAGAAGAAAAAGAGGATATTCCCTGGGGGTGGGATTAGGGCTAAGAGCACTGAATGTGGGGTTCAGTGGGCGTGAGGCTGAGGACAAGAGCGCTCTTTAGAACAGGGGCTCGAGGTCAGATTTAAGTTGATTTTAAACAAAATTGAGAAGTGTGTTGTTTCCTTCATGTCAAAGTTGGAGACTAAGATTCACATCTGCAGCAATAGCTATCAAGACTTAAAGGAAGGAGCTAGGAGCACTAAATGTGAGAATTCAAAGGGCGTGACGCTGAGGACAATTTCAGATTTAGAACTAAATGAACAAGGACAGGCCTGAGACCACTGTTTTAAAAATATGAAACTACAAGTGTTGGAGATAAGGTGGAGAAATAGGAATGTTTATTCCCTGTCAGTGGGAATGTAGAGTGGTAGAGCCACTGTGGAAGATTGTTTGGTGGTTCCTATGGAAGTTAACTATAGATCTGCCATATGATCTGACAATCCCGCTACTAGGTGTCTTCTCAGAAGAATTGAAAGCAGGGACACAGACATTTTCACACCAGTGTTCATAGTGGCGTTATTCATAATTGCCAAAAGCTGGAAACAAGCCCAGTGTCCATCGACCAATGAATGGATAAACAAATTGTGGTATATACGTATGATGGACTAATTCAGCTGTAAGAAGAAATGAAGTCATGATGCATATGACAACATGGATGAACCTGGAGGACTTTGTTGAGTGGAGCACAACAAATCCAAAAGGGCAAATATTGTATGATTTCAGTAATATGAACTAAATATAATGAGCAAATTCATGGAGTTAATAGCTAGAATGTAGGTTACCAGAAAATAGAATGAGAATAGAGAATGGGGAGCTGAGGCTTAATTTGCACAAAATGTATAAGGTTGATCGTAAATGTTTGGAAATGGAATGAGGTGATGATAGCACATTATAACGATTATAATTAGCAGCACTAATAATATAGGGGCATGATAGCAGTTGAAAGGGAAAGTTCACGGTTGTGTATGTCACTAGAAGGAAAGCTAAAAAATGACACATGGGACTGTATAGCAGAGTGAACCCTTTTGTGGACAATGAGTGTGGTTAATAGTGCAAATATAAGAATGTTTTTCCATGAAACAGAACAAATGTAGGTTAATATCACAAAATGTTAATAATAGGATGGTATTGGCAATTGAGCAAAAATACACCTAAAGAAAACTATGGACTGTAGGGAATAATAATATATTAATACTTTTCCATCCATAGTAAATTTTTTTTAAAAAGCATTATTCTAAATGAAAGAAACCAGACACAAAGTACTACATATTGTTTGATTCCATCTATACAAAATGTGAATGTAAATAAATTTCCATAGACTGAATTAGATTAGCAGTTATATATGGCAGGGGAAGGATAGAGGGAATGAGAGGTGACTGCTAGGTGGTAAGGGGTTTTTCTCTTTGGAGTTATGAAAATGCTCTAATATTGATTACAGTGATGAATGCACAACTCTGTGATTATACCAAAAGCCATTTAGTATACTCTCGATAGATTGTATTGTTTGTGAATACGTTTCAATAAAGTCCTTTTAAAAAATAAAATTTTGAAATGTTTATTAAAAAAAAGCAAAACCGAGCCTGAGAAGGTGATGTCATCAAGGCAAAGAAGCCAAAGAGGAGAGGTTCAAGATGAAAACTGTCACTAACAGCATTAAATGCTGCCGAGGTCAGTTAAAATAATGGTTGAAAGGTAGCCAGGTGACCTGGCATTTAGGAGGTCACTGATAAACTTAGCAGGGCTGTGGAGGTGGAAGTGCATGTAGGGAATAAAGGTCACATTCTCAAGAAGAGTAGCTGGGAAGGGAAGGAGCGCTCAGGCGTTCTAGGTGAAGGGGCAAGGTAGAGGGAGGGGTTATTTTTAACTTGGGAGATTTCTGGATGGAACTTAAGGTTAAGAAAAGGAACCAATGGAGCTATGGTGCTTACTTTATAGGACTAGATCCAGAAGACAGGAAACATGTAGAGGAACTAGCCCCGGAGGGGAGTAGGAAATTGGAGAGGAGGGGAGAGGCAGCCTCTAAGATGGCTCCCAATGACCCCTATCTCCTGGTATTCCCTCCCTCACATAATCACCTTGCCTTGAGTGTAGGCCAAACTTACCGACACACTTCCAACAAATAGAAGACTGCAGAAGTGATGGAATGTCACTTCTGACATTAGGTTACAAAAACACTGTGGCTTCGGTCTTGAGAGCTCTGTCCTGCTCCCCCTAGGAAGGCTCAGTTTGGGGGAAGTCAGCAGTCATGTTGTAAGACAGCTTGAAGTAGAGGCCTCCTGAGTGGGCTTAGAAGAGAATCCTTAAGCACCAGTCGAGCCTTGAGATGACTGTGGATCCAGCCAAGAGCTTGATTGCAATCCGATGAAAGACCTTGAAGTAGAAGCACCCAAATGAAAGACAAGAGTTTGTTAAATAAACCACTAAGACTCGGGGTAATTTATTTCGACAAGTAATATAGAAGTTAATGAGTTTCCATGCAGAGAAGGCAAAAGTTTGAGGGAAACATGTACCCTAAGCCTTACAGTATTCTGTGACGTGGAGGAAGGTTATCAGCTGAAAACAAGTTAAGAAGAGGGACAAAGACATGACCACTGTAGAAGATGGGGAAGTAAGCTGGCTAAGGATGCATAAAAGAATGGACCGGTAATCTTAAGCATCCAAGTAAAGTTGGCAACAACAAAATTGAAGCTACTGCAATATGCAGCTGAGGGATTTTTCTCCAGCCACCTCGACACTATGAAATAGTAGAGAAAGAGACTGTTGAAATGATCCAGGATGAGAAGTTTGGGAAGAAAGCCAGAGACAAATCATTTGAGAATGCTGGCAATAAACGGTCTAGAGTGATGGAACCACATAAGCGGAATGAGAGGAGGTTAGACAGTCACAGGTAAATGGGCAGAACATGGCAGCCTCAAAGAAGTTGGGAAGCTGATATGGCAGGCTTCGAGGCAGAGGAACCTAAAGACCCCAGGCCTGTGTTCAGAGGGGAGCAATTTTATGTGACCAGAAGACTCGGGGTATGCCCCCGGGTGTGGGTTGTTAAAATGGAGTGTCCTCCCCCAGTTGCTCCAGTGTGACTCAAGTCAGACTGAGCTCCCTCACCACAAACCCCATGCTTAGTCCCAGAGGATTCCTCTGGTTCTCTTCTTGTCACCTCTGCCTGGGGTGCCTTCCCTTCTATCCCAGCACATTCCTTTTCAATGCTAAAGCTCCACCTCATGTTTTGCTTCCGGAAAGGTCCTCACAAATGCTTCCAGTCTGAATTAACGACTCCTCATCCCCCACCCAGTGTTGCGCCTTGGTAATAGCCTTGCAGTTTTCCATGTATTATCATTAAATATCATTAAATGGTTTTCTGTCTTCCCCATTGGAAGGTGCATTCTTGGGGAGTAGAAAGTGTGGGCCAGTATCTTTTGGTAGCTGGTGTCAGTGTTCAGTGCTAGACTGAAAAAAGTCATTAAATAGTAACTAACTATTTAGTCTGTCAGGCAGAAAATAATGCCTGAGAAATTCTGAGATGAGAAGGGCTGTGGGAGAGAACTATCAGCGCAGAGCACATGCAGACTATTGTTTGTCTGCCAACACCCACAGCCACCATCCAAGATAGATCTTCCATAACCTTGAAAAATTAAGGCTCAAAAAGATTCAGACACTTGGCCATCACCTGTGTCTAAACTCTTCTCTAGGGTCTCGTCCAGCCTCAAGACTACATTCCACGGAGATGCTGATTACTCCCAGATTTCATCTCTACCCCAAACTGCTCCCAAGCTGAACTCTGGACACAATTCCTAACTGCCTATCGGGTGTCACTAGTAAGCCTCTCAACTTCACGTAGCCAAAACCGAAGTCCTGATTCCTCCCCAAAATATGTTCTGCCCACAGCGTCTCATATTGGTAAGGGGCAACTGCACTCCATTAATTAGGATTACAAAACATTGACTCCTCTTTCACACACCCATATCCAGTCATCCTATAAGCACATCCTGTCAATTTTGTCATCAAAGGGTATCTAAATTGATCACTCACTCCCCTGCTACCACTAACCAGTCTGAATCACCACCATCTCTCAGCTGGATCAGGGCAACAACTTCCTAACTGGTCCCCCTGCTTCCACCTATGTCCCTTTTAGCCTATTCTCAACACAGCAGCCAAAGAGATTGTTTTAAAATGTAAACCCAATCATTCCATTCTTTGGCTTAAAACCTTCCAATAGTTCCCACCTTACTCTCAGCAAAAGCATAAATCCTTGTAATGGCTGGCCAGGCCCTGCACATGATTCAGTTCCCTGTCACCACTGTGATTTTGTGTCCGCCTACCACATGGGAGGTCTGTGGTTCAAACTCCGGGCCTCCTTGACCCGTGTGGAGCTGGCCCATGTGCAGTGCTGATGCGCACAAGGAGTGCCGTGCCACGCAGGGGTGTCGCCCGCATAGGTGAGCCCCACGCACAAGGAGTGTGCCCCATAAGGAGAGCCGCCCAGCGCAAAAGAAAGTTCAGCCTGCCCAGGAATGGCACTGCACACACAGAGAGCTGACACAACAAGATGATGCAACAAAGGGAAACACAGATTGCGGTGCCGCTGATAAGGATAGAAGCGGTCACAGAAAGAACATACAGCGAATGGACACAGAGAACAGACAACTGGGCAGCAGGGGGAAGGGAAATGAGGAAAAAAAAAGATATAATTGAGGGAATCAGTTGTGGCTCAACTGATAGAGCATCAGTCTACCACATGGGAGGTCCAGGGTTCAAACCCAGGGCCTCCTAACCCATGTGGTGAGCTGGCCCACGCACAGTGCTGCTGCACACAAGGAGTGCCATGCCATACAGGGGTGTCTCCCGCATAGGGGAGCCCCATGCACAAGGAAAGCTGCCCTGCACGAAAAAAAAGCACAGCCCACCCAGGAGTGGTGCCGCACACATGGGGAGCTGCAGCAAGATGACACAACAACAAAAAACGTGACAGGTTCCCAGTGCCATATGACAAGAATGCAAGCAGACACAGAAGAGCACACAGCGAATGGACACAGAGAGCAGACAACAGAGGGGAAGGGGAGAGAAATAAATAAAATAAATCTTTTTAAAAAAAGGATATAATTCACATGCCATACAACTCACCCCTAGAAAATGCACAGCGGCTTTTAGTATGTTTGCAGGGTTATGCATCCATCACCAACAATCCATTTTAGAGCATTTTCTTCACCCCAAAATGAAACCTGTACCTCTTAGCCATCACTCCCCAGTTCTTCATCACCCTTAGCCCTAGGCAACCACTCATCTACTTTCTCTCTGCATAGATTTGTCTATTCTGGAGGGTTCCTATAAACCTCTCTGATTTAATCACCTCCTCCTGAAAGCCCCTTCCTCGTGCCTCCACCCCCACCCCACTCACCTCACACACAGGCACATCGGCCTCCTGTGTCCTCTGTTTATTTGTTATTACCTTTTAAATTTCTGTTTTTGTTTTTTTCCTGTTTGTTTGTTTCTCCTGTGTCCTCTAAACACTCCCTCCTCAGGGCCCTTGTGCCCTGAAACTTCTCCTGAAACTTGCTCTGCCCAGTTACCTGCACAGCCGCTCCCTCTCCTCTTCCGGCCTCGGCTCAAAGGCCATCCTCTCAGGAAAGTCTCCCTTCACCTCCCCACACAGAGCATCATGCCCACTGCTCCCCAACCCCACCACCACCGCCACCCCACTGAATTTTTTCCGTGGCACCCATCATCATATATTATATTTCTTTGTTACTTGTTTCCCCGGCCACCCACTGGAATGGAAGCTCCAGAGGCAGGGTTTTTAGCTCTTTCATTCACTGCCGTACCCCTCAGAGCCTAGACAGCACCTAAAATATAGAGATACTCTTAACTATTGTCCTTTCAGTGGCAAAAATAAGATTTTGAACATGAGTCTGTTGGACTCCAAAATCTGTGCTTTTCATCATTATACTTTAGAGAATGGCAAGGATTTGAACAGGTGGTAGAAGGATGAAGGCCTAATACCTATGCTCAGTGCTCTGGGTACTGAGGTACATTGTCGAACTCTCCTCCTTCAAAACACCTATGTTCATTACTCTGGCTCTTGGGACTGTTGGCCGCCAGCTATGAGGAGCTAATTCTTCTCCGGGGCTTGCCCTAGGATGAAGAGGTCCACCTCACCCAAGCACATTGCCCTTTCCCAAGGCAGCCCACATCCAAGGTCTGGTCAACACAGGGGTAAAAAGCCTGCCCATGCTTCAGTTTCCAAAGGCCATCCTACCTCCAGAGCTCTGTGTAGGGTCCGCTGAGGCCTTTGTTGTGACAGCACCACAGTTTACCCTCTCCCTCCATCCATCCTGTTTCCTTTCCTCCCCATACAGGAGCTGATCTTGAGAGTGTTTTCCAAAAACTTCCTATACACAAATCTCTATCACAGAGACTATTTCCTGGGGGAACTGGACCTGTGATGCTCAGCACAATTCAGTCAATGGCTTTCTAGGGAGGCCAAAGGATCTTTGGGAAATTGGACACAGAACAAATACACTAGGCCCCTGAAGGTCACACCCCGTGTCAAGTCATCCTACAACCTGATGAACCAATTCTACTTGTGTTGGCCTGACCCCAGCTCGTCATACTCCTTTTACCATAGTAGCATGGAAAGGGTGCAAACAGGGTGTGCATGGTCTAGAATCATGCTCTGTAGCATCCTGTATGTGGAAACAGTTTCACTTCTTGGCCAAGCAGAGCTGAGCTTGGGCTCCCGGTCTATGCTATGACCTCGCCCAGCTGAGCCAAATATATAATGACTCATGAGCCACCAGAGGCTCAATCAAAGGTTTCCTCTTATTTACACACACAAACACACCAAGGACAATGGTTAGCCCTACCTCCCCCTTCTGGAGCATGACTGCTGAATGGGAGAAAAGAGGGAAGGGGTAAGTGAGCCTGTCAAGAAATGACAACTCCATGAGGGCAGCAATATTCTTGCTTGAAATCTGGAGAGGAACAGGCAAAAATTACCAAAATAGTCCTTGTCCGACAGCCTTTTGATTCAATAAGAAATTAAAAGGTGATGCCCTCCTGTGTGCGGGAAGAGCTTGAGGGTAGCTCTCAGTTATTCATATGTGCTTATCTCTGTTCTGAGCATTTTACATAGAGTCCCTAATTTAATCTTCATGACACCTTACGTAGGCACCATTATTATCACTCCCATTTCACACATGAGTAGACTGAGTCACAGGAAGTTTAGGAAAGGTAAGAGACTTGCTAATGCCCCATAGCTTAGAAGCTACCCTGCCCCTGTGCTGTGGCCCTAGTATTTGAATGCATACCCCTCAGGAGCAAGCAGAAGTGAAGGTCAGACAACTGGGTTAAAGAGAACATGAATTAAGGAGAAATGCAGAGATTTCCTCTCAAAGACCCCTTCTTCCTTTCTGGTGCCCAGGTACCCTGTGAGTCCCCCCACCACCACCCCCAGCCTGATTCATGGTGTCTTCTTCTTTGATGCATTCATTCCTTCCAGATTTTTTTCACTCTTTCCATTTGCTCACAAGGGAAGGACTGCTGGGGCGGAAACATCACGCATGAGTTAAAGGAGAACAATGGGTGCCGAGGTGCAGGGTAAGCCTTGAGTGTGGTGGCTGTATTGTGGTTCCTGAGCTTCCTCCCAGCGAGATCTGATCTTGCATGACGCCACCAGGGCCAGTGGAGACACTCATCACTTCCTCCCTCAACAAAAGGCGCTAATAAAGGAGACTTTTCATCTTGTGGACTGGTCGACCCCTCTGTCGAATAGTGTAAGATCTCCATGGATAACTTGGTTGTCCTTTCTGAATATTATTGCACCCTTGTGCCTACAAATCCCTAACTGCTCCCCCTGCCCCAACAGGAACTTAGTTCGTTTTCTCTGCTTCCCCTCCCTTCCGCATCTGGGTAGACTTGCTTGTTCCCGACGTAAACTTTTCCAGAAAGTGCGATGAACCTCTTCAGTTCCACATTTTAGAAACATGAGAAAATCCAAATTTAGCTGAACCAGTGTTTTCCAACCTTTTTTTCCATCATCACCCCCTAAGGAGACTTTTTTCCTCATTCCCTGCCCCTCCCCCAGGCATGTTACTAACACAGATAAATTGTGTATTAGCATATCTAAGGGCTACATACCACTGTAGTATCTAAACCCCACCCCCATGGTAGTTTGAGGCTTTTTTGGACACCAGAATGATCATCTCTTTGGAGCTAACCCATTCCTGTGGGTATGAACCTGTTATACGTAAGACCTTCAAGGTTATTTCAGTTTGGCATGACCCAGAGTGGCTCTTAATCCTCTTACTAGAGTCCTTTATAAATGGGATGAATTCAGAGAGAGACAGAGAGAAAGCTGGAAGCAAGAAGCTGAAAGCAGCAAAACCTGAAAGAGGAGGGAGAGACCAGCAGACACAGCCTTGCACATTCCCATGTGACAGAGGAGTCCAGGATTGCAGGCAGCCATTCTTCAGTGGGAAAGCATCCCCTGATGATGCCTTGATTTGGACATTTCATAGCCTCAGAGCTTGCAAATTAATAAATCCTCATTGTAAAAGCCAACCCATTTCTGGTATATTGCATTTTGACAGCCCAGCATACTAAAACACCTCACCTTCCCCCATACCCCCCCTCACTCCTGCCAAGAACCAATTTTCGTCTCCTTGCAGGAGAGAATACTTGAGCTATACTCAGCAACTGAGGTCTCCACCCTGGTATTTTCTTCCTTTTGGGTGGTGATTGTTGACATCCTGCCCAAACATTGCATTTCTCACTCATGGTTGTATATAAAACCACACCTACCGCTCATAATCAAACCTTAAGTGTGAAGCAATTCGTTCCTAGGTATTAAGCCAGGAGGAATGAGTATATTTGTCCACCAAAGAACCAATACAAGAATGTTCATAGCATCTCTTAAAACTGGAAACAATCTAAATGATCTTCGACAAGAGAATAAATAAATAAATTATGGTATATTTATACAGTGGTCTACTACCAGCAATAAAAAGGAACTAACTATAGCTACACATAACATGGATAAATTGCAAAAACATAATGTGAGTGAGGAAAATAGACACAAGGAGCATGTACTATATGATTCATGTCGATGAAGTTCAAGAACAGGCAAAACTAATCCATGATGATTGAGTCAGAATAGGAGTTACCTCTGGGAACACTTAAAAGGGAACTTTTCTTCCCTATCTTGATCTGAGTGGTAGTTATTCAGATATACATTAGGTAAAAATGTGTATATGTATGTTAAAAATCTAGCTATACACTTAAGATTCTTGTACTTTACATAGATTATACTTTAAATTTTAAAACTGGTCCTTGAAATCTCCTTTAAAAAATAATCAGCCAGGTGTGTCTAGTTAAGATGCAGCTTTTAGGGGAGCAGATACAGCTCAAGTGGTTAAGTGCCTGCTTTCCATGTAAGAGGTCCCAGGTTCAATCCCTGCTACTTCCTAAAAAACAAATGAACAAACAAACGAAGAAACCACTGGGAAGTGGGTACAGCTCCAGGGCTGAACATCTGCTTCCCATGTATGAGGTCCTGGGTGCAATTCCCCAGTACCTCTTTAAAAAATATATATTTTAAAAATGCAGATTCTAAGGTCCTATCCAGAGAACCATTTTATGGGGTGCCGCTGGGAATCCGAACCTCATCCAAGCCCTCAGGTTATTCTGGCACAGGTAGTCCTGGAACTGTGCTCTGGTGAAGAATTCCCACAGACAGTATTTACTGGCTTTGCACTGTTTTGAACTGTGTACCCCAAAAAGACATGTTCAGGTCTTAACTCCCATACCTCTGCACATGATCTTATCTGGGAATACAGTCTTTGCAAATTAAGCAAGATAAGGTGGGAAGCAGATGTGTCTCAACTGATAGAGCATCTGCCTGCCATGTGGAGGGTCCAGGCTTCTATACCCAGGGCCTCCTGACCCGTGTGTTGAGCTGGCCCACGCGTAGAGTTGCCACACGCAAGGAGTGCCGTGCCACGCAGGGGTGTCCCCTGCGTAGGGGAGCCCCACGTGCAAGGAGGGCGCCCCGCAAGGTGAGCCGCCCCGTGTGAAAAAAGGGCGGCCCGATCAGGAGTGGTGCCGCACATACAGAGAGCTGACGCAGCAAGATGACGCAACAAAAAAGAGATGCAGTTTTCCAGTGCCGCCTGATAATACAAGCCGATGCAGAAGAACATACAGAGAATGGACACAGAGAGCAGACAACGGAGGGGAAGGGGAGAGAGATAAATAAAATAAATCTTTTTTAAAAAAAAGATAAGGTCAGCCTGGATTAGAGTAGTCCCTAAATTCAATGACTGGTGTCCTCATAAGGAGAGAGAGATTCAAATCCACAAACATACGCATGGGGGAAAAGGCCATGTGATGATGGAGGCAGAGACTGGAGTGATGTCACTATAAGCAAATCAAGAACACCAAGGATTGCTGGCAACCACCAGAAGCTAAGAACAAGGAAAGATACTGCCCTACACCTTTCAGAAAAGCATGGCCCTGCTGACATCTTGCTTTCAGATCTCTAGCCTCCAGAGTTGAGAGAATAAATGTCTGCTGTTTTAAGCCATCCAGATTGTGGTACTTTGTTAAGCAAATAGAGGCGCCATGAGCTTTCTGGTCCGTGTGCCCACTCCATAAGCCTAAAGAACTTGGCTTGAATGAAGCAAATGAAAAAACGTTCCCTGAGAGGCTGTGAAGGCCAACAGAATAGATCCCTAAGTCCTAATAGTGCAAATTAAACCAACGTGCTGAGAAGCTGGCCTCCAAGGGTGGAGGTTATGCTTTTGGAAGCAGGAAAATAGACAAAGAAAGGCAGCCATTCTGTGGGACTACATTGCTGCAATAGGGTACTCAAGTCCACCCTAATCACTGGGTAGTGGAAGGCAGAGAATCAAATCTGGTCCCCTATACTGGCTCCCCCTGTTATCAGCTGTGTGACTTTGGGAAAGTTACTTAACAACTCTGATTTTCAGTTCCTCCTCCTTAAAATGGGGATAGTAGAATTTACCTCACTGGGTTGTTGTAAGGATGAAAAGAGGACAAGGTTGTAAAGACCTTGGACCTTGTCTGGCATGCAGAAGGAGATTAAATGTGACTGCCTCCAATCTTTCCTTATATAACTACAGGACTCAAGACACCAGTCAGAATCCAAAAGGGAGCCCAAAGCCATGGCTGCTACTGTTTTTTCCCTCAGCCTGGGGCCAAGCCGGGTCACTTCTCCTCAACGTGTCCCCCTGAACTTTAAGTTCCTCTTTACACTAGCTTCAGCCTCTCATCCGCACATTTAGAAGCTACTGGGCACTCCTTTTATGTCAAGCCTGGTACTGGGGGGCTGTAGCTAGAGGAATGGAAGAGATGTAGATCCACTCTGCTTGGGGTGGTAGGTGACCTGGAAGGACAGGTGCTGGGGATACCCTGTGATAAGGGGTGCCAGAGTGGGGGCACCTCCCCCCATCTCAGAGGGCTAGCAAAGGCTTCCTACAGCCCCCCCAAGCTCACTTTGGCAGGATAAATAGAAGGTAGCCAGAAAGCCAAGCCACAAGCCCAGGGTGAGAAGAGGATCTGGCTGCGTAAACTTGCAGGGTTCTCTCTCTTGGGGTGCATTAATTCAAAAGCTAGCATCCAGTGAGAGAACTGTAGGCCAGGCCAAGGGCCAGATACTATGAGGAAGCCAGGTTAACTAAGGCAGTCCACGTTCTCAGGAGACTCCATATCTGAACCAAGCCCTCCCCAAAATGCTAGGGAGGTAGAAAGCAAGGAATCAGAATGACAACATAATCTGTATGTTTCCTGTGTGGCTAAGCGACTGCTAGTCCTCAGAAGGGAGGGGTAAGGTCCTGGGTGCCTTCACTAGTTGCCGCCAGGTCTCTGACTATAAAGGGAGTCGGCAAGTAGCTCTGACTGGCCAAGACCAATCTCACCTCTATCCCCCTCAAATCCAGCAGCTTTGAGGTTCTGTTTTTTGCAAGCCAAGTACCAGGGAGTGTTCCATGGGTGACAGAAATCACACTCCATCTCAGGCGGTTCAGTAGCTGCTCTCTTTCTCCAGCTATCTCAGGCAGGACTCAAAGGCCCCCATGTCACTTTGTCATAAATCCAAGCTTTTCAAGAAAATTGGGCACATTCTCTAGGGCTGTGAGAGGTAGTTCATGCAAGCGGGTTGTTCGTTAAGTTTCAACACTGGCTCTCCAAGGGTAAAAAGAGACCCAATTTGTAGCATTTGCCAATTTCCCTGGTGTAACTATCCCAGCTACACCTATTCTGTAACTGACCTATTTCAAGCTACAGACCTGAGGTCACTGAGCGTAGAGTTGGGGAGAGATGTACACAATAAGCACACCACTGACACAGGCTCTATTTGGACCCCAGAAGACAGCTTCCCAGAAGGACCTGTAAATATCACCTCTGTGGCAAAAACCAGCATATTCTTAAAAGCCAAAACAGCGTTGTTGAAAACACCTTTGGGCACCAGAGTGACCTGCACTCAGGGCTGGCCCAGGCCTCAGGGACCCAGGTTCTGTTCTTCCCTGGACCAGGCATCCTTCCTCATCAGGTCCCATCCTATTTCTGCCTCTTCATTTGCTACTCATCCTTCCATTCTCAGCTTGAGTCACTTCCTCGAGGAAGTCTTCCCAACCCCTCAATCCCTCACCTAGCTCCAGTTCCTCCCCAGGGACATGTTTAATGTACCTGTTGTGGGCAGGTGTATTTGGTTTCCATCTCTCTTCCTCTAGATTGCAAACTCCCTAAGGGCAGGGCTTGGTCACCATGAATCCTCCGTAGCACATGAGGGGAGCTCAAAATATACTTGTGAGACAATGAAGTGCAGGATGTGAAGAAGTGACTAAATCTAAGGAGCACCAAGTTGGGCAGAGCCAGAATCAGCTTTTGGGATCATCATGTGGAGCTCTTTCTTCTTCACCTGCAGTCAAAGGGGTCAATGGACTACCCTTTGACTTTTGCCCCAAGTTTCAAAGTAGCCATAGGGTCATCATCCAGAAAAGAAGAAAAATTTTCAGCTCTGATAAGAAGGCCCTCTGGCCCATGGGCTGTGACTGGCCTTATATGAGTTATGCCCAAATTAGACAAAGGTCTTCCCTCTAGCTGGTGCATACCTGAGGACCCTTGGATTTGCTACAGCATGCCATCTTTGGTGAAGCCAAATATGAAAAGTGTCAGGAGAGAGTGTGGTAGGTGTAAAGAGAGGAAAGAAGGGCAGTGTGATAGGAAAGGAGGGTAAGGAGCAGAGTGTGCATGATGCCATGTGAGGATGGAGATGTTGGAAGAGGCCCTTATATCTCTTAGGAATTATGTTTGACTTCAAGTAATAGAGTTATAGAGACCTGAAATAGGAGTGATTTCAGTAAGACAGAAGTTAATAATTTCTCATCGAAAAGTAATCTAGACATGGAAGTAAGCATCTTTATCTCAATGTCCTTCCACTATTTTCTCTGCCATTTTTAGTGTGGTTTCCATATTCAGGTTCTCCTCATAGCTTCATGATGACCACTGTAGCACTGTCCATCATGTCCACATTCCAGACAGAAGAAGGAGGGAGGCAAAAGAGCAAAAATGGTAAAACAAACAAACAAACAAACAAAAAAATCCTTCTAGCTGAGTCAGCCTTTCTTTAAGGACTTTCCCCAGAAGCCCAAATTAATTACCTCTGCTCACTTCTCATTGTCCTTCCCTGACTATAAGGGAAGCTGGGAATTGTAGTTTTTTCAGCTACTTTGTCACTTCCAACAACATCAGGATTCTGTAACGAAGAATGAAGGGGAGAGTTACAGATGCCTTTGAGATACCCAAGAAGGGATGCCAGGTAGGCATTTGGATACATTTGTCTACAGCTTAGAGAAAGGTCTGTATTGGAGAATAAATTTGTGAGTCCTTTATGTAAAAGTGGTGATTGAAGCCATGGGCAAGAGGGAAATTTCTGCGGGAGGGAGAAAGCAATCCCAGGCCGAAACCTTCAGGAACTCCAACATTTGACAGCCAGGCAGGAGGCTGAGTCTGCCAAGGAGACAAAGAGGAAGAGGGATGGAAGCTGGGAGAGGGAAAGCTATAGCACCACCATCATGGGGAAGAACTCTAACTGCAGGGAGAGAGAAAGAAGCCTTCTTGCAGAGAATCAGAGGGAGAAGAACTGTGGCATGTGGTGGGTGATGAAGGAGGGATGGATTCCCTGGTTCCCTCATCCCTGACACCCTGCCCTTCCTGGGTCTGTGTTGTTGAACCTTCCATTACATGTGCCCTCCAATAAATCCCCTCTTTTGTCTAAGTCATTTTGAGATGAGTTTCTGTCCCTTTTGACTTTCCTAATTCCATCCACTGTGTGGTACTACCCTTGAGTTAGGTACCCCAAGGAAAGACATGTTCTTACTCTTAATCTGTGTTCCTGCATGTGTGAACCCATTTGTAAATAGGACTCTTTGAAAATGTGTTATCAGTTAGAATGTGGACTCATTTGTGAATAAGATCTTCTAAGATTCTATGTAGGTATGGCCCAATTGAATCAAGGTGGGCTTTAATCCATATTCCTGGAGGCCTTATAAAGAGAAAACATCAGAAGACCAAGAACATCACCATGAGATGGAAGCAGAGGTGCAAGTCAAGAATCCCCAAGGATTATCTGAAAAGAGGAAGCAGGCAGCTGATTATAGATGAACCTTCATTCTTTTCAGCACCTTTGATCAGCCCACTTTTTTTTTTTTAAATGTGAGCTCTCAAGGTCAGACCTTGTGTCTTCCTTGTGTATGGTCCATAATAGGCTCCATTTGTTGAATGAAGAAGTGTTTGTGGAATGAAAACCACCACAGTATACTTGTTGTTTCAGCCCAGGATGGGTCTTAATTCTATAACTGGATGCCTTTAGAGATGATCACAGAAAGAGAAAGCCGTGGAAAGCAGCAAGAAGCTGTAAATCAATGGAACCTGGAAGAGAAAGAAGATACTGCCATGTGACAGAAAAGCCAAAGACCGAGGATCTCAGACAGCCAGTCCCAGAATGCCCATCTTTAGGGAGAAGAACTGCATTGCTGTTGTCTTAATTTTGGATTTCTAGCCTCAAAATCGTGAGCCAACAAATTTCCATTGTTTAAGCCAATTCA
Organism: Dasypus novemcinctus; assembly: GCF_030445035.2. Classification (NCBI taxonomy): domain Eukaryota; kingdom Metazoa; phylum Chordata; class Mammalia; order Cingulata; family Dasypodidae; genus Dasypus; species Dasypus novemcinctus. The sequence continues at coordinate 49,855,578 of NC_080689.1, forward strand.
TTGTATGGTATTTGTTTAAGTACCTAGGAAACTAAAACACTCTCTGTCCACTTGCCTGAGAGGAATTGCAATATCAGATCTGGCCAAGAGGAAGAAGGAAATTTAGCAAGTAGGGAAAAGGCTAATAAAAATATTGTGCATTTTTTGGTGAGTAGAGAAAGGGTAAATTGATAAACCATACCTAAGTTCCACAGGACTTTGAGTTCCCTAGGTACTGGTGTAAAGAAGAAAATAATTCTCAGTCCTCATTCATTTTACCACAGAGGGTCATACTAACTCAAGTCAATCTTAACAGCTAAAATATTATTCCATCCCTATCTACTCTCTTGAGAAGGAATAGGCAGCTGGGATGAATCAAGAAAAGTGAGCCTTTGATTTGGGAACAGTAATATACAGTACTTTTCAAACTCAAATCTTTTTATTCTAGGAAGTATTAGTTGTGAAAAAATGCTAGATTTCTCATTGGCTTAAAGTTTATTCTAACTTGAGGGTAATTATTGGTGAGAGATTGCTGGTCAAGAGAAGTCTTATCACCGGGAATTGTACACACATTTCACCACTTTGAAGTCTTCCCTTGTAAAAATTTTGTCTTCCCCCTTAAGGGAGACAGAGCTGCTGTTTACTCTAACTCAGTCACTGAATTAAACAAAGCTCAGCTACCTCTGAAAAAGCTAATTTACTCCTTGAATCAACTTGAGTAATTTTCAGTTATGTCATTAGTAATTGGAGGGGGAGAAAACCTTTCTAAGTCATTCCCTGGTAGAAAATTAAGAGTTCAGTGATTAATATCAACCCTATTAGGTCAAAAAGATGCCTCTTATTATATGACAAGATGGTCCCTTACTTGCTACCTACTTGCCTCCTTTGGGGGAGAGCAGGCTGTGCCCCTACCAAATTTCTCCCTCCAACCCATCCTATCAGGGAGCTTAAAAATCCACAATTGGTTCCCTCCCCCTACCCCCATTTAAATGAAAATTCATCTCAAATGAGCAATACCTTTGTCTAACCTGAATTATGGAGGGAAACAGAGAGGGGAAGGAGAGTCCTTCTTTGGCTGACATGTTCATTCGTATTTTCGATTAATACAGAATCACTGCCTCTATCTACTCTTTACTCCAAAACTTTAATGAGAGGGAGTTTTAAACATTATCTCAAAGGCAAAATTAGAAGGCAACAAAGCCTTCTAAAATGCTTTCCTGGAAGCAGATTTGGCCCAGCGGTTAGGGCGTCCGTCTACCACATGGGAGGTCCATGGTTCAAACCCCGGGCCTCCGTGACCCGTGTGGAGCTGGCCCATGCGCAGAGCTGATGCACGCAAGGAGTGCTGTGCCATGCAGGGGTGTCCCCCACGTAGGGGAGCCCACGCGCAAGGAGTGCACCTGTAAGGAGAGCCGCCCAGCAGGAAAGTGCAGCCTGCCCAGGAATGGTGCCACACATGTGGAGAGCTGACACAACAAGATGACGCAACAAAAAGAAACACAGATTCCCGTGCCGCTAACAACAATAGAAACGGACAAAAGAACATGCAGCAAATAGACACAGAGAACAAACTGGGGCTGGCAGGGTGGGGGGAGGGGAAGGGGAGAGAAATAAATAAATAAATAAATAAATCTTAAAAAGATTTGTTAAAAAAAATGCTTTCCTCTTGAATAGGACAATCATACACACACACACTCACACACACACAGAACTTGATGCTTCACCTACCACACTCAGGTTTAACCTGAGATGCTACTTTCCCTTGGAAACCATGTCTTGACCAGCCGCCCCAAGTCTGGGGTTAATGTTCCTGCCACACCCCTATTTCTCCTTTCCAGCTCCTGACGCGTTGAATTATAAATGCCAGATCAGAATGACTATGCTGTCGCTGAGGAAAGGCGCTGTGTCTATCTTGTCCAAGGACTAACTACGTAGTTTCAATAAATATTTGTTGGGAATAGGTAGACGGACAAATATTAGACATAAAACTTGCTAATGTACAGATATTCCTGTAGACATTTCTGTGGAAAGGGTCTGAGAATGGAATTACCCAGGGAAGAGATCTCGGCCATCAAATATAAATTTACTCCCTGGATGTTACTTACATGGCTTTTCAAAATTGATGGCATTTAATACCCTACACTCAAAAACTACTTATAGAGTATTTCATTTAAGCATTTTTACAACATTACTCTGCATGAACTAAGTATCTTTAGCTCCACATGTGTAGTAGTAATATACCATTAGGATAACACTACCGAGAAGCTTCTTTTAGACGATTTTTAAATTTTATTTTAGCAGAGGACAAACAGGAAGGAAAAACAGGAATTGAATCCCCTAGCATGTAGTCATGTGTTTCTGTTTCACAGAGCCTGGGTTACAGCAAAGAGGTAAGTGACATTTAAATATGAAGTGAGTGACTTCAAATCTCAGTCTCTGGTGAACTAGGGTATTTCCATTTGGTAATCACTGCTCTAAATATGACAATACGGTGTCGTCATTTTGCTGAACAGAGCTCCAGCCAGAAGGAATTTCCCTGGGAGCCCTATTTCAGCCATCTCATTCACCCCCTGAGAGATGTTTATCTGTCTGGATTTGACCTTGTCCTGAAGGTAAGGTTGTCACCATCACCCATACTCTACAGGGCACTGTCAGACACTGGGAAACAAGAGGGCAGGAGGCAGGCGTGGTTCCCACCCAGGAGAGGCCAGCGCATTCCCAGAAGACATCAATAAATCACCGCACGGGGCACAGAGCCAGGGAAGAGAGAAGGCTTTGTTCATGGAGTCGATGGCTGGACAAGCCAAGGAGTAAATGGGGGGAGCCAAAGTGGGGGCCACACTGAGCCCATCTTCCTTTGAGGCAGGAATGTGTTGGTGAACTAGAGTAAAGGGAATGCATTTTTAGGGGAAGAAGCCAGCTGAACGGAGGGACTGAATTATCTGAGAGAGGGCGAAGAGGGTGAATGGAGTGAAAGGCAGCAGGAGACAAGAGGAAAATGAGATCAAGAACTCGGAGGAAGGTTAGAAGCCTCTCTTAGTCCTAGTTCCATCATCTGTAGAACAAGGTTATGGCTACTCACCTTGCAGGTGAAGTGTATGCGTTGCACCAGGCTAGTGCTTATAGCTGCTGCATAAAGCTAGTACTATTATATTACTGCTAGTCATGTAGGGAAGAAGGAGGCAAGGTCATCTGCAGAAGGGAAATAGGGAGAGAAGGGTTTGAGGGTTTCGGAGAAGTGAGACACCATGGGAATATGAGAGCCATGCAATTAGAAGGTGCCAAGAAGGAAGGACATGAATCTGGAGCGTCCATTGGCAGCTCTGGGACTTTCAGTAGCAGGCTCAGCCCAAGAGTGGGGTCAACGGCTTCCATGCATTGCAATGGCTTTCCCACACGTTGCTGACTGAAGTGGCTCGTTGCTTTGGTTTCAGGGAAGCTGGTCTTTTGATGGGTACTTGCACAGCCAAGCCCCTCTTCAGTGCCTGTGATCTCCTGAGGTGCTGAGGCCATTTGCAGTCATGCCTCTACTGTAGGAGGACTCCCTGTTTCTATAGCTTGTTTTACTTAGAGCCTGCTCCCACACAGCTTGGTGAGGGTGGGAGGTGTTGGCAAAAAAGGGAGCCCCAGATGTAAGGATGAACAGTGGGAGAGACCCTACTATAAAATGTCTTACACTGTTGCCTGATTTTTTTTTTTTTTTGTAGGTACCAGGGTTGGGGATTGAACCCGGGCCCTCGCATGTAGGTAGACAGTTCTCAACCACTGAGTTACGCCGGCTCCTTGGTCATTTCATTTTTCTTTTTTCTTTTTTCCTGCCTAGTTGCATCATCGTCTTTTTGGTATATCACCACGTGGGGGCCTGCACCTCACCACACAGCCCTGGGACACCTTTTTTTTTCTTACAAGGCGGTCCCAGGGATCAAATGCAGGTCCTTCATATGGTAAACAGGAGCTCAATTGCTTGAGCCACAGCTGCTTCCCTGGTCATTTCGTTTTGACAACCTAAGTTTGTCAGTGACCTGCAGTAAAAGGAGTATTCTAGAACAGGATACTTCACAATTTGGCACCACAGTAATTCTTTGTCATAGGAGCCCCCTGTGCAGTTTAGGAGGATTGGAGCATCCCTGGCCTCTACTCACTCAATGCCAGGAGCACCCCAACCATGCCCCCACCCTCCCAGGTTGTGACAACCAAGACTGCCAAAAGCCCCCCGTGGTATGTGTGTATGTGTGTGCAAAATTGCCCCAGGTAGGGAACCACTGCCCTCGAAGGACAATGATAATCTTTGGAAAAAAACATCCTGGTATCCACATTTCATCACTGAACTTGGCTGTGATAATCTCCCCTCCTAGCAGTTCTCGTTCCAGAAAGACCTTCTTCTTCATTATCAAATCCCCTTGTTAGAGCCCCTCATCTAGCAAGGCAGAGCTAAACAGTACAGAAAAGTAAATCTGAAAAGCAAGAGCTATAGAAGTATTCATTCCAGTTTTGTAGTGCCTGAACCTTACACAGTTTTAGGAGTCCTTTTTTATGAATAGCAATGTGAAATTATAAATTCAAATTGCTAGGACCCCTCTCGGGGCTTTGGAAGAGGCTGGGGTAAGGGGCTCTGAATCTCATACTTAGCTTCACTGTGAACCTGCTTGGACACATCCTGCAAACCTGATTCTTTGCTCAACTTTCTTCTCTTGCTTGAACTGTTTTTCCCCCAGAATACTGTGTCATATAAGCCCACGTATAATATCTAATGTGTCTCTTTTAAGTACTCAAAACACTATCCTTTTTATTTCTTTCCCACAAGTTATTGAAGAAGGTAAAACCATACTAACTTTCTACAAAAGGGGTATAAAGCTGACCCGAGGGTACATCAAAAAAACTATATAGAAGATCTTATTTTCCCAGTCTATATGGAAAATGAAATTGTTCTGTTTATTAAAATAGCCTTTCTTCAAATTCTTGTGACTTACTAAAAATGACCATTAACATTTTCAGTTGGTTCCATTTTGGTTTTGGTCAGAGTTTCTTCTGAACTTAGTTTCACTGACTAAGGTGACATTTATCCTTCACTTCCTTTTTTTTTTTGTCGGATGCCTTCTGGGACTCAGGCTAAGGGATGTTTTGCTCTTGTTGGTACAATACCTTCCCTCTTTGGATAGGACCAGCTGAGACCCAATTAATAGCAATAAATCATGTTTTGCTTTTCTTTTTTTTACAAGATTTATTTTATTTATTTCTCTCCCCTTCCCCCCGCCCCAGTTGTCTGTTCTCTGTGTCCATTTGCTGTGTGTTCTTCTTTGTCCCCTTCTGTTGTTGTCAGCGGCACAGGAATCTGTGTCTCTTTTTGTTGCGTCATCTTGCTGCGTCAACTCCCCATGTGTGCAGCTCCATTCCTGGGCAGGCTGCACTTTCTTTCACGCTGGGCAGCTCTCCTTGCGCATGGGGCTCCCATAGGCGGGGGACACCCCTGCGTGGCACAGCACTCCTTGCGTGCATCAGCGCTGCGCATGGGCCAGCTCCACATGGGTCAAGGAGGCCCGGGGTTTGAACCGCGGACCTCCCGTGTGGTAGATGGACGCCCTAACCACTGGGCCGAGTCTGCTTCCCATGTTTTGCTTTTCAAAGCACTCTTACTTATTCCCATTAATGATATGTGTAAAACATGTTGCAAACATAGTTCTAAAACAGGCAAACTTGGGAATCCAACAGTAAAGAAAGTCTTCTCCTAACCCCCAGAGGCTTACATCTAATAGGAATGACACATACATATAATGACAATAGTTACAATAATGACAATAATTTGAGTTTGTATTGTCTTCCCACACTATTCTAAGCACTTTACAAACATTAATCACAAAATACAGAAAGTGTGTGATATATGTTACAATAACAAACAACGATGTTTTCTGAGCCCATATTAATTCCAGCTGCGGTGGGGAGCAGCCAGGACCACTTCATGGAGCCAGAGGCATTTGAACTGAGCCTTGGGGATCACTCTGCTTTACACAGCCAGAGATGCTCCATGTCATCATACATATATTTATTTCTTATTAATACCTTATTTTCTCACACAATATTTGAACATACTTATAATAATAAAGAAACAAAAATTTAGCTACAATGTAATTGTTTAAAAAAAAGAATTAAAACAGAAGATCACTGGGAAGGCTGTATGAGAACATCTGCCTATGAATATTTCTTAGAAATGAGCTAAAATACATCACTGAATGTCCAATGTAGTATAATGAATTTCATAACTACACCTCCTCTACAACACAGAAAACATTATGCTTGGCTCTAAACTCTAAGAAAATTTAAAGGACAAATCTTTATTCAAGGAATAAACAACTGCAGAGATTGTCTTTCACAGATGCCAAAAGGCCTTTTGTGCCACTGTTTCTTACACTTAAATTATTATCCTGTGATGCTGGGTTTTTTGTGAGGAGCCCAGAAGTTGCAATCCAGACGAGTACCTTTCTGGTGATCTAAATCTAACCTGATGGAGCCAGAGAACTTAAAGCAATGTTTTTTAAACTCTAATGTCCAAACAAATGACTTGTGGATTCTGGTTCAGTTGGTCAGGGGTGGGGCCTGAGATTCTACATTTCTGGCAGGCTTGAGAGGTAGGGGTTTCCAGCAGTGGTCCTCAGCCTGTGTCTGAACCTGGGGAGGGCTTGTTAAAACACTCCTAGTTGGGTCCCACCTCCAGAATTTCTGCTAGGATAGTGCTGGGGTAGAGCTCAAGGGGGTTGCATTTCTAACAAGTTCCCAGGTGACGCTAATACTGCAGACCCTGGAACCACATTTTGAGAACTACTGGCTTAGACATCCGTCGTGAATGTGAGCACTCCTTGGGGATAGACCATTCAGGATGTAACAAACAAGATGGGCCTTCAGAGTGGGTTATCTTATGAAAAGCAATCCTCATGCTATAGAAAATGAAGGAAAGGATTTTATTGACTTTTCCGTGCACCAAATGAAGGGTTGAACACACATGATCTCCCTCGGTGCCTGGCAGGGCTTTGATGTGTAGCAGAGGAGCCAGCCTGGTGTGCGTGCGGGAGGGAGAGCCACTGCATCTTTGGGCATTGCTTTGGTCTACAGAGGTACCTGCATGCATGGTCAAGTCGTCCCTCAGGAAACAGGTTTAGATCTGTCACTAGAGACCTGGGTTCTGTTTCACCGAGCTTGCAGGAAATGGCCAAAAGAATCTGAAGGCAGGTGTTGTCGTCCTCTGCCCCAACCACAAAAGTACCTGAATATAGAACAGAGTTGATCAGCCCTAATACACAGCAGAAGCACATGGATGCCCGGGACGCATCCACAGAGGGTGAGATTACACAGGCCAGGGTCGAGAACAACTGGGATAGGTTTGATGTGGAGGCAAAGCCACTTCCTGAAGGTGAACATGAACGGGGGCCAAAACTCAAACAAACAAACAAAACTATTCCCAGAATGGATCTCTTAAGCGTTTGCCAAAATGGCCACAGTGGTTTTATGCTATTCTTTAGAGCATCAGGTTCCCCTGGAGGACTTAAAGCACAGATGGCTGGGTCCCATCCCAGCAATCCCTAATTTAGTTGGTCTGGGACAAACCCAAGCATTTGGATTTCTAATAAATCCCCAGGTGATGCTGATGCTGCTGGTCAAGGGATTATGCATCCAGGTCTCTAGAAGTTGAGTTGCTTTGCTACTGAGATCTTAATGGCATTCACAACATTTACTATACACTTATTGTTTATGTATGTTCATGTATGAACGATAAATGTTATTATAAAGACCTCAACTGCAATGTAGAGAAGGATGCCTGTATTTTATATTTTCTACTTTTTCTCAATTTTTTTTTACACAGACAAACAAAATAAAAGCATTGAAATTGCCCATAAAAAATCCTGCCATCCAATGATAGCCACAACCAACAGTCTTTTTTCCTTCACAATAGGTATAGATGTATACAGATTGTCTGCCTACCCCTCACCCCCCCGAAATTATAATGCTCATATGAAGAACCTCTTTGCCTCAGGAAGATATTTATGCATTCTGTGCTTCAACTTCTCCTATTTCAAAATCTATACCAAAAAAATTCTGCTTTGGGTTTAGAGTTATAATGTATTTCTTTTTGCATAAAAGGTAATAAAAATAGTTTTTTTAAAAAGCTATGTATAGCTATTTAAATAAAAGTTAGAGATGATAGCTCCATCAAAATGCTATTTAGGTTGCATTCTAGAGGTAGTATTTTGGTAAAACCTAGGAAGAAATATTAAAAGTATAGGATCTCTAGCCAGCTACAAAGCTTGGCCTAGAAATGTTTTCTGTTTATGAAATTGGAATCATGATCAAGAAATACTAAAGGTTTTCATTGTTTTTCAACTCTCTCAACTGGGTGAAGTAGAGGTAAGAGTAGCAAAGATAAGAGCAGAATACCCCTGGAATTTGCCTGTCCCCTACAAGTGGGGTAAGAGTGGGAAAACCAGTGTGGACGCTCTGCCACATGAAGGCACAGCCTCTCGATGTGGTTGGTACTTGGTGGCCTGCGCAGAGGTGCCAGGTCAAGAGAGGGAGTGGAGGCTGAAATCCCGCCCTCCCTGCTCTCACCAAGCCCCAAGCCCTGCTATGGCAGCGGTGCTTTCTCTTCATGCACTCAGTCTGCTTTGCCAGGCCTGGAGCTCCACAGGACTGTGCCTGCCCAAAGGGGCGCCTCTTTCTACTTTGCCAAAGGTCCCGTACAGACTTGTGCTGGTCCAGCTGATGGCGCTGCAATTTGGGGATGCACTAGGGATGTGTTCCAATCTTGTTTACCCCTGAGGGAACTACAGCTGAAAAGTTGGAGTAAATAGATTAGCAAGCACCTTGGACCTCTTTTCAAAGCAGGAGGGTTATGCCCTGGAGCACTTAGCAGGGGTTGTGGAGAATTTACTTATACCAGTATGGTTATTAAACCCAGACAAAGAAAAGGCTTGTGTATAAAGTGAGAGGAATATTGCAAGGTTCTAAAACCAAGATAAATACTGTAATAGAAGGAATCAGTGCATCCACAAACCCTCTTGGGAAATCTCAGCCACAGCATTTCCTACAGTGGTCAAGGCTCCCAAAATGTTCTGAAATAATCCATTCCAAAGGGTTACCTGTGAAGAGATTTATATTTACTTATTCTTTGTGTAGCTGCTTCTAAGTTCTGCTTAGGAAATACTATTATTAAGCTTCAAATTTATTCCCTCTTTTGGACATACCAAACTGAGGATCAGGGCAGCCACTTGCAGGTTTACCCAGATGAAAGGTCGACAGAGTAGTTTCCAATCTGTCTACAGTCTGTCAGTGTTGGAAATGTCCTGGAGTTTGGACCCTTAGAGAGTAGTTGGATGGCTGGAGATAGGCAGCAAGGCAAGAATGGGGTTATTACAGAATGTATAATGCCTGCCCTTCTTTAGAAAAGGAGCAAAATTCACCTTGAAACTTAACCTCATGGTTGTGTAGAGGTGTGAGCCCCAATCAGGACTCCTCCCATGGTGGCATCCCCAGGCCCTGCCCACTCTCCTCTTCTCAGAGCTGCTCTCACTGACCTGTAGCCCATCTCCATCACCCTACACTGAGGTTGCAACCCTTCTCTTGGTTTCCTACTCTACCTCTACTGACGCTGCCTCTGCCAACTTGCTCTTCAAGCTTCCCACAGCCCTGAAGACCAGGGACCAGCATTTCAGAGCTCCACACAAAGGCGCCCAAATGGCACCTCCCACAGAACGTCAACCTGTGCCCTTGACTGAGCGCCAACTGCCCCCTTCTCTCCTACCTCAGGGTGAGTTCCCAGCCCACCTGGGGCTCTCCCTGAAAGATGAAGGGAAGGAAGGTTCTAGGCAGGAACGATTACATAATTTGGGTGTCCCAGTGCAAAATGAGATTGTGGCATTCCTTGTTCAAGAAAGCAGGAAAAATGTTGTTAAAGGTACTAACATACGAAGTTGGCACACGCTCTCTCTACTTTCTTCTTATTTGCCATTTAATGTCTTGGTCCCTTGACGTGGTTATACGGACAGGCGAGTGCAGACCCTTTGCAGCACTAGTCAGAGAAAAGAAGGATTGCAAAGCTTTCACAATTGTCCCCTCACACTGTGGCTTAGCATTCCTACTCCAGAGTGGAAGATAAAAGGGAGCTAAAATTACTGAGATTTTCTTCCACACCACTCCACTGACACACTCTTTTCAAGATCACCAATGACTGACTTTGCTGGATGCAATGGCTGATTCTCAGTTCTCATTTTACTTGCTCTTTTAGCAGCCCCGGGCATGGCAGAGCAGTCCCTTATCCTTGAAATGCCTTCTTTCCTTGGCTCACTCTCCTTATTCCCCTCCTGTCTCACTGGCTGACCCTTCTCGATTTTTTTTTTTTTTGGCTCAGTCTTTTCCCCTCTTCTCCCAAATTATAAACACTAGTCTGTTCCAGGACTCATCCTTTGGACTTCTCTTTTCCATCTACATCCATTGCCTTGAAGATCTCACCGTCTTTTGGCTTTAAGATGCCACATTGATGACTCCGGATGCTTATCTCCAGCCTGACAACTCCCTTGAAGTCCAGACTTATCTGCCTGTCTACTCGGCATTTCCACTAGGACATCTAAATAGGGATCTGGAACATAACTCTCCCACACCCAAATTCCTGATCTTTCTCCCAAATCTGCACCCTCTTGAAGGTTTCCCTCTTTCTTTTTCCAGTTGCTCAAGTTAAAAACCTTGACATTCTATTTGACTCCTTTTTTTTTTTTTTTTTTTAATCACCTCCCACAATCCATTAGCAAATCCTTCTGGTTCTATTTTCAAACTACATCCAGAATTTTACCACTCCTCACCATCTCTGTTGCTCCAGCCCTGGTCTAAGATATTTTCTTCTCTTTTCTGGGTTGGTACAATCGCGTCCTAACTGGCTTCACCCTTGTCCTCTGCTGTATATTCTTAACACAGTAGCCAGAGTGATCCTGTTACAGTGCAAATCAGATCATGTCTCTCTGCCTCAACCATCTTGTTCAGAGTCAAAGTCAAAGTGCTTACAAACGCCCTAGGCCCTCCATGGCTCCCTGCACCTTTCTGACGTCATCTTCTACTCTTTCCCTGGCGCGTCCTGTTCTTGATTCTGTCAGGCTGGTCTGCTTGTTGAACCCTGAACCTGCCAGGCATGCTCCTGTCTCAGGTCCTACAGTTACTGTCCCTATGCAGGCAGCGTCACCATCCCCCCACCCTTGTGTCTCCCTCACCTTCTTGTGGTCTTGACTGAAATGTCACCTTATGAGGGACACCTTCCCTGATCACCCTGTTTACACTGCGCCTTGCCCCTTCTTTATTTTCTCCCTAGCACTTCTCACCACCTAACTCACACATGCTCCCCCCCCCCCCCCCCATTATTTATCTTATCTGTTACCTGTTTTCCCCTGCAGACTGTAAAGGGCACCACTGTAGGGTTTTTGTCATTTCAGTTCACTCCGATTTCCCCAGCACCTGGAGTGGTACTTACTTGTACCACAAACTCAGTAAATATTGGTTTAATGAATGAATTAGCCCCTACACACAAATGAAAAAGAAAACAAACATCCTTGGTGAAAAGAGATTCTGGGAAAATCCCCAAGAGTTCTTTGCCTGAGAGAAAACGCACACAATTTATTTGAAAAGGGAAATGGTTTTGGTTTTCCCCTTTATTACTGAAAGTTCTATTTAACAAAACTGAGCCAATGCCTGCCTCAGTAATCCCTTTCTAATCCTTCATGACCCTTCGTGAGTGGGGAGTGGGAATCTGGGGGAGGGCGAGGGAAGGAGGAGAGGAGAGGAAGATGGAAGGGTAGTGGGATGGCAAAATTCATTACCCACGGGAACTGGACTTGCCCTGCGTCTTATCTGCCTCAGTCAGGTCCTGAAGCAGGTTTCCTACTGCTTCTTTGCCTTCTGGTCTCTCCCAGCCTCCTCATTCATTCTATCCAAAGAATCCTTCTGCCTGGTTGCATCACGAATGGGTTGTATCACAGCCTGCCCATTTAACATTTCCATCATCCATGGTGCATCTTAAGGAAGAATAAAAATCTATTTACAGCCATGTAAACACCATTTCTTCCTTAGATGTGGGAAAGGATGGAAGGGATGCGTGTTGCCCTGGTGGCTGTTAGGGAGTGGGCAGTTTGCTTAATTTACACACAGCAGAGGTAACAGAGTGGCTGACCACCGTTCTTCAGCCGGACCAGCCGGCAAAGGTAGATGAGGCAGCCACTCACCTGTGATTTTAGGAGCACCGAGAACTGTGTCGTATCACTCACCTGCCACATCTCTGTTGTGCCCTGATTAGGAGGCTCTTCCTCGGGTTAGAGTGCTGTTCCAGTAGAGTTCCCTTTTGATTTCTTTGTGGAGGCAGAGCGTTCAGTCAGGACAGTCCCTTTCACTGGGTCAGGACAAGTGCAAATGGAGCCTCACAAGCCATGTGTCTAAATAGAAGTTTCAAGCAAGCTAACAGGGAAGCAGACTTGGCCCAGTGGTTAGGGCGTCCGTCTACCACATGGGAGGTCCGCGGTTCAAACCCCGGGCCTCCTTGACCCATGTGGAGCTGGCCCATGCGCAGCGCTGATGCGCGCAAGGAGTGCCGTGCCACGCAGGGGTGTCCCCTTGCCCCACGCGCAAGGAGTGCGCCCCTCAAAGGGAGCTACCGCAAGCAGAAAAAAGCGCAGCCTACCCAGGAGTGACACCGCATGCCCAGAGAGCTGACGCAACAAGATGACGCAACAAAAAGCGACACAGACTCCGGGTGCCGCTGACAAGAATGCAAACAGACAAAGAAGAACACTCAGGAATGGACACAGACGGGGCTGGGGGCTGGGGGGAAATAAAAAATAAATCTTTAAAAACAAATAAATAAATCAAGCTTACAAAGTGATTAATGTGTTCCATCCTCCCACCCTGACAGCTCTCCCTTCTAACAAACAACCTGGGAGGCCTGGTGCAAACTGGAAATTCTCAGACTCCTCGGACCTCTCTGTCAGAAGAGGTGGCATGTGGAGGGCGGGCCAGTTCCCGGCCCTTGGCTACCTCCAGGCTTCCTTTTCCTTCCCACCCTGGCTCCATCCCACAGCAAAGGGGCTTCCTGCACATGCATGTAGACGCCCAGTTTGCACCTCCAAGTATTGTCACAGGCCATCCCCACCCCCCCCCCCCAAAAAAAAGACAAACCAGATGCCCCTTGATCACTCTGGGCTCTGGGGTACACACAGCAGAGGCACAGTCTCCCCTCAAGAGGAATGACACTTGGAATAGGTCTGAAAGAGGGCTGGGGCTGTTTGGGGTCCTGGTTCCCCAGAATGTGATCCAGAAGGAGGGCATGGGCTCTGGGGTGGGGGGTAGGGAGATCACGACCTGGTCCTAAGGACCCCCCATCCCATGGGGAGGGAGACGGCAGGATCAGGACCCTCTAAGGTGCAGGGCTCCGGGCAGGGGCCCTTCTGGCAGGGACCCTTCTTGAGGGCAGTGTTCGCCAGTTCTGGGGAGTGAAGTAGAGGCAAAGAAACGGGGAGTAAGCGGACAGCAAGGGCTGCCGCCTGCGGGTCCTCCGTAGGGAGCAGTTTCTGGGCAGCCAGGGGCCCAGCCAGGAGCGGGAGGTGGGAAGCTAGGGAAGCAGAAATGGGAAGTGGGCAGCAAATGAGAAGACACTGAAAACTCACTACTTTATAACTAACCTTGTTCTCCTTGAGCATACACTATTTTGTATGTATGAGACATGTATTTTCAATGGAAACACATGTTTTTGCTCGCATGATACGGGGAGGTGCTCGGGCCCTGCTGACCCCCAAGTTCCCCTGGCCTCTTTGCTTGCCTTTCCTTCACATGGGGGTCCAGGACTTCCAGCTAGAGGCCCCACCCCCAGACCACCACCTTCCCCTCCCCACATCCCCTCTGCCGCTCAGCCTGGCTTTGGACTGTTGGATTTCGGGTGTCCCTCCTCCAACTCCCATTTTGTGGCTGAAGTTGTGCTTTTGGGGTACTCTGGAAAAAATAAGAACAAATTCCCAGTTTATGGTCCATTATTATATCATTGTATGGTATAAAGCCACTTTGGTTTCATTTATGTATTTATTCTCTTTTATTTCCATTTCCCACTCTGTCCCCTTCAAGTCCCCATAGGCAACCATTCGAATATATTAAGAAGTATTTTGTCTATAGAAGCAGCCATCCTGGTTCCTCTCTATTTACCTCTGGATGCAACAGCCCTGTGTCTCTGCTCTCCCCGAACCTGGGAACCATTCCCCTGCATAGACCTATCATGTCTCTTTGAAATGATCACGGGTCTTCCACGCCCAGGACAGGACCCAGATGGTTCCCTGTTAGACGTCAGAGCTTCCATGAGCCTGTTAACCTTAGAACGGACTTCTGCAAAGATCAGCCTACCTCGGGCCCCATCCAAAGCTAGTGCCAAAATCTCATTAATTAGAAGCTATTTTGATGGATAAATAAACCACTGCTATGTTTTGTTGTGTTGTATTGTTTTGAACCCCTTACATTCCAGCGTACTGTTTTATCAACCAGAAAAGTTTGGCGTAAGTGTTGATAGGTGGATGGAGTAATGTTTCCATACAGTTTTGTTCTCAACATGCAGTCTAAGTATCTGGCCACCACATGTAGATTAATTCTTTTATTTATTTTTTTTAAAGATTTATTTATTTATTTTTAATTCCCCCCTCCCCCGGTTGTCTGTTCTCTGTGTCTATTTGCTGTGTCTTGTTTCTTTGTCCGCTTCTGTTGTCGTCAGCGGCGCGGGAAGTGTGGGCGGCGCCATTCCTGGGCAGGCTGCACTTTCTTTCGTGCTGGGCGGCTCTCCTTATGGGTGCATTCCTTGCACGTGGGGCTCCCCTACCCGGGGGACACCCCTGTGTAGCACGGCACTCCTTGCGCGCATCAGCACTGCGCATGGGCCAGCTCCACACGGGTCAAGGAGGCCCGGGGTTTGAACCGCGGACCTCCCATGTGGTAGACGGACGCCCTAACCACTGGGTCAAGTCCATTTCCCCTACATTAATTCTGATGATCATACTTTCTCTTCAACGTTCCAGTTATCTCTTCTATTTCCTAAGAATAAATCTTTAATTTACTTACATTTTTTTAAAAAGATTTATTTTTTATTTATGTATTTCTCCCACCCACCCCCCCTTGTTGTTTGCACTTATTGGGTCTGTTCGTCTTCCTTGTTTCTTTAGGAAGCACCAGGAACCAAACCCAGGACCTCCAACATGAGAGGGAGGTGACTAATCACTTGTGCCATCTCTGTTCTCTGCTTTGTTGTATCTCTCATTATGTTTTTCCTCTTGTGTCTCTTGTTGTGTCATCGTGTGTCAGCTTGCCACACCTGCCTATCGTGTCAGCCCGCTGTCTTGCTCACCTTCAGGAGGCACTGGGAACCTCCGCTCCCTGCTTTGTTGTATCTCATTACATTTTTCTTCTTGTGTCTCTTGTTATGTCATCTTGTTGTGTCAGTTTACCATGTCTGCCCATCATGCCAGTACACTGTCATCTTTAGGAGAAACTGGGAACCGAACCAGAGACCTCCCATGTAGTAGGGGGAGCTCAATCTCTTGAGCCACATCCACTTTCCTCACTTACATTTTAACACCAAAAATATGGGCAGATTTTCAATGACTTAAGATTGTAGATTAATTGCTAATTTTGGTATCTAAAGTTTAGACATTTAAAATCTGACTTTTATAGGATTGTTGTCTGTGCATGTGTTTTAAAAGAATAACTATCCTGAGGCCAATTTAAAATAAACTTTTAGAATCAATCCTGATTTTCCCCTTTAAGAACAGATTTAAATCTTAACATAAACTAAGTGGTGGCTTTCTAGTAATATGTTTTTCTTTATAGAATCTGGCTAATATTAAAAACAGACAAATACATAAAGAAGGAAAACAAATACTAATAGTCCTATGAGATGTTTAGCAAAATTGCAAAACGTTTCCTTCCATGTCCATTTACTTTGGAGTTCCAGAGATGTGGGCATGTGATAAGTTTAGGAAATTGTAGAACTGGTTTTAAGAGAGGGAAGCCCAAATCTCAATTCCCTTCACACTCTTCAATAATGTCACCAGTAAGTTCCATGTGGATAAGTCCAAGGGAGAGATTTTTGTGGTGTTTTTTTTTAATTTTTAAAAAAGATTTATTTATTTATTTCTCTCCCCTCCCCGCCCCCGTTGTCTGTTCTCTATGTCTATTTGCTGCGTCTTCTTTGTCTGCTTCTATTGTTGTCAGCGGCACGGGAATCTGAGTTTCTTTTTGTTGCGTCATCTTGTTGTGTCAGCTCTCCATGTGTGTGGCACCATCCTTAGGCAGCCTGCACTTTCTTTCATGCTGGGCAGCTCTCCTTATGGGGCGCACTCCTTGTGCGTGGGGCTCCCCTATGCGGGGACACCCCTGCGTGGCAGGGCACTCCTTGCGCACATCAGCACTGCTCATGGGCCAGCTCAAGGGAGAGTTTTTGTTCCTTATCTTACTGGTCCACTCAAGAAATATTGATCCTGCTGATCACTCTCTCCTTAAAATGCTCTTCCCCTGGCTTCTTCGACACCACTCGCTCCTCTAATTCCTCCTCCTACTCTCTGGCCTCTCCTCAGTTCCTTTGCTGGGGCCCCCTACTTTCAGCTTCATTTAAATGTGAGCCTCCCCAAAGCCACAGTCCTGACCATCCTGCTTTCCATTCTAGAGTCAAGCATTCATGCCAATGACCTCAACTACTCTTCCCAAAGGCAGGGAAAACCTTATTTGTCCACCCTCATGTCACTCCAAGATGGAATAGTGTTGGAGCACCATCTTGCCTCCATTTACCCACTCTTCTCCAAAGACAAGTAAGTGATCTGATTGGGGAGACTGGGGAAAGGCTGCACAAGCTTTAGAGAGCCCAATTGGATAACACGCCTGGGTCTGGCGATCCACCAGACCAGACCCTGCCTCTGCCACAGGAGAGCAGCAGCTGGGGCAGAGAGGGTCCATTCAGGCAAAAGGCACGAGGAAGCCCAAAGGTGGCTGCTGAGGCCCAGCTGCATTTTCCAGTCTGTCAGCAATGCAGTTAACACATTGACCTCTAGCTGTGGCCTGGTTCTATTTCTCAGTTGGTTCTGAACTCAGAGGAATGGGATGAGATTTTTTGCCTCCCACCCCAAGCCCCACACATGGTACACAAACCAGGAACGTTTAAGGAACAGGCACAAGACTGGGCTTTGGAGGCCTAAGATATACCCAGAGAGAGGGATGCTTCAGGTGTGGCTGGGAGAGGAGACGTCAGTACTAAAGGGAGAAGGGCCTTCTAGGTCCTTGACTTAGTAAGGACACAATAGTTTAAAGTGACTTGGGTCACAGGACCTCAGCAAACCCTTGGAATACACAGACCTTGGAGTACATGAGCTGCACAGCCTTAAGTAGGTGCACCCAGTATGAGTCTTTTGGTCATTTATTAAAAACATGGAGAGATTCAGTGAACACGTTTTATAGGAATTGGTGGCTGAGATAATTCCTTGCTGTTCCTACCATGTTTCTCAGGCAAGAACTGGTCAAATGAAGCTAACCTACATCTGGGTTAGAGCCGTGGTTTTCAAACTTTAACAGGAATAAGGTTCACCTAGCAAGCTTGTTAAAATGAAGTTTCCTAGGCTCCCACCCCATGATCAGTAGATCTGGGGTAAGGCCTATGAATTTTCATTTCTAACAAGTTCCCAGATGTTGTTGATGCTGCTGGTCTGGGGACCACTTGAGACCCACTGGTTAGAGCACACTAGCATGTGAGGTTCTAGCCTTAGGTGGGCTAAATAAACTGCCTCAAATTAGCTTCCTCTTTACATTATATGGAATTAATCTCCTGATTCCATGTGACTTATCTACTGACTTCTAGAATCATCCTCAATCCCTACCATATGCATCAAAATTCTCTCTGGATTTGTTACTTTGATCTGAACATTGGTTTTAATCAGAGACTCCGATTTGGGGTTCAGTGACAGAGGGTGGTGGCTTTTTATCAACAGACAGAGGAATGGGGAGGCAGGCCATCTTCTTGGGCAATAATGTAAATATTAGTAGGACCAAAGGCTAGGAAGGAAGAGGAAAAGGCCAGAGCCTATAACATACTCTCTCTAGGAATTAGGGGACTTAAGTTTCTAAACTCGAATCTTGATGTCAGAATGGGAACAGTTGGAGAGAGAAAGATAAATATATGAGCCAGGCTGATAATAGAGGTGGGGAGCAGGGTTAGCTTGGGGTTCAGCCAGCCTGAGTCCCACCTTGTTCGTTAGATGCCAATGTTCATCCTGGTTGGTTTTGCTCATGGAGGCCAGGCTAGTTTAATAAGAAAGGTGAAAGGAATGTGCTTGGACCTAATTGCTTCCAAGGAGGGCATTAGAAACCCTTTTGTTTTGGCTTTGTCTCAACCAGAAAGGGCGACTGTGGTCCAAAAGTGTTCTAAGAGGGAGGTGAAATTTCAGAGAAGAGACTGGAATAACTACCCCCTCCCCAGTTCCAGGAAGCTCTTGAGAAGTGACCTCTGAAAAGGTCAGATAAGGAGTCAACCATAAGTTTAACTGGGAAATCACCCTTTAAAGACAATAACAGCTGTACCAGGTGGCCATGCACTGGTGACCAGATTTGAGGGTGGTAGTCTGGGAAGATGAGCATAGAATGCTTCTAGCATTACCAGTGAGTTTTGAGGGGGCCCAGTTACTGTCAGTGGGGTTGAGGCATGGCATGTGTCTTGAGGGAACATACCTGGGAATATTTTGGAAGGGATCTTTCAGGGAAGGTGAAGGAAGAATAAATGAGCTGCAGAAGAACCAGGCAGGACAGTGGTTCAGTGAGTCCAGGGCTAGATATTGGTCCTATAGAACATTGCCATCCAGAAGGGATTGCCCACCCAGGAACATAGAGAAAGGACAAGATCTGTCTCAACAGCCATGTTTTTGGCCTACTCAAAGCTTCTTACCTTCATGTTCCTCACTGTGTTGAGTCCCACAAGACAGAATCTAAGGAGTATATTAGAAAAACAAATATCTTGACCCAAAAAGCAAAGGGAACTAGAGAGGAAAAACACTAACTAATACAACAAAGGGCACTAACTGACATGTGATAAAGAAAGAAACCATCAGCTTAAGGAGCAAGATAAAAAGTATAAAATTTAACTAGGCCTTTCTTGAGAAGAGACGTGGGAGCAAATAGGTGGTTAGAAATATGTCCCACTTTGCAGAAAAATATATGACTTGGGAAGGCTGCTACTGCCTCAGAAATCACTCCCATACTCACAGCAGAAAAAGATCGCTCCATGACTGGCACATAGCAGACGTGTCTGTGCTCGCCAGACTCCACAGAAGGACCTCAGAACCAACACCACAATCAAATATGGATTACGAACCTTCCATGTGTCAGCCACTGTTCCAGGCACTGGGAGCACAACAGGGAACAAAGCAATGACCTCTGCCCTTATGGAATGTATTTCAGAGACAACTTTAGTTGAGGAATCTGCATTGAGTCTCCAGATTAAACGATTTAGGAAATTGCTTCTTAGGGGCATGCTTTACTGGTTTAAGAAATGTCAGACAAAAGGTGATGGCAGATAGGGGCATACAAGAGGTGATGGTTAGGGAAGCCGATGGGGCTCAGGAGATGGGGCTTCTGCCTATCACATAGGAGGTCCCGGTTCTGTTCCCAGTGCCTTCTAAGGAGAAGAGGAGCAGACACAGAGAGCGCACAGTGGTGGACGCAGAGAGCCTGCAGTGACCCCAAACAACGAGGGGAGAGGAATAAATAAAATAAATCTTTTTTAAAATTAAATTTTAAAAAAAGAGCTGATGGTTAAATATTCAGTGACTTTGTAAGCCACAACTTTGGTAGTTTGAAATCTTCCACAATGAGAGTATTTACGCTAAGGAAATTGGCAAACCCTACAAATAAGTGCTTTCTCTTTTTGGAAAGCCAGCACATCATTGCAATGGCTGCTCATAAGAGGATATGGGGCTGGGGCTGGTTTAATAGGAACCTAGAGGAAATAGAACATAAGGGGCTTAAAATATACTGAATGGGGAAGAAAGGAACCTTGAGTAAGTCCCGGTGACTGGGCATTAGTGCCATTGAAATTTTCTAAAATTTTGCAAGAGGCTCGGAATGTTTCAGTTTCCAAAGATGATATGATAAACCCAGGCCATAATTAACCTCTTGATAAAGTTAATTACACCAATACAGTGTAAAGTGCACCGGACAAAAGCTATGGAAAACCAACAGACAGAAAGGCATTAAGACAAGGCTGGCACCTAGAAGGTTTTTTCTTTCCTGTCATGTTTTCTCTGTCTTCCTTCCTTCCCCCCAGAGACTGAGGCCCCTGTTAAAGTCTTTTTCTGGTACCAGGATCATGTATGCATTCTGGGATTCTGAGGCTTTTTCTTTTCGATTGATGAAATAGACATTCATCATGCTTTTTGGCTGCCCATCATCTGAACCTCTTTCCCTCTTCAAGAGACTTAGTGGGAGGCAGAGTCTGTCTTCTTTTACGGAAGCAGAAAATGCCCTTTACTCACTTTCCCAGTTTCACTTGCAGCCACATGACCAAGGTTAGCTAGTGCAAGGCGTCCTCCTGGACTGAGTGAGGAGTCAGTGATACATAGATGCAGCTCCTGTCCAGCATTCCGCATGGCAGTGGGCCCAGAGCTCAGCTATTCACAATGATGTCTTCACCAGACCAGCTCTGTAGGTCCAATTACTGAAAGGCAGGTTTTCCAGTCTTCTCTGTAATTCCCCTAACTGCCCAATGGACTATTGATAAATCCCTTCTCTGCTTTAAGCAAGCAGAATCGGTTTCTGCTGCTCACAACCTAGAATCAGGACTGATTCAACTGGTTTAACTGCTGTAGGGGCCAGCAGAGTTGCTTAAGGTTTCTAAGTCTATTGGGCGGGGCAGGAGCTAGGATAATCTTCTATGTCCTGTTAACTCTTTGGACTCCAAGAGTGGAACACACCAAGAGACTTTGCTGCAGCTGCTAAGGGACCCTCCCCCTTTCCCAGGCAGTGAGTGAGGCCCTGGGCTGAAGCTGAACAGGTTGAGAGCTGGTGCAGGAGGTAACTGTGGACTTAAACATCTGTAGTCTTAATCTTACAAGAGCAGGTGAGATTTGGTTTTGGAGTTTTTATTCTTCCTTGGCAATGTAATACTGTGTTTTGTTACATTTAATATTTTACCAAGAAAGGGGAAAAACAATGGGTTAAATTTTGACATAATCCTTTTATTTTCACTTAAAATGTTTATATATTTTTTAAAATTTTTTTCTTTTTTATATATATTTTTAATTGTAAAGAAGCTTTAAGAAGTTGTAAATTACATAAATGTTACATAGAAATATAGGGAATTCCCAAATCCTCCATCCCCCCTTCCCTCCCACACTTTCCCACATTAACAACGTCTTTCATTAGTGTGGTACATTTGTTACAATTGATGAACACATATTGAAGCATTGCTACTAACCATGGACTATAGTTTACATTATAGTTTACACTCTGCACAGTTTTGTAGGATATGACAAAATATATAATGGCCTGTATTCATCATTTAATACAATATTCTTAAAAATTGGACTTAATGCCAATGAATCTATGAAGACAAAAATTCCAAAATTTTAAATATAGGCAGGTCAGCATTACTGATATTTTCTTTTTGGCTCAGGCTCCAAGGGGGCTAAGTAGCAATGTTGCACCCAGACATGGCCCAATTAACTGGCTGTAATCCCTCTTCTCCTCAGGTCCTAAGTCAGATATGGGGAGGGAGCCAGGCAGCTTAGAGCCCAGGTTCTACTGATGGAGCATAAGTGCCAGATGCCTTGCTCAGGCCACCTGATCTGTATAAGGACTCTGTCATTATACCATATTTAATTTTGTTTATTTCCTAGTGGTTACCCCAGGGCTAATGGCATATATCCAATCTACCTTCAAGAACATTACAACAATCCATGTGTAATGTGAGAACCTAACAAACAGTGCACATCCAATTCCTCTCTCACATCCCCTGTGCTTTTTTAAAATTTTTTTACACTTTTTTATTAAAGTTAATAGATCACAAAGAACGTTACATTAAAAAACATTAAAAAAATAAAAAAACATAAGAGGTTCCCATAAACCCCTCTCCCCAACCCCACCCCATCATTTTTGTAAATTGTATTCTTTTGAAGATATATATATCACACACACAAAAAAATATTAACTCTCTCTATATATTTTAAAAGCTCCTTAAGACTTATTTACACTTGATCTTATCCAAAAGGCTGAGAAGCGATAAGACTTATTTAAACATAGATTTTATCATATGTTACTCTTGTGCAAACCTAAAAGGAAAAATATAAGCAAAATAGCTTAAATTATTCTTAGAAGTTCTTTATATTCAGATTCCAAATATTCTGAATCACTTTTGTTTGCAAAGTTGTAAGAAAACTTTTAATGAATATCTTTTTTTTTCCCTTAAAAGATAGTCTATACATAGTTCACAATATGCTCTGAATATAACCTTTTCCATATAAGATCTCCATTTTGGACAATATTCCAAAAGGCCGTTTTAAGCTTTTTATTTTGAAATAATTTTAGAGTCATAATAAATTGCAAAAATAGAAGGGTTCCCATGTGTCCATCACTCAGCTTTCTCCAATGTTCTGAGTCACTTTTCTTTTTATTGAGGTATAATTTATATATCATAAAATTCATGCTATTAATATATATAATTCCAATGTCTTTAGTATATTCACAAAGCAACGATCACCATGAATAAATTCCAGAGCATTTTTATCACCCCCAAAAGAAACCCCATGCCATTAGCAATCACTCCACTGTGTTCCCCTCATTCTCCAGTCCCTGGCAGTCACTAATCTACTTTCTGTCTCTATGGCTAATCACTTTTTAATTCAGAATGGTTAGTGTGCACCTTGGATAGTGTCTCCCTCGGTGTCTTCAAGAGCACTTTTTTTTTTTTTAATGCACTTGCGCAGGCAATGACAACTCCATCATTGCTGTGCCTGGCTGCTGAGATTGTAATATGAATCCCAATATCACAGAGGCTAAAATGTGAAAAAAGCATATTTTTCAATCAATGAATTACTCTAACAGATGAAGATTCCTTCTGTTCAAATTTGGGTCATTTTTATTTTATTGGCATTGCATTATTGTCCTGTTGTCATTCATCCCACTGCATAGCTTCTAGTGAGTCAATTGGACAACACAACTGAGCAAATATGAGATAGTAAATAGAATAGAGATAAGTGCTCACCCTAGGATGCGGTGAGGCATTGGGGATAATTTGACCAAGAAACTGTCTCCTACTTCAGACCCTCCAGGAGCGAAGGCTAAGCTTTCCATCAGCGGTTCAAGGAGGGACCCGAAGGAACACTGGTTGATATGGCGTATGAGGGGTCAGCCTGATGAAGGTGGGAGCAGGTCCAGGACAAGTAGTGATCCCTCTTGCCTTCTCTCCAGCCCACACTAGCTGGGCTGGTTATTTTCTGTTGGCACATTCTCCACCCTCCTCTTGCCCTACTCTGTGCTGGGGCAGGCTGATTGCTACAGACTGCGTTCCTTGGTCATCCCAGTCCTCTGGCTTCCGGTGGCTTTGGCCAATGGGAGGAGTTCAGAAGGAAGAGAGTAGGTGGGGATATTAATCTCCACCCCCCCACCCCCCAAAGCTACCCTCACCCCCCAGCTGGTCAGGGCTGCGGGGTTGGCACTGGCTGTTTCCCCTGTCACATTCCTGTTGGGCAGCTCCTCTGCTGGAGCTCACGAGTTTTGGTCACAACTCTCTCCCCTTGTCTTACTAGTACTTCCTAGTATCTAGTTCCTGAGTGCTTCTACATCTCTTGTTGGAAACCTTAACCTTGCCCACACCCCTGCAAATAATCCCTTTATTACCTCTCTTCAATTATCTCTCTGAATAACCATCTATTTCCTGCTGAAATACTCAGTCCTTCCATAGAGAGAATGACTTACCGGTAGCTGCAGGTAGCTGGGTTCCTCTCCTCTGTCTCTCTCTCTCTCTCTCTCTTTCCCTGCCTTTCTCTCTCTCTGAATCAGCCTACCTGCAGCAGGCACCCAGTCCTCTATCCTACATGAATTGTCATCTT
The DNA here is from genome assembly GCF_030445035.2 of Dasypus novemcinctus. Taxonomy (NCBI): domain Eukaryota; kingdom Metazoa; phylum Chordata; class Mammalia; order Cingulata; family Dasypodidae; genus Dasypus; species Dasypus novemcinctus. The sequence continues at coordinate 49,879,688 of NC_080689.1, forward strand.
ACTGGACCAGATTTCCATTTATGCAATTGTGAGATCTATAGGTTGAATTCAGGGGGGAAGATTTTAAAAAAAACAACGTATTGTACATGCCCAGGTATTTGGAACTATGGAGACGTTGAAGGATGGTGCTCTGTGTTTGTTCCAGGTTTGTAGGTGCTCCCCAGGGTAAGAACTGAGATAAATCTGGGGTCACCAATAGCGTCACTGCTCTAAGAGGCACGGAGTAAGGAAAACACCTTCGGTCCAAAGGTCTTTCAGGGCTCTCTGCCCAAGTGCGTTGGATGGGTAATGTACCCTGGAAATCAGCCTTTTAAGAATTTATTCCTGGGAAGTGGATGTGGCTCAAGCGATTGGGCTCCCGTCTACCATATGGGAGGTCCTGGGTTTGGTTCCCAGGGCCTCCTGGTGAAAGGCAAGCTGACCCACACGGCAAGCTGACACAACAAGATGATGCAACAAAAATGAGAGGGAAGACAATGAGAAACACAACAAACCAGGGAGCTGAGGTGGCTCCCATGTCAGAAGGTCCTGGGATCGGTTCCCGGTGCCTTCTAAAGAGAAAAGAAGACGAGAAGACAAGCAGACACAGGAAAATGTGCAACAAATGGACGCAGAAGACAGCAAGTTCAGGAGTGGGGTGGGAAGAAATAAATAAATAAAATAAATCTTTAAAAAAAGAATTTATTCCTCTAGAGCAGATTTGGCAAACTAGAGCCCAAAGACCAAATCTAACTAACCTGTTATTGTATGGCTTATGAGTTCAGCAAAATGTCATCTCCCAAAAAAGAATCCCATTCTTCTTTTTAGAAAATCTGTATTAAAAAAAATATGGAGTGAATGGAGCTCAAGTGGTTGAGCACCTGCTTCCCATGTACAAGGTCCTAGGTTCAATCCCCTGTACCTCCTAAAAACAAAACAAATGAAAAAAACAACTCTCATTGGGGAGTGAGTAGCTCCATGGTTGAGCACCTGCCTCCCATGTAAGAGGTCCTGGGTTCAAATTCCGGTACCACCTAACAAAAATTGTACTCAATTATTATTATGTTAATTTCACCAATATAAATTTTGTTTTCTCTCACTATATAAGCACATATTTAATACCCTCGATTTTGTCTTTTGGTCCTCATAGCCTAAAATATTTATCTGGCCTTTTACAGAAAAAGTGACCCCAATGTCATCCTTCATTTAGCCAGAAAATTTCTAAGTTCAGTGAAAACATTTTAATCATGATAAAGAGGCAGGATTTTATCTGTTTCCATCCTATTTAAACTCTTCTCCATGCTACCATTTTAAAAATAACAGCTTTGTTGAGATATAATTCACACATCATACAATTCACCCATTAAAAATATACAATTCAATGATTTTTAGTATCCAGAGTTTTGCAACATTCACCACAATCAATTTTAGAACATTTTCATCACCCACAAAAGAAACCCTATACCCATTTGCAGTCACTCCCAATTTCCCCCAACTGTCCTACACAACTAATCTACTTAATTCGCTATAGATTGTATTATTATGGACATTTCATATAAATTTTCCATATTACTTTTAACATTTGATTTGGTAGATCTTAATTTTTATTTTTGTTCTTTGAATACTTTTTAAAAAGCCCAAGAAGAATTAATAGCAGAAGTGTGAGCCTTGAGAGACTTTGACCTCTCTGACATCCGTGTCTTTCTCATGACCTAAAACTTGGTGCGCAGATATGTCCCCACTGACTATACTCAGTCTTGTCCTATGTAGACCAAAAATGTCTTGGGCTTTCTCTTACAGAAAGGTTAAGTGACTGAATGTTCCAAGGCCAGGAATTGATACCTAGTGCCCAATGGTCCCAATCTCCCAGCCTGTGTCTTTTTGAGTTGCTGAATTGTGACATCTCAGGAATCACTTAAAATATCTGTTATATTTTTTTAGATAATATGAATCTGAAGTAGGAAGAAAAAGTGGTAAAAAATAAATTACTTATACAAATTGCTCTTGTCTAATATTTAAACATTTCATATTAACAAAAATGAAGTTCTTCTAGAATCAAGATTAAAAAAACAAACAAGCCTTACTTGACCTTACCAATCAATTATTTAACTTTATTATTGCTAACAGGCCCTCTGCCTGGAAATCACCACTTCACCTTCCTGGTCATAGTAATTAGTTATAATGACTTCTAATGGGCCCTTATGTTTGTTCCTTACTTATTAAGGAGTCATAGAATTTAAACCATCTCATCTGTTGTTCTGGTTACTTATTTCTTCATGAAAAACCACCCCAAAGAAAAACACAATTAACATAACTTATTGGCTATACTTAATAACAATATTGTAATATTCTTTCTTGTTTTTATAACTTTTATCCCCCCTGGGACCTCATATGTGAGAAGCTGACGCTCAACCACAGAGCCACATCAGTTCCCCTAAGTTTTTTTCATTTGTTTTGCTTGTTGTTTGTTTGTTTTTTGTTGTTGTTTTCTTTTTCTTTTTCTTTGTTTGGTTTTTGTTTTTTAAAGTAATCAATAATACTTAAGAATTGTCTTTATATTTTTTTAAGATTTATTTATTTCTCCCCCGTTTCCGCATTGTCTACTCTCTGTGTCCATCTGCTGTGTAAGTTCTTCTGTGTCTGTTTGTATGCTCATTAGGTGACTCTGGGAACCAATCCTGGTACCTTCCAGAATGGGAGGAGGTGCTTACTCTCTTGTGCCACCTCAACTTCCCGGTTCTGCTACATCTTCTTATTTTCTCTCCTCTGTGTCTCTTGTTGTGTCATCTTGCTGCTCCAGCTCTCAGCATCAGCCTACACTCCTGCATGGGGTGGCTTTCCCATGATGGGTGGCTCTCCTGCTTGGGGCCACATTCCTGCATGGCTTGGCACTCCATGTGGGCCAGCTTGCCCTCACCAGGAGGCCCTAGGCATTGAACCCTGGACCTCCTATATGGTAGCAGGAGCCCAATTGGTTGAGCCACATCCATTTCCCTGTTGTTTGTTTTTATTTTGTTTTTTTAGAAGGTACCAGGTACCAAACCAGGATCTTCCATGTGGGAAGCAGGTGCTCAACCATTTGAGCCACATCCAGGCCCCGTAATATTCTTGCATTAATGTCAAAGAAGGTACTATATCAACACTAAGGGTCAATAATAGGAGGGTATAGGATTCTTTTCTTTTGGACCACGGAAAACTCAAAAATTTACTGAGGTGACGGATGCACAACTCTGTGATGAAAGTGCAAGCCACTGTGTGTACATTTTGGATTGACTGTAGAAGCCTTGGGACTGTATAACACAGTGAACCATGTGGTAGAAGATGGACTGTGGTTAACAGTACAAATATGAGTGCTATCTCCTGAACTATAACAAATGTACAATACAAATACATGCTGTTACTAATAGGGGATATGGAAAAAATAAACCAAATGTACACTATGGGTCAAGTAGTTAGTGATAATGGTCTGATTATGTTCTTTCATAATCTGTAACTGATATTCCACAACAGTATAAGGTGTTGGTGGAGTGGTGTTATATGGGAATTTTGCACATTATGCATGACTGTTTTATAAGTTCACAATTTCTCTAATAAAAATTATATATTAAAAAAAAAAACCAGGAAGCAGACTTGGTTCAATGGAGAGAGTGTCTGCCTACCACATGGGGGGTCCATGGTTCAAACCTCGGGCCTCCTTGACCCATGTGGAGCTGTCCCACGTGCAGTACTGATGTGCGCAAGGAGTGCCGTGCCACGGGGGGGTGTCCCCTGCGTAGGGGAGCCCCCTGCTCAAGGAACGCGCCCTATAAGGAGAGCTGCCCAGCACGAAAGAAAGTTCAGCCTACCCAAGAGTGGCGCCAAACACATCGAGAGCTGATGCAGCAAGATGACACAACAAAACAAGACACAGATTCCCGGTGCCACTGACAAGAATAGAAGCGGACACAGAAGAACACATAGCAAATGGACACAGAGAGCAGACAACTGGGGCAGGGTGGGGAGGGAGGATGGGGAGAGAAATAAATAAAAATAAATCTTTAAAAAAACAAAAACAAAAAAACCCACCCCGAAGTTTAATGGCTTAAGACAACAACAGTTATTATACTATCTTTCATGGTTTCTGTGGGCCAGGAATTCAGGAAGGGCTCTGCTGGGTGGTTCTGGTATAGGAGCTCTCATGTAGTTGCAGTCAGACAGTATCAGGAGTTGGAAGGCTGGGGATGGGGAGAACTGTGAGATGACTGGGTATCTCTCTTTCCTCATGTCAGTGCTTCTCCATGTTATTTCTCTGTACTGTTAGTTTATGCTTCCTTAAAACACGTGGCAGGGTTTCTCACACAGTGGCTCAGAGCTCTAGCATGAGATCCAGTCAACCATGTAAGAGCTGCATAACTTTTTATGACCTTGCCTTGAAGTTACATAACATTCACTTCTGCCATACTCTACTAGTCAACCCCTCACTAAGGTTTGGCCCAGATTCAAAGGGAGGGGCCATAGAATCTACTTTTTCTTTTTTTAAAAGATTTATTTCTTTATTTATTTCTCCCCCCTCCCTCCATTTTCTGCTCTCTGTGTCCATTCGCTGTGTGTTCTTCTGTGTCTGCTTACATTCTCATTAGGCCACTCCAGGAACCTATCCTGGGACCTTCCAGAGTGGGAGAGAGGCAATCATTCTTTTGTGCCATCTCAGCTCCCTGGTCTGCTGTGTCTCTTATTGACTCTCCTCTGTGTCTCTTTCTGTTGCATCATCTTGCTGCCCAGCTCTCCACATGGGCCAGCACTCCTGTGCAGGGTAGCACTTCTGAGCGGAGCAGCACTCCTCATGGGGCAGCACTACTGAATATACTCCACGCAAGCCAGCTCTGCATGGGCTAGCTCACCATATGGGCCAGTTTGCCTTCACCAGGAGGCCCTGGGCATCGAGCCCTGGACCCCTTAAATGGTAGATGAGAGCCCAATTGCTTGAGTCACATCTGCTACCCAGAATCTACCTCTTGAAGAAAGGTCAAAGAACTTGCAGAAACTGCCGCTACCTGTGCAGAAAACAGGCTCATTCTTTGGGTTTACGCTTCCCTTTCCTTTACTTTCCTCCCTTCACTTCCCACCCCCTGTCCCGCTCCATGATCCCCTTAAAATGTTTATAAATTTAAGATTTTACCTTTAAATATTTTTGTTTTCTGTAGAGAGACTACATATTTCTGGCTGCTCTGCTCTACTCTGTCTACTTCCTGTTTGGCTGCTTTTACTTCCTGCACTCTTTGTCAACGAGCTTCGTCAAAATTGTGAACTACCATTACGGCCCAGGCACTGTGTTCTATTTCTGAATCTGCCAGTGGTCTTAAGCAAGAGGATGCATTCAGTAACTGTAAATATAATACAGGAAGTGAAAGTTAAAATACTGTATTTTAAACTGAATATTGATAGAAGAATTAAATGCCCACTATAAGGAAAGACAAATTTTACTGGAGACTGTTCTCCAGGATCTCAGGCTCCAAAGAGTAAGTTTACCTTTTCAATGGTGAACTGCACTGTGCCATGAGTTTGACCATTGAGTACCCATCCCCAAAGGCCTTATTTCCAAATGAGTACAGGCTTAGTTAGGTTCTTTCTTGTAGGAACAATTCTGTATCTCTTAGGTTGTTTCAGACTACAAATAGCAGGAATCTCACCTCAACTGGCTTAAATTATAAGGGAATATATACTATCTCAAAAGAGTTGGATGACTCCAACTCAGAAGCTAAGCATGTCATCAAAAACTCAGCTTCCTTCTAGATCTTTCTGTTCTACCACCTTCAGTGTGTTGGCCTTATTTTCTATTCATGACCTTAACATGGTTCTATAGTTTAGTTGTCACATGGAGACAGAGCAAAGTCTGTGAACTGCTGGGTGTCTCTTTTTATGAGTGGAAAACAAAACAAAACAAAGCAAAACAACAGACAAACAAAAAAACAATTCCAGAAGCTCTCTAGCAAACTATCCCTCATGTTACCCTGGTAAGAACTATATCATTGCCCACTCTTAAACCAATCTCTGCCTCAAGAATGGGATCACCATGGCTGATTTAGAGAGGCACACAATGTTCATACCAAGATGGATTATCCAACAAAATCAAGGTTCTATTAGAGAGGAGGAAGGGAGAAAGAATGATTGTTAGATAGGGTCCTTGTAATTTTTGGATCTACTATAATATAAAGGGGCAAATTACATCTCTTTGAATTCCTAGATCATTGAATGGCTCCACAATTCCTATAGTTACTCATGGCAGACACTCAGAAGTTCTCTTTACCTGCATCTTCCAAATGTCTCTCTATACTCCAAAGAGAACAGAGAGGCCCATATTGAGTCCTGTATGCTTCTCTCCCCTCCAGCATTAAAATAACTTTCCCAGTAAGTCTATCTGCCTCTAGTCTTACACTTCAATCCATCTTCCACGTTGTTGAGAGGGTGAGCTTTCTTTCATGGATTATCAAGGTGTTCTCACTGAGGCTCAGATGGTGGGATAAATGGGGTAGAGGCCACTCCTACTGCTTACCTCCTCCTACTTGAGTTAATTTATATAGTGAATTTTGTTTTATAGCTGCAAAGGTATGAAAGCATTCTGATACAGGGTTGCTCAAGGGACACATGGGAAAGTAAGGACAGTAGAAGGGATGGCATGGCATATGTTGCTACCATCAGGCTGTTGATGGTTTGGAGCCACAGTGGAGAAAGAGGTTAGGGTAAGAAGATAAAGGAACTATATTTGTGATAGATTCTGTGAGACTTTGGGCACAAGCAGTCATTTTGGGGGCCTAGGTGACAAAGTATAATACTGTTGGAGAGAAGGTCAGCTTTGGCCTGTCTTCAACAGAGCACAAAACTTGGAGAAAGAAACCCAATTGAGATCTTCTGGTCCCTGCAAAGCAGGAGAGAAGACCATATGCCCCACTGTATTTTGTACTTCCTCCTATTTCAGCACCAATAACTTCTTATTAGAATGGTCTTTCTGTATCCCCAGAAGTCTCTAAGTCCTTGATGTTGGTACATCATTTCTCCTTTGTATGCCTAGTCTTAGCACAGCGCTTGGCATACAGTAAGTACTTAATCGTTGATTAATTCAACACTCATTTGTTAAGTTAAATTTCATTAATATGCACAGCACCCAATAACCACTTAGAGAAGTGATATGATCAAGACCATATAAAAAAATCTAAGGCAAAAATAAAGCATTCAGAATATACCCAGTAATATGAAAATCAAATAATCTTAGGAATCTTGATATTGGTCTATCACTTTTGCTTTCATTTTGTTATCTTTTTTTAGTTTTCTAAAATTTTTATTTCTCTGATCTATCAATTTTCATAAGCACTAAATGCAAATAAAGATTGGGAAACAGATGTGGCTCAGGCAGTTGGGTTCCTATCTACCATATGGAGGGTCCAGGGTTCAATGCCCAGGGACTCCTGGTGAAGGCAAACTGGCCCACGGGGTAAGCTGGCCCATGCAGAGTGCCAGCCCACATGGGAGTGCTGTCCCATGCAGGAGTGCCTGCCGACGTGGAGAGCTGGCGCAGCAAGATGTCACAATAAGAAGCACAAAGGACAGACAATGAGATGACAGAACAGGGAGTTGAGGTGGCGCAAGAGAAAGATCACTTCTCTCCCATTCTAGAAGTTCCCAGGATTGGTTCCTGGAGCTGGCTAATTAGAACACAAGCAGACACAGAAAGAACACACAGCGAATGGACAGAGAGAGCAGACAATGTGGGGTGGGGGAGATAAATAAATAAATAAAACAAATCTTTTTAAAAAATATGTTTATGTTTACACTGAAAGTGAAAAAGATTCATCAGGGGAAAAAAAAAAGAAACCAAAGAACAGTGAAAAACATTTTAAAAGTTCCAAAGCTTGTAGGTTCTAATGAGGTTAAAGAACAGATTTTGCGTGATCACGGAGTGATAAATTTAGAAAATATGAACTTGTGATTGGGAATTTGGGTTTTCTAAGCATAAAGACTTGTGTTTAGTTTGCTAACATAATTGATATTGAACAAGCATAACTTTTATCAAATAATATTTTCAGCAAACTATCAAAAACTAATGAAATTTGAAGTATATTAAAATTAATTTTGGGGAAACGGACTTTGGCCCAGTGGTTAGGGCGTCCGTCTACCATATGGGAGGTCCGCGGTTCAAACCCCGGGCCTCCTTGACCCGTGTGGAGCTGGCCATGCGCAGTGCTGATGTGCGCAAGGAGTGCCGTGCCACGCAAGGGTGTCCCCCCGCGTGGGGGAGCCCCACGCGCAAGGAGTGCGCCCGTGAGGAAAGCCGCCCAGCATGAAAAGAAAGAGCAGCCTGCCCAGGAATGGCGCCGCCCACACTTCCCGTGCCGCTGACGACAACAGAAGTGGACAAAGAAACAAGACGCAGCAAATAGACACCAAGAACAGACAACCAGGGGAGGGGGGGAAATTAAATAAATAAATAAATCTTTTTTTTTTAAAAATTAATTTTGCATATTCCTCATGAAACTTTTTATAGAATAAATAAATGAATAAGTCTTTAAAAAAAAGAACTTGGTAACTGGTTGGCCCAGCTTACTTTCACATATTAATCTATAATTTTTTAAATTGTCTTAATGTAATTGTTATTCTGCCTCTTTGCAAGCATATTTACTTAAATATACTATCAACTTCTTTGGACAGAACTTGAACCTGGTGCCTCTTTTTTCTTATGGTATTTAATGCCCAATGGTGATATATGATCACTCACAAAAACACTGGAGTGATTCAATGTATAACAAGTTTGTTTCATTAGACATTTATTGAGCAGCTACACTATTCAAGGCATTATATTAACCACTGGGGGAAATAAAAGATTAATAAGACACAATTAATGTCTTCAGTAAAAAAAAATAAAAGGACTGATTCTCACTTTTCCCCACAGAGGTGCTGCATTCAGGACTTTTGAAAATGGCTGCAATGTTCACTGAAAGACCTAATACTTAAAAGTATTGAGTTAAAAGATACAAAGCCTGGGAACACTTGGCATTCCATCAGTGTAAGATTGTTGCTATTAGTTCACTAACAAATATTTTTATATTGCTTTATATTGACCTATTTATATTTTCCTATTTTGAAAGGCCATGCGGCATAGTGGGAAAAGATCTAAACTGAGATTCTGGAGGTTTGGTTTCAAGTCCCCAACTCAGCAACTTATTAACTTTGTGTGCCTCAGTTTCCTCATGTAAACTGAGAGAGGTGAACTAAATGGCCTACTGGACTCATTTCAACCTTAAAATTTAACTATCCTTGGTTGAAAGGCATGATTCCAAGGTGACAATGACATATTTCCAGTTCTGAAAAGTGCTAATTCTAAATCTGAACAAGTCACTATTGGATTTCATGTTTGTGAAACATCAGCTAAAAGGTCAGTACACTGTGTCATACTTTCAAGCAATGTTAACCATGAAAAACTGAGGTAACAATATAAATATAAAGTTTGAAAAAAGGAGTGATTTTTAAAAAATGAATGATTTATGATGCTTTTTTGGACTTTTCATGTACTGAGATTTCATTTCTCTGGATGTTCACTAACATTTTGTTTCAGTTCCTTAAATGAAAATAGGTGAGTGGGGCAGTTTCCTCAGAGCTATAGTTCTTACTTTAGGGACTGTCCCTTTCCCCTTAGGTTTGCTTTAAAAATGGTGGCACATGGACTCGTGTTGAAGGAGAATAGGCAAATAGATGATTGGATCTGGATCCGCTGCCACTCTAAACTCTTCATGAATTAAAAAAACTAACCTCTATATTTTTGTTTTCCTGACAGCAATTCGTACTTCATCATCGTTTTCCCAGGTTAGAAATCTGGAGTCTTTTTTTTTTTTTTTTTAAACTCCTGATTCTCCTTTGTACCCTATATTCAGTTGGTCACCAAGGCCTATAGCTTCTCTTTGAAATAGCTCTTGGTTTTATTTATTCCTCTTTGTTTTTACTTCATTTCCATATTCAGTATCTCAGTGTTTGAGGCTCACATTTGTTGTTTCTCAGTAATCATGTTTTTTTCCCTCCCGAGATGGCTCCCTCATCTGTAGTTATTGTTTTGGCTTGTTGTTTGTACTCGTTGTCTGCTCATTGTCTGTTTTTTCTTTAGGAGGCACCTGGAAACAAACTCAGGAACTCCCATATAGTTGGTGGGTGCTCAACTGCTTGAGCCACATCCACTCCCTGCTCGTTTGTTTTTGCTCACTGTCTGCTTATTGTCTGCTTGTTTCCCGCCCCCCCCCATCCTGCCACCCTGCTGTTTTTTGCTGTGTCCATTCGCTGTGCGATCTTCTGTGTCTGTTTCTTTTTGTCTTCTCTTCTCATTTTCTCCTCTGTGTTTCAACAGAATTCGATACTGGGGACCTCCAATGTGGGAGAGAGGTACCCTGTCACTTGCGCCACCTCAGTTCCTGGTTTCTGTCACGTCTTGCCTTTATTTTCCCGTGTCTCTCTTTTGTTGCGTCATCATCTTGCTGCATCGCTTGCTGCACAGGCCTGGCTCGCCATGTGGCCTGGCACACCTTTACCAGGAGGCCACGGGGATCGAACCTGGGTCCTCCCATATTGTAGATGGAAGCCCAATTGCTTGAACCATATCCACTTCCCTCTTGCTTATTTTTTCTTGATGACTGCTTGTTGTTTTTGCTCAATGTCTGTTTATTGTCTGCCTGGTGTTTGTCTCCATTAAGAGACACTGGGAATTGAACCCGGGAGCTCCCATGTGGGGGTGGGCCCTCAACTGCTTGAGCCGCATCTGTTCCCTGTCTTTTTTTTTTTTTTTCTACCTGTTGTCACTACTTTTATTCTCTGGTTTGGATGGACTTCAGAATGAAAAAACATGACTTCAGAACAATCAAGCTTTATTTAATCAGCTCAGTGTTGCAGCTCGAACCTGGTCAGGGGAATGATGGAAATACCCGCTGGTGCTGCTGCACAAGCCTAGGTGACGCACAAGCCTGGCGCAGGCATTGGCCTGGCCTGAGGCACCAGTGGAAGTGCCTCCGGGTGGGGTGAAGAGGGAGGCACATGGCTCAGCGTCATGTCTGGGCTCATAGTTCAGTCGATGTCATGTCTTGCAGTTTGACGTTCCATCGCAGCTTGGCTCTGTGTGCTCACAGCTTGGCTGGGTGTGGCAGCTTGACTTGGTGTTACAGCTCAGCTCACAGTTCAATATTCCTCTGGCTGGGGCGAAGATGGAGTGCACCTGTAATGGTCTTTTTTTTTTTAGATTTTATTTTATTTTATTTATTTAATTTATTTTTATTTCTCTTCCCTCCCCCCACCCCCTGTTGTCTGCTCTCTGTGTCCATTTGTTGTGTGTTCTTCTGTGTCCACTTGTATTCTTGTCAGTGGCATTACAAATCTGTCTCTTTTTGTTGTGTCATCTTGCTGCGTCAGCTTTCCTTCTGAGCGACGCCACTCCTGGGCAGGCTATGCTTTTTTCTCACAGAGCAGCTCTTCTTGAGGGGCACACTCCTTATGTGTGGCTCACCTAAGTGGGGGACACCCCTGCATGGCATGGCACTCCTTGAACACATCAGCACAGTGCGTGGGCCAGCTCACCACATGGGCCAGGAGGCCCTGGGTTTGAACCCTGGACCTCCCATGTGGAAGGTGAATGCTGTATCAGTTGAACCAAATCTGATTCCCTGTAATGGTCTTTTAATGGAAGCTTTCTGTGCTATCAGTCTGATTTTCCTGAAGCACCACCTCCATCCTAGTTACTCGCCTGTTTAAGAACTTGCAGTATTCCTACATTGCCTGTGAAATAAGACCAAACTACTCCTGGCATTCTAACCCCTCCATTAACCAATTTTTAACTTTGTTTCCTCCTGTTTCCTAATATATACCCATATTAGTTAGTGTAAGGCTAACTGCTATAGCAAAGTCTCAAAATGCAATGGCTCAAAAAGACAGAAATCCATTTCTTAAGTAAGAGGCTGAGTTCCAAGCTACTCCATGCCATTGTTCAGGTTCCTTCCATCTTTCTCAACCAGTATCTCAAGGACTTTATCTTTGACTGTGAATCTGGATCATAGGACATCTTCTTTTTGGCCTGTGGGAAATGAAACAGCAAAGCAAAGCAAAAGAACAGATGAAGTAGGCCCACCACGTTAAAGACTCTGCACAAATTATCTCAAGAGATGCTGTGAGATGTAATGCAGTTGTCTAACTATATATGAGGCCACAGTTAATACCAAAAAGGAAGAAAAGTCAGCTAGCATGGTCTGCCACCTATCCTCTGCTTCAGTTTTCCTAGCGTCTCCAACACTCATCTTTTTTTTCTTCATGAGAAAGCCTCTCCCTCCTCCACTCCTTAAGTATGACCTCCTTCAGTGAACACTGCAGTCATTTTCAAATAATGCTTTGGTATGCTGAGGAAAGTGGAAACTATTCCAGAACCACTAAAAACTGATTTAGAGACCTAATCTCATTTGTTTACAAGTATTCCAACACCCCCCCCCCCTTGTGTCTTGTATAGCTCCTTAAATTCATGGAAAGGAATTTCAGAGGTCTCAAACAATACTTATAAAGTAAATACACAGGGGAGTAGGAATAAGGGGTTTCAGCAGCATAGGCAAAAATCCATTCATAATGACTGAGTCCAGCTATTGTAACCATGTGTCCTTAGGATGGAATGAACACCCTCCTCACTAGAGCCAGCTGAGCCGTGACTTGCAGTACTCTGATAGGGACAAGGGTGTGGTCTCGGTAAAAGGTCACTGACACCTTTAGCAGAGGTGGCTCAAGCGATTAGGCACCTCCCTCCCACATCACAGGTCCCAGGTTCGGTTCCTGGTATCTCCTAAGAAGAAGACCAGGACACAGCAAATGCAAACACCAAGGGGGTGAGGAGAAATAAATAAAATAAATCTTTAAAAAAAAAAAGATCATTGACACCTAAATTGAACTAAAATATCTGCATAAACTGTGTAACAGACAAAAGGTAACTCAGGTAAAGGGAGTATCAAAGAGAGGCAATTTGACACTGTTTATCTAAAAATGCCTGAGGGAAAGACACATTTAATCTGATGAACAAAATCATTCTGGTTATTAAAGAAATATGAAAAAAAAACCACCTGCTTAAGCATGCTAAAGTATTTAGGGAGAAGTGTACCCGTGACTACAATTTATTTTGAAACATAAAAATCAGATAGGTTAATGGATGAATATGGAAATGGAAAAATGGCCACTTAGGTGATAGGGCAAGTACAGTAAAGAGTTAAAAGTAGACCCTAAGTGGTAGGTACACAGGTATTCCCTGCAGAATTCTTTCAACTTTGCTGTATGTTTGAAAATTTTTATAATAAAACAGATAAAAAAACACCTGCTAACATTTCTGAGTGCTTTCCATGGGTCAGACACTTTACATTTATTATCTGGCTTAGTCCTCACAGCAAGTCTCCATTTTACAGATGAGCAAACAGGCACAGAGAGGTTAAGTGACTTGCCCGGTGTCCCACAGTTAATAAGTGGCCAAGCTGAGATTCAAGTTCAGGTCTGTATGCCTGCAAAGCCAGGGCCCTCAGTGATGGGAAGAGAGAATTCAATAGACTTTTTTCCACAGTCTCCATTAAATATTATTCAAGACTCTTACTTGGCTGACACTCCTTGTTCACCAAGTAGTCGTCATACTACTTCTCAAAAAACCTTCAGTAACCCAGACTTAGTGGAAGAACTACATACTCTGTTAACAGGTCTCTGCTACAACTCCAGAGCTCAAATAGTGTTCTCAAATAGTGGTGAAAAACAAATGCCATCTCGGTGAGAGGTTGGGTTTTCAATTTCATCACTAAACTGTGGCACCCTCAGCCCTGACGTTCACCTGGCAGGGTGGGTGCTGTTTCCCTTCCACCCAGCTGTCCATGTAGGCTACAATTAACCTTGAGCTACCCCTACCGCCTCCAAGATTTTCCTAACCTTGCCTGACACTATCCGTTGTTTTTCTGGCCCTCCCCTATTACCTCGGCACTTGAATTTTAAATTTTATTTCTGTTACACAGCTATTGGAGTAATTCTCAACAGTACCAAATTTTTCAACTTCTAATGGAATTTTTACTTTCCTTTGTATCATAAAGTGACAGCAATGAAATCTACTGCCAACAATGCTACTGCAATTATATATTTATATAATTACATCAAATGAACCTCTCTAAATATAAAGGTTCTTATGACATAGATTGGGCCCTTGCTGGGATTGGATTCTTTGGTGAAACCATTAGTGGAATGTGGTAGGTTGAGGACCACATGGCTCTCATCTAGAAACAAGGCTTGCCAAAATGAGTTCTGAGGGCCAGTCAATAAAATGGGTGGGAGTCGGGGAAAAAAAAAGGAGATTCCAGGGCCCTTCCCCGACCTATTGAAAAAGAATTTCTGGGAGTGGGGCCAAGGAATCTGCATTCCAAACAAGTTCCCAAGTGAGTCTTATGACCACCAAAATTTAAGAACCACTGTTACAAACCAGGAGATGTTTCAGAAATCTGTGACTGCGTTTCTGTTTGTCACAATAATTTGGGAGCATGTGGTAGAGTGAATCATGTCTCTCAGAGAGACATGTTCAAGTCCTTCCCTTAGTCCTGTGGGATGTAAACCCATTCGTAAATGGGTCTTCAAGTCCTAACTCTGGTTTAGTAGGTATGGACTCATTTGTAAACAGGATCTTCGAAGATCCTATTTGGATGAGCCCAAATTGAAATTAGGATGGGCCTTAATTTTATATGGCTAAAGCACTTCTAAGCAAAGGAAATTTGGACACAGAAGTACAAGCCACAGGAGAGACAGATCCCCAAGTGATAGAGGCAGAGATCAATTGCCAGTGAACCACCACCAGGATGCCACAGAGCAAGTATGGTCTACCAACACCTTCACGTTGGCCTCTGAGTCTCCAAACTGCAAGCCAAAAACTTCTTGTGGTTTAGGCCAGCCAGTGTGTGGTATTTGTAATAGCAGCCCTGGGAAACTAAGACAAGACACCACTGCATTATTGGTGGGATGGTCAAGGATGCTAGATGCCTTTCAAGGGACAGTCTAGCACAGCCAAGAACTGCTCTGCATCCTCATGGCTTTACAATGTCTCACCAGCCATTCATGTAGGTGAAAAATCTATTATAATAATAGAAGCCTAGAAAAAACACCATTTTACGTATCAATATAAAATATTTTGTGTGTGCTCTAAAACATGTTGAATTTTCCAGGAATGTCCAACCACTGTGTAAACTGAGGGAAGATTGTTTTATTAAAATCTTTTTTTAAATTTTGGAAAACTCACAACTCTGACAGCTTATAACAAGTATTAGGCTACATTGTTGGCTCTTGCATTCACAGTGATTTTACCTACAGTTACAAAGAGCTGACCACTTTGTAATATCTTTTAGTATAGTCATGCCTAAGCATTTACATCTTGAAGTCAATACTGTTTTATTATAATTTAATTTCTTTTTATTTCTCCTTATTATTAGTGTTAGAGCATTATTTTGATTTGTTTTAAAATATGCATGAAAGGTAGATTCTATGACTTTCACTTTAGGCTATTATAGATTTTATAAATATATGTTATTTAACAGTAGGTACTGATCTGATAAGGCAAAGAACCATTGCTCTTGACATTAAATAATGTATCTTAAACATACAAAATTCCCCCCTGCTTTTTTAAAAATAATGCAGCTATCAAGAAGTCACAATCCTGCAAGAGACAAACAAACCTGATTAGAAGTTGGATGTATTTTGGGTATATAAACCCAGAAGAATATGAAAGAATGAGAGTAAGAGATAAAAAGTGAAATTGCTCCTTAAGAGCATTTTTTTCTTAAAAAAACACACCTGACATCAAACTGAATAGATATAGCTATAACACAGTATCAGAATAAAATCAAATCTGGTCTTCCACAGGCTCAAATGAGCAAACCAAATGCGAAGTATACAATATACCAGGTACCAAAGACCAGGCAAGGTGGAATGCTCAACCACCCCAGCAGGCCTGAGTAACAAAGTACTGATATTTAGTCAGGATCATTCATTCCACAAATATTTATTGAGTCGCTACTACTGGGAACAAGCAAGTCTCTCCTTTCTAGGATTTTATAGTTTAATGCAGGAGCCAGGCATATAATCAGATAACTCTAATTAAGTGTGGTAAGCAGAATGACAGATATTTGCTGGTTGTTACATTGCACAGAGAAGGAGCAGCCTACCTAGCCAGGGAAATCTAGAAAGGCTTTCCATAAGCCAAGCCTTCAAGGATGGGTAGGAATGAACCAAGTGAAGAAGTATATGTTAGGAGGTGGGGAGCTAAGGTGGTGGCAAGCAGGGTCTTCAAGATAAGGCTGGGAAACAGATCTGGCTCAACTGACAGAGCATCCGCCTACCACATGGGAGATTCAGGGTTCAAACCAGGGCCTCCTGACCCACATGGTGAGCTGGCCCACACGCAGTGCTGATGCGCACAAGGAGTGCTGTGCCACACAGGGGTGTCTCCCATGTAGGGGAGCCCCATGCTCAAGGAATGTGCCCCATGAGAGCCACCCACGCAAAAAAAGCACACCTGCCCAGGAGTGGCGCCACACACACGGAGAGCTGATGCAGCAAGATGATGCAACAAAAAGAGACACAGATTCCCAGTGCTGCCGACAAGAATACAAGCTGAGGGAAACGGACTTTGGCCCAGTGGTTAGGGCATCCATCTACCACATGGGAGGTCCGCGGTTCAAGCCCCGGGCCTCCTTGACCCGTGTGGAGCTGGCCCATGTGCAGTGCTGATGTGCGCAAGGAGTGCCATGCCACACAGGGGTGTCCCCCGCGTAGGGGAGCCCCACGCGCAAGGAGTGCATCCATAAGGAGAGCCGCCCAGCGCGAAGGAGGGAGCAGCCTGCCCAGGAATGGCGCCGCCCACACTTCCCATGCCGCTGACGACAACAGAAGCGGACAAAGAAACAAGACACAGCAAAAAGACACAGAAAAAACAGACAACCGGGGGAGGGGAGGGGAATTAAATTAAAAAAAAAAAAAGAATACAAGCAGACACAGAGGAACACACAGTGAGTGGACACAGAGAGCAGACAACTGAGGAGGGGGGAGGAGGGGAGAGAAATAAAAATCAATCAATCAATCAAAAAAAAGGTAAGGCTGTGCAGGTTGTATGTTCCTGCATACAACCCATATGGGGAAAGGCATTCAAAAATCTTGTAAAACTTTATTAAAATTGAGGTATAAATGTAAGTGCGCAAGTCCTTATGCATTAGTATTAGCTCAATGAAGTTTTAAATATTTGTCACCCACCACCCAGATCAAGATATAGAACATTCCCGGCCACACAGGTTTCCTAGGTCCAAAAGTATACAGTCAGACCCCTATCACTATAATTAGTTTTATCTAATTTTTCAACAAAAACTTTGAACACAGAACATACTAAATGGGTTCAAAGAGAATGCACTGTTTTATGTACAGATTTTCCACGTAGTATGTTTATAAGACTCATTCATATTGTTGTGTCAATGGTATGCTCTTTATCATCATTGGGGAGAATTCTATGGCATGAATATACCAGTTTATTTATTGATTATACTATTGAACATTTTGTTTCCAATTTTAGGCTGATATGAATAATGGTGTGTTAACACTATTGTTCATCTTGTGATGGATATAAATGCTTATTTCTGTTGGGAATTTACCCAAGAGTAGTACTGCTGGATCATTGGGTATGTGTATTTTAGCTTTAGTAGTTACTGCCAGTTTTCCAAGGTTGTTGTACTAATTTACTGTGCCCCTCCCCCAAATTTAAGAGAATTCCATGTGTGCCACATCTTTACCATCACTTATTTCATCCTTTTAATTTCAGCCATTTGATGGAGGTGTAGCAGTATCTTATTAGTTTTTTTACACATTTCCTTGATGACTAATGATGTAGATTATCTTTTATATGCTTATTAGCCACTTGACTAGTGCACTTTGTAAAATACCTGTGTGAGTCTTTTGCCCATTTAAAAAGTTGGGTTTTCTATCTTTTTTCAAATTATTTGTAGATATTGGAGATATATCAGCTGGGTCTTCTAGGAAGTAAATGCCAAAATGAAACTAGAAGTTAAAGAGGTTTATTGGGAGTGATAACTATGAAAGATAAAATGGAGAAGGAAAAGGAGTAGACAGGGAAAGCCATCAGACGCAGGTCTGACACCTGTGAAAGGAAGGAGAATTAGGTATGAAGAGAATCAGTCTGGAGGGAGCTCTGAGAAAATCTTAACCAGCCCCACATGGTAAAGACTGCCCACAGAGGAGTCCCGCACTGGCCAGAGAGCGAGCCCTTCCATCACCTCTGTGCTCATAATTGGCCAGGTGCTTCCCAAGACCTGTGTGGCCTTGGCTGGAAGGCTGAAGGGTCGGTCCTTCATCAGATGTACTGAAAGTGTCTTCTCACAGTACGTGGCTTGCCTTGTCACTCTCTTAATGGCATTTTATTTAATGAACAAAAGCTTTAGTTCCAACTTAGCTTCTTGTTTTTGATAGTGCTTTTTTTCCGTGTAATGTTCAAGAACTTTTTGCCTCTCCCAAGTTTATGAAGATATGCTCCTATTTTCTCTTCTGGAAATTTTATTATTTTATCTTTCACATTTAGGTCTATAATCATTTCAAATCATTTTTTGGGTACGAGGATAGGGTCACGTTTCCTTGTTTTCCATATAGATATCAAATTTGTCCCAGGACCATTTCTTGAAAAGGCCTTCTCCCCCCCTGCCCCCCTGCCCCGCCCCGAACTGTATTAGAGACTTTGTTGAGAACAAGTGACTATATACGAATGGATGTGTTTCTGGACTTTCTAATCCAACAGATTGGTCTATTTGTCTAAACTTGTGCCAATATCACACTGTCTTAATTTCTGTAGTTTCGTGATAAATTTGGATATTAGGTAGTGTGCACTCTCCAGCTTTGTTATTTAATATTATCTTGGCTATTCTAATACCTTTGCATTTCTATATACATTTAAGAATCTGGCTCTGTGGCCAAAATAGCTCACTAACTCTGACCTCCCTTCACAATCTTCTCTGCTAAAACACTAGTCCACATACTTTCACTTCTCACTTAGAATATTGCAACACTCTCCTAATTACTCTACCTTCACTCTTTTTTTATTTTTTTATTTTTAGTTGGTACCGGGGGTTGAACCCAGGACGTCATACATGGGAAGGAGGCACTCAACCACCTGAGCTATATCCGCTTCCCTCTACTTTCACTCTTGCCCCTAGTTATTGAATACTAACAGTTAAACACATCAGCCAGAGTTAACATCCTAAAATGTAATTATAAATCAACCATATGCTTAAAACTCTCCAATGACTTTCCAGGTACAAGTGGGGAAAAAAAATTCAACTTCGTTATGATGGCTTACAAAGCCCTACATGATCTGGCCCTGCTTACCTTTCCAAATCTTTCAGTTTGTTCTTCTCCTATTGGACTTCTTTCCATCCCTCAAATAAGCTCTTACCTATCTCAAGAACTTGACACTTACTGTTCTTCCATCTGGAATACTCTTTCCCTGGAGTCTTCCTGTGGCCACCTCTTTCTTAGATCACTTATGACTAAGCTCAAGTGTCACCTCCTCAGAGAATCCCTTTCCTGTCACCTTCTACCTCATTTCATTGCCTGATTTTCTTTAGAGCAATGAAGTAAAATATTTTAAAAATATATATGAGGGAAGCAGATGTGGCTCAAGCAATTGAGCTCCTGCCTACCACACGGGTTCAGTTCTTCCTGGAGAAGACAAGTAAGACGGTGACCTGGCATGATGGGCAGGCACAGCAAGCTGATGCAACAAGATGATGCAACAAGGAGTCACAAAGAGGAAAAATAATGAGAAACCCAACAAAGCAGGGAGCTGAGGTAGCTCAAATAATTGAGTACCTCTCCCACATGGGAGGTCCCATGTTCAGTTCCCAGGGCCTCCTAAAGAGAAGACAAGTGACACAAAGAGTATATCAAATGGACACAGAGAGCAGATAGTGAACCCAAAATAATGGGGGTGGGGGCAAATAATAAATCTTTTTAAAAAAAAGTATTTGAAATTATCTTACATCCTTACACGCTTATTGTCTTTTATGTAGGTCATAAGCTGCATGGAGGCAGAGATTTTATTTATTTCCTAGTGTATGTCCCATAACCTAGATGTTCACCTGGCACAGAGTAGATATTTGCTGAAGTAAATGAAAAGTCTCCACAATGGTAAGCCCTCAAGGACAGATACAGTGTATTCTTCTTCTCTATAATTTCCAACAGCTAGCTGCCTAGCAGCCTTAGAGTAATAAACTATTTTCTCCCCAGCATAAGGCCTGGAAAAAAATCTTCAAAATCACCAATTTTGTTTGTTGCTGTTTTCAGTCCATCCATCATCTTGTCTTTCTTGTCTTTTCATCTTTCTTTTTTTTCACCTAAATAATTTTACCCTACACAAGTAAAATATTTTCACTTTTCAGGTATGGACTGAATCTTTGAAAAAAGGGTTTCTAGTTCAGCTAGTTTAAAAAGATAATGAAGAGTGAGTTTAACTCAGTGGTGGAGCGCCTGCTTTGCATGTAGGAGGTCCATGGTTCAATCCCACATACCACCTAAAAATAAAGGATTAAGAAAAAACTTTTTTTAAAAAGTGAGATAACATAAATCCATAGGTTAATCATATGGCAAATAAAAATGGCACAGGAAATAAATATAAATATGCCATTCTAATAATGGGGAGATTTAAAAAAACAGGAGTCTTTGGGGGAAAAAAAAAGATAAAGCTAATTAGGTAAAAATTCTATAATTGTACTAAATCTCGTAAGATGCAATTTACAATATCATAAATTGGAGTAATTTTAAGCCTAGTCTGGGGTCTCACAACTAAGACAGCTTCTATTCCATCCAGAACTCCTTATCCCCTAATATGTTCAAGGAGCACCTAAAACCAATTCGTTTCTGGAGACGGAATGTAAACAACACACACAATATATTTTCCATTCCTATTCCTCATCTTCCTAATGGAATCTTAAATACTTGTGCTCAGTTTGCCCTTACAGCTCCAACATTTGGGGATGTAAGGGTAAATACAAATCTTTAAAAAAGGTATAAAAATTAAAATTTTCCCTAGTGTCAAAAAAGAGAACTCCTCACCCCTTCATTTAGCATTTCCTTTGGAAAACGTGAAATTTTAAATGCTTTCTGTCTCTTAGAGGTGTATGTATGCAAAAGCTTTAAATAAACCTCTTGCCAGTTTTGCATTCCAGGAAGATCTTTCGGTGGGCTTGGGGCCATCTCTTTGAAATGTGACTATCAAGGCTGCCGGTCAACTTCTCTCTGCGGGATTTTAAACATTGGCACTTGTCTCCAAGATGTAATCTCCTATTGTTAAAAGATATGAGAAGCTTTATTTCTCCTTTGGATAAAGACAGCAGGTACGTGGTGGATTGCTATCTGCCAGGCGGTAAAAAAGATGTACGCTCCTTTTTGCTCTTGCAATCTTTAGATTGCCTGTGACGTGTGTCACGGTATGATTTAACGCTTATTCAATAAAAATGTTTGTTTTCCACATTTTGTGGAGATATTTTTGGAATTGGCAAGAGATTTTTATTTTTAATGATTCCCCCCAAAGGGGCCTCCAGTTTAAAGCTCTTGGATGGCAGGTTCAAGTTCCCTAATCTCCCTTCATACTTACTTGAGGCAGTAAAGGATAGTGAGAAGAGCAGGGAGCTTGGGCTTAGACAATTTTGGGTTTAAATTGTGTTTTTCCTTTTAACAGCATTATGACTTTTGGACAAGTTACTTGACTTCTTTGTACCCCGATTACCTTTTAGGAAAAATGAAGGTAATAAAAATACTCCATAGGTGAGGTTGAGTTATCTGACATAAATGAAAGAAACAAAGTTATACTAGGCAACACAGTAAATGTGCTTCTATTCTCCCTTTCCTTATGGATATCTATCAAATCCCAGAATATTGTCTTCACGTCACTGAATTTAACCTCACTGAACTAGAACACACTGCGTAGTGATGAGGCAACTCGTGTTACCTATGGTACGATCTCGCGGTACGGACCTTTTGCGTTTAAAGTTTCAGTAGGTAAAAGACGTACAGATAACAGAGCCCTCGCATTTGAAAGCTGGAGGGGGGAATCAGAACGCTAGGGTCTCCGCATGCAAATAGATGAATTACAAAGGATGAACGCAGGCGCCGGGCCCTTCGGCTACTTCCCCTAGCCGGCGCACCCGGACGCCCGCCCGCGCGGGGGCGGAGATTTGCATGTGCGAAATCGGGAAGAGGGGGAACCACCCATTGAAAACCCCGGCCCGTCCTCCGCCCAGCTCCGGAGCGCCGGCCCCCCTTCACCGCCCGGCCCGCCCCCAAATGCTCCCGGGCGGCCAGCCCTCTCGACGTCACCGCGCCCTCCCACCCGCTCCTGAACTTTAAACCACGCTCCGAAGAACCTGGAGGAGGGGGATTTCTCAGGAGCCCGCGGCCTCCGCACGACTGAGACCGTCATCTCCTGGCTCCCAGCGTTCCCTGCGCTCCCAAAGATTCAGGGCTCCTGCCTCCGGCGAGCCACATCCCTCACCCGCCGCAGCCACGGGGACGCACGCGCGGGGGAGGCGAGCGTGCGCGGTGGGGGCAGGGGGCGGGGCGCAGCGCGCGCCGGCCGCGGGGACGCCCTGCCCCCCGCCCACTGGGGAAGGCGGTGGCGAGGGGCCGACGTCAGCGGCGGGAAATCCCCTTCCCGCCCGGCTGCGGGTCTCTCGGCCCTGCCGGCTCTGGGTTCTCTCCGCCCTCCGCCTCTGCCCCTCGTTCCAGCACCCTGGCCCGGCGACGCTGGGTGACCCGGAGCGCGAGAATCAGGGGGGTGGGAAGGTGTGAGCCGCAAACCCAGGGAGAGGGCGGGAAGAAGGAGGAGGGCCCGGGGGTGGTCAGGGGAACTGGGGGTCCCGCCGGCATAGGTTGCGCGGCCACCAGGCTGACGGGCTGACTGACTGCGGCGGCCTCGGCCCGGACGCTTCGGCTGCCTGCGGGGCGGCGCGGTGAGCGGAGCCATGGCCTCGGGTGAGTGTTCCTGCTGCTCCGGGGGCCTTCCTGCTTTGCCTGTCGGGGGCTTCATGCGGTGGAGGGTGCGGGAGCCTCTTGTTTGGGTTGTGGCTCGTTCTGTCTAAAACAATCGCCCTATCGGGCAAGTTGTCAGCCTTTTTAAAAAAGTTACCTAGTTCAGGGTTTGCGTGCGAAATCAAAGCCAAGCTCTGTAATTTGATGCCTTAATAATAGCCGGAACCTTAGAAATTCCGCATGGCTTGATTTTAGGAGTAGGAAAGTAAGAATTTAAATAAAGGAGGACGAGTTCTCATCTTTAAAAAAATTTTTTTAAAAATTTTTATTGAAGTGGTAGTTTTATGTTTTAGAACAGAAATGAGGAACCTTCTGGCCAGAGAAGAGACCTACTCTTTTTTAGTTTAATTTCAAATGTCAAGAGGTATTCTCAGTTGTGCTAACAGTTGTACAGAATGTGGTGCGGCTTTAAAAATCGTCGCTGGTATTGTCAAGTGGAAATGTTGCTTCAACAAAGTGGATG
The DNA here is from genome assembly GCF_030445035.2 of Dasypus novemcinctus. Taxonomy (NCBI): domain Eukaryota; kingdom Metazoa; phylum Chordata; class Mammalia; order Cingulata; family Dasypodidae; genus Dasypus; species Dasypus novemcinctus. The sequence goes on from NC_080689.1 coordinate 49,903,257, forward strand.
AATTTTACTGTGAAATAAAGTGTAAATAAAGTAAACATAGTTTACCGAGAAGTACTTTTTCTTTTCCTTTATAGAATAGGGGAATTTTTTTTTTTTTTTTTTTTACAATATAAAGTACTCGTGCTTTCATGTAATGGGTAGGAATGAAAACAACTTTCTATTACTTACGTAAATGCTTGTTTTCAGTTAGTAAATGTTTGGGATTCTTAGTTTGGGGAAACGAGTTTACTAGGAAGCAGTTGACGGCCACGGGAGGGAGTTTCAAATCTGCTGGGGTGCGGAATAACCTAAGCGAGGCTTAAATCAAGTAGACCGCGTTCGAATTGGACCTGTGCCAGGATTTTGTCTGGGTCGGGGCAGGGGGTGCTTTCCAGGCAAAGGGAGCGCGGTGAGCAAAGGCTGGGAGACCTAAAAGTACAGGTAATGCTGTACTAGGAGGCTGGAGAGGAGGGGTTCTTGTTGACGCTCTTTTACACCTTCTCCCAACTCCCTAGTTCAGTGACCCTCGGTCGCAAGGCTGATGTCTAGCAGAGAAGAGGAAGTAAAAAGCATAAGGGACCTTTTAAAAAGGTCCTTAGCTACTACTGTAGGCTGAAAAGGAAATAGGAGTATTTTCACATGATTTTTCATTTCAGTTTGTCTTTGTGGTTTACATGTGAGAATACAAGTACAGTTTAAACTATTTCAACTTTCCCTTTACCCACTTCAGTGACCCTAAACTTTCAGACATCCTTCTAAGTTCATGAATTCAGAGCACATTTAGGTTAAAAGTGTAAAGATGACTTTAAGTATTAGGATAATTTTTTGGTTATCAAGGGAGATTTTGTATGAAAGTAGTAAAGAATGGTGATCGTTACAAGTAAAAAGTCAGGCCTGTCATTTTAATCAAACTCTGTTTATTGCATGAATGTATTGTAATACTATAATTCTTTCAAAAGAGAAGAATTAGCCATTTCTATGTAAAGTATTATAAGACCACATGATTTTAAAATGTGCTACAATTTAAACCTTTTAAATTATACTGTATATTCAGCTGTTAGGAGGACTAAGAATTCCCTAAGTTGGAGGGGTGGAAGTTTATGGGGATGGAAAATTTTAAAGATTTGGAAGTTGAAGGGTGATTTCTTAATTCTTTTTTTTTTGGTATTTTCTCAAGTGTTGCGTTAAAATGGGACTATTTAAAATATAAGAAGTTATTTTAAAATGTAATCCAGTTTGAAAACTGCTAGGCAAAATTTTTTTTGAAGGAATCTGGGTGTACTTCCATAATCAACTAAATAAATTATAAATTACCATCTATATTTTTTAAATTATTGTTTTTTCTTTTTAAAGATTTAGATTACATACATGTTGCATAAAAAATATAAGGGGCCCATCCATGTTTTTTTTAATTATTTATTTATTTATTTATTTATTTATTTTTTAATTACATTATGAAAAATATGAGGTCCCATTCAACCCCACCGCCCCCCGCCCCCCACTCCCCCCACAGCAACACTCTCTCCCATCATCATGACACATCCATTGCACCTGGTAAGTTCATCTCTGAGCATCACTGCACCCCATAGTCAATGGTCCACATCATAGCCCATACTCTCTCACGTTCCATCCAGTGGGCCCTGGGGGGATCTATAATGTCCCGTAATTGTCCGTGAAGCACTATCCAGGACAACTCCACGTCCCGAAAACGCCTCCACATCTCATCTCTTCCTCCCATTCCCCACACCCAGCAGCCACCATGGCTACCGTTCCCACACCCATTCCACATTTTCTCTGTGGACATTGGATTGGTTGTGTCCATTGCACATCTATGTCAAGTGAGGGCTTAGATTCCATATGGGTACTGGATGCACTCCTCCCGCTTCCAGTTGTAGACACTCTAGGCTCCATGTTGTGGTGGTTGACCTTCTTCAACTCCATGTTAGCTGAGTGGAGTAAGTCCAATAAATCAAAGTGTAGGAGCTGAAGTCTGTTGAGGCTCTGGGCCTGGGTGTCATATTATCAGTCCAGAGATTCAAATCCCCTACATATATCTTAACCCATCCATGTTTTGAAACAGTATTTTGGAAGTAATAGAAAAAAATGTTTAATTCGTTTATCATTATCTAGGTCAGATTCTGTTTGTGGTAAGGGAGTATTACAATCTCAAAAAAGTAATTTTATTGATTACCAAGCATTGAAGACTATTTCTTCATTTCTCACCAGATGGCATATGTAAACAAATTTTTGTAGTTGAATATGTGTGACCTATATGATGTAAAAGTACCATAGATCATAATCTCATAAACAAAATTATGAGTGCCATGAGGAAAATATAGTAATTGGAACATTGATCTTATAGATGATTCTGAAATTTTGTTCAGATCAATTGTTAGATTATTTAGGGTTTCATAGCTCTCTACTAACTTTTTCATTGCTTAAAAGAAACCAACAACCTTGATTCCAGTCCACTGATACAATTAATTAGAATAGGCATAAAAAATATGGGTATTTATGATTCCTTTCTATTGACTACAAGTAAAGTTAGCTATTTTGTGTGTGAATTCAAAATTTCTCATTCTTCCAGTAAAAACAGCAAAGTGTTCTTCTGTGGCTTCTAGCACTATATACTAAGTACTGTCTTTAGTTAAACTTGTTTTAAAATTTAGATAATTTATTGTTTTTATTAAAAAATTTCCTTGGTATAGTTCTGCTATGTCACATAAAAGAAGTACACAAAGAAATGGTTTCTCTAAGACATACTACTTACCGACTCTGACTATAGTATGAATTTCAAGAAAACAATTTTTTTCTCTTGAGTAAGAGGGAAAATGGTTGTAGATATGATGCAACTTAATAGTAGAGGCAACTTAATAGTAGAGCTGGAAGTTAGGAATGGAGAGCTTAAAGCAAATGTTTTTTTTTTTTAAGTAAAAAACTATACATATGAACATGAATATTGCTTCAGATATGCAGCATGTGAAAAGGTAGAGATAACAGTGGTATAAAAGAATTAAGGTGATAACATGATAGAGTGAATGGAAAGAGTGAATGAAATAACTAGGGAGGAATCAGGTGAATCATAATTAGGAACATCTGGGGTAGTGACTTTCTCAAATACAGCTTAAGGGACTCAGAATTTCCTTCTGTCCCAAGTTTCTCATCTGTGTTCTCTGCAACTGATTATAAACACACGAGTGTTTCTTGAGCCTTCATCTAAGCTGTTTGATTTTTACATGTATCAGTAATCAAACTATTAGAGATCAGGATTAGGATTGCCAGATAAAATTCAGGATGCCAAGATAAAGTTAAATTTCAGGTAAACATTTTTTTCTGTAATGTCCTACCTATTTCATGTGACATACTAAATATCCATTGTTTATCTGAAATTCATATTTAACTGGGCACTCTGAATTTTTATTTTTAAAACTGACAATCTTAATCATAAAGGAAACAAATTGGCCCTGTCATGTGTTTTTTTTTTCAAAACTTTTTTTAAAAAGATTTATTTATTCCCCGCCCTACTGCTGTTTGTGCTCACTGTGTCCATTCGCTCCGAGTTTTCCTGTGACTGCTTGCCTGGCACTGGGAACTGATCCTGGGACCTTTCAACGGGAGAGAGGTTCTCAGTTGCTTGAGCCACCTCAACTTCCTGGTTTGTTGTGTCTCATTGTCTTTCTTCTGTGTCTCTTTTTTGTTGTGTCATTTTATTGCACCAGCTCTCTGTGCGTGGGGGCCAGCTTGTTGCTGGGGCCAATTCACCTTCACCAGGAGGCCCCAGGAACTGAACCTGGGACTCTCCATATGGTAGACGGGAGCCCAATCGCTTAAACCACATCATCTTACCTGTTTTTATTTAGAATACTCTCCTGCTTTTTCACCCTGGTAGTTTAAAAAGTTTTTTCATGACTTGATTTTTTTCCCCATGGCATTGGGATCTCTCTATTGCCAAAACCTTACACATTTTTTATTTTTGTAGTATATACATAATCAAATTATCATCTGAAAATTCCCTTATTTGGATTCTTAAAAGCCCTTTGAGAGTCAACCTCATATATTGGAATAAACCTGGACTCTGCACTGGCTTTTATTCATGTTCTGCCACGCTGTGATGTATGGGCTTAAAGCCTTCAGTAAAAATAGGAATAATATCCACTGCAAAGGTTTGTTGTGAGGAACAAATGCGATAATGCATGCCATATAAGTGTTTGTTAGTTTTCTTAATTTAGTGGAGCAGGCTTTAGAACTCAGGCCTCCGGGGAACAGGAACCTACCAGAGACACTTAGCTCTTAATATTGTTTCAGTATCCTTAAGATTCTAGAACTTTATTAAACCATAAAACCAATAGTAGATTAAACCAGAAGCTAGATAGAAAATGTATCTTTCAAAAGAATATAAGAAAACAGCGCCCATTTACCTTTAAACTGTTTGAAGTGGTTTTGTGTATGTTTAAAGAAGGGAATTAGATGTTCGATACTGGAGATGATGAATCTCTTCTTGTTTGTCCACTAATTGATAGTAAGCATTTTCAGGGGGAACAAAAGTAAATTTTAAAGTGTTTCCTTTGCCATCTTGATTGACATGACTCATTCCTCATTTTATTTCTTTTGCACCTATTATGTTTTTTTCTTGCCCTTATAGGAAGAGGCTTTAATTTTCTTTGCACCTTTATTAAAAGACTGCACTTCTGTCTTTGTAAGAAATGGTTGCTCTAAATTTTGGCCATAGAAAGGAAGAAATGGAAAAAAACTTACCTGTATCTTAAGGTAAAGAGTATTATCAACATGATTGATTTGGGTTTGAAGGTTTGAGGAAAGAAGGGATTTTTTTTTTTCCTAATTTATAGTGAGTGGAGGTGATATTTGGAAAAGTGTATGTTCTTCACTCCATTTGCTCCTTCAGATCTCAGGCAAAGTCTGTTCCCAGTACTTTTATAAGGGATATGCATTCTCTAGTCCGCTGTTCTCCACTGTGGTGTTGTGATACATTTGTACATTATGGTCATTTGTGTGTTCTATTATAAGAAATATGTTATTGATAATAGTTAAAATATTAATTTTGCAGGCAGTTTACATTTTAAAATAAGTTGGAGCAATTGAGGGCTATTCCTACATTAATATATTTTTCCCTCACATTTGGATATACTTTCCTGATTGAGAGAGAAGTTTTGACTGAGAAATAAAATAGGCTGAGAAATTTTGATTGCTCAGTCTATTTTATCCGTGTTACAACCTGTACTTGTGCCTGAATTTTTGTGTTGCTTCTTTAGATATGCACATTACTGTTCTGCTTCTTTATGTTTTGGGGCAATGATTTTTAATCACAAGGGTGTGGTAGAATTGCCTGAACAGCCTTTTTCAGAAACTTGTATCTGAGCTTTATGCTTGAAGATTTCTGTTTCTGTTCATCTGGTGTCAGGTGAGATGAGGGCATGTCTGTTTTAAAAAAGCTACTTAGGTGATTCTGATGTATTAACGCCCCCCCCATGAACTCTGTTGTAGGGATTTCATTGGATTTAATAGATATGCAATTGCCTATACCAACATGGGTTATCTTCTTTAACTATGTTCCATTTATTTTAGATTGGACAGTTACTATGACTTTACCCGCCCCCCCCTCCAGCTTTTAAATTTGGCACCCAGCTGATATATTTTGTTTTGTTATATTTTGTTATATTATATTGGCACTCAGCTGCTAAATTTGGTCCCAGCTGTTATTAGGTGATGACATTCAATACTTTTTTTCCTATAACTTCATTAAATTTTGTAGCATTGTCTCTGTTACTTATTAGCTATGACTTTAAGCAAGTCATTTAACATTTTCGAGCTTTAGTTTCATCATCTGTAAAATGGGATATTTCCTATTCTGTTTTTATTGAAGATTAAGTTGTTTTGAGGATCGGATGAGAAATGTATAGAAAGTGCTTTAAAATGGTATTATAATTACTGTAATTGACAGTTTTTCATTGTACACTTAATGCTGGTCCTAACTCCAGGGATAAGATTTTAGTTTACAGTGTCTTTTTTTTTGGACAATTGATGATCCATTTTTAGCCCTTTTTAAAATTTCAGTGTAAATTCTTTTTTTAATCTTAAAAACTTAAACTTTCTTAGATAGGCACTACGTTTTAAAATAGCATCCTTTTTTGCCTAAGTGCAAATAAAAAACATAAATATATTTTGCAGTTACTTTTGCTATATGTCATTTGTTATTTTGGTCTGTAGTAGCATTTTAAAATACTGTTCAAAATACAGGTCATCCCAAATTTGCTTAGTATTGATTTTAAAATACAGCATTCAATTTGTTTAGAACATGTTTTGCAGGCATTTCAATGCTTTTCAAAACTGTAGTGATTTGTGATAATCTTAATTAAAATTACCTTAGATGACTACGTTTCAGCACTTTTTATATTCAGGCAGACTGTCAATTCATTGCACAGTGCTGAGGAAGGAAGTACTTGGTGCATTGTACTGATGCATGATATAAATTCTTAAAAGCTTGGAAGTCTTTTTAAAATCAGAAATACAGATAAATCAGACTAAGAGTGGGTAGGCGGAAGTATGAAGGTGTAGCAAATCCAGTACCTACAAAGCCCTATTTTGTTTTTCATTGTAGTGGAATCTAATAAGACATTTACTGAACACCTGTGCACAAGGCACTAATGATAAGACAGTTATTGCCTTCAACTAGCTTGAAGAAATAAAACAAATAGCTTTATATCAAGAGAAATAAAATAGCAAATCTTCCCCAAATCATAGGTTTTTTTGGTAAGGTAATGGGGCCAGAGATTGAACCCAGGACCTCATATGTGGGAAGCCAGCACTCAACCACTGAGCCACATCGGCTCCCTTGAGTTGTTTTTTACAGATTTGTTTGTTTGTTTGTTTATTTTGGGGAGGCACTGGGAACCGAACCTAGAACCTCCCATGTGGGAAGCAGGCACTCAACCACTTGAGCCACATCTGCTCCCCCAGAATTATAATTATTTGAAATAATAGCCATAAACAAAATACTATGAAGTTTAGAGGAGGGGTAGGCTATTTCCAGCTGGTGAAATATAGCATATTACAATAAACACTGTCACTTGGTTGGTAGTGAGACTTTTGATCAATAAAGAACTTCTGCAATGGCAGATTTTTAGTACTCAATTTTATATGATAATATTTGTAATTTCTGTAATTTAAAAACGTTTAATATTTTCTACAGCTGCTATTCTGTTCTTTTGTCTGTAAACTTTTTCATAAATACATTAGTTTAAAGTGTTGTGTAAACAATGAAGTATTTGAATGACTCCTACTATGATCCTAGCATTTTTATTCGCATATACATACTTAAAATGTTAGCCTTTACCATTAATGATATCATTCGATATTAATTTCCTGTCAAGGTGCCTTTAAGTAGTAGGCAGGAATTTATATGACCTTTAGTTTAACCACAAAATTATTTTAGATGTCACTTAAAAAATACTGGTGATTTCATTAGTTATTGACTTTTTAATTTACTTTCTCTTAAATATTCCTATAAAGATATATAAGAATATGAACTATTTAAGTGTGTGAAATATTCACCTGCATGCTTATCATACTGTTCTTCAGTAAAATTGAAGTAAGTATTATGAATTTGGTGAGGATAAAATCAGTTTTTCAATGAACAAATGAATAATAGATTCAAGCGGGGACTGGGGGGGGGCGTGGAATCTGAACCAAACCTAATAAAGCTAAAGATAATAGTAATAATAATTTACTCTGTAACTGAAAGTAGAAACCTTGGCATCAGCAATGATTCTTTACTTTCTCTCTTTTTTAAAAAAGATTTTAAATTTATTCCCCCTTTCCCTTTCCCCCCATTGCTTGTGCTCGCTGTCTGCTCTCTGTGTCTCCTCGTCTTCTCTTTAGGACACAGTAGGAACCGAACCTGGAACCTCCCATGTGGGAAAGAGGAGCTCAGTCACTTGAGCTACCTCTGCTCTGTAATTTGTTGTTCTCTCATTGTTTTTCCTCTTTGTGTCTCCTTGTTGTGTCATCTTATTGCATCAGCTTGCTGTCTGGCTCGTCTTCTCCAGGAGGCACCAGGAACTGAACCCAGACCTCACATGTGGTAGGCAGGACCTCAGTTGCTTGAGCCACATCCACTTCCATCTTTACTTTCTCAACTCCAGTGTTCACTCAGTCACCAAATACTATCAATGATATCTTCTAAATAATTGTTCATCCTTACTACCACTAACATATTCAAACATACCTTCTCATGTCATTGCTCACATTACTGTAATAGCCTCTAAACTGGTCATCCTGTTTTCACTTTTCTTTTACTTCTATCTGCTGCCACCAGATTCTTACTCTGAAATGCCAATCTAGTCATGTGAATTCCCCTCCTTAAAAAACAAAAAAACAAACCAGTTGTAGATGAAGTCCCCAACTGTGCTCTGCTTTTGGTTCTCTTTGGAAGAGTGAGAGTGGTGATTCTTAAATAGATCCTTTTCTTCTGTGCTGCCATACCTTTGGACACACAGTTTTCTTTCCCTAGAAGGCCCTATCTCTCTCCCTTCTCCCTCATCTCTTTTCCCACCCATTTGCTCCATTAACTCTTTTTTATTCTCTCTGATGTAGTGAGGCATTTCTGACTCTTATCAGTTTATGCACAATTTTGTTAGCATTTTCCCCCCTTTTATAGTCTAATAATTTGTGTTCTGTTGCCCTATTTTCTGTAAGAGCCTTCGGAATTGCAGTTGTGTTTTGTCCACAATGGTACCTCCGTAAATCATTGCTTTTAAAAAGCATCTGAAATAATAACAGACACCATTTATTGAATCTACTATAGAATCTACTAAATGCCTAACACTTGGTAAGAACATAACACATGCCATCTCTAATCCTCACAACTCTATGAGACTAGTGTTACCCCATTTTACAGAGGAGTATAAGATTTAATAACATCTCATATCTCTGCAAATCATTGCTTTTAAAAAGCATCTGAAATAATAACAGACACCATTTATTGAGAATCTACTAAATGTCTAATACTTGGTGAGAACATAACATAACACATACCATCTCTCTAATCCTCACAGTTCTGTGAGGCTAGTGTTGTTACCCCCTATTTTGCAGAGGAGGAGTATAAGAGATTTAATAACATTTCCAGTCTCATGGCTAAGAAGACTGGGTGGAATTCAAAAGGTCTTTTCCCTGAACTGTACTGAAAAGTTCCACTGTGTTATCCTTTCTGAAGACTGCTTCCATTCTTACAGAAGACAAGCCATCGGTCAATGAAATGGATATATAGTGAGGTGTTCTGTTTCTTTAGTGCAGGGGTTCTTAAAGGGTCCATGAGCTTGAACTGAAATTCAAAAAATTATTGTGGGGACGTGTTGGTGCAGGTGTGATATATTTATTAAATAATACACAGTACAGTGTGGGCTTAGAAAGGGGTCCATGGTTTTCACCTGACTGGCAAAGGGGTCCATGGAACAAAAAAAGTTAAGAACCTCTGGTTTAGTGGAAGATATGTTCACATCCTTGAAAGAAAAACGCATTGTTAACTACCCTACTTGGAAGCACACTGGAGTGTTTTTATTGAACTTTTTGTTTCCAAGGTTTGGATATTAAGAGAGGGTAAAGGTATATATGTTTTAAATGACTTTATTAAGGTATAATTAATATACTGTAAATTACACATATTTAAGGTATGCAAAAACAAAATAAAGTGTGTAGTTTGATAAGTTTTTGGCATACAACCTTGGAATCATTACTACAATTAAGATAATAAACATCATAATCCCCCAAAATTTCCTATCCACCCCATAACCCTGTTCTTAGACAACAACTCATCTCCTTCCTTTCCTAATAAATTAGTTTGCATATTCTAGAATTTTATAAAAATGTAATCATTCAGTATATGTTTTTTTTTGGTGTGCCTTTTCTCAGCATAATTGTTTTGAGATTCATATTGTATTCATTCAAAAGTTGCATATTTTGAATTATATAGAAATTAAATAATTTTTTTTTTCTTCCCTGTGTTGTATGCTTTAGAAAAGGTTTAGGTATGAAAATTCTGATGAGCTTAAAGTCTCTTTTAGAACTTGTTTTAATATGCTATATGTAAGTCTTCTAAGATTCCAGTGGAGGTATAAAAAACTTAAATATGCTTCTGTAAGGATTTGCATGCATTTTCCATTTCAGTGAATGTTCTTTTAGTCTCTTTTTAGAGTCTAATACTAATCAAGTAGTTAAATTACATTTTATTCATTTTACAAGATTGTACTTCTGAATATTGTCTTCTTAACCCTTCTGGGGAAATCTTGGGGGAAACCCTTCTATTTGGTCTCATGTGGGAAGTAGGTATCTCTGAAGTGGTTATCTCAGAACTTCATACTGGCACCAGCTATATAGCTATTAAATGATAACATGTTAACCAATCAGTATAATTTGAATGACTTCTGTTAACACTAATAGGAGTTCAGTTTGAATGAGAAAAAGTGTCTCTACCACCCAATCTTGGATAATTGCATTTCAACCTTGTTCTTTTATTTTGGGGGAGAAAAAAATCTTTATTTTAATCTGCTGTTTTGAAAAAAAATGGTTAAAGTCCAGTATTACTGTTATCTTAATCTCACCTCCCCACTCCCCTTTTTTTAATTTCAGGTGGGTATAACCCATATATAGAGATAATTGAACAACCCAGGCAGAGGGGCATGCGTTTTAGATACAAATGTGAAGGGCGATCAGCAGGCAGCATTCCAGGGGAGCACAGCACAGACAACAACCGAACCTACCCATCTATCCAGGTAATAGACTGTTCTCCAGGGTATACCTCTTGTTCAGGTGGTTCATATTTTAGCTACAGCAGTCACAGTAAAAGCCCACTTTCATCATGGTCATCTCCATGGTCTTTTTCTTCTTTTTAAAGTTGAGCTATAGTAGATAACTTGATGTCTAGGGACATTTCTTAAGTATAGAATGGATTCTACGATAAATCATGAAATACTATCCATTGCTTGGGTACTAAATCTAAGCAGAGTGTTTCACAGTGTTTAATGTACATTGGCAGCTTTAAAAAAATATATATATATATAAGATTTATTTATCCATTTCTCCCTACCCCCTCGTTGTTTGCAATTGCTATGTCTGTTTGTTGTGTGCTGGTCTTCTTCTTTTAGGAGTCACTGGGAACTGAATCTGAGACCCCCTATGTGAAAGGAGGTGCCTAATCACTTGAGCCACCTTCCCTGCTTTGTTGTGTCTCTCATTATGTTTTCCTCTTTGTGTCTCGTTGCATTGGTTTGCTGCGCCTGCCCATTGCCTCAGCTCGCTGTCTTGCTCATCTTCTATAGGAGGCACTGGGAACTGAACCCGGACATCCCATGTAGTAGGCAGGAGCTCAACCACTTGAGCCACATCCCCTTCCCTGTGCAGCTTTTGAATCATGATCCTTTTTTAGAACACAGGGCTAATAAAGAAAAAGCATTCTCTCCCTCCAGAGGTGAATGAAATTGTAGATTAAAAATATGGATTTGGAAACTCAATTCGAATTTTTCTCTGCAATTACTTGGCTTAGTCTAGAGGCTATGGAAAAGGAGACCTTTTAACCTTTAAATGCAAATTAAAAACTTTTATGGCTGGCGGCAGACTTGGCCCAGTGGTTAGGGCATCCATCTACCACATGGGAGGTCCGTGGTTCAAACCCCGGGCCTCCTTGACTCGTGTGGAGCTGGCCCATGCGCAGTGCTGATGCGCACAAGGAGTACCCTGCCACGCAGGGGTGTCCCACGCATAGGGGATCCTCACGCGCAAGGAGAGCACCCCGTAAGGAGAGCCACCCAGAGCGAAAGGAAGTGCAGCCTGCCTAAGAATGCTGCCACACACACAGAGAGCTGACACAACAAGATGACGCAACAAAAAGAAACATAGATTCCTGTGCTGCTGACAACAACAGAAGCAGACAAAGAAGACAGTGCAGCAAATAGACACAGAGAAGAGACAACCGGGGTGGGGGAGAGGGGAGAGAAATAAATAAGTCTTTAAAAAAAAATTTTTATGGCAAAGTGGATTTGGAAAAATGTTATATTTTATCTTTCATCAACAGATCTGAATTCATTGTTTTATAACTAAATTATTTACAAATGTTATTCTATTGCATTTAAAGGGAATTGCTAAATTACAGAATAAGTTAATGGCAAATTATATATTGAATTCCTAATTTTTTATCACCTTTTTAGCGGCAATACAGATGTGGGTTAGCTAAATCCTTTTATTTACATGTTAAAGTAGAAGGAATGCTAATAAAAGGTGAATAAGGAAACATTCTTCCATTTCCTCTTCTCCATAATTTAGCTTGTTCTATACTTTCTCTAAAATATTTCTAAGATCTTTCGTATATTTATCGTTCCAGCTAATTCTAAGCACTTTGCAGCTTGAGATCTAGATCAGCCTATCCTACGCTTTTTTTTTTTTAGATTTATTTTTGGAAAGCGGACTTGGCCCAGTGGTTAGGGCATCCGTCTACCTCATGGGAGGCCTGCGGTTCAAACCCCGGGCCTCCTTGACCCCTGTGGAGCTGCCATGTGCAGTGGTGATGCATGCAAGGAGTGCCGTGCCACGTAGGAGAGCTGCCCAGCGCACAAGAAAGTGCAGCCTGCCTAAGAATGGTGCCGCCCACATGGAGAGCTGACACAACAAGATGATGCAACAAAAAGAAACACAGATTCCCATGCTGCTGACAACAACAGAAGTGGACAAAGAAGAAGACGCAGCAAATAGACACAGAGAACAGACAACTGGGTGGGGGGGAAGGGGAGAGAAATAAATAAATCTTTAAAAAAAAAAAAGATTTATTTTGATTTATTTTTCTCCCTTTCCCCCCCGTTTTCTGCTCTTTGTGTCCATTCACTGTATGTTCTTCTGCGTCTACTTGCATTATCTGGCAGCACTGGGAATCTGCATTTCTTTTTTGGTGCGTCATCTTGTTGCATCAGCTCTCTGTGTGTGCAGCATCACTCCTGGGAGGGCTGTGCTTTTTTCACATGGGGTGGCCTTCCTTATGGGTGCACTCCTTGCACTTGGGGCGCCCTACACAGGGGCTCCCCTGTGTGGCACAGCACTCCTTGTGTGCAGCATGGCATCCCTTGTGTGCGGCAGCACTGCATGTGGGCCAGCTCACCACACGGGTCAGGAGGCCCTGAGGATCGAACCCTGGACTCTCCATATGGTAGGTGGACACTCTTATAAGTTGAGCCACTGTCTGCTTCCCTATCCTACACTCTTGAGTGGTTACCTTTCATTCATCCAGAAAGGCAATACTTCCTGGTTACTGTTCCAAAAAAATTTTTCATTCAAAATTATGGATTTGAGTGTTCTGTACCTGTTAAGCCACCCGTACTTACTTAACTACCTTTCTCGCTTGTGGTATGCAGTTTTTATATTCCATGCATTGTTCTTATGAATTTGCTAGCTTCCAAAGTAAACATTAGTTGCTCCCCATGCTCAGAGTGCCCTCTTCTCCCATGCTGATCTCTCTTCACTTTCAGCATTCTAGACATATTTTTTATGTGAAACTTAATTTTGTTAAACTCGACCTGATTCATCCCCCATTGTGCAGTTAACGCTCTAGATGTGCTTACTAATGAAATACTTTTGTGAAATGAAATGACACATATTAAGTAAAATGATCATATTGACATGTTATTTCCAGTGTGGTGCATACGTATATATGTATATATAGTTTTGTGTTTTTTTCCCCAAGGAATGATTTTGGTATGGCAGTGCATCTAAGAGCTGGGAATTCAGTGATTTAACATCTGAGTATTTCCTGACGAATTTATGATACAATTTTGCTATATAACTGTACTTGTTTTAAAGAAAAATAAGCATAGTCAGATGATTTGACCAACTGAAGTTAGGGAGAAACTATATGCCAAAAAACTGATCAGTGAAGTCTTCCCTACTGGTGCTGTCTGGAAGGTTTCATCCAACTCCATTTGCCCCTCATTTGGACTTTATTTATTTAGTGCCAACTAAATTATATAATTCTTTGGGAAAGATTTATTATTTTCATTCTCTGCCCTTCTCTCCCCCCCGCCCCCATTGTCTGCTTTCTGTGTCCACTTGCTGTGTGTTCTTCTGTGTCTGCTTGTATTCTTGTCAGTGGCACGGGGGATCTGTGTCTCTTTTTGTTGTGTCATATTGTTGCATCACCTCTCTGTGTGTGCGGTGCCACTCCTGGGCAGGCTGCACTTTTTTTTCACACGGGGCATTTCTCTTTGTGGGGCACACTCCTTGCACGTGGGGCTCCCCTATGCAAGGGACACCCGTACGTGGCACAGCACACCTTTCATGCATCAGCACTGGGCGTGGGCCAGCTCCACACAGGTCAAGAGGCCCTGGGTTTGAACCCTGGACCTCCTATGTGGTAGGCAGATGCTCTGTCAGTTGAGCCACATCTGCTTCCCCATTGTATAAACTGAACTATCATTTAGTATGTCCATTCTTAATGAGATATATTTATGACTCATATTTCATTTACTCCCCTTTTAGATTATGAACTATTACGGAAAAGGAAAAGTGAGAATCACATTAGTAACAAAGAATGACCCATATAAACCTCATCCTCATGATCTAGTTGGAAAAGACTGCAGAGATGGCTACTATGAAGCAGAATTTGGACAAGAACGCAGACCTTTGTTGTGAGTACACATCATAGACATCCTCAAGAATAGGATAAGCATAGAAGCCTCTGTTTCCTATCCATGACCTCTGCTACTTCTTAAAGTAAACTGATTTCACATTCTGCTTTTATCTACTGGGTATATATTAATTTTCTTAATATTCGAATCATAACTACCCTTTCATTCCTCATTAGCAGACATAGGCCATGAGGGTAGCAGGAGTACTTTTTATTGTTACCAAAGGAAACATAACCTTATTTTATGCTATGGATTTTCTTTTTTAATTGGAATAATTTATGAAATGTTGTCTCATAAATTTTTACTGTCTTTTCATTTATAGTTAACTTAAAAATTGCTAAATGTGAGAAAATCAACTGGAAAATTCTAAAATGGTTTTAGTAGGAAGCAGCTTATAAAATTAACATACAAAAATCAATAGTTGTAAGATTATGTGACATTTTGTGTTAATGAGGCTCCCAGAAGACAGGCCCATTCAACATGTTGGTGAAAGTATAACAAAATCTTTCTGATGGAAAATTTAACAAGTAGCAAATAATTAAGCATGCTCATATGTTTAGCTAAAATATGGCAAAAGTGAGAAGCAATCCAAATAATAAACAAAGGTGATTAGTTAAATAAACTGTTACATCCATGTAGCATACTCCTGAATAGCCTTAAAAATTGCATTGCAGATATGCCTTTTGAAATGCAGTGAATTCACAGTATGTGTGAATTTACAGTATGTGAGGTGAGTAAAGTAGTTTTTAAAAGAGAATATATGGAAAATAATCTCATTTTTTGTTTTAAGTAAATTTATACACAGACATCGTAGTATGTACATATAGTTATTAATAGTATTTGTGTCTAAGTGGGTAGGATTGTAGGATTTTTAAAATGTTTTCCTTTGAACTTGTTTTTTTTTGTAATTCATTTTTATAATGAACATGCATTTTGGGGGAAAAAATGAAACCAACTTCAACAGAAGAAAAATTAGTCTCCTTATATATTGGTAGTAGCTATTTAGAAAATACACTTGAAAAACATTTTTCTTAAAATACAACACAAAACATCTGGTAATATGCACATGGGAAGAAATATACATTTTTTTCCCTGCCTGTATTACTTGACCTTCTGACAGCACTTTGTACTTTTACCACACTTTCTTGAAACATTCTCATTCCTTGATTTCTGTGAGATCATACTCTCTTGCTTTACTTCCAAATTTCTGATTGTCCCTTCTCAGTCTAAGTTACAGGCGGTTAAAATTTTGAACGACCTCAGTTATTGTCCCAGTAATGCCCTTTATAGCGGTCCTCCCTCTCCCCCTAATCCAGGATCCATTTAAGGATCACATTTTATTTAGTTGCCTTGCCAGTTACTCCCCTTTAATTTAGAACAGTTCTCCAGACTTTTTAAATTTTTCATGACATTAACATTTCTGAAGAATCCAGACTAATTGTTTTGAAAGATTGTCCCTCACTTTGGATTAATCTGAGTGGTTGCTCATGATATTCCTGTTAAATATTTTGGGTGAGAAATAGAGAAATAGAGGTGATACTGTGTCCTTTTCAAAATATCCTTTCAGAAGACATGTTATATCAGTTTTTCCTTTCTTGTTGATATTAAGCTTGATTAATTGGGTAAAATGACCTCTTCAATTGAAAGTTACCTTTATCCTTTTCAAATTAATAAGTAATCTGTGTGAATGAATATCCTCTCCTATTCTCCAGTAACTTTTGAGCATCCATTGATGATTACTACCAGAATCAGCTATTACAATGGTGGTTATAAAAATGATTTTTTAACAATATATTGTAAAGAAGAACTTTTCCTTTTTCCCCTTCTCCATTTATAAAAATATAATTATGGCTTCAAGAATTCTTTTTGTAGTTAGTGTATTATAGTCTATTACTGACATTATTCTTTTAATTTTCAGATCAACCTAAATTTGACTAATGCAAGCCTCTTTAAATGTCCTTTTAACATGTACCCATCATTCTTTGTGCACTTCCTTACTTGCTAATACACTAAGGGATTCAAGGCTTACTTGTACTTGCCCTATAATAATCAGGTTTTTGAAAGGAGCCCTAGTTCCTTTCGGTGAGGAATGGAAATGAATGAATGAGTAAATGAATGAGTGAATGTATATATTCTTGCACAGTTACTTAATAAGCAGTTTTATTGAGATATATTCACATATCATACCTTCTATCCAAAGAATATACCGTGGCTTTTAGTACAATCACAATGTTGTGCATTCATCACCACAGAAAATTTTAGAACAATTTCATTACTCCAAAAAGAAAAACTCCACACCCCTAAACAGTCATCTGTTTAGACAGAGGAAGGATGAGGAAGGCAGAGGAAGGATGTGTCAAAGATATTTTAGATGCTAACAAAATGACAAGTGTGGTGAATGTGAAGGGAATAAATATAAGACAGCATGAGCACAGAGAGGGGGGCATGAAGCAGCTGCCTGTTACAAATTGCCATGTGAAGTTGAACAAACAGTAATGTTATTAAAATCAAGTTTTGCTTCCTTATTCACACCCACCTAACTTTAATGACATCATGGTTTTTCCATGTGGGAGCAAGTATGACTGGTGGTGGTGGGGAGTCCCCTCAGCATGATCTGTACTATACATATGCAAATTAGTTATTTGTGGCTATTGAGATGTTTTCCATAAATGACATTTTGAACTTCTGTTAAATTTTATTGTTAGTACTAAATTTCTTTCTAATTTTTATAAAAACATTGAAATGCTTTCTTATAAGGAGTTAGTATAACTTCATATAATATAGCACAAACCATATTATAATTCACTGCTAGCATTGAAATCAGAGGTGAAAAATCACAGCATAAATGAGTGGAGAGGTGTAGAGACTAGCAAGCTGGAGAGCCCAGTGTAAATGAGGCAGTAGGTGCTCAGTTCCAGCCAGTTGTTTCTGGACCAACCTAGTATTCCCAGACCTTTAAAATGCTTAAGAGAAGCCAGAACTCCAAATGTTTATATGCAATTACTTGATTTTTAAACATTGGTGGGTAATTTATACCCATTTTTTAAAAATTTAGGCAACAGTTTATTGGACTCAGAGAAACATTCCTGTGGGCATTTTTTTTTTTACAGCTTCTCTTTTACATTATCAAATACATATATTTTATTGATTTTATTATGAATATGTTTGGAAGGTAAATTTAGCTTTTTTTAAAAAGATTTATTTCTCTCCCCTTCTCCCCATTGTCTGCTCTCTGTGTCCTTTCGCTGTGTGTTGTGTGTCTGCTTGCACCCTTGGTAGCACCGGGAAACTGTGTCTCTTTTTTATTGTGTCATCTTGCTGTGTCATCTCTCCGTGTGTGGCACCATTACTAGGCAGGCTGCACTTTTTATGCACAGGGCAGCTCTCTTGCAGGGCACATTCCTTGTGGGGCCCTCCCAATGTGGAGGCACCCCTGTGTGGAACAGCACTCTGCACGCGGCAGCTCTGTTCATGGACCAGCTTACCACATGGGTCAGGGGGCCCTGGGTCTCGAACCCTGGACCCTCCATATGGTAGGTGGACACTTTACCAGTTAAGCCACATCCGCTTCCCAAATTTGGCTTTTTGGTGTTGCTTTTTCTGTTTCTCTTTATCTACTTTGATATATTCCATATATACTTATTAGTAAGATATAATAACATTGCATGTAAAAATATACTATTTTCTTAAGTTTTCTTAGAAATATAATCTCACTTTTTTCCCCGTGAATTTTTTATCATAGCAGTTGAAAAAATATTTAATGCTTTATTATCTCCACCTGCCAGCATGATGACTTTGCAGTATTGAATATATTCTTGATTTGTGCAGTATTCATTAGTAGAACCTCATTTATATGTCTTGTGTTTTATACTGCAGTTTTGAAAGTTCTCTTTTTCCCTTCTAGTTTTCAAAATTTGGGTATTCGATGTGTAAAGAAAAAGGAAGTAAAAGAAGCTATTGCTTCACGAATAAGGGCAAGAATCAATCCTTTCAGTGGTAAGTTTGTTTTATATAATCATGTCTATTTGGTTGTTGACTCATTGTATAAGTGATTTCTGTTATGTTATATTAAACACAATTTTTTTAAAAAGTCTTGTGTTTACTTCTCTAATTGTTGACTTTACTTGCAGCTGAGGAATGAAATATTTTGTAAAATTTTCATAGTTGTTGAAAAAACATAATTTCTTATGTAGACAGGCTTTCTGATAGCACTGCAGTGTGTGTCATTATTTTCTATAAGAAAACTTCAAAAATGTTCTGATTCAGTTGAATGTGGCCTTAAAGCCTGTTCCTAAAGAGAGTATATTCCCCTTTCTGAATGTTGAATGGTTATTGTGGTTATAAGGTATTGGAGTGCTTTTAACTCAGGGGCATATTCAATAGCAAAAACTTAAATTTATTTCCATGTGGATAAAGAAGTACAGAAATATAGAAGAAGCCACACAAAATATTTTTGTAGTGTATTTGTGGATATGGTCAGATAGTTACTCTTTAGTAGATTTTATTAAGGATCATAAAATAACATTTATTAAGCATTTATACTTACGGAACCCTCTGGCACGGAATATGGCACTTGTAAGCACTCTATATTATTTGACTAAAACAAATGACTGCCAAGCTATATGCTGGCATCCTATGCTACAGGAGTTTTCATTCTCAAGTTTTCTGTATCTGCTTAAATATGCATAAATCAGGAACTGAATGACTGTAAAATTTTCAGAGAGTGTGTTTCCTTGTCATATTTACGATATGCTTATATTGTTGGTCTTTGGTTTTCCTGGACATGTAGAAATAATTTAAGGGATATGATAATTTAAGGAATATAATCACAGGTGAGTCCTGTGTTTTTGGGAACTATAAAGTTTGCACCTCTTTTCTCTGAAGGTTTTTATTTTTCACACTTTTTAGTATAATGCTGAAAGCAAACGTCCCTTTCTCCCTGTTAGTCTTACTTGCCAGAGGAGACCACTGTTAAATTCAATGTATATTTTTCTAGGAATTCTTTTACCACATGTATAATCTTATACATGTATTTTTTTGTTTAAATGGAATCACATTATAACTTCCAATTTTACTGCTTTTTCCCACTCAAATATATTATAAACATTTTTCCATGTTATTATTTATAAATTTAATTCTTGTAATACAGTATCCTATGGTTTGGATAGACCATAATTTGTTTAGTCATCTGTTAATGAACATTTTTGTTTTCATTTTATTTAAAAAAACTCCATTGATTATATATTTTGAGCTCCTGTATGATTATTTCCTTAGGATAAATTTTCAGAAGTGTAGAATTTCTGGGTCAAGTAGTATGCTCATTTAAATTTTTGACTTATTGCCAAATTAAAAGGGCAAATTTAAAATTGAAGAGGCCAAGTTAGGTATAAATGCAGTATAAAATAGGGATAATGCAGTATAAAATAACAAGATTATAAATAATAGCTACCATTTATTAAGCACTATTGTGTGTTAGGAAATGTTAAATGCTTCATGCATGCTATTTTATTTTTTCATTATAACAATACTGCTTTACAGAAGAGAAAACCAAAGCTTTGGTGATGTGACTTTCCTGAGTCATTTAGCAAATATAAATGGCAGAGCTCGAATTCAAACTCTGGTCTTCTGACTCCAGAGAAGATGGAGACGAGAGGCTCTCTGTGGGGATTTTCTTTTTTTAAGCAGTCCAGAACCAGACATGCTATTAATAACAAACACTCATGTAGCACTTAGAATAGTTCCTGGTACATAGTAAGTGCTTTACATATTTTACTTCATGTAATCCTTGTAACCACCCATGAGGTATAAGTACTATTGTTATTTCCATCTTAGAAATGAGCAAATGAAGCATAGAAAAGTTAAGCTGAGGTTACAGCTGGTGATTGGTGGAGCTGGGATTTGTTCACGGGTAGCATTCAAAGCTCATGATCTTGTTCCTTGTTCTCTGCTGCCTAGATGGATATAGGTTTGGCATAGAACAATCCTGCCAGTTGATCCTTCACAGTATTTATGTTTTTGTTGTTACTGTTATTTAGTTTGGAGGTTTTTATTTTTTATTTTTAAATACCTATTTCTTCCCCTAGCCTTTTGGCTATCTCCCTAGTTTGAATTGTAGTGGTATCCTGTTTTCTCCTAGTTTTTCTGTATTAGAATAATCTTAGAACAGTGCTTTAGTATATTATCATGCTGAAAAACTTGAGTGTGCGCCGGTGCAATCAAGATGAAGGAGTATGCACAGGAACCTTGCCCCTGGTGAATTGTGGATGACTGTGCTGGGGGTCCTTCACAATGGGTAGTGTTGGTATCCTTCAAGCTTCTAAAGAGTTTCTCAGTTTTCCAGTGGAAGTAAACCACAGACTATGAGGGAGTTTGGGAGCTATTAAAACCAGAACTCCACAGTTAGGAGGTAGCTTTGCAGTTTGGGGAGGTCTTTTTTCCCTGATTGACTGCAGTATGGTTCAAGTCAGAGGGAAAGAAGATCCCTGGAACACCTTCAGAAATGGTGCCTTAACAGGAGCCATACTGGCAGCAAGAAAAGGACCAGTGGCCATGATTGGGTCAGCTGCGATGGGTGGTATTCTCCTAGCTTTAACTGAAGGACCTAGTATCTTGTTGACAATATTTGCCCCTACGCAGGTGTTGCAAAGGTCTTCAGTGTGCTAAAGAGCCCTCCCAGTTGCTTTTGATTAAGTTACTATTCTCACCTTTTGGAGACTATCAACAATTATTAGGACTGTTGCTTCAGAGTTTCTTTTACAGAATGAGCTGTATTTCAAGGAGGATTTTGGAAGACTTTAAGTTACAGTCTTTTTAAATCCATAGGTGGGATACCTCAGGCAGGCCAAATAGGCTATGAAGAGACATTTATTATTTTTTGCCCATTTAAAGGAAGGTGGAAGGTTTAAAAAGATAATAAATTTACTTGTTCACACTTGGATTATATTTGTGATCAAAATAAATGCCTTATATCCAAACAACTCCTGGAACTTGCTGTTTCTTTAAAAAAAAAAAAAGCAGTGGCTTCTTATGTCATATAGCCATCCACATGTAGCTCCAACATATCTTTCCAAACTACTTTACTGCCCCTCTTCATGAACACTTCTCTGTTCCAAGACTGTTTGTTACACTGATAGTCTCTCAGTCTATCCTCTGTTCTCCACTGCCATTGTAGGAATGTAAGCTTTACATCATTTTCAGTCTGGACTATTGATGATAGCCTCTAAACTTGTGTTCTTGTGTCAATTCCTGATATTCTTCCGATCAGTTTATATACTCTGCATCCAAAAGATCCTTTTAAAATCAATCTGATCATTTTAGAACTCTGCTTATCATCTTTAGTATCCCAAGTTATCTTCAGCACTGGTCCTCAATTTGAATGTGCATAGGAATGAATTCCTTGGTACTTTTCCTGGCCACACTCCCAAAAATTTTATAGGAGTGGTGCTGGGCGTTTCTGAACTTCTTAGACCATTACCAACATTAAGAAATTAATTTTTTTTCTGGTCTCCATACTTATATAATGTACAAATTCACAGAGATTATTTTAAAAAATGCTTACCCATGCAATATACTCTTGCAATATAGTTCATTCCATTTTAAAATAAATGCCTGCCCAACCCACTAGATTAATTTCATGGCCAGTGAATTCCAAACTATAACTTAAAAAGCTCTGCCTGAGATGATTCTGATGCAGGTGGTCTGTGGACCATTCTTTGAAAAACTCTGGTCTACTTGGTAGGATCATCTTCAAGCATGCATTCAAAGTGTTTAATAATTTGATACTTAAATTTCCATTCCAGCTTCATCTCCAGCTTTCATACCTTCCCTCAACTTCTAACCCCTTCTAACACTGAGTGCACATGCTAATGCTTTGTTTTTGCCATCCTGAACTATTTGCAGTGTTAGAAGAGCCATGTTCTTTCTTGCATTTTCCCCGTAATATATGTAGTTCCCTTGCTTTGAATGCCCTGATGTGCCTGCTGAATTCTTCCTGATAAGCCTTCAAGTTTCAGTTTAGTGTGACTTTCTCTTTCAAGCCTTCTCTGAACTTTCCCAGAAAAAGCTAAGTATTCCTTCTGTTTTCACAAAGTGATTGTACATATTTCTAATACAGTTTGTACTAATTTTATTTACGTGCTTCTCCTTCACTAAATCATGAGACCCCTGTTTTTGTATTTTTGACACCTAACCTGGTGTCTGGCACCTGGTAGTGGCTTAATTAAAATTTGTTGAAAGTATAGATGAAGAAATGAATGAGTGAATATGTTTTGCTTTGTTTTGTTTTGACCCAAAATAAACATGGTTCTTTATTTTCATTAGCTTCCATTATGAAAACTAGTGTCAAGTTTACCATGGGAATGGACATAACCATTCACTGCCTTGTTCAAATTTGCTGCCTACTACTTTGCAGAATGCAGTTAATGCTTGTAGATTTTATTTCCTTCAATTTTTTAGATTATTAGACTGCATTGCATTTCTATGAATAACAAGTTTCTTAGAAGCTTAGGGCTAAAAGTCATTTAAAAATAAATTGTAGTCTAAGAACAAGCTCATTTTACTGGTAGTAGTACTGTAATATTTGGATACTCCTAAGTTAGGATGGTCCGTAATTATTAACAAAACACAAATGCAACAAAAATATAACAATTATGGAACAAAAACTGACTATGTTTTGTTTGTACTTGTTTACCAAAAAATATTCAAGCCATTTTCCTTACCTGAAATGTCCTGAAATTCTTCTCATTTCTCTTAAACCTAAAGCAATATCCTCTTATTTATTCAGTTAGCAATTAATCATGAAGAGCTTTGTGATCTCTATTAGATCATTTAGTTCTTCAGGTGTCTTCCAACATGAATTTCATGCTCATTGTAGACAGGATCTATGGTGGAATCTTATGTACATTTTATTTTGTTACCTAAACAGTGAGCATGTATTACTGCTTTATATATATATATATATATATATATCTCTGCACAACTAGTGCCTTGAGGGTAATGAGCTTTTACATGCACACAATAGGTTCCCCATCTTAACTACATATACTCTTATTCCTTAAGAGATTTTTACCTCATTTTATCCTTATATCCCTAGGTTGTTAAAGGTGCTTGGGATAAATTGGAACAAAATAGTAAAAAATCCATGCCCTAAAAGATCTTACATTCTAGTGGAGAGAGACTGACAATTAACAAACCTAATAAACAAAAGTATTTATATAGTGTATTAGATAAAAGTGCTAAGGGGGAGAAAACGCAGAGCTGTGTAAGGGGTGGGAAATCTATAGTAAGGGAAACTAGTTATAAATTTAAATAGTATGGTTGGAATAAATCTCTTTATTCTGATAGAGTTTTGTAGTAGAAATGATTATTATAATGTGTTTTATTGAGTGAAAGTTGAAATACAACTAAAATGTATTTTTTTCCCCAAATTCTACTCAATTTATTCATTTTTTTAAAAGGTATTACATTAAAAGAATATGAGGTCCCCATTCGCCCCCACCACCCCCACCCCACCACTCCCCCCCCAATAACACTCTCCCCCATCATCATGTCACATCCATTGCGTCTGGTGAGTACATCTCCGGGCATCGCTGCACCCCATGTCCCGTGTTCCACACCATAGCCTACACTTTCCCACGTTCCATCCAGTGGGCCATGGGAGGACATACAACATCCGGCAATGTATTTCTAATACTGGACTAAACAAAACAAAATCTATCCCACCCCACCCCCCCAAAAAAAAAAACCATAACACTAAAAACTAATTAAAGTAACCTGAATTCAACTGTAGAATTATCTTTCTTCTTTGGTTATTTTATGCTATTTTCAGTATATACGAGTACAAATTACAAATTCTAGCATTTATATAGGGATTTGTCATAGCTAAATTTAAGCTTTGTTTTAGATATATCACTTAACAAAGTAAAATCTGGTAAAGAATTACAAGAGACTTAGTTTTTATGTTACATGTTTAGAAACAATGGAACTGAAAACGTTTAGCAGAATATGATCTACAAATTCTGGTTTATAGATTGATGTTATCTCACAGTGACATTTGGTTCTCTGAAGATCAAATACCATGTGAAAATACAAAGAATATTAAAAATGTTTATTTTGCATAGGAGTATTTAGTGAACTACATTATCTAGTATGTGTTGAGGCCAGTTCTCATCTTGCCATTAGTTCTTTAAAATAAGTATCAGGGAGTGGTTATGGCTCAGTGGTTGAGTGCCCACTTCACATGTATGAATTCCTGGGTTCAATCCCTAGTACCTCCTAAAAATGTATCTATATCTATATAGATAAAGATATCAAATGTCTCTTTCAAATGGGCATATACGGCAATCTAAGAGTGTCACATTTGAGGTTTTATGTAGAGTATTGCTCAAATTGTCTATTAGGTGCCAAAGTCTATGTTGGGTTAATTAGTTAATTAAGGGATCCAATATCAAATTTTAACAGTGCGTACTTAGCTAGAACAAAAGAGTGGCAGACAGACTGCATAGAGAGCTCTTGCTTACAAAAGCAGAAAAAAAATAAATGATCATTTCTTAGCTATGTATTTAAGTAATCATGTTTGGAACTCTAATATCATTTAGTGATTAAACTCTTGGATATTTTATTATTTTTCCATATACAGAGGAAACTGGATCGTTATGAGAACACAAAACTTTTGCAGTTTAATTTGGGGGAATTATACTACTTGGAAGTCTGAAAGGGAATACAGTTTAATAAGCCAAGTAATTTCTAACAAATCATCTCTGAAGTCTGATTTAATTTTTAAAAAGTCAGAGCCTTTCTTCACAACAACTTGACCTTTAAAAACCAAGAAGATTTTTTTTAAAAAACCTTATGTACTTCATTATCCTTTCTTCATTACAGTTAAAGTTAGGTTTTCAGATCTTCTTTGATTATCATATGCAGAACTTGGGCACTTCTTTTATGCTTTCATTATCCCTTGAACATATTCAATCTGTTATAACAGTTTTCATGTTATATTACATAATTTTAATTTATGTACTTTCTCGTCCAAACCCTTATCTCACTGAAGACAGGCGCTGTTTTTTCATATCTGTAACTAGTACTTAATTTAGTGTCTGGCATATAATAAATAGATGTTCAATAAATAGGGTGAAAGAATGAGTAAATTTATGACAAACTGCTAAAACCATTTACCTTTTGACTGGCACATGAGCACTTAAATGTTAGCTTTTATTCTCTTATAAGTATAGAATTATTTTTACATTTCCCTTAAATCATACATAACTTTTAAAATTGTTAATCCATATACTGTATATTTCTGCCTTGTTTAACTTTTGTTTCAGTAATGTTAATAATATTAGACTTTTACAAATGTCACACTTCTAGAGTAGATGTTATAATTGATTAAAAAAACCCAATCTCTACTACCAAAAGAAATATAACATGAATTATTTTCTGTACACACACACACACTGCTCTTAGAACTAAGGAATGATATTTATTTCCAAAGATTAAAAATTCATCATAAAAAGAAAAAATGTTACCTTATCTTCTTTTGATCAATTATAAAGTGAAACTTCAAACTAGTTTAAGAGCAATTTAAAAGAAATTGATTCGTCTTATGATTTTTGTTACATTTTGCATATGAGCTAGTATCATTTCACATTATTAGAATATTACATATTTTATTGTAGAATTACATGTAAGAAATGATCTCTTAAAGAGTATCAATTAAAAAGCCTTAGAGCATGCATCATCCTAAGTGGGTAAATATCAGAACCATTCACTTTAAAGTTAGGAATGAGAAAAGGATGCCCACTCTTAACCAATTCTATTCAGCGTAATAGTGGAGACCCTAGCTAATGCAGTGAGACACACAAAAAAAGAAATAAGACATAAGGACTAGAAGTGAGGAAATAAAACTCATTATTTGAAGCTATAAATATTATTTATAGAGAAACCCAAAAGAATCTACAAATAGACGATTAGAATTAAATTTAGCAGGGTGAATGGATATGAAATTAATATACAAAAGTTAGTTGTACTTTTATACATCAGCAAATAAGAAAAACATTTAAAGGAACTTGTCAAAAAATTATAAAATACATAGAAGTAATTCTGAATGATGCTTAAGATTTCTTTAGGTAAAATTATGAATAAAAGATAATAGAGAACACCTAAATAAATAGAGAGGTATACTGTGTTCATGAATAAGAAGATTTAGATGTTATTTCTTCCCAAATTGATACACAGATTCAATGCAATTCCAGACAAAATACCAATAAGAATTTTCATTTAATATGTTAAGATTATCCTAAATGGGAACAGGAAGGGTAATCTTATAGAAGAGGAACATCAAGAAGAATTTAATCCTATCGGATATTAGGGTTTATTATGAAGAAGTACTGTTTATGACAGTGAACTGGAGCAAGGATAGACAAATGTATCAGTGGAATAGAACTGAGAGCCCAGAAACAGACCTAGGAAAGTAAGGACTTTAATGAATGACAGAGGTGACATGTCAGAGTAAGAGGCAAAAAGGAAATGTTTGATAAATGAAGCTAGGAAAAAATGGTTATTAAGTTGGATTTTCTGTGTCATACCATATAAAGAAAGCTCTATCAGCTGAAGATAGATTAAACTTTAAAGTGACACCTTTAAAAACTCTTGGGAGTGGCTGTAGCTCAATTGGTTGAGTACTGACTTCCCACAGAGGGGCCCTGGGTTCAATTCCCAGCCCCAGTATCTTCAATAAGTAAATAAAAATAAAAAATTTTGGTAGAAAACATTGAGGTATAGAAAGGGAAGACAGTGTTTTCTATAGAATGATTGATAAATTTGGTGATATTCTTAATTTCATTTGTATTTTTCAGTTCCGTAATTTGTTTGATTCCAGTTTGTATAATTTCAAAATCACTGAACTCTTAGTTGTGTCCTTTTTTAAAATTTTATTTTAAAGATTTATTTTTTTTTATTTCTCACCCCCCCTCCCCCGTTGTGTGCTCCCGTGTCCATTCACTGTGTGTTCTTCTGTGTATTCTCATCAGGCGGCATGGAAATCTGTGTCTCTTTTTTGTTGCATCATCTTGCTGCGTCAGCTCTCCATGTGTGCGGCACCACTCCTGGGTGGGCTGCGCTTTTTGCGCAGGGCAGCCCTCCTTGTGGGATGTACTCCTTGTACGTGGGGTTCCACTATGCGGGGGACACCCCTGAGTGGCATGGCACTCCTTCCGCGTGGCATCACTGTGCGTGGGCCAGCTCACCACACAGGTCATGAGGCCCTGGATTTGAACCCTGGACCTCCCATATGGTAGGCAGATGCTCTATCAGTTGAGCCACATCCGCTTCCTTTTAGTTGTGTCTTTTAACTCCTTGAATATATGAACTGTAGTCATTTTAAAATCATGTGTCTAAAAACATTATTTGGATCCTTCATGTGATTCTTTTGCATTTTTCTTCCTTTCTGTTTTAATCACTTTATTTTGTTTTCTCTCCAAAATCTTAACCCCCTGGTGTTTCATGACCTTTTTAGTTCTTTGATGCACTTAGAGGAATTTGCTTCGCATTTCTACTACCTTGGTCCCAGTTACATTTGTGGTCTGCCATTACCAAAAGCAGAACCTCCCTTTGTCAAATTTTACTTTACAGTTAACTTCAGCAACTTACAAAAATTGTCTAAATGTCTGATCGTTTAATCAGGTCTTTAATTCTTCATTCACTCACTAATTGAGGAAATGATTAATAAGTATCCAATTTATCTAATTCATTATGTTCCATGCATAGCAGAGATACAAAAAGCCATCAGACATCCATTCTGACTTCATGAAACTCAGTCTAATAAAGTAGAAGAGGTATGCATGAACAATTATAATATAAAGTAAACAAAAACAAACTTTAAATGCATGAGAGGTATAGGTCTATATCATAGTGATTTAGAGAGGGGAGATGTTCCTTCCATCTCAGAAGATCTGGTTAGGCTTTGTAGAAGAAGCTTTTGAGTGAGGTCTTGAATAATGAGTACAGACATTGTTCCTAAGGATCCTGCCTTTGGTAAAAACAGGTATTGGGCATGGTTCCTGCCTGCGAGTAAAGTATGCTGTTATGATGTAAGTGTTGATGTCATAACATTTTGACCTTTTAATGTACAAATATATTCTCGTAGACTTTCAATGCTAGGCTTAAGAATTCTGATACTGGAGTAATTTTAAATGTTGTGATAGCTAGTGAAGTGAGACTGGGAAATTTGGGTTTAAAAAATATTAATACTCTTCATATAATAAAAATTTTTATGTAATTTAAATATGTATATTCATGTTTTTCAGAATATGGTTATTATTTATTTTTTGAAAGAGGCAATAATATTTACCTTTAGAACTGGGTTTCTTTTCAAATCGTTTAACAAACTTTCATTTTACTATATTCTGTTATGAAGAATAAGTTTTTTATTTCTTCAGAACAACAAAATTTTCCTGTGATAGAATTGGTTTTTTAAAAAAGCAAACTTAATCTGCACATGAAGTTCATTATGGAAACTAGCTATCTTACATCATTTATATGTCTCTTAGTATTTCATCCCTAAGATGTTGATTACATTTTAGCAATTCTTCCTGTATATGTCAATATTTATTCATAACATATATAAAATTTTTTAGCAGTGTTTAGTTTTTAAGTGCACAGGCTTGGGATTCAGTGACCTAAGTTTGAATCTCCACCCTGCCACTTATTGGCTCTAAAACTAGGACAAATAATTTAATCTCTTTAAAATCAATTCTTTGTCTCTAAAATGAGGGTGATAATTCTTGTACAGATTTAGGAGATAATTTACAGAGTTTTTTAGCACAATGACTGGATCCAAATACATATTTGTTGAATTAATGAATGCATGCCGATTCTCTGTTATATACAACCTGCATTCCTTTTAAAATTTTTCGATTTGTTATTAATGTCAGTTTGGGATTCTACTCTAAATCCCAGATGACAGGGATAATTATTTCTAGAACAAGGTTACCTTCTACCTTGTTATATAATGACCACTTGATGATGATAAACAGCATTATTGAGATTGCATCTCATTCTCTCTGTTAATACAGATTTAGATGCTGCTCAAAGTGAATGGATATGATGGCAGGGAGGAAAACTTAGCAGGGATTTAGTTCTATGTGGTTATTTTATATTCTTAAATTTTTTTTTTTATTACTTAGTCCCTGAACAAGAACTGTGTGTGATTGAAGATTGTGATCTCAATGTGGTGAGACTATGTTTTCAAGTTTTCCTTCCTGATGAGCATGGTAATTTGACAACTGCTCTTCCACCTGTTGTCTCTAACCCGATTTATGACAACCGTAAGTACTTTCTTTTTCTCTTATTTATAACTAGCTTTTTTTTTAATTTTTAAAAAATATTTTGGTAATCACAAAAGAAAATGTTCATTTTAGGAAAAAGTGAAAAATTACAGAAATATATAACAGAGCAAATATACTGTAATCTCAATCTTTAGAGAAAATTTACTGTCCTCAGGTGCATATTTCACCATTTCATATTTATACAATTGTCATCATTATCATTAGTCACATAATTTATTTTTGGCAACTGTTTTTTAAAAATCACTGACTTTGTTTTTAAACTTATTTTTTTCTCTTAGCAATATATCCTGAACCTCTTTCTCTTTCAGTCACCTTACTCTTTTTATCATCTATATTTCTATATATGACTATATCATAATTTTATTCAATCATTGCCTTATTACAAGATACTTAGTTGGTTTCCCTCTCATTTTTTTCTTTCGCTCTAACAAACTGTACTGCAATAAATATTCTTGTATATGCACATCTTCTGAAGATATTTCTCTAGAGTAAATTTCCAAAAGTGGAAATGTTGGCAAATGCTGGATTAAAGGATATGACTTCTGTATTTTTAAAAGATTATGAAATTGCCCTCCAAAAGATTATGTGTATGTGTACGTGTATATACACACTTGGATACATTTCTACCAATGGTGTATGATTGTGTCTGTTTTGCATGTAGAAGACTAACAGGACATAGGTTTTAAAAGTATTTCAGATTATTCTCATCATGGAGAAGGTGGAATGCCAGGGAGGGTTTTTGGAATCTTGCCAGATAATAAGCGTGAAAATTGCATCGTCTAAGGGGTATCGTCATCATTTAAGAAAATTAATCTGCTGACAGTGTGTAGGATAAATTAGAAGAAACAGAATCTAGAAGTAGATTAATTAGGGGATTGGTCATTGCCTGTAAATAAACTCACTAGGCTCTAAATCAGGAAGGGCAATGCAAGTAGTATGGAAAGGGGCAGCTGTGGATGACTAATGTATTTTGTGTCCTTAATATAGCTATACACTAAAACTTTTATCTATTCCATTAATTTTTCCCTAAAATGCTCCCCTTTAAAAAAGGAATACAATATATTACCAAGGTAGCAATCCATTAAAAAATCCTTTATATTTAGGTGCTCCTAATACCGCAGAATTGAGGATTTGTCGTGTAAACAAGAACTGTGGAAGTGTCAGGGGAGGAGATGAAATATTTCTACTCTGTGATAAAGTCCAGAAAGGTATTTGTTTTGTTTCATTGAATCTAAGAATATATTTTAAATTTATAGATGTATTTTACTTTGTATTTCCATTGTTATTATTTCTTTCGTTTCTTATTCACTAGATGACATAGAAGTTCGTTTTGTGTTGAACAATTGGGAAGCAAAAGGTATCTTTTCGCAAGCTGATGTACACCGTCAAGTAGCCATTGTTTTCAAGACTCCACCATATTGCAAAGCTATAACAGAACCTGTAACAGTAAAAATGCAGCTGCGGCGGCCGTCTGACCAGGAAGTTAGTGAATCTATGGATTTTAGATATCTGCCAGATGAAAAAGGTATGACTTTTGGTGATAAGGTTTTATATATGTTTTAAATTCTGTCCTGCTAATAACATTTTCTTGTAAGACACATTTGAATACAGTTAGGTGTACCCATAATTTATGGTTCTTTTCCTGGAGATTTTCACTTGATTTTTGACCAACTGGGTGATTGTTAACGCTTTTTTGCATCTCTTTCATAGGAAAGAGGTTCAGTTAATTTGGAATAATTTTAAAGTATCTACAATGTTTATTAAAAATTTCTATTTTATTTTTGAGGGTCTATTTGGTCCTTATTTTTCCCTTTTTATAGGTGGGAAACTTAAGATGCAGACTGCTCTTTGTCTTGGTCCTTATCTGACAATATTGCATTAGTTGACAGTGTTGACTTACAGATGTTGTAAAATAAGATTAATATTTTTACTTTTACTGAAAGAAGAATACTCACTTCTGCCTTGGGACATACTCTACAACAATTATTAAATCCATATTACATATATTTATTTACAGTACTTTCTAAGTATGAATAAAACATTAATGGAAGGGAAGTATAATCTGTGATGATTCATATACTTTCTTTGTTCCTTTCTAACCAGATACCTATGGCAATAAAGCCAAGAAACAAAAAACAACTCTACTCTTCCAGAAATTGTGGCAGGATTGTGGTAGGAACATTATGAATTGATTTGTATTTAATAATTTTGTTTTATTTGCTTTATTCAGTTTTACAAATTTTAACTGATGTTAATTGTTAAATTACATTTTATAACTTAAAACTTTATCATAGCAGTTAATTTTCCTGAAAGACCAAGACCTGGAGAAGGAAGATTCATCAAAAAAGGTATTTTTTTTTTTTTGCCCTACAGTGTATTACTTGTAATCAGAAAAGCTAGTGCTTTGCCCAGAATATAGAAAATCCATTTTTAGAAATAAATAACTGCTTCTTTAGATGTTTTTTGCTCCTTCAATATTTTCATGCTTTCCATATTCAATGAATTGAGGTCAGCTTCCAAAAGTCATGTTGAAAACTTATTATGTTCTTGGGATTTATTGTTTGAGTGATTGTTTTAGTCATATGGCAATTTTACTATCACAGTGTATATGGAAGAAATGGTTTATATCTGGTCAGCTCTCTTTTTTATAAATAAAGTTATACTGGAGCACAGCCACACTCACATGATTATTTATTGTCTGTAGTTGAGTAGTTGCAACAGAAGCTGTATGGCCCACAAGTCCTAAAATAGTTACTATCTGGCCCTTTACAGAAAAAGTTTGCCAATCTCTGGTTTATATAATTCAACTTAAAGTTAATTAGAAATCTTTTTTCCTCCTTACATTCTTAAAATCATGCTTTTTCCTGGCTTAATGGGAATACCAATCATATAATATGTAAA
Source organism: Dasypus novemcinctus (assembly GCF_030445035.2). NCBI lineage: Eukaryota > Metazoa > Chordata > Mammalia > Cingulata > Dasypodidae > Dasypus > Dasypus novemcinctus. Next base: position 49,936,156 of record NC_080689.1, read on the forward strand.
TACACAGTATACTAAACTTTTTTCTGACTGGAGATTTTGTAGTACCTTATGGCTATTTATCTTTTTTTTTTTTTTTTTTTTCAGGAGGTACTGGGGATTGAACCCAGGACCTTCATACATGGGAAGCAGGCACTCAACTACTTGAGCCACATCTGCTCCCCTGGCTATATCTTAATATATCTTGGGAGTTATGTGCATTTTAAAATCATTCCTAATGAGTGTTTCCTCCATCCCTCCATTTGCTCCCTAAGAAGTAGAGACTATGAAATGATTTTGGCTGTTTGGATCCTATTAATTGAAATTCTGATATTTATCTTTTTTATCTTTCACTTTTTAAAAATGCCTGTAAAGAACTTTAGATGCTAGAATTTCATATTTAACTGGAGTAAAATCATATATCTTAAAATAACTTACCAAAATTACTTTACATGTATTTGTGAAGTGTTACAGTGTACAGTTGTAGTCTCTCTTAATTTTAATGCTATTCAAAATTCTTATTCGAAAATGTTGTATCACTTTCCTTAGAAATTTTCTTTCTTAGTGTTTATACAATTCTAATTTAGAAATAATGGTTTTTGTAATTTTGTCCTTTTACTTTTTAAAAATACATTTTTCCCCCCACAGAATCAAACTTATTTTCTCACGGTGCAGTTTTGACAGAAACGCCCAGGCCTTCAGGGATTTCAAGTCAAGCAGAATCGTACTATTCTCCACCTGTGTCCATCTCAAGGGCATTGTCACATCATGCTCCAGCCATACCCTCAGTGGGACCTCAGTCTTCAAGCTGGTCTTCAGTGGCTCACTCCACCTCACACTCAGTCAATACAAATCCACTGAATAGTTTTTCAACAGGGACACTTTCCTCTAATTCACAAGGTATCCCACCATTCCTGGCAATACCTCGTAGTGATCTAAATGTTTCTAATGCTTGCATTTATAACAATACTAATGAAATAGGCAGAATGGAATCATCATCCATGTCACCAGCTGACCTATATGATATTTCTGATGCCAACATGCTTTCTAATTGTCCTGTTAATATGATTACACCCAGTAATGACAGCATGAGAGAGACTGTCATGGACATGAATCTTGAAAACTCATGTAATTCATTGTTAGAGTCAGGAGACTTGAGACGGCTCCATCCACTGCCCTCTTCCACTATGTCAGCAGGTGCCAGTTCCAGTACTGCTGCTTTTGTTTCACAATCAGATGCTTTTGAGGGATCAGCCTTTAGTTGTGTAGATAACAGTTTGATAAATGAGTCAGGGCCATCAAACAGTACTAATCCAAACAATCATGGTTTTGTTCAAAGTAGTCAATTTTCAGGTATTGGCACTATGCAAAATGAGCAATTGAGTGACTCATATGCATATGAATACTTTTAAGTATAAGTCAAAGATTTAACTTCTTTTAAATGTTTTTGGTCATTTTAGGATTACTTATATTGGATGCAACATTTTGCATTTGTCTGACCAAGACTATAATACAGTCAGATATTTTGTTTTTGAAGGATGATGGTCCAAAAACTTGTTTTTCAGAGAGAAGTATAAAATATTGGGTATATAGAATACAAAATTTAAAAGAGTCGTAAAAAGAAAAATTTTAAAATAGAAAACTAAAAGGGCTTACTGTTTCTTCTTTTGAAACATGTGACTGATACCATATGTGGTGTGTCTACCACATTTCTCAGGATGGACTCTGAGGAGAATGTTAGAGCAAAGCTCCAGTTTTTCCAAATATGCTTTTTATACTTCTTTTATAATATATTAATGTATTCTTAGTTAAATGAATTAACTGATATTTGCTTTCAAGCAAATGTAAGGTAAAACCTGTAATGGCTATGTCATTGGAAAAATAAATTTGTATTATTTTTGAGGCCCAAGGGCCAAGGTGACCCCTAAGGGGTTTTCTGAGGCTTCTTGGAGTTTCTTAGATTTATATGTAAATTATATGTAAATACTAAGTTGGGCAGAAGGCAGTTGAAGTGAATTTTCAAGGTATGGGAGGTTTTCTACATTTTGTACTATTTAAATCCACACCTCTAAATTTGCTTATGATTTAACATCATGCTTTTAAGGGAATCCTTGTATCTCTTTCTTATGCATCCTTACTCCCCATTATCTCATCCAGTTTCATGGTTTTAACTATCAATAAGCTGGTAACTACTAAATTTTATCTCTGCTTACCACAGAACTTCAGAATTTGAGTCTACACATATGTGAAAAATTGCCTGTTTGACATCTCTATCTAGAAATCTAATAAAGCTCAAATGCAGCATAACCAAAACTGAATTCCAGATCTTCCCTCCCTAACTTGCTTTTCCAGTCTTCCCAACTCAGTAAATGGCAATGCCATGCTTCCGGTTGCTCAGGTCAAAATTCTTGGAGTCATCCTTGATTCTTCTCTTTCTTTTTATATCCCATATCCAATCCATCAGCAAATCTGATAGGCCCTACCTTTGAAATATATCCATAGCTGACTACCTCTTTTGACTTCCGCTGTTAATACCCAATTCCAGGCCTCTGTCATCTCTTGCCTAGATTGATGCCATAGTCCCAAACCCTCTCTACATCCTTGGGCCCTTACAATCTGTTCTCCATAAAAAACCAGAATGACTATTTCTAAAACAAGTCAAATCATGTCATTCGTCTGCCCCAAACCATCCAGTGGCTCCCCATTTCACTCAAGTAAAGGCCAAAGTCCTTAAAATTAGCAGGTCTCTACTCCCTTCTCCTGTTATCTCGTCTATTACCATTATTCTCCTACTTGTTTAGCTCCAGACACTTGGCCTCAGTGCTCCTCCTCAAAAACACCAAGCACGGTTCTGCTTCAGATCCATGTGCTTGGTGTTCCCACTGCCTCCAGCACTCTTTCCCCAGATAGACTCGACTGTTACCTAGTCAAGGCCCTCCTTGACTATCCTATATGACAGCAACCCCTGCACATCAGCATTCCATGGACTTGCTTTATTTTTGTCCTTAGCATTTATGACAATCTGATTTTACTAAGCATTTTACCTGTTTACTGTTTGTTTTTCTGTACTGGAATATAAACTTCATAAGGGCATAAATTTTTGACATGTTTACTGCTGAATCTGCTAGTATCTAGAACAGTGTCTGTCTCGCAGTGAGCACAATAAATATTTACTGAATGTTCAGACTACCATAATAGAACTTTGTTTCTTGAAAGAAAAAAGAGCTTTAATTACTAGATTTTTATAATTCTTACAATTTTGTTTAAAGTGACATTGTATAAATCAGAATCATGTACATTGAAGTCCATGATTAATAATATTAATCCAAACTCTTTGAAAGCAAGTAACATAGTAGCAAAACACTGGTAGAATGTGGGCCATAATCTTAATTTCTGATGGAATTGTCATAATGCTAAGTAACTAACTTATTAAAGACCTACTTTATTTTATAACCAGATTCTACCCTAATGTTGAACATATTCCTACCTAGAAACAATGCACCATTTCATTTATACAATGTACAACCAAACCTTAAATTTACTGGTACAATTAAAAATTAGTCAGTCCAGTTAAAATGATGGAATGTGTGATTGCAATTAAGTAAAAATAAAAATTCTCAGTTGATTTGATACTGGGAAATGGGAAGGAGAGCAAGTAGGGAGATGAGGTCATCTTTAGGTAAGCTGAATTAATGTATGACTTACATGTATGTTTAGAATATTTCCCATGGATTTTTCATTTTTCAGGTACAATTTACTGATCATCTAATTTATAATTTTTTTTGAAAAAGATTTATTTTTCCCCCCTTCTCCTCCCCCTCCCCCGGCCCTGTTTTTGCTGTGTCCATTTGCTGTATGAACTTCTGTTTCTATTTCTTTTTGTCTTTTTCACCTTTTCTCCTCTAGGATTCACAGGGATTTGATCCTGGGGACCTAATGTGGAGAGAGGTTCCCTGTCAGCTGCACCACCTCAGTTCCTGGTTTCTGCTGTGCTTCACCTTTATTCTCCCCTTCTTCTCTCTCTTGTTGTGTCATCATCGTGCTGTGTGACTGACTTGCGCAGGCACTGGCTCACTGTGCAGGCATGCTTTCTCTTCTTTTTCACCAGGAGGTCCCAGGAATCGAACCCAGGTCCTCCCATATGGTAGGCGAAGCCCTATCACTTGACCCACATCCACTTCCCTAATTTATCATTTTAAAAGGATTTAGTAACCTGATTCTCTGTCTCTACTTGTATTTATACCGTTACTTTCCTTATAACACCCCACTTTCAGTTTGTGAGGAAAAGGTGTCCTCCTTCCTTTCTAAACTCTATTGTTCACTGGATCCCTTCTCTCTGCTCTACTGTCATGTTTCCTGTTATCTTCATATTACCATTTAGTGCTGCTTTTCTTTGTGTTAACATGGTAAGATTTTTCTGTAGTCTAAAAAGAAAGACAAAGAAAGAATCATTTACTACCACCCTTGTGCTCCTTCTTTTCACATCCGTACTTCTGAAATGCTTTTGGCCTCCATTTCCTCACTTGCCAATCATTCCTTAATCTATTGATGTCTTTAGCGCCTACTATTTTCTTAAGGTGTTCTGGGAAAGGTGACCAGACTCACCTCATTTTCAATACAAATCCACAGAATTGCCCTTGTATCTTTATCCGTCCTTACCCTGACTGACCTCGCCAAAGCTGCCTATCGTATCTGCCATTCCTTCCTTGAATCTGCTTCCTGGATTTCTGTGGTAGATGTCGATTTTTTCCAGAGTTTCAACTTTAGCCCTCAATTGGTGCTATTTTTCCAATCTTGGGCAGTCTCATTGATAACCATAGCTTCAGCTTTCTCTCACACTACCTGCATGCCTTTATTTTTTTAAAGATTTATTTATTTTCTCCCTCCCCACCCCCGTTTTTCTGTTCTCTGTGTCGTCTTCTTTGTCCACGGTGCCATTCTTAGGCAGGCTGCACTTCCTTTCATGCTGGGTGGCTCTCCTGACGGGGCACACTCCTTGCGTGTGGGGCTCCCCTACGTGGGGGACACCCCTGCATGGCAGGGCACTCCTTGCGCACATCAGCACTGCGCATGGGCCAGCTCCACACGGGTCAAGGGGGCCTGGGGTTTGAACCGCGGACCTCCCATGTGGTAGACGGACGCCCTAACCACTGGGCCAAGTCTGCTTCCCCTCTGCATGCCTTTATAAACTGGCTCTTCCTCTTGCATTCTCTCAGTACATTAATGGCATTATCATTTTCCTTGCCATCCAAGATATTTAGTAGGAACCTCAAAATCCTTTGATTCTTTTATTCTTTTTCTCCCTCATACTCATGCTTAAGCATGAGATCCTTTTGATTATTTCTAAAAATCTTTGTCCCTTTTCCATTCTTTCTGTTCTGTTAGCACAGGCCTAATTCCCTCTCCCCCCAACAAGAATATTTTCCATGTCCCAGTAAAAAATACCCCATTCCCTGTTACGCCCTGTTACATGGTTAGAATTGCCTGAAAAAAAAAAACATTCTCTTTCATGCCTCCATGCCTTTACCCTTCTACAACTAGAACACTCATCTTTTAAGGCTGGGCTTCTCAATGAAGCTTGGTTCTGCCTTCCTACTAAAGATGCAGCCTTGCACATGCCTCCACTGAATTATAGTCATTTAAGTGTTTTGTTTCATTCTTTGGGACTCCGGCACTTAGCATAGTCCCTGACACATAGTTGGTGCTGAATAAATGGTAGCTATTATTGGGGAGGCAAGGGTGTGAAACTGACAGGAATGATTTTTAAAATGTCAGCAGGAATATGGTTTTTAAAGGGAAGAATACTTAATCTGTCAGAAAAGTAGAATGTCAAGATAATTTAAGCATTGTGAAATACACTTCTCTTTCTTTACCCTCTGCCCTCTGTCTTTTCTTTTAAAAACCCTCCTGTAATTCTTTGAGGTTGAAAATGCCTCTTGAAAGTAGTAGTGTCAACTGTATAAAGAGAAATTCTGTAAAGTTATTTCATATCCCTGACCTTGCTACTTGTATTCACTATATGTGGCAGAAGTATCCCTCCATGCATTTTGTCTGCACCTTCCGCTGACACAGACACTCCAGTATTCAGTGACATATCAAACTTTTTGAATATCTAATGTGCAAAGCACTGTGTGAGGTGCTGGAAAGGATACAGAAGTGAATGAGACAAAACTCTTGTCAAAGATATCAGTCTTATATATGTAAGTCATATATATGTAAGATAACATATACAGTAAAGTACATAAAGTATACTCATTTTAAGTGACAACTCAGTGAATTTTGTGTAAACACCCAAGTAACCATCATGTTTAGGACATTTCCAACACCAAGTTTCCGTCATGCCCGCCCAGACTTTACCTACTCCTCAAAAGCACTCTTTTGACCTCCATGATCAGAACCTACTATTTTAATGCTATTTTAAATTGATAAATGGTCCTCTATGCACAGCCTTAGTGGACAAAACAGCTGAGCCATCAATTTCTAACCTAATACTGCAGAAAAATTAATCATATTTTCCATTTAAGAGACTTGGAATTGTTCATCCAAGATGCCTAGGAGCACCAAATCATGTTATCACATATATTGGATTATTGAGAGGTTAAAGAAATCTCATGATGTTAAATAGCAAAGAGGAATGTAAAGAATAGGGAATTTTTAGTCACAGGATCTGAGTTTGACTCTTCAACTCTTGCTGCTTACAAGTTATGTAATCTTTAGCAGATCACCCATGGGCCCATCTTTTCAGATATGAAATGCAGATAATAGCCTACCTACCTCACAGGATATGTTATAATAATGCATAAAAACAAACACTGTAAATTGTATAGTGGTAGTTTAAAAAATTGTTAATAAACCAACATTTGTTTATATCTCATGGCCCTGATTAATTTCTAATCCCAAATATTCCTTCCAGTTGTCTAATAATCTGCAGAGTTAGAAAAATCTATATGGATTAGATTCTTTAATAAGAATCCTGAACTGGGTTTCTCATTAGGGTGACTAAGCTATTGCCCAGATTTGTAGAACCTTCTTTTGGCCTTACTGCTTCCAGAACCATTTCCTTTTGTTTAGCAGAGATGAGGTCAATTACCAATGATTTGAAATTATAAAATTCTGTGACTTAATTTCTTTGCCAAAGTTGACTACAAACTGGAGTAGTTTGACTATTTTCCTAAAAGTGAGTCTCATTATAGCTAAAGTTACCACTGCAAGATTTCTGATCTGTTTTGTTTGCAGAGGTTGAGCATAAAATGGAGAAAATTAGGATGCTCTTTGTATACAAATAATAGAAAATTTCATGCTATTTGTTCACATTTTAAGGCCAGGAATAGGTAGTTAATTGGAGATAAATATGTGGATTTTCTGTATCTGTTTTATGTCTTGTTTGGCCAAGACTTAGTCAAATTTTAAAAATACATATATATATTTTTTGAGTACGGGGGGCCAGGGAATGAACCTGGAACCTCATATGTGAGAAGCCAGCCCTCAACCATTGAGCCACATTGGCTTCCCTGAGTCGGTTTTTTCATTTGTTTTGCTTGTTGTTTGTTTTTCTCAAGAGGCACCGAACTGAACCCCAGTCCTCCCATGTAGGAGGTGCGTGCTCAACCACTTGAGCCACATCCGCTCCCCTAATTAATATTTTAACAAATACATGTTAGCAGAGTTTAAAGCACAAGCTTAACAGCAACTAATAAAACTGAATCTCAGAAGTAATCATGACTGTCATTTTTTTCAGGCATACAAAAGCAGACTAAAAAAAACTCTTATCCCTACCATCTTCCTTAATAAACAAAATACAGATATAATTTTTAAAAACTAAATGTCTTGTGGCTTTAGAAAAAATATCAACTGCTAGTATTTATTTAAAGGGATAGAATTTATCATACCCTAATATTATCACTGTTTCTACAACTTCAGTTACTGTTGGGCTTTCAAAAAGTTAAAGAATTACAATTAAAATTCAGTAAATATCTGTATATGCAGTAATACATAATTGGTACAAAATGTTGGTTCTTCAACAAATTGAGTGCTCAGGGATATCAGCAGGTAAATAAAATGGACATTTTTGGTAAATGTATTTATCAAACACTTGCTCTTTTTTTTCTTAAACTTATCAAACATTGTGACTTCATAAAATATAATAGATAAGGTTGGAGTATTTCAGGATCCATTTGGGAAATGCAATCTCATGAGACATCATTGGTGACAAATTTTATTTTTTATAGGGTAATCAGATAATGTAGGTAGGTCACTTGCATAGTTCAGGTAGCTTTAAGATGAGATTGAAAGAAAAATATAAGGAAAGCTATTGAGTAGTGAGCCCTCTTATTAAATGCATGGTCAGACCAGGTGAACACTTTCGAGATGACTTGTTTTAAAGAATGTACTTGAAAATACTTTTGACAAGGATGAATCCAGATCCTGGCAGAATGGCAATAGCCTATTTTTTAACTGTTCTAAGTAATTTTTATATGCTTAATGACTAGAATGAATTTGTAGGCCTGATCAAGTAATTTTTAAAAGTTCTCAGGTACTGTTCAGTTATTTAACATGAAGGTTCATATCAAGATGCTATCATTTTTACAATGTCAAAATGGCTTTTATTGTACAGAATATTTTATTACTTTTGTAATAGCTTTGTATAGTGATTTTCTTGCTAATAAATGAGAAAAATTATAAAACCTTATAAAATTTTGTTGCTATTTGACTTTTGAAACACAAAAATATCAACTAGATTTTCTTGCTCTCTCTCTCTCTCTATATATATATAGCATCTTTACTGGGAAAGTAGCTTGGTTGCCTAGGAACTTAAGAATTTTTATATAATGCTTTGGCTGAATACATTTGCATATGTAACTTTGTCCTTTGAAATGATAATTTCGTGGAGTACTGAAATGCCTTTTTAAAAGATTTGCATTTTCTGCCTTCTTGACTGTCTTCCTCCCTCCCTGAATAAATCAGTATAAAAGCCATTTGCTTGGGCTGAGCAAGGTATGGGAGATGTTGGCATAGGGTGACGGTGGTGGCCCAGTGTGAACTGTCCAGCTCTGGTTTTGCTAAATACCATTATCTACTAAAAGAAATCAGAGTTTAAGAGAAATAGCCCATTCCAAGCTTGGTACAGGGAAAATAGAAGATGAGCCGGGAATATCTTTTTTGTATCAGAAAGTAATCAGGGAAGCAGATGTGGCTCAGCAGTTGGGCTCCTGTCTACCATATAGGAGGTCCAGGGTTCAATATCCAGGGCCTCCTGGTAAAGGCAAGCTGGCCCACGCAGAGTGCTGGCCCATGCGGAGAGCTGGCAGAGCAAAATGATGCAACAAAAAGACAGAAGAGATGATAAGAGACACGGCAGACCAGGGAACTGAGATGGCACATGAGAATGATCACTTCCCACACTGGAAGGTCCCAGGATCGGTTCCTGGAGCCAACTAATGAGAATACAAGCAGACACAGAAGCACACACAGTGAATGGACACACAGCAGACAATGGGGGGGGGGGGGGGGGGGAGGGGGAATAAATCTTTTAAAAAAGTAATAAAATACTCAGAGTGATGGGGATATGTCACAAGAACACAGGAACCAGCTTGAAGAGGTTCCCAATGACCGAATCTTGAATACCTTGAGCAGCAAAATAATGTTAGTAAGATACTATAGCCCACTGAATAAAATAGGAAGCTGAAAGCCTACAGTGATAGAAATGATTAAATAAATGGGAGAAAAAGAAAGTTTTACCTATCAGTGGAATGCCAGTCAGTAAATGTAGAAGGACTAGTGGAATTTAAAAATCACTATTTGGCAATGCTTGTGGTAATAATTCAGGCATCAGTGGATGCTAAAACTAGTGACTGATAGGAAGCGGATTTGGCAATTGACAGAGCCTCCACCTACCACGTGGAAGGTCCAAGGTTCAAATCCAGGGCCTCCTGATCCATGTGGTGAGCTGGCCCACACGCAGTGCTGATGTGTGCAAGGAGTGCCCTGCCACGCAGGGGTATCACCCCCACGTAGGTGAGCCCCACGCGCAAGGAGTGTGCCCTGTAAGGAGAGCCGCCCCGCACGAAAGAAGCACAGCCTGCCCAGGAGTGGTGCTGCACACATGGAGAGTGACGCAGCAAGATGACAGAACAAAGACACAGATTCCTGGTGCCACTGACGAATCCAAGCAGACAAAGAATACACACAGCAAATGGACACAGCAGACAACTGGGGGGCGGGGGTGTGGGGAACGACATGACTAGTGACTGAAAATGTGATGATCTCCCTAAAAGATACTTTTTAATCACAAAGGGGGAAAGAATAACTATATAAAAAGTGGAGAAGCTCAGCAGATACTCCTTTAATCAATTGATCAAAGTCCAATTACCAGTAACTGGATAAATGAAAATTGTGTGCTCCCTGATAAGATGCACAACATGGATCTAAACCTAACAACCTGAATGTTTTTTGGAATTACACATTAATGTATTGAGGTGACAGGGCTTCCTTGGCTCACTGTCTTAGGGGAAAAAGGCTCTTGTACTTGTAACTTCCTTGTAAGTTTGAAATTCTTTCAAAATGAAAAAAAAATTAACTATCACCATTAAGGTAATTATTTATTTCATATGAAGTGGTACATTTAAAAAATCAACAAGTTTACATCAAATTTCACATTCTTTTATTGCTAAAATACCATTTTCAAAGAGAAAACTCTAAAGTAAGATGTTTTCCTCTTAGGAAATGGAAATTTAACTTCTAAGTTTACTTCACATTCTTTGCAAATGCAGCCAGTTATCTTACTTGGTAATTTTTCATTTTAGTAGCTTTATTTTTTCCTGGACTTCTCCAGGTATTCAGAGTTGATGTTTTTCCCCAAATAAACCTCAGACTATATTTTGGACAAGGACATTGTTAAAGTGTTCCCAAAAGATTGCTAATTTAAACAAAGCTATAAAAGGAAATCATAAAACTAAAAGTGTTTTTATATAGGCAAAAGTGAAACTATTCGTGCTCATTTACTTGATGTTCCCTATTCTGCATAAAGGAAAGATACTGAGTTTTAACTACCTGTGTCATAATTTTATGAACATTTGGAATGACTATAGCTAATGTTGACTCTGCTTGAAATTATGTATAATTTCAGGAATAGATAAATGTAGGAAATAGAAATTTTCTAACTTAAGTTTGCTCAGGAAGTTCTTGGGTCTTCCATTTTGCAAGTCCATTGGATTCAAAGCTAGGCCAAAAGGAAATATGCAAAAGATTATCTTCTAAATTATTTAAGGCTTTTGAAGCAAAACTTCCTCAGAAATTGAGAAACATTGACACAGAAGTTCTTGCCTTTTTATCAAAAGTTTATTTTTGCTATTCTCATTTTCTGGTATTGAAAATTCACTGTTATTCACATATGAAACACACAGTTTCAAAGTGCCAGGCTGACATCTTCATGTCAATTAAACCAACAGTCTTAACCATTTTCCTGATTTCTAAAGTGAATAATACATCTTAGTACCTATGAACTGTTTTAATATAGAAATAGAAAACAGTAATCCAATAGTAATATAATACTGTCCAAGTCATAGGTGTAGTAAATAAGCCATGGTTGAACCAGGGTGGTGGAAATTATTCTTCAACCTAAAATTTTAATGAGATTCCTTTCTGAAAACGTATCTTTTACTGGCCCATCCATGTCCTTTAGGTTTGGCTTATTCTGACAAATCTGTTTCTCTTCAAATTATCAAATGATGTTTAATAAATGATAATTATATAAGATTGTATGAAATATACTTGGGCTTTTTTGGGAAAGGTCCTTGATTTGGTACTACCAAAGTCACTTAAAACTTATGGTTAAGCGAGTTTAAATGGCATCCTTAGTGTCTCTTTCACATAGTTGGTACCCAATAATACAGGCTTTTTTCCCCCTGGAGACCAGGAAACTTCGGTTCAAGTCCTAGATATGGAAGCTACTAAAAATTTTAGACAAAGACATTTAGCTTCTGTTCTTTGGTTTCCATATTTGTAAAGTGGAAATAATACTCATTCTATTTACCTTATTTAGATGCTTAAAATGGGATAATCTATTAATGCACTTGAAATAATACTATTTACCTTTGTTTAGCAATCTCAATTTTTTAAAATCCCTGAAACTGAAGTTTTATTAAATAGTAGTAGGCACTTGTGTCTCCTTATTTAAAAGACTTGAAATTCTCTTACCATGGTATGCCTCGGTTCCTAGGATTTCACTCTCCCTCCAAAGTAAATGTATTGATAATTTGAGTTTGTCAAAACAGTAACTTGAAATCCTTAAGATCTGTGACAGATCGTACCTAAAAGTAATTTTTTTGGTAACAGCTTGAGGTTTATTTGGAAAAATATTACCTCAGCTATGAATTTGATAACCTAGAGAAGTATTATGGGGTACTGTGCTACATAAATCTAGATATAACCTTCATTCAGATAATTTAAATGTAGAACATGATCTTAAAGACGGCATGTCTTGTGGGAGGAAATCTTGCTGATAGGAATGACAGCTTTTCAAGATTATCAGAGAATGTACACTTTGTTTACATACCCCTCTAGATGAAAGAATTAAGAGGAAGAATGGTTTCATTTCATATTTTGGTTTGTGGGTGCTAGAGAGGGAGTGAGAAAAATCATAAGAAATCCTTAGAACAGTTTAACAAAATATACACATACATAGAACCTGAGATGTTAACATAAACAACATATAGATCAACATGATCCAGGAGGTTTCCAAGACACCATTATAGTGGATAAACAACCATTTTACAGTGTATGCTGAATGGATGACCACATCATGCCAGGAAAACTACTCTGTCTCCAAATTTGAAAGCTAGTCAATCCAAAGCAGGGGGCCAGTCGACATCTACGGACTAGATGAAAGAAAACAAGTCATTAAAACAGTATTATTGTTCTAGTAAGCATTTGCTGGCAATGCTTCATAAATTAAAAATTATAATGGAACAGAAGAAGTGGCATTTGAAGAAAGGAGTTACTGAATACCATAGTATAACACTCTAAAGATGACTCTAGGGAAGCTTGTGCCTGAGGTCTGTTCCTGAATTAACTCAGTAGCAGTATGGTTAATTGTGCCTTTTGACTGATAAAAAGTAAATTAAAAATCTTATTTATAGATAAAGTACTAAACTCAGGTAGAAATGCCAACTTTTGCAGAATTTTCAGGGAGCAAATTTTATTCTTTTGATCATGTTCTTTCTCCCATCTTGCCTTTAAATATTCTGTAAACTTAAGAGTCTTGGTTGCAACTCAACAACTAAATGTGAAATAAATGAATATGAAAGATTACTTGGAATGAGAAAAGGATTAATGATCTTTGTTATCTTGAGCAGAATAATTGCTTCTTTTAAAATCCAATTCATCTAACGCTACTTACCCTTGTTTGGATCTTTTACAACAAAACCTTGACCTTCAAATTATATTGAAATTACAGAACAGACTATTCTTGTCTCCATGTAAACAATAACATTCCATGTCTTAGAAGTATTAAAGTATACCTTAACTACCCTAGGGACTTACTTTAGGAGAAAGTTTTTCTTTTTAATTCCACTATACAATGGTGTTTTTTATATTTAAAATTTAAAACCTGAAATGACTTAGGAAAAAAATTTTCATTAATCCATGAGTTATTTCATATACCAGGTTGAGAAAAATTTTACTTTTTAGTCAAAATAACTTGTATATATACATATATATGGGTATGTGTCTGGATGTGTGTATTTTTTACAAATCCCAAGAAAATATTTTGGTTTTGTTTCAGAATATAGCCATATGCCAAATACCACACATAAACAAATGGGTGGTTTCTCATTTCTGAACACTAAACTAAACATTACTGATCATAATCTTGTGTGGAGATGTTGAGGGCAAGGGAAGTTAGACAAGTTATTTGTTTAAAAAGCGCCACAGGTGACAATCTGGATTGACAATCCAAGTTGAGAAACACTGGCCTTGTGACTGTTTACTACTACTAAACTGCTCTAAAAATTAAAGAAGATGAATGTGATTGGGATTTTCTTTGGCAAAAGGTTGTTTACCTCAAAATCATAGTTCTACTGCGGGGGCGGGGGCTGTCTCTCTAAACTTGAAAATGTTCTCACTGGCTGTACTGTAGGAGCTGTGTAAGATTTTATTTCAAAGCACCCAAGAGAACTGCTGGTAAGGTAAAAATGCTCCAGTGGTCATTTGATTACCATAGGTCTTTTCACAGTGGGAAACCATACTCACTTTTTAAAAAATAACTTCGTATCATTCCCATTTGAGAAAGGGGGAAAGGGAGAGACTCTTCTCCTAATGATATATTCATCAAAGAGTACCGCTTGACTCAATACCTACCAACACTCAGATGATAAAAAACATGGAGAACTGCCTGAAAGATCCGTTCTATCCATTCCTTTAATTATTCTAGAGTTTAACCTTGTTTCAATTCAGACTAGAGCTGAGAACTTGGACACATCATAGGGATCCCTTACAAAGCTGCTTTTATTAATAACCATTGGCCCATGCTATTTTCTGTCCCTGTCCTGAATATGTATTTCTGAATAGATTTTTATAAATTTTTTATAAATTTTTTATAAAACAAAACAGGTAGAAATACAAGGTACACAGAAGTGGGGACTGGATCTTAGAGTCCAGAGAATGTGATGGCACTTACAACTTTTATTTCCTTGCTTGTTCAAGGGTTCAGATCTGATGCCATATATAAAGTACAGTTAGTAAATTAGCTATACATTGGCAGGAGTCATAAAGGAGACCTTATATTTTTTTTAAAAATATTTTGAAGATGAGTAGCTTAATGATAAAAGAACTTTTAAAACATTGGCTGAATTTAGTATTTCAGTGGGCAGTCCACAATGACTTACCTCAACATCCAGCTCGAGAATGTCTGCGGTCACTTTCATCAGAGAGCCAATGTTCGGCCTGGTTCTCCCAAAGTCTCCGTGTACAAACTCTTTAACATAACTGAAGTTTGTTTAAGGAAAAATGAAGATAGCCATGCAGTGCCATGGTTTGGTGAGCTTTGATAAGTGAAAGGGAAATGACAAAAGCAAAAATGTTAGAAAAGTGGGGTTATTTCTGAGCTGTAACTTCTGATGTGTATCTGAGAAAATAAACCACAGCAAACTGGTTCCTACCAGCTTCACAGCCAACAGCAAGACTCGACACCCTGTGTTTACATCAAACTTACCAGAATCGTGAATTTCTTTTTTCTTTATAGATACTTCCAGGTGCTAAATTTGGGTATGGATTTTAAAAATTAGCTATAGTTCAAAACTTTAAAAAAAAAAACAAAAACCAAACGCTATTTTTTTCTTTGCCACAACTTTGATCTTGCCATCTTTCTGGTCCCATTTTTCCAATAATGGCAGCTGGAATCAGTCAGATTTTTATAGGGTAACTTCAATGATAACTTTCCTTGCAACAAGACCCAGTGGTCCAACTGAAACAGGATGGGACAATGTGAATATTAATTGTCTTGATGAAGGCCCCTTAGGAGTACCAAAGGACTTCAATTCCAATTCTTTGCTAAAATGGTTAGTAAAATTAAGTTAATCTCTCTTTTTTAAAGGGGCAATTTTTTGTTTTCCTCATAGGTCTTCAAATTTTGAAGTGAATGACTAATTCTGGAATTAGTTACTAAAAAGATTGCATTCAGTAGGAATTCATTTAGCATTATGTTGTGCTTTATAAACCAGCACTTAGTATAAAATATTTAACTTGAATAGGAAAAATTTATTCCCAGATGATAAATACCATAGTTAAAAAAAGAAAAATAACCAATATCATCATATACTATTATGTCTTCTTTATTTTGAAAGTTTATTCATTCTATCTTCATCAAATATCTTGACTCAAGCATAAGACATTATGTCTAATAACTTCTTCTTGACTAAATTCATAATTTCTCAACAATGTCATTCTTTTTCTTTCACTTTCTTTAGAGAATGCTACTTCTGAGTAGCAATAATGAGGGGAAATAATTTTAAAAGTTCCAGAATATCCAGTTATAAGGTCCAGAGCTGTTCTTACTCATAGCCAGATGGACAAGGCTTCAACCAAATGAACTAGCTCAGTGTACTGAGCAACATAACATATACAGGGGATATATAAAATAAATATATGAAAATTCATATACTTATGTGTATAACCATATACTATCTAAAGCTTTACCAAACAGTCTTTCTTGGTAAATGGCTTAAACACATATTCACGACTAGTTCCAAACATGTTTTAATGGGATTGAAAAAACATTAGGGGAAGTGGATTTGGCCCAATGGATAGGGCGTCTGCCTACGACATGGGAGGTCCAGGGTTCAAAACCAGGGCCTCCTGATCTGTGTAGTGAGCTGGCCCACGAGCAGTGCTGATGCGTGCAAGGAGTGCCATTCCACGCAGTGGTGTCCCCTGTGTAGGGGAGCCCCACGCACAAGGGGTGCACCCCGTAAGGAGAGCTGCCCAGCGCGAAGAAAGTGCAGCCTGCCCATGAGTGATGCCACACAAACAGAGAGCTGACGCAGCAAGATGATGTGACAAAGCGAGACACAGACTCCGGGTGCTGCTGACAAGAATACAAGCAGGCACAGAAGAACACACAGCAGAGCAGACACAGAGCAGACAACTGGGGGCAGGGAAGGGAAGAGAAATAAAGAAAGAAAAAGAAAAAGACAGTAGCTTCTCCAAAAGGCCAATGTATTTCTTCCTGGCACACTAAAACTAAGTACACTTGGATTAGGTAAAAAAAATTAATTTCTTTGAAATTCTCTCCAAAATCGATTGGCAAGAGTGCTCAAAACAACAAAGATCTGCTGACTGGAGTCTACACAGATTATTATCCCTTGATCAAAACTGCAAAAATTTTGGAGTAAATAATGTATGGTTCATCTGAGTAACTCCCAGTCACTCCTGGGGCAGGAAGTGAGGAGGGCTTCGTAGGAACAGAGAAGGGCAGACTACATATAGCATTTGATGATTAAAATTTAAACATTTTTTTCTTACAAATGTACACCATTAGTTTTATACTAATTAGAAGGCACTTCACACTGTTGGAGAGGTACTAATCACAAAATATAAAACCAAGAAGCAAAACTGGGAGCACGCCTTGAAAAGTAAACCTTAAGCCCAGACTAATGGAGCTCCCTGGTATATTTAATCAGCAACTCAGTTTTGTTAGGTTATGAACAAAATATCAGCCTTGGACTACACATATTTTAACTCTGAATCTCAACCTTTTCTATTTATATCAGTCAAAACACCTTGCAGTCTTCGAAAATTATGCTAATGGCAGTACAGTATTACTATCAACTGAGTGTAAATGGCCCAAACAAAAGATACGTAATCTGGTTTAAGGAGGCATGCAGAGAAAGAATATCCTGTTGTAGTGGGCCAGCTGCCAAATAAAGTCAAAACCAATATCTAGGTAGTGCCATTCCATCTATCACCCGTGTTTATATATTTATATTTAATATATATCGAAAAAGACAAGTATTTTCTGAGCACTTACTATGACATCAGCACCATGTGAGACACTGTGATTTTGTGAAACATAGATAACATTTCAATTGACTGTAGACTGGCTGTTGCCTCATGGTTTAAAATGTCATTTTGAAAAACACCATTGTACTGGGAAAAAACACCCCAAACAAAAAAATGGATTTTTCTCCAAACTAATTCTTTCCTAATACCTCCCAGACCAGGTTGAACCTATTTTCTAAGGTAGCATTAACTTTTCTAATAGGATTCTGGTTAGATTATTGCTATGCAAAGGTGGAAGGATACGTTCCAGCTTGAGTCTTCAGACAGAGGCGGAAATGATGCTCATCCACATAGTGTGTCTCCATGGTGTGAATGATGCGTGTTCTCACAGCCAAGGGCCTTCGGTGAAGGACCCGAAGTGGTGTTTTCTGGTCAATCTTTAAGTCCTGGAGGGAGTATGATACACAACCTTGGAGTCATAACTTTGCCATCCAGGGAAGCCTATCTTGACACCAACTTTGTCATCCATGGCTCACCACAGATATTTTGTTTAGGGAACTCTATCTTTGAGTATCAGGGTAGAAACTATTATAATACATCTGATTCCCTTTGGGACAAACTGGAATTTCTCACACCCTACTTCATAATTAGGCATTTTCTAGGCCCTAGTACCCTCACCATAAAATAAGGACTTTGGAGTAAATTATCCCTAAGGTATCTTTTGGTTCTAATATTTAACAAATGGATTAGGATCCTGGAATTCTATCCTGCCCTTCACTTCATAAGGGCTATTCTAGAAGACAATATTCTTACCTTTGTTTCCTAATCCAAGAGTGACCTAACTGAGGATTTCAGGCTGGGGTGGGAAACAGCCAATGCAGAAGGTAGGACATTTGCAACACTAGTGTGTACAGGTAATCTGCGTGTTTCTGAGAGAATCATACAAACTAACAGTGTTGTTTGGCTACATGAAAGGATATACCTGAAAATTATTAGTCACATCTCTGCTCATAGTGGTGCTTTATTATAATAATTACAAACGTGCACAATAGACCAGGACCTTGCAGCATTTGTTATCCCAGTTCACATTATTTGAGAATAATGTGTCCCTATTATAATTTATATTTTTTGACAGACTTGTCTTTCTCACAGTTCAAATTAGAGATGTTCTTTCATGTCACAAGATACAGATTAAGAAAAAGGGCTTGTCTTTTTCAAGCCCTTTTAAAAGGTCAACCAATTCCATGTTTTAAAAATAGATACCAGGCACAACCAGTAATGTAGATTCATAAGAACTTTGAATTTTCTGTAATTTCTTGTTGGAACAACTCCTTTGTAAATTACAGGATTAGTGGATGCCTAAAGCCCAACTATGAAAGGTTTCTGTCTAGTCTCACCTCTACTGAATTCTCCAATAAGAAAGAAAGAACAAGCTCTGACAAAGGAGACACTTGAAAAGGTGCAACTACTTTTATCAGCAGTTAGTCCACCTTAGGCGACATGTAGAAACAGCCCGCCTTGAAATGAGGGATCTAGTGAGTGTTCCTCTCTTCTTCCTTTCTCTCTCTAGCCACTCCCTGTGGCAGTTTGAGATTATTTATACCCCCCAAAAAGATAAGAAATATGTTTGTAAACTGGTTTGTTCCTCTGGGTGTGATACCCTTCGAATGTATTAGATTTAGCTGACTTGTCTTGGTTAAATTACCTGTTACGATGAGGGTTTTAATTCAACCAGTCTGTAGGGCATAACTCAGGGTTGAGTCCCTATCCCCTGGAGGACTGATATAAATGGACACTCACAGAAGAAGACACAGGAAGAAAGAGAGCTCCAGAGATGCCAGAGGAGAGAACTTGTCCTGTGACAGAAAGGAGAAGGCTCAAACAGCTAAAGCCTGGGGAGAGATGAGCCATGTGCCTGACAGTTTGCAGCTGAAGACAACAGAGCAGCTGAGGAAGCCCTGAAAGACAAGCTCTATGCCAGTGTACAGTTGAGACTGTTAGAAACTGGGCCCACAGAGCCTTAAGGGGAAAACAGAAGGAGAGACAGGCAGAGATTACCCGCCATCTTGCTTCAACACATGGCAACTGACTTTGGTGAGAGAGCAGCCTTGAGTGGACTCTTCAGGGTCTTGTATCTATAAGCTTTTACCCCAAGTAAATACCCTTTATAAAAGCCAACAGATTTCTGGTACTTTGCATCAGCAACCCTTTGGCTGACTGATAAGACTCCTAGTATTTTGACCCATGAGCCAGTCAGTGGAATACCAACTGAGCTACTAGGCCCACACCCCTGCTTCCAACATAATACTCAGAATAATATATGCTCACGTGTCCCTTTACCTGCTTGTTTTTAACAGACAAAAGCAAACCACTTCATTTACTCTTCTACTGTACCTTGCTGTCCCCATACAGCTCATTTTTCAGAGATCTACACAGACACAAACACATGCATTTTTTCTTCTCAGAAGTAGGTTGCCCTTAAAACTGAGAGAACAGATAGTCAATTTGAAGTGACTTCTCTGAATGAGGCATCAACTCAGTTTTCAATTTCTGATGCCAAGAAGACTATTTGAAAGCTATTTGTTTTAACCCTTAAGAAAATAATTGGAAATGAACTAGTTTCATCAGTCCTGTTCTTCACCCGGGCTGTGGACCATAAAAATGGACCTTTTCACCACTTAGTTTATACCTATTAAAATTGTCTTTTCAGTATTATTTCTGTGAAGAATGAATTTATTCCCCCCAAAACTGCATCTACCTTTATTTTTAAAAAATTTACTTTTCCCATAGCATTCTGAATGATTTGCACATGTGAAAGAAAAGAGAGGTTTAGAAAATTGCAGTCGTAAAGGTATCTGTCTATATTATAACTACCACCCTAAAGGCCCTCAATAATAAGGCCAGAAGCCAAAGGGCCTTCCATATAGAATCGCAGAACCTCAGCACTGGAGGTGCCACTGGAGACAATCTAGTTTATCCCCTCAGTTTATAGATTAGCTTCTCAAAGCAGGTGAATAGCTTGTATGGGAGAGCTGGATTACAGCCCAAATTTATCCATCAATCTACTATTAGTTTTTGTTCCTTGATTTTTGGGTTAACTGTAACAAAAAGAACATTATATTTCAAAGATACATAAAGATCTCCCCACACTCCAAGATTATAAATTAAACAGCCTTGTGTGTATCCTCTCATCTTTTTCTCAGTGTTCATACAAACATATGCACACTCATACAAATAAATACGGGTTTTGATTGTTTCTTTTCACCAAAACACTCATACTGTAAACATGATTCCTCACTTCACTTTTTTCTTTTGTATATTAGTCAGCCAAAGGGATGCTGATGCAAAGTACCAGAAATGTGTTGGCTTTTATAAAGGGTATTTATTTGGAATAAAAGCGTACAGTTACAAGGCTCTAAACAGTCCAACTCAAGGTTACTTCCTTACCAAATCTCTTGTTGCCACATGTTGAATAAGATGGCAGGCATCATCTGCAAGGGTTCAGCCTTCCTCTTCCCTCTTTTTTGTTTAACCCACCACCCCCCCACACAGCTTCCTCATCTGTGTGCTTGTTGTCTGCTCATCTTTCTTAGGAGGCACCAGGAATCAAACCCAGGACCTCCCACATGGGAGGGAAGTACCCAACTGCTTGAGCTACTTCTGCTCTCTGCTGATTACGGTGTCTTGCTGGTTGTGGCATCTGCTCGTCTTCTTTAGGAGGTACCAGAAACCGAACCCAGGACCTCCCATGTGGGAGGTGGGTGCCCAATTGCTTGAGTCACATCTGCTGCCCCTCTTCCCTCTTAAGACTCCACTGTCCCAGCTTCTTCCAATCTCAGCTGTAGGCTGGCATAAGGCTTGTCTCTCTTCCTCTGGGGCTTGTGTCTTTTCAGGCTCGCCTGCTCTGGTCTCTTCACAAAGTCAACTGTAAACTAAGAGGCTCATCTTTCTTCTCGGGCTGCAGGATCCTCTGTATATCTACTCTGTGTATCTACTTCTCTTGCCTCCTTGATTGATTATCCCTTTATATAGCCCACCATTGGGGTGGGGGACTCAACCCTGCACACTCTAATGATGTGGTCAAATCAAAGTCCTAATCTTAACAGAATTTAATCAAAGGCATCTCAGCTGAATCTAATATTATACAATCAAAGGGTTTCACACCCAGAGAAACAGACTGGTTTACAAACATAAATAATCAATATATTTTGATTACTTCAATCTAGAGGTAGAACATCTTTTCAAATGATTCTTAGCCATTTGGAGTTGCTCATTTTTCAGCTGCTTGTTTATATCTTTTGTCCATTTCTCTATTGAGTGTATTTTCTTGGTAAGTATAAATCCTATTTATGGTATATTCTGCCATACAATCTGTTTACTACAAAGTGAAACACGTGTGTTTAATCACAATGTGTAATTCTCTATACACTTTTATAGCTTGATGGGTTTTCTCTCAACTTAGTACTTATCAGAAACATTTTCCTATGTCAATAAATACTTACCTACCATATAATTTTTAATAAGTGGATAGTAACAGTCATCACACAGATAAGTCATAATATTAAACCAGCCCCTCTAGTAGGTCATATAGATTGTTACAAAATATTTACCATTTAAACAATGCTATGGTAACTATTGATAACTATATGCATCTTTGTGCCCATTTTTGCTCATTCTGTATATCTGAAGGTAAAGTATTTTTATAGGAAGAGGCACAGGCAAGTAGGAAGAAATATGCTAGCAATAGGCAATCCTTCTATAGTGACACATTCTCATGTGAAGGCAAACCTATCATGTGCCAAAGAGGGGCTTTACATATATATTATCATGTTTTATTTATACACTTAATCTTAGCATCAAGTTCCACTTTATCTTTCTTTTTTAGAGATGACAAAACGTAATTACAGCAATGCTAAGTATTTTCTATGTGCCAGGCACTGTTGTAAGCAGTTTATGTGTTTAAACTCATTTAATTCTCCTACCTAATTTTATAGATTGAAGAAATTGAAGCATAGAGACATTAAGTAACTCGTCCAAAGTCACAAATCTAAGTAACACAGAGTCATGACTTGCACCCAGGTAATTTGTCTTCAGAGTTGGGCTCTTAATCACCAGCAACACTGCCTCTCAGATGGGTTATATGAATTGCCCAGTCATCCAGCTAGTAAATAGCAAAGCCAGAATTTGAATCCAGGTCTGACAGACCCTCTAAGTCTGTGCTCTCTGACTTGCTGATTATAAACTAGAAGACAATGGACTCTTTTATAGGCAATGGAAAAAAAAATAAAAAGAACTCTTCAAATACCTTCAGGGAAGTGGATTTGGCTCAATGGATAGTACATCTGCCTACCACATGGGAGGTCCAGGGTTCAAACTCAGGGTGTCCTGACCCGTGTGAAACTGGCCCATGTGCAGTGCTGATGCACGCAAGGAGTGCCGTGCCATGCAGTAGTGTCCCCTGCATAGGGGAGCCCCATGCACAAGGAGTGCACCCCATAAGGAGAGCCACCCAGCGCGAAAGAAAGTGTAGCCTGCCCAGGAATGGCACCACACACACGGAGAGCGGACACAGCAAGATGATGCAACAAAAGAAACACAGATTCCTGGTGCTGCTGATAAGCACAGAAGCAGTCACAGAAGAATACACATGAATGGACAGAGAGAGCAGACAACCTGGGGGGAGGGGAGTAGGGGAGAGAAATAAATGAAAAATAAATCTTAAAAAAAAAAAGAGACACAGATTTCCAGTGCTGCTGACAAGAGTACAAGTGGACACAGAAGAACACACAGTGAATGGACACAGAGAGCAGACAATTGGGGGGTGGGGGAGAAATAAATGAAAAATAAATCTTTAAAAAAAAAAATACCTTCATATCATTTAGGAATTCAATATCTTTCTTTTGTATTACTTTATTTGTCCATATTAAGGCACTATAGGTCTTGGTTTTTTCTTCTTCACCTTCTTTCATATGTCCTATTGCCTCTCTAAACAAAAACAATAAAAGAGTTTGAATATATAAAATATACACAAACCTTGCCCCAAATTTCCTTTTTTAAAAAAATAGATTGAGATTTATTATAATTCACCAGTTTTAACTATATAATTCTGTGATTTTTAAAATATTTAGAGCTCTACAGCTATCACCACAATCTAATTTTAGCATACTTTCATCATCCAAAAACAAAACTCCATACCCATTCACCCCTCCCCCAAACCCTAGGCAACCACTAATCAACTTTGTCTTTACAGACTTCCTTATTCTGGACATTTCATATAAAATAAAATCATACACTATATGGTATTTATGTGGTTTCTGGCTTCTTTCACTTCATAATGTTTTCAAGGTCATCTTTATTGTAGCCCGTTATCAGTACCATGTATAGATAAACCACATTTTGTTTATCCAGTCATCAGTTGGTGGACACTTGGGTTGTTACTACTTTTTGGCTATTATGAACATTCATACACAAGTCTTTGTGTGGATGTCTGTTTTCATTTCTCTTGGGTATATACATAGAAATGGAATTGCTAGGTTGTTAGTAATACTATGTTTGACCTTTTGAAAAACTGCCAGAATATTTTCCAAAGTGGCCACACTTAGAATCCTACCAGCAACACATGAGGTTCCAATTTCTCCACATCCTCGCCAATACTTTTTTATTGTCTGTCTTATTATAGCCATCCTAGTGGATGTGAAGTGGTTTGAGTTGCATTTCCCTAATAGCTAATGATGTTTAACATCTTTTCATGTGTTCATTGATTAGTCATATATCCTCTTTGGAGAAATGTCTACCAAATCTTATTTTTAATTATTTGCTTTTCTGTTATTGAGTTGTAAGAGTTCTTATATCCTCTGAATACAAATTCCTTTTCGGACATTTGATCTGCAAACAAAACTTCCCTTTTGAAATCATCTCCAGTGAGCCTACCCTTACCTTGTAACAAGCTGCAAGTCCCGTACTTGGATTTTGTCAGATGCATTATTAATTTTCTGTAGTAGCAGAAAAAAGAAAAACAGTCATTCTAGCTCAGTTACAGAGTTGCAGAAACATGACGATTTCCATGTCATGGAAGTGGTTTACCTGCTGAAGTTCCTTAATTTCTTGTGAAGTGAAATGTACTCTATGAGGATTCACCAGCTCAATTGCAAAGGGCCTTCCTGGCAGCACACACCCCGTCATGAAACAGAAACGTGTTGATGGAGTTAACATTTGGGCTAACGCAAAAGGTTCAGGAGGTGTGAAAAACAGTTTGAGCTCTAGAGGACTGACAGTTTGGTGACAATGACTACATCTGGGGAAGGGAAGAATGTATGAAAAGAATCACAGGGCTTTTTTGGGAGGTAAGGGGCTACTAACTCAAGAACACAGTATGTGAAAATGACTGCTTTCCCAAAGGTCCCTTGAACAAGCTTGTGTTAATTACAAAATAAAAACCCAAATGACAACTAATTTAGTTGGTTTCTGTCACATTCAGCAATGTCCAGGTATACCAGGCTGAAATCCATCCTCCTAGCCTAATCCAAACGGAAAAGCTGTATTCTGTAAAAGAAAGGGACTATACATATCATACAGTTCTAGATTAACTCTCATCATCTTTAATGTAGTGCAAACAACGTAAAATGAGATAAATGAAGAGTAAGAGAAAAGAATCACTTCTTAAATGAAGTGTATTTTGAAAACTGTACAGGTACTGTTGAAATGTTATTAAATGGAACAATTATTAATCAAACTGTTGGAGAAAATCAGGCATCTCCCTTTGAATTAATATAACAGGTTGGCCTCTAGAGAAATGATTCCAGTTAAGACATATATCAGGGGTATGGGGAGTGGGGCATATGGGACTCTCCTTCATTTTTTTAATATAACATTTTGTGTTATCTATGTATATTTTTAAAAAAAATAAAAACTATATATAAAAAAAAGATATATAGTTTATAAAGGTAGTTCTATAATCCACAAAGCATCTCCACTTGGAGAAGTTCTGGGCTCTGCCCATTTTTTTTCAGGTTTGGTTAAGTGACTATGGTAAGCCTGCTGTCTGAAAGGGACGATAATGTGAAAGTTAGTTCTAGTCAGGTGATGCTGTTGCAATCTTACCATTTCCTAATGTTCTCACATCTACATCTTCTCTTCCAGAGGAGGAAAAATTAAAACCTTTGGAAAGCAGATAAAGAAAAAAAAAATCAGAGACATAATAGTCCTAAGATATTGGTTCCCAATCTTTGATGGAAACCAAATTTAAAGGATAGTCATCTTCCTGCTCCAACCTCTAATAAAAATAGTAATGATAATATATGGGGTGCTTACTATACGCCAGACACTGGTCTAAAATTTTTGTATACATTATTTCATTCGATCCTTTTTATAATCTTATGAAGTAGGTGTTAAAAGAACACCAAGCCTCAGAAAGGTTAGGTAATTTCCCAAGGTCCCACAATTAAATGGCAAAAGGTAAGTGTTTCTGATGTCAAAGTCAGACCTTACCCATCATCCCCCACCACTGGCCCATGAGAAATCCAGGGCACAGCAGTGTGTGGAGGCAGCACCCCCTCTACCCTGGCCATACCCTTATGGTGAAAACTCTATCATCTTTCTTTCTTTCTTTAAAACAAAACAAAAGAAAGCAAAAACATTTATTTATGAATTAAAATCTGTGAAAGGAAGAGGAGGAAAAAAACGTTTGACTCTTTAGAAAGAAAATTCATTAGACAAACAAACCTAAGTTGGGACTGTGACAAAACCAATTCATATTCCAAGATAAAGGGATCTTCGCAGACTAAAAGCTGCAGATAGTGGTAGAAGGGGAAAATGGTTAAAAAAAAAAAAGGTTGTGGGAAGATTACCTGGCAACTTTCTTATATACAGAATTGACTGATGATTTCACCATCATTGTCAAAGCAAGCATTCTTATGAGCAGGCACTGTTCTAAATGGTTTATATATGTTAACGACATGAAATTGGTATTATTATCTCAGTTTTACATGAGGAAGCTGAGAGGGAGACAGGATAGTTAATTTGCCTAAAGTCACATAGTTGGTAAGTGGTCAGGTCAGGATTGGTTCCAAGCAGTCTACCTCTAGAGCCTCTACTCTTAGTCACTGTGCTCAGACTCATACCCACAGGTACCACAGGACCAGTCTTCTTGGACAAGGGCCTGAGAAAGGCTGAGATGTTTTGGGAACTATGATGGCATGGTCAGTCTTCAAAGTAGTAAAATTTAAGGTTTCTCAACATAAAGGGTGATGGCTGGGAGTACCAGGGGTTACTTTGATTTATTCACTTAGTGCACAAAATACCTATAGAGTGCCTTAATTACGCTGTGTGAGGTACTGTGCTGGATGCTGGGAGACAAAGGCAAACAAGTTGGACATAGTCTTTATCCTCACAGACTTCACTGTTTGTGGAGGGATCTGGGTAGTGTTAGAACAAGAGAAATACAGGAACCTTCCTGCACTAAGAGTACAACTAATTATGAGGCTTATATTTATTCTTCTAGTCACTTTGCTAGAAGCACAAAGTGAAGAAGAAAAAGATTGCTGGGAAGAGTAAAAAATAAGATGGAGGGAACCAGGTATAGCTCAACTAGTTCGGTGCCTGCCTACCACATGGGAGGTCCTGGATTTGGGTCCCAGTGCTTCCTAAAGAAGATGAGCAGATGCCATACCCATGGCAACAAGCTGGACACAGCACCTGCTGCAACAAGCAGATGCCTAAATGAGCATATGCCACAAGCCAGCAGATGCTGCAGCCCACAGGGAGTGGATATGACTCAGGCCATTGGGCACTCACTTCCCATCTGGGAGGTCCTGGGTTCAGTTCCCGGTGTCTCCTGGAGAAGGTGAGCAAACAATGAGCAGACATAGATGAAAGAACCATCAGGGGGAGGGAGAGATAAATTTTAAAAAATAATAATAAAGTAAATAAATAAATCTTAATAAATAAATAAGATGGAAAGGGTGGGATGGGGAAAAGAGCTCTATAGCATGCTGTCAGCCATTTTTTTCCTAGGATAGATTCACATGCTAAGTTTCCATGTTTATTTAAGAAAAGGGGAGGCTAAAAGGCTTAAAAAGTCCCTTGAAAACAACACTGAAATTTAGCCCTCCTTTTTGGGATGTGTAGCTATGAAGAAAGGAGGATTTTACCTTCAAGGATTTTGCCTTGCAGAAATCCCTTTAGCATGGTAAGTCCAATACTTATTGAAAACATGGGCTCCAGGTTTTTGTCCATCATACACTGCCAGAGTGAAGTAGACTCCTCTCTGACCCACAGAGACCAAAGTTGCAGGTCCCACAGAGAGGTACAACCCAGGGCTGGTTTGGAAGGGCTAGACATCCAAGGAAGGCCTAGAATTCAAGCTGCTGGTTAGGCTCAAAAGATTGGGTGACCTGTGCAGTGTTAAGACTTGAGGACTGGCCCCCTGAAAAGCTGTAAGGAGCCACAAGGTCAGGTTCTTCTCCAAGGAGAGAATCTAGGCCAGGCAGAGAGCAGGATTCCATGGACCTTTAAGTCCCATTCTGTGCTGGTCTCCATTATCAAGTTACCTGCAAACCCACAGCAATTAGTGGCTTCCAGTCAGAGTCAACAGACTCAACAGACTCCAGCTGTAGCACTAAGAAGGAATGGGAAGCTACTGCTAAATGAAGACTTCAAAATGGTATCTAGGAAGCTAAAGGATAAAGATTTCCTGGAGCTATGTTTGCCTTTCACCTATCTACCATAATCTCTAAACCAGCCATCATGTCAGGGTACGAAGGGACTCCACAGTGAGGGAGCCAGAACCTGTGACAGGTGTAGCATGAAAGGACCGAAAGAGGTAGCTCTACCAGTTACTACAAAATCAGACCGGAAATTGAAATTCATAAAAAGTCCATAAAACTCCTTTCCCACAAATTGCACCCCATCAATAAGAAAGAGGTGCAGTAAGCTGGGCTTTTGGCACAACAGAGCAGCCTTAAACCCAGGGTAATGAAGAAGGGGATTTATTATATCTTTAGGAAAATGTTTCAAATTTGAGAACTAAGTAAAACATTCTTGGACTCCAAAGTGAGAAATATGTTTGGAGGCAAACCATAAAAGTTTTTTAGTGTACAAATATGAGTAATAACAAATGAAAAAGGAAAAGGAACCACTGCCTTAGATATTGGGAAATACATGTTTAAAATTGCATTCAATTTCCTAAATTCACATTATGCTTTACCCTGTCCCTCTAATACTATGAGTTATTTGAGCCTTCTCAATGGAACAGAGATTTCAGAAAAAAAAATAGAACAAAATAAAATAAGAACAAGAATGATCAGGAACTAGAGGTGGTTCAGCCCGACTCTATTTGTTCCTCATGTAGGGGGTCAGCAAGACAATGGACTGAAGGATCGGAAGAGGCCAGATGTTGAAGAGCCAGAATGTCAAGTTTGAACTTTATCTTGTGGCTAGCCACTGACAAATTTTCACAAAAAATCCTTACACAAACTGATCGTGAGAGTGTTTCAAAGTTTATTATACAATAACTAGGGAACTGGAAAGTAGATAATAGAGTGTGCCAGTTTGAAGTGACTGGGAAACAAGTATATCCCATTTACGGGAAGACACCTTTATATAAGGAGCTAGTGTGCACAGTGCAATGCTGATTTATTTCATTGAGCCATAAAACTGTCGAAATATAGCAATACAACAGTCAGAACCATCTTCCCAGAGTTGTCAGATATGAACCATTAATCAGAAATAAGTAATAAATCAAAAAAGCACCGGGAAGCAGATTTAGCTCAATGGATAAAGCATCCGCCTACCACATGGGAGGTCCAAGGTTCAAACCCAGGGCCTCCTGACCCATGTGGTGAAGCTGGGCCACGCGCAGTGCTGATATGCACAAGGAGTGCCGTGCCAAACAGGGGTGTCCCCATGTAGGGGAGCCCAACATGCAAGGAGTGCACCCCAGAAGGAGAGCCACCCTGCATGATAAAGAACAGTCTGCCCAGGAGTGGTGCCGCTCACACGAAGAGCTGACCCAATAAAAAAGACACATAGATTTCTGGTGCCGCTGACAAGAATACAAGCAGACACAGAAGAATACACAGCGAATGGACACAGAGACCAGAAAACTTGGTGGGGGGGGGGGTAGGGAAGAAAAGCAAATAAAAAATAAATCTTAAAAAAAAAAAAAAGCACAGTTTAGCAAATTGATCTGTGCTATTAATCAGGCATTTCAAACCACAAAGCTTTATCCCTGACAAGAAGCCAGTTAACATAGAGGCCCAGAAGAAATCTGCCTTTACTCAAGTGGCTCTCAATAAATTTCTTCAGCATACAATTACAGATGCTGAACCCACAGCTTACTTTATTTTCAGTAAGGGGACAAGTTTACCCCCTCAAATGGAAAATGACAACAAACCACCTCATGAAAGATTGCAAGGGGAAACGTGCAGCTGTTTCAGAGACCTCCAGCAGTCCTAGAGGTAAGAGGGTTTCCTTGGGACCCAAATAATCAGAACTGAAAGTTTCTTGAAACTTCTTATAGAAAGGTTAAGGTGTAAGGTAGCCCCATAAAGAGTTTGCAAAACACTTTTTGCGCTAACACTTTATTTTCACTTCTTTATAATTTGGATAAGCACCACTTTCTCAGTGAAGGTAATACAATCAAAACAATTATTGTATAAGCTCTGTTCTATGTAACAGTCAAAGTCTCATGAACTCGCAAGTTAATAAGTATTAAACCAGGAGGGTGAAAACTCCCAGCAATTGCCCAGAGTCTTCACTTTTAAAGTTTTGGAAAATATTAGTTTGCTGGGTTACTTTCCTCTCTATTCAGTAAACAATTCTTAAAGACCCTTAAAGAAAAGGGCCCACCTACCTGATAGGGCATGAACTGTAAGAGGGATGTGGTTTGAAGTGCTTCTTTTTCTTCCTGACAATCCAAAGAGCTGGAAAGACAGCTCTCTCTCATCTAGACCATCTGCTTGCCATTCGTTGCCAAAGCAGGCTCCTCTTAAGGTTTTTCTAACTCTGTTAGGAGATCCATTCTAAAGTCACATTACTCACTGCCTACGGTTTTCCTGATGTGCAATATGATTTCCTGCTATTGAAATCTTAGTCCTTTCCTCTTGTCTAATCCTAGGTGAAATCACAAGGTTTTTCTGCCTCTGACCTGACAGGCCTGTTGAGACAAGGGAAACATTAAGCCAGACAGGACTGGACTCATCACGCAAACCCGGAAATACTTAGGAAATTAAAACACAACACAGCGTCTATTAAGTCTTTGTAAAATGGCTGTTGTTGATGTATTTTCTCTAGGCTTGAACTTTATCCCAGGGCACTTTCTAGGTTAAGATGAAAGCCAGGTATTTGCCAGTGATTATTCTTGATCTAGCACTATGAAGTTGTGTTTAATTTCCTCATAGTCCCAAAAAGAGGCCAAAATTGAGGCCCGTCAGGTCAGGGCTTAAGTACAAACATATTTAAAGTAGTTTCAATTGTTTTGGATTTCCCCAGGAGAAAGCAATCACCTGGAGAGAGGAAAGAAATCCTTGGGCACATAGGCCCTATCCAGCTCAGGCCTCAGGCCAGAGTCATTTGAGACATGACCTGTGTTGATGGAAGCCAAGGGGTCCAGGCTTGGTGGTGATCTATAGAACATAAAAAACTTTCTGCCACCCCCAAGAAATGTATTTATGAATGACAAATGTATTTAAAATTATGAATATTATAATTATAACACCTACCCTCTGCTTTGAATACTGCCAACAGATGATCAGAAATTAATTCTTCCACAGAAGATTCCAGCTTTCTTTCTCCATCAATTATCCAAGGAGTTTGTGGTAGATTCCTGGAGTATTTATTATATCTCCCTGTCAAAGAAATATCAGATAGCCTGGATGGAATGGTGTGGATTAACACAGTAGGATAAAAAGAAAAGCAACCACTATTTACTAAGTGCCGATATCTTAGGTGCTGTGATATAAAACAAGGTCTAGTCCTCACCTAATTTACAATCTAATTTGGGGAACCAAGACAGAGACATGTATTAATTAAATAAATAAAGATTTAAAGTAACAATAGAAAAGACAGCTAAAGAATATATGAATTGTTCGAATGTGTTCTTAAGGAAGGCTCAATATATTTATTAATCTGATTGGCTGACTAAACAGCTGTAATAGTACAGAACATATCAGGAATCATCAAAAAAAAAGCAAGTAATGCATTGACATCTGATTAATAACACTTTCAGTGTAATAATTACCAGTTATTACCAAAAAATTCCAAAGAATTCAAAATACAGGAAATTTTGAAGTTTTTGTAATTTAAAATGAAAGAAACAAAGGGAAAAAAAAAACAGAATCTGACTGCTGTATGAATAAAGCTACATTAGGGCAAGGTAGCTTTTGTTGTCCCAGGGCAATGTATGATAGTAAAGGCTAAAGAACAATTTGATTTTAGGTATTATTATGAAATACCTATAACTTTCCAAACAAAAACTGACTGCTAGATTACTCCCTGGGAAGAATTAAGGCAACAAGTTTTGTTCAGACAGAAGCTAAGAGAATTTAGTCATTTTGGAGATGATAAAATTATTGTTTCAAGTTTGCTTTCTTGTTATAAAACATCTCCTCTGCTGTCTTACTCCTAACCAGTCTGGGATATCGACATCTACTTGTATTTCCCTTGGCCATCTCTGATGAAATCTATTAAAACCTGGTAAGTATTACTTCCCTTTGGCATGGCATTTAAAATAACATATCTCCTGAGTGATTGTTAAGAATACCTACAGAACCTAAAATAAGCTTAACTATCAGTTCTAATTCTCAAAAGATTTAACTATCAGAACCTAATAATAAGAATAATACTGAGGAATCATCATGAGTTTTTCAGAAAGGAAAGTTGACAGCGTAAGTATATTCTAAACTAAATATATTTTACCAGCCACAAAAACAGCACCATGAGCACATTCAATTTCAAGAACAGTGCATACAGCCTCTGGTGAGTTTGGAGGACAAGGGAACTGCCTGCAAAACAAAATAAATTTTATGGCTACTATCTTTCAGACATGCTATTGAATCACATAACCAAGATGAATCAGCATTGTCTGAGGCACACACTGAGCCTGAGTCTCTCAAAGACTAAGCCTCTCCCTAGTTTTACATTTATGACTAAAAAGGGTCCTTCAGGTCTCTGGAGCACCACTTTTAATACTCGGCAGTGGCACAAACTTAGTAAATTAGGACTCTGAAGCAATCTTTCACACTCAGGAGATTTCATCTTACCAGATGATAATTTCCAACAGCCTCAAGAGTTGGGAGAAGAATCCATGTATATGAAGTGGAAGCCTCACCAGGATCTTTAAACCCTTTTGCTATGCACAGACACTTGCTCTTGGCTTACTTGAGTCTCGATCTGGTATGCAGTGACAGACTGGTCACAGAAGTAGGTCCCACCTGTGGGAGGGCCTTTTGCCATTTTTCTCATTCTTTTTCCTTCTGACACCCAACTATGCCCTTAAGAGAGAGATCACAAAGCCAGAAAAAGTAGAATGTGGCAGACTCTACCCTCTTAGCAAATTTTTCTTTTTTATGATTTATTTTCCCCCTTCCCTTCCCCGCTGTCCTGCTGTTTTTGCTGTCCATTCACTGTGTGATCTTCTGTATCTATTTCTCTTTTTTCCTTCTCTTCTCATTTTTTCTCTTCTAGGATTCACCAAGATTCGATCCTGGAGACTCCTGATGTGGAGAGAGGATCCCTGTCACTTGAGTCACCTCAGTTCCTGTTTTCTGCTGTGCTTCACCTTGAAAGTCCCCTTGTCTCTCTTTTGATGCCTCATCATCTTGCCACATGACTCACTTGCACGGGCACTGGCTTACCATGCGGGCACTCATGTAGGCACTGGCTAGCTGCACAGGCATGCTTTCTCCTCTTCTTTTTCAACAGGAGACCCCAGAGATCAAACCCAGGTCCTCCCATTTGGTAGGCAGAAGCCCTATCTCTTGAGCCACATGCACATCCCCCTCTTAGCAAATTAACTCCAGTCCAATGGAGGACAGAGAAGGAACACCAGTGCTGTGACTTTATTCTCTATTTACCATGTGGGAGCTTCCAAAGATATTAACTGGACAGCAGCCTACCGGTACATGACTAGTTGTAGACTTAACCCCAAATGCATGCCCTGAAAATTTCATATGGTCTCCCAAGATGTCTTAACAAAGAAATCATTTAGAAACTCAGTAACTATTGCTTATATAGAGGGAATTGCCTTCACTTTCCAAAATTTATTTCCTTTATGAGACATGTTTTTAGTCGGTAAAATACATGAAACCATCCTTTGCTGTCTGAAATTTATTCAAGGATATTCTGAAAGAATAACTAATATTCTTTACTAAAATGAACACACTAAGAATTAAAATATAATATTTATTGTATTTATTTTACTGCAGCATATTTTACCAAGTGGGAAAACTTACATGTCTCTTCCCTCTCTCCTGGAGATGGACAACACTAGGAGATGCAGGACACGGAATGTAGTAGGAACAGCACTGGTCTGGGGAATCAGGAAACAAGTTCTAGGCCTACTCTCTATTATCTATGTGAAACCTTGGGCAAATCACCACCCTCTTTGGACTGCAATATCCTTTTCTAAAAAATAAAGAAGCAGGATTTGCCTCATAAATTCAAGTATTAATTTGACAAGCATCACTACATGCCAGGCACTATGCCAAGGACTGAGGATACAACAATGATTAAGACACAATCCTGTCCTTGAAATACATCCAGTCTTGTTTTAGAGATAACCCAAATTATCTCTACATTCTCTTTTTTCCAAAACTCCATGATGCTCCTTTGTTTCTACATTTCTACTTACTTGCGGAAATCCTCTTCTTTTATCTTATTCAAAGCTTTCATAACTGCCATTCTAGTGAATACCGACTAAATAGAATAAAATGAAAAAACATTTTATCACCTAGACAAGAAAATATCAGAGGTGAAACAGAGAACATGGTTGGAGAAATTACATCAGTTTATATACTTAAAAGGGGAAAAGATTTGATCATTTCAAGAAAATAAAGTTAAGTGTTCATTATTTCAGTTCTGCATTTGGTATACTTCTACCACCTTTCTCCTCAATATAGTCTGTAGCTATGAAACCACAGAAATGCAGCAGAACAGGTGTCCTTTACTGCACTATCCCACTCCTCTCAAAATGTGATATTCTTCAAATACAAAAATGATGACATAGCAGGAACAGGCTTTGACTTTTTTCCCAGGTCGCAAGAGGAATTTAGACTGATCTACCTTTTCTTTCCCTACATCCCTTTCAGGGCCACAATATATAATTTTACCAGGGTAAGGGAAAAAATAGAGCCAACCAGCCTGCCCTGGCAACCAGCAACTCAAAATCACCATCTACAAACTAAGCAAATTTACTATTAAAAAAAAGTTTTTTTTTAAAATAAGAAAAAGCAAACTGCATGAGTGTACCACAACTAATGTGTGTATATATATACAGACTTACTATGATAAGTCACAATGATTTCTCTTGTTATAAGGAATTAAATTTGATGGAAAATGAGTACGATGGAGGCATCTCAACAGTTTATCATCAAAGCAATTACTTTTTAAACCATACTGTAAGGATCCCTAGGAAGTTCTGCAAGGTACCACAGGAGGGGCACTGAAAATAAAGTACCTATTTGATAAGACATGAAATCTTAGGCCTGAAAGAAACTCAAAAGGTCATTCAATTTACTCCCAGCCATGAGGCAGGAAAATTGTGTTAAGACTCTACAACTCCCACTGGCCAAATGGTGTGGTGTCCATGATGCATTGATACAAATTTCCTTATCTCACTGTCTGATGCTGGTACTTGAGTATTTCCTCAAAGATTACAAAAAATAAATCTAGATCTTCAATATAAATATGGCTTACAGATCATTTGGGCAGAGCTTCCCAAATGGTGTGACAAAGAGGTAAGGCTGTGAGAACCCCCAGGCCTGTCCCCTCCTACCTGAAAACAACTTCATCTGTTAGCCTCAGGGTGCAGAGCAAACATAGTATTGTTCTAGTTGTGTCAAGATGTGAGAAAAGAAGGAAAACACTGCTTTTGGCTTGGTCTGCATTTCTAATTCTTTCTGTGCAGGGTGTTTGACAAATGTTACAAACTAACTTTCTCCCCCAGTTCTAAAAGGCTTAACAATTAGTCAAAATCCGAGGAACGGCAATAGATGTGTCTTTGACAATAAACATATTCTTTTTAACAGCCACCACAACAAAAATGGATGCCAGAAAGTAGACTATGGGAATGCTTGAGTTTCTGCACAAAAAAAAACCCAGCTCAATAGTTATTGGCATGAAAACTTGTCAGTAAAGTACTCTGCCATTCTATCTTGGTATAACATAAACTACAAGTACATGTCAACTAATCTATTCATTCATGAAGATAAGCTAGCATCAGACAGTAAGGGGGAGTCTAAATGAAATGGCCTTTTCGCAGTATAGACTAAAATAGGATATATTAATTCAGGACTGTACTAAATAAAATTATTTAATTCAGGACTGTGCTAAATAAAATAATTATACTTTAAAAACACATATTTCTGAAAAATGGATATTAGACAAGCCTTTGGAATGCTACTGCTATTTACCAAGGATTTTCCTAGATGATGTAATTTTGGGGATTAAAATCTAAAAGTCAAATTACCCCAAACAGGTAAAAGAAACATCATTGAAATACTGTTCTAAATTTAACAACATCAGGGAAACAACCCAGACATGACACAAACACAAGGATATTTATGTGTTATGACTTCTTAGCCTGAGGTAAAGGATGTTCTTAGTATAATAGAACAGACTAATTCTTTGTATAACAGAGTTCATGTTTCTAATGAATATTCTTTTTGTTGTAAATCTGAATGTTTAGCTAAGATAAAATCCACTAAAGAATAAGAAGTAGGGAGAATTCTTACCTGTTTGTTTTTGGCTGGCTTGAAACAATCTGGACATACTGCACCTCTAAAAATTCAAGTTAATATAAAAGGTGGATGAGTTTATTTTGGGGTGGACAAAATTCAGATATATTTTAAACAATATGGCTGCTAAACTCAAGCTATCAGGAGCAGACAAAATGAATCCTGATAATGAGCTACATTAGTTTGCCTGTACCAGGGCTTCTTAACCAGGGGTTCACGGATTTCAGGTGTCTGTGAGCTTGAATTAAAAAAAAATCAGCTCAATTAGATGTTCAACACGCCTTGTTAAATACTACACCACAGTTTAACATTCTTATTCAAGATAAACAACAACAGTCTGTACATTGACATGTCTTTAAAAAATAAATTTTAACTTTAACTTTCCTTTATTTTTGGCGTATTGGATTATTTAATGTGTTAAGAAAGAAACATGTATAATATTATATCATACATTTTAAAATTTTAGTAACTATTTCAATACATGTAACTGATTTCCTTTGTAATTTTATTTTATGCATTTAAAAACATTTTTGTGGGGACATGGTGCGGGTGTGATATATTTATTAAATAATACACTATATAGTGTGGACTTAGTATGATGTTTATTTTGATGTAGCATGTTCTGAGTGTAGTGGATAACTGCCTGCAAAAAGGTTGGTAAGGATGGCGGAGATGGTTTTATGATGCCATGGTAAAACTCGAATTTGTAAATGTTTACCAAAAATGACCCTTTTTTACAAAATCAATTAAAAAAAAGAATGGAAAAAAAAAATGACCCTTTGAAGAGATGTTGAACTGTTAGGTTATCAGGTATTGAAATTATGGGAAAGTTGTAAAACATAGTTTTGAATAATCCTAAAATTTAAATTAAAGACATGCTGATGTTGAATATCATAACACTATCTGCCACTATATTCTGAGAAAGGGCCCATAGTTTTCACCTGACTGGCAAAGGAGTTCATGGAACAAAAGAGGTTAAGAACCCCTGGCCTAGACCTTCATATTCGAGAGCACATTTTAAACATTCTAAGATATAAGTTCTTATACACTCATTAGAAGAGGAGAAATATTACTTTCATGGAAACCAAAGATCATTAACATATGAAAACCAAAGAGCTTTAACAATGTTACACAATTGTCTTTGTTGTTTACATGGCAACTTACAGGAAGTGGCAATCCTCAACTGTTTCTGGATGAGCAAAGACCACACTCACTTCAAACAAGCTCTAAAAATTAAAGGACAGTTTAGAAATGAGCAAAAGGAAACCAACACCTAACAACTTATGAATGAAAATAGAAATTGGCCCTTAAAGATTGGCTCAGAAAAAGAGTGACAAGGAAAACTGGAAATACTACTGCTCTCAAATCAGACTGTTCAGAGGGCAGTTGTAAAAGAAATAGTTGTGCTTTTTCTAACTTGTAAAACTCAGTCATTAGCAATCCTACCAAAAACTTTAAAAATAAATTTTAAAAGGGCAGGATTTATATGGGTTTTAAACATAATAAAGTATGAAGCTAAATGAGAATTTAGGGAATGAGAAGGAGATAGTAACTGAAAGAAATGAAGAATTGTTCCTGTGAATTCTAATCTAATTATGATTCAAACTAGCAAGACAAAACTGTTTTATTCACAGCCTTAAAAACTTCTGTATGAGGTTTCCTTTTAAAAGTACTCAAACTTCTTAGTGGATTTGATTTTTAAAAGAGATATCTTATTTATTTTTTATTGTATTACAAACATGATACCTACAAATTATAAAATAATCAAGCAAGGAGATGTTTTTCAATCCCCCTCCACTGAGGTAAAACAATG
Source organism: Dasypus novemcinctus (assembly GCF_030445035.2). NCBI lineage: Eukaryota > Metazoa > Chordata > Mammalia > Cingulata > Dasypodidae > Dasypus > Dasypus novemcinctus. Next base: position 49,974,388 of record NC_080689.1, read on the forward strand.
AATACTTTGGTATATTTCCTTTCAGCTATTTTTTTTGGAAAATTGTTTTATTCAATTAATATCATGGACATTTTTTTCAACTCTAGGGAGTCAGACATTTAAGTTTCAGAAAGTTTTGCTGTTATAAAAAAATACTACAATGAACAGCCTTGTATACACAAAAAGCACAAAGTACAATTTCATACTGTAAATACAACTACATACAACGAAAATATAAAAAGTTCCACACTGAGAAAAAGATATAAATGTCATGTCATGTTACAATTTTGTTTTTCACTGATGAGTTCTGTATTTATTGAGTGTATTGGCTTGTCTTCAACCCTATTAGCTATATTAGAATCACAATAGTGAACAGCTATTTTTCCTGTTCCCTTTTGTAATCTACAAAGTAAAATTAAAATGAACACATTCCTTTTACTCAAGAAAGATTCAACCTGAATCTATTAGGTCATTTTTGCATCTTTTGTTTTCTATTTTCTGTTCTCACTGATTCAACATGTAAAATTATTTGTGCTTCAAAACTGAAGTTTTAGGTAAAAATATTTTGCATCAATGACTTCTCTAATTTCCAAAGTACTTTCATTACCTCATTTCCTTCTCATACTATCTGTGAAGCTGTGAAGTGGTTTTATTCTCTATTTTCTCAGTGTATAGTTTAAAGAACAGTTAGAGCTTATTCTCACAGATGGAAAAAGAGATACATAATTCAGAATAGCGGGAGGAAGGGAGGGAGGAAGGAAGGAGGGAGGGAAGGAGAGAGGGAGGGAGGAAGGAAGGAGAGAAAGAAGGAAAAAGAGAATGAGGGAGAGAGAGAAAAAGAGAGGGAAAGGGAGAGGGAGAGACAGAAAGAAAAGAAAAGAAAAGAAAAGAAAAGAAAAGAAAAGAAAAGAAAAGAAAAGAAAAGAAAAGAAAAGAGAAGAGAAGAGAAGAGAAGAGAAGAGAAGAGAAGAGAAAAGAAAAGAAAAAAGAAAAAAAAAAGACCTAACTATTTACTTGACTAGGGGTGTGTCTGATATTCAGGGAATTTCCTTCAAGTAAAATGATAAGGAGATGAGGCAATACTATTAATATCTAATTTTGGATGAGCTGGGAAGATGGCCTGTTTTCACATCTGGAAATCTGTTAAACTCCTTCCTGAAATTCAGTCCATTTCAGAGACTGATGCAAGGTCTGCTCTGGACTAGGGAAGATGGCAAAGTGTTATGGTTTCAAAGACAGTCTCTGCCTAAAAGTAAATAGAGGGACTTGAGACGCCAACAAGGCAGCAATAGATTGAGTTCATGGTTACCGTCATTAGGTTCTGTTCACATATTTGAAAACAGGATTAGCCATACCTAAGCCAAAATTAAAAGTCTAGAGTTTACCCTGTACTTGCTAACAGTTACTTATTTATTGCTTTGTGTCAGTAAATCTGTCTCCCCAATTAAATTATAAATACATTAAAGATGTGTGTTTTAATCTTCTAAGGTCATTAAGGGTACACTACACCTATTATAATCGTGTTTGGATAACAAACAAGTCTTGGGAAAAAAAGAAAAAAATTTAAGAATGCTATACTTTAACATTTAAAAAGTTTAAAAATCCTTCACTGAATTAAAGAGAAGTTTCCTTTGGCTAACCAAAACTCTGCCAAATAATGAAGTAAAACTAGCAAAACCACAGAACAAAATTAACAATGCTGATGACCCAATACCTTTCCATCAATGGGAACACCCAGCTCCTCAGAAAACAGGGGATGAGTTATCCATTTGTAGGCTTCTTTTAGCTGAACTATATCATTTCTTCCCAACGACAGATTTTGCTTTCTGAATAACATAAAAATTATTTCACTGACATGAAAAACTTCACTATTTTTATTAGGGCAAGAATTTATGCAATTATTTAAAAATACTTATTAGTATCTACTATGTGCCAGACACTCTTTTTTACACATTAGAGAGAAAGCAGAAAATAAAATAGGCATAAATTCCTTACCTTGTGGACCTTATATTCTAGCGGAATCAAGAAACTACTTTTTAAATCGCAACTATTTTTAAAGAGTAAAGACAAAAGCATAGAATTTTTACATGAGAAGTCAGAAAGCTGAAATATAGAAGATTGTCTATTTCTCAGAAACTAAAGGACTATGTATTACAACAATCCTCTCCAGGCTAAAAATGCTCACATCTACTCTCTTGCCAAAACTGGTGGCTTACTTTTGGGAAATCAAAGTAAAAGCTGTGTTTTTTGTTTGTTTATTTGTTTTTTGGTCTTTACTACTGAAGAAGAAATACAAAATCCTAAAATATCAATGATCTGATAGGCTCACCAGTATTGTATCAGATAAATGTCTGAATAAAAGTCTGACATTTCCCCAAAATCAACTCATAAGCCAATAAATAGGTTTTGGGAAGTCCCTATTATGAATTCTAGCTTTTAGTTCGTAATTTAAAATTGGTGATAGAAAGGACTGAGGAAAGAAGAAAGGAAAACAAGGTATGGTATTATTAAAAATGCTCTACTCTGCTGAGAATTGCATGATATCATCACTAACTAACAAGCCCACATCTTTCAAATAATTAGAACTTTAAATCAGCCATATGGCTATTTACAGGGCTGCATTTAACAAAAGAGATCCTAGGACAACTTGTGAATCATTCCTTTTAATGATCTATTCCCACCAGTAGAAATTACCATTTACGGCCAATATCCATTTCAATTTAATTCTGGAAGACCAAAAGACACTACTAACTGCAGGTAGAACACAAAAAATAATTCAGCTAACGACTAAATTTAATTGATCTGGAAAAAACACAAGAATATAAAGACCCCTCTTGCTCTAAAAATGCAAATTAAGACAGTTGATCTACTTGTTCTGTACCCCTCTGAAAATATAACTGTTTCTGCTGAGTGCTTTCATATGCTTTGGGAATTTCTGATAATGAAGTATTCAGATAAGTTCTACATCTAACAAATAATCAAATTATTTCCCTACAATCAAGAACTTTTTCAAACACTAAGTGTTTGAACCTTATAAACTGTTCCTAATTCTCGAACATTTTTGGTGTTTTAAAAGACTATCTTGAGATTGTATTAACAGTTTACTTAATGATATCTGAATACAAATAACACCAGAGTTGAAGAGTAAATAGATTAATATATGAAAACACACTGGAAATGGTAAAGAGTTGAACAGAAAAACACAAGAATTTAAAACCATTTAAAAATTGTTCAGATTCTAGAGTCCAAAGGCAATGCAGCAAAAACCTATCCTAAAGATGGTTAAAACATTACTCATTAGGTATTTAAGAAAACTCGTGTTTTAAAACTTAACAGTTTTCCAAATATATTTAGAGTGCATTAGTCTAGATAAAAAATATCAACTGGAAGTATTCTTCCCTCCAGATTAAGGAGCCAAAGGAGAGGTTTAACTACATCTCAGACACCCTTAGCCTTATATGTAAGACAAAAATATAATACTTAAGATGCAGAATTTACAGTCCTGAAAGTTGTATGTAGCTGATAACTTTTCTAATATAATTTAGGGCAAATGTTTTCGCAGAGTCTTTAGCAAGTGCCTGATTGTCCATTAGAGATTAGTGCTCTTTATGGTAAATTCAAGTTCCCTATTTAGTACTTAGTAACTGCATTTCTCTCTCACCTTTTGCAGGTAACTACTAGTGAAGATGTTAGCTGCAATCATTTTGCTACAGATACAAAATAAATGACAACATTCTATATTGAAGAAGAGTCAAAATATCCAATGTGATTATTTTTTTCTAAATTCCCCAACTGATTCTTTAATGGCAGTTCCTCACATTGTTTTGATTGATAGACACTGAAGTAAAAGCTTAACATCATACTTTTTTTTCTGTCCCAGTATCCCTGTATTAAACAGGATCTTCAGAAGAACTAAGTCTAGTTAAAAATCCTTTGATAAGGAATCAAAACAGCTACTTATGAGCAAAATGAATATGAATTAGAAACATTTTGAAAATAGCATGGTCTGACTACACTAAGAAATTTCTTAACATTGGATCAACTTTTGTTATTACAGCATAATCACAAGCACTTGAGATCAACTTAACATAACATAATTAAATCCCAAACCTTTGATAAATACATAGTATTAAAAGTGCAGGTGTGAAATAAAAAACAACAGAGACCAAAAAAATTTTTTCTGCAAGTCACTTTAAGTATGATATTCTAATACAGAAATCTATACTTCTGTCTTCAGTTTTCTCTCCAGAGTACACAGGAACCTCTAGTGGTCACATGGTCCTTTTGATATTGGTACAGAATTTTTAGTTTCAAAATCTGAAAATTAAGGTATGGTATGTTTCTTATTTCTTAACTCAGTCGGCAAGTGAATCCTGATTTGAATATGTTAGGCTACTTGAGACTTTACCAAACACAATGTGAAAATTCACATTTTATTGCAGATAGGTTAACGTGTTTAATTATACAGTACTACACCAGCCCAGGAGGAGAGGGTATGCTCTAAGTGGTATTCACACCACTTATAACATTTTTATAATCTGAGAAATTCTAAGTTCCAAAACACATCTGGGTTTGAGATAAAAGATTGTGGACTTCTGTTTTCTATGTCTTATTTATTTATGTAGCCTGCTAAAAAATATAAACTGTTCACTGCTGTCCTACCTTAACTAGGATTTTACTTGGTATCTTTCACTTTTTCTGAGTTTCTAAGACCAATGTACAATTTATTCTTTTAAAATAACTGACCAAACTATATTATATAAGTATTTAATGCATATGAAATATGTATTTACATTCACATTAACTCTACAAAAATAATAGACTACTAATATGCTATGCAAATGAACTGATTAAATTAAGGTTGACATCCTAAAATTGATACAATAAATATATTTTTTATACAATAAAAAAATTAGAGTGAGCTAGTGAACTCACTCTAAAACAAGAGATGGTATTAATAAGAGTACTTTAAGAATCAGGTATCTTGTACATAAATGATAGTAAAAATTCCCTACCTAAACTACTTACCCCATTTCCTGTTTTACCAGCAACCATGCAGCATGCTGTAGGCAATTTAGTCACACCCAGAAAGAAAAGAAAAGGGGGAAAATGTTCAGTGAAATTTGAGTTCCAATATCATTACTGAAGTATTTAACTAATTTGCTAATCAAACTCCCCTTTTTAGGAGAGGAGTTAGTGTTCAGAAATGTGGCAGTGACATCAGTCTCATTTAAAATCAGAAATGAGGTAAGAATCCATTTCACCATGCTGGCTTGCTGTGGCCTAGGAATTCAACAGGGGTATTCCCTCCTTCTTACAGATATCTATTTCTCATTAATGAGGTATACGTTTCTCAACATGGGTGGCTTGCACATTTTTTTCTTGAAAGACCTTACTATTTTCAAAGGGGAAGGTGCCAAATGACTATTAGTCCCCAAAATAACAGAATTAAAGGCCTGAGGGATTTTTTGTGTTTTTTTCCCCCTTAAATTAGGGCTAACAACAACTTTTTTTTTAAAAGGAAGTAACCCAGGACCTTGTATATGGGAAGCAAGCACTCAATCACTGAGCTACATCTGCTCCCAAATGAGAGTTGGCTTTTTTTTCGTTGTTGTTGTTTTTATAGGAGGTACTGGGGAATGAAGGAAAGAGGTGCTCAATCACTAAGCTACATCTACTCCCATAAATTTTTAACACTACCTAGTTAATATCTATGTTAAGGAGTAAAATGGACTACTGTCTGCAACTCACTTTGAAATACAACAAAAACTGAGGTGGACTGACAGGTAGATAAATGGTTGGATATATTATAAAGTAAATGCAGGAAATGGTAACAATTCTAGAATCTAGGTAGGTATATGGTATTCACTGTGTAGTTATTTCAATTTTTTTTTTCTTTTCTCAAAAATTTTCCCATTTTTAAAATATTTTATATGTTTGAAAACTCTCATAAGAAAATGTTAGAGGAAAAGTTCTGGTAAGGATTAATAAAAAATTGAAAAAAATCAACTAAAATGAAGACAGCATTCACAATCAGGGAAGATATCAGGATTAAATGAAATTCATATAAAATGCCTAGCATAGGGAAACAGATGTGACTCAAGCAGTTGGCCTCCTGTCTACCAGATGGAGGGTCCAGGGTTCGATGACCAGGGCCTCCTGGTGAAGGCAAGCTGGCCCACATGGTCAGCCAGCCCACAAGGAGTGCCAGCCCATGAAGGAGTGCCACCCCATGCAGGAATGCCGTCCCACACAGGAGTGCCGGCTGACGCAGAGAGCTGGTGCAGCAAGATGACGCAACAAGAGACACAGAGGAGAGACAATGAGAAGATGTAGCAGAACAGGGAGCTGAGGTGGCACAAGAGAAAGATCGCCTCTCTCCCATTCCGGAAGGTCCCAGGATTGGTTCCCGGAGCCACCTAATGAGAAAACAAGCAGACACAGAAAGAACACACAGCGAATGGACACAAAGAGCAGACAACAAGGGGGAGATAAATAAATTAAATAAATCTTAAAAAACATATATACCTAGCATAATAAATGTGTGACATTGAGATTTTTCAGTTTTCCATTAGACATGCCCCCTCACCCCAGCTTTTACTTTAAAGAAAGGGAATGGCATACCTTGTCTCAGTATCCTATCCTATTTTGTAAACTGGAAAGGGGCATACATGTATAAGTTAATGAAAAACCAAATGTAGTCTATGCATCTGCATGTCACATTATCATTCACATTTACCTCAAGAGCTGGCTTAATATATGCATATGCTGTTGTGCATATGTAGAACGCTGTCCTTTTAACCTTTAACCTTTAATCCTGTCCCTTCAAATGACCACCAGGACATTAGAGACTTCTGAAGAACTACTTAAGATCATTTACAAACATTAGGGGCATCAATTAGTTCACACTACAGCAAAGCAGAGTAAAGCAGTCACTAGTTAGGGAAGAACTGTTCGCAGTACCTGAATGTCTCTGCACCAGTACCTTCTGATTGGTTTATTCTGTTTAGGCTTTACCTTATTTCTAGGATTCAATTTCCTAACTTGTAATATGAGAGAACTAGATTGAGATTATTGTAATTTAAACTTTTCTAGAGGGCCAAAGGTTATCATTAATGGACCTTAGCTAGTAGACTGCTTTGTAATAGAGGCTATTCAAAATTTATAGGACTTCAATCATAAACTAAGTGAATAATGATCTCCTAAAACTGAAACCTTGTACTCAGTGTCGTACCACGCTTCCTTCAGCTTCCATATTTTGTTTCCTCATCTATAAGGGGATGTTAACAGTCCCTTGCAGGGTTACTGTAAAGATATAATGAAACTGTATATGTAAGGAACCAAGTAGAACTTCAGGCAGGTACTTAATAAATGGTTAACTATTATTGTTGTTGAACTGAAACCTTACCTGCAATTTGCAAATAATAAAAAAATTCAGAATTATCCTTTAAAAGGTATACAGTACTTGATTCCCATTCCCTTGTTGTTGTTTTATTTTTGTTTGTTTTTTTAGGTACTAGGGCTAGGGGCTGAACGGGACCTCATATGCGGGAAGTCGGCACTCAACCACTGAGCCACATCAACTCCCCTGAGCTGGTTTTTTCCTTTGCTTGTTGGTTTGTTTCCAATTTTTAGGAGGCACTGGACACCGAACCTGGACCTCCCATGTGGGAAGCAGGTGTTCAACTGTTTGAGTCATATCTGCTCCCCCCTTCCTTTTCAATAGATAGTTTAGAACCTCCCTCATCAATGATATTCTCAGGGGTATCTGAGCCATAAAAACCTAGCTGTTCCTTCTTTAATGGGCCTCAGACTCTTCGCCCTTTTCTAGTGAACTTTATTGAAGCATGCTCTGTTCTTTATAGTTACTTCCATGTGAAGTCTCCTGCTATTCTCTGATTACAAAGTAGGTCAGAACTAGAGGTTGCCAAAAGGAAACCAGATAACCATGTATAACATGTAAAATAAAATCAAAAGTCTTCAGTACCTGAGACTGCTAAAGGGTTTTTCCTTCCTGATCCTCTGCAGGCTCCTTGCTTAAGCATGCCAGCAGGCTAGACAGAACTAATCACACAGCAGGGGCTGGGAGGCTGAATCCCAAAGAAGTTAATATTGCTCAATTACTCAATTTTTACCATGTGCTAATAATGCTCTGGACCTGTTTCTTCCAAGGAAAAAGAAGTACATTTCTCCTTTTCAGCTCACCAAGATAATTTTAATAAATATTTTGTTCATTAGTCAGTAGAAAATTCCATTCTCCAGAATAAGTAATTCAATGCTTCTTCCCCAATAGAATCAAATGGCATTACAATGATCAAGTTTAATCAGATTTGATACCAGGACAGTATGTCACCTCTTGAAAATTCAGGAACCACACAATTCCCCCCATCCCATTCCCCTGTGTTGTCTGCTCTCTGTGTCCATTTGCTATGTGTTCTTCTGTGTCTGCTTGTATTCTCATTAGGTGGCTGCAGGAACTGATCACGGGACCTTCCGGAATGGAAGAGAGGCAATTACTCTCTTGCACCACTTCATCTCCCTGTTCTACTCTGTCTTCTTATTTTCTCTCCTCTGTGTTTCTTGTTGCATCATCTTGCTGCACCAGCTCTCCACGTCGACCAGCACTCCTGCATGGGGTGGCTGTCCTGCACAGATCAGCATTTCCACGCAGGGTGGCATTCCTGCGCGGGGCCTCATTCCTGCATGCGCTGGCACTCCGCATGGGCCAACTGCCAAGTGGGCCAGCTTGCCCTCACCAGGAGGCCCTGGGCATCAAACCCTGGACCTCCCATATGGTAGACAATAGCTGAATAGGTTGAGCCACATTCGTTTCCCAGAACCACACAATTTTTATCCTAGACTCTGTTATACATTTATCAGAAAATTCTGTGCAAGTCTTCAATGGGGCAGTTAAACAACATGCTCAGTGAAGTGATTATGTACTCTGGTAACACATGTACACACATATACATATCCATACACACACATGCATACATACCATTGAAGATCTCTGCAAATGGCTTTTGAAGTTAGAGTTCTATGCTGGGGGTTCATCCAGCACCAAATAATAGGTGGGTGATAGTGAGGACAGGAAATGAGGCAGATTCAAACAGAGGTGACAGGAAGGAAGGGAGAGATAGATGTGGGGCATTAAAAATGGCATGTTGGGAACTACAGTTCAGTAAAATTGGCGCTAACAGTAAGTATGTGTGTATGTATATATGCACTGAGGTGGAGGGTCAACAACCAGAGATGAAGCTGGAAAGGTCAGCAGGCATGAATCCAAAGACTGAAACTATAACATGAAAAGTGTTACATTTAGGTACCTACAAAGTACCATGCAGCACAAAGAAGGAACATTTGATCTCTGAATCTTATATAATTCATCAGGTCACAATATAACCATCATTTTCACACTAGTGTTTTTCTTATGTGACAGTTTAAGAGGAAAATTAAGTATTTCTTCTACCAAAATATTTCTCTATCATACATGGGAAAGTATGATTTGAATACCACACATCTCTTGGACTCACTTATAATAACAAAGATAATACAAATATAGACTTGTATCAATAGGGAAATGACAACAGACTGCAGGGCCTGGAGACTTTACCCTTACTCCCTCCACCTCTTCCCCCAACACATACACACATTTACATGTTTTCTTGCATACAAATAGCCAGTTGGGAACTGGGCTCAAGAAGGTTAGGAACAACAGAAAAACTCTTCTTCCCTCTTCCTATCCAGCGCAGCTGCCTAGGATTTCCTTCTATTCCTCCTCCCCCATCCTGCAGCCTGTTAAAACCGTGAACTTTGGTCTCACCAGTGCCTGCTCCTCACCTTATGTCAGGGCTGGTCTCAAGCATTGTCTGCGGTGTCAGAAAGAGGAAGGTAAGAGGAAGGGAGAAGACAACCGTATAATCACTGCTTGGCCCTACCAATTAGGTGGGTGAAGATGCCTCCAGCACTGGTTCTTCACTTCTACCACCTCCCAGCCTTGTTCCCACCTCTTTCTACATTTCCCTAGAGCCTCAGGTGACAGACCAGTAATGAAATGTCAACAGACTGAATCTGAGTATCTTACCTGATGAATAAAACTTACGACTTACAGATTTAAAACCCCACAAAAATCCTGTATATTATCTTTCCCTCAGGGCTGAGGAAAAAAAAGTAAAGTAAGATATAAGAGATCTTCTCACTCTAGGTTTTCCCACCACTGTTAGAAATAAAAAACTTTAAATAACATTTAAAAGGCTGAGCATCGGGCAGATCAGCAAGGATAGAATGAATCTGCAAGGCCAAATTAAGTAATACAGTTCTACTAACCTAGTTCTCAGAAGAATTAAATCTATGTTGACTTTTAAGTAGGAGAATTTCCATTTCATTCTCAAACACTGTAGGTGCTGATGTTTGCCTAGTTATGAAGGATTTGACTGAAAATAATCACACGGGGGAGAATGGGGATGATTAGAAAAGACAGTAATGAATGGAAAGCTCTGGGACAGACAGAAAGACAGGAATGGTTCTAATTTTATGCTTTAGTGTCTTAAAAGATAATCTAGCAAGTGAATCTCAGGTAACACTAAGATTTAAGATTAGTGAAGGAAAGACTTCTCAAGAATCACCTGTTGGCAATCGGGTGTGGCTGAAGAGTGTACAAATGTTCTTCCTCCTAGAATTTGATATAGAGAACTAGCATTCTCACTGAAACATTCGTCAATGTCAAGCAAACTTGCAGATTCAAGAGACTTCAATGTGGGAAGCAAATATGGCTCAACTGATAGAGCATCCGCCTACCATACAGGCCCATGTGGTGAGCCAGCCCACGTGCACTGCTGCCATGCACAAGGAGTTCCATGCTCCACGCAGGAGTGTCCCCCATGTAGTGGAACCCCACGTGTAAGGAGTGTGTCCTGCAAGGAGAGCCGTCCCACGCAAAAAAAGCGCAGCCTGCGCAGGGGTGGCACCGCACACATGGAGAGATGACTAAGCAAGATGATGCAACAAAAAGAGACACAGGGGAAGTGGCTGTAGCTCAATTAGTTGGGCTCCCATCTACCATATGGGAGGCCCTGGGTTCGCGTCCCAGGGCCTCCTTGTGAAGGCAGGCTTGACCGCACACTGCAGAGCGCCACCCAGCCCACAGGGGCTGCAAAGAGCTGACTCAGCAAGAAGATGCAACAAAAAACAGAGACAAGTGAAAATACAGAAGAGCACACAGCGAATGGACAGAGAGAGCAGACAGCAAGCAAGCCTCAAGGGGGGAGGGGAAATAAATAATAAAATACAGACACAGAAGAATACACAGTGAATGGACACAAAGATAAGACAGCATGCAAAAACCCCTAAGGGGGCGGATAAAAAAAGAGACACAGATCCCCAGTGCTGTCAAGAACGCAAGCGGACACAGAACTCCCAGCAAATGGACATGAGCAGACAATGCAGGGGGCAGGGGGAAGGGGAAGAGAAATAAATCTTTTAAAAAAAGAGACTTCAATTTAACAATTAGCTCAATTTCAATAGTCATCAATATAATTTAATTTCAAAACTAAAAACAGCATTTAAAAGTACATTTTTAAGTTTTAGAATACTGCGAAGACAAATTGTTAATTGCTGAGAATCTGTTAGTTGTTGAAAAAGGTCTCTTTAATCAAATAATTCAAGAACTCAACATTACAAAGAGAATTATTTTAAAATTATTCCACGTTATCACAAGGAAATTACAAAGTTGGAACATTTCATGTATTATTAGGGATATGGATTTGTTTACTGAATTTTAAATATAAATTAATTTTTAGATATCACTTTTAAAATATACTAAAGGAATTTGTTATAAAATAATCAGACCTCTGGTTTTTCAAGATGGCAGAATAAAGCCCTTTCTGCCTACTTCTTCTCTGGAAAACCATCCCAAAATAAGATGGAGAATGAGGAAGAGAAAAAGAAACTCCATCTATAATGAAACAAGAAAATAATTCATTACTCCAAAGCTCAATATATGAAGATAGACAAGGGATGGAGACATGATACATAGTAAATCCCAGGAAGCTGAACCCTAAGGGTCTCTAACCAGCAAAGCTGAGGACTTGTAGGCATAGGACTCTAGAGGGTAAAACGTGGGGCTAAAAGGAGAGAGAATGGTTGAAGACTTGTACAAGAGACAGACAAACCCTCAGGTCCTATCCCAGACACCAAGTAAGAGAAGAAGGTTTATATTCTAGGAAATTGAACTACAGGGGTCTATACACAGGAGCTCCAGGCAAGAGGACAGCTATAGTGAAGAACTGGAATGAAAACAGAAGGGTTCAGTGAGAGTTTCCAGTCTTCATAGTGAAGACTTCCCTACTCTGCTCTGGGTATTGAGACAGTCAAACTTGTACTTCTTGAGACAGGAGATTAGAGCATTCTTCTTCAGATAAACTGTATTTTTTAAAAATATATTTTTATTACAGAAGTTGTGAACTTACAAAACAATCATGCACATGTGTAGTCCATAGTGTACATATGGCATATTTTTTCCATGCCCCCCTATTATTAACATAGTATATCTTTGGCATTGATACAAGAATATTACAAACATGTTGTGTTAGTCAGGGTTCTCTAGGGAAAAAGAATCAACAAGAGATATCTGTCAATAGTAAGAGATTTATCAGAGTCTCTCACACAGCCGTGGGGATGCACAAGTCCAGGTTCCTCAGGCAGGCTGCAACCAGGAGCTCCGATGAAAGTCCAATGAAGATTCTTGATGGGTTCTGGGAGATGTTGGCTGTCCAAAGATGAGCTGGGAAATTCTCTCTCAATGTTGGAATTACATCCCCTTTTAAGGGCTTCAACTGATTGGGTTAAGCGTCACTCATTGCTGATGGCAATATCCCTGACTGATGTAATTATAACTAATTTTCCACTGCAGTAAAGTCAATGGTGACTAAAGTCCATAAATGCCCCTGTATTACAGTTAGCGCTTGCTTGACCAAACAACTGGGCACAATTACCTGACCAAGTTGACACGATAGCTGAATTATCACACACGTTTTCTGAGAAAGAATTTTCAGATAATGGCATGGTCCTTACATACGATCCTGTAGTTCACTACCTGCTCCTCTTCAGATAAAATTCAGTCTAGCTCTGCCATCCCACTCCATACACACATAACTTTCAATTGCTTTTAAACATCCTCATTAAATATGAATGGACAATCAACGATCGCTAGTCATTTGGAGAAAATCTCTAGTGCAGAAGGAAGAAACCAAAACAACAGACATAAAAGTTATGACATGAACTCCCATGCACTCTGCAAGCCAGCTTCATGTTATCAACATCTTGCCAATTTTGTTTTATCTGTCTCCACTGTTTTTTGTTGTTGTTGTTTGTTTTTGATGGGAGGAGAAGGGTTAAAGTTTTTTTAAAGAGATACTGGGGATTGAACCCAGGACCCTATACATGGGAAACAGGTACTCAACCACTGACCTTTATCTGCTCCCCAATGAGAGTTGGTTTTTTCATGTTTGTTTTTAGGAGTTACTGGGGATCGAACTCCAGACCTCGTACATGAGAAGCAGGCACTCAACCACTTGAACTCCATCTGCTTCCCTGAAGTATTTTAAAGGACATTTCAGTAACAAAATCATTTCATCTGTGAATACCTTCCAACAGATACATTTTAAAAAGTGTATCTGTCACCATCTAAACATAGTAAAAACATCTCAGATGTCAACTTAAGAATGTATAAATACAGTTTCTTAAAATTCTCTTGTGCGAGGTATTGAAACAAAAAGTTTGACCATCACTGACAGCATCTTAGCATAAACAAACATCATCAAAACTGAAAAAAGGGACTTTACCACATTTTTCCCTCATTTTTCTTTATTCTTTTTAAATAACATGTTGAATACAGTCACTTATTTTGAAACAAAATTTCTTTCCTCTCTCACTCTCTCTTTCTATTGTATAGTCTTTCAACCTCAAAGGTTTTATGTTTCTTCAGCAAAAAAAAAGAAGTACGAGAGTCCTTGGAGAGAGGAAGTGAGGTGGGACCTCCTTTCTCCCACCTCCCATTTCTTCCTCTTACCCTGACCATATGATAGTTATCAAATGACACTGCTACTAGACAAGGCATGTTGTCATTCAGCATGACCATATTCAATGACAAGGAATTGTTCCAGGGGCTAGGTATGTAACACTGAAGAAACAGATAGACATTCCTGCCCTTGTAGAATTTATAGTCGTGACAAGAAACAGAAAAGAAGCAAAATAAATAATAACATATATTTTAGAAGGTGAAAAATAAATGTAATGGAGAAAAGTAAAGCAGGGAAGGGATAAGGAAGAAGAGTGGGTTTGTGATATTAAATTGGAAAGTCAGGGAAAGCATCATTGGGAAGGCAAAATTGAAAAAGACATGAAGGAGATGAAGGAGGAAGCCACATATACATCTGGAGGAGAACTGCATTTTAGGTAGAGAAAACATCAGTGCAAAGGCCCTGAGGCAGAAGTATGCCTGATAGGTCTACTGAAAAAACAACAAGGAAGCCAATGTGGCTGGAAGTAGCAAATGATAAAATCAAAGAAGTAAGGATTCGGGGTAGGGCAGAGCTAGTACAGGCCCTTCTAGGCAATTAAAGGACTTCGGCTTTTATCCTGAAAGAGATGAGAAGACACAGTAGGTGAGCAGAAGGAAGACATGAACTATCTAAAGTGGTAGTGATCAAGTACAGAAGCAAAGAGTTGTTAAAAGATTATTGTAATCAATATGCTTCTGTGTACTCTCTACCTCAAAATAAAGATGATTTTGACAGGTACAGCAAGGAGAGGGCTTAGGGTCTTTTCTATTCTTAGCTTTCATTGCCTTCAAACTAACCTTTCTCAACAGCCCTTGGCCCATTCTCTGAAAAAGTAAGCGGAGGCTTTATCAGTCTGTAACCCCGCCCTAGGCCCTGGTCTTAAACTGTCTCAAGAAAACCCTACCCTTCATGCTGTGCTGAACTGCCTTGCGAGGAGGAGCTCCCAGTACAAAAGCTGCAAGAAGGAAGTATTGGGCGCAGGCACCTGCGGCCTGTAACAGAGTCTCCACGCGGAGATCCAGAGGCTTCTAGATAATCTTCATGTACAAGAAGATCAAATTGTTCAGTCTAGTGGGATGTGGGAGTGCACTGAGGATGGACACTGCCTTGCATAGATTGCAGGGCCCAAAAAAAGTCCTGGGTACAGGGTACATAGTGGCCAGGACTTTGTACAGTGAAGCCCCAGTCTAGGGACACCTTTGAATTCCTGCTTTAGGCACAATGGGTTCAAGACATCCAGTGCAACCATCAAAAAAAGGGATTGGTCTATGAAAATAATTTCCCTGAAGCAGCCCCCTTTGCTTCCTGCCTGGGGCTAGAGAACTCTGCCTTCCATCTAAGCCTACCTTCAGAAATCTACCAGCTCATGTATCTAAATCACTTCTATAAACTTGACCTCAGACACAAAGAGAACCCAAAACACCTAGTGGGCCAGTGCCTTCAACTAAGTTACAGTTATGCTCACAAGCACATGTGAACATCTTTATGTAAAAATAAAGAAGCATGGGGAAGCAGATGTGGCTCAAGCAATTGAGTTCCCACCTACCACATGGAAGGTCCCTGGTTCAGTTTCCAGTGCCACCTAAAGAGGACAGCGAGCTGGCATGGCAAGCTGACGCAACATGATGTCACAAAAAGAGACACAAGAAGAAAAGCATAATGAGAGGCACAACAAAGCAAGGAACAGAGGTGGCTCAAACGATTTGGTGCCTCCCTACCACATCTGAGGTCCAGGGTTCAGTTTCTGGTGCCTCCTAAAGAAACAAGGAAAAACAAATAGACACAGCAAATGCAAACAACGAGGGGGTGGGGAGAAATAAAATAAGTCTTAAAAAAAAAAGATGCATGGACATATGTAAGTGTACATATAGATGCATGTGTGTGTGTGTATATACTTATATATATATACATAGTAAAATATTCTATTCAAAGAAGATCTAAAGACTTATAGAAGAACAGTTCATATAACTTCATAAAAATTAAATTGTTGAAACTAAATCAGTGATTCTTAAACAGTTGGTTTCAGGATTCTTTACATTCTTAAAAATTATTGAGGAGCTCAAAAGTTTTTGCTTATGTTGGTAATATCTATCAATATTTACCACATAAGCAATGTAAACTATGAATTTTTAAAAACATTAATTTGTTTTAAATAACAGTAATACATCCATTATATATTAACATAAGTAAGATATATTTTGAAAAAGAACTATATTTTCCACACAAAATAATTTAGTGAGAAGAGCGGCACTGCAGTATACATTAAAAAAATTTTTTTTATTCCCCACCCCCTTGCGGCTTGCTTGTTGTCTGCTGTGTCCATTCGCTGCACGTTCTTCTGTTTTTTTACTTGTCTCCCTTTTTGTTGCGTCACTTTGCTGAGTCAGCTCTCCACAGCGCTTGTGGTCCGGGGCGGCACTCCATGGCACTCTGCAGGCCAGGTGGCTGTTCATGGCATGCGGGTGAGGCTGCCTTCACAAGGAGGCCCCGGGACACGAACCCAGGGCCTCCCATATGGTAAACAGGAGCCCAACTGATTGAGCCACAGCTGCTTCCCATGTGGTATACTTCTATAAATCTCTTTAATGTCTGTCTTAGAAAACATTTAGATTCTCCTAAACGTTTCTGCATTCAATCTGTTATGATATTACACATCATGTAGCCTCTGGGAATCTCCACTGCATATTTTTGAAAGAATGAGAATGTAAAAGGCAAACTACTATGTATTATGAGGAAAGTACTTGTGGCTCATGGACCCTCAGAAAGGATTCCTAGGAATTCCTGGACTATATGTTGAGAACTACTAATCTACATGAAATGGATAATTTTGAAGGAAAATTAAAATAATTATAATTTGACTCAAGAAGAGGTGAAAAAACAAATAGAACAATAATCTCCAAAGAAGAAAAAGTCATTAGTATCCTCTATAACAGTTTTATAAGAAATTCTACCAATCAATCAAGAAACTGATTATTCTTTCGTTGTTAAAGTTTTACAAGCACACAGTGATTGTTCCCAAATGAAACAATGAACGCAGAAAAATGGAAAGAAAAAAAAAGACAGTTATATTTATGCATGAAATAGCAAAAACCATAAATAAAGTATTAATAAGTCAAACTTTTATTAAATAAGGCTGAGAAAGGTTTATTTCAGGAAAAGAATACAAATTCAACACTAGAAAATCTAACCATTTATTTGATCATAATAATAGTTAAAAAGAGAAAAACCATGAATAAATATTCATTTCTGATTTTTTTTTTTTTAAAGATTTATTTATTTATTTAGTTTCCTCCCCTCCCCTGGTTGTCTGTTCTTGGTGTCTATTTGCTGCGTCTTGTTTCTTTTTCCCCTTCTGTTATCGTCAGCGGCACGGGAAGTGTGGGCGGCGCCATTCCTAGGCAGACTGCACTTTCTTTTCACGCTGGGCGGCTCTCCTCACGGGCGCACTCCTTGCGCGTGGGGCTCCCCCACACGGGGGACACCCTTGCGTGGCACGGCATTCCTTGCGCGCATCAGCACTGTGCATGGGCCAGCTCCACACGGGTCAAGGAGGCCCGGGGTTTGAACCGCGGACCTCCCATATGGTAGACGGACGCCCTAACCACTGGGCCAAAGTCCGTTTCCCCATTTCTGATTTTAAAAAACCATACTCAACTTGAAATAGAAACAAACTTCCTTAAACAGATAAAAGATATCAGAACAGTAAACAATATACTTAATATTTAAACTCCAGAAACACTCCAATTATTGAAGGTCAAAACAAGAGTCACCAGTTTCACCACCATCATACATGTATTTGGAGGTCCTAGTAAATTCCTTGAGATTAGAAAAATAAATGTGTGTGTGTTGACAGAACTAGGCCCCATCACTAGCCCTCATAACAGCCACAACTTGCAGAAGCTGCAAGTTTACTATTAACCTGCCCCATTGTGGAAGGGCGACCAACCGTTTACTCAGAGGGAGTATGACATAGAACAGTTTCCCATCCAGAGCCTGCATGTCCAGATACAGTTCATTTCCTCACAAGAATAGACAAAGAAGCCACATGACCCCACCAATCCCATCTGCACCCCTAGAATTCACTGCCCCTAGCCATCCCTATTAGGCCCTCAGGTCTTACCCAAACCCTAACCCTCTCCCACTGACTAAGTATGGTCCCACCTATAGATATATTGTATAAATTCTTAACTGCCTTTGCCAGGAGTGGGCTGAAGTTTTTCTTCAGACCCCCAACAAGTTGGTGGGGGAAGTGAAGTTTATTCTTCAGACCCCCTCCATTGGGAGAGCTTCCCAATAAATCCTTGCCTGCAATTGCTGGTCTCCATGTCTCAACTGTCTCACCCCAACATCTCACATGTGTGTGTATTAATATAAAATAACAGAAAGAAAAGAAAAATTATCATTACTTGCAAATAAGGTAACCGTATACCCAAACAATCAACAGAAAAACTATTAGCACTAATAATAAAGACCAGTAATTTAGATACAAGATAAATACCAAAACACACAGAGAAATATACACACTATTTTCCTAATAACCAAATAGAAAATGTTATATAAAGTTCACACTCAATCTGCAAAATTTAAAACTAAACCATGGAGTAATAAATCAATGTGATAAAAACTATAAAATAATTGAAAGACTTGAGAAAATGTGGAGAAATTTGTTTCTAGATGGAAAGTTCCATAAAAATTAGAAATTAAGAGTTTGTCAAAAGACCATGAACGAAGGTAAAAGACAAATGATAGGCTGAAAGAAATAAAGTAGACAAAGGATTAATAATCATTATGCCCAAAAAGCTCTCACTAGTCAATTTTAAAAAGCCAAAAAAGAAAAAAAAAAACCAAACAGATAAAAAGAAGCGCAATGGGGTTCCAGGTAAAGCTCAGTGGTCGAGCACCTGCTTCCTATATCCAAGGTCCCAAGTTCAATCCCTGGTGCCTCCTTTAAAAAAAAAAAACCCAAACAGTTAGCAGCATATAACAAGATGTGAAGCTTCACTCCAAAATAAAATAAGTGAAAATTAAAATAAAAAATTTACATGTAGATTGGAAAATATTAGAGCGTGATGATACTTCAGTTTTGACAAGGGTATGGAGTTGCAATATATTGTTGCAAACTGGCACCATCTTTAAGGAGGGTAACTTGGAAATACCTACCAAAAATTTAGTAGTAGTATTCCCTTTAGTAGTAGTATTCCCTTCAATCTAGTATTTCTACTTCTAAGAGCTTATCTGACAAAAAATACAGATGTTCTAGGTTCTATTCAAGGCTGGATATTCATTCCAAATTTCATTTGCAATAATAAAAACTGATGACAATGTAAATGTTCACCAATTGATTAAATTATTTAATAAACCCTGATTCAACTATAATGTAATATAAGGTAAAGTTCGCATATGCATATATTAGCACTGTAACTTCTGATACTGAAAGGTCTCCACCACATATTGTTGCAAGGAAAAAAGTTTGCAGAACACGTGTTCATTAAAGCAAACAAACTCAAACCACGTATATTTGTATACATGTATACACATATATATGTGTTTGTATGTGCACACTCAAAGGTCTGGAAACAGATACATTAAAATGTTACTCCAGGAAATGAGAGGAAGGATAGAGGAAGAAGAGATTCATTAACTTTATATAGTTGTTTCAAGTTGTTTGACAAGTATATACTACTTTTGTTATTTAAAAAAGATAAAAAAGAAAATATAATTTTGTGAATCCTTTTCAGAAATTTAACACTATTTTATAAATTCATAACCAATCATCCAAGGTATCTTTTATATGAAAATTGATTTTCAAATGGTAAGTTTGCTAAAATGAGTTACATTTGAATTTATTATCCAGTCAATTTATTTAGCTAATAAACTGAAAGTAATAATTATTTATTTGTATACTATCAGTTAGAAGAATCCTAATTTAAATAATATTTAATAGGTAAGATCTACTTTATTTTAAATATAATATA
This sequence comes from Dasypus novemcinctus, assembly GCF_030445035.2. Classification (NCBI taxonomy): domain Eukaryota; kingdom Metazoa; phylum Chordata; class Mammalia; order Cingulata; family Dasypodidae; genus Dasypus; species Dasypus novemcinctus. The sequence goes on from NC_080689.1 coordinate 49,994,402, forward strand.
GCTCACTATATATTATATATATATAGGACACTTGTTTCACCACTACTTGATTTTTAGGAATGAAAAACAGAGGAACGGCATAAAAAAGCTTCTATCTTTAGGCCAAGAGTAAATATTTTTGAAAAATTTATAGAATTTTTGAAACGTAATACTTTTATGAGGGGCTTGTGCTAAAGACAGCAATTCTTAGTTCTTTCTCTTCCTTTTTATTTGCCAGGATGGGGCCATATCCCAAAGGTTTACTCTGGATTCTTCCTGTAATCCTTTAGAATTATGCTCAGGTTAGAACACCTGTTAAAAGAGAAATCAGACTTTTATAGAAAGAATATGATTTGCATGTTTGCATCTAGAAAACCAAAGGAAAATGCAATATGAGTTTCCATTAACTCACTAAATACCTGACCCTGAGGAATCCCACAAACAGAATTTCAGGAAATGCTTTAAATGCAATAAGAACAGTTTTAAAGGACTCTCCAGTACATTAAAAAAGACTATTTGCATATAATTAACATGCTAATTACAAATATGCTTTTATCTCTTCATTAAGAGAGATCCCTAGGGACCCTTTCAAGCTGAATGAATGTTGACCTAGTTTAAGTTATTACATGCATTTGAAGGTATTAAAGCTCTACTCATTTTAAAATATTCTATAATTTTTTTCATCAGTTCAAAGGGAACACTTAGCCACTTCTTTGAATGTAAACCTGATTCCTCTTAAATATAAAAGCTAACTTCAAAAGTGTTGTGATGACCAAATGAATGCTTTAATTTAAAAATGCACACACATCTTTCCCAAAATCATCTCACTTTTAAAGAAAGTTTTCTCCAGGTTATTGAATTTTATTATAATTTGAAAAATGGGTTATACACTGTATTAGCCAGGGTTCTCCTGGGAAACAGAACTGACAGGATAAATAAATATAGAGATGTTATGAGATTTATTATAGGAATTGACTATTGCAACTCTCGGGATTGGCAAATCATAATTCCATAGGGCAGGTTGCAAGCTGAGAACTCAAACGAAGGTTTCAATGAATTCCCAAAAAGCTAGCTGGCTGAAATAGAGATAGAAATTCTTTCTGACTGCTGAAATCATCACTTCTTCCTTTATGATAAGAGGTCTGTGGGAAAATTTCAGGGGGTCCATGAGCTTGAATTGAAAAAAAAAAAATCAACTTATTATCTTTATTTTCTCTAACCTCGAATTGAAATCTAGCATTCCTTCACTTACCAATGTATGCAATAAATTATAGAATTCATTTCATATCATATTACAATTATTGCCTATCTTGAAAAATTGCTTTTGCTCATCCATACTTTGAAATTATGATAGTTGTTAGACCTGATGCTAGTTGAGTGTCTTAAAACTATCTGCTATATTCTGTGAAGGGGTTTTCATCTGACTGACAAAGGGGTTTGTGGAACAAAAAAGTCTAAGAACCCTGCTCTAAGGTCTTCAACTAATAGGATGATATTTGTCTCATTGCTGGAGGCAATCCCCTTTGCTGATTGTAGATGTAATCAGCCATACATGCAATCAACTGTTAATAATTTAAATGCACAAAATACCCTCACAGCCTCAGTACCAGTCAGGCCAGTGCTCACTTGGCTGAACAACTGGAGACATGAATTAAATGATCATGCTACTGATACACATGAATTTTCCTAAACCTGTCAAGGCAATACATTTGTAAACATCAAACAAAATCTTTCTAATATAATAAATGATAAACTCCTCTGAACCATTAAGGTTTAGGTTTAGAATACCTGCCACTTTCTCTTTCCAGGTACTTTCTTAAGTAGTGTCAGACCCGTGAAAAAGAAGTCATAAAATATCCTGGAACATGTATGTGATGCTGAGACAGGAGAACTGGGTTCAAGTTCTCTTTCCAAGTTAATAGCAGAGTGACTTTGGGCAAATGAAGTGCCCTTTTGGTGCTTGTTTCCTTATTTCTAAAACAGAGAGAATGATGTTTCTTGTATATATGGAAGTTTAAATGCGATATTCCTTTAAAAAAATGTTAATTATTGTTGCCCTAATACAGGTCTCCTAACTCTCTTTTTAGTACTTTTTAAAAATTAGGCAATTTCTTTAAAAATCGTTCAAAAAAAATTAGGTAAGCTGTTTCTTGAAGTATATTAAATAAAAAGATTTCTTCAGGCCTTGCACATTCCAAGCTTTTAGCTCTAGTTTTAATTTAAATGCTTAAGGAAGATGATATTTCTTAAATTTTGTCATTAATCTGAGAAATGGAATAGCATCTGCAGTGAGTCATTTTGTATCTATGAATGTCTGTTAACAGATATACAAGACATAAAGGCAAATGATCAAGGCAGATCAAACTACACACCCAACAACATAATGCAATAAGATAACGGGGAAAGGAGAAAGGGAGAACACCTTTGACCAACTAATTTAAATTCTGTCAATACCTTTATCAGGACACTTTGATGATATACTTGAAAGATTGAGAAAAAGAGGTAGAGTGAAAGAGAAACAGAAGAAAGAAAACAGAAACATAGATTCCCAAGAATAATCTGGTAAAGACATGTCTAAAAACAAGGCCTAATGATAAAACTTGGGCATGTAGGAGATTACAAGTAAATGTCTATAGAATAGCAATGAAAGGAACTATTCATTCACTACCACTAATTTTGTACAATATGATATAAAATTAGCTAGCATAACTAAATGAGTTTTAAAAGGCTAGGTTTGTGAAATATCAAAGGTGATTCTTAAATAAACTCAAGAAGTCTAATCAGTAATGATTTCTTTTTTACCCTTCTCTTTCATTTGCCACTCCTCCAACAGAAAACTTTAACATGTGCCAAATTTCCAAAGGTCACTATTAGATGCAAATCCTACTATTAACTGTCAAAAAATATATAAAATCTCTGACAAATAAAATTTCTCCTTGTAATTCATTTGTAAAATAAAGAATAGATTAATAGATTTCCATTAGGGTTGTTATAGTTAGAAGAAGTATTTCTAACCTCACAGATAAAAGTAACAAAACAGCATATGCTTTCACTACTTGTTTAATGCAATAAATAAAAATAATGTAGCTATAATAAAAATTAAGATCAGACAAGTACAAAACATATCTTAAAAGTAAACAAATAGGGAATGGATGTGGCTCACACAACTGAGCTCCTGCCTCCTACATGGGAGGTCCCAGGTTTGGTTTCCAGTACCTCCTGGAAACCAATACAAAATGAAACAAAAAAAAAACAAACAACAAGGAAAACAAACAAAAAAAGCAACTCAGGGAAGCAGATGTGGCTCAGTGGTTGAGCGCCAGCTTCCCACATATGAGGTTCCAGGTTCAATCCCCAGCCCCTGGTACCTGAAAACAACAATAACAACAACAAAAAAAACCCTCACAAGCCAGGTTTAACAGAATAGTAGACATAGCTGAAAAGAGAATCAGTGGACTGGATGACAGAGCAGAAGGAAATATCCAGAAAGATATAATAGAACAACAGAATAAAAAAAATAAGCAAGCTACTTAAATTTAACTTTCTACTTTTTGACTCTAAATACATTACATTAAGGTCAGATGTACATGTGATAGGAAGGGCTCAGTTTCATATCGTCCACTACTAGTCATAGCTACTGTTTTTCATTTCCTCCAAATCCCTCCCCCTTTCTCCAAAAAGTAAATATAAAAGCATACTGAGCTAAAAATCTCAATTTTTAGTTTTAAAACTAATAGTAAATGATTTTACAACATGAAAGTATCTGATGTTCTATCTAACATATTCTTTATAGAATAGGAAATGTTTTGTTATTTCTGGAAAGCTGAATAATATGAAAGGATTCACAGCATATACACAGTCACCTCTAATGCTGTCACTCAGAGAGCGCCTCTTCACATTTGGTCTATGGACTTCTACTTACTCTGTGTATAACAATACATTTATATTCTAAAAACTGGAATCATACTATATATTGTTTCATAGTTTACTCTCTCTATTATAAACATTTTCCCATATTATTTATTTTGTATTTTAAATGGCTGTAAAATATTCCAGTTAATGGAATTACCGTAACTTAAAAAATCAATTTCCTATTGTTTAACAATTTCATTTTTTATATATTAGTATAACTTGTAAAGAATGATGTGATCACCAACTTAAGAGATAATCACATTTGTACAAAAATGACTATTTCCAGAAGATATATTTTCAGAAGTGGAATTGCTTGGTGAAAGGATATGTAAGTTTTTGAGAATCTTGATGTACATTATTCACCACTAGATTGTGTCCATTTACATTCCCACTAGTAGAATATCAAACTCCTAGAATTAAAATTACTATTAAAAAATATTGCAAGTTTAATAATCACAGCAAAAGATTATATTTACATTTCATATTTCTTTCATTACTTGTTAAGTGTATTTTTATGCTTTCTAGCCATTTATATTCATTGTTTTGAGAATTACTGTTCATTTCTTCCCTGTTACTTCCTAGGAGAGTTTGCATTCTTTATTGTTTTGTAAGTCCTTTATGATTTAAGAATGTTCATCCTTTGTCATATATTGTAACTACTCTTGTTTTTCTCCTATCTGTTCTCATTGTCTTTTTGGTGTGTTGCATACAGGGGCATGCACCCTGCTCCTCTCTGCACTGCGCAGGTTTGGGATGCCTTTTTTCTTTTTTTATTTATTTTTTACCAGGAGGTTCCAGGAATTGAACCTGGGTGCCCCACATGATAAACGGATGCTCAAATGCTTGAGCCTCAGCTGCTTCCCTTAATTACTTTTTAGTGTTATTTACCTTTTAATACAGTTTATGGCATTTCAATGTAGAAGATCTCTTCTTGGTATGTATATATGAGCATGCCTTCCCTTCCTTGAGAATGAACCAATATCTTTATTCTAATACTTTTATTATTTTACTTTTTCAGTTATCTTTAATTCAAAAGTAACTTCTAATTCATCTTGAACTTATTTGGGGATATGGTATGAGATAGAAATTTAATTTTAGTTTTTGCAGATAGTTGACCAGTTGGTTCACTATCAGATTAAATAAACCACCATTTTCCCAAAGATATATAATGCTATCTTTATCAAATATTAAATTCCTAAGTGTCTTTTGTCTATTTCTGGGCTTTCTAATTTCTTTCACACTTTCAATAATCATGGCTTTCACTGGTTTAAGATTTGGTAGTACAAGTCCTCCCACCTTTTAGTTTTACATTTTATTGTGAAATAATGCCTATATAAATGTATATTAAACAGATGTATAGTTTGATAGATAAAAGCAAAGACCTGTGTAACCACAAACCAGATGCAGAAAAAATAATGCTAGTACTCCAGAATGACGCTGTGTGTTCCTTCTTGATATCCCTTTCTCCCTAAGAGGTAACTACTACTCTAACTGTTCATTAATACCCCACCTTCCCACCCCCTTTTTAATATTTTTTTTTTACCAATTATGAATGCATCAATATACTTGGTTTTAGGTTTACCACTTTCGGCTTATATAAAAATGGAATTACACTGTAAAAAAAAAAAAAAGATGAGCAAGCAAGAAAGGAAGTCATAGCAGTCACTGAAAAGGTCTAACATATGTGAAACTTGGATTTCAGAATGAGAGGAAAGACATAGCAGAAGCATATTTGAAGAGATAATAAGTGAGAAGTCTCTAAAACTGATAAAGGATATCAAGCCAGAGGTGAGAAATCCTGTGAACCCTAAGCAGGATAAATAAAGAAAACCACACCTTGACACATTGCAGTAAAATTGCTCAAAACAACAACAACAAAAAAAACCTTAAATATTGCACAAGAAAAAAAGATAATGACCTTCAACTATTAAATCAACAATGAATAGGATACTAATTTCTCAACAACAATAACAGCAAAAATAAAAATAAGGAGACCAAAAGTATGGAATTAAATGTGGAAAGAAAACAATTGCCAGTCTAGATTACTATTTCCAATGAATATAGTCTTCAAAAATGAAAATGAAATAAAGATATTTTCACAAACAAAAACTAGAGAATTCATCAGCAGATCTGCACTTAAGAACAAAAAAAGATATTTTTCAAGCAGAAGGAAAATGATCCCAGATCAAAGTACGGAGATTCAAGGAGTTATGAAAGACAATAAAATGGATAAATATGTGGGTAAATCTAAATGAACACTGAATCTATAGAATACCGCCTGTATAAAATAACAATAATAATGCTATGTGGGATTATATATGTGTAAAATTCAAAACTTACAAAGATATGTAAATTAAGAGAGGTACGGTGGGCTAGAAAGACATGGGACTCTCTTCTACTCCAGAAAAATAGCGAGAGGATAGGCTGAAATAGCCTGGTAAAGGATCTTCTAGGGTTGAGGACACCAGGTAAAGGCTGGACACCACCCAGAGGAGAAGGACAAAGGAGGGAAATCTCCACAACAGAACTTTGAGTTGAAACCAGACACTGCTACTGTTGACATCCTCCCCCTGTAGTGGAAGCAGAGAGGATTCAGTGATCGTGTATTGAAGGCTAGGACTCAGGAACCTTCTGAGAAGAAAGATTTATTACAAACAGCCAGGCCCAGCAGACTCCCGTCCAAAAAGCTGAGCCCCAGAGGTTTCTAGTTTATTTTTATACAAGAGACACAGGTGGTGGGACCAGGAGAGGTTTAGGGGTCAAAATGACTTTCTTTGTTAGTTTTTTAGGGTTTAGCCATTTGTTTGAATGCCAGCTAAGCTTAAATTAGCATATCACCCACATTCCAGGTAAGCTTGAATTAACATATCGCCCACATTCCAGGTAAGCTTCAGTTAACATATTGCCCATCCTCCAGGTAAACTTGAATTATCATATTGCTCATCCTCCAGGTAAGCTTGAATTAACATATTGCCCATCCTCCAGGTAAGCTTGAATTAACATATTGCTCACATTCCGTCTGGATGAAACTTTGAATACACATTCAGTCTACATTCTTTCTGAATATTTAAAGTCTATAGAGCTTATATTACTTAACTGCCTTTCTAGAAACTAGGCCCACTTGTATAAAGAATTAGGCAAGTTTGAATTATGCACAGGCTATATTACCCCACATTAAAGAAACTAGAATTCTCAGGTGTATGGGCCAGCTACAGACAAAGGGAGACCTGAGGGGCCCACTGCCCCAGGAAAGAGGAGAGAGAGGGACATAACATAAGACTGACTCAGCTTTTCACTCACAGATGTGGTCTGCTGTGTCCCAGGAGCCCTTCCAGGCTGGATGGGGCCTCACCATTGTTTGCCTTGGGAGCCAGTAAGGGGCTAAAGCTATAAAACCTCCCAATCTCCTCTTTACTAACAGATACTGATTGTTGAGGATTCAGAGGGGAGTGGAAAGATTTCCTACCTGAAAAAAGGGAGGCGGCTACCAGAGAAGGCTGAAGAACAGTCACTGAGAAATATGAATTACAAGGCCTTTAGCCTCAAGGCAGGAAGTTCTGTCACATTGATTTAGGATGTGTTGCAACAAATATATTCCCACCAGGCACTGAACTGAGATCTGCCAAAGAATGCCATCTGCTGGCACACCAAGGAAGCACACATGAGAAAATTAAAATAAGTAAGAGTGGCTTTCTCCGGCTTTCCTCCCCAAGGCTCTAGGAAGTTGGTCGGCAACCAATTACTGGGTCCAGAGCCCTATTTTGAGCAACTAGCTGGGACAATCCTAACAATCCAGATCGAGCCAAGAATCAAAAAGCAGTGGTAACACACAGCCTCCCACCACTATACCCCTATAAAAGAGAAAGAGATTGAGCATCTGAGTAAGCTACATACTAATCAGATACCTAGACATCAGCCAAAAATTACAAGTGATACTAAGAAAATGGAAGACATGGCCCAAGAAAAGGAATATATCAGAACCCAAGAAGAGACACAGGATTTGAAAGAACTAATTAGCAAGATGTGCACAAATTTCCAAAATCAAATTAATGAGCTCAAAGACAATATGATTAAAGGTATAAATACATCAAGAAGACATTGAATGAATGCAAAGAAGAATTTGAAATCCTGAACAGAAAAGTAACAGAGCTCATGGAAATGAAAGACACAACAGGTAATATCAAAAGGAGGAATAAAATATGGATTAGAGTAGACTTACTGGTATTCTACTACAGAACTATTGTGATTCTAGCAATGGAAGAAATTGTATCATTGATGTGGAATTGTATCATTGATAGTGGCCACAAGAGTTGCTGAGGGCAGGGAGAAGGAAGAAGAGGTGTGATATGGGGGCATTTCCAGGACTTGGAGTTGTCCTGAATGATATTGCAGGGACAGATGCTGGACATTATATATCCTGCCATAACTCATTGAATGGACTGGGGGAGAGTGTAAACTACAAGGTAAACTATAATCCATGCAGTGCAGCAGTGCTCCAAAATGTATTCCTCAAATGCAATGAATGTGCCACACTGATGAAAGAGGTTGTTGATGGGGGAGGACTGGGGGTGGGGTAAGGAGTGGGGAATATGGGAACTTCATATTTTTTAATGTAGCATTTAGTGTGATCTACATATCTTAAAAAAAACAATAAAAATAATTTGATAAAAAATACATTAGAGGCATACAACAGCAGACTCAAAATGAGAGAAGAAAGAATAAGTGATACTGAAGACAGAATTGCTAAAATTGAAGAGAGAAAAGAACAGTGAGAAACAAATGGAAAAAAATTGAGCAGGGACTCAGAGTTGAATGACAACACAAAATGCAACAACATATGTGTCATGGGAGTTCCAGAAGGACAAGAGAAGGGAAAAGGAACAGAAAGAGTATATGAGGAAGTAATAGCTGAAAATTCCCAAATTCTCATGAAAGAAATGAACTTACATGTCCAAGAGGTGCACCATATGTCAATCAAAATAAATCTGAATAGACCTACTCCAAGACACATAATACTCAGAATGTCAAATGTCAAAGATAAAGAGAAAATTCTCAGAGCAGCAAGGGAGAAGCAAACCATTATGTACCAGGGACATCCAGTAAGACTTAACATAGATTTCACTTCAGAAACCATGGAGGAGAGAAGACAGTGGTATGATGCAATTAGGATACTGAAAGAGAAAAACTATCAGCCAAGAATTCTTTATTCAGCAAAACTGTTCTTCAAATATGAATGTGAGTATAAAATAGTCACCAACAAACAGAAACTAAGAGAGTCTGCAAAAAAAGAATCCACCTTTGCAGGAAATATTAAAGGAAGCCTTAGAACATGAAAGAAAAAGACAGGAGAAGAGTACAGAAGAAAAAATAGAGAAAGGATAACCAAAAGAGTAAAAAGACAGACAAAAATATGATATAAGAAAACCAAAAAATGATAGAATTGAAGAATGCACTTACAGTAATATATTTGAATGTGAATAGATTAAATTCTCCAATCAAAAGATACAGGCTGACAGAATGGATTAAAAAAACATAAGCCATCCATATATTGCTTTCAAGAAATTCACCTTAGACCTAGGGATACAAACAGGCTTAAAGGGAAAGGTTAGAAAAATATATTCCATGCAAATAGTAACCAGAAAGGAGCAGGGGTAGCTATACTAATTTCACACAAAACCGACTTTAAATGAACAAAAGTTAAAAGAAATACAGAAGGCCATTATATATTAGTAAAATGTACAACACACCAGGAAGATAAACAGTCATAAATATCTATTTACCTAATCAAGGTGCACCAAAATACATGAGACAAACTGTGGCAAAACTGAAGGGAGAAATAGACATCTCTATAATAATCACTGGAGTCTTCAGCACACCACTCAGATCATTAGATAGAACAGAATGAAGTTCACAAAGAAACAGAGAACTTGAACAATATGATAAACAAGTTAGACCTAACAGACCTATACAGAATGCTGCATACAAACTCAGCAGGTTATACATTGTTCTCAGGTGCCTATGGATCTTTCTGCAAGACAGACCACCACATGTTAGGGGACAATACAGCTCTCAATAAATATAAAAAGACTGAAGTTATACAAAGCACCTTCTCAGATCATAATGGAATGAAACTGGAAATCAATAATAGACAGGAAAAAAGTAAACTCACAAATGTGTAGAGGCTGAACAACATACTCCTAAAAATAATCAGTGGATCAAAGAAGAAATTGCAAGTGTAATCAGTAAATATATTGAGACAAATGAAAATGAAAACAAATCTTATCAAAATTTATGGGGGGAAGCGGATGTGGCTCAAGAGATTGGGCTCCCATATACCATATGGGAGGTCCAGGGTTTAATTCCCGGGGCCTCCTGGTTAAGGCAGGCTGGACCACACAGCAAGATGGCCCAGGCGGAGAGCTGGCCCATGCAGAGTGCTGGCCCACACAGTGAGCTAGCCCAAGAGGAATGCTGGCCTAGTGCAGGGGTACTGGCCCTTGCAGGAGTGCTGGCCCGAGGGGAGAGCTGGTGCAGCAAGATGATACAACAAAAAGAGACACAGAGGAGGTATGGTGGGAGATGCAGCAGACCAGGGAGCTGGGGTGGCACAGGAGATTGAGCACCACTCTTCCACTCTAGGAAGTCCCAGGATTGGTCCCAGTGCTGCCCAGAGAAAAGACAAGCAGACACACAGAACGTGCAGCGAATGGACACAGAGAGCAGACAGCAAGGAGGGAAGAAATAAACAAACAAACAAAAAAAAAACTAATGGGATACAGTGAAGGCAGTATTGAGAGGGCAATTTATAGCTCTAAATGACTATATTAAAAAAGAAGAAAGAGCTAAACCCAAAGATATAACTGAGCAACTAGAGAAAATAGAAAAATAACAGCAAACCAATCCCGAAGCAAGCTGAAGGAAAGAAATAATAAAGATTAAAGCAGAAATAAATGAAACTGACAATTAAAAAAATAGAGAAAATCAACAAACCAAAAGTTGGTTCTTTGAGATTAATAAAATTGAGAAACCTCTAAGTAGATTAAGAAAGAAAAAAAGAGAGTAGATGCAAATAAATAAATCAGAAATTAAAGGGGAGCAGTTATGACTGACCCAACAGAAATAAAGAGGATCATAAGAGGATACTATGAGAAAGTGTATGCTCAAAAACTACACAATCTAGATGAAATGGACAAATTCCTAGAAATGCACATTCAATATACACTGCCACTATAAGAAATACAAGAACTTAACAAGCCAGTCACATTTAAGGAGAATGAATCTGTCATTAAAAATCTCCCACCAAAGAAAAGTCGAGGACCAGATGTCTTCACAGGTGAATTCTACCAAGCATTTCAAAAATAATTAACATCAATCCTGTTTAAACTCTTCCAAAAAATTGAAGAGGAGGGAAAATTACTCAACACATTTTATGAAGCCAGCATCCCACTAATACCAAAGCAGGATAAAGACACTACAAGAAGAGAAGATTACAGACCACTCTCTCTAATGAATATAGATGCAAAAATTCTCAACAAAATACTTGCAAATCAAATCCAAAAGCATATCAAAAGACTTAAACATCACAACCAAGTGGGATTTATTCCTAGAATTCAAGTCTGGTTCAACATAAGAAAATCAATCAACATAATACACCACATTAACAAATTGAAGGGAAAAAAACCCTATGATCACCTCCATCAACACAGAAAAGTCATTCAACAAAATCCAGCATCCCTTTTTGATAAAAACATTTCAAAAGATAGGAAAAAAAGGAAAATTCCTCAACATGATAATAGGAATATATGAAAAATCCATAGCCAACATTGTGCTCAATGGGGAAAGGTTGAATGTTTTCCCTCTAAGATCCAGAACAAGAAAAGGATGTTGTCCCCTGTCACCATTGTTGTTTATTAATATTGTACTAGATGTTCTAGCTAGGGCAATCAGACAAGATAAAGAAATTAAAGGCATTCAAATAGGAAAAGAGGAAGTAAAACTCTCAATGTTTGCAGATGACATGTTCCTATATTTAGAAAATTTTGAAGTATCCAGGGCAAAGCTACTTGAGCTAATAAATAAATTCAGCAAAGTGGCAGGATACAAGATCAACATGCAAAAATCAGTAATGTTTCTGTACACTAATACTGAACAAATTGAGGAGATCAGGGGGAAAAATTCCATTTACAATAACAACAAAAAGACTCAAATTGGGAAGTGGACATGGCTCAGCTGATAGAGCATCCACCTACCATACGGGAGGGTCCACGGTTCAATCCCCAGGCCCTCCTGACCCATGTGGAGAGCTGGCCCACACGCAGAGCTGCCACGTGCAAGGAGTGCTGTGCCACACAGGGGCGCCCCCGCATGGGGATGCCCTATGCACAAGGAGAGCCACCATGCGTGAAAAAAGCGCAGCCCACACAGGAGTAGCGCCACGCACACGGAAAGCTGATGCAGCAAGATGACGCAAAAAAATACAGTTTCCCAGTGCAGGCACAGAAGAACACACAGCGAGTTGACAGAACAGGCAAGGGGTGGGGGAAAGGGAGAGAAATAAATAAAATAAATCTTAAAAAAATAAAAAAGACTCAAATACCTAGGAATTTAACCAAGGAAGTACAGACCTATATGTAGAAAACTACAAAACAATGCTGAAAGAAATTTAAAAAGACCTAAACAAAGGAAAGACATTCTGTATTCATGGATTGGAAGAATAAATATCATGAAGATGTCAATCTTACCCAAACTGATTTATAGATTCAACGCAATACAAATCAAAATTCCAAAAGCCTACTTTACAGAATTAGTAAAGGTAATCACCAAATTCATCTGGAAGGGAAAGTGCACCGAATAACTAAAAGCATACTAAAAAAGAAGAGCACTGTGGGAGAAATTTCACTGCCTGACCTTGAAACTTTTTACAAAGCTACAGTGGTCAAAATGGCATGGTACTGGCATAAAGATAGACACGTTGATCACTGGAATAGAACTGAGAATCCAGAAATAAACCCTCACCTATATGGTCAATTGGTTTTTTGACAAACCAAACAAGTCTATGTTAACAGGACAAAACACTCTTCAACAAATGGTGCAGGGACAACAGGATATCTATAATCAAAAGAATGAAACAGGACCCCTATTTCACTCCCTATACAAGAATAAACTCAAAATAGATCAAAGACCTAGATATAAAAGTCAGGACCATAAAATTACTAGATGAAAATGTAGGGAAACATCTTAAAGATCTTGCAGTAGGTGGTGGTTTCTTAGTCTTTACACCCAAAGCACACGCAAGAAAAGAAAAAATAGATAAATGGGACCTCCTCAAAATCAAACACTTTTGCACCTCCTGGGACTTTGTCAAAAGGGTGAGAAAGCAGTTGATTCAATGGGAGAAAATATTTGGAAATCACATGTTAGATAAAGGGTTAATATCTAGCATATATAAAGAGATGTTACAGCTCAACAATAAAGAAAAATGACCCATTTAAAAAATGGGCAAAAGGCCTAAATAGAGATTTGTCCAAAGAATACAAATAGCAAAGAAATACATGAAAAACTGCTCAACATCACTAACATATAGGGAAATGCAAATCAAAACTATAATGATTAAAAAGAAAACTACAAGTGTTGGAGAGGATGTGGAGAGATAGGAACAGTTATTCACTTTTGGTGGGAGTGCAGAATGGTACAGCCACTGTGGAGGACTGTTTGGCAATTCCTAAATAAGCTTAATATAGACTTGCCATATAACCCTGCAGTGTTCCTGCAGTGACACAAACAGACATCTTCACACTGATGTTCATAGCAGCATTATTCACGATTGCCAAAAGCTGGAAACAACCCAGGTGTCAATCAATCAATGAATGGATAAACAAACTGTGGTGTATTCACATGATGGAATATTATGCAGCTGTAAGAAGAAATATATGTATAAACCACATAACAACATGGATGAACTAAGAAGACATTATGTTGCGCAAAGCAAGCCAGACACAAAAGGACAAATACTGTATAACTGCATTAATATGATACAAATATATTGTGTAATATATTGCATGGTTTAAAAAAAATGTATACTGGGAAATGGATGTGGCTCAACCAACTGATCCCCTATCTATGATAAAGGAGGTACAGGATTTGATGCCCAGGGCCTCCTGGTGAGGGCAAGTTGGCCCACATGGCGAGCTGGCCCACGCGAAGTGCCAGCCCATGCAGGAATGCCACCCCGCACAGGAGTGCTGCCCTGCATGGGAATGCCACCCAGCACAGGAAAGCCACCCTGCGCAGGAGTGCCAGCTGACGTGGAAGCTGGCACAGCAAGATGACACAACAAGAGACGCAGAGGAAAGAAAACAAGAAGATGAAGCAGAATAGGGAGTCGAGGTGGTACAAGAGAGTAATCACCTCTCTCCCACTTGGGAAGGTCCCAGGATCGGTTCCCAGAGTAACCTAATGAGAATACAAGCAGACACAGAAGAACACACAGCAAATGGACACAAAGAGCAGATAATGGGGAGAACAGGGAAATGCGGGTGGGAGGAGAAATAAATAAAATAAATCTTAAAAAAAAAATGTATATGTATCCAGTACATTTAATTGAAAAAAACATAGGGAAAAAAAAAAGAAAGAGAGGTAAATGGAGTCAAAGTGTCCTAGAATTTTTGCATTTTTTTGGGAAAAGGTAAAAATACCACTTTAATTAAATCTTCTAAAGTCATAGGTAACCAATAAAGGGGAAAAAACACAAAACTTTAAATCCATAAGCTCATGGTGGGGAGGGAGTGGAATTTAAGCATACACAATCCAAAATACCTCTAACTGGATTGATTGCACACACATAGACACAAATTACCAATACCAAGGATTAAAACATTAAACCATAAGAAACTGATAAAGGATATCTACCAAAAAATGGTAAAAGACAGTAACTTCCCCATAAGACTGGGAACAAGTAAGGATGTCTTTTCTAACCCCTTCTACTCAACATTAGACTTATTGAAATAGGGCAATAAGAAATAAAAGGCACACAGTTTGAAAAGGAGGAAGTAAAACTACCTTTATTTATAGTTGACATGATCATGTATTTAAAAATCCTACTGAACCTACAACAAGACTAGTAGAACTATAAAGTAAGTTTAACAAAACTACAGGATACATTATTACAATAATCAATTGTATTCCTATATACTAGCAATGAAAAATTGGAAAATACAATTCTATTTACAATAAGCACTCCCAAACATGAAATTCATAGGGATAAATTTAACAAAATATGTGTAAAACCTGTACAATAAAACCCACAAAACAATGCTGAAAAAAACTGAGATAAAAATAAATGTAGAAATATACCATATTCATGTACCAGAAAATGCAATACATCAATTCTTGTCAACTAATCTATAAATTCAATGTAATCCCAGTCAAAATTTAATCAGGCCTTTTTGTAGAAACTGACAAGTTGATTCTAAAATTTAGATGGAAAGGAAGAAGACCTAGAATAGCCAAAGCAGTTTTTAAAAAGAACAAAGTTCAAAGATTTATGCTACTTATTTTCAGAACGAACAATGATTCAATAATAATCAAAACAGCAGTACACTGATATAAGAATGGACATATCTATCAAGGGTATAGAATAAGTAGAGAAATACACATACAAATATACAGCCAATTGATTTTCAACAAAGGTGTCAAGAAGATCAATGGGAAAAGAAAAATCTTTTCAACAGATATTGCTGGGGGGAAAAAAAGGCATGCTTACCTCATAGCACTCAAAAATTAACTTGTAATGTAAAGCTAAAAATAGAAAAACTTTTATAATAAAATATAAGAGAAAATCTTTGCAACTTCCAGGGAAGCAAAGATTTATTTAGACACAAATAACACGAACTATAAAAGAACAAGTTGATGAGTTGGACTTTATCAAAATTTAAACTTTCTGTACTTTAAAAGATATTAAGAAAACAGAAAAGCAAGTCACAGAATGGGAGAAAGTATTTGCAACATACATACAAGGTTGAAGACTTGTTATCAGGCATATATTAAGAACTCTTATAATTCAATGAAAAGAACACAGTCCAATTTTTAAAACAGGCACTGTTTGTTGATTTGAACAGACACTCCAAAAAGATAAATAAATGGCAAAAAAGCACATGAAAAGGTGCTCAACATCACTATTAATCATGAAAATACAAATATACAACCTTTATACATCTACTAGAATAGTTGAAATGAAAGAAACTGACAATACCAAGTCTTGCGCAAGAATGTGTACCATTGTACCAAAATTCAGCAATAAAAAAGAATGAATTACTGATATATTTTACCACATGGATGGATTTCAAAATCTTTATACTGAATCAAAGAAGTCATATAGAAAAGAATACCTAATGTGTGATTCCATTTATATGAAATTATAAAATATGAAAATTAATCAATAGTCACTGAAAGCAGATCAATAGTTGGCTGGGAGTGGGGGAAATCACTGCAGGGGGCAAAAGAGAACTTTTTGGGGGAAATGGAAATGTTCTATATCTTGACTGTCATGATGGTTACCTGTGTATTTGTTATTTGTCAAAATTCAAACTGTATACTTTAAATGGATGCAGTTTATTGTTCATAAATTATAACTCAATGAAATTAAACAAACACATGTGATATCACTAATACCCTCTGAAATCCTAAAATTAAAAAGACTCCCAATACTAAGAGTTAGAGATGATGTGAAATAACCACAATGCTCATACACTGCTCGTGAGAATGTAAATTGATACAACCAGTTTGAAAAAGTTTGGCATAATGCAATGAAAATGAAGACGTGTATTTCTTGTAATTCAGCATGTCCACTCAGAGGCATAAACCCTAGAAAAACTCCTGCATATGTGCACCAGGATACAGTACAAGAATGTTTATGGTTTTACTGTTGAAAGTAG
This sequence comes from Dasypus novemcinctus, assembly GCF_030445035.2. NCBI lineage: Eukaryota > Metazoa > Chordata > Mammalia > Cingulata > Dasypodidae > Dasypus > Dasypus novemcinctus. The sequence continues at coordinate 50,011,225 of NC_080689.1, forward strand.
ACAAAAACTAAAAATGACCTTAAAAGCCATCAACAGTAGTATGAATAACTGGTAATATATTCATACAACTAAATACTGTACAACGATGAAATGAACAAACTACAGCTCCACATATGGATGAAACCCTTACAAATAATATCAAACGAAAGAAGCTAGTTACACAAGGATATCTCCTATTACAAATCCATTTTATTCTCTAGTTTTATAAGATAATGGAAGGAAGAGGGTAACCACTGATGAAAAATTTTTTTAAAAACTTATAAAAAAGAAAATTAAAATAGTTGTATTCTAAGATAGATTTCAACTTTGAGGAATCACATCATGTAATCTGTGTTTTCTGTAAGGCAATTACTTAGAATGTGATAAATATGGAAGACCAAACAAGTTGGAATAAGACTTTACCTAAGGTGTCTTTAACAGCCTAACCAATAGACATACTATATTCCAAGCTTAGAAAATAAAAGTCTATTTCTTAATGGAATACTGGTTGCCTGACTTAACCCAGGTGAGACTATGTGTAATTAAAAGCTCTTCAGAAGACACATGTGGTACATCTTAATCTTATTTGCAAAATACCTCATTATATTTTGAATAAAAATGTTATCGCACAGCAGTGCCTTGAATACATGTATGTATTTTTAAAAATCTTTGGAATACAAATTTAGCACCCATGTCTGGTTACTGATTTATACTCAAATGGGCTTGAGTGCCCATGCCTCACATCATTGACAGGTATAGGGTTTCTGTGATGCTTTCAGAAATATGAAAGAAAATCTCACTAAAATCACCACTGCAGGGTTTCAAATATGAATTTATAGTGATAATACCTGTAGCAGTTTGGCATTATTTATGAATTCCAAAACCGGATATTAGACTGTGTTTGATTAAATTATGATTAAGGCTTGATTGGGCCATGTCAGTAGGATGTATGAAAAACAACACAGAGAAGAGAGAGTTTTAAGGCTGAAGCCTCAGGAAGTAAATACACAGAGAAAAAGATTACGTGAGGAAGGAGAGAAGGCTCCACTAGACATGGCAAAGAGACAGGAAGACCCAGGAAGAGAGGCGAGCCATTAGCCTGATAGTTTACAGCTGACCTTGTAGAGAGAGAAGAGTAGCTGTGCTCAGAGAAATGAGCCCCAGGAGAGAGATGAGACTTATCCCAGCCTACAGTTGATACTGGAAGAAGCTGGGACCACGGGACCCTAAGAGGAAGAGGAAGCCTGAACCTCTGTAGACATTGGCAGCCATTTGCTCCTGCACATGGCAACAGACTTTGGTGAGGGAAATAACTTACACTTTATGGCCTGGTAACTGTAAGCTTCTAACCAAAATAAATACCCTTTAAAAAGCCAACAGATTTCTGATATTTTGCATCAGCACCCCTTTGGCTGACTAATACAATGCCAATGAATATAATGTAATCGATATACATAACATACCCACTTAAATCCTGGTGTGAAACAGAATTCAAAATAAATATTATTTTATATATTATAATTCTTAATATAAGAGAAAAAGAGCTACATGAATTGACATATTTATATCTATTTAGACAATGCATTTCCTTTCTTACGCTTCATGATCCACATTTAAATAAAATCCCATTTTATTTTTACCCACCCACGGTAGTTTTCACATTCAGACCAACTATTCACTATAATATTTTATCAACCACTTCAGAGATAAACCAAGATTACACCAGAAAAATAAATCAAGGATTTCACTCATACTCAATACATAAACAGCTAATTATTTGAATAGCTTTTAAATTATGATTTAATGAAAACAATGTATGACTTTAATTTGCCTCATATATATTAAAATAATTTTAAAAATTAAAAAACTTGCCCTCCTCCTTCTGCCTATATCTGCTCTGAGCGCTCTTGCTGCAGTTATATAGAGGCTGCCATACACCCAACCAGCAGATCTCTGTTCCACTAATTGTTGAACCAAAAGCTATAGACAATAAAAAGGAAGTAGAACTGTGAAAAGACATCCAAAGTTTGGGATTAGTTTGCTGTTCTTTTTCTAGTTCCTCCAGGTATGCAGTTAGGGCTTCGATTTCAGCTATCTCTGATTTTTTAATATAAGCCCTGGAGGTTATAAATTTCCCTCTCAGCACTGTCTTGGCTGTATCCCATAGGTTTTTTTTTGTTTTGTTTTAAAGATTTATTTTTAAAATTTATTTCTCTCCCATCTGTTCTCTGTGTTCATTTGCTGTGTATTCTGTGGGAATTTGTGTCTCTTTTTGTTGCATCATCTTACTGCGTCAGCTCTCCATGTGTGCAGCGACATTCCTGAGCAGGCTGCACTTTTTTCACGCTGGCCAGCTCTCCTTACAGGCACACTCCTTGCACGTGGGGCTTCCCTACGCAGGTGACACCCCTGCATGGCACAGCACTCCTTGCGCGCATCAGCACTGTACGTGGGCTAGCTCACCACACAGGTCAGGAGGCCCTGGGTTTGAACCTTGGACCTCCCATGTGGTAGGTGGACGCCCTATCCGTTGGGCCACATCCACTTCCTCCCATAGGTTTTGATATATTGTGTTCTCATTTTAACTTCATCTCATCACGATATTTACTGAATTCTCTTGCACTTTCCTCTTTGGCTCACTGATTATTTAAGGGAGTGTTGTTCAATCTCCATATATTTGTGAATTTTCCCTTTTTTCCAACTGTTACTGATTTCCAGCTTCATTCCATTATGATCAAAGTGTTTTATATAATTTCAACCTTTTAGATTTATTGAGACCTGTCTTGGTCTATCCCGGAGAAGGATCCATTAGCACTTGAAAGAATGTATATCCTGCTCTTTTGGGGTATAATGCTCTATAAATGTGTTAGGTCTAGCTCATTTATCATATTATTCAAGCTGTTTCCCTATTTATTCTCTGTCCAGATGTTCTACACAATGCTGAGTGGTGTATTGAAGTATCCAAATATTGTAGAGACGTCTATTTCTTCTTTCAGTTTTGCCAGTGTGTGCCTGGTGTATCTTGGGGCACCCAGGTCAGGTGCGTTTTTATTATAGTTATTTCTTCTTGGTGAATTACCCCTTTTATTAATATGTAACGAACTTCTTGACCCCTTATAAAAGTTTTGCATTTTAAATCTATCTTGCTTCTCCCTTGCTACTCTCAGAATTTTCTCTTTATCTTTGACATTTGACATTCTGAGTAGTATATGTCTTGGAGTAGACCTATTTGGATTTATTCTGATAGGGGTATGCTGTGCTTCTTGGACATGTAATTTCATTTATTTCCTGAGAGTTGAGAAATTCTCAGTCATTATTTCCTCAAATACTGTTTCTGCCCCCTTTCCCTCTAATGTGTGTTTTTTTTTTTTAGATTGATTTATTTATTTAATTCCCCCCGCCTCCCCCCGTTGTCTGTTCTCTGTGTCTATTTGCTGCGTCTTGTTGCTTTTGTTCCGCTTCTGTTGTCGTCAGCGGCACGGGAAGTGTGGGCAGCGCCAATCCTGGGCAGGCTGCACTTTCTTTCGCGCTGGGCGGCTCTCCTTACGGGTGCACTCCTTGCGTGTGGGGCTCCCCTACGCGGGGAAACCGCTGCGTGGTGCAGCACTCCTTGCGCGCATCAGCACTGCACACGGGCCAGCTCCACACGGGTCAAGGAGGCCCGGGGTTTGAACCGCGGACCTCCCATGTGGTAGACGGACGCCCTAACCACTGGGCCAAGTCCGTTTCCCTTCTGATGTGTTTTTGATCTCACCCCTTGTGTCTTTCATTCCCATGAGCTGCTACTTTTCTATTCAGGTTTACAAATTATTCTTTGTGCTTGCTCTGTGTTTTCTTTTAAGAATTCCCCACACCCCCACACCAGTTGTCTGCTCTCTGTGTCCATTCGCTGTGTGTTCTTCTGTGACGGCTTCTATCCTTATCAGTGGCACCAGCAATCTGTTTCTTTTTGTTGCGTCATCTTGCTGTGTCAGCTCTCTGTGTGTGCGGTGCCATTCTTGGGCAGGCTGCACTTTCTTTCGCGCCGGGCGGCTCTCCTTAAGGGGTGCACTCCTTGTGCATGGAGCTCCCCTACATGGGGGACACTCCTGCATGGCACAGCACTCCTTGCATGCATCAGCACTGTGCATGGGCCAGCTCCACACAGGTCAAGGAGGCCTGGGATTTGAACCGTGGACCTCCCATGTGATAGGTGGACACCCTATCCATTGGGACAAGTCCGCTTCCTGTTCTGTGTTTTCTTGATGTCCTTTACCTCTTTTTGTTTTTTAGAGACTTATTTTATTTCTCTCCCCTTTCCCTCCATTGTCTGCTCTTTTGTGTCCATTTTCTGTGTGTTCTTCTGTGTCCACTTGCATTCTCGGCAGCACTGGGAATCTGTGTCTCTTTTTTGTTATGTCATCTTGCTGCATCAGCTCTCCATGTGTGCGGCGCCACTCCTGGGTGGGCTGCGCTTTTCGTGCGGGGCAGCTCTCCTTGCGGGGCACGCTCCTTGTGTGTTGCGCTCCCCTATCCAGGGGACACCCCTGTGTGGCACTGCACGTAGGCCAGCTCACCACATGGGCCAGGAGGCCCTGGGTTTGAACCCTGGACCTCCTATATGGTAGGCGGATGCTCTTATCAGTTGAGCCACATCTGCTTCCCTCCTTTATCTCTTTAGACATAATGTCTCTCAACTCATTAATTTGATTTTGGAAATTTGTATGAATCTTGTTGATTAGTTGTCTCAAATCCTGTGTCTCATCTGGAACTCTGATATATTCCTTTGCCTCTCAGTTCAAAGCCTGGTCGAGTGTGTTTGCTATATCAGGGCCTAGATCAATGTGATAGAGGGTCCTGCCTCCAGGCTATTCAGAGCTTTGCCATTCAAACTTTCTCTGAGGCTGTTCTGCAACCTTTGCAGGCAGCTCCCTCCCTCTTCCTGGGTAAGAAATAATTCAGATCTCCTCTGTCCTCAACAACCAGTCCTGGTCAGTGGGGAGGGTGTTTCTGGGCCTTGGATCTCTTTAGTTCCCTGCCAGCTACCAAGGCAAACAATGGTATGGCCCCTCCCTGCCTGGAAGGACTAGTGAGACACAGAAGATCAAATTTCTGGGTCAAAAGCTAAGTCAGCCTTAGTCTGTGTTCCTCTCTCTCCTGTGTACTGGGGAGGTGGATCCCTGAGGGTCCCCTTTGTCTGTAGCCTCCAGCCCCGAGACCTGAGAATTCTAAATTGTCTATTAGGTGAGGGAGAGCACCAGCAGCTGCGCTTTACCTGAACAGTTTTACCATAACATTTCTTTTCCTTTGCCCCTCTCTCTTCTGGGTGGTATCCAGCCTTCCTCCCGTGTCCTAAACCGTAGAACATTTTTTCCAAGGCCATTTCTCCCTGTTCTCTAGCTAATTTTTTGGGAGAGGAGACAGTCTTGTGTCCTTCTAGTCTGCCATCTTCCCAGAAGTTTACCCAGTGTCTTCTTAAGTCCCCTGTCTTAGCTGGCATAGGACTTAATAGTCATATTAAGAATATGATTTTCTTTAGTCATATTTTCCTACAACAACTTGAATTGATTTAGGAGCTTTGAGTGATTATCATTAATTAGTTGTCTTAAACCCCGTGTCTCATCAGGATTTTTGGTTTGTTTCTTTGTCTGAGCCATATCTTCTTGTTTCTTAGTATGGCTTGTAATTATTTGCTGCCGTCTAGGCATCAAAGTTAGTGAATTTACTCTGATGGTCAATTTCTCTCTCTTGCCTGGTGGTTTTGTTTCATGGCTCTACTTTGGTTTTTGGTTCAACTTATTCTAAGTCTTTAATACTGCTCAGCTTGTTATCAAAATAGGGTCAGGGACATACGCATCACCAGATCATGGGGAACTGGGACAAGACACCTAAGTATGTTTTTTCTTCTTGCAGTTTCCTGGCCAGCCAGCAAATGACACTTGTCAGCAAAACTTTCCTTGGAGGTGACTCCTTCAACCTCTATTTACTGGTGATTCTGGTATGGCCAGAGCAGAGATTCAAAGCAGGCTCTGCTGGCCAAATTCACCGAAGAGAAACCACTCTCCACTTTCAACCACGCCCTCCCTCTTCCTGGGGAGGAAGACATCTGTTCCCCTCTCAGTTGGCTGCAGTAAGCCACAGGTTTTATCCAAGCTATGTGTCTTAAGGGTAGAGAATGGGTGCTATTCCTGGCCACCAAGACTGTTTTCCTTTTGGCTTCTTCATCTCTTTGTCCCTCACCATCCTAGGGTGTGCTCTCCTGGTCTGCAGAATCCCAAGGCAGTTCCCTTAGATAGCTTTTTGCCCTTCCGCCATTGTTGTTGTGAGACAGATGAGCCCTGCCTATGTGTCCTGATGCCATTTACCTGGAACTGGACATCCAATATTTTACTAAGGTCTTTTACATCACAGTTTTACACATTATGAATGTCCAAATTAGTGGGAAATATTTATCACATAAAAAACTGAGTAACTTTCCATAATAAAAATAATGACAAAGAGAATGATACTCAGGTTTTCTTAGAAAAAAATTTCCAGATACATATTTTTGTCTGGGATCTTGAATGGTGTCTACTTCATTTAGAAAATAGATTTTGCTAATATTGATCCTATATTAATACCAGTGAAGAAAAACATCAGGTTTTACATAAAAGGGAGGGTTTATAAAAATAACTTTCAATATTTTAAGAGGTACAACCTAGTTTGGAAGGAAGAGGTAGAGGAACAGCAGCAGCACTACAATTGATCAACATTTTTCAACTGACAAATCTGCCAAAATTATTTTGCTGGTCCTTTTGCTTAAAGGGAAGAAAATACTAGTACTATTTCTTAAGGTTTCTGACAAGTCTTTAAGGAAGTCAGACGTGTCTGACTTCAAAGTGGTACATGACACCAGTCCCACTCTTGGAATTTTGGACATTTCCATGACAAAAGGATATGGCTAAAAACCTTATAAACACTTCCACCCCCAATTAAGGTACTTTAACATCATGATTTATCATCTCACACACATGCATCACTCTTCCTAAGCTCAAAGGATAATCAAAAAATGTTCTACACAAAAATGATTGAAGTTCCTCTATTTTAAGATATCTGCTGTAATAAGATTTGATACAAAACCTCTACTGCACCTATTCCAGCCATCTGATAATAAAACTTGAACACAACTGTGTTGGGAAAGTGTTGGAAACTATAATTTTAATTTCCTAAGTTGTAGTTTTAGAGAATCAAAAATAAACTCATGTATTAGAGACAAGGAAGGACATAACATATTAATAAAAGGGATGATTCACCAGGAAGAAATAACAATCATAAATATATATGCACCTAACCAGGATGCCCCAAGATACATGAGGCAAACACTAGAAAACTAAAGGGAGAAATAGACATCTCTACAATTAATAGTTGGAGACTTCAATACAACACTCTCAGCACTGGATAGAACATCTGGGAAGAAGACCAATAAAGAAACAGAGAACTTGAATAATATGATAAATGGACTAAACCTAATAGACATATACAGAACACTGCACCCCAAAAGAGCAGGATATACATTCTTTCCAAGTGCTCATGGATCTTTCTCCAGGATAGACCATACGTTGTGTCACAAAGCAGATCTCAATAAATTCAACAAAATCAAAATTATATAAAGCACTTTCTCTGGTCATAATGGAATAAAGTTGGAAATCAACAAGCGGCAAATAAAGGGAAAATTCACATATATGTGGAGATTAAACAGCACACTCTAAAATAATCAGTGGGTCAAAGAAGAAATTTCAAGAGAAATCAATAAATATCTCAAGACGAATGACATTGAGAATACAACATATCAGAACCTATGGGATGCTGCGAAGGCAGTGTTGAGAGGAAAATTTACAGCCCTCACTGCTTATATTAAAAAAAGAAGAGCTAAAATCAATGACCTAACTATACGGCTGGAGAACCTAGAAAAAGAACAGCAAGCTAATCCCAAAGCAAGTAGAAAGAATGAAATAACAAAGATTAGAGCAGAAATAAATGAAATTGAGAACAAAAAAACAATGGAGAAAATGAACAAAACCTAAAGTTGGTTCTTCAAGATTAACAAAATTGACAAACCCTTAGCTAGACTGACTAAGAAAAAAAGAGAGAAGAGGCAAATAAATGAAATGAAAAATGAAAAGGGGAACCTTACTACCGGTCCCATAGAAATAAGATAGATCACAAGAGGATACTATGAACAACTTTATGCTAAAACACTTGACAATGTAGATGAAATGGAAAAATTCCTAGGAATGTAGAAACAACCTACAATAATGCTAGAAGAAAGAGAAGACCTCAACAAACCGATCACAAGTAAAGAAATGAAACAGTCCTCAAACAGCTCCCCAAAATGAAAAGTCCAGGACCAGACAGTTTCACAGGTGAGTTCTACCAAGCATTCAAAGAAGATTTAATACCAATCTTACTCAAGCTCTTCCAAAAAACTGAACAAGAAGGAACACTACCAAACTCATTCTATGAAGCCAATATCATCCTAATACCAAAGCCAGGTAAAGATATTACAAAAAAAGAAAATTACAGACCTATTTCTCTAATGAATACAGATGCAAAAATCCTCAATAAAAAATACTTGCTAATCAAATCCAACAACACATTAAAAGAATTATCTATCATGATCAAGTGGATTTTATACCAGGCACGCAAGGCTGGTTCAACACAAGAAAATCAATAAGCCTAATACACCACATTAATAAATCAAAGAAGAAAAATCACATGATCTTATCAATTGACACAGAAAAGTCATTTGACAAAATACAGCATCCTTTCTTCATAAAAATACTACAAAAAATAGGAATTGAAGGAAACTTTCTCAACATGATAAAGGCCATATATGAAAAACCCACAGCTAACATTGTACTCAGTAATGAAAGACAAAGTTTTCCCGTTGAAATTAGGGACAAGACAAGGATGCCCACTGTCAGCACTGTTGTTCGATATAGTGCTGGAGGTTCTAGCTAGAGCAATCAGGCAAGAAAAAAAAATAAAAGGCATCTACATTGGAAAGGAAGAATTAAAACTTTCACTATTTGCAGATGAGATGATTGCATATCTAGAAAGTCCCGAAAAATCTACAACAAAGATGCTAGAGCTAATACGTGATTTCAGTAGAGTATCAGGATACAAGATCAATACACAAAAACCAGTGGTGTTTCTATACACCAATAATGCACAATCTGAGGAGGAAGTCAGGGAAAAAATTCCATTTACAATAGCATCTCAAAGAATCAAATATTTAGGAATAAACTTAACCAAGGATGCAAAGCACTTATATTCAGAAAACTATAATGCATTGCTAAAAGAAATAAAAAAAGACCTAAATAATTGGAAGAACATTCCATGCTCATGGAGTGGAAGGCTAAACGTCATTAAGACGTCAATTCTACCCAAATTGATATAAAGATTCAATGCAATCTCAATAAAAATCCCACCAGCATTTTTTAAGCAAATGGAAAACAAAATTTAAAAATTTATCTGGAAGGGTAAGAGGCCCCGAATAGCCAGAAACATCTTAAAATGGAAAATTGAAATCGGAGGACTCTCACTTACAGACTTTAAATCATATTATCTAGCTACAGTGGTAAAAACAGCATGGTACTGGCATAAAGATAGTCACATAGACCAATGGAACCGAATTGATGGTTCAAAAACAGACCCTCACATCTACAGCCAAATAATTTTTGATAAGCCTGTCAAGCCCTCCCAGTTGGGGCAGAGCAGTTTACTCAACAAATGGTGTTGGGAGAACTGGATATCCATAGCCAAAAGAAAGAAAGAAGACCCCTATTTCACACCTTATACAAAAATTGACACAAAATGGATTAAAGACCTAAACATAAAAGGAACATCTTCAGGACTTGCTGGTAAGTGGCGGAGTCTTAAACCTTACACCAAAAGCACAAGCAACAAAAGAAAACATGGATAAATGGGACCTCCTCAAACTTAAAACATTTCTGTGATTCAAAGGACATCATCAAGAAGGTAAAAAGGCAGCCCAGTCGATGGGAGAAAATATTTGGAAACCACTTATCCGATAAGGTTTGATTTCCATTTTATATAAAGAGATCATACAACTCAACAATAAAAGAGCAAGCAATCCAATTAAAAAATGGGCAAAAGATTTAAACAGATATTTCTCCAAAGAGGAAATATAAATGTCCAAAAAGCACACAAAAACATGTTCTATATCACTAGCTATTACGGAAATGCAAATTAAAACAACAATGAGATATCATCTAACACCACATAGAATGGCCATTATTAAAAAGCAGACAACAATAAGTGCTGGAGAGGATGTGGAGAAATAGGAACACTCCTTCACAGTTGGTGGGAGTGTAAAATGGTGCAGCCTCTGTGGAAGACAGTTTGGCGGTTCATCAGGAAGCTAAATATAGAACTGCCATATTATCCAGCAATTCCCCCACTAGGAATATATCCAGAAGAACTAAAAACTGTGACATAAACAGATATCTGCACACCAGTGTTCACAGCGGCGTTGTTCACAACTGCCAGAAGAAGGAAACAACCCAAGTGTCCATCCACCAGTAAATGGATAGACAAAATGTGGTATATACATATGATAGAATACTATGCTACAGTAAGAAGAAATGAAATTGGGACATATGTGATAACATGGATGAGTCTTGAAGACATTATACTAAGTGAAGTAAGCCAGACACAAAACAACAAATATTGCATGGTCTCATTAATAGACCATGCAATACAAATAATAAACACATGGAGTTAAAACCTAGAGTATGTTATTAGGTGATAAAAGGAGGGTTAAGAAGAACTACGGATGCTTAATGAATGTAGAAGTTTTCATTAACTTGACTGTAAAAGTGTGGAGATGGATAGAGTTGATAATAACACATTATAGTAAGTAGCAACTGGTTTATAAATGCGTTTGTAGCTGAAAAAGGTAGTCTAGGGAAGTAAATGTTAATAGAAAAAAAGCTAGGGAAGCAGACTTGGCCCAGTGGTTAGGGCGTCCGTATACCACATGGGAGGTCCGCAGTTCAAACCCTGGGCCTCCTTGACCCGTGTGGAGCTGGCCCATGCGCAGTGCTGATGCGCACAAGGAGTGCTGTGCCAGGCACGGGTGTCCCCAGCGTAGGGGAGCCCCACGCGCAAGGAGTGCGCCCTGGAAGGAGAGCCACCCAGCGGCGAAAGAAAGTGCAGCCTGCCTAAGAATGGCGCCACCCACACGGAGATCTAACACAAGATGATGCAACAAAAAGACACACAGATTCCTGTGCTGCTGACAACAACAGAATTGGACAAGAAGAAGACGCAGCAAATAGACACACAGAACAGACACCCGGGGTGGGGGAAAAGGGGAGAGAAATAAATAAATCTTTAAAAAAAAAAAGAAAGGAAGAAAGAAAGCTAAAGAATAATCTAGGGACTGAATAACAATGAACTCAGAGGTGGTTGAGAATTGTGGTTAAAGGTACAAATGCAAAAGAGTCCTTCTGTGAGCTAGAGAAGATGTACATCACTATTGCAGGGCGATGGGAATATGAAGAAACATAGGAAAACTGCAATTGGTATGACCTATAGACCGTGGTTAACAGCAATACTATAATATTCTTGCATCAATGCCAAAGCTGTTCTGTGTTGATAATGGAGGTGCATGGGAAAAGTGTGCCAAATGTATACTATGGACCATGATTGGTGGTCACAGTCTGATGATATTGTCTCATAATCTGTAACAAATGTTCCACCAGGGTGTGGAGTTGTATGGGAAATCTACACATCTGTATGATTGTTTTGCAAAATATATTAAAAAAAAATAGTAATGGCTTGGGGGAAAAATACACCAAATATAAGATAAAGACTATAGTTGGTAGTAATATTTTGATGATGCTCTTGCATAGTTGCATAGTTTGTAACAAATGTTTCACAATGATGCAAAAGAGTTGGTAGAGGGGTGATGTATGAGACTCCTGTGTGATGTTTTGCAAGTTCACAACTTTTACTATATACTTATTGTTTATGCCTGTTCATGTATGAATGATATACTTCAATAAAAAATTAAAAATAAATAAGTAAATAAACAGGTGCATTTTACCAATTTATTATCACTCTTGTTAAAATATTACAAAAGCTCTGGTTCCACATTCTTTATCAAGATCTTTTCCCTAACTTTGAAGATATTGCACCATTTGGAAAAGAGAATACCAGCAAAGGTCAATATTGACTGTCTCCCTCTTATGAACACAGAAATAAAACTACCCACTTTTGAAATGACCAAATCACAATGTAGGCAATATGGTATAGCAATAAGTAAAAGCATAAACTTTGGAGTTGGGAAGACAAGAATCCAAATCCAAGCTCTGTTACTTGCTAGCAATGTGACCTTGAGCCTCAATATCATCATCTGTAAAATTATTCCACCATTCAAGGGGTTGAAAAGCTTAAACAAGAGAGCACATGCAGCACATTCTGCCACACACATACTCAAACTATGGTGACTACTACTCCTAGTTTTCTTAAGAAAGAGATTTCGCCTTGCTGCTCCTAAAACATAAATATAATTGCAATGGTGTGACTGTTTGACACATGCACCTTGCTATCATTATTACGAATGATTTTTCAAAAATAATCACAACTAAGTAGGTCAGAATTACTACGTCTAAAACATACAGTTGGCAATAAAAAAAAGAATAATTGAGAAGACTTCTCCATGTGATAAAAGAAGTTTAAATCAGAAATAGGCAGAGTCAAACTTAGATGTTTCTTTTTTTGAAACAATCTACTAGGGCCTCGTAGTCCTAAAAATTAATTTATAAGAGAGTTCGATGAGGAAGTTGTTAAGTACACTATAGCTAGGCACTAAAGCAATGTGCTTATAGAGCGTTAAAGAAGGGTTTGCTTCATATTATTTGACTGTTAATTCTGTTACCATTTCTGACTATAAATTACCATATCTGACTGTAAATTTAAAATTCAAGATGTAGCAAATCACAAGAATGAAACCATACAAATTAAATCAATAAACTTCAAAAATTTAAGGCTACTTCAGGTTATTAGCACAACCTGCTACCTCTCAAACATCTATACTGAAGGATTAGCCACAGTAACTTCTTTTCTTCCTTGCACTCTCTATCACTTCTACTTAACTGGGTTGAAGTTAAGAAAAAGGTTAGGCTAGAAAGCAAATATATACTTCAAGTATTTAAGCATATGTCTGAATAACTGCCAACTGCACTTCCGAATCAAATATAAATTATGTTACCGTGGTAGTCTTTAGAATGTCTTGCTTCTAGCCCTGCTTGACCATCTCTAAGAATATGATTTGTTCCTCCTTGCCACATAACACAGTGACCTCAGGGACTGGGTTCTTGTTTCACGTTAAGTTCCCTGTACCTGATCTCCTAATAATGAGCTATTAGACCTCTTCAATTCCTGCTTTGACTCCCTGACAGCTAGATTTCTGCTGACTGCCCATCCCAACCAGGTCTCATTTCTTTTTAGCCCTTGCCTAATCATGTATCACTTATCTTTTCTTCCTTGTAACACATGTCCCAGGTGTGTATCAAGTAACAGAATCCTGAACCTGCTCCCATGTCTAGTTCCATGTCACCCTGATGCTGCAGCTGTACCTGGATTCATCATTCAGGATATTCCCTGATCTTTAGTTAAGTTTGTGAGTATATGGCTTAAGGTCATTAGTTAAGAAAAGGCAATGCCCACAGAGCCAAGGCAGTTAATAAAACGCAGACATAAGTATACAAGAAAAATAGAGAGATGGCATGTTTTTTGGTTTTGTTTTTTGTTTTTCAAAAAGAGCACGGGGAAACGGACTTTGGCCCAGTGGTTAGGGCGTCCGTCTACCATATGGGAGGTCCGCGGTTCAAGCCCCGGGCCTCCTTGACCCATGCGGAGCTGGCCCAAGCGCAGTGCTGATGCGCACAAGGAGTGCTGTGCTACACAGGGGTGTCCCCCGCGTAGGGGAGCCCCACACGCAAGGAGTGCACCCATAAGGAGAGCCGCCCAGCGCGAAGGAGGGAGCAGCCTGCCAAGGAACGGCGCCACCCACACTTCCCGTGCCGCTGACGACAACAGAAGCGGACAAAGAAACAAGACGCAGCAAAAAGACATAGAAAACAGACAACCGGGGGAGGGGAGGGGAATTAAATAAATAAATAAATAAATCTTTAAAAAAAAAAAAAAAGAGCATGAATCATAGGTTTACCCAAATTCCAGGCACACTGGACAAGACACATAATCTCTATGAATTTTTATTTTTCCTCTTCAAACAAGCATGGAAGAGATGATTAGTGAAATGGCCCTAATCTATGAGGCTAAAAAAAAATTACTGAAGCATATCTTTTTTCCAATCCACAGATACTGAAGATCTATTATATTTTCAGAAATTAGAAGGGGATCACCTTATACTTGAAGGTTGGGAACTCCTAAACTCTCAATCAGAGATTTCCAACAGGCTTGAATGGGTTTACAGATAAGGTAGCAGTATGGCCAGGGCTGCTGACAAATTACAACCATATACATATCATCAAGCAACTATAGATGCATATTGTCATTTTTAAACAAGTGCCATGATACAAACCCTGTTCTAGATGACCACCAAGGTCCCCTACACATCATCCCATCATCTACCATCCCATGATTCTAATAATGCAGACTTCCATATAACTCTCGGAGTTACTTTTTATAAGGAAGAAGGGTTTGAGTTGTTGCATGGACACACTCATGTCCTGAGAAGGGTTTTTAAAAAGTTGCAGACTGTGTAGCTAAAACAGAGCAAAGTTACTATCCCTCTCTACCCCCATAGTTTATTGAAAGAAAGAAAGGGAAAAAAAAACATAAAAAAGAGTCACTGAAGGATCTTCAAGGGACAGAGTCTGCATTTTCTATAATTCTAATGTTTTACAGTGCCTTATTCAGCAATCTTGTAAAAGATGCTCTGCATGGATAAGTGGCCCATATGGGGATTGAAGCAAGTTCAAATCAACTAACCTAGCCACAAATAGGGCTACAAATTCTAAAACTCCTTAGCTCAGAGAAGTCTTGTCAAATGATGTAGACTTGAATTGGTCTTAAATGGTGAGACAGAACAAACACTGATTTAGGCAGCATACTATACAAAATAAAAATTGAGAAGCTGTGGAAAATGGACAAAAAGCAGAAAATATGTATGTTCATCAGAGAATCAGATCAATGGCTAAAGACAGCAAGCTCAGGCCTGCACACACACTATGAACTTGGAACTGTAGCTCTCTGAACTTGAAGCGATTTTATCAAATTCTGTTGTATGATCTAAATATCACTAAAGAATACAAAGGCCTTTAGGAAAAGTAAGCACATCAATCTATAAAAAGAGGGAAAAAATAATTCAAGTTTTTAATTAATAAAGAACCTACGATTAATGGTTGGGCGTTCAAGACACTTTGTATAAGTACATGCAAAATGTTGTGTATGTACATTTTTAGGACAAAGGGATTTGTTTTCTTCAGCTTCTTAATGAGCTTACCAATCCTTAAATTATTAAGAACCCGCAGATTATGTAAAAATCAGTCTTTTGAATATCCATTTGTCAGAATTTAAGAAAAAAACAATTTCTTAAACATAAAATGCCACTACAGAAAGGGTACTGCTGCTATTTTTAGCTTCTTTTTAGTGATGTGTATAATTTGCAATACTTAGTGCAAAGCATGAAGATATTACAAGGTATAACAAATGAAAAGAAAAAAAAGTTTTGATTTGGAAAATAAAACCCCAACCATATCAAATTTCATATTGAGAAATGGATGTTTCATACCACCAAGTAACATTTAGGAAGGAATATACTGATTTAAAGTCAATACAGTGAGCAAATTTTCCCACACACTGTCCACAAGGATGCGCCAATGAGTCAATTTGATAGTACAATACTACCCTCCACTGGTCTTAAATAGTAAAGATAAACCCATAAGAACTGGCCAACAAGCTAAAGGATTAAACTTTTAAAAGAACTTAATGTGGAAGCGGATTTGGCTCAAGTGATAGAGCATCCACCCCCATATGGGAGATCCAGGGTTCAAACCAAGGTCTCCTGACCCATGTGGTGAGCTAGCCCATGCACAAAGAGTTCCATGCTACACAGGGGTGTCCCCCATATAGGCAAGCCCCATGCACAAGGAATGTGCCCCTGCAAGGAGAGCCGCCCTGCGCAAAAAAAGCACAGCCTGCCCGCCCAGGAGTGGTGCTGCACACACAGAAAGCTGATGCAGCAAGATGACGCAACAAAAAGAGACACAGATTCCCGGTGCCACTGACAAGAATACAAGCAGACACAGAAGAAAACACAGCAAATGGACACAGAGAGCAGACAATAGGGGGAGAAAAATAAATAAAAAAATAAATCTCTTAAAAAAAAAAAAAAGAATTTAATGTAATGTTCTTTTCCCATAAAAGCCTAACATTAGCCCAATATTAGCATAAGTCTGGAACATTTTTCTTTTCCCATAAAAGCCTAACATTAGCCCAATATTAGCATAAGTTTTAGTGTAGCACCATAGTGTAGACGTTTATAGGAATCAATCATGTATATAACCACTATTTTTCTTTTTCCTATTATATTTCTATTGTCTTTTTTTAAGATACGTAGATCACACAAAACATTACATTAAAAAATTTAAGAGGTTCCCATATACCCCATTCCCCAACTCCCCTAAATATTTTTCTTAAAACTGTATAGAATCTTAGAGTTCAAAAGGCTCAAGATTATACTTCTGCCAAGTAACTGTCCAGACTTGGGTTAAGTATTCTGGTATTAAAAAAACTATCCCTGAAGATAGCTTTATCCTTCTCTGGATAATTCCCTATAGCTAAAATCTATTCTCCTTCTACTATTATAACCCTGCAGCTATTTAGAGAAAGTTTAATCCCTTCTCTCAAAGGAAACCCCTCAATATTTGAGGAGGGAAGATTCATCCCACTGAATCATCTGTTCTTCAAATGAAAAAAACCAAGTTCTTTTAGTGGTGGCTCCCAGGACCAGAGTGTTTCAGAGTTCTCAATACTCTAAATGTACTCTTCTAAATATGTGTAAGTTTTTCACTGCTGCTAGAAAAAAATTACCATGAACCCAGTCGTTTAAAATAGCAAAAATTTATCTTACAGTTCTGTAGAAGTCTGACATGGGTCTCACCTAAACATCAAGGTGTCAACAGGCTACATTCCTTTCTGGAGACTGTAGGCAAAAATCTGTTTCTGTCTTTTCCACCTTCTACACCTTACCCGCTTTTCTTGATTTGTGGCTCTCTTTCTCCATCTTCAAAGAAAGCAACATTATAGCATCTTTCTGAACAAGATTCTTCCAAAATCATATCTCTCTCTGACCCCTGTCCTTAGACAAGAACGATTCTTTTAAAGATTCATGATTAGGCTGACCAACCAGGATAATCCATGATAATCTTCTAATCTCAAAATCCTTAATTCAAAAATTCTAGGGGGGAGTGACTGTGGCTTGAGCAGTTGAGCACCTGCCTCCCACATGGGAGGTCCCTGGTTTGGTTCCCAGTGCCTCCTGAAAAAACAAAAACAACAAGCAAAACAAATGGAAAAACCAACTCAGGGAAGTTGATAGGCTCAGTGGTTGAGCACCAGCTTCCCACATATGAGGTCCTGGACTCAATCCTTGGCCCCAGGTACTTAAAAAAAAAGTTCTAAGGATTAGGACATGGACACAATGAAATGTCTTCCCAGTTTCCTTGTTTCTCCTAAAATAGAATGCTCCACCTGAACACAAAATTCCAGGTATGGCTAGCACTGAGCTAAAAAGGATTGTCATCTTCCTCATTCTAGATTCAAAACATCTAATAATTGGATTAAGATTCAAAGAAGTTTTCTGGCAACTATACTGCACCCCTAATTCTTATTGGGCTATTAACTAAAACTCCTTTCTATATCTGCCTCAAACCTTACTTTGCAGTTGTTTTGTTTTGTGGTAAAATTTACTAACATAAAATTTATCATTTTGACCATTTTTTAAGTGTACAATTCCGTGGCATTGAATTCACAATGCCATGCAACTCTCACCACTACTTCCAGAACATTTCACCTCCCCACTCTATACCCATTAAGCAATAACTTCCCATTCCCCTCCCCACAGTCCCTGGTAATGTCTAACCTTCTTTCTGTCTCTATGAATTTGCCTATTCTAGATATTTTGTACGAATGGACTCATACAGTACGTGTTCTCTTGTGCCTGGTTTATTTCACTTAGCATTATGTTTTTAAGATGTGTCCATATTATGTCAAGTATTAGAGCTTCAATTTTTTCTATGGCTGAATAATATTCCTTTTATGGGTGGTTATTTATTTAAACCCAAGTATAAAAATTTATGTTTATTCCTGTTTAATTTCATCTTGTTAGAGTTTCCCTTTTCACAAGATCTTTTTGGATCGCAAGTCTTAACACTCAACCTATTAACATGTCTAATACTATCTATTCTGTAATTGGCATGTGATGAGTTTGTCCATTGTATTATAACAGAAATTATGAACAGGACAAGAAATGAAAAAGAGTTCTGCAGCACATCAGGAATCTCTCTGCAATTCAGTGATCCTTTAATTTCAGGGTATATAAGGATTGTCTGAGGAGTGTAATTAAAATACAGGCCCTACTCTAAGGATTCTAATTTAGGAGGTTTGAAACAAGACCCAGGAGTTTGTTGTCAACACCTCCTCTCCACTAATTATCATGTGGTTGGTCTGCACACCACCCTTGAGAAACACTGGCTATACCCAAAAGATATCAAACTAGACAATCAGGCACATATCCATATCCTATTGTCTTCATATGATATTCATGTTTCCTGACACTTTCAAGAAGTTACCATGAGAAAGAAACCAGTACGAATAACTTTCTGAAGTCCAGTCTTACTGGTGCTACTGTATTTTGCTGCTCTACCAGTCTGGCTAGCCTGTAAGAAGAAGAAATGATGCAGACATGATTTGTTCTTAGTGAACCTGTTGAGTGTGCCAACAACCAATTCTTCCTCATTCTCAGTGCCCAAAATTCATTCACTTGGTTCCTGATCTAGAATGTTGCCAGGGTTTCAGGTCAAGCTCACCAGGCAGTAATTAACAGAAATAACTTCTTCACCTTTTGAAAAGTGGAACTACTCTTGTCTATCCCCACTCATTTAACAAATCTACTCTGTAATTTACCCAGGCCCAAAGACATGAAACTATATCTATTTAGAGAAGCTTCACCATGTTGTGCTTTCATTCTCCCTTACCAATGATCATTCTATTCTTTTCAGCTAGATCATTTTCCTTGACAGAAAGGACAGAAGCAAAATAAAATCTGCAGAATTCATCTTTCTCTATATCATCCATCAGCAGAATACCATCAATTCCAAATAACAGATTCATTCCCTTTCAAAAACTCTTTTCTTGCTCTAAACATAACTTTAAGTACCCCAAGTATTCCTCAGGAATTCATGAAAGCTCTCCATTCACCAGTGGCTTTAGTTTTCCAGTTGCTAGTCTTACAGATATGGACCTCTTTAAATTTATACTAATTAAACTTAACTTTTCCAGTATTTCTCTGGAAATTTATCTCTGGTTGGCAATTTTTTTTTTAATTGCTAGACCTGGGTTATGGTACACAGGGGTTCATTAAGCTAGTCTCACTACTTAAGAAATTTTTACAAAATGAAAAGTGAAATATATATGTGTGTGTGGTTGTGAATATATATAAAGAGAATATCTCATTTCTTCTTCACTGAAATATATCTTTCCCCTAAACTTTCTTTTTTTTTTTCAAGAGTTATTTATTTTCCCCCCTTCTCCTCCTCCCACTTTGCTGTTTTTGCTATCTGTGTTGTCTTCCCTTCTCATTTTCTCTCCTCTGGGATTCTCCGGGATTTGATCCTAGAGACTTCTGATGGGGAGAGAGGTTCTCTGCCAATTGCACCACCTCAGTTCCTGGTTTCTGCTGCACTTCACTTTGACTCTCCCTTTGTCTCTCTTTTGATGCGTCATCATCTTGCTATGTGACACACCTGTGCAGGGCACTGGCTCACCACACAGGCACTTGTGCGGGCACTCAGGTGGGCACTGGCTTACCCCGCGGGCACTCACACAGGAACTGGCTTGCCATGCAGGTCTTCTTTTTCACCAAGAGGCCCCAGGGATCGAACCCAGGAGCTCCCATATGGTAGGCAGAAGCTCTATCACTAGAGCCACATCTGCTTCCCCCTAAACTTTCTTTTAGTGGTTGAGATCATTTAGTTAAAATTAAAGTTTAAGGTTCTCACGCTTAGATAAGGTAAAGAAAAGAATGCCCAGTGTCACCACTTTCATTCAACATTGTACCGGAATTTCTAGCCAGAGCAATTAGGCAAGAATAAGAATTAAAACACATCCAGGGAAGTGGACATGGCTCAGCTGATAGAGCGTCCACCTACCATATGGGAGGTCCAGGGTTCAAATCCAGGGCCTCCTGGCCCATGTGGTGAGCTGGCCCACGCGCGGCACTGCCACACTCAAGGAGTGCCGTGCCACGCAGGAGTGTCCCCCACATAGGGGAGCCCCACACACAAGGAGTGCACCCTGCATTGAGTCGCCCAACATGTAAAAAGCGCAGCCCGCCCAGGAGTGGCGCCACATACATGGAAAGCTGACACAGCAAGATGGTGTAACAAAAAAAGACGCAGATTCCCAGGTCCACCAAGAATGCAAGCGGACACAGAAGAATACACAGCGAATAGACACAGAGAGCAGACAACTTGGGGTGGGGGGAAGGGGGGAGAGAAATAAATAATAAAATAAATCTTAAAAAAAAACACAACACACTAGCATCTCTCAGTATCTGGAATGACCATAGTTTTGGGGCGGGGTGGGGGGGTGGGGGGGAAGACATCCAAATTGGAAAGGAAGAAGTAAAGCTTTCCCTATTTATAGATAACATGATCCCATATATAGAAAATCCTGAAAAAGTCACAAAAATATCTTTGTTATACTAGAAATAAACAAATTCAACAAAGTGGTAGAATACAAAATCAATACTCAAAAATCAGAGGTGTTTCCTACATAGTAATGAGCAATCTGAAGAGGAAATTAAGAAAAAAAAAAAAATTACAGGGAAACGGACTTTGGCCCAGTGGTTAGGGCGTCCGTCTACCATATGGGAGGTCCGCGGTTCAAACCCCGGGCCTCCTTGACCCGTGTGGAGCTGGCCATGCGCAGTGCTGATGCGCGCAAGGAGTGCCGTGCCACGCAAGGGTGTTCCCCGCGTGGGGGAGCCCCACGCGCAAGGAGTGCGCCCGTGAGGAAAGCCGCCCAGCGTGAAAAGAAAGTGCAGCCTGCCCTGGAATGGCGCCGCCCACACTTCCTGTGCCGCTGACGACAACAGAAGCGGACAAAGAAACAAAAGCAGACAAAGAAACAAGACGCAGCAAATAGACACCAAGAACAGACAACCAGGGGAGGGGGGGAAATTAAATAATAAATAAATAAATCTTTAAAAAAAATTACAATAGCAACTAAAAGAATCAAAATCCAGGAATAAATTTAAGCAAGGATGTTAAGGATGCGTACATGGAAAACTACATAACACTGCTGAAAGAAATCAAAGAAGATCTAAATAAATGGAAGGACATTTCAAGTTTATGGATTGGAAAACTAAACAATGTTAAGATGTCGATTCTGCCAAAAGCGGTTTACAGATTTAATGCACTCTCAATAATAATTCCAAAAGCCTTCTTAGCAGAAATGGAAACACCAATCATCAAATTCATATGGAAGGGTAGGGGCCCCAAACAGTAAAATCATGTTGAAAATGAAGTACAAAGTTAGAGGACTCATACTGCCAGATTTTGAAACTTATTACAAAGCTACAGTAATCATATCAGCATGATACTGGCACAAGGACAAATATACAGACCAATGTAGTTGAATTGAGAGTTCAGAAATCAACCCTCAAGTTTATGGGCAACTGATTTTGATAAGAGTGTCAAGACCATTCAATGGGGAAGGAATAGTCTCTTCAACTAATGGTGTTGGGAAAACTGGATATCCATATGCAAAAGAATGAAAGGGGACCCCTATCTTACACCATATATTATAGAAAAATTAACAAAAAATGAATCAAAGACCTAAATATAGGAACCAAAACTATAAAGCTCCTAGAACAAATCATAAGTAAACATTTTCAAGTCTTGGGTTAGCCATGGGTTTCTTAGACGTTATACCAAAAGCATGAGTAACAAAAGAGAAAATTGCTAAGTGAGACTTCATCAAAATTAAAACTTTTGTGCATTAAAGGACTTTATCAAAAGAGTAAAAAGACAACCTATAGAATGGAAGAAAATATTTTGAAACCATGTATCTGATAAGGGTTTAATATCTAGAATATATAAAGAACTCCTACAACTCAACAACAAAAAGACAAACTCAATTTAAAAAGGAAAGACTTGAATACACATTTTTCCAAAGAACATATATAAATGGTCAGTAAGCACATGAAGAGATGCTTAGTGAAATGCAAATCAAAACCCATTAAGGAGATACCATTTCATATCCACTAGAATAACTTCTATTTTTAAAAAATGGAAACAACAAGGGTTGGAGAGGATTTGGAGAAACAGAAATTCTAATACACTGTTGGTAGGAATGTAACATAGTACAATCATTGTGGAAAACAGCTTGGCAATTCCTCAGAAAGTTAAGCATAGAATTACCATATAACCGGGCAATCCCACTTTCAAACAGAATTGAAAGCAGGGTTTCAAACAGATATTTGCACACATTATGTTCATAGCACCATTATTCACGGTTCCCAAAAGATAGAAGCATCCCAAGTGCTCATCCACTGATGAATGGATTAAAAAAATGTGGTATACCCATACAATGGAATATTGTTTAGCCATAAAAAGGAATGAGGTTCTGATATATGACATATGATACAACAGAGATAAACCTTGAAGATATTATGTTGAATGAAATAAGCCAGTCACAAAAGGACAAATATTGTATGATCTCATTTACATGAAAAAAGCAGACTATGCAAATTCATAAAGTCATAGTCAGAAACTAGAATACAGCTTACCAGGAACCGGTAGGGATGGGGAATGGAAAGCTAATGTTTAATAGGTATGGAGTTTCTGTTTGGGGTGATGGAAAAGTTTTGGCAATGAATGATGGTAATGGAGGTACAACATTGTGAATGTAATTAACACCACTGAACTGTATATTTGAAAGTAGGTAAAATGGGAAATTTTAGATTGCATATAAATTACTCGAAAAAAGAATTGATAGAACTGTACAACACGAAAGACTGAACCTTAAACAATGGCTATATTTAAAACATAATTATAATCCTGGTTCATCATTTGTAACAAAGTATCACAGTAAGACAAAAAAGTTAATAATAAGGAAAACTATTATTGTGAGAGGGAAGTATGTGGGAACTCTGTAATTTCTGCATGATTTTTTTGTAAACCTACAAATGCTTTTTTTTTTTTTAACCCACTAATGTAATGTATCCTCACAATATTATTAGAGGCACATAAACATTTTTTTAAGTTTCAAACTTATTTTAGGTAAGCAAATAACAAAAAGAAATGTACTCAGAAAAAAAAATTAAAGTCCAAATTGCACTTTCTCTGAATCCTGCAATCCTTTTATCTTCCTGTCCAGATTCCTACACCAGGGAATAATGACTACCTTTACTTTGAACTTTTTGAAATTTACCTACAAAAATGCAGAATATATTTTTATTATGAACTTTCTTTCTTTCCTATCAGGAACGGAAATTTTAAATGGCTATCAATTTTTCATTTAGGTCTAGATTAGTTGCCCAATCACCTTTTTTTTTTTAAGATTTATTTTATTTATTTCTCTTCCCTCCTCCCCCCCCGCCAGTTGCCTGCTCTCTGTGTCTATTTGCTGCGTGTTCTTCTTTGTCTGATTCTGTTGTTATTAGCAGCATGGGAATCTGTGTTTCTTTTTGTTGCATCATCTTTTTTTTTTAAAGACTTATTTATTTATTTATTTCTCTCCCCTTCCCCCCAACCCCGGTTGTCTGTCCTCTGTATCTATTTGCTGCGTCTTCTTTGTCTGCTTTTGTTGTTGTCAGCAGCACAGGAATCTGTGTTTCTTTTTGTTGCATCATCTTGTGTCAGCTCTCCGTGTGTGCAGCGCTGCACTTTCTTTCGCGCTGGGCAGCTCTCCTTGTGGGATGCACTCCTTGTGCGTGGGGCTCCCCTATGCAGGACACCCCTACACGGGGACAGCCCTGCGTGGTGCGGCACTCCTTGCATGCATCAGCACTGCCCATGGGCCAGATCCACACGGGTCAAGGAGGCCTGGGGTTTGAACCGCAGACCTCCCATGTGGTAGACGGACGCCCTAACCACAGGGCCAAGTCTGCTTCCCTCAATCATCTTTAGGGCACTGTTTCTCCAAGTGTGTCCTTGTAACAGTAGCAACTTGTTAGAAGTGCAAATTCATGGGTCCCATGCAAACCTACTGTATCAGAATCTCTGGGGATGGAGTCCAAAATGAGTCAAAATGAGGAAACTTGCCAAAATGAGTCTTATGCATGCTAAAGTCTGAAAACCGCTACTTTAGAAGAAGAAAGTACTCCAATCCAAATGTTGTAGACAATGTGCTTTTGGACAAATGTGATTTCCATCAGGTGTCTAGACACTGGGAGCCCCTCATCACTATCATATCCATCAGTCCTTATGACAATACAGTAATCTGAAATTTCTAACCTCTTCCCTTGGCCAGGTGGCAAATAGCATACTTCCATATGCCCTGTTTTACTCTCTTTTTATCCTCCTTTAGATGGTCTTCAGCATCCTTCCTCTCTTAAGGATCTCGGATTTCAATGTAGAAATATACTTTTTGACATATCTCATTATTACAACTCCCTTTTTAGCAAATCTAAGTTTTGTAAAAAAGACTTACCCTTTCATTGCTATATTCGAATGGTAAACCCCATCCCAGAAAGACACAGTAATAATCATATTACTCTTCCTAATAATCTAGAGTTTATTTTATTATTCACACTTTGTATGCTGTTATATCAACTTTGGAGACTAAGTATTATGTCCAGCAAGTTTTTATATCATTGTCTTTTGTGAGTCCCTGGATAGTGCCTCCATTTATTCTGTTGACCATGTCTTACATGCTGTCCATTAGTGTTTCTATCAGTTAAGCTGCATATATTTCTCCTCTTTAGCAGTATTCAGTTTAAAGCTACCTTGACTGGATCGGTTAGTTCCTAGGAAAACACATTTAAGAATTATACTCCAGGGAAATGGATGTGGCTCAACCAAATGGGCTCCCGCCTACCATATAGGAGGTCCAGGGTTCGATGCCCAGGGCCTCCTGGTGAGGGTAAGCTGGTCCAAGTGGTGAGCTGGCCCACACGGGAATGTTGCCCCATGCAGGAGTGCCACCCTATGTGGGAATGCTACCCAGTACAGGAAAGCCGCCCCATGTAGGAGTGCCAACCAACATGGAGAGCTGGAGTAGCAAGATGATGCAACAAAAGACACAGAGGAAAGAAATAAGAAGACTTAGCAGAACAGGGTGTTGAGGTGGTGCAAAAGAGTAATTGCCTCTCTCCCACTCCAGGATTAGTTCCTGGAGCCACCTAATGAGAACACAGGGAATGGATACAGAGAGCAGAAAACAGGGGGAACGGGGAGGGAGAAATAAACTTTTTTTTAAATCTTAAAAAAAAAAAGAAAAGAATTATACTCCATTCTTCCTTCCACATTCTCTCAAACTTAGTGGAAAATGATGATAATTACACTATCTGCAAGGTTTTCTTCCTATGCTTTTAAATTAGTGTGTTTGTGGTAATAAAATAAAAATAAAAACTATGGCTATAGCCCGAAAGGGATTGGTAAGGCCAGTACTAGGGGTGGGTTATAAAATTTTATAGCTGCATAAAAAAAAAAAAATTCCTATATTTGAAGTCCCCTTCTTTACTTGGTTCTTTTGTAAACAGAAATGTAATAAATACCACTATAGTGATAAAACATTATTTATTTTCAAACCAATATATCTGTGAACATAATTTTCTTCTTAGAAATATAAGTATCTTGGCCACCACAGGCTTATTTCTTTTGCAGAGTCTTTCTTTCAGAGTAGCAGTGAATCATTCAAATTGGTTCAATTATATATTCTACTTTGAATGATGAGATAACCAGCATCAAGCAATTCCATTTATATTGATGTTTATTCTACACAGAACTAAAAATATTTATAAGATTTAAGTTGAAAACCACAATGCTGAAGTCACAGAATTTGGGGAGTGGGTGTAGCTCAGTGGTTGATCACCTGCTTTGCATATACAAGGTCCTGGGTTCAATCCCCAGAACCTCCTAAAAATAAATAAATAAATAAACATCCACTTACAAGGAAAATAATAAATTATAAAAAAAGTCACAGAATCTATATTAAAAATTCAAGAATATACTGAATATATGCTAAGTTTGTTTAAAATTAGGACATGGAACACATAAATTAATTAGTTTCAAAAGCAATTTATATCCAGTTTGGCCTGCCCAGCATATCTCAACTCTAAAGAAGTAATAAAAGATTGCAATAAAAGTAAATAAACATTATAAAAAATAAAACCACAAAGTGAACCAGAAACTTAATTTTCTGAAGAAATCTGCGTTATGAAAATAGCATTCTACAATAAATTGCATGGCTCTTGAATAATTACTAATTTTAAGACATGAATAGGTAAAAAATATATTACTCATTAATACAAGGACAACAATGAGACACTTGGTAATAACACTAAACAAGGGAAATATATTACCTCTCCAATGATTGGAATAGTCACACATTTCTGCTGAGCAGCTTAGGGATTAAAATCAGTTATAAAAAGTAAATAAGGGAAGCCAGTGTAGCAGTGTTTGAGAGCCTGCTTCCCATATATGAGGTCCCAGGTTCAATCCCCAGTACCTCCTTAAAAAAAAAAAGCAAATAAGAGTTAAAGCAGAATAATTCTATTTTTAAAAATAGTATCTGGGGAGGAGCAGATGTGTCTCAGCAGCTGAGTGCCTGCCTCCCACATGGGAGGGCCCAGGTTTGTTTCCCGGAGCCTCCTAAAGAAGACAAACAAACAACAAGCAGATTTTGAGTAAAAACAACAAGTAGACATCAAGCAAAAACAACAAACAGACAACAAGCAAAAAACCTGAGCAAGACAATGAGCAAACAACAAGCAGACAACAACAAAAACAAAAAGAGAGCAGAAAACAGATGTGGTTCAAGCAGTTGAGTGCCCGACTCCACATGGGAGGTCCCAGGTTCAGTTACCGGTGCCTTTTAAAGAACAAAAAACAGACAACAAACAAAACCAATGAGCAGCCAACAAACGCAAACAACAAGCAAAAATAACATGCAGGGAAGCGGCTTGGCCCAGTGGTTAGGGGGTCCGTCTACCACATGGGAGGTCCGTGGTTCAAACTTCGGGCCTCCTTGACCCATGTGGAGCTGGCCCACGCACAGTGCTGATGCGTGCAAAAGGAGTGCCCTGCCACACAGGGGTGTCCCCCCCGCGTAGGGGAGCCCCACGCGCAAGGAGTGTGCCCCATAAGGAGAACCACCCAGTGCGAAAGAAAGTGCAGCCTGCCTAAGAATGGTGCCGCCCACAGGGAGAGCAGACACAACAAGATGACGCAACAAAAAGAAACAAAGAAACAAAGATTCCCCTGCCGCTGACAACAACAGAAGTGGACAAAGAAGACTACACAGCAAATAGACACAGAGAACAGACAACTGGGTGGGGGGGTGGGGGGAAGGGGAGAGAAATAAATAAATAAATCTTCTAAAAAAACAACAACAACAACAGCATGCAAAGAGACAAGGAAGCCATCTCAGGGAGGAAAAATTTTTAAAAAAACAGAGAAAACATCTTCTATATCTAACATGCAATATGAATACTTTCCAAGTATTCAATAAATATTAAATCATTAATACTTAAATTGTTAAAATCATCACATAAGTGATAAGAAATTTTCATGTAGAAGTATAAACTTTGAGAAGGGATTGATGTTAAGATATATAACCAACATTTAGAAAATATACTTGGGAAAAACGGACTTTGGCCCAGTGGTTAGGGCGTCCGTCTACCATATGGGAGGTCCGCGGTTCAAACCCCGGGCCTCCTCGACCCGTGTGGAGCTGGCCATGCGCAGCGCTGATGCGCGCAAGGAGTGCCGTGCCACGCAAGGGTGTCCCCCGCGTGGGGGAGCCCCACGCGCAAGGAGTGCGCCCATGAGGAAAGGCGCCCAGCGTGAAAAGAAAGTGCAGCCTGCCCAGGAATGGCGCCGCCCACACTTCCTGTGCGGCTGACGACAACAGAAGCGGACAAAGAAACAAAAGCAGACAAAGAAACAAGACGCAACAAATAGACACCAAGAACAGACAACCAGGGGAGGGGGGGGAAATTAAATAAATAAATAAATCTTTAAAAAAAAAAAAGGAAAAAAAGAAAATATACTTGTTATTCTTATTTTAGTCACTTGAACACTGTGACTTTTTGTGATTCACTTAGCTTTTAGAAGTCTCTGTTTCTTTCTACTGATACAGGACTCTGAAGTGACTATCAGTGAGAAATGCTTCGATGAGTGACTAGAAAATGACTCTACGTGTTTATAAACCTCAGTATATCATCACCATCCCCTATATTCTTTCACTACTTATTTTGTCATCACAGAGCTACTACTTAAAATCATTCTACTCTTTGTACTTCCCAGCTCTTCTCTATCATGCCATCTAGCTTCAACAAGTCTTAAGCATTTGTAGTGCTAATAAATATGCTCACTCAAAGAAAGTGATAGATAAGACGTAATGTTCCAGTGATGCTTTGAAATTTTGGGGGAAAAGACACCTCATAAGTATAAATGGGTATATTTAGAACCCACTTTTGTAATCTGAGAATGCAATATCAAAAAAACTTTTATGTTTTCATGTCAGTTTTGACACACAACAATATTACAGTAATGATTATTATTTTTTCACTTAACACAGGAAAAACTGACAATAAAGGTGCAAAAGCTCAAAGTTAAAATAAACATGAGGCTATTTTCTCTTTGTATCATTGAGTAGAAGAGGGGTCACTTTTTTATATTTTACATCAGAGAATAAGAAGGTTCGTCATAATTGAAATGATCATGTTGGAGACTGAATCATATCCCCCACAAAAGGCTTCCAACTCCTGGTCCTGAGGGTGGTGAACCCATTGTAAACAGGATCTTTAAAGATGTTATTAATCATAGTGTGCCCAAATCGAACGAGGGTGGGCCTTAATTCAATATGGCTGAGGTTCTCATAAGCAAAGGAAATTGGACACCAGGGAACAGACAGAAGCTGGACCACAATGGGACCCAGAAGAGAAAGAAGACGCTGCCACATGTAATGCAATGGTGACCAAAAAGCCAAGGATCAAGGATTGCCCACAGCTAGCCCCAGAATGCCACAGTCTTCAGAAATAAAGCTTCACCTTGCTGAGGACTGGATTTTGGATTTCTCCCAGCCAGCCTCAAAATTGTGACCCAATAAATTCTTGTTTAAGCCAACACATTGTACAGTATTTGTTCTAGCAGTCAGTAAACTGATACAAACCTTATCCTTGGACCATTATAAAATGGATTCATCTGCCTCAAAAGATCTCTGGCATCCTAATCAAAACTCTTCCTCTGACTAGCATGCATTGAACATAGCAAATGTTCACTAAATACCTGCTATTGATACTTAAAAGATGGCAGTCCTATGATAAATAAATTAACGTGAACCAGTAATTCCTTTGTTCATTCATTCACTCAACAAGTATTTGTTGAACAGCTATAAATTGTTCTTAATCATTCAATTAGTACACAAAAAGCAAAAAAATACATATTATAAAGAACATTTCTATATTCCCATTTTTGGGGAAATGCTCAGTAAAATTCTTAATTCATATACAGTTTTATGCATATAAATGACCTTACCTCTCTAACAGATAGCTGTGGTGGGAAGGAAACTGAAAATACCAAGCTGCTGAATTCATATCCAGATGCCTCAACCTTTTCACACACCTAAAAAAGTATTAAAATTATGTAAACTCCTAGGACTTGCTGAAAAGTTGACTCTAGCCTTCATAACACGAATTTTTGGTCCAGGATCTGACACTATAAAAATTCTAAACATTTACATTTGAGGGTAAGAGTGCTCATGAACTTCCTGAAATTAAATATTTGCTAACCATGACCCTGAAGACTGATGTCATGAGGTATCCAAAAAAAAATCTCTCCTAGAAGAACCATAGGGAAATACCTTCATACCTTGTTAGGCAATAGTTTCTTAAATTTACACCAAAAGCATGAACAACAAAAGAAAAAATAAATGGGGCCTCATCAAAATTAGAAACTTTTACTCATCAATGAACTTCATTATGAAAGTAAAGAGACAACCTACAGAATGGGAGAAAAATTTGGAAACCATTTATCTGATAAGTTTAATACCCAGAATATATAAAGAACTCCTGGTTATGGAAGATGGTATGGTAGTACAACATTGAGAATGTAGTTAACACTACTGAAATATATCTGAACGTGGTTAAAAGGGAAATTTAGATTGTATATATGTTACTAAAATAAATTTTTAAAAATATCTTCTACTTCAACATTATTTACCCTTTAAAAAAATACTCTGATTATAAATATTTCCTACTTACAAAAAAAGTATAAATAATTATTTGTAAGACAGGTATTACTCATCACTGCACTTTAGAAATAAAGTATTACCAATAAACTCCATTTGGAGTTGGGCTGAGAATTAATATTGCTTCTAATACTTCCATCAATACCTCCCAGACACACACATTTCACAGGCAATTTCACATCTAAGCATTCACCTTCTATAAGGCTGTAGCAGTTGTCTTCTTTAGACACTAATAGGTATGACTAAGAAAGAGTATTTGCCTAATTCCCTAGCTATATTAAACAGCAAACAGGAAAAAAAACTAAATTTTTCTTCAACTGAATAGCACTCATCACTGAAATGTATGGGTAGTTATTTCATTAATTTTTAGATATCATGCTGATAAACAGATGACTTGAGAATAGTGGACTTCCATGTTTAAGAAATTTTTAAGAAAACATTTTAATGATCCATTGGTATAAAACAAGTTGAAAGGACAGGCACTGTTTCTTTCAAAGCCAGAATTCTAGGCCTTAGGGATGAAAATCTTTACATAAATTAATACAAAAGGGATTTACCTTTTTAATAAACTCTTTTTCACAGAATTCTTGAAGAATTCCTAAGCATACATTGCATACATTTAAATTTGAGTTCTTGGAAGCAATATTTCCATCTCCAATAACTGAGATCCTTCTCTCTCCATTTTGATTCAGATTATCAATTCCATCTTCCAGTTTTTGTAGCCGAATTTTTTTGGGAGGTGGGTTTGGAATTTCCAAAATTATTTCATCTTTTTCAGTGTCCAGAAATTTCTGTAGCTCATTAAGCAACTCCTGGAATTCAAAAGAAAAAGTTAAAAAAAAAAAGAAAGTAATAAGCTGTTCACAAGCCCCTAAGAGATTCTAGGTAGAACGAGGCAGAAAACATGAATGAAAACATGAAAATTTCAACATATCACAATATTTATTTATATCAACTCTGGAGCAATTAATTTTTTCAGCCTGCATTAGCTTTATAGGGAATTTCAAAGAGAATTACCTAACTCCTATGATATAAATATGAATATTTTTTCAAGAGTTTCATATATCTGTGAAACTAAGTCTAAATTTAATATACAAAGGCTCCACTAGCAAATATATTACTTTGGTTTGTAGTTCTGTTGTGGGATCAATCACTTGCTAATCTTAGTAAAAAATGTAAACTTCAATTCAAATTATTAATATATGAAAGTACAAACTGAATTTCCATTCTCATTTGGTTATTTGATAATCTAACAATTACCAAAACTTCAGAATGCCATGTTTATTTAATATGAAACCAGAATAATTAGAGATTAGAAAAAGAAGTTAAATAAGCTCAAGGAGATAATTTACTAAACAAAGGTAAACAGATGTTGGCAATACTGAAATTTGGCACCATGATTACAAATCATTTATATGTATCTATGTATCAAATAAAAGCACTCTATTACATTCTGTGTTGCTTAATTTATCACTCCTTGTATTAGAAATTAAAAACTGACATTTTTTTGAAATCATTATTTTCATAGTTTCAGATGTATCACTCATCCAAATACTCAGAGGATATTTGCTCTAGTTTGCCAAATTATACAGGTGTTACCATTAAGTTGTTGAATGAATACCCTTTGGAAATTCATTCAAATTACTAATTACTGTCTCTAAAGGGAGAAATCTTTTTTTTCCCCCAAAGATTTATTTATTTATTTCTCTCCCCCTCTCGCCCCCACTGTCTGCTCTCTGTGTCCATTTGCTGTGTGTTCTTTTGTCTGCTTGTATTCTCATTAGGGAGCTCTGGGAACGGATACTGGGACCTTCTGGAGTGGGAGAGAGGTAATCATCCTCTTGTGTCATGCCACCTCAGCTCCCTTTTCTGCTGCATCTCTTACTGTCTCTCCTCCATGTCTCTTGTTACATCGGCTGGCACTCCCGCGTGGGGCAGCACTCCTGCGTGGGCCAGCATTCTGCTTGGGCCAGCTCAATGTGCGGGCCAGCTTGCCTTCACCAGAAGGCCCTGGGCATCAAACCCTGGACCTTCCATATGATAAGCGGGAGTCCAACTGCTTAAGCCACATCCGTTTCCCAAAGGGGAAAAGTCTTTGACACAAATTTATTTTGTTTGTGATTTTAATTCTTATTTTATCTTTCACAGGGAGATACTGCACACATATACAAGTATATTATAACCCACACACAAGTGTATTTTTATCTAGGATCAATGTCAGTATAACACAGTGCTTGTATGTAGGTATGCATGTACAGCCATATGCGTATATATATATTTACAACTAGAACAGATGAAAATTTTAAAAATATTTACCCCCAAACTGCCAATTTATTATTATTAGAAAAAAATGCATGTTCACAGAAAAATCATGCATAAAATACGAAGTTCCTGAAGAGGGAACAGGATGGTCTTCAGTTGGATTCATTTGCTCAATGCTGCAGAACAGACAGACACACCAAACTAGGCTAGGAAATAAAAGAGGATTTATTTGCTGGCGGGAGACCAGAGATGTACAATTTCAAATCAGCCCCCGCGAACTGCAGAAATTCTAATATTTTATACCATGCTAATGAATGAATAATTGCTAATGAATAATTGGGGCAGAGCTGGGCATGGGTTCTTTCATAAATAAACATTAAAGGGTTGAACATGGTGGGATGCGTACCAAACCAGGGTGAGTTACAAAGTTATAATCATTATCAGAGATCAAGATTCTTGGATAGGAAAATACAGAGTAGAGATCAGTCACAAGGTTTTCCATACGGACATCAAACAGGAGAGTAGAACGGGTTATACATAAGGGAGAGGCTAAGTTTTACATAACCATAAACAGGGATGAGACCTTGTGGGGACCTAGGGCCCAGGATTCCCTTAAGGCCACAGCACATAGCTAACTGCAACCCAGACATAAGTTAACAACCTTTCCCAGAGGGGAAAGAATGTATAGATGGTATCATAAACCATAATCTCCTCAGAGCAGTAAATTTCATTCCTACGTATGCAGTGATAACATCACCAGACCCCATATGTGAACATCATGGTACCCTAGTAGGAACTCTGTTCTCATACTCTATGGAATGTCTTTGTTCTGAAACCCTTATATAACCCCTCATTTTCCTGCCTCTTTGCTGAGTTAATTCCATTCTCCAGACTGCTACCACCAGAGACTCTCTCCTGTTTATAAGTCCAAATAAACCGTATGTCTGAATCAGTTCATCCTCTTGGGTCTTGTGGACACACCAACTCGTGCCCTTCAGGAACTGGGTTGGGACAATGACCTGTTTAGAATGAGTGACCATCATAATAGCAGGTCTAGGCTTAATCCAGCCAGTTTCAGCAATTTCAGATATTAACCTTGTGTTATTTTTTATAATATAGGCATGTATATAATTCTTAACCCTTAGTTATAAAGGTTCAGCACAATGCCTCAATATTTAAGTTAAACTGGGGTTTTCTAGTGCTTCATTCCCATATACCACCCTAAAATAAACACCTTGCATTTGTGTGGTATATTTACTGCAATTCATAAAAAAAACACTTTTATAACTATACTATTAACTATAGCCCATCATGTACAATAGGATTTACTGTTTGTATTGTACAGCCCTATGTTTGTTTTTCATTTTTATTCTACTAACATATATACAACCTAAAACTTGTACTTTCAACCACATTAAAATATATAATTCAGTGCTATTAATTATGTTCACAATTCTGTACTACCATCAAAACCATCCATCACCAAAACATGATCAACCCAAACAGAACCTCAACAATTTAAGCATTTATTCCCCATTCCCTACCCTCACCTTAACCCTTGATCTATAATCTAGATTATGACTCTATGAACTTCCTTACTCTAATTATTTCATACCAGTGAGATCACATAATATCTGTCCTTTTGTGTCTGGCCTATTTCATTCAACGTGTCTTCAAGAATCACCTATATTGTCCCATGTATAAGAACTTCATTGCCTTTTATGCTGAATAATATACCATAGTACGACAATACAACATTTCATTTAGCCATTCACCAGTTGATGGATACTTCAAACTACCACAGCC
Organism: Dasypus novemcinctus; assembly: GCF_030445035.2. Lineage (NCBI taxonomy): Eukaryota > Metazoa > Chordata > Mammalia > Cingulata > Dasypodidae > Dasypus > Dasypus novemcinctus. Next base: position 50,045,986 of record NC_080689.1, read on the forward strand.
ATCACTTCTGTTTGTCTTGTAATTTTTGTTGTACACTGTACATTTTAAATTTTAAAGTGTTAACTCTGAGAGTTAGTCCCTGGGCGGTCCCTTAAGTTTGCATCTAGCTATTGATATGAAATAGATTTTACTGAATGTAAGAAGCTAGTCAAAACAAACAAACCAAGGATAAAAGCAACTTTCACTGTATTTGCAAACTGTCTCTGCTTTGCAGAGTTTAGTCCTCCTATATCAAGATTAGCCAGAGGGAAGCAGATGTGGTTCAAGCAGTTAGGTCCCTTCCTACCACATAGGAGGTCCTGGATTTGGTTCTTGGTGCCCCCTAAAGAAGATGAGCAAGACAATGCGCTGAAGTGGGCTGGCGCAGCAAGCTGACACAAGATGACACAACAAAGAGATATTAGTGAGGAACCACCATGAGAGATACAACAAGCAGAGAGCGGAGATGGCTCAAATGATTGTGTACCTCTCTCTGGGTTTGGTTCCCATGCCTCCTAAAAAGAAGACGAACAGTGAGCACAAACAATTGGGAGTGAGGGGAGAAGATAAATAAAAATAAATAAATCTTGAAAAAAAAAAACATTAGCCAGAGGCAACTGGGAATTGCAGGATCCTCTCTGTTGTATTTGAGCCTATGTGCAGCTGAATCTGGGAATGGCTTCTTTCACTGAGTTAGTGCTTGCTAGAAGGCTTAGGAATTCCCTATTTACAAATTATAGGAATTTGAGGGAAGGCCTCCTCTTCTCCCTTTGAAATAGTCTTCCTCCCCATCCTGGATTATCTTTTAAATGACTTACTGCAGGTAGCCCCAGGAAACAATTGTTTCTCACACAGCCCCAGTTGTCTGCAAGGGGCTTCTCTCCACCTTCACGACAAATTCTGGGAGGGCGAACCTGACACACATTACTGGACTCAGTCTGTTCGACTTCCAACTGACAGAACAGCACTGGCATACAAGCACCCCAGTATGCACACAGGGGCCACTATACTCCCTCTGAAACAGGGCCAGGGACCCACAATGAGAATGCAAGCTGGTTCCACCTTGCATTAAGGAAAGGGTGGGGGAAGGGCCAGTAAGGGCACCTGAAGTTGCTTCTATGCATAGTTAATGCAGACCTGTTTTCTGCAGTTTGAGGATAATGACTGTCTTTAAGGTTCCTCTCCCACTATCTTTGCCTAAAGGGGTGGAACAATGGCTGCCCTCTGAGCAGGACCCCAGCAATCTGAAGTAAGTGATCAAAAGTATAGATCTGAAATCAGACTACACACTCCTGGTGTTTGGAGAACTAGTTCTTTATCTTCACACCCTGGCAACAGCAAGCTGCAGCAGCAGAATTCCAGTCCTCGCTGCTACCTGCTAGATACCGGGGAAAGGGAATTATAGCCTCTGCAGGAAGAATGAAACTCAGGGCTCTTTATCTCAGTACTTCTACCTCTCCCTCCTCACTAGATGCTGGAGTCAAGTGTTTCCCTAGACTCCAGAGTTTCCAGCAGTTAATTCAGACAGTTCCTGTCAGTTCAACAGTTTTATTGTGGTGGAAGAACTGAGCCCTAGAGGTACCTACTCTGCCATCTTCCCACAATAACCTGTAAGAACACATCAAATAAAATATATCTGATATATCTATTTGTATAAAATGATTTTAAAACTGTGACATGAATGTTAATTCCACTTTAGAAAACTGAAACTGGAAAGTAGTTAACTGGGATTCAAATCCATATCTACAAATTGCAGGGGCTGGATACCTATGTGGCATTATAGGGGTGGCGAGGAAAGCATTACAGTGGAGTTCATGTAGGGGTGGTGATAAGATAGGGTGAGGACAGAATTTACACTCAAGTTTTGGAAATGCTGCATTATTATATTATAGGGACTCACTGAAACCTTTGACTTAGGTAAATCATAAGATGATCAATGGTCTTTCATTAAATTGTTCATCTTTTCAAACTATATTTATTGAACAGATACCTACTCTATTGCAGGCACTGTGCTTGGGAAAAACAAACAAACAAGGCCTGGGCTTTCCTGGAACACTCATTTCATGGCAGAGAAGGAGAGAAGACAATATGTAAATCAATGAAGAAATAAACTTTTAAAATCACACACACATACAAACTAAATGAAGGAAATAAAACAACATATGTCTTTTTAATCCTGGAAGGAAAAAAATCCATATCTTCTAGCTCCAGATCTTAGGCTTTGGACTCAGGCAGAATGTCCAAATTCTAGTTTGCTCACTTAATAGTTATGTAAGTTTGGGCAGGATGCTTAACCCTGCTGGCCACGGGGAATGACATCTACTATGTGAGCACTATTGTGTGATATTCTGCCTGGAATCCCCATTGGAAAGGTCTATATGAACATTAAATGTATGAGGAAATTGCTCCACAAAGATTCCACTATAATAATGTTAGATATAATCACTAAACAAAGAATCTGCATTTTTGAGATTTACTTTTTAAGGTAATGGCAATTCCAAAACAGAAATTATTTGATTAGTTTTCCTTTTTAATTTAATGAAGAGTTCTGATACTTGCTTTCAAATGTACAGGTATTTGTACAAAAATATAGAGAACATTGTTAAAATTGCAAAAATGAGAATACCTTGTAGGGAAGTTTGTAAGGTGCATGAAAATCCACACCACAGAATCTGAAGATACATCTTGGACAGGTACCAGAACTGAGCAACAACCAAGCCACATGCTTGTTCTCTTCCATCAATGGAAACATATTGAAAAAGTGTAACTAAAATGGAAAAAAAAGTTAAAACACTAATGAGCAACCTGTGTTTTACTTTCACAGACAAACATTTCATCACCTTTAAGGATGAAAACTTTTATTTAAGAAATATTATTTCATACTCTCCAATATACCCCTTTCATTATATATACATATTCTAAAACACAAACTTGAAAGAAGTTTGGAAGAAGATGAATCAGTTAGTTTTCTAACCATCAAGAATTTAGTTTAGCATTCTGGATTATGATAAAGTATATCACTATAACCAAATTGATCAAAAGAAATAGAAACAATTGAAAATGATTGCCTCTGAGAAGAGTGTGACATTTTGAAGTTTGTGAATCCCAGAAAAGAGCACGTTCTTAGAATTAATACATTCCTGTGGGCGTGGGGCCCTTCGGTTGCATTGGATCCAATTAGGGGATCTTTTAATTAGATAGCTTTAGGGCCTTTGATTGAACTATGTCAGTGAGGTGTAACCCAGATAAGGTCTCAGCCCTCTCACTAGAGTCTTATATAAGGGGAAAACTGAAAGCAGAAACAGACAAAGACAGCCACCATTTTTACCTTGCCATGTAAGAAAGGTCTCCAAGATCGCCTGCAGCTGCAGAAAGACAGAGAAACCCGGAAAGGCTGAGAAACTGGAGGCTGGAATCAGCAGAGAAGCTGAAGCAAGAGGCCGCCCAAGAGGGTAGGCCAACAGAGCAGCTAAAGCTGAAGGAGAAGGTGAGCCTGGAGGAGAAAGCAGAGAGCCTGGCAGACCCGCCATTTTGCCTTGCCATGTGGCAGTAGTCCAGGACCTGATAGCAGCTTGCTCTTGGTTAGAAAGTACTCTGATGGTGCCTTGATTTGGACATTGTCACAGCCTTGGAACTCGAAGATTTCCCCCTAATAAATCCCATTATAAAAGCCAACCCATTTCTGGTATCTTGCACTGGCAGCCTTAAGCAAACTAAAGCAGAGTAATGCAAACAAGCACATAGAGTAAAATTTTTGTTTTCTATTTTATATCATTCAGTATCGTTTGAGAATGTAAAGTTGTTAATTCACTTAACTTGACCTATTAGAAAAAACTGAGCTTGCTAGGAAAAAAATAAACAGATCAGTCTATATTATCTAAAAGTTGACTAACCTTAATGAGAGTTAAACAGCTGAATATTTTGAAAATTGATCCAAAAACATCAATTTTGCTTTGCTGAAGTTTGAGCTAAATGATTTAACTATTAGCAAAATGAGAAAAATCTACTTCTTTCTTTCATCCAAAAGAAAAACCTCCATCAAAAACAAATTAAGAACCATATGTTTGAGAGTAATTATTTGTCAAAAAACAAGTTGTAACTTTTTGCAATTTGACCAAACTCTTAGAAAAACAAATCTAATAGGGACCCTATAGTCAGGAAGGAGGAGCACTAAACACTAAATTACTTAATCACTTATATTCAACAAAAATAGAACTCCTTTGCATTAGCGAATGAGGAGCTGGTGATATTTCATAAAACAATGATTAGGGAAGTGGACTCGGCCCAATGGATAGGGCATCCACCCGCGGTTCAAACCCCGGGCCTCCTTGACCCATGTGGAGCTGGCCCATGCGCAGTGCTGATGCACGCAAGGAGTGCCCTGCCACGCAGGGGTGTCCCCCGCATAGGGGAGCCCCAAGCGCAAGGAGTGTGCCCCAAAAGGAGAGCCGCCCAGTGCGAAAGAATGCGCAGCCTGCCCAAGAATGGTGCTGCTAACAGGGAGAGCTGACACAGCAAGATGACGCAACAAAAAGAAACACAGATTCCCGTGCCGCTGATAAGGATAGAAGTGGTCACAGAAGAACATACAGCGAATGGACACAGAGAGCAGACAACGGGGGTGGGGGGTAAATAAATAAATATAAATCTTTTAAAAATAAAATAAAACTAATTACACAGCAATGCCATATATGGAATAACTGTGATCACAAAGATAAAAGGAGTGGCACCTTTTAATTTGTGCCCTTTCATAATTCAAATGAGCTCACTTTAAATTTGTGTAAGAGTGAAGCTCTTACCAAAAGCGTACTTTAAAGATGCAATTCTACACACTTTTAAATTTCTGTTTGTGGTCCCCCACCAAGGGAAGTAGATCCTTTACATAAAATAAGGAAGACAGATATATAGTTGTATAGACCCCTTCACCATAAAATCACTTTAGAGAGCCAGGACTTCGAAAAACAGATTGGCACTGGCTGGGTTCTAATTTAGGGGAATACAGGAGTTGACAGGAAGAGGGAAAGAGATAAAACCACACTTATCTGGACACACCAGTGAGAACTTTGAGACACCAGAATTGAAAAACACTGATTTAGGGTTGTATAAAGTAAATTTGGGTTCCCGGGTATTTTCAAGAAAGTATACAGAATATGTGGGAAACACTCTTTACATAACGAAATTCTGTATGGTCAAATTACCATTATTTACAAGTGAACTGTATCCCTCCCCCAACCCATTTAATCTCCTAGTTTGTTAATGAGAAGGGATGGGGATTCTGTGAGGTGTAAGCATCGGCATTGAAAGTACATTCCTGACCACACTCTATCACAGGAAAACGGTTTGTCTTCCTTATTATTTTAAGTCATCTTTACTCTTCCTTTCCATTAGGTAAAATTTTGGATTTTATTTAATTCAGAATTAACCCTTTAATCCAGGAAGAAAAAGAAATATACTCTAACCCAACAAATAACTAAATAGCAAATGTTTGAAAAGGACACTTAGTTGGGAAGATTTCCCTGGGGATGTAAATTAAGTTACATTAAAACATGCTCTCTTTCTGAATTTTTATTTCTCCGAAAGGTTCACAAGAATAAAGGTGTCATGCAAAGTCAATAAATGACATATTATAATCTTTTGGCTCTGAAAAGTTTCCAAACCTGTTGAAAATTACAAAACATCCTGTCCTGAATAAAACATTCTGTCCTGAATAATTTAAAAAGGTTCTTTTTAAAAAACTTAAAAAGCAAAAACCAAAACAAAACTTTTCAATATGTTTAATAATTTAACTATGAACTTAAAAACCTCTCCACATCATTTTCACCTAGCAACAATCTAGCGATTTCTCATATACTTTAAGAGAAAATAAGTCATAAATTTGGTTTATATTTGGTTTCACCTTGATGCTCTTTCACCCTCAAATGATAGGATTTCATAAGATACCAACAGCCAGTTGTTCCGTATTATTGTCTTTGGGAGCAAGTTTTGATAAATACATCCCATGCTGTAAAATTTTCATTGATGGTTGCCTTTGTCAAGATTATTGCTGTTTCGCTTCTGTGCTTGTTTTACAGAAGGAACTTTGGAACTAGTCGCTGCAACAGAACCGCCTCCAACGTGTAAGGATCCCTAAGGGGACTGGGTCCCTTCTCCACAAACCAACGATAACTACCCTGGTCTTTGTTTTACTGGAGGAGAGGATGAACTTTTTTTTTTTTTCCCCTTCTTGGACGATTACAGAAATCAACATCGTAAAGGAGGGAAGGAGCAAGGTATGAGAAAACCACTAAAATGATCAGACTAAGTTCCACCTCCTGAGCTCTTTTAAAAACTCATTCCTATACAGACAGGTGTCGTTCTTCCGTGGGTGGGAGAGGGGTGGCGATGTCCAGGGAAGGAGATGCTCACAACTTCTCTTGGCTATCCACATACTCAGCAGTGGTAACTACCACGGACTTTTTGAAAAGGTCTAACTTCGACTCTATTTTTGCAAGCAAGCCTTCCCCGCCCTCACCCCTCCACCAGGTTCGGGAAATTTCCCACTTACCCTCTCCTTGCTAATAAAGTCACTCCAGCAGGAGAGAAACGACCCCCTCCATCTACATCCTTTTTGCACCAGGCCCGGACCTCTCACCTCAGATTTCCCTGCCTCACCTCCGCGCTCGACGTCGGAGACTGAGATTTAACCCTTTGCGTCCCTCAGAGGGAAGAGGGAAGACTAAAGACAGCGCGCCTATTGCGCCTAGCAATTCTGTTCCCCGAGGAAACGAGAACTTTAGAAAGAAAGTACCAGACCCCTCTCGAGAGGACTGTGAATTTCCCCCCTTTTTTTCAGGAGAATCTGTAAAACTGCCAGGACTGCTGAAACACGCTTTACCCCCAGCCCCCACTTCTGTGTAGGGCAGCGTAGGGTATTTCTCCAGTAAGGAACTGGCCCCAACGCTGCCTAAAGGGAATTCTGAAGTGTAGGGCATTGTAGCCGCGGCCAGAAATATCAATGAGCCCTCACCCTCGGGGTTTAGAACTAAAACTATTTCTAGAGCAAATGAAACGAAATAGTTTCCTTCCGTGGGTTAGTGGCATCCTCCCGCCCTCTGGTCCTAGCTGACAAAGCTCCGCAAGCCTTGTCTCGACTGCAGGAGTAGAAGAGGTGAAGGGCTCGGCGTTCAGCCCATTATGCCTGGCACGCGCGGCCCTAGTGGACCCAGGCCTGAGCTGTCGAGGCGCAGAGCGGAAATCGAGCAAGGCGGAGGAGATGGCGTCCCAGCCGCCGCCCCCGCCGAAACCCTGGGAGACCCGTCGAATTCCGGGGGCCGGGCCGGGCCCTGGACCCGGCCCCACTTTCCAGTGAGTGTGGGGTGCTTCGGGCCGCGAGTTTGATGGGGCCAGGGCTCCGGCCTTGGCGAGAGGCGGTTGGGGCCGTTGGGGGAGTATCCCCTCCCCCACAGTAAGCGCCCAGCCTTGCTAGGCGCGAGAGCGGAAAGGGGTCCCGGGACGCCGGAGAATTTGGTTGTCAAACAGCCGTCTTTCTGCCCTCTTTCTATTTGTCCGACACGGTCACAGACCTGCTTGAGACCTTTTAAAGCTTTAGACTTTCGGACCGTAGCTGCCAAGAGCGGCATTTGCCCAGTCCCCTGCATCGATGGGAAGCAAAGTGACGTAAAAGCTTTTAACCACCCTCGAGAAGTTGGGGAAAGGCCAAAGGTCATTTATGTAACTCGATTCGAAGCCTGTGCGCTTTGCTTGTTATTTAGGGTAACGCATTTGTGTTTCATATTGAGATTTGGAGAAGCAACTTTAAAGCAGAAGATGTAAATCTGAGTTTCAGAGATGGCCTTTGTTTGCAAAAGTGCATGTATGTTTTTCTAGAGCCTGTAGTTGTTTATTTAAATCTCTATCAAAGGGGTACACAAGTCAAAAAAGGTTAAAATGTGCAGATTTATGTTTCATGGTCTTAATGTGTTTTGTGTTGCGTGTTTCTGGATATTTCAGTTCAGGTTTCTAGACTCCAATGTCAGATCATCTACTTTTGTAGGTTTTTCTTAACATCCAGCATATTGGAATGTATTTCTGCTAGGTTCTAAGTCTTGTCTTTTTTTACAAACGCTAAGATGCTTAAACACAATAGCTACTTAATTTAATAATGATAGCTATATAACAAGTAATAAGCTTTAATTATACTGTTTAGTTGTAGTGACATTTTCTGCTCTTTTTCATGAGTCATTCTCCCTCTCTCACTTTTCTTCATTATGAAATATTTTAAACACGTAGAGACCTGTACAGAGTAAGATAGTGGAACATATATGTTTTCAACCCCCAGCTTTAAGAAATTTTAACATTTGACAGATTTGCTTCAGTTTTCCTTTTTTTTCCTTTAAATAAGAATTAGAGAAACAATTAAGACCTCACATTTTTCTTTTTCCTCTTTCCAGCAGTAAACTGCTGTCCTTATTTGGTGTATTTGTACTCAATAATGCTTTTATACTTTAGTTCTTGTGTGGGCTTTTTTTTTTTTTATGATTTAGTTATTTTATTTATTTCTCTCCTCTCCTCCCCCCTTGTCTGCACTCTGTGTCCATTTGCTGTGTGTTCTTGTTTCTGCTCATTGGGCGACTTCAGGATCCAATCCTGGGACCTTCCAGAGTGGGAGAGGCAATTATTCTCTTGAGCCACCTCAACTCTCTGATCTGGTCTCTTATTGTCTCTCCTCTGTGTCTCTTTTTGTGCCACCATCTTGCTGTGCCAGCTTTCCACATGGGCGAGTACTCCTGAGAGGAGCAGCACTCCTGCATGGGGAAGTACTCCATGCAGACCAGCACTCCGCACAGGCCAGCACTGCACACAGGCCAGCTCACCACAGGGGCCAGCTTCCCTTCACCAGGAGGCCCTGGGAATCGAACCCTGGACCTACTATATGGTAGATGGGAGCCCAGTTGCTTGAGTCGTATCCGCTTCCCAGTACTTGTGTTTGTGGACTTTTTTTATATTGTTATTTACTGTTTGAAACTTTAAATAAATACTTTCATACTATATATATCATTTTGCAAAATGTTTTTCCACCAAATACGTATTTTGAAGTTTACATTTTTCATACATATAGCAGTAGTTCATTTTAATTGCTGTAAGATTTTCTGTTATGTAAAAGTAACCTTTATTCTGTTGGTGGTCATTGGGCTATCAACTTTTTTATATTAAAAAAAAAAAGTGTTGCATTAACATTCTTGTAACTTTTCCCTTGTGCACATTTCCAAGAGGTTTTCAAGTTGTTACCTGAAGTGGAATTGCTTGGTGGAATGATAGATTATCTGTCTTGCCAGATTGCTCCCCACAGTGTATAAAAATTTACATTTCCATTAGCAAGAAAGGTATCATTTCTCCACATCTCCACACCAACAATCGATAGTGTTATTTTTTAGTACTCTATTTGCCAATCTAATGTATGTGAAATGGTATTTTATCTTTAATTTACAAGACTGAGCATTTTTTGAAGGTTTATTAGCCATTTTACTTTTTTTCTGTTATCTTTTGCCCATTTTTCTATTGGCTTTAGCTTTGCTTATTGATTTTAATCATTTCCTTTATATGCTTTGCTAATATCTTTTAGTCTGTTATTTGTCTTTTCATTTTATATTTGTTTATGTCCATTTTTGTCTTTCAGAAGTATTTAACTTTAATATAATAAAATTTTTCATATTTTGTGCTTTTTTGTGCCTTATTTAAGAAAGCCTTCCTATTCCAGAGCTGACAAATTTTTTCTCTATATTTTAAATTCTCTATCTTCTAAATGGTTGGCTTTTCACATTGATATCTTTAGATTCATTGATTTTCTTATACAGAAGTCAGTGTGAAGCAGGAAATCTAGTTTTTTTCCCCATGTAGATAACCGATTGTTCCAGCACCATTTATTGAGTAGTCTGTTTCATACTAATTATTAATTAGTATCATCTGCATCATATCAAGTTTTCCTAAATGTGGTTCTGTTTTCAGGAGTCTTGGACTTGTTCTTTTGGTCTGTTCATATAATCTCAGGCTAGCATAACACTATTAGTTACAAAGCTTTATAATAAATTTTGATATGTTATGTCAAGAGCATTCACACATTGCTCTTCAAAATTGTCTTTTTACACAACCTTTAAAAACAGACTTACAGTGATTTTATTGGAAATGTATTGAATTTGTAGATCAGGTTTTTCTATCCCTGAATATTGTATAAGGTATAATTAGAATTTTTATCTTCTTTTTTGCCTTGAAATATGCTTTATAATTGTCTCCATAAAATCCTTTCTTTTGTTATTTATTTCTAGATTGTATTTTCTGTTGCTGTTGTAAGTAGGCTTGTTTCCCCTCTTTTGCATTTTCCAGTTAGTTATTACTGATTGTCAGAATGCTCCTTTTTTTTTTAATGTATAATATTGTATGCAGCATAATGCCAAACTCTTAATTTCTAATAGTTTGATTGAAATTCCCTTAAATTCCACAGATGAGCATATCATTTGCAAATAAGTCAGCATAGATAGCCTGTATCCTTATATTGGTCCTGGCTTTCATTGGAAAGCCTCTAAAGTCTTACTATTAAGTGTGATGTTTGCTTTTTATTTTTTTTTAAAGATTTATTTTTTATTTATTTCTCCCCCTCTCCCCCATTGTCTGCTCTCTGTGTCCATTCCCTGTACATTCTTCTGTGACTGCTTCTATCCCTATCAGGGGCATCGGGAACCTGCTGGTGATGTTGCATCATCTTCTTGTGTCAGCTCTCCGTGTGTACAGCGCCATTCTTGGGCAGGCTACACTTACTTTCGCTCTGGGTTGCCCTCCCTATGGGGCGCACTCCTTGCGCATGGGGTTTCCCCACACAAGGAACACCCTTGCATGGCAGGGCACTCTTTGTGTGCATCAGCACTGTGCATGGGCCAGCTCCACACGGGTCAAGGAGGCCTAGGGTCTGAACCGCAGACCTCCCATGTGGTATGCGGACATCCTACCCATTGGACCAAGTCCGCTTCCCTGCTTTTTATTTTTGATAGCTATCCTGTTGAACTTCTATTTCTCTACCTTGCTAAAATTTTTATTATGCCAGAGTTTTAAATTTTATCGAATGATTTTTCTTCATCTGTTGAGATAATTATACCTATTTTCCTTCAATATTAAAATTGGCTTTTTGTATTCATTAGCTTTCTAAGGTTGAATCTTCCTTGCATTTCTCGATGAACTTTGCCTAGTTGTGAATTTAAAAATATACAATGCTGGGAAGCGGATTTGGCTCAACTGATAGAGCATCCACCTACCATATGGGAGGTCCAGGGTTTAAACCCAGGGCCTCCTGACCGGTGTGGTGAGCTGGCCCACATGCAGGGCTGATGCACGCAAGGAGTGCCCTGCCACACAGGGGTGTCCCCCACGTAGGGGAGCCCCATGCGCAAGGAGGGCGCCCCATAAAGAGAGGCGCCCCTTGTGAAAAAATCACAGCCTGCCCAGGAGTGGCGCTGTACACACAGAGAGCTGACACAGCAAGATGACACAACAAAAAGAGACACAGATTCCTGGTTCCGCTGACAAGAATGCCAGCAGACACAGGAGAACACACAGCAAACGGACACAAAGAGCAGACAACAGGGGAGAAGGGGAGAGAAATTCTAAAAATAAATAAATCTTTAAATATGTATATATATAATGTTGAATTCTATTCTAATATGTTAAGTCTTTCATGTATATATATTCCTAGGTAAAATTGGCCTGCAATTTTCTTGGTCGTATACTTTTCTGGTTTTATATCAAAGTTTTATGCTGTAGAAATTTTTCTATTGAGTGTAGTTTTTAATTCTTTACAGGTAGATTGTCTTTGCCTAGTAACTTTTAAGCTTTATCTTATATCTTGATCTTCTGCAGCTTTAATATGCTGTATCTGGACATACTTACATACAAATATATTTTTCCTCCTGCTCATTATCCCAAGTGCTGAATGTGAGGATTCATGTCTTTAATTTGGAAAAATTCTCAGCAATTAAACCTTGAAATATTGTTTTAGCATTGTACTTTCTCTTCGTTTGGAAACCCTGCTGGACATTATTATCAAGAATAGTTTCTGCTACAAGTAACTGTGCTTTGAACAAAAAGATGTGTTGCTTAGTTAACAAGAAGTCTAGGGATCTCCTCTCAACAATGTCATCAAGAGACCTAGATTTTTTTCTGGCTCCCTTTTTTGCATGTGCTTTTGACAGTTTGGGACATCTCTGTCCTGTTCTTGCTCTTTTGAAAGGAATCTCATTTTTTCCCTCTAATTACTTTGAAGATTCCCTCTTTGTTTTTGTTTTTTAGCAATTATACTTTATTGGGCCTCAGTGTGGTTTTCTTTGTATTATTGTGGGTGGAGTTCAAGGGGATACTTGAATCTGGCTTGATGTTTCTCAGTCATTCTCTCTTCAAATATTGCTTCTGCCCCATTTTCTCTTCTGTTTCTCCTTTGATTCCAATTACATATATGCTTTATATTACACCATATGCTTTCTTTATATTTACAGAACGATCATGCTTATTAAAAGTACACGATTCCCATAAACCACTCCATCACCAACACCTTACATTGGTATGGAATATTTGTTAAATTGATGATAGCACATTTTTATAGTTTTGCAATTAAAGCCCATGGTTGAATTTAGGGATCAGAGTTTGTGTAGTGTAATTCCATGGAACTGTTTCTTACTCTCTCTTCTGTGTTTATTCTTTTGTTTCTCATGTTTCACTCTGAATGTTTTCTTTTGAACTCTCTTCTAGTTAACTGAAATTTTTCTTTGGGTATGTCTAATCTGGTGTTAAACCAATTATTGTGTTCTTAATTTCAGGTATTTATTTTTTCAGTTTCAGAATTTCCATTTGGTCCTTGTTTATAGTTTCCATTTTTTGAGAAAAAAAATCTCAATCTTGTCTTTTTTCCTTTGGACACATTAGCATAATTGCTTAAAGTCTGCCTAATAACACTATTATCTGGATCTCCTGTGGATTGTTTTGTATTGTTTGATGTTACTATTCTTTTTAATCATGTAGTTCCGTCAGCATATAGGTCCAATTATTTTTTAATAAGAGCTGGACATTGAATATGGACAGGTTGAGGTAATTTGAGGCCCAGGATGGTATCTTCCTCCAGAGACTTACTGCTAACAAGTGGCTAGAATGACTAGCAATCTAGGATTATTTTAAGGATTTCAATGATTTGAAGCTGAGGTTTTAGTTCTTACCAGGGCTAGTCTATTTCCTCACTCCCTAAATATTGTCCTTTAAGAGTCTGAAGTATAGGGGTTACCCTTCTTCTTTGGTAATCCTAAACTAATTTTTGTCCCTTTAGCTTAGGGAGTCTATTAAAAACCCTGCTTAGTTTCTCATTTTGTCATCCATCTCTTCCACAATTGGCCATTGCCCCATTAGAAACATCTCAAAATACCAGCCACTCTGGCTTTTCTCTTTCTCCTGGAACTTAACTCCATAATTCTTCAGTGCCTTGTTCTCTGGTGCTTTTAAACAGATAATTTTATATATTTTCTGGTTGTTTTCCCGTAGAAGTATTAGTCTGATTACCTAGACTGCCATTACATGAAAAGGGATTCAGAGATCTGTCTTTCCACTCTTCTTTTTAGTGTTCAATAGATTTTTTTCTTCTTGCCTCATCATTGTAAGATAGCTCCTATGACTATGGGCATCATGGCCAAGATTTTTAATATAATTTTTTTTTCATCTTTACATGTTTTATTTCATTTATTTCAAGATGTCATTGCTTCATTTAGATCTTTTTAAGCACATTTAGAATCTTTGTTGAGCTGCTATATAAAATTACTTTTCCCTGGAATGAATTCTCATTCTGATTGTTGATTTTCATTGGCTTAGTCTCTTACTATTTTTATTTCTTCATGTGTTTGGTGTTTTTGAAGTTATGCTCATTCTGAGTAAGAATTTTTGAGCTCTTTTTTTTTTCTCTCCAATCCCCTCTATTTCCGAAAGGTTTCTTACTGCCTTTACCTGGCCCCTCAGCACACCGCCCCTCATTTAAGAATTGGTTATTAAAATGCTGGTTTAGAGTGCCTGGTGGGGTTTGATTAAGGATAGTACAAGATCCAGTCACCTAGTCAGTATTTAGCTTGTTTCATTTCCTCTTCTCCAGGCTATATCAGAGGCCTCTCCCTTTCTTAGATTTGTAACTGTCTTCCTAAACCATAGTCAGCAAATATCATGTCTTTTTCTGTTTTGTTTTGTTTTTAGGAGTCATGGAGGTTGATCCCCCACATCAAGCAATTAACTTGTTCACTTGAATGATGCACTTTTAGTTCTTATTTCCTAAAGGAATGAGTACTGGCTATCACTGTTTGCTTCTAGACCCAGAGCCAAGTAGGACTGTCACTCAGCCCCTCACCATTTTACGTTTTTGTTTACTTTTTTTTTTTTTTTACTTCTCCCCGTTCCCCCCGTTGTCTGCTCTCTGTGTCCATTCGCTGTGTGTTCTTCTGTGTCTGCTTGTATTCTTATTAGGCGGCTCTGGGAACTGATCCTGGGATCTTCTGGAATGGGAGAGAGGTGATTACTTTCTTGTGCCACCTCAGCTCCCCTGTTCTGCTATGTCTTCTTATTTTCTCTCCTCTTGTTGTGTCATCTTGCTGCACCATCTCTCCACGTTGGCTGGCACTCCTGCGCAGGGCGGCATTTCCCTCGCGAGGTGGCATTCCTATACAGGGTGGCTTTCCTGCATGGGGCCGCACTCCACATGGGCCAGCTTGTCCTCACCAGACTCCTGGGCATCAAACCCTGGATCTCCTATATGGTAGACAGGAGCCCAGTTGATTGGGCCACATCCGTTTCCCTACTTTCTATTCCATGATTTTTTCTTTCCCATTTTTTAAATTGTTTGTCTTTTTAATATTAAATTTGATACTAAACCCTTATAAGATATAAGATTTACAAATATTCTTTCCATTCTGTGAACTGCCTTTTCATTCTCTTGATAGTGTCCTTTGATGCACAAAAGCTTTTAAACTTAATGAAGTCAAATTTATCTATTTTTTTCACTTTTGTTGTGATATTTATAAAAACCATTTGCCACTAGGTTTTCTCCTACGAATTTTATAGTTTTAATTCTTAAGTCTTTGATCTGTTTTGAATCAGTTTTTGTATTTGGTGTAAGGTGAGGGGCCACCTTCATTCTTTGCATCCAGTTTTCCCAGCATCATTTGTTGAAGAGACTTTTCTTTCCCCCATTGAATGGTCTTGACTCTCTTGTTGAAAAACAATATACCATAGTTGTGAGGGTTTATTTCTGGACTCTCAGTTCTATTCTGTTAGTATATATATCTGTCCTTATGCCAGTACCACACTCTTTTGATTACAGTGGCTTTGTAGCAATTTTGAATCAAGAAGTTTGAGTCTTCCAGCTTTGTACTTCCTTTCCATGATTGTTTTGGCTATTCTGGGTCCTTTAAAATTCTATAAGAATTTAGTATGCTTTGCACAACCAAGTAAATTTTCTCTTTGAAATCCTGGTGTCTCAGGAATTGACTTTAAGGATGCGTTGGGAGAACATAACCGACTTTTGCTTTGGCATCACCATTATGCTTTTTAATGGTTGGGGTGCAGGAAGAACAATCAAAAATAATAATATTTTATGATGTGTGACTATTAAAGGAAAGTCCATAAGTAAATCTTTATTTTAGAACACACGCACATAAAATAATTTTAGTATGAGTTTTCCCATTTCTGCAAAATTATGCCATTGAAATTTGGATAAGGATTGCATTGAATCTGGAGATCACTTTGTATCAAACTGTCATCTTAATAATTTTAAGTCTTCAATCCATGAACACAGAATATCTTTCTGTTTATTTAGGTCTTCTTCAGTTTCTTTCAGTGGTTTTCTTTTCTTTCCCTCCCCCACCCCACTGTTTTTTTTTTGCTGTCTGTGTCCATTTGCTGTGTGATCATCTGTATCTCTCTTTTTTCTTCTCATCTCGTCTTTCTCCTCTAGGATTTGCTGGGACTTGATTCTGGGGAACTTCAATGAGGAGACAGGTTCCCTGCCAATTGCACCACCTCAGTTTCTGGTCTCTGCTGCACTTCACCTTGACTCTCCCCTTCGTCTCTCTTTTGTTGCTGCATCATCTGCTGTGTGACTCACTTGCGCCCCACTGGCTCACCATGCAGGCACTCGGCTCGCCATGCTAGGCACTCAGCTCACCGCATGGGCAGTTGGCTCACCATGTGGGCACTCAGCTCACCACTCAGGCACTGGCTAACTGTGCAGTCAAACTTTCTCTTCTTTTTTTTCACCAGGAGGCCCCAGGGATCAAACCCAGGTCTTCCCATGTGGTAGGCAGAGACCTTATCATTTGAGCCACATCCTCTTCCCTTAGTAGTTTTCAGTGTACAAGACTTGCATGTCATTTAATTTTTTCCTAAGTATTTTATTCCTTTGGATGCTATCATACATGGAATTGTTTTCTTAATTTTCTTTTGTATTGTTCGTTGCTAGTGTTTAGAAATGCAGCTGATTTTTGTGTATTGAGTTTGTATTCTTCAACTTTGCTGAATTATTTTAACAGTTGTTTTGTGGATTCTTCAGGGTTCTCTAGATGTAAGAGCATGTCGTCTGCCAACTAAAATAGTGTAACTTCTTGCATTTCTTTCTTTTTTTTCTTAATTGCTCCAGTTAGAATTTCTAGTATCATGCTGAATACAAGTGGCAAAAGTGGGCATCCTTGTGTAGTTGTTGATCTCAGGGTAAAAGCTTTCAGTCTTTCGCCATTAAGTATGATGCTAGCTGTTGGTTTTTCACATGTGACCTTTATATGTTAAGTTCCCTACTATCCTAACTCTGAGGCCAGTGTTTTAGTTTACCAAAGTGCTGCTGATGCAAAGTGCCAGAAATTGATTTTTATGAAGGGGTTTGTTTGGGGTAAAGTACAGTTCCAGGGCTGTGAAAAGTCCTATCAGGATACCATAAGAGGTGCTTTCTCACCAAAGTCAGCTATTGTTGATCCTGTTGTCCAGGCATGCAAAAAACTAAGATGGCCACCGATCTTTGCTGAGGTCTCAACATTCGCCTCCGGAATTACCATCTCTCTGAGCAAACAGGCTCAGGTCTTGTCTCTTTCCAGGCCTCCTCTATCAGTCTCGAAGCTCCTCTTCCCAAGTTCATCTCTAAGCCATCAGGTATATAGCAGGACTTGTCTCCTCTTGAGCTGCTCCATGGGCCCAGCCTCTTGGTGGCTTTGTACATAAGTGATCCTCTAGTCCTCTTTCACATAGCAGAATAAAAAATGGCAGGTTACTTTTCCTGAGTCTGTGTCTCTCTGTGCCTGTGTTTATATCAGACCCAGTAAGGGGGTGGAGACCCAACCTTCCAATCCAATCAAAAGCCCTAAATCAGTCTTATCAAGTAATCTAATCAAAGGACCCTCAACCAAATATAATACCATCAAAGGGTATCACACCCACAGAAAGAGATTAGTTTAAAAACAATATTTTGGGGATTCATAAAATAACTTTGGTCTGCCACAGCCAGTATAAACTTGATACCCAAACTTGACAAAGACATTACAGGATAAACAAATGACAGGACTTTCTCACTCATGAACATAGATGCAAAAAATCTTCAACAAAATATTGGCAAACCAAATCCAACATTTTATCACAGGCTACTCGGATTTATTTTAGAAAGCAGGGTTGCTTTAACATTTGAAATATGTAATTCACCATATTAACAAAATAAAGGTGAAAAATCAGATAATCATCTCTGGATGCCAAGAAATCATTTGAGAAATCATTCATGAGAAAAACTCTTAGCAAACAATAGGAATAGGTCTTTTTAATCCATGCAACAAACCTTCAGCAAACAATAATTTAATGATAACATGTTAAGAGCTTTCTCTTTGAGATCAGAAATGAGACAGTGTCAGCCACTATCACCATTTCTGTTAAAAATTGTTCTATAAGTCCTAGACAGTACAATCTACTATCAAAACTGTACGAATTACAAAGGAAGTAATAAATCTATCATTCACATACAATATGACTACAAATTCTTAAGATTCATGAAAATCAAAAAGAACCCAAAGCTGAATTATTAGAATTAGTATGTGATTTTTAAGAGGTTGCTGGATGCAAGGGCCATACACTTAAAAAAAAAATCAGTTATAGCTATATAATAGCAACAAAGTGAAATTTTAGAAAGGCACCATCTACAATAGCATCAAAAAATATCCAGTGTATAGGAATAAACCTAAAAAAAGGTCTCCACAGAGTAAACTGTCAAACATGAGATGCAATAAGATTATTTTTTTAAAACCATTATTGGGAAACATTTAAAAGACCTAAATATAGCCTATATTGTTTTCATGGGTTAAAACGCTAAATATTGTAAAGATGTCATTTCTCCTCAAATTTTGTATAGATTCAATGTAATCCCAAATAGAATTTCAACAGGAGGAGGGTAGAGAATATAAAACTGGAAACTCTGATTCTAAAATTTTTATGAAATGCAAAGGGCCAAATAGCCAAGACTTTCTTGAAGAAAAAGAATACAGTGGGAGGACTTTCTTTTTTGTATATTAAAATCTATTGTAAAACTGTAGTAAGAAAGATAGTGTCATTTAGGAATAAGGATAATAGATATTTAGTTTTAACTTATTCCTGAAAAAAAATGGCCTATTGTCTTAAAAAAGAAACCACAGATAGAAGATACTAATAATGCCAGCTAAGTAAATAAGAAACCAGCATAGTTCAGTCAGCTATATTATCTTTTTTTTTTAAAGATTTATTTATTTAATTATTTATTTATCCCCCCCCCCCCCCCCCGCCTCCCCCGGTTGTCTGTTCTCTGTGTCTGTTTGCTGCGTCGTCTTTGTCCGCTTCTGTTGTTGTCAGGGGCATGGGAATCTGTGTTTCTTTTTGTTGCGTCATCTTGCTGTGTCAGCTCTCCGTGTGGGCGGCGCCATTCCTGGGCAGGCTGCACTTTGTTTCGCGCTGGGCGGCTCTCCTTATGGGGTGCACTCCTTGCACGTGGGGCTCCCCTATGCGGAGACACCCCTGCGGGGCACAGCACTCCTCGAGTGCATCAGCACTGCCCATGGGCCAGTTCCACACGGGTCAAGGAGGCCCGAGGTTTGAACCTCCCATGTGGTAGACCTCCCATGTGGTAGACAGATGCCCTAGCCACTGGGCCAAGTCCGCCACCCATATATTATCTTATTGTTCATTTTGTCTTACCACTGAGATTCTAAGCCTCTGGAAATTAGGGACTATTCCTTGTTCTACTTCAGAAGAATCTGTCATAATACCAGAAATGTAAAGGTTTTTTGTTTTTTCTTTTTTGGGGGTGGAGGGGGGACACTTCTTATCTGGTACATTCATTTCCTTTTAAAATTTGTTTAAATCTTGTGCCATATTAAAAGACAAAACATATGTAAAGTTTCCACAGAAGACTTAAGACACAGTGTGTGTTCCATAAATTTTTTGTGGCTGTTGGTTCTAAAGGAAAGGCAACAGTCACTTAAACCTAGTTAGAGGTTTTTAATAGTTGCTCTGAATCAAATTTATTGTGTACTCAAGTTACTGTTTTTGAAATAAAGATACTGATTTTCAATCTTTTTGGGTTTTAGATCTGCTGATTTGGGTCCTACTTTATTGACAAGACCTGGGCAGCCAACACTTACCAGAGTGCCTCCACCTATTATTCCAAGGCCATCCCAGCAGACAGGAAGCAACAGTGTGAACACTTTCAGACCTGCCTACAGTTCATTTTCTTCTGGATATGGTGCCTATGGAAATTCTTTTTATGGAAGCTATAACCCTTATAGTTATGGATATAATGGTTTGGGATATAACCGCTTCCGTGTCGATGATCTTCCTCCCAGTAGATTTGTTCAGCAAGCTGAAGAAAGCAGCAGAGGTGCATTTCAGTCCATTGAAAGTATTGTGCATGCATTTGCCTCTGTCAGTATGATGATGGATGCCACCTTTTCAGCTGTCTATAACAGTTTCAGGGCTGTATTGGATGTAGCAAATCATTTTTCCCGATTAAAAATACACTTCACGAAAGTTTTTTCTGCTTTTGCATTAGTTAGGACTATAAGGTATCTTTACAGACGGTTACAGTGGATGATGGGCTTAAGAAGAGGCTCAGAGAATGAAGACATATGGGCAGAAAGTGA
This sequence comes from Dasypus novemcinctus, assembly GCF_030445035.2. Classification (NCBI taxonomy): domain Eukaryota; kingdom Metazoa; phylum Chordata; class Mammalia; order Cingulata; family Dasypodidae; genus Dasypus; species Dasypus novemcinctus. Next base: position 50,066,145 of record NC_080689.1, read on the forward strand.
AGGAACTGTAGCTTGCCTTGGTGCTGAGGACAGAGCAGCTAACTCAGCAAAATCTTGGCCAATATTCTTGTTCTTTGCTGTTATCCTTGGCGGTCCTTACCTCATCTGGAAACTGCTGTCTACCCACAGTGATGAAGTAGCAGGTAAGAGAAAGGGAAAAGGTATAGAAACCATATAGCAACCTGAGATCTCAAGAATAGATTTGTTAAAATTAGCATTCTTTATATTAATTTGTATTTAACATTTTATCTAGTTATATTTCCAGTTTAAAACTTCAAAACTGGAAGAGGAATATGTAGCAAGTTAGGCTTGCTGATTTATTCATTGTTATTTTGGTTTAATAGTACACATTACCTAACTACTTGGTGCTGTGGAGGATACAGAGATAACATAGGGCATAATCCCTACCTTTTAAAAATTTACAGGGGAGGTAAAACACATATCCCAATAACTGTAATGAGGCAGAGAGGTAAAGATGCCATTTGGGAAGAGAAGTAAGGTTTATTGAGTATTTATTATATGCAAGATACTATGCTGGTATTTTGTATATTTTTCTCTCATTTAATTCTTTAAAAAACTCTAAGAAAGGAATTATCCTCATTTTACAAGTGACAGAACTGGAATTCATGTAACTGCTTGAACAAAAGTACATAGGCAGAGAAGCGGTTGTGGCTCAATTGATTGGGCTCCCGTTTACCATATGGGAGGCCTTGGGTTCGCGTCCCAGGGCCACCTTGTAAAGGCAAGCCGGCCTGTGCCCACAGAAAGCTGGCACAGTAAGATGATGCAACAAAAGGAGACAAGCAGGCACAGAAGAACGTGCAGCGAATGGACACAGAGAGCACACAGCAAGTGAGCCGCAAGGGGAGGAAATAAATAAATAAATAATCTTTTAAAAAGTACATAGGGGGCGGCGGACTTGGCCCAGTGGTTAGGGCGTCTGTCTACCACATGGGAGGTCTATGGTTCAAACCCCAGGCCTCCTTGATCCATGTGGAGCTGGCCCATGCACAGTGCTGATGCACGCAAGTAGTGCCATGCCAGGCAGGGGTGTCCCCCGCATAGGGGAGCCCCACGCACAAGGAGTGCACCCCGTAAGGAGAGCCACCCAGCACGAAAAGAAAGTGCAGCCTGCCCAGGAACGGTGCGGCACACATGGAGAGCTGACACAAGATGACGCAACAAAAAGTAACACAGATTCCTGTGCCGCTGTTACCAACAGAAGCGGACAAAGAAGATGTCGCAAATAGACACAGAGAACAGACAACCAGGGTGGGAGGGAAGGGGAGAGAAATAAATAAATCTTTAAAAAAAAAAAGTATATAGGTAGGAAATAAATTTTTTTCAGCAGGGGTGTATAGCATTAAATAAAAGGATACTAAGAGATAAAGCTAAGAAAGTGGTTGAAGGCTAATATTACAAGATCCTAATTGCCATTGTTAGTCTTTTACTTCATTTAGTAACAAGTGGTTTTTTGGTTTTGTTTTTTGTTTTAAACAAATTTGTGACATGAACAGTGCTCTAAAAGAGGTCAGTTTTTCAGAAGTGTGTAAGATAGGTCAGTGCCACTTAGAACAGGCTGAAATTGGATGCCAAGATTTATAAAAGATTTGGGGTTATGTTTATTCTTGTATTCTCAACATCTAATACACTGCTTGGTGCATAGAAGGTATTTAATAAATATTGATTTGGGGACATCAGTTAGGGTACTTTTGCTTTAGAGTGATTGAGAGATGAAGGTCTGAACTAGGTTAGTGTATGTGAGAGGCAGGAAAGACAAAAGATTCAACAGGATTTAAATAATGGCTAAATGTGGTATATGACAAGAAGAATCAAAATGCTCTGTACCTTTAAATTTGGGTAATTAGAGGTGTTTATTCAGTAATTCAATTCAATAACTATTGAGTGCCTACAAAATGCTAGGCACAGTTCTAGGAACTAGGGATATAGCAATGAATAAAACAGACTAAAAATTCCTAACTTTCAGGTATTCTAGTTGCCCCAGGGGTGGGATGGGGCTTGGGAGGGGAGGAGCAGCAAATACAAATAAGGTAGTAGCTAGTAAGTCAGAGGTGATGATTGCCATAAAAAAATAATAAAGCAGAGAAGAGAGTTGGGGAGTGTCAGGTAGGAAGAGGTAAATATAGTCAGGGAACATCTCCCTGAAGAGGTGAGAGAATAAGCCTTGCACCTATTGAAGGAAAAGTGAGAGAGACATAGAGAACAACAAAGTGCATGAGTCTTTAAGTAGCAGTATGCCTGGCATGTCATGTGAACAGGAGGGATCCCAGTTTGGTTGGAGCAAAATGAGAATAGCAGAAGATGAGTGGGTGGGGGGTGTACAGTAGGCACATATAACCCTTGTCAGCATTTATAAGAACTTTGGCCTTTATTCTGATATGGAAATCCATGGCAGGGTTTTGAAAGGAAACCTTTGGTTTTAAAAAGAAAATCTTGTTGCTGAGAATGATCTTTAGGAAGAGCTAGGGCAGAAGAAAACAATCACAAGAGTCAAGAGGGTATTATAATCGTTCAGATGAGAATTGATGGTGGCTTTGCTCAGGGTGGCAGGGATACAGGTCCTAGTCAAATTGTGGATATATTTTTGAAGGTAAAGCCAATAAAAGAAAGAGAAATCACTTGAAACAACTAGTTTGTGTGCTGTTATGATCAATTTGGTAAGGGTTATATTGAATTTAAGGGGAGCTATTCAGAAAGCATTTTAAAAGACAGGACAGGATCTTAGGAAAGAGGTAAAAAATGAAAGAGATTTAGGGAGTCATCCATATGGATTTGATAGTTGAAACTTTTAAGTGGATGGAAGTGCTATGCGAAAGAGTAGATAAAGAAAAGAAGAGATGGTAAAATGGAAATTAGGAAGAAGAATAGAAGGAAAAACATATTATTTCTGTATTATAGAAGCTGGGGTTGAAGAAAACTTCTAAGAAGGAGAAGGATATGAATGATGACAGGTGCTGTAAAGGGTAAGATCAAGAAATGAGAAAAAAATTACTAGGTTTGGCAATTAAAGGTCATCAGCTCTAGCAAGAAGTCTCTAGCAAGAAGTCTTGGTAGAGTAGATGAGGCATATTGTTGGGGAGATGAGGAGTAAATAAAGACATGTGGAAAAAAAAGGAAAGATTGGCAGTGAATGGAAGAAGAGAAATAAAATGGCCTAAGGAAGGTTAGCTAGTTGAGAGCAAGTTGATGTGGTTGTTTTCAGTTTTTTGTTTTGTTTTGTATTTTAAGGAGTGTGGACATCTGAGAATGTTCTTAGACTGAAAGAAAGGAGTCAGAAGGAGTGATTGAGTAGATGATGGACAAAGAGAGAATAGGTAAATGATGAAGAAGTTTCCTGTAGAAGGGGTAAAAGATGTAATCCAGGGAACCAGGTAAAAAGGGAGGTCGGGTAGTTCTTTATCTGAGGCAAAAGAGGGAATAAATGGATAATGGTACAAAGAGATTTTGAAGAAGTACAATTGTGGAAGTTGCATAGGTCCAGTGACTTCTTAACTGCTTAGAGGAGGGGTTGGCAAGCCATGGCCTGTGAGCCAAATATGGCCTGCTGTTAATTTTTGTACACCCACAAGCTAGGAATGGTTTTTAATTTCTAAATGGAAAAATACTAGAAAAAAACCAAAAGAATACTTCAGGACATGAAAATTATATGAAATTCATATTTCAATGTCTATAAATAAAATTTTACTGGAATGCAGCCACACTCATTTGTGTGCATATTGTTATGACTGCTTTCACACTACAGTGACAGAGTTGAGTAGTTTGCAGCAGAGGCCGTATGTAGCACCCTCATTGCTTTGCCCTACTCTTAGCACACTACAGATTTCCCTGACTTGTCACTTGACAGTGTTTTGAGTGCCATATGAAATGTACTGCAATTTTTTTTTAATTGGGAATGCGTTCCCACCCTGTCACACAAGAAAGTAGAGAAAAGTAAACTTTAAATGTCATACTTTTAAGGCACAGTGAAGTGTGTGTTGTTTTATCATTGAATTAAAAGGCAAAAGCATTGTATTTATTATGCAGTGACACTATAGCTATGCTAGATGCATATAGCATCTGTCAGTATTACCAGACCAAGCACTCATCAAAATATTCCCAACTCACAGGAAATCAACAGTCAGAAAAATTAGAATCTTAACATGGAATGACTCCTCACAGCAAAATTTTTTCACCAAAAACATGAAAATGAGGTTGTAACCAAAGTAAATTTTGGGGAAGCTCATTTTTCAGCGAAGCAAGAAAAGCTATTTAAATTGTGTGTATTGCAGTAGCCAAAGGAATGTGTCCAGAATAAAATAAATTTAGGACTGTTAGCTTTTCAGCAAGATCAGTTGCTTGAAGAGTTGAAGACATTGAGAACAACATCAGTAGTCAATTTTAAAACAAAGCAAATGATTTAAACCCTCTTCGGTTGTTGTTTTTCAGGAGTCAGTAACAAATTTAAAGTGACTAAAGAATTAGCCCCTATGTATTATCTGTGTAGAACTACAGATAGTATTTTCAAAGAAATTGAAAAAACTCAAGTACAACCTGAAATAGAAACTGCTAAGACATGTTATAACAAATAGTGATAAAAATGTGTAGATCAGAAAAAAGACAGATTTACAAAGCTTATGAAAATGTAGGTGTTTAAAGCCTGTGGTTATTTGTTGTATTGTTTATCAGCAGATACTTTGCAAAAAATATTTGAATCTGTCCTGTGTTACGATACCAGTAGTGTCAAAGGTGAATATCAGCTTTTCCTTGATAATTAATTCAATAAATTCAACCTCAAATTACAAGATACAACATTTATATGCAGAACTTCTGCTGGGATAGCATGATTTTGATAAGTAACATTGTTTGAATCACAAGTAATATGCTGCTTTATATACTTCCCAGGCTGTCAAATGTTATAACAAGAAGCAAAGTCTCCATCCCCACAATTTGCAGCAAGGTCAGGCTATATAACAGCAGTGATTCTTAGGACCATGCAAGTGCAAAGGATATTTGCACTTTTCAAAATCTTTTTAATTGTGTAGTTGAGGAGCTTCCGCTTCTCTTCAGTTGGAATAAATTAATCTGCAATGTAATGACATGGTTGAAGACAAATATCAAGAAAAATACAGTAAAATTCTATAAATACCTTCCAAATAAAGAATATACTCAATTAAAATCATATGCTCATGGGTTTATATCAATATTTGGTAATTTCTTTTTATGTGAAAAAATTTTTCAAAAAAATCTCTAAAATGTCATTACGAGTCAATATTAGTAGGTGAATGTTTGCAGCTAGTTTCAATGATAGGAAACACTACCTTTGACCCCAGTTAAGAGAAATATTACTACTCCCCCCCCAATTCCATTCTTCTCGATAGAATTGTATTTTTAAAAAGAGAACTCATAATTATTTTTTGATAATTTTGTCAATTATAAAAAATTGTGGGGGAAGTGGTTGTAGCTTAAGTGGTTGAGCACTGGCTTCCCACATACAAGGTCCTGGGTTCAATCCTCAGCCTTGGTACCTCAAAACAAAACAAAAAATTGTGGGAAAATTTTTTCTTCTTAAATAAGTAACTATACAATTGTTCTATTTTGCCTCTACTATTTGACCCCTTACTGAAAAAGTTTGCTGATGCCTGGCTTAGAGTAAGGGAGATGAAATTTGGAGTTTGAAGAAAAGGAACAAATCAGAAATCCTGGTGAACATATTGTTATTCTTACATAGTCTTAATTAGAGAATTTACTTTGGGTTGGAGGGCACTTTTCACTTGACAAAATTTAAGCAGTTTGCAAACCATTGGCAGTGAAATATGTTTTCTTTCTGTAAATTTTACTAACCTAATTCTTAATTTGGCTTGTAGACAGAACCAACTGGGCAAGTGGCGAGGATGACCATGTAGTTGCTAGAGCAGAGTATGATTTTGCTGCCGTATCTGAAGAGGAAATTTCTTTCCGTGCTGGTGATATGCTAAACTTAGCTCTCAGAGGTAATAAATCGGGAATTAATTGGAATTATCTGTGGATTTTAGTATTTCTAAATGTAATATTAAAAAACTACAACAGAGGATCAAGGCACTGTTAGCTAACTTTGAGGTAGTTACTAGAATTTCTTAGTATCAATGTAGACTTTCCAGATCTTGGGGAGGTTGGGGATAAATGTTCCATTATTGTTCCAATAATACTTTGCTGAGATAAGAAAATATTTATATAGTATCTCTTCTAAAAAAACACTGAAATTTCAAATACTGGTAATCCTCACATAGAAACATGAGATAAATACTAAATGTAACAAACCTAATAAACCACTGAAATTATTTAGCAGCATCCAAGAATTCCTTGATTGCTGGGTTTAGTATTGCTTTCTTTATTACTTGAATAATGTTTACTTGAGAAACTCCGTCATGAGTATTTTAGGAATATTGACATGAATAAAGAACCTCAACAGGAAATTTATTTGTCAGGTTTATTTATTGGCCATGTCATTAGCAGTTTTTAGTGACTACAGACAAAATAACATTTTCCTTTCTATAGTAATGGTTTTCAGAATTTCCATAGATCTATACACACACACCCCCCAAATTGTGAGGATTCAGGTCTGTTAGGAAAAGTAACACTTTTATTGGTAAAGATACTAGTAATGATAATTTTAACTATCATTTTTAGAGTATTTACTATGTACAAGGCACTATACATATTTCATTTAACTTTTACAGTACTCCTGTGAAGTGGATAATGTTATTTTCTTGTCCCTGTTAAACACATGAGGAAACTGAGACTCAGAATGAGTAACTTGTCCAGGATCACACAGCTAAGATATGGTAGAACTGGTCTATGACTGAAGACTGTAACCACTGTACCTATACCATTTCCCTTGGGATTTGTTAATAGAAACTTTAGCCTTTTATTGCCTTTAGGCTTCTTGCTTATGGAAAAAATGCCTTCAGTGTTCAAACCCTTTTTTTCATATGTAAATAATAGAAAAAGTTGGATAAAATTTGTGAAATTTCTGCCTCATTGCTTTACATGCAAACATTTGGTCATCTAGGTAGTATATTTGTATTTTCTTCTAGAGAAAATAGCAATTTATTATTTTTTATTTCAAAAGAATGATTTTTTTTAAGATTTATTATTAGAGACGAGAACAATACAAAAAATTAGGTTTTAATTAATCTAAGTAAAAAATTTTTTAAAGCCAAGTGTAGTCTTCTTTAATTATGTTATATTTCAAAGAAATTTTATATCTTGGATTATTCTTCAACTAATAGTGTTTCTTAACACTTTGGCTTTACTTCATTGTTTTCCTCCATTACTCAAAGTATGAGCATTTAAAACAAAATTAGTCACAGCCATGATAAAGTGTTTTGTTTTTCATCATTATATCATTGGAGTATAAAGCATAAAATTCTTATATTGTACCTAAATCATAATGTTGAACTAAAACTCAACAAATTACACAGCTTTTTAAAGATATGGAAATGAGAGAAAAAAATAAGGATATGGATATAATAGGTGGGAATATACTCTTAATACTAAATTGAATGTTTTAAATATTTTTCCTACTTTAGGCTTAGTATTACCTTAAACTTTTTGTCATGTGGCTAGATATAATTTGGAGTCTTCAATTTTTGCACATCTTGGACTAAAATTAACATTCATTTTCTTCAGTATTGTTTATCACAATAGAATGAATTTTATATTTTGGCCAAAAGCATGTAAAGAATGCTGCCTGCCTAAAGGTATATATTTTCTTAATTTATCCCTAGCCTATCCTATTGTAAGGTGTGATATATTCACTCCTTAGATTTGAGGTTAAAATATGGAAGATATTAGTGTTAGTTTTCAACTTTTGAGAGGACTGAATCTCCACCCTGTTGATGGACCAACTGATATAAACTTCATGTTCAAGGTAGGAATAAGGTTGTGTAAAGGTAGGAAAAACTATTGAGTAAGTATGAAATTAAAATTTTAAATTATATGAATAGACTCTAGAACTGTATATTTGACTTTAAATATACATATGTTTACTGTTTGCTTATATATTTTATTATGAAAGTGTAACAGATTTTACTTAATATACTATTTCACCACCAATATTCAATTGTGTCTCCAAAGTATGTTATAATTACAAGGCTGTCTTTTTCTTCCATCAGAACAACAGCCCAAAGTGCGTGGTTGGCTTCTGGCTAGTCTTGATGGACAAACAACAGGACTTGTACCTGCTAATTATGTCAAAATTCTTGGTAGAAGAAGAGGTAGGAAAACAATGGACTCCAATAAAATTTCCAAGCAGCAACAGCCTTATACTAATACAACACTAATTAAAGGAGCCACTGCTGGTGATTCTTTGGATGAACAGGAAGCCGCCTTTGAATCTGTTTTTGTTGAAACTAATAAGGTTCCAGTTGCACCTGATTCCACCAGGAAAAATGGAGAAAAACAAGATCTTTGATATGTTTCATGTCTGCCTGCAGTTGAAATGTACTTTAGAGTTCTTTTTAAAATTATTCTTAGAAAGAAATTAATCTACAATCCAATGAAAATATTTGTTATTGGCTATTCCAGGTGTTTTGCTGCTAGAAATTATTAAAGTTGTACACTAGTATGTTGGTCTAGTGAACTGGTTTCATTTTACAAGTTATTGGACCATGAGGATGTTTGTTTCACCTAGATTTTAAGATTGTGAGGACTGCACTCATTTTCATCTTATTTACAGCCCTAGGTTTATTGGAAGGGTAAGATTGATGAACTATAGAATACACAGTTCACTACAGTAGGGATAATTAATGTTTTAGGAGTTATAGATTAATTGAATTGGAATCTGCAGAAATTGCATGATATATAAATATGAGAACCAAGCAAAAAGGCCGGTTTTTTCTTAACAATCTCAAATAAACTGAAAATAAAAATTTTCTCATCTGTATTATGTCCCACTGTTGGGTTTGTTTTAGGCTGTAGTATGTTTTTACCTACAAACAGTTAATACTATTATCTTTTATTAATTTTTTAATTATCTTGGAAAGGTAACCAGAAACATTGTGAAAGAGATGGTTCTACGGCAGGGGTTCCTAACCTTCTTTGTTACACGGTCCCCTTTGCCAGTCAGGTGAAAACCATGGACCTTACTAAGTCCACACTGTACTGTGTATTATTTAATAAATATATCACGCCCACACCAACACATCCCCACAAGAATAATGTATTTTTGAATTTCAGTTCAAGCTCACAGACCCCTAGTTAAGAATCCCTGTTCTGTGGTGATAAAGTATTTAGTCCTAGTAGTTTTCCTTGCTAGTAAAATCGTTGAAATTGATCTTTTCATATGGATTGGTACCATTTCTTTAATAATCATATTATTTTTTTATCCTTTACAATGTATCTAGTTCTCATCTTGAACAGAATCAGAATACATACAAGATCTACATTCTTTTCCTCCAACCAAGGCTCAAGTTGTCTGAGGCTGCACTTAATGATTTAATCATTTCTCACAGTAAAAATTTAAGTTTTTCATAGGATCTCTGCATCTCCCTTAGTGTATTTCCTTTTTTTAAATTCTATTTAGGCTCATCTTTAAACATTGAAAATGTCATAATGGATACATATTTCTTTTAGGTTTAGTTTTTACCATTGAGACTATACATAAAATGTTCGTTTGCCATTTAGAATACAGAAATACTCTTTGACTTTTTTTTTATGTAATTATGATTTTAAAGGCAGTTAAATTTCAGTAGACTATTTCCCTACAAAATTGGAAAATTCCTATATTTGCTATGATCATATTACAGAATAATGCCATGAAGAATACAAGTATATAACAAAACATTTACAGATACTATTGAAAACTTTGAATTATTCGATAAAGATTGTGACTTAGTATAACACCGGGTAATTGCTGAGTCTTTAAGTTAAGAAGATAGTTTCTTGTATATTATTTTGCATTTATGTTCTATAATTAGAGGTTCTAATTTGATTTGTTAGAGAATAATTTATGGAAATTTTGTTCTTCAAATTTTTGGTAATCTTATTATTACTAAGTTTGTTGTTTAGGCCTCTAAATTGAATGCTAGAAGTGATATGTTGATTCAGCCCTACTTAAGTTAGAAAAGGTGAGTTATTAGAATAGAATTTATAACTACTATTAAGAATGTGTATGGGAAACGGACTTTGGCCCAGTGGTTAGGGCGTCCGTCTACCATATGGGAGGTCCGCGGTTCAAACCCCGGGCCTCCTTGACCCGTGTGGAGCTGGCCCATGCGCAGTGCTGATGCGCGCAAGGAGTGCCGTGCCACGCAAGGGTGTCCCCCGCGTGCGGGAGCCCCACGCGCAAGGAGTGCGCCCATGAGGAAAGCCGCCCAGCGTGAAAAGAAAGAGCAGCCTGCCCAGAAATGGCGCCGCCCACACTTCCCGTGCCGCTGACGACAACAGAAGCGGACAAAGAAACAAGACGCAGCAAACAGACACCAAGAACAGACAACCAGGGGAGGGGGGGGGGAATTAAATAAATAAATAAATCTTTAAAAAAAAAAAAAAAAAAAAGAATGTGTAGGGAAAAGAATAAAGGACAGAATGAATGACAAAAAATTTAACTTTTCTTTAGGGTGGTTCTATTTTGGTTTAGTATGCTAAATTCCAGTGTACTTTGTCTGACTGTTAACTATTTGCATCTGAAAATCCCTTTTCTATTAAATTCCAGAAAAGAAATTTAGGACTTGAATAAGTAGAGAAATTTTATGACCTTCTTTACCATGACAGTTTTAATATAATTTTTTAGAGGAGATTTAAATGTGATGTTGAGGACTCCAATATTGTCATTTTTATGAATTTCTGTGAGTGCTACTTTACAGAAATTACTAACTGAAACTAAACAATTAAAAATAATAAATCATAAGTTACAGTAAGAAAAGGTTTCATTTTCTCAATTTTTCTGATTGTAGCTTATCAGTTTAGAAAAAGAACTATAAATTTTCATGTTTTAACATTTTATTTACATACTTGATATAGCATGTGAGTGTGTCACTGTTATGCATTTACTTGAATACAGCCATCCTTTATCTTGCTTGTGCTTTCTTTATTGAAAAAAGGAACAGAAATTAAATGTAATTAAAATTTATTTTTAATAGATTGTGAAATTACTTTTAGTTACTTTCACTGGACAAATAAAAATATATTAAACTTCATTGACATTTTGTGAAACTGTTAACACCATTTTGCAGGACTGGAATTAATATTTTTTAAATCTCCATATTTTTCTTCATATCATTGCATATATTAACTACTGCAATTAATATTGGTGTTCCATTTCTTTGTGATTTAAAGACAAATATTAAGATTTATATTTATATAAAAATTACCTAAAAAATGAATTAAATAAAAGTAAGACCTCAAATCTAGGTTTTAGGACACCTAGATTCCAGTCTGGACACCAGCACTTTATAAGATTTAAGTCTTGTTATTTATCAGTTTCTCATTGATAATGTTGGGGATAACTGCTACATCTGCCTTACATAAGAGTTGTTTTAAAAAATAAAAAGGACAATCAAAAGTAAGATATTGTGGCAGTTACATGTTTTATAAAATTTTCCATGTATACTTAAATTTCTTATGTACTATAAAAATGTCACAGAATACATCATTGTAGAATTTCAGATTCACACATACTACATTAAAAATTAGAAATTTTTCACCTGTACTTATTTTACCCAAAACGTAATTTAAAGTTATTTTGCTGACTACCTGAACAGCCTAACTTAGAAAAACACAATGGGAATATTTGTGCAAGATAAAAAAGCTTGTTTGTTTGTTTGTTTCAGTATTTCCTTGAAATGTCCTTTCATATTGTATAGTTTTTTGTTTACCTTATGTTATTTGGGTAAATGAACTATTTTTTTTTTTTCAGGTCAGCTAGCTCAGTGAATCCAATAGGGTTACTTACTTTATACCCCATGAACAGTGGTTCACATTTCAAGAAACAATGTTCAATTTAAGTAATTTAACTTAAGTCTTAATAGTATTTTTGCTCATGTAAGAAAAAGTGTTTTTTGAGGATCACAGGTACTCAGAATTGATTGGTCCTACTGTTCATTAATGGCACCAATACCAGTGGTCCAGAAAGACTACACTTTTCTGTGTTATTTTACCTTATTATTTTTTGAATCCCCTGCCTGTGATTTTGTTCCTCTCATTCCTACTGTATTTAATATTTATCCTTCCAAGCCGTCTTCCATATTTTGGAGATAGGTCCTTTGAAAAAGATGTCATTATTTTGTAAAAGTTTTAAAAATTTATATAAATGATGTGATGGTATAAATCTTATTCTCCTAACATTCATAAAATAATAGATTTACATGACCAATTCATGTTACTTTATATAACATGCTTCTAACTGATGCGTATTATATCCATTGCATATACATACCTTATTTTTTCCTCTAGTCATAAATGCTTAAGTTTTTCCCAGCTGTTCCCACTCCCACAAACTGTCCTTTAGTTTTTCTTGTATATATGCTCTAGACCAGAATGGCTAGGGTGTGGGGTATATGCGTATTTAATTTTAGTAAGTACTGCTGGATTGTTCTCAGAAATTATTGTTTTACTTTTCTACAAGCAAAACATGAGGGTTTCATTTCTCTACATATTCAGCAGCACTTGATGTTATCAATTTTTGCTTATCAGATATGTGTGATTTTTTTCTTTTTTTTTATTAAAGAAGTTATGGGTTTACAGAAAGATCATGCATAAAATAAAGGACCCCGCCAACAACATCTTGCATTGGTATGGAATATTTGTTACAATAGATGATAACACATTTTTTTATATTTGTACTATTAATTAAAGCCCATGATTTAACTTAGGATTCACTGTCTAGTTCCATTTTTTAAAATTTTTATTGTTACCTATATACAGTCTGACATTTCCCCTTTTATTCTTATTCAGGTATATATCTCAATGCTGTTAGTTGCCTTCACAATGTTGTGCTACCATCACTACCCTCCACTACCAAAACATTTTCATCACTCCAAATGGGAACCCTGTACATTTTTAGCCTCACCGTCCCATTCCCTGTTCCCACTCTGTCCCCCAGTAACCTATAGTCTAGATTCTGACTCTGAATTTACATATTCTAATTGTTTCAAATGAGTGAGCTCATACAATAATTGTCCTTTTGTGGCTGGCTTATGTCACTCAGCATGTCTTCAAAGTTTATCCATGTGGTCACGTGTCAGGATTTCATTCCATTTTATGGGTAAATAATATTCCATCGTATGTATATACCACATTTATTTATGCATTCATTGGTTGACGGTCACTTGGGTTGCTTCCATCTTTTGGCAATTGTAAATAATGTCACTATGAATATTGATGTGGAAAATACCTGTTTGAATCCCTGCCTTCAGTTCTTTTGGATATATATCTAGTCATGGGATTACTAGGTTATATGGTACTTCCATACTTAACTTTCTGAGGAACCGCCAAAGTGTCTTCCACAGTGACTGCACCATTTTTTAAATCAAGCAATACATCCAACATTTACAATATTGGTATTGGGTATAATTACATAGTGTGCATTCATCGCTTCAGTAATTATTAGAGCATTTTCATTCCAATAATAATATCATCATCTCATCTCTGCGCTTCCCCTGCTGTACAAAGCTGCTATTGTTTCTATCTATTGGTATTTATATTTTGTAAAAACAGTCTTATATATGCAATGTCACCCATATGACTGCACCATTTTACAATCCCACCAACAGTGAGTGAATGTTCCTATTTCTGTACTTCCTCTCCAACACTTGTAATTTTCCATTTTTAAAATGGCAGCCATTCTAATGGGTGTAAAATGGTATCTCATTTTAATTTGCATTTCCCTAACGGCTAATGATGTTGAGTATCTTCACGTGCTTTTTGGCCATTGTTATATTTTCTTTACAGAAATGGCTATTCAGATCTTTTCTCCAGTTTTTGATTGGGTTGTTTGTCTTTTGGTGAGTCAAAGGATTCCTTGATACATTCTGGATATTAAACCTTTATCAGATAAGTGGTTTCCAAATACATTCTCCCATTGTATAGGTTGTTTTACTCACGATAAAATCCTTCAAGGAACAAAAGGTTTTAATTTTGTTGAGGCAGTCCCATTAATTTTTTTGTTCCTTGTGCTACAAAAATGTGAGATCGTTGCCTAACACAAGGTTCTGAAGATGCTTCCCTACATTTTTTTCTAGGAATTTGATAGTTCTGGCTCTATGTTAAGGTTTTTGATCCATTTTGAGTTGATTTTTGTATATGGTGTGAATTAGGGGTTGTCCTTTATTTGGCAAGTGGAGGCCCACTTTTCCCAGCATCAATCATTGACAAGACTGTTCTTTCCCCATTTAGTGGTCTTTTCCACCTTGTTAAAAATCAAGGGAAACGGACTTTGGCCCAGTGGATAGGGTGTCCGTCTACCATATGGGAGGCCCACGGTTCAAACCCCGGGCCTCCTTGACCCGTGTGGAGCTGGCCATGAGCAGCGCTGATGCGCGCAAGGAGTGCCGTGCCACGCAAGGGTGTCCCCCGCGAGGGGGAGCCCCACGCGCAAGGAGTGCGCCCCGTAAGGAGAGCCGCCCAGCGTGAAAAGAAAGTGCAGCCTGCCCAGGAATGGCACTGCCCACACTTCCAGTGCCGCTGACGACAACAGAAGTGGACAAAGAAACAAGACGCAGCAATAGACACAGAGAACAGACAACCAGGGGAGGGTGGGAAATTAAATAAATAAATAAATCTTTAAAAAAAAAAAAAAAATCAGTTGACCGATATTGTGAGGGTTGATCTGAGCTCTCATTTCTATTCCATTGGTTTATGTGTCTGTCCTTGTGCCAATACCATTACTCTTCCATATAAATTTGGTGATTGACTTTTCCATTTCTGCAAAAAAAGATATTTAGCCATCCCATCCATGAACACAGTGTCTTTCCATTTCTTTAGGTCTTCTTTGATCTCTTTTGTAGTTTTTTTTTTTTTTTTTAAGATTTATTTATTTCTCTCTCTCCCCTTCCTCCCTCCTCCCAGTGGTCTGTTCTCTGTGTCTATTTGCTGCATGTTCTTTGTCCGCTTCTGTTGTTGTCAGCGGCACGGTATTCTGTGTTTCATTTTGTTGTGTCATATTGTTGTGTCAGTTCTCTGTGTGTGCAGCTCCGTTCCTGGGCAGGCTGCACTTTCTTTAGCGCTGGGCAGCTCTCCTTACGGGGCGCACTCCTTGCGCATGCGGCTCCCCTGCGCAGGGACTCCCTGCGTGGCACGGCACTCCTTTCGCACCTCGGCACTACTTTCGCACCTCGGACCTCCCATGTCGTAGAGGGATGCCCTAACCACTGGGCCAAGTCCGCTTCCTGTTTTGTAGTTTTCTGTGAACAAGTCCTTTACATCCTTGGTTAGAATTATGCCTAGGTATTTAATTCTTTTACCTGCTGTTGTGAATGGAATTCTTATTTTTTTTCTTCTGATTGTTCATAGCATGTATTTAGAAACACTGCTGATTTTTGGGTATTGTACTCCACCACTTCGCTGAATTCATTCATTAGCTGTTGGAGCTTTGTTGTGGTTTTTTCAGGATTCTTTTTAGAATCATATCATCTGCAAATAGAGTTTTACTTTCTAATTTTAACACCTTTTATTTATTCTTCTTGCCTAATTGCTCTAGTACAATGTACGGTGGGCATCCTTATCTTGTTCCAGATCTTAAGAGCAGGGGATCTTAACCTGTTTTTTTTCCATAAACCCTTTGGCTGTCAGGTGAAAACCACAGACCCCTTACTAAGTCCACACTATACTGTGTATTATTTAATAAATATACCCGCACCAACACATCCCCACAAGAATAGTGTTTTTTTTTAATTAAATTCAAGCTCATGGACCCCTTCACAAACCCCTGTCTTAGAGGGAAAGCTTTCAGTCTTTCACCACTAAGTAGGTTGTTAACTGTAGGATTTCATAAATGCCTTTTATCATGTTGAGGAACTTTCCTTCTATTCCTAGTGTTCTAAGTGTTTTTATCAAGAAAGGGTGCTCATTTTGTTTGTCAAATGCCTTTTCTGCCTCAGTTGAGATGATCACATGCTTTTTTCCCTTCATTCCGTTAATGTGGTGTTTTACATTAATTTTCTTAAATGTTGAGCCAACCTTGAATACCAGGGTTAAATTCCACTGCTCATGATGTATTGTTTTAATATGCTGTTGGATGCAGTTTGCTAATATTTTGTTGAGGATTTTTGCATCATATTCAGAAGAGATACTTGTCTATAATTTTCTTTTCTTGTTGTATCTTTATCCAGTTTTCATATGAGAGTGATTTTGACTTCATAGAATGAGTTAGGGAGTGTTCCCTCCTGCCCAGAATTTGAGCAGAATTGGAGTTAAGTCTTCTAGGAATGTTTAGTAGAATTCCCCTGTGAAGCTGTCTGGTTCTGGTCTTTTCTTTGTTGGGAGATTGTTTTATTACTGATTCAATCTCTTTACCAGAAATTGGTTTGTTGAGGTCTTCTCTTTCTTCTTGAGTCAAATGTAGGTAGTTTGTGAGTTTCTAAGAATTTGTCCATTTCATGTAGGTTATCTAAATTTATAGGCATACAGTTGTTCATAATATCCTCTTATAATCCTTTTTATTTCTGCAGGGTTGGTCATAATGTCCCCTTTTCAGTTCAGATTTTTGTTATTTGTATCCCTTTTATTCTTCGTTAGTCTAGCTAAAGGTTTGTCAATTTTATTGATCTTTTAAAATACCTTCCGTTTATCATTTGTTACTTGTCTTGGATGTCTGTCATGAAATAGAAATCTTTACTTTTTCCCAATTATTTGTGTTGTTTAGGTATCTTTCAGTTTTATAGTTTTACCATTTACATTTCAGTCTTTAATTGGAATTAATTTTGGGGAAATAGTAGGATCTATGAATCCAACTTTTTTTTCTCCATCTAAGCAATAGCAGAAAATAATAACACCTTCTCTCTCCATGGGAAAATAATCTTGGATTTACTTTCTTCTAGCCCTGTTTCCTTGGAAATCTACTAGGTTTAGATAAATGTGAATGTCAATTGTTCAGCAGGCAACATTTTTATTATAAGACAGAAAGCACAGGCTTTGAGAGTTCTCTAAGATTTGGTTCTTAAAAACTGAGCTTGTTCCTTTTTTCAAGGACCTGGAACTTCATGGATTTTTACAAAACAATGCTCTCCTTTACATGATTTGTTTATTGTGCTCTATTCTTCAGCCAATTTAAGTGAAATTGGTGCAAACTTAAGACTTTCTAAGTCTTGGAAATGTGATTGTCTGCTGGTCAAGAAGAGTAGAGTTGCAATCAGTTTTCCTAATATCATCTACTAAATCCCTGTTTTTCCCATTTTATTAATATATATCAGCTTCCTGTAAACATGAAACTGTTTAGGTCTCTTTGTTCTGTTCCATTGAGATATGTCAGTTCCTTTCCCAGTAATTTACTGTTTTCATTAATGTGACTTTGTAATACATCTTTTTTTTCCTCTCCCCTTCCCCCCACCCTTGCCCCACCAGTTGTCTGCTCTCTCTGTTCATTCGCTGTGTGTTCTTCTGTGTCTGCTTGTATTCTTTTCAGTGGCACCGGAAATCTGTGTCTCGCTTTGTTGCGTCATCTTGCATCAGCTCTCCTTGTGTGCAGCTCCACTCCTGGGCAGGCTGCACTTTTTTCACATGGGATGGCTCTTCTTACGGGGCGCATTCCTTGCTCATGGGGCTGCCCTCCATGGGGGACACACCTGCGTGGCATGGCATTCACACATCAGCACTGCACGTGGGCCAGCTCACCACACGGGTCAGGAGGCCCTGGGTTTGAACCCCGGACCTCTCATGTGGTAGGCGGATGTTCTATCTGTTGAACCAAATGCACTTCCCTGTAATATGTCTTAATATTTGATAGGTGAATGACCTTACTTTGTCCTCCTTTGTTTAGCCATTTGTGGGTTTTCATCCTCCTGTATAAATTTTAGTATCAGTTTAGTAAGTTCCCCAAAACAACCTGTGGAGATTTCGATGGGAGTTTCATTGTTTAATACAATTGTATTTATTAATGTATGGATTAATTTAAATAAACTTGACATAGTTACAAGGTTAGATCATTCCATTCATGAACAATTTTCTTCCATTTATGCAGTACATCTTAAGTATTTTTAATGCTAATTCCTAGGTACTTTATGATTTTTCTTGCCATTGAAAATGTATAGTTATTTCTGGTACACAGAAATATAATGAATTTGGTATGTTGCTCTTGAATTTGCAGCTTTGATGAATGGTTAGTTCTTAAATTATTGATTCTCTTGCATTGTACATGTAAATGATCATATCGTTCAAATACATCGTAATAGTTTTATCTCATTTCCAGACCATATACCTCTCTTTCCCTTTTATTTTTTTGGCCAGTCTGCCGATCTATAATTAACAGATGCTGATTAGCAGCCATTTTTATCTTATTTCTGCTTCAGAATCTAAAAGTTCCTCTATTAAAAATAATGTTTGCTCTGAGTTTTTTAGTACTTAGTCTTTATCAAAAGGCATCCAGGGAAGCAGACATGGCTCAACTGATAGAGCATCCACCTACTATATGGGAGGCTCCAGGGTTCAATACCCAGTGCCTCCTGACCCGAGTGGCGAGCTGGCCCACACGCAGAGCTGCCACACCCAAGGAGTGCTGTACCACACAGGGACACCTCCATGTGGAGGTGCCCCACGCACAAGGAGTGTGCCCTGCAAGGAGAGCTGCACCGATGAAAAAACTCAGACCGCCCAGGAGTGGCGCCACACACATACAAAGAGCTGATACAGCGAGATGACGCAACAAAAAAGAGACACAGTTTCCTGGTGCCACCAAGGGTGCAAGCGAGCATCTTTAAAAAAAAAAAAAAAAAAAAAACTGTTCCTTTTTATTGCTAATTTAAACCTACATTTCTTTAGATGATCTTTTGATTTTTCATCTGTAGTCACATTAATACGATAAATACAGATTTTTCTGATGCTGAACCATTCTTGAGATCCTACTTTATCAAATATATGCATATAAATAATCAACATAAAAACAAGATAACATGCAGAAACCTAGCTGTGTAAGAAAAGGGCAGTACTGCTACTTTTTAATGAGGTGTCCCAGGAGAAGATAATCTGAAAAAAGGCATTGGTTCAAGGCCTTGATTCAGTTTCTCTAAGAATTTATAAGACCCCTTTTTTGGGGAAGTCTTGAGCAAGGCCTGGAAAGAATCTTAGGAAACATAAGGTTATCCATAGTTAATCCATTTTGAAAAGAGCATCAGCTACAGACTGATGGTAAGGTGGTGGACTAGAAAAACAGGATTCTGTTTTCTCCCAGAAAAATAGCTAGAGGACAGGCAGAAACGACCTGGAAAAATTCTTCAAAGTTTAGGACACAGGGCAAGGCTGGACATGCCCAGAAGAGAGAGGGACAAAGAAAAAGAATCGCTATGGCAAAAGTGAGTTAAAAGCAGCAGTCACTACTGCCAGCAACCTACCACACATTACGGACACTTGAATTGTCAGTCATCAGGACCAGCAGCTATAGACAAAAAAGGCCTAGAAAGGGGCAAGTGGGAAACGGACTTTGGCCCAGTGGTTAGGGCGTCCGTCTACCATATGGGAGGTCCACGGTTCAAACCCCGGGCCTCCTTGACCCGTGTGGAGCTGGCCATGCGCAGTGCTGATGTGCGCAAGGAGTGCCTTGCCACGCAAGGGTCCCCCACGTGGGGGAGCCCCACGCGCAAGGAGTGCGCCCGTGAGGAAAGCCGCCCAGCGTGAAAAGAAAGAGCAGCCTGCCCAGGAATGGCGCCGCCCACACTTCCCGTGCCACTGACGACAACAGAAGCGGACAAAGAAACAAGACGCAGCAAATAGACACCAAGAACAGACAACCAGGGGAGGGGGGAAATTAAATAAATAAATCTTTAAAAAAAAAGAAAGGGGCAAGTGACACAGCCTAAGGCTCACAGCTTTTGACCCATTGGTTTGGTCTGCTTCCAGGTCAGGTGGGGCCAGGTCATTGCTTGCCTGGGAGCCAGCTCAGGAGTAGAGAGATCATATGCTCTCAGTCTCCTTCTATACCAGCTGGGCCTGATGGTTGAGAACACAGAGGGGAGTGGAATTATTTCCTACCCAGGAAAAGGGAGGGGCTGCCAGAATAGGTTAAAGAACTGCCTCTAAGAAAGTTTGAAATACAATGCTCTTAGCCTCCAGGCAGAAACCCCTTATAATTTTGATCCAGTCTGTGTTGCAGCACACACACTCAGACCAAGCATTACATCGAGTGGATGGCTAAAGAGCACCATCTGCTGGCAGACCACAAAAGTGCATGTGAGGAAACTAAGAGTGGGAAGCAGATGTGGCTCAAGCGATTGAACTGCCAACCACATGGGAGGATCCAGGTTCAGTTTCTGGTGCCTCTTAAAGAAGACAGGCTGATATGATGGGCTGGCACAGCGAGCTGACCCAATCAGATGATGCAACAAAAGACAAAAGAGGAGAACATAATGGGAGCCACAATAAGGCAGGGAGCAGAGGTGGCTCAAGCAATTAGGTGCCTCCCATATGGGAGTTCCCAGATTGGGTTCCTAGTGCCTCCTAAAAAAAAAAAAAAAAAAGGAAGACAAGCACACAACAAACAGACACAGCAAGTGCAAACAATGAGGGGGTTGGGAGAAATAAATCTGTTTTAAAAAGTAAAAGAGTAAGGCTTTTTCTTGTAGCCTCCCTCCGCAAAGCCCTAGGAAGTGAGTTTACTACCCATTACTGGGTCCAGAACCCAGTTTTGAGCAACTAGCAGGGACAATCCTAGAGATATAGAACAGGTTGAACCAAGAATCAAATAACTAGTACTACACAGCCTCTAGCCACTAAATCACCATGAAAGAGAAAAAAATGAAATGCCTGAGTAAACTCACCATCCTAATTAGATGCATAGACATCAGCCAAAAATTTGTAAGCCATACTAAGAAAATGGAAGACATGACCCAAGAAAAGGAATTTATCTAGCCCCAGAAGAGACACAGGATTTGAAAGAACTTATTAATGAGATACACTCAAATTTCCAAAATCGAGTTATATAGTGGAAAAACAATACAGCTAAAGAGATAAACAATATCAGAGCACATTGATGAAAATCTGAATAGAAAAGTAAGAGCTCAGGAATAAAAGACATAACAGGTGAGATAAAAAATGCATTAGAGGACAACAAGCAAGATGGTGGTGGAGTAACGAGCCCTTTGAGTCCACTCCTGCTACAGGGCACTTAGTAAACACCCAGAGCTAGCTGAAGCTAGCTGAAGCACCTGTTTGGGGGCTCCAGGAAGCTAGAAGAGCATCCTGCAACATCCTTGAAGGAATGGAAGGAGGAGACTAGACTGTTCATCTGCAGAGAAGATTCATAACTAGAGTGCTCCACACCACGGGGGCCAGTGCCCATTCTCCACTGGAGGCACAAACCAACTTGGGAGATGTTCTGCAGCTGTAATTGAAAGTTCCACTTCCCAAAAACAGGGGAAGAAGAGATGGTTGGGCACCAACTTCAGCTACAAATGAGTAATTTCAGTAGGCTAAAGTATAATCCTAAGAACAGCTAAAGTTTGAACATGTTCAAATCAAAAAGAGGCCTGTAGTTGCCATCTTAACTCTGCATGAGGGGAAGCGGGGCCCACTGAAGATCACAGCACTGGTTGAGACTGGCTTCTTTCTATCCAGATCAGATTGCAGCTCTAGCCTAAGCCCCAACCCCAACTCCAGGAGGGAGGAAGCTGGGGGGACCTGCACCAGCCTCTCTGAGAAATTACTGGCCAAGCCGTGGAGGCTGGTGATTATCCTACTTTGGTAGCACAAGGTCCCCCAGGAGCTATTCTGTGGCTGGAATTGGAAGCTCCATTCCCCAAAAACGGGAGGAGGAGATGGTTGGTCACCAATTTTGGCTACTGATTAGTAGACTTGGCTGACTAGGGTGTAACCTTAGGAACAGCTAGGGTGTGAATGTGTCCAAGTCGGAAAGAGGCCAGTGAACACCATTTTTACTCCACCCCCAGCATGAGGGGATGCCTGGCTGACCGAAAATCACAGTGACTGTAGGAACAGATTTCTTTCACCCATATTGGCCTGCAGCCCTGGTCTAGTCTTCAGCCCCTCCTCTGGCAGGGAGGAAGCTGGCATGCCCTGCACCACCCTACCCAGGTAACTGCAGATAACTTTGGCTGACAAAGACTGAATAATTGCAAGTCTGCCAGGGCAACTGCAATCATCTTGAACCCACACTTCATAGATTGCTGCCCTCACATGCAGCTCCATCCCCATCTCAGGCAGGGGAGATGGGAGCATGAAGCTTCATTAGTCTCTCTGGGCAACTACAGTCTAAGCCTGCACAACCTGGATTATTCCACACAGCTGTGACTCTGTCCCTACGCCTGGCAAAGGAGAAAGTTGGGTAAAGCTTCATTGGTCCCTGGGACAATGAGGACACCTTGAGCCTCCACAGCTTATAGCACCAAATACATCCTTGGCTCCTACGGCATAACCAGCAAGGAAGAAAGGTCAGGAAGCCCTAAACTAAAGAGGAAAACTGCACCCAAAATAAATACTCTAGTAAGCCAGATACCAAGACACTAGCAAAATATTACAATCCACACCAAGAAACAGGAAGCTATGGCCCAGTTAAAGGAACAAGATACACCTCCAGATGACATAAAAGAGTTGAGACAACTTATCATAGATGTTCAAACAAATCTTAAATTCAATGAGGTGGCTAAATAGATTAAGGATATTAAGAAGATATTGGATGAGCATAAAGAAGAATTTGAAAGCATACATAGAAAGATAGCAGATCTTATGGGAATGAAAGACAATAAATGCTATTAAAGTGGGGAAGTGGATTTGGCCCAATGGATAGAGTGTTTGCCTACCACATGGAAGGTCCAAGGTTCAAGGCCTCCTGACCCATGTGATGATGTGGCCCACACGCAGTGCTGATGTGCGCAAGGAGTGCCGTGCCACACCGGAGAGTCCCCCGCATAGGGGAGCCCTATGTGCAAGGAGTGCTCCCTGTAAGGAGAGCTGCCCAGTGCAAAAAAAGTGAAGCCTGCCCAGGGTGTCACCACACACATGGAGACCTGATGCAGCAAGATGATACAACAAAAAGACACGGAGATTGCCTGTGCCACTGACAAGAATACAAGCAAACGCAGAAGAACACACAGCAAATGGACACAGAGAGCAGACAACTGGGGGTGGGGGGAGGGGAAGGGGAGAGAAATAAATAAATCTTTTTTAAAAGTACATTGGAATCATATAATAGCAGATTTGAGGAGATGGAAGGATTGGTGAGCTTGAAGAAATGGTCTCTGAAAGTGAACATATAAAAGAACAAATGAAGAAAAGAATGGGAAAAAAATTGAACAAGGTCTTGGAATTAAATGACAGTAAGAGACATGCAAACATATATGTCACGAGTGTCCCAGAAGGAGAAGAGAAGGGAAAAGGGGCAGGAGGAATATTTGAAGAAATAATGGTAGAAAATTTCCCAACCCTATTTTTTTTTTAAAGATTTATTTTTATTTATTTAATTCCCCTCCCCTCCCCCGGTTGTCTGTTTTCTGTGTCTTTTTGCTGCGTCTTGTTTCTTTGTCCGCTTCTGTTGTCGTCAGCAGCACGGGAAGTGTGGGCGGCGCCATTCCTGGGCAGGCTGCACTTTCTTTCGTGCTGGGCGGCTTTCCTTACAGGTGCACTCCTTGCGTGTGGGGCTCCCCTTTGAGGGGGACACCCCTGTGTGGCAGGGCACTACTTGCACGTATCAGCACCGTGCATGGGCCAGCTCCACACGGGTCAAAGAGGCCTGGGGTTTGAACCGCGGACCTCCCATGTGGTAGATGGATGCCCTAACCACTGGGCCAAAGTCCATTTCCCTTCCCAACCCTATTGGAGGACATAGATATCCATGTCCAAGAAGCACAACGGGGAAAAGGACTTTGGCCCAGTGGTTGGGGCGTCCGTCTACCACATGGGAGGTCCGCGGTTCAAGCCCTGGGCCTCCTTGACCCGTGTGGAGCTGGCCCATGCGCAGTGCTGATGCGCGCAGGGAGTGCCGTGCCACGCAGAGGTGTCCCCCGCGTGGGGGAGCCCCACGCGCAGGAGGTGCGCCCGTGAGGAGAGCCGCCCAGCGCGGGGGAGGGAGCAGCCTGCCGAGGAATGGCGCCGCCCACACTTCCGGTGCCGCTGACGACAACAGAAGCAGACAAAGAAACAAGAAACAAGACGCAGCAAAAAGACACAGAAAACAGACAACCAGGGGAGGGGAGGGGAATTAAAATAAAATAAAAATAAATCTTAAAAAAAAAAAAGGAAATTAAATAACTAAACCAATAAAAAAAAAAAAAAAAAAAAAAGAAGCACAACGTACTCCCATCTGAAAAAATCCTAATAGACCAACTCTGAGACACATACTAATCAGAATGTCAAATACCAAAGACAAAGAATTCTGAGAACAGCAAGAGAAAAGCAATGCATAACATATAAGGGATACCCAATAAGATTAAGTGCTGTTTTCTCACCAGAAACCATGCAGGCAAGAAGACAGTGGTCTGGTACATTTAAGATACTACAAGAGAAAAACTTCCAGCCAAGAATCTTATATCCAGCAAGATTGTCTTTCAAAAATGAGGACACTATTAGAATATTCACAGATAAACAGAAACAGAGAATTTCTAACCAAGAGACCACATTTTCAGGAAATACTAAAGGGTGTGCTAGAGCCTGAAAAGAAAAGACAGGAGAGAGAGGTCTGGAAGAGAGTCTGGAAATGAAGATTATATATCAATAAAAGTAACTAAAAGTATCAAAAGAATGGTGAAAATAAAATATGACAGATAAAACTCGAATAGGAAAAAACTTAACCAACTATGTAAAGCACTTGTATTCAGAAAATTGCAACTCAGTGTTAAAAGAAATCAGAAAAGGCCTAAATAACAAAGAACATTCCATGCTCCTGGATTGGAAGATTAAATATCATTAAGATGTCAATTCTATTCAAATTGATATACAGATTCAATGCAATCCTGATAAAAAATTCCACCAGCATTTTTTAAAATTGTAAACATGTTTTTCAAATTTATTTGGAAGGGGAAAGGGTCCTGAATAGCCAGAAACATCTTAAAAAGGAAAAGTGAACCCTCATCTTCAGACTTTAAATCCTATTACTTAGCTATAGTGGTAAAAACAGCATCATACTGGCATAAAGACAGACACATAGACCAATGGAGCAAAACTGATGGTTCAGAAATAGACCCTCACATCTATGGTCAAATGATTTTTTACTAGCTTGTCAAACCCACACAGCTCGGGCAGAACAGTCCATTCAACAAATGGTGCTGAAAGAATTGGATAGCCATAGCCAAAAGAAGGAAGGAGGACCCCTCTCTCACATCTTATCCAAAAACTAGCTCAAAATGGATCAAAAACCTAAAAATAAAAGCAAGAACCATAAAGTTTCTAGAATAAATTATAGGAAAATATCTTCAAGACCTGGTGGTAGGTGTTGGATTCTTAAAGGAAATAAGAGGAGGACTGAGATGGACTACTGAAGTTTAATGTATGTAGAAATTTTAATTAGCTTTACTGTAAAAGTGTGGAAATGTATAGAGTGGGTGGTAACAAATAGTGAGTAACAGCTAGTTTATAAATGGGGATATGGCTGAAAACGGTAGTCTAGGTATGTAAATGCCAGTTGACAGAATGCTAGAGAATAATCTAGGAACAGAATAGCATAGTAAACCAAGAGATGGAAGAGAATTGTGGTTGATGGTACAGATGCAAGAGTGTCCTTTGTGAGTTAGAGCAAATGTACATGACTACTGCAGGGTAGTGGGGATGTGGAGAAGCATGGGAAAAATACAACTGTGACCTATGGACTGTGGTTAGCAGTAATAATATAATATTCTTGCATCTATGCCAAAGATGTACTGTGTTGATAATCAGGCAGTATAGAAAATGTGTGCCAAATGTACACTATGGAGATGGTAACAATCAGATGATATTATCTTTTTTCCTCCCCCTCCCCACCCCCATTTTCTGCTCTCTGTGTCCATTCACTATGTGTTCTTTTGTGTTGGCTGGTATTCTCATTAGGCAGCTCTGGGAATTGATCTTGGGACCTTCCAGAGTGGGAGAGAGGTGATCATTCTCTTGCACCACCTCCACTCCCAGTTCTGCTATGTCTCTTATCATCTCTCCTCTGTGTCTCTTGTTGCATCATCTTGCTGCGCCAGTTCCCCATGTTGGCCGGCACTCCTGAATGGGATGGCACTACTGTGTGAGGTGGCACTCCCATATCGGTCAGCACTCCTACATGTGCCAGGGCTCAACTTGGGCCAGCTCCCCTTTACAGGTCAGCTTGCCTTCACCAGGAGGCCCTGGGCATCGAACCCTGGACCTTCTGTATGGTAAATGGGAGCCCAACTGCTTGAGCCACATCTGTTTCTGATATTATCTTATCTGTAACAAATGTTCAACCACAGTGTGGTGTGTTAATAGGGGGTGTTGTTCAGGAATTCTGCACATGTGCATGATTGTTTTATAAGTTTACAACTTTTGTCATAAAAAGCATAGTTAAAAAATAATAATAGGTTGGGTTAGTGGGAAAATATACCAAATGCAAGATAAGGACTATAATTAGTAAGATTTTGACAACATTCTTTCATAATTTGGAACAATGTCTCATGACAATGCAAGGTGTTGGTGGAGGGTTGAAGTGTGGAACCCCTGTATGATATTATGCATGTTGGCTTTGTAAGGTCACAACTTTTACTATGCACTTAATTGTTTATGTATGTTCATATATAAATGATATAAAGATAATAATAATAGTAGGGTGAGTTGGGGGAAAATACCTTGGTTAGTAGTAATATTTTGACAATGCTCTTTAATCATTAGTTAAAAATGTTTAACAACACTGCAAGGTATTTGTGGTAGGGTGAGTTATGAGAATCCTTTATGATGTTATATATGTTTGTTTTATAAGTTCACAACTATTACTATACACTTATTGTTTATGTTTATATATATTTATGTATTAGTGATTGCGACGGTTTGCTCGGTCGGTAGAGGTGGGGTCTGGCTGCGGACGAGGGGTCGGTCCCGCTTGGGATGAGGGGTCGGTCCCCTTGGGACGAGGGGTCAGTCCGGCAGCAGACGAGGGGTCGGTCTCACAGGGGTTGCGCGGTTCGGCTGATGGGGTCGCCCGGCGAAGCCGGCGACGAAGGGGTCGCCCGGCGAAGCCAGCGACGAACTGGGGACAAGGGAGGCCAGGCCCTTGTCGGGGGCTCTCAGGACTGGAGGGCGCACGGCAGAAGAACTACCGCCGAGACAAGGTAAACACGCAAGTCCAACTTTATTGAGGGAGAGGCAACAGTTTTATGGGGGCTGGGGAAGGCTGATTGGTCGAAGCCACGCCCTGTTCTGATTGGTTGCCGGAGAAAGGTCAGTGGGAGGTACTGGATGGGGGAGGGGTGGTGATTAGGGATTGGCTGTTGCTGTTGCTGGGGGAAGTGGCAGGGTTTAGTGATTGGTGGCTGCTGTTGCTGGGGTAAAGGGCAGACTTGAGTTTCCCGCCCACGCCTGGCTGTTGCTGCTGTCGGGGGGAGGGAAAAGGGCAGACTGGATTTTTCCACCCTGCGCCTGCGCAGGGAGAAAGAAGAAGAAGGGTGCTGCCCCACAAGGCATCTTGTGGTGCCATCCGGGAGGAGGGGCGGCCGCGGAAGCATGGCTGCCGAGAAGGGGAGACCCGAGGGCACTCTGCGCCCATGCCGAGCTTCCTTCAGGGGTGGCGGTGGGCCCGACCAACCACCCTATTATGGGGGCAGCGGTTTGGAATAGGCCTACCGCGGCCGCCGCCCCTCGCCAGGCCAGCAAACCACACTTCAGCCCGAGGGGTGACCGCAAGTGATTATACTTTAAGAAATTAAAAAATACATTAGAGACATACAACAGCGGACTTGAAATGGTAGAAGAAAGAATAAATGATGCAGAAGACAAAACAGCTGAAATTGAAGAGACAAAAGAACAGAGGAAAAGAATGGAAAAATTTGAGCAGGGCCTCAAGAAGTTGAATGATAATACAAAACACAACAACATACATGTCATGGGAGGTTACAGAAGAAGAGAAGGGAAAAGGGGCAGAAAGAGTATTTGAGGAAATAATAGATGAAAATTTCCCATCTCTCATGAAAGAAATGAATTTACTTGTCCAAGAAACATAATGTACCCCAATCAGAAGACCTATTCCAAGATAGATACTTCTCAGAATGTCAAACACCAAAGATAGAAAATTCTGAGAGCAGCAAGAAAGAAGCAAACCGTCACATACAAGGGATACCCAGTGAGAGTTAGTGTGGATTTCTCATCAGGAACCGTGGAGGCAATATGGCAGTGGTATGATACAATTAGGGTGTCAGAAGAGAAAAGCTGCCAGCCCAATTTTGGCAGCAAAGTTGTCCTTCAAATATGAAGGTGAAGGAAGCAGATTTGGCTCAACTGATATAGTGTCTGGCTACCATATGAGAGGTCCAGGGTTCAAACCCAGGGCCTCCTAACTGGTGTGGTGAGCTGGCCCATGTGCAGTGCTGATGTGCACAAGGAGTGCCATGCCACGCAGGGGTGTCCCCCGCATAGGGGAGCCCCATGCTCAAGGAGTGTGCCCCACAAGGAGAGCCGCCCTGCGCAATAAAAGTGCAGCCTTCCCAGGAGTGGCAACACACACACAGAGAACAGATGCAGCAAGATGACACAACAAAAAGAGACAGATTCCTGGTGCCACTGACAAGAATGCAAGCAGACACAGAGAGCAGACAATGGGGGGCGAGGGGAAGGGGAGAGAAATAAATGAAAAATAAATCTTTAAAAAATATATATATATATAAAAAATATATGAAGGTGAGTTTATAATATTCACAAACAAACAGAAATTAAGGGAGTTGGTGAAAAAGAATCCACCTTTGCAGGAAATATTTAAGGGAGCCTTAGAATTGGAAAGAAACAGACAGGAAAGAGATGTTTAGAGGAGACTATAGAGGAAAGAATAGCAGAAATGGTAACCAAAAGAATAAAGAGACAGTTGGAAATAAAATATAACATACAAAAACCAAAGAATAAAATTGTGGAAGTAAATAATGCATTTACAGTAATATCATTGAATATGAATGAATTAAAGTCCCCAATCTAAAGATACAGACTGACAAAATGGATTAAAAAAAACAACCAAGAGCCATTCTTATGCTACCAACAAGAGACTCTTTTCAGACCCAGGGTTAAAAGCAGGCTGAAAGTGAAAGTCTGGAGTGAAATACTCCATGCAAACAGTGATCAAAAAATAGCAGGAGTCGCAATACTAATATTGGACATAATAGACTTTAAATGCAAAAAGTCATAAGAGATACAGAAGATCATAATATATTAATAAAAGGGACAATATACCAGGAGGAAATAACAGTCATAAATATATAAGCACCTAACTAGGGTGCCCCAAAATCCATGAGGCAAACTCTGGCAAAACTGAAGGCAGAAATAGACATCTCTACAATAACTATTGGAGACTTCAACACACCACTCACATTGTTAAATAGAACTAGACAGAAGATCAACAAGGAAACAGAACTTGAACAATATGATAAATGAGCTAGACCTAAAAGACATATGCAGGATGTTGCACCCAAACTCAGCAGGTTATACATTCTTCTCAAGTTCTCATGGATCTTTCTCCAAGATAGATGACATATTAGGTCACAATGCATGACTCAATAAATATTGAAATTATACAAAGCACCTTTTTAGATCGTAATAGAATGAAACTGGAAATCAGTGATAGGAATGAGATAAATTCACAAATGCATGGAGGCTGAACAGAACACTCCTAAACAATCAGTTGGTTAAAGAAGAAATTGCCAGTGAAATCAGTAAATATATTGAGATGAATGAAAATGAGAACACAACTTACCAAAACTTATGGGATAAAGGAAAAACCGTCTTGAGTGGGAAATTCAAAGCCCTACATGCCTGTATTTTTAAAAGAGAG
The DNA here is from genome assembly GCF_030445035.2 of Dasypus novemcinctus. Taxonomy (NCBI): domain Eukaryota; kingdom Metazoa; phylum Chordata; class Mammalia; order Cingulata; family Dasypodidae; genus Dasypus; species Dasypus novemcinctus. The sequence goes on from NC_080689.1 coordinate 50,096,242, forward strand.
AGCTAAAATCAAAGATCTAACTGAACTGAAGAAACTATAAAAAGAACAGTAAAACAATCCCAAAGCAAGCAGAAGAAAAGAAGTAATAAATAATAAAGATTAGAGCAGAAATAAATTAAGAAAAAAAGACGGAAAATCAACAAAACCAAAACCTGGTTCTTTGAGAAGGTAAGTGCAATTGGCCAACCCCTAGCTCGACTAACAAAGCAAAAAAGAAGATGCAAATAAAATCAGACTGAATTCAGACAAAAATAAAATGGATCATAATAGGATATAATGAGAAACTGTATGCCAACAAACTAGACAACCTAGATGAAATGGACAAATTCCTACAAAATGGACAAACAACCTACATTGATGCCACAAGAAATATAAGAATTTAAACCAATCACATTTATTTATTTATTTTTAAAAAGATTTATTTATTTAATTCCCCCGCTCCCCCGGTTGTCTGTTCTCTGTGTCTATTTGCTGCGTCTTGTTTCTTTGTCCACTTCTGTTTTCGTCAGGCTTCTGTTGTCCTCAGCAGCACGGGAAATGTGGGTGGCGCCATTCCTGGACAGGCTGCACTTTCTTTCTCGCTGGGCTGTTCTCCTTATGGGTGCACTCCTTGCGCGCGGGGCTCCCCTACACGCCCATGCGTGGGGCGGCACTCCTTGCGCACATCAGCACTGCGCATGGCCAGCTCCACACGGGTCAGGGAGGCCCGGGGTTTGAACCGCGGACCTCCCATGTGGTAGACGGATGCCCTAACCACTGGGCCAAGTCCGTTTCCCCCAATCACGTTTAAAGAGATGAATCCATCATCAAAAATCTCCCAACTAAGAAAAGTCCAGGTCTAGATGCCTTCACAGATGAAATCTACCAAGCATTTTGAGAAGAATTAAGATCAATCCTATTTAAACTGTTCCAAGAAATAAAAGAGTAGGGAAAAGTACCCAACACATTTTATGAAGCCAACATTACCCTAAGACCAAAGCCAGGTAGAGACACTACAAGAAAGGAAAATCACAGACCAATTTCTTTAATTAATCTATGTATAAAAATTCTAAGCAAAGTACTTACAAATATAATCCAACAGCATATCAAGAAACTTATTCTTCATGAGCAAGTGAGCTTTATTCCTGGTATGCAAAGCTGGTTCAATATAAGAAAATCAACTAACGTAATATACCACATTAATAAATTTAAGGAAAAAATCCTCATTATCATCACAATGGATAGAGAAAGGCATTTGAGAAAATCCAGCATCCTTTCTTGATCAAAACATTTCAAAAGCTAGGAATAGAAGGAAAATCCTCAGTATGATAAAAGCAAATATGAAAATTCCATAGCCAACATCATACTCAATGGGGAAAGGTTAAAAGCTTTCCATCTAGGACCAGGAACAAGACAAGGATGCCCACTGTCACCATTGTTATCCAACAGTATGCTAGAGGTTCCACTTAGAAGAATTAGACGAGAAAAATAAATGGCATCCAAATAGGAAAAGAAGAAGTAAAACTCACTATTTGTGGATGACATGGTCCTATGTTTAGAAAAAACTGAAATGTTTATGAGAAAGCTACTTGAGCTAATAAATGAGTTCAGCAAAGTAGCAGGAAACAAGATCAACAGGCAAAAGTCAGTAACATACCTGTACACTAGCATTGAACAACCTGAGAAGGAAATCATGGGGGAAAAATCCATTTACAATAGCAACAAAAGGACTCATACATATGAATCAATTTAACCAAAGAAGTATAGGGCCTATATACAGAAAATTACAAAGCAATGTTTAAAGAAATTTTAAAAAATAAACAAAACAAAGAATTAAACAAGTGGAAAGATGTTCATGGATTGGAAGACTAAGTATCATGAGATATCAATCCTACCCAAACTGATTTATAGATTCAATGCAATATCAATCAAAATTCCAACAGCCTACTTTACAGAAATAGAAAAGGCAATTACCAAATTCATTTGGAAGAGAAAGTGCCCCCAAATAACCAAAAGCATTCTAAAGAAGACAAACATGGGAGGAATTTCACTGCCTTACCTTGAACCATATTACAAAACTACATTGGTCAAAACAGCATGTATTGGGAAGCGGATTTGGCTCAACTGATAGAGTGTCTGCCTACCACATGGGAGGTCCAGGGTTCAAACCCATGACCTCCTGACCTGTGTGGTGAGCTGGCCCATGTGCAGTGCTGATGTGCACAAGGAGTGCTGTGTCACTCAGGGGTGTCCCCCACATAAGGGAGCTCTATGCGCAAGAAGTACACCCCATAAGGAGGGCCACCCCATGCGAAAAAAGTGCAGCCTGCCCAGGAGTGGCACTGCACACACAGAGAGCTGACACAGCAAGATGATGCAACAAAGAGACACAGATTCCGGATGCCACTGACAAGAATCCAAGCAGACAGAAGAACACACAGCGAATGGACACAGAGAGCAGACAACTGGGGGAGGGGGGGAGAGAAATAAATTTTAAAAATAAATAAATCTTTAAAAAAAATCCAACAGACTTCTGATACTTTGCATCAGCAGCCCCTTGGCTGACTGATACACTACCAAAGCTGTGTTAATGGGACAAAACAGTCTCTTCAATGACCAGGGCAGGAAGAACTGGATATCCATAGCCAAAAGAATGAAAGAGAACCCCTATCTTACTCCCTTTACAAGAAATAACTCAAAATTGATCAGAGACCTAAAAGTAAAAGCCAGAACCATAAAACTACTAGAAGAAAATGTAGGGAAATATCTTAAAGACCTTTGTGGTAGGTGGTGGTTTCTTGGACCAAAATATGAAGAATAAAAGACAAAATAGATAAGTGAGACCTCCTCAAAATTAAACACACTTGTACCTCAAAGGACTTTGTCAAAAGGGTGAAAAGGTAGCCAGCTCAGTGGGAGAAAATATTTGGAAATCACATATCTGATTAGAGTTTAATATCCATGATATATAGGGAGATGCCATGTGATAGTTTGATATTATTTATGAATTCCCAAAAAAGAGAAGGATTATGTTTGTAAACTAACCTGTTCCTCTGGGTATTGCCTCCTTTGATTGTATTAGATTCACCTGAGAAGTCTTGATTAAATTACCTGTTAAATTATGGTTCTCAGCCCAGAGTGGGCTGATACAAACAGACACTCACTCAAGAAGACACATGGGAGAAGAGATAGCTCTGTCATGTTTGATCCTGGAGCTCCAGGGATAGATGAGCCATTTGCCTGATAGTTTGCAGCTGAAGAGAACAGAGCAGCTTATAAGGCCTAGAAAGAAACGAGCCCAATGCCAGACTGATGTAGGAAGCCCTGAGAGATGAGCCATATACTAGCTTACAGCTGAGATCGGAAGACACTGGGCCCACGGAGACTTAAGAGGAAGAAGGCCGGAGAGATCAGGCAGAGATCCCCTGCCATCTTGCTTCAACGCTTGGCAACAGACTTTTGTGACAGAGTAACCTTGAGTTGTACTCTCTAAGGCCTTACTGTAAGCTTTTACCCCAAATACATACCCTTTTTAAAGCCAACAGATGTCTAGTACTTTGCATTAGTACCCCTACGGCTGACTAATACATCCTACAACTCAACAATAAAAAGACAAACGACCTGATTAAAAATTGGGCAGAAGACTTGAATAGACATTTTTCCAAAGAAGAAATAAATGATGAAAAAACAAATGAAAAAGTGTTTAACATTACTAGCGATTAGGGAAATGAAAGTCAAAACTACAATGAGATACCATTTCACACCAATTAGAATGGCCGCTATTAAAAAGAGAACTACAGGTGTTGGAAATGATGTGGAGAGATTAACAATCATTCACTGTTGGGAATGTAGAAAGGTATGGCCACAGTGGAGGACTGTTTGGCAGTTCCTATGGAAGTTGAATATAGATTTGTATTATGACCTGGCAATACCACTATTAGGTATATACCCAGAAGAACTGAGAGCAGAGATATGAACAGGCATCTGTACACTGATATTCATAGCAGCATTATTCATGATTGCCAAAAAAAAAAAAAAAAGGAAACAACCCAGGTGTCGATCAACTGATAAATGGATAAACAAATTGTGGTGTGTACACACAATGGAATATTATGCACCTGCAAGAAGATATGAAGTCGTAAAGCATATGACAACCTGGATGAACCTGAAGGACATTATGTTGAGCAAAGCAAACCAGACACAAAAGGACCAGTACTATATGATTGTGCTATGAACTAAATATATTGTGTAATCTCATGGAGTTAATAACATTGACTATGGGTCACTAGAAAATAAAATGAGGTTAGAGAATGGAAAGCTGAGGGTTAACTTGTGCAGAACTGGAAAAAAGGACGTGTGTTCATCTTTGAAAATGAATAGAAACGGTAAAAACCCAATATAATGTCTATAACTAGCAATACTATTATGTGGGTGTGAAAGTGGTTTAAAGGGAAAGTCTAAAGTCATATATATTACTAAAAGGAAAGATAAAAAATGTAACATGGAACTGTATAGCATAGTAAAACCATATGTGAAATATAAAATGGGTAAAATTTGCATATATAAGATTTTTTCTTTGTAACTGAACAAATATATGTTAATGCTACAAGATGTTAATATCAGACCAAATATATATATATATACTAAGTGAAAGAAACCAGACACAAAGTACTACATATTACATTTATATAAAATGTAAATATAAATAAATTTACAAAGATGAAGTTAGGGAAGCAGACTTGGTCCAGTGGTTAGGGAGTCCATCTACCACATGGGAGGTCTGCGGTTCAAACCCCGGGCCTCCTTGACCCGTGTGGAGCTGGCCCATGTGCAGTGCTGATGCACACAAGGAGTGCCCTGCCACGCAGGGGTGTCCCCAGCGTAGGGGAACCCCACGCACAAGGAGTGTACCCCATAAGGAGAGCTGCCCAGCATGAAAGAAAGTGCAGCCTGCCCAGAAAGGGCACCGCACACACGGAGAGCTGACACAACAAGATGACGCAACAAAAAGAAACACAAATTCCCATGCCGCTGACAACAGAAGCGGACAAAGAAGACGCAGGAAATAGACACAGAGAACAGACAACCGGGATAGGGTGTGGGGGAAGGGGAGAGAAATAAATCTAAAAAAAAAAAAAGATGAAGTTAGACTAGTGGTTGTGTAGGGTTGGGCAATGACTGCCTAGGGCTGTGGAGTTTTTCTTTTGTGAGTAATGAAATTGTTCTAAAATTTTTTGTGGTGATGAATGTGCTACATTGTGATTATACTAAAAGTCATTGATTACACTTTGGGTAGATCATATGGTATATGAATATATCATAAAACTGCTTAAGAAGTAAATAATTGTGCAAGAATAGTCAGAAATAGCAGCTATTTATATCAGGGGAAACATAGCAAGATCGAGGGGTGAAGAATTTTCTTGTTTTTTTGAGTGTATGGTATGAATGCCTGGTAAACTAATGAAGATTCTTGTGAACACCAAATTAAGGGGTCTTTGTGTATTTTCCTTATCTCTGACAGCCAACATTTTCAAAGAGACGATTTTACTTCTTATAACCTTAAATGTGGGGTCAAACCTGGGTTTGAATCTGTGTGCCACTTTTGAGCAAATTTCCTTGGGCTAAATTAACCTCTGTGCTCATTTGCCTGATCTATGAAATGGGGATAATCATACCTACTTAACTGAGTTAAGAGGAAAAAAGGATACTGCAGATTAAGCTTTTAACATAGCCCCTGGCAAGTATGGGCTCAGTATGTTAGCCCTTGTTGCTGAAGGTTATAAATGCTTGTTAACCATCTTAACAGTATGCAGTTTAGAATCAGGAGCTATCTCTAAAGATTACCTGCTAAGGGGGTCAAGTGGAACAGTAGTACCCTTTACGAATAGGGATATTCCTGAGTAGCAATCTGTATCAATCTTGGTTCACCAGAGAAATATAAATATGCTACACATTATTATTATAAGGATTACTTTATACCACTGTAGTAGCAAGTTCAAACTCTGTAGGGCCAGCCGCAGGCTCTGGTAAAGTTGATGTAAAAGTCCTGAGTCCAAATTCCACAGGGAAAGCTGCACGACTAAAACTTCTGCCAAGAGTTGATGTTGAACTCTTCTTTTTTTTAAAGATTTATTTTTTATTTTTTTTTATTTCTCTCCCCTTCCCTCCTCCCAGTTGTCTGCTCTCTGTGTCCATTCGCTGTGTGTGTTCTTCTGTGTCCGCTTGTATTCTTGTCAGCGGCACCCAGAATCGGTGTCTCTTTTTGTTGCATCATCTTGCTGTGTCAGTTCTCCATGTGTGCAGCGCCACTCCTGGCCAGGCTGTACTTTTTTCACGCAGAGTGGCTCTCCTTACGGGATGCATTCCTTGCGTGCAGAGCTCCCCTACGCAGGGGACACCCCTGCGTGGCACAGCACTCCTTGCGCGCATCAGCACTGTGCATGGACCAGCTCACCACATGGGTCAGGAGGCCCTGGGTTTGAACCCTGGACCTCCCATGTGGTAGGCAGATGCTCTATCAGTTGAGCCAAATCTGCTTCCCAATGTTGAATTCTTGAGGCAAAAAGTCTCTTGACCTCTGGAACGCTAAGTTCTTTTAAGATCTCCAACTGACTGGATGAGGCCTACCCACTTGATTGAGGGCAGTCGATTGACTGTAGATGCCAATCCTATAAAATACCTCCACTGTAACTAACTAGGCCAGTATTTGACCAAACAATGGAAATCATAATCTAGCCAAGTTGATGCATAAAATTAGTCATCACACAGTCCATTACAAGAGTGGGAAATTATCTTTGCCTATTTCTAGCATAGGTACTGAGGGACAAGAGAAGGTGATATTGTTCAGCAGTAAGCAGGTAAGATTTGACAATGTGGGTAGAGAACTGCCAGACACATTTACACATGTGATGATACCATGTAGGACTTGCATCTCAACCTGAGGGAGGATTGTAAAAAAAGCTCTCCACTGGGGCACAGTGACTATCAGAGCCACTTTAGGGAAAGAACATCGCCAACACACACATCATCTTAATGTCTACAGACCTTAAAACAGATGAAGGAAATGTACTTAGTGATACCTTTTACTTTCCTACATTAACTTCTGTACAAACCTTTGCCTTGCCATGGAGTAAAAGTTATGTTTAACTTTAAATGTCGTCCAGTAATGTTTGGTAGTACCTGAATCTCAAGAGCATTTGCATTGTAATGCCTTTTATCCATAAACATTTTTCTGTGTATATATTTTGTGGTATCAATTGGGTTCTTATATAGTCTCACGTTTCACTGTAAGTTAAAAATGTTTTGAAAATGACTTATTCTATTGAAATCAATAATAAGGTTTCATATAATCCTTGAAATTAGACTGTTGTATAGAGATAGCTAGGTGACCACCAATATTCACTCTCCTTTTCTTTCTTTATTTTTTAAAGATTTATTTATTTATTTAATTCCGCCCCTCCCCCGGTTGTCTGTTCTCGGTGTCTATTTGCTGCGTCTTGTTTCTTTGTCCGCTTCTGTGGTCGTCAGCAGCACGGGAAGTGTGGGCGGCGCCATTCCTGGGCAGGCTGCACTTTCTTTTTCACGCTGGGCGGCTCTCCTTACGGGTGCACTCCTTGCGTGTGGGGCTCCCCTACGCGGGGGACACCCCTGCGTGGCACTGCACTCCTTGCATGCATCAACACTGCGCATGGGCCAGCTCCACACGGGTCAAGGAGGCCCGGGGTTTGAACCGTGGACCTCCCATGTGGTAGACGGACGCCCTAACCACTGGGCCAAGTCCGTTTCCCCTCCTTTTCTTAATTTAAAGGCCGAACTCCCACATTTTGATTTCCTACCCTCTTCGTGGTTAAGTTTTAGTCAGTGGGATGTAAGATAGAATGATGCATTTGACTTCTGGATCATGCCCTTAAAAGTACTAAGTGTATGTTTTTCTTGCCCTGCCTCCCCTTCTTTCAATGGGGTATAGAAGTAAGAGTGAGAATTCTGCAGCCACTTCAGACACCGAGGTGGAAGTTGTGTGTTAAGGATAGCAAAGCAGTCCTACCAACCTGGACCACTCACCTCTACTATTATTTAAGAGAAAGGTAAATTGTTGTCATGTTTAAGCCACAGTGTTTTGGATCTCCTTGTTAAAACTTAGACTGTACTACAACTAATACAGGTATAGATGTGCCTATCAACACAGATGGTTAGATTTAGTGAGGAGAAGGGGGAAGTGGATTAAAGGTGAAATTCCCCATTCTGCATAAAGGGCCTTCAGAAGGAAACTTTGTACCATGCTGAAGAAAAATTCTTCCTTGAATAAAGGTTGTTGAACCTAATGAGTTGGCCATTTGATATTGAGCTACAAAATGAAAGTTTGGAGATCTCTCAATGACCCTTTCTAGCTCTGTCATTTTATAAATGTATGTTATTCTAGAAAAGACTGGTGAGTGATGAGGAAAAGCACGAGACAGTATTACTTGAACTGATCCCTCAGAGATGCAGAGCAGTGTGTGGTGCAACAGCAGGAGAGGATGTCATGGATGGGGTCTAGTAGTAGAGCTTTATTCTCTTTGAGCTGTGCTTGCAAACTGGTTAGTTCAACTGACATCTTTTTGTTGAACTTTGATAAAAGCAAGGAGTGGCAGCCAACACAAATTCTGCCTTCCAAATTAACACAGGTGACACTTACCCAAATGTTTTGCTGTTGCACAAAAAGGGTCACCAGGCTTCCAGCCTGCAGTGTTTTACCTGCCAGCCAATGACAAACATGTCTTACATCTTTCTTATTGTGGCACACCACTTTCAGGTACCAACTTTCTCTTTTAAAGAAAATATCAGCTGATGTAAGAAAGAGTAAAAAATACAGTAGCTAAAGCAAGAGAAACATTTTTCTCTCAAGTAACAGCTAAGAGTAGGCAGGCAGTTTAGGGCCTTTTAGGCAGCTCTTCTTCACGAAGTACTTCAGGGCCCAGGTTTCTTTTTTTTTTTCTCCCCTCTTCCCCCCACCCTGCTCTATATTTTTTTCTGTCTGTGTCCATTCACTGCATGATCTTCTGTGTCTATTTCTCTTTTTGTCTTCTCATTTTCTCCTCTAGGATTCACCAGGATTCGACCCTGGGGACTTCCAATGTGGAGAGAGGTTTCCTGTCCCTTGCGTCACTTCAGTTCCTGCTTTCTGCTGCGGCTCTCCCCTTCGTCTCTCTTTCTGTTGCATCATCATCTTGCTGCCCGCACGCCTTTACCAGGAGGTCCCAGGGATTGAACCTGAGTCCTCCCATATGGTAGACAGAAGCCCAGTCACTTGAGCCACATCTGCATCCCCCAGGTTTCTTATATGTTATTGCTCTGCAGTCCTGCAGCCCTTGTGGATTGTTCTCGTTCTTGAGGTTTAAACTGGCTCACCATCACCACTGAGTTCTAGTCTATATGAAAGGAGAAAGAGAGGAAGTAAAGGACAAACAGCGGCTCTTTGAGAATTTGCTTAACCATGTTTGTGGTACAAAGCTGACTAACTTTAATAGCTTTGTAGAACAAAAAATATTAAGATATGTAGAAAGCCACAAGTGATCCAACTGGGAAAAAAACTGACGTTCTATACAGTGAGCCACTTAACCCCTACTTAATCACCAGATCTCATTATAATAACTATTCGTTTGGAGTGACATTCTACTCGTTCTGTCCTTTCTGATCCTAACATTTAGTTTTGGTTCTCAAAATACTCACATCCCAAGTGGAAACTGAAACTGCTGACATGTAGCATTTATCCTTCAAGTTTGAGCCTTTATATCTTTCTAGGTTCCCAGCAATTGTATTCACAATAAAGCAAACGTACTGTACCAATTAATAAATGAAAATCAGAGCTCTGTGTTTTTATTAGTAAGGAGATGTCTCCTAGAATAGACGTTTGATGTCCCTCAAATCGTACAATTTTCCCGTCCTATCTGAGTAGTTATAGCAAAGTGAACTGCACCGCAAATCCTTTCATCCATTCTTTTTCTGTTTTTTGTTTTTTTAATCTCTCGTATATTCCGCATTCTTCCGGACCCTGGGTGGTTATCTAAGATCAGGCTCTGAGGGCCTGGTTGCTAAGCGATGAGACGTCGAGAAGGTGGAGACGCTGCACTGCGACAAGCCGGGGAGTGGATTCAAGAGCCTGGAAGGAGGTGGGCAAGGCGCGGCAGCCGCTCGTCGGGCTCCACCGGTCCGCCCGGCAGGAGCTCGTCGCTCATTGGCTCGGCCGCCGCGGCGCCGGCCTGCGATTGGCCCGGCGGCGTTGGGCTGCGCTCCCCCGCCCCTGCGCGCTGGTCCCCGGCTGAGCCGGCGGGCGGGGCGCGGGGCGCGGGCCCAGCGGCCGGGGTTGCGGTCGGGCCGCGCGCGCTTCCTGGCGCGAGTGCGGGCGGTGTCAGCCGCTGCAGGTGAGCCAGGCGCAGCGAGGCCCGCCGCGGCCCTGAGGGGGTGAGCGAGACGCCTCGGGGCTCGGGTGCCGGCCGCGGGGCGGGAAGGGCGGCGAGGGCGGTGGTACCGCTCGCAGCGCCCCGGTGCCCGCCGCGGCCCCCGCCCGCAGCGGGGTGGGCTGGGCCGGGGTCCGCCTCACCGCAGCGCCTCCCACACAGCCCCCTGCCCGGCGCGCCCAGCGCCGCCCGCTGACCCCGCTCCCGCAGCCCGCGGGCCGGCCCAGCCTACTCGGCAGCCGCGCCGCTGGTCCCGCCCGCGCCGCCGCCCGGGGAGGGGGCGGGGGCGGCCGCGCCCCGGGCCTCCGCCGGCTGCGCCCCAGCCTCGCCCGGCTGTCCGGCGCCTTTGTCCCCTCCGCGCCCCGAGAGTTTCTGCCCCTGCGCGGGGCGGGGTCCGCGAACGTCCTGGGGTGCCCGGAGACGCGCTGCGCCGTGAGCCTCTGGGCGGAAGGTCTGAGGGGTTTGGGGTCTGTCATCCAGGGTTTTGGGTGTGATTTTACTTTCTCCTTCGCGATCGAAGCCAACTGACTGTTCTCATTTGTGGCCTGGAAGCGGGGCCGCAAGGCTTCTCCCCTGGTCCAGGACTCGGGTATCTTCAAAACTGTTATGTCAAAGGCCCTTGGCCTGTGCCACTGGCCTCCCTCTCTTCCCATCTTGCCGCCCTCTGACTGGGGAAGAAGTCTCTGTTTACAAAAACCATGTTCTATTTGAAAAGAAAAAGAAAGAGAAATTATCAGATAGATGCCAGTCATAAACCTTTTTGGTGTGGATGTGACTTAGATTGGTATAATTAATAATACACACGTATAAACCAAGTTTATGGGAATGGGAGAGGGGACCTCATAAAAAGTGTCCATTAACGAATAGGACTTTTTCTGGTAAATAACATTTCATTTTAAATATTAATAAATTTGATATTTTATCATAAATGGGTGTGGATTTAGTTGTAGCATAATCTGAGTTTGGACTTTTTCTTGTCACAGTTTCTTGAAAAGTCTGTATTTTTTTTCCTCCAGAATGTGGTGCACTATGACAGCTATTTAGAGAGAACATATGTTTTATTAAGGATAATCCCATCAGTCCTCTTTCCCTTTCAGACTTACTTTGAGAATCTGAAGGATGCTTTCTTGAGTGTTCATTTAACTGGAATTCATACTGAGTAGTCTTCCCCTTTTAGTATAATTCAGTTGTGTGAAGAAAATGTTAACAAATTTTTTTTTACATGTACAGGCTCTAAATTATTCTTAAACATGTATTCATAAATGAGTATCATTTCAGATAATAAGTACTTGAATTGACCCTTCAGAAATGCATAGCAGTATGTGGAGCAGCAGCGGGAGAGGAAGACGTGAATGGGGCCCAGTATTTCAGATACACATACCAAGTTTTAAGTGTTTGATATGGGCAGTATTTTTGATTCGCTAACATGTGTCTGCAGATGCACATTTTTGGAAGTGCTGAAACAGCAACACCCAGAATCCTTGCCCCAAATTCCATTTTAGACCCTTTTCTAAAGAAATTATAATAAAATATCCAAGAAATTATAATAAAGAAACCCAAAGAAATTATAATAAAATATCCCATATTCTAACATTCATCCCAAACTGGTGTGATATGAAAAGAGATGAATGTACTAAGCAAGCAAGTCTTGAGAGAACAATTCCTTGTTCACTGATGAGAAACCAGGTCCTTCAGGAATATGACTGTTGTAGATTCAAAGCTAAATTGATTAATAACAGCAGATCATGGTCCTGTTTACCTTGCACAAAGTAGGTGTTTAATATTTAAATGCCTCATGGATCCTCTGTGTAGGGAGGATCCCAAAGAATACATCAACTCTTAAGATTTGTGGCTTTCTCATTAATTCAGCAAACATTTGTGGCATTTTCTAATATGCTGGGCACTCTTCTGGGGATTCAGAGATCGAAGTTCCAGCTCATCAGGGAGCTCCCAGTCCAGTGGATTAGAGAGAAAAATGTACAGAAATTTCTCAGAACCTTTCCAAGGTTAACCAAACCTGCTTTCCCAGGGTTTGCATCAAACTCAGTGAGGGACAGGGCATTGCTTTGGAATTTACTCCATTTACACCTGTTTTCAAAATGACCAATTCTTTAAAAAAGGAATGAAGAAAATCCATTTTCTTCTGGACTCAAGGTGGTGTTTATGGCTATTAAACTAATTCTTAGAAAATTTTCATGCCAAAAATGACCAAAGTCAAAAAGGGAAAAAATAGTAATAAATTATTTATTGAGCACCTTTTATGTGCCTGAGAGTGTGTTGGGTGCTTTATATATTTATTATTTAATCCTCATAACTACTCCATAAGGGAGGTATTATTTTCCTTATTTTATAGCTGACACCATTGAATTAGGATCTAGATCTGACTCGTTTTGTTGGCAGCATACTTCATTGGAATGCTGTTGTCTCTCTTTTTATCTGCCACATTTGTCTTTATGAATCTGTTTAGTGTGAGAATCTCTGGATGGTAACGTCACTACTAGAAACAGTGTATAAACCTCTCTGTGTTCCAGGTAGCACTTTTCTTATATCTTCAAAGTCATATGTGCTAGCTACTATTATTGTCTTTGTTTTACAGATGAGGAAATCAAGACACAGATTAAGTAACCTGAACCAAATAATACAGTGAGTTTTAGAATTGAGATTCAAGCCCGGGCAGGCTGTCTCCAGAGTCTGCACTCTTAACTGCTACACTATACTGGCCCCTCAACAAGGTATATCAGTTGTTACTAGGACACTCTGGTTTTAGAGTGCTTAAATTTTTTCTTTGTTTCTTTATATGTATGTGTATTTGTGTGTGTATGTGTGTGGTACCAGGGATTGAACCCAGGACTTCGTACATGGGAAGTAGGCACTCCACCACTGAGCTGCTTCTGCTCCTTTCTTTATTTCTTTTTAATATTCATGCAAAAACTTTAGTTTTATGGTGTCTACTATCTGATGTCCTATGCCAGTGTCTTATTTTTTTTCTTTCCTTCCCCCCACCATGCTCTTTTGCTGTCTGTGTCCATTTGCTGTGTGATCTTCTGTGTCCGTTTTTGTTTGTTTGTTTGTTTGTTTTCTTCTCGTTTTCTGCTCTAGGCTTCACTGGGATTCAATCCTGGGGACCTCCAATGTGAGAGAGAGGTTCCCTGTCAGTTGTGCCAACCCAGTTCCTGGTTTCTGTTGTGTCTCGCCTTGACTCTCCCCTGCGTCTCTCTTTTGTTGCGGTATCATCTTGCTGTGTCACTTGCCATGCAGGTCTGGCTCACTGCTCGGGCCTGGCTCACCACATGGGCACACCTTTACCAGGAGGCCCCAGGTATCGAACCTGGGTCCTCCCATATGGTAGACGGAAGCCCACTTGCTTGATCCACATCCGCTTCCCACCAGCATCTTATGTAAGCAATTATATAGTACAAATCATAGTTAACATGTTTTGAGAGCTTACTACATTCCAATACCTGTGCTAAGTGTTTGAAATCTCTCATAATCCTCAGAACAATCCTAGGTGGTAGATACTGTTATTTTATGTTGCATCACATTTGTAAAGTGCTTTTGTTGCCTTCAGAGTGCTTCCACAGAATAATTCCTTTAATCATCTCCATGCTGTCAGAGGTTACTATCACCTGATTTAGCTGTCAGAGGTTACTATCACCTGATTTAACTGATGCAGTTCTGCAAGGCTTAGATGATTTGCCTTGGCTAGCATGTGATAGAACTAAATCTCACACCTGAGCTTTAGAGTCTTGTGTGCACTGCTTTCACCAGCATGATTTGTCAATGTGTCTTTGCTTTGTACTTCATCCTAGAATAGGCTATTTATTTTTTTCCTTAGTAATAGCTTGTATTTGGAGGTTCCCAGAATTCATTGTCAGTTAAATCATAGATAAGACTAGCCATAAACCTTTGTCAGTGTTTCCATCTATAAATCTATGTTTCAACTTCATATACAGTGCCTGGCACATCTTGTGGGCTCAGTAAATGGTTGAATAAAATAAAACATGTTTCTTCTACATGGATATAAAAATATGTTCCTAACATTCTTTCAGTTTGAACTGGTAGTTTCTTTTTGTCTTTGATACCACAGCCTTCCCCCAAAACCCCCACCTCACAAAGAGAAGCTTTCAAAATTATTTCACTGAGTGATAACTAATTTCAAACCATATTAGACTCTCTCTCTATCCTGAGCCATCATTTCCAGCCTATCTCCCACATACTATGTCCATTGTATATAAAGGGAGGAACATGGATTTGGGAGTCAGTTTTACCAAGGTTTGAATCCTTGCTCTGCCGTGTTCTTGTACAAGTTCCTTAATTTCTCTGAACCTCAGTTTCCTCATCTTTTAAAATGGGAAAGAGTACCTATCTTACAGGGTTATGGTGAGAATTAAATGAACTAACTTGTGTAAAAGTCCTAGCATGGTGCCAGGCTCTTAGTAAGTACACCGTAAATAACAGGTATTATGCATTCCTTTTCTGTCCCTCCATGGCTCTTGACTGCTTTGGCTCTTGGCATATTATATTTTCTTTTGCCAGCGTCCTTCAACAAGACCATAAACTCCTCGAGGGCAGGGACCATGCCATATATATTTTTTTAGCTCTAGTGCTTGGAACAAACATGGTTGGGACTCACTAAATGTTTTCCAAATGCATTTAGAAACCCATCTAGAGCCTTTTTTCCCTTCATGATCCTATTGCCTGGACAGCCTTGATAAAGATGAGGGTCGCTGGATATGTTGCTCAACTCTAGAGTTGAACTAGAGGATGGATGGGAGGAGAGATGGATGGCGAATCAGGTCAGGAAGCACAGGGAGCCCTCACTCTGCAGGGATGAGCTTGGTGGGGAGGGGAATGGTGTGCAGGATCCAGGGTAGGTTCAATGCCTTGGCTTTGGGGATAGGGTAGAAAAGTCAATTTATTGATGTGTCATGATTCACCATTCCCAGACATATTAATCACAGAGCACGTAGGTAATTAAGAGTTTCCTTTCCAGAAATTGGAAGTAGGAATAAAAGTCACTATGACAGTACAAAACCATTGTACATTTTTTTTGGTGTTTTCCCCTTCAATATTTCAATAAACATGATTTCTTCTGGTATGTATTTAATTTTTCTTCCCTTTATTATTATAATTGCAGCCATCATAAAACCATAACCTTGTGTTTCTAAAGAAAGCACTTTTTGAAATACAAAATTCTCTCATAAATTTGGAGGTATATTTGTGACTTCAGTGCTTTAGTTGTAGGCACAACTTGCATATGTTTATTGCTGATGTGCAGCCATTGTCCTTGGATTGATTTCATTTCAAAATCAGTCTTGCAGAAGATCACCATGGAGAGTAAGACTGTAGAGAAGACTATTTGTAGTTCTTGCCTTGGCATAGACTATACAATGCCTTGACCTTAGAGTGCCACTGGGTTCAACAATTCTACCTATGAAGGATTGAATTGTGACCCCTCCAAAAGATATATTAAAGTTGTTACCCCTGCTGTCTGTGTATGTGACCTTATTTGGAAATAGGGTCTTTGTAGAGGTAATTAATTTAAGATGAGGTCTTACTGAATTAGAGTGAGCCCTAACCTAATATGACTGGTGTCCTTATAAGAAGAGGAGAAGAGAAAAAGACACAGAAGGCAGATGGCCGTGTGAAGACTGAAGCAGAGATTGGAGCTATGCCATCACAAGCCAAGGACACCTGAGGCTACCAGAAAGAAGCTCAAAAAGGGAAAGAAGTATCCTCTAGAAGTTCAGAAGGGAGCATGGCCTTCTCAACACCTTGATTTCCAACTTCTGGCCTCAAACTGTGAGACAGTAGCTTTCTGTTGTTTAAAGCCACCTGTTTGTGGTCTTTTGTTACAACAACTCCAGGAAATGAATATAGCACTCTGGTATTTTCTCCTCTAACATTCTTACATTTAAGGAGCCAAGTCTAAGATTTCCAAAACTTGATGTTTGTTAACTTTGGGTAGGTTATAACTGGTTTGCTAAAATCTCTGTAAATGAAGTATCTTGGCTTTTTTTTAAAAAGATTTATTTATTTATTTTTCTCCCCTTACCTCCCCCCTCCTGCCAGTTGTCTGCTCTCTGTGTCCACTCGCTGTGCGTTCTTCTGTGACCACCTCTGTCCTTATCAGCGGCACCAGGAATCTGTGTTTCTTTTTGTTGCATCATCTTGTTGTGTCAGCTCTCCTTGTGTGCGGCGCCATTCTTGGGCAGGCTGCACTTTCTTTTGTGCTGGGTGGCTCTCCTTACGGGGTGCACTCCTTGCGCTTGGGGCTCCCCTACACAGGGGACACCCCTGCGTGGCACGGCACTCCTTGAATGCATCAGCACTGCACATGGGCCAGCTCCACATGGGTCAAGGAGGCCCGGGGTTTGAACCGTGGACCTTCCATGTGGTAGGTGGACGCCCTATCCATTGGGCCAAGTCCGCTTCCCTGGCTTTTTTTTTTTTAATCTATTTTTTATTGAAGTATATCATTCATACATGAACATACATCCATTAAGTATATAATAAAAATTTGTGAACTTACAAAATAAATATGCATAACATCATCCAGGGGTCCATATATCACCCTTCCACCAACACCTTGCATTGTTGTGAAACATTTGTGACAAACTATGCAAGAGCATTGTCAAAATATTACTAATAACTATAGTCCATATCTTATATTTGGTGTATTTTTCCGCAACCCACCCTATTATTTTTTAAAAATATGTATTTATTACTGAGGTTGTAAACTGACAGAATCATCATGGACCTGTAGAATTCCCATGCAACACCCCTTCACCAACACACCACATCATGGTAGAATATTTGTTACGGATTATGAGATAATATCATCAGACTGTTACCACCAACCATGGTCTATAGCATACATTTGGCACACTTTTTCCATACTCCCCCTTATCAACACAGTACATCTTTGGCAGTGATGCAAGAATATTACAGTATTGCTGTTAACCACAGTCCATAGCTCACACCTATTTTATTTTTCCCACGCTTCTTCACATTCCCATCACCCTGCAATAGTGATGTACATCCGCTCTAGCTCACAGGACACTCTTGCATCTGTACCATCAACCACAATTCTCATCCAACTCTGGTTCATTGTGTTATTCAGTCCCTAGATATTCTCTAGCTTTCTTTCAATTGACATTTATATCCATAGTCTATTCTTTTCAGCCACAGTCCCATTTATAAACCAGCTACTACTCACTATAATGTGTTACCATCAACTCTATTTCCATACTTTTACAATGAAGTTAACAAAAACTTATATTAAGCATCAGTAGTTCTTCTCAACTCTCTTCTTACCTCCTAGTTACCTGTACTCTAGGTTTAACTCCATGCATTTATTCTTTATATTTAGTTCATATTAATGAGACCATGCAGTATTTGTTCTTTGGTGTCTGGCTTACCTCACTTAGCATAATGTCTTCAAGATTCATCCATGTTATCACATGTGTCCCAATTACATTTCTTCTTATTGCAGCATAGTATTCCATTGTATGTAAATACCACATTTTGTTTATCCATTCATTGGTCGATGGACACTGGGATTGTTTCCATCTTTTGGCAATAGTGAATAATGCCACTATGAACATCAGTGTGTTGATGTGTGTCCCTGTCATGGTTTTTAGTTCTTCTGGATATATTCCTGGTAGAGGGATTGCTGGATCATATGGCAGTTCTATATTTAGCTTCCTGAGGAACTGCCCAACTGTCTTCCACAGAGGCTGCACCATTTTATAATCCCACCAACAGTGAAGGAGTGTTCCTATTTCTCCACATCCTCTCCAGCACTTACTGTTTTCTGTTTTTTAAATCCTGGCCATTTTATGTGGTGTGAGATGATAACTCATTGTAAGTTCGACTTGCATTTCCCTAATAGCTGGTGATATGGAACCTTTTTCATGTACTTTTTGGTCATTTTTATTTCTTCTATGGAGAAATGGCTATTTAAATCTTTTGCCCAGTTTTTAATTGGATTGCTTGCTCTTTTATTGTTGAGTTGTATGATCTCTTTATAAAGAATGGAAATCAAGCCCTTATTGGATATGTGCCTTTTTTGCCTTCTTGACATAGTCCTTTGAATCACAAAAATGTTTAATTTTGAGGAGGTTCCATTTATCTATGTTTTCTTTAGTTGCTTGTGCTTTCATTGTAAGGTTTCAGAATGTACCAACCACCACCAGGTCTTGAAGATATTTTTCTACATTTTCTTCTAGGAGCTTTATGGTTCTAACCCTTACGTTTTGTCTTTGATCTATTTTAAGTTAGTTTTTGTGTAAGGTGTGAAATAGGGGTCCTCTTTCTTTCTTTTGGTTATGGATATCCAGTTCTCTCAGCACCATTTGTTGAATGGACTGTTCTGTCTAAGTTGGGTGGCTTTGACAGGCTTGTCAAAAATCACGTGACCATAGAATTGAGGGTCTGTTTCTGAACCATCACTTTGGTTCCATTGGTCTTTGTGTCTATCTTTATGCTAAAACCATGCTGTTTTTACCACTATAGATAGGTAATGAAGCAGGCTAGATAAGGAATCAATGGACCAATCTGGAACCTGGCAAAAAGTCCATGTGGACATCAATACCCCCAAGATGGATGCTGGAAGACCCTTGCAAGATTCTCACATTCAGAAGGAGATTTCCTCCGGAAGCCAGGAGAGACCCTGGATATTCCCAGGACCTTATCATTGGGCCCTACCTGGGGATTGATGGGTGGGGTAATCAATCAAAACAGCAAACAACTGGAACTCCTCCACTACCATTAGCAAAGGGGTGGAATAATTAATGGTTTAAAAAGCAAGTACTAAGGCCTTTTGATCTCTCTTTTCTTCACCCTGTCCTGCTGACTGTTCATGCCTTATTCTGACCCTACCTGGATCAATACACAAGTAAATCTGGGGATTTATAGTCTGTCATGGAGAACTGTATTCTGTGAATCAGCCCTCTTTATCACTCTTCAGCCCCTTCCTCTCTACTTGGGACCCATAATCTGTTATTTTCTCCCATTTCTTTCCCTCCATTCCTTAGTGAATTACTGGCCTAATCAATGTGGCTTGCTCCTGAAATTCATTTCTTGCAGTTTAGTCAAGAACCTAGACAAAATCTGGTAATAGTAATATGATTTAAAGTCCGGAGGTGAGAGTCCTCCAACTTTTTTCCTTTTTAAGATGTTTCTGGCTATTTGGGGCCCTTTACCCTTCCAAATAAATTTGGTAATTGTGTTTTCCATTTGTTTAAAAAATGTCAGTGAAATTTTTATTGGGATTGCATTGAATCTATATATCAATTTGAACAGAATTGACATCTTAATGATATTTAATTTTCCAATCCATGAGCATGGAATGTTCTTCCAATTATTTAGGTCTTTAAATTTCTTTTAGCAATTATTGTAGTTTTCTGAATACAAGTGCTTCACATCTTTGGTTAAGTTTTCTTCTAAGTATTTGGTTCTTTCAATTGTTATTGTACATGGAATTTTTCCCTGATTTCTTCCTCAGATTGCTCATTACAGTTGTATAGAAACACCACTGATTTTTGTGTATTGATCTTGTTTCCTGACACTGTACTGAAATTGTTTGTTAGCTCTAGCAGCTTTGTGGTAGATGTGCCTTGGCTTTTTATATATGAGTGTCAGTGTATGTGTAAGAATTAAAACTGGTTATCATAACACCTGCCACCTTATTTCTGAAGACATGGAAGACAAATAGAATCTTACAAAGAAAATGTATTTCAAACACCTAAAAATAACACTAATTACAGTGGTTGTTGATAGAACCTGCCTCTCCCCTGTTTATAACTAATTATCACATGGCACAATAGCAATTATTGTATTTATCCTAAAATGTCAAATTAACTTAATTTTACATTTCGTTTGATTACATCAGTAAAAATTCAGTATGATCAGCTTTCATTGTTTGTAGCATGGACATTCACAGAAAAGCAAAAGGAACATTGCTTAAATTTGAAAGAAGTTAGAATTCTTTTTAATATTCCATGATGTTTACCTATTGAGAAATAGGAGAGCAGGACCTTGCAAGAGACTATCTAATGGACCACACCTGCCATCTGCTTCTGTAATTCCCTTGCAAAAAACTATCTAATTGAAAACTCTTGCTTTTTGCTTCTGTAACCCCACTCATATATTACAGTAGAAAATTTGCCTCCCAGCGCAGCAATGCATTAGCCAATAAGTGAGAGCCATGCTAATTCTACATAAAACCCTATGTAAACCTGTAAAAACTGTAAGACAGGGCTCAGAATTCAGAGATTGATTCTCCTCAGGGCCCATGTGTAATCAAATTGTTCCTCCACCTCTCTGAGTGCTGTTTGGGTTTATCTGCCGCTCATCTGGGTTTGCTGCAACATCTCTTTTAACAGATTAATGCCACTATCCATGAATTGCTGGCTTCTTTTTTTTCTAAGTTTTTTTCAATGTTTTATTATGAAAATTTTTGAACATGTAGAAAAATTGAAAGAATTTTATAGTGAATACACATTTATCCACCACCTAGATTCTACTACATGTATTTTATTGTATTTTATCACATATTTACCATTTGATCATCCTTGTATTCATCTATCCATCAATCCATAATATTCAAGTGTTTTTATATTTGAAGAGATTTGGAATATATTTTCTGTGTTCATTTTTGGTCAAATTTATTTTTCCTTTATGTAGAATCAAATAATTCTTAGTGTGTAGTTGATCTGTAATGTTCTGGAAAACATTTGGATTTCACATATAAATAAGGCTCTTTGTCTTTCTTATCTCTAGCTCCAAAAGATGAGTGGTGGATATTCAGAAAACAACAATTTCCTGAACAATAACAACCAAATGGTACTGGACATGATCCTTTATCCACTGATCGGAATCCCTCAGACCATCAACTGGGAATCTGTGGCAAGGCTAATGCCTGGATTAACACCCAAAGAGGTAAATAACAGTCACCCTGATATTACCTGAAAAAAAATCAAGAAAAATGATTAAAGAAACAACTAAGAGAGAGAAAAATATTTCTTTTACATATTCATATATAAACATTCATATTTGTACATACCTATACGATTTGACTAGCTGTAAATGATAGGTTTTACACACACATACACATTATGTAATTTATAGATTAACCTACTTGTTTGTTTTAAATTCAACTTCATCTTATATATGTATAACTGAAAATGCACTTATAATTTAAGCAGTAGAAGAATTCCTGTCTTGCCATTTTTCTGTCCTTAACTCTTGTGAAATCTGAAATTTCACCAGGATATCACTTGCATTCAGTTGCATCTCTCCTGTACCAAGTCCCTTCCCTACCTTTGTCCTTTTTTTATTAACTTTGAACAATTAAAATAATATTTCTTGGTACCCATTTAATTGTAAAAGCAAATGGGCACTGAAACATTCTGTCATCCAGATGTTCTAAATGATTTTATTAATCTTATTGTAGAATCAAAACTTTTTTTAAAGATTTATTTATTTCTTTCTCCCTGTCCCCACTCATTATTTGCACTTGCTCTCTGCTCTTTGTATCCATTCACTGTGTGTTTTCTGTGTCTGCTCGTGTTCTCATTATGAGGCACTGGGAACTGAACCTGGGACCTCCCATGTGGGAGAGAAGTGCTTAATCACTTGAATCATCTCTGCTCCCTGTTTCTTGTGTCTCTCATTGTGTTTCCTCTTTGTGCCTCTTTGTTGTGTCATCTTGTTGCATCAGTTTGCCATGCCAACCCTTGATCTAAACAATTTTTTCTCTGTTTCAGCCTCTAAAGTTATTAAAGACAATCTGTTGTGCAAAAATAAAAAAATTTGTGTTAAAATCTTGGGATCTTTTACTTTGATGTTTGCCTTTGTTGTCATGTTTAGAAAATCCTTCTAATCTCAAGCTGATGTATATAACACATATTAACTTATATTTTCCTGATTACTTTTATTTTTTGCATTTAAATCAAGAATTTATTTTGTCACTTTTTTCCTAATGACTAATTACCCAACATTAATTAAATATTTAATTTTTTGTTACTGATTTCAGGCTCTACCTTTAGATCTATTTCTTATTCTTCTTGCCCAGTAAAAGTAAAAGAATAAAAAAATCAGGGAAAATTTTATCTTTATTCAATTCTATTGACAGTTTCATACTGACTTACTTATTTCAATAGTTGTATTGAATTGAACCCTTTGTTTTTTTTTTCATTTGTTTCTTGGCTGTTCTCATATTTAATTTCCTGGATTACATACATTTTTTCCATTTCAAAGATACCCTGTTGATATTTTGATATGGAGAAAGACAGAATTATTTAAATTTTTAAAGATAAATCATTAATGTAACTGAAACAATGTATCTCATTTCTCCAAAGTGGCCATACCATTTTACATTCTTACCAGCAGTGAATGAAAGTTCCAATTTCTCCACATGTT
Source organism: Dasypus novemcinctus (assembly GCF_030445035.2). Taxonomy (NCBI): domain Eukaryota; kingdom Metazoa; phylum Chordata; class Mammalia; order Cingulata; family Dasypodidae; genus Dasypus; species Dasypus novemcinctus. Next base: position 50,119,083 of record NC_080689.1, read on the forward strand.
TCTCAGCACTTGTTATCTGTCATTTTTATTGTAGCCATTCTGGTGAGTGGAAGTGACATCTCATTGTGGTTTTAATTTCTATTTCCCTGATAGACAATAATGTTGAGCATCTTTTCATGTGCTTATTTGAAATGGAAAAATATCTGTTCAGACCCTTTGCTCATTTAAAATAATTAACAGACCTTACTTTTTAGAGAAGTTTTAGGTTTACAGAAAAATTGAGCAGAAATTAAAATTCCCATATACCTGCCACACACACACACACAATTTCCCGTTATTAACATCTTGCATTAGTGTGGTACATTTGATGAACCAATATTGATATATTATTAACTAAAGTCCATAGTTTGTTAGGTGTCGCTCTTTGCGTTGAACCCTTTATGAGGTTTGACAAATGCACAATGCCATGTATCCACCATTACAGTGTCATGCAAAATGGTTTCACTGCCCTAAAAATCCCGTCCTCCACCAGTTCATTCCTACCTCTCCTCCCCCAAACCCCTAGTAACCTCTGATCTTTTTGATGTCTCTCTAGTTTTGTTTTTTCCAGGCTGTTTATATAGTTGGATATATACAGTATGTAGCCTTTTCAGAATGGCTTCTTTCACTTAGTAATCTGGATTTCAGATTCTTCCATGTCTTTTTGTGGCTTTATAGGTCATTTCCTTTTATCATTGAATAATATTCCATTGAAGGGTGGACCACAGTTTATCTAGTTACCTATTGAGGGGCATACTTGTCGCTTCCAATTTTAATATTTCTGAGTAAAGTTGTTATTAACAGTTATATGCAGGTTTTTCTGTGGACATAAGTTTTCAGTGCATTTGGGTAAATACCTAGGAGCATGATTACTAGATCACGTGGTAAGACTGTGTAACTTTGCAAGAAACTGCCAACTGTCTTCCAAAGTAGCTGTACCATTTTGTATTCCCATCAACAGTCCATGAGAGTTCTTGTTGGGTGTTAATCATTGTTTTGGATTTTAGCCAGTCTAATAGATATATAGTCGTATCCCCTTTTTTAAAAATTTGCAATACCTAGTGACATGTTGAGTATCTTTTCATATGCATATTTGCCATCTGCATATCTCTTCCTTGGTGAGGTATCTGTTGAGATTTTTTTTTTTGCCCAATTTTAACTTGAGTTGTTTATTTTTTTATTGTTGAGTTTTAAGAGTGCTTTGTAGTTTTTGGATACAAATCCTTTATCAGGTATGTGGATATATCTTTAAACATGAGAAAATTTCTAACAATAATTAAAAGTATTTACATTTAATATGTTTATTTTTTAGGCAATCATTAATTCCACATATTCATAAATTCCCTTTATTATTTATTAAAATGGCTCTAAATCCAAAATATAACTAATCTGTTGACTCAGAAGTAGTTTTAGATTTCTACCTATTTCATTTATAGTTTTTTGAGTTACCTTCCTTAAAGAAGATATATCTACATTAAGTTTCCAATATAGCTATAAACTTTACCCAAAAGATGTTAAAAAGAAACCAATATTTTAAAAGCCTATCTGCCACTTTCTCTGTGTTGCAAGGAGTATTCATTTTGTAGGAAAAATGGATTCAGTAAACCATTTATATTCTTCATCCTGTATATGTATGTGTGAACCTCTACATTTTTCTAATTATGCTATAGCATTTTTTCCTTTCTTTACCCAGAATGTCATTACTACCTCTTTTAGTCCTCATACAAAAAGGGGTTTCTTTCATCATTTTAAGTATTTTAATTTAGTTTTTTTTAATACTTTTTGGTTAAAAAATTTTTTTATTAGAGAAGTTGTAGGCTTATAGACAATAGTGCATAAAATATAGGATTCCCATATACCACCGTATTATTAACACCTTGCATTAGTATGGTACATTTTTTACAATTGATGAAGCACATTTTTATAGTTGTACTATTATCTGTAGTCCATGTCTTAACTTAGGGTTCACTCTTCGTGTTGTGCAGTTCCATGGATTTTTTAAAAGAAGTTTTATTCTATTACCGTATGTACAACCTAACGTTTCCCCTTTTAAACACTTTGAGATATGTATTTCAGTTGTTGTTAATTATGTTCACAATATTGTGACCATTTATTACCAAAATGTTTTCATTATTCCAGATAAAAATCCTATACATTTTAAGCCTGAGCTTCACATTCCCTATCCCCACTCCACCTCTTGGTAACCTATATTCTATATTCTGATTCTTTGAGTTTGCTTATTCTAATTGCTCCAAACAAGTGAGATCGTACAATATTTGTCCTTTTGTGCCTGACTTTTTTCATTCAGCATGATGTCGTCAAGGTTCACCATGTTGTTGGATGTATTAGGATTTCATTCCTTTTTACGACTGAGTAACATTTCATTGTGTGTACATACCACCTTTTGTTTATGCATTCATTGATTGTTGACACAGGTTGCTTCCATATTTTGGCATTTGGGAATAATGTTACTATGAACATCAGTGTGAAAATAGCTGTTTGAATCTCTGCTTTCAGTTCTTTTGGGTATATACCTAGTAGGGATTTCCAGGTTGTATGATAATGCAGTTCTGAGGAACTGCCAAAGTGTCTTCCACAGTGACTATACATCTTGTATTCCCATGAGCAATGAATGAATGTTCCTATTTCTCCACATCCTCTCCAATACTTGTACATTTTGCAGTTTTAAAATATCAGCCATTTGAATGCGTGTGAAATGGTATCTCTTTTTACTTTTTTTCCCAAAGATTTAATTTATTTCTGCCTGCCCCCCTTCATTGTTTGCGCTCGCTGTCTGCTTTGTATCCATTCGTTTTGTGCTCTCCGTGCCTGCTTGTGCTCTCTTTAGGAGGCACTGGGAACCAAACCTGGGACCTCCCATGTGGGAGAGAGGCGCTCAATTGCTTGAGCCACCACTACTCCCTGCTTCGTTGTGTCTCATTGTGTTTTCTCTTTGTGTCTCCTCTTTACATCATCTTGTTGCATCATCTTGTTGTGTCAGGTTGCCATGCCAGCCTGTCGTGCCATCTCATTGTGTCAGCTTTTTGTTTTGCTTATCTTCTCTAGGAGGCACTGGGAACCAAACCCAGGACCTCCCATGTGGTAGGTGGGCGCCCAAATACTTGAGCCACATCCACTTTCCAAATGGTATCTCATTGTGATTTTGATTTGCATTTCCCTAATAGCTAAAGATGCTGAGCATCTTTTCATATGTTTTTTGGCTGTTTGTATATCTTCTTTCTGAGAAATGTCTAGTCAAGTCTTTTGCCCATTTTTTAATTGGGTTGTCTTTTTGTTGCGGAGTTGAGGGATTTCTTGATATATTCTGGATATTAATCCTTAATCGGATATGTGGTTTCCAAATAGTTTCTCCCCATGTGTAGGTTGTCATTTTACTTTCATGATAAAGTCCTTTGAGGAACAAAAGTTTTTCACTTTGATGAGGTTTCATTTATTTTTTCTTTTGTTGCTTGTGTTTTGGGTATAAAGTCCTAAAACAAGATCCTAAAGATGTTTCCCTACATTTTATTCTAGGATTTTGATAGTTCTGGCTCCTTTATTTGAGTATTTGATCCATTTTGAGTTGATTTTTGTATATGGTGTTTTGTGACCTAAGAAATGGTCTTTCTTATAGAATGATCTATGTGCCCTCCAGAAGAATGTGTATTCTATTGTTGCTGAATGAAATTTTCTGTTTATGTCTGTTAGGTCTTGTTGGTTTAGAATATTGTTCAAGTCTTATATTCCTTATTGATCCTCTGTCTAACTGTTCTAGCCATTATTGAAAGTGGTGTATTAAAGTACCCTACTATTCACGTAGAACTGTCCATTTCTCCCTTCAAATCTCAGTATTTGCATCATATATTTTTGGGCTCTGCTCTTAGGTGCATATGTATTTATAATTGTTACATTTTCTTGTTGAAATGGCCCCTTTATCAGTATGTAGTTATAATCTTTGTCCCTCATAACTTTTTTTTTTTTTAAGGTACTGGGGGCTGGGGATTGAACCTGAGAGCTTGTATGTGGGAAGCTGGCACTCAACCACTGAGCTACATTGGCTTCCCTGAGTTGGCCTTTTTTTTGTTTTGTTTTGTTTTTTGTTTTTTAGGAGGCATCTGGAACCAAACCAGGGACCTCCTATGTGGGAAGTGGGCACTCAACTGCTTCAGCCACATCTGTGCCCAACTTTCATATTACCCCAGATGTCTTTTGGTTACTACTTGCATGGTATATGCAATACAAGTGCATATTTTCATCATTGGTTAAGTTTATTCCTATTTGAGTTTTATCTGTCATATTTTCTTTTCACCACTCTTTCAACACTTTCAGTTACTTTTATTGATATAATCTTCATTTCTAGACTCTCTTCCAGACCTCTCTCCTGTCTTTTCTTTTCAGGCTCTAGCACACCCTTTAGTATTTCCTGAAAATGTGGTCTCTTGCTTAGAAATTCTCTCAGTTTCTGTTTATCTGTGGATATTTTAATTTCGCCCTCATTTTTGAAAGACAGTCTTCTTGGATATAAGATTCTTGCCTGGAAGTTTTTCTCTTGTAGTATCTTAAATATATCAGACCACTGTCTTCTTGCCTCCATGGTTTCTGGTGAGAAATCAGCACTTAATCTTATTGGATATCCGTTATATGTTATGCATTGCTTTTCTCTTGCTGCTCTCAGAATTCTTTGTCTTTGGTCTCTGACATTCTGATGAGTAAGTATGTGTCTTGGAGTTGGTCTATTTGGATTTTTTTGGATGGAAGTGTGTTGTGCTTCTTTTTTTAAAAAATTAATTAATTAATTAATTAATTTTAAAAATTGATTTTGTAAAAATATTACATTAAAAAAAATATATGAGGTCCCATTCAACCCCACCACCCCCACCCCACCACTCCCCACCCATCAACATTCACTCCCATCATCATGACACATCCATTGCATTTGGTAAGTACATCTCTGGGCATCTCTGCACCTCATGGTCAGTGGTCCACATCACGGCCCATACTCTCCCCCATTCCATCCAGTGGGCCCTGGGAGGATTTACAATGTCCGGTGATTGCCCCTGAAGCACCGTCCAGGGCAACTCCAAGTCCCAAAGGCACCTCCACATCTCATCTCTTCCTGCCATTTCCCCATACCCATCAGCCACCATGTCCACTTTTCCCACTCCAATGCCACCTTTTCTCTGTGGACCTTGGATTGTGTGTTGTGCTTCTTGGACAGGGATATATCTATGTCCTTCAATAGGGTTGGGAAATTTTCTACCATTATGTCTTTAAATATTCCTTCTGCCTCTTTTCCCTTCTCTTCTCCTTCTGGGACACCCATAATATGTATGTTTCCACGCCTTTTGCTGTCATTTAGTTCCCTGAGACCTTGTTCAATTTTTTCCATTCTTTATCTGTTCTTTTTTATGTTCACTTTCAGAGGCCATTTCTTCAAGCTCACCAATCCTTTCTTCTGCCTCCTCAAATCTGCTATTATAGGATTCTAATGTTTTTTTAATTTCATTGATTGCACCTCTTATTCCCATAAGATCTGCTATTTTTCTATGTATGCTTTCACATTCTTCTTTGTGCTCATCCAATATATACTTAATATCCTTAATCTCTTTAGCCATCTCATTGAATTTATTAAGGAGATTTGTGTAAACATCTATAATTAGTTGTCCCAGCTCCTTTATGTCATCTGGAGGCTTATCTTGTTCCTTTAACTGGGCCATCGCTTCCTGTTTCTTGGTGTGGATTGTAATTTTTTTAGTGTCTTGGCATCTGGCTTACTAGAGTATTTATTCTGGGTGCGGTTTTTCTCTTTAGTTTAGGGCTTCTTGCCCTTTCTCTCTTGCTGGTTAAGCAGTGGGAGCCAAGCATGTAGTTGGTGCTATAAGCTGTGGAGGCTCAAGCTTCCCTCATTGCACCAGGGACCAATGAAGCTTCTTCCAACTTTCTCCTTTGCCAGGGGTAGGGACAGAGTCACAGCTATGTGAAATAATCCATGTGAAGGCCTAGATTGTAGTTGCCCAGAGAGACAACTACATGGGGTGAAGCTTCACATCCCTTTCTCCCCTACCTGGGGTGGGGATGGAGCTGCAGGTATGGGCAGCAATCTATGCAGTGTGGGCCCAAGATGACCACAGTTGCCCTGGTAGACTTCTGATTTTCAGTCTATGCCAGCCGTAGTTCCCTGCAATTACCTATACAGGCTGATGCAGGGCTCCTCAGCCTCCTCCCCACCAGAGGCGGGGCTGAAGCCTAGGCTAGGACTGCAGGCCGATCTGCGTGAAGAAACTGGTTCCTGCCGACACTGAGCGTTTCAGTCAGCCTGGCATCCCCTCAGGCTGGGGGCGGAGTCAGAATGGCAGCTACTGGCCTCTTTCTGACTTGGGCTGGTTCTGACCTCAGCTATTCCCAGGATTATCTCTTAGCCAAGTCTCCCATTCAGTAGCTGAAATTGGCAGCCAACCATCTCCTCCTCCCCTGTTTCTGGGAAATGGAGTTTCCAATTCCCGTCACAGAACAGCTTCTGGGGCGGCTTGTGCCGCCAGAGTATGATGATCACCGGCCTCCACGGCTTGGCCGGTAATTTCCCAGAGAGGTTGACGCAGGTCCCTGCAGCTTCTTCCCTGCTGGAGGTGGCTCTGGGGCCCAGGCTAGACCTGCAATATGATCTAGATGGGAAAAAGCCAGTTCCCACCAGCACTGGGATTTTCAGTCTGCCCCACTTCCCCTTGTGCCAGATGCGCAGTTAAGATGGCGGCTCCCAGCCTCTTTCTGACTTGAATAGGCTCAAACCTTAGCTGTTCTCAGGATCATATGTAGCCCACTGAATTTCCTCATCATAGCTGTAATTGGTACCCAACCATCTCTTCCTTCCCCATTTTGGAAAGTGGAGTTTTCAATTCCAGCTGCGGAACAGCTCCCGAGGCGACTTGTGCCTCCAGTGGAGGATGGGCACCGGCTTCCACGGAGTGGCATGCTCTGCTTACAAGTTTTCTCTGCAAATGGGCAGTCTTCTCCTTCCACTCCTTCAAGGGCGTTCCAGGATGCTCTTCTGGTCTCCTGGAGCCCCCAAACAGGTGCTTCAGCTAGTTCAGGAAGCTCTGGGTGTGTGCTAACTGCCCTGTAGCAGGAGCTGACTCTAGGAGCTCCTTACTCTGCCGCCATTTTGCTGGTTCTTGTTTGGTTCTTTTTTAAGAAGTTCTGTCTCTTCGTTGAGATTCTCATGTTCATTCGTTTGTTTTCCTTAACTCCTTTAGTTTCTTCACTTTATTTTCCTTCATCTACATGCACATATTGAAGATCCTTTTTTAAGTCTTTGTCTGTATGCCCATAGTCTTGTCTTCGTTGATGTTTCCTTTTTTTTTTTAAAGATTTATTTATTTCTCTTCCCTTCCCCCTCTCCCCGCCCCAGTTGTCTGTTGTCTGTGTCTATTTGCTGTGTCGTCTTCTTTGTCTGCTTCTGTTGTCAGCAGCACGGGAATCTGTGTCTCTTTTTGTTGCGTCATCTTGTTGTGTCAGCTCTCTGTGTGGGTGGTGCCATTCTTAGGCAGGCTGCACTTTCTTTTGCGCTGGACGACTCTCCTTATGGGGCGCACTCCTTGCGTGTGGGCTACCCTACTTGGGGGACACCTTTGTGTGACACAGCACTACTTGAGCGCATCAGCACTGCACATGGGCCAGCTCCACACGGGACCTCCCATGTGGTAGACAGACGCCCTAACCACTGGGCCAAGTCCGCTTTCCCGTTGATGTTTGCTTGATTATAATCCTCTTCCTTTGGATGGGTTGTCATTTCCTGTTTCTCTCTTTGTCTTGTAATCTTTTGTTGCACACTGTACATTTTAATATTTTAAAATGTTAACAGTGGGATTTATTCCCTGAGATGTAAATCTCTTGAGTTTGTAACCAGCTAGTAATATGACAGAAATTTTCTTGAGTGTCAGCCTTCCCATCAGGAAGGACCACCCAGGGAGAATGAAAAGTGTAGGACTCTCCCTGTCTTTTATGTCATATCCTGGTTTTACTTTTGGTAGTAGTTCCCTTTTATAGGAGTTTGCTCCCTCTACTTCCCAGGAGACTCACCTTCTCCCTCTTCTGGGTGTGTTGCTTTGTTTTTTACACTACTTTCATTGTCTTAAGTTGCTTTTGCCTGTAGGGCAAATCCTGGGACTTTCCCAAGTCATTGTTTCCTAGCCAGATCTAGGCCAGGGGCCCACAAAAGGAACACTGGCTGGCTCCAAACAATTCTAGGGCCCTGGACTCTAGAAGTTCCCCAGAGCTTTGCTTTCATAACCTTCCTAGCAAATGCAACCCTTAAATCTGTTCTCTGCAACTCTGAGGAAGCACAGTGTCTTTAAGTCTTCTCTGCCACCCCTGTCTGGACCTGATTGGGACAAAGGCTGCCCAGCAATTCAAAGTTGTTAATCAAAAGCTGTGATAGCCATTGGTTCCTGTCTACCCCAAGATCTTGGGGAAGTAGATTTTTATCTTTACCATAATTTACCAGCCTCTTCTTTTCCTTGATGCTGTACAGTGTTCTGATGAACTCCAGAGTTTCAAAATAGTTGATTCAGACCGTTCTTGCCTGTTCAGTAGTTGTTCTGGTGAAGATACTGATCCTGGAACTTCCTACTCTACCATATTCCCACAATCCTCACTCATTTTATTTTATTTTTATTTTATTTTGCTGTTATGTATATATTGTTGAAGTGAATCATTCATGCATGAACAAACATAAACAGTAAGTGTGTAATAAAGGTTGTGAACTTACAAAATAAACATGTATAATCATACAGGGGTCCCATACATCACTCCTCTGTTGCTAGCTTTTCTTTAGGTTCTTGACTATGTTACAAAAAAGAATTTAAGTACATGTCAGTTTAGTTAGGCCAGTAGTTTATTAAGAAAATGAGAGAAGAGAAAGAAAATAACAGATTATGGGTCCCAGATATATCTGTGGGCTGGTCCAGGCAGAGAGGAAAAAGGGCAAAGATAAAAGGCCAGAAAGGGTCAATTTAGTCTCTGTGCTGGCTTTTTAAACCATTCATTATTCCTCGCACTTGCTGATTTCCGGAAGAGGTCCCAGTTGTTTGTGGTTTTGTGGTTTTGCGGTTTTGATTGATTGCCCCACCTGTCAATCCCCTGGGGGGGGGGCAATGTTAAAGCCTCTTGGGAATATCCTGGGCTTTTCCTTGATTCAGGACTTCAAGAAAAATTCTCACGGGTTCTTCCAGCCACTTTTCTGGTGTGTGTGGGGGGAGACTTTCTCTCAGAGGATTTCCAGGTGGGACTCCATAGCCACATTTTTCACAGACATGGTTTTCTGCCAGGTCCCAGATTCTCCTTTTTATTTTCTAAACTAGCCTGTCTCACCCTCACCTACACCTTGCATTGTTGTGAAACACTTGTAACCAATTATGCAAGAGATTGTCAAAATATTACTACTAACTATAGTCCATACCTTACATTTGGTGTATTTTCTCCCCAACCCATTCTGTTATTTTTTAATATATATTTTTATTAGAGAGGTTGTGAATTTACAAAACAATCGTGCACATATTTAGAATTCCCATACAACACCCCTTCACCAACATACCACACACACACCCTGGTAGAATATTTATTACAGATTACAGGATAATATCATCAGGCTATTACCATCAATCTAGTCTATAGCATATGCCACTTATTCTGTTGCCAAATGCATGGCCCTGAAATGTTATTTTAACAAGCTTTGTGCTTATTTGCTATTACTGAAAACAAAACTCTCATAATTTTAATAAAGAGAGTCTAGTGTCACAAACCAGAAGCTATTTAGATTGCTTTCCATAGAAAGTTAGAATTTGGTCTTATTCCTGATGGAAACTCTGTTAATCTTAGAATAAATGCCAATTTTTAAACTGACTTATTAAAACTGTTAACATGTAGTATGTGCTGACCATAAGAAAATATGGTTGATGATGATTCTTTTCATTTTTCTACAAGAGCATAAATACATTATGCCTTTGGATTAAAGAGAATAAGAAAAATTCTACTCTGTATTATTGAAAGAATCAGGGGATTCTTTGTTTTGAAGTATGTGTTAATTTGCTAAATGCTACCCAAACAGAATAATGTTCATTTACAAATGATTATTAAGAAGTATATCCAAATAGAAAGCAGGAAAGTGTCTTCTAATTTTTTCTTTAAAATGCCCACCATGGGGAGCAGATGGGGCTCAGTGATTGAGTGCCTGCTTCGCATGTATGAGGTCCCAGGTTCAATCCCAGGTGCCTCCTTAAAAGAAACAAAAAAGGGGAGCAAATGTGGCTCAAGCGGTTAAGCACCTGCTTCCCACATGGGAGGTCCCAGGTTTGGTTCCTGGTGCCTCCTAAAACCAAAACAAACAAATGAAAAAACCAAGTCAGGGGAGCCAGTGTGGCTCAGTGGTTGAGTGCTGGCTTCCTACAGATACACTCCTGGGTTCAATCCCTGGCCCCAGTACCTCAAAATAAAATAAAAATGAAAAAAATTCTTTTAAAAAGCCCAACAAAGACGTCCATTTCTTTTTTTATATACCATGATAGTGTGCAAAAAGGTTTGAAGAACTGAAAAGCAGTGGAACCTCACCTGTTGACAACCAGTATAATCCCATCATGGCTACTGGAGAGAGTCATGTTGAAACTTTAGCCACGTATATCAAATCCTCACTACTTGACACTCAGGGAGAATTTCAGGAGGCTTCAGTTGGTCAAGATGCAGTTTCCAAAACAGGTAAGGCTTTAAACAGAATTCATTCCTTGCTCTTAACGATAATTCTGCAAAATAGCACACATTCGAATCAACTTTTCTTACTGTGTTTAGACTAATAAAAAACAGTAATAAAATAAATCTATTTGTATTTATATCTTCCTGAGGCTTAAAAATTATAATCCGTGTTTGCTGTATTTTTTAATTTTAGTTTTAATATATAGGTCAAATAGTGTTTCCAAAAAAAAACTATTGTAGCGAAATTTCACACTCTAGTCTCTTCGCCTAGTTATTTCAAATATTATTTACTATGAGTATTTTTTTACTTTATTTTAAAGGAGTTTGTCTTATACCATTTGCTTTTTTTAGTGGGAGTTATCTTGTTTCTCTGTTCTATAATCTTTTTTACAGCTACTCTTTACTGCTGTCAACAATAGCTTCAAATGACACAGTGGCAAGGGTAGAAGAGACATTTTCTGCAGTTACACTAGAAATAATAACTGGTTTTAGGAATCTTCAGAGCATAGTGGGTTATTTTAATCTCAGCAGCAATTAGAGTATTGATAAAAATTTTGCATCAGGAAGAGAGAATTATGCTGGCTTTTGAACATTTGGACCTTCCTTGTACACAGATTTTGAAATCTTCAGTTTGTAACATTAGCAGTTTTTGATCCTTTTTCTGACTTTCTTATATATACCGTTAGAAATATTTAGGGAGAGAAGTGGACTTGGCCCAGTGGATAGGGCGTCCGTCTACCACATGGGAGGTCCGTGGTTCAAACCCCGGGCCTCCTTGACCCATGTGGAGCTGGCTCACGCACAGTGCTGATGCGCGCAAGGAGTGCTGTGCCAAGTAGGGGTGTCCCCCGCATAGGGGAGCCCCATGAGCAAGGAGTACACCCCGTAAGGAGAGCTGCCCAGCGTGAAAGAAAGTGCAGCCTGCCCAGGAATGGCACCGCACACACAGAGAGCTGACACACAAGATGACGCAACAAAAAGAAGCACAGATTCCCGTGCCGCTGTCAACAATAGAAGGGGACAAAGAAGAACACACAGCAAATGGGCACAGAGAGCAGACAACGGGGGGGGGGGGGGTTAGGGAGGAAGGGGAGAGAAATAAATAAAAATAAATAAATCTTTTTTTAAAAAAAGAAATATTTAGGGAAAATGCCACACGACAAGTACTTTAGTCTTGGAAATCATGAATTTACAGTGTTACCAATCAAAAAATGAAAATTCACTCTTAGCTAGAAATGCTAACTCCTCTTCTTCTTTTTTTTTCTTTTTTTTCGTATGTGTTTGTTTCTGCATTTAAGGAAGACATAGTATAGCTTCCACAAGGAATTGTTCTTCAGAAAGTGAAAATTGTACTACTCGTAATGGTGGAGAAAAGACTGAAGAATCTGAAGGGTAGGAGGCTGGTTGTTTGCTAGATAAAATTAAATATTGATATCAACTTTAAATTATAAAATATATTTTTGGTAGTTATATACATAATTTATCATAATTCAGGAATTTTACATTACATAATTGCTGAATCAGTTGGAATCAACTTAGTTCATGTGTTGAGCTATAAACAATTGCTTGATACCTAACATATGGCTTATTCATGTTGCTATAAATTTGACTTTGTTTTCCATTTTAAAAAATTCATTTTCATATTTGTAAATTCTAGAAATAACATCTATTAATATAAAACTTTGAAAGTAAGTTTTAAAACCCCAAGATAATCTATGCTATTGGTTCTCCTACTTTATTCAAAAAACTGGATATTTATTTTAGAACTACTTGATAAACATATATACCATGTAACTATCATCCAAATCAAGATATCGGACATTTTCATTCATCATCCCTGAAAGTTTCTTTGTATACCTTTAATTTTGATGGATTTCTTTAACAGCTTTATTAAGATATAATTCACATGCCACAAAATCACCTCTTTACAGTCTATAGTTCAATGGTTTTTCGCATAGGATTTTTTTAACAAATCAATTTTATTGATACATATTAATAAAGCATAAATCCATCCAAAGTGTACAATCAGTGGTATTCAATGTAATCACATATTTGTGCATTCATTACATCAGTCATTCTTAGAGCACATTTGTTATTCCAATAATAATAATAATAAAAATCAAATCTCATTACCTCTCAATCGCTCTATGCTTCCCGTCGTACCTAGCTGCTATTCTTTTTCCTTCTCTCTAGTATATTTTTATTTATAATTTTTAAAAACAGTCTTATATGTGCAGTATCACCCAAATTCATATTTTACGTGAGGTTTTGCTACCTTATTCAGTCCCATGTTACAGTTTTTAGCTTTCCTTCTAGTAATATACATGACCTTAGACTTTCCCTTTCAACCACTGTCACAGCGATACAATAGCACTGCTATTTACAAACACCATGATATACTTTAACCATTTCTAGTCATTTCCAAAGATATACAACCAACCTTTTTACCAATTTTGCATAGTAATGGTCAACTTTCCATTCTCTACCCTCCTTCTGTTTCCTTGTGACCTGTATTCTAATTATTAACCTCATGAGTTTATGCAATATATTTAGTTCATAATAGTGCTATCATACAGTATTTGTCCTTTTATATCTGGCTTGCTTCACTCAACATAATGCCCTCCAGGTTCATCCATGTTGTTATATGCTTCACGACTTCATTTCTTCTTACTGCTGCATGATATTCCATTATGTATTTACACCATTATTTGTTCATTCATCAGTTGATGGAAACCTGGGTTGTTTCCAGCTTTTGGCAATCATGAATAATGTCGCCATGAATATCAGTGTGCAGATGTCTGTTCGCGTTTCTGTTCTCAGTTCATCTGGGCATATACCTAGTAAAGATATTTCTGAGTGACATGGCAGGTCTATATTCAACTTCTTAGGAAATGCCAAACAGTCCTCCATGGTGGCTGTGCCATTCTACATTCCCATCAACGGTGAATAAGCATTCCTCTCTCTCTACATCTTCTCCAACATTTATAGTTTTCTGACTTTTTAATAGCGATCAGTCTAATAGGTGTGAAATGATATCTCATTGTAGTTTTGATTTGCATTTCTCTAATCACTAGTGATGTTGAAAATTTTTTCGTGTGTTTCTTCACCATTTGTGTTCCTTCTTTGGACAATTGTCTTTTCAAGTCTTTTACCCATTTTTAATTGAGTAGTTTGTCCTTTTATTGTTGAGTTATATGATCTCTTTGTATATCTTGGATATTAAACCCCTATTGGATATGTGATTGCTAAATTTTTCTGCCGTTGAGTTGGCTGACTTTTTACCCTTTTGACACAGTCCTGTGAGGTGCAGAAGTGTTTAATTTTGAGGTGTTCCCATTTACCTATTTTTCCTTTTGTTTCTTGTGCTTTGGGTGTAAGGTTTAAGAAACTACTGCCTACCACAAGATCTTGAAGATGTTTTCCTACCTTTTCTTCTAGGAGTTTTATGGTTATTGCTTTTATATTTAGGTCCTTGATCCATTTGCAGTTAATTTTTACATAAGGTGTAAGATAGGGGTCTTCTTTCTTTCTTTTGGATATGGCACTCCAGCCTCCCAGCACTGTTTGTTGAATAGACTGTTCTGGCCCTGCTGGGAGAGCTTGACTACATTGTCAAAAATCACTCGACTGTAGATGTGAGGTCTATTTTCTGAGTTCTTGATTTGGTTCCATTGGCAATGTGTCTGTCTTTATGCCAGTACCATGCTGTTTTTACCACTGTAGCTAAGTAATACAATTTAAAGTCTGGAAGTGAGAGTCCTCCAACTTTGTTCTCCTTTTTAAGATCCTTTTGGCTATTTGGGACCCCTTACCCTTCCAAATAAACTTGATAATTGGTTTTTCTACTTTGCAAAAAAGGCTGTTCTGATATTTATTGGGGTTGTGTTGAATCTGTAAATCAGTTAGAGTAGAATTGACTTTTTTTTTTTTTTTTTTTGAGGTACCTGAGCTGGGATTGAACCCAGGACCTATGTGGGAAACTGGCTCTCAATCACTGAGCCACATTTGTTTTCCTGGGTTGGTTTTTTTTTTGATTGTTTGTTTGCTTGTTGTTTGCTTTTTGTTTTTAGGAGGCACTAGGGATCAAACCTGGGATTTCCCAGGTAGGAAGCAGGCACTCAACTGCTTGAGCCATGTTTGCTCCCATAGAATTGACACCTGGATTTAGTCTTCCAATCCATGAACAAGGAATGTCCTTCTGTTTAAGTCTTCAGTTTCTTTTAGTAATGTTTTGTAGTTTTCTGAATTCAGGTCCTTTTAGTCCCTGGTTAACTTTATTCCTAAATACTTAATTGTTTTAGTTGCTATTATAATTAGAATTTTTTTTTCCTGATTTCCTCCTTAGATTGCACATCAGTAGGGTATAGAAACATTGATTTCTGTGTATTAATATTGTATCCCACCTCTTTGCTAAACTTGTCTCTTAGTTCTGGTAGTTTTCTTGTGGATTTTTCAGAAGATTCTAGATACAGGATCATATCATCAGCAAATAGTGAAAGTTTTATTTCTTCCTTTCTTACTCGGGTGTCTTTTATTTCTTTATCTAGCCTGGTTGCTCTAGCTAGAACCTCTAGCGCAATACTGAATAACAGTGGTGACTGTGGGCATCCTTGTCTTGTTCCTGACAAGGAATTTTTCCTGCTTTCTGAAAGCAGGAAAGCTTTCAGTCTTTAGTCACTGAATACAATGCTAGCTATAGATTTTTCATATTTGCACTTTACCTTATTGAGAAAGCTTCCTTTTATTCCTATCTTTTGGAAATTTTTTTTTTTTCATCAAGAAAGGATAGGGAAATGGATGTGGCTCAAGCATTTGGACTCCTTTCTGCCATATGGGAGGCCCTGGGTTCAATTCTTGGGGACTCCTTGGCTCAAGCTGGCCTGTGCTGTGGAGAGCTGGCACAGCAAGATGATGCAACAAAGGGAGATGCAGAGAAGAGACAGTGAGAGACGCAGCAGACCAGGGAGAAGAGATGGCTCGAGCAACTGAGTGCCTCTCCCCTGCATCGTAGGTCCCAGTGCCTCCTAAAGAGAAAGATGAAAAGAAAAAGAACAAGCAGACACAGAAAAACACACAGTGAATGGACACAGAGAAAAGACAGCGAGTGCAAACAATAACAAGGGTGGGAGGAATAAAATATTTTTTTTAAAAAAGAAAGGTTGCTGTATTTTGTCAAATGCCATTTCTGTGTCAGTTGAAAGGATCATGTGATTTTTCTTTTTCAATTTATCAATGTGGTTTATTACACTAATTGATTTTCTTGTGTTGAATCACCCTTGAATACCTGGAATAAAACCCACCTGATTATGGTGTTTAATTCTTTTAATGTGCTTTTGGATTTGGTATGCAAGTATTTTCTTGAGGATTTCTGCATCTATATTCATTAGAGATATTGGTATGTAATTTTGTTTTTTCATGGTATCTTTATCTGGTTTTGGTATTGGGGGATATTAGCTTCATAGAATGAGTTTGGTAGCATTCTTTCCTATTCAGTGTTTTGGAAGAGCTTAAGGAAGATTGATATTAGATCATATTTGAATGATTGGTAAAATTCCCCTGTGAAGCCATTTGGGAGGTTTTTCATGACTGTTTCAGTGCCTTTGCTTGTGATTGGTTCATTGGAGTCATCTGTTTCTTCTAGGGTCAGTGTAGGTAGTCTGTGTGTTTCTAGGAATTTTTCCATCTCATCTATATTGTCTAGTTTTTTGGCAAACAGTTGTTCATAGTATCCTCTTATGATGTCTCCTTTTTCTGTGGCATCAGTGGTAATGTCTTCCGTCTCTTTTCTGATTTTATTTGCATCTTCTCTCTTTTTTTGTCAGTCTAGCTAAGGGTTTGTCAAAGAACCAACTTTTGTTTTTTTTTGTTTTCATTTATTTCTGCTCTGATCTTTACTATTTCCTTCTGCTTCCTTTGGGATTAGTTGGCTCTTCTTTTTCTAGTTCTTCCAGGTGTGCAGTTAATTTTAGCTCTTTCTTCTTTTTTACTGTAAGCGTTGAGGACTGTAAAACCCTCTCAGCACTGCCTTTGAGGTATCCCAAAGGTTTTGGTAGGTTGTGTTCTCATTTTCATTTGTCTCAAGATATTTGCTGAATCCTCTTGCAATTTCTTCTTTTGACCCACTGGTTATTTAAGAGAATGCTGTTTACTCTCCATATATTTCTGAATTTTCCCTTTTGTCATCCATTATTGATTTCCAGCTTCATTCTGTTATGATCAGAGAAAGTGTTTTTTTATAATTTCAATCTTTTTAAATTTATCAAGGCTTGTCTTGTGACCCAACATATGGTCTGTCTTGGAGAAGAATCCATGAGCTCTTGAAAAAGAAAGTATATCCTGCTGTTTTGGGGTACAGTGCTCCATAGATGTCTGTTAGGTCTAGGTCACTTATTATATCATTCCAGTTCTGTTTCTTTCTTTATCCTCTGTACAGATGTTCTTTCCAATACTGAGAGTGGTATATTAAAGACTCCAACTATTATTGTAGAGAGACATCTATTTCTCCCTTCAGTTTTGCCATTCTATCAGTCTGTGTCTTTTGGTTGGGAAGTTTAACCCATTAACATTCCATGTTATTACTGTAAAGGAATTACTTACTTTATCCATTTTGTCCATCAGTTCTCTGTTGTCTTATTCTACCATCTGTCTTCTTTTCCTTTAGTTTACCCTTCCTAATCATCTTCATTTCTAAACTCTTCTCCAAATAGCTCATCTTTGTTTTTTCCTTTCAGGCTGCAGCACTTCCTTTAGCATCTCTTGTAATTCTAGTCTTTTGGTAACATAATATCAGTTTTTATTTGTCTGTGAAGACTTCGAACTGACCCTCATTTTTGAAGGACAGTTTTGCTAGATAAAGAATTCTTGGTTGGCAGTTTTTTTTCTTTCAGTACCTTAAATACATCATATCACTGTCTTCTCTTCTCCATGGTTTCTCATGAGAGATCGGCACTTAATCTTGAGTTTCCCTTGTATGTGATGGTTCGCTTTTCTCTTGTTGCTTTCAGAATCCTCTCTTTATCTCTGATATTTGTCATTCTGAATAGTAGGTGTCTTTGGGTAGGTCTGTTTGGATTTATTCTGTTTGGGGTGCATTGTCCTTCTTGAATATTGATATTTATGTCTTTAATAAATGTTGGGAAGTTTTTGGTCATTATTTCCTCAGATATTTTTTCTGCCCCTTTTTCATTCTCTTCTCCTTCTGGGACACCAATAACGTGAATGTTTGTCTGTTTTGCATTGTCATTCAATTCCCTGAGACTCTGTTCCACTTTTCTTTCTTTTCTGTCTTTTCCAGTTCAGATATTCTGTCTTCAAAATCACTAATTCTGTCTTCAAGCAATTCAGATCTACCTCTAATGGTTTTTTAATTGTTGTTTGTTTGGGGTTTTTTGAGGTACCAAGGCTGGGAATTAAATCTAGGATCTCACATGGGGTAAGCTGGCATTCAACCACTGAGTCACATCAGCTTCCCTTAGCTGATTTTTTCATTTATTTTGTTTGTTGTTTGTTTTTGTTTCTTCAGGATGCACTGGGAACCGAACATGGGACCTTCTGTGTGGGAGGTGGGAGCTCAACAGCTTGAGCCACATATGCTTCTCTAATGTATTTTTAAATTTCATCCATCACGCCTTTCATTGCCATAAGTTCTGTTACTTTTCATTGCAGTCTTTCAAACTGTTTTTTATGCTTACCCAGTGTCTTCTTAATATCCCTTATTTCTTTAGTCATATTTTCTTTAAATTCTTTGAGGTGATTTAGGAGAGTTGTGTGATTATTACTGATTAATTGTCTTAAATCCTGTATCTCTCCAGGATATTTTGTTAGTTCCTCTGGCTGAACCATTTCTTTCTGTGTCCTAGTATGGCTTGCTATTTTTTGCTGATGTCTACACATTTAAATTGGTGAATTTACTCTGAAGGCCAATTTCTCTCTCTCGCCTATTATTATTCTTTTTCCACAGCTCTCCTTTGATATTTGGTTCAACTTATTCTAACTCTTTAAAACTGCTTGGCTTAAGTTATCAAAATATGGCCAGAGACTCACTAGCGAGGTGCAGATTTTCTCCCAGAGGTAAGGATGCAGAGATAACCAAGAACAGTTTTTGTCCATGCAATTTCCAGACCCTCCAGCAGATGGCGCTTGTCAGCACACCTTTCCAGGAAGATGTTTCAGTCTTGGCTTTCCTGTGTTCCAGAGCAGAGATTCAAAGCAGACTCCACTGGCCGAATTTACTGAGAAAAAGCCCTCCTGTCCCCGCAACTCCTTCTCCCTTTTCCCTTGAAACAGGTTACAGGGAGGAAGATGTCTCTTCCCCTCTCAGTCAGCTACAGTGAGCCAGGGGCTTTACTCAAGCTTAATATCTTGGGGGTGGGGGAGTGGACCCTTTCCAGGCCACTTTTGGGGCTTGGTATTCACGTTTGTTGTTTCCACTTCTTCATCTCTCTGTCCCTCACTCTCCTGGGAGTTGTATAGCACTGTCGCAGTCTGCTGACCCCAAGCCAGTCCCTCGGACAGCTTTTGGCACTTTGTTGTTTCTGTGAGCGCATTAAGTTCTGTCTGTTAGTCCGACACCATCTTCCTGTCCCCTTCTCTCACTGATTTATTTATTTATTTATTTTTAAATTATTTATTTTTTTCTCTCCCCTTCCCTCCATACCTCCCCCGCCCCCCCCCCACAGTTGTCTGCTCTCTGTGTCCTTTCACTGTGTGTTCTTCTGTGTCCACTTGTATTCTTGTCAGCTGCACTGGGAATCTGTGTCTCTTTTGGTTGCATCATCTTGCTGCATCAGTTCTCCATGTGTGCGGCACCACTCCTAGGCAGGCTGCACTTTTTTTTTTCCCACAGGGCGGCTCTCCTTAGGGGGTGCACTCCTTGTGCATGGGGCTTCCCTACATGGGGACACCCCTGCATGGCACGACACTCTTTGCACACATCAGCACTGCACGTGGTCCAGCTCATCACACGGGTCAGGAGGCCCTGGGTTTGAAACCTGGACATCTCATGTGGTAGGTGGATGCCCTATCAGTTGAGCCAAATCCGCTTCCCTCTTATTGGTTTTTAAATGATAGATTTCTTAGTGTGACACAAAAATTTGACAGATGGTTTTTTACTGGAATAAATTAATATCTCATGCTGTAGTCCAAACAGCCACAGAAACTTGTACGTTTTATTATGTCTATTACCTGTTTATATTTTACTATAATTTCTTTAGAAGAACAATTTGTTAACAGTTCTTTAAATTCCTTTGATTTGGACAGGGTATTGATTATAAACCTTTTTCTGATAGTCCAATTTTATTTCAAATGTAAATTTTTTATATTAGAATTTTATGAATTTCAATTAAGCACAGTAAGTTCATATTGTAAGACAGTATATCTCTTCCTGTTTATTCTTTTCTTTTTGTAATGACATGAAGGCAGACCTGGATCATACTGATGTATCTTTTTGAAGTGATATAATCTCAAAGGATGGTTAATTTAAGGGGTATATAATTTTTTTTTTTAAGATTTATTTTTATTTATTTCTCTCCTGTTCCCCCGTCCCCTCCCCAGTTGTCTGTTGTCTGTGTCCATTTGTATTCTTGTCAGCAGTACTGGGAACGTGTGTCTCTTTTTGTTGCATCATCTTGCTGTGTCAGCTCTCTGTGTGTGTGGTACCACTCCTGGCCAAGCTGAACTTTCTTTCGCTCTGGGTGGTTCTCCTTATGGGGTGCACTCCTTGCGCGTGGGGCTCCCCTATGCGGGGGACACCCCTGCGTGGCACGACACTGCTTGCATGCATCAGCACTGCACGTGGGCCAACTCCACATGGGACAAGGAGGCCCTGGGTTTGAATCATGGACCTCCCATGTGGTAGACAGACACTCTATCCATTGAGCCAAGTCCGCTTCCCATTGAAGTATTTTTTCTGACTTATCACTAAATGTGTTCTTTTACTTTTTGGATTTAAAAAAATATATTTTATAATACTTTCAAATTTATTTACAAAATTAATACAAACTCCATGCAGAAAACTCCAACATACCCATAATTTCTTCCCCCAGTACCCACATCCTCCAATTTTAACATTTTGTCACATTTCCCAAATCATTCTATCAACTGATTTCTGAACACTTGATTGTAGGTTGCATACATCATGCTCCTTGAACATTTAATACGGCCATGTACATTTCCCAAGGGCAAGGATATTCGCTTAAGAACAGTTATCAAGTTCAAGAAATTGAACATTTATATAAAAACTTGCAGTCTATATTCCAATTTTTTCATATGTCCCAGCAATGTCCTTTTGAGCCTTTTCTTCTCCCTTGCTAAATCTCATCCAGGATTATGTATTGCATTTAATTGTCATTGTCTTTTTATTTAATTGCTTTTTTTTTAAATTGTGGGAACATATATACAATATAAACTTTCCCATCTCACCCACTCCCAAGCATACCACTCATTGGGATTAATCACATTCACAATATTGTGGTACCCTCACCCCCTTCCATTACTAAAACTTTACCCTCTCCCCAAACAGAAACCATACACCAGTTATGCATTAGCTCCTCATTCCATCTGCTCTGTGCCCCTAGTAACCTGTATTTTGAGATCTATCTCTATGAACTTGCATATGCTCCAGTATTTTCTTTGTAGTTACCGTGGGCTTAAATTTAACATCTTAATTGCTTCTCGGCCTTTTGGCAAAGATCAAGTGTAGTATCTGTTCTTATTAGCTTAAATCTAACATCCTAAATCTATAGCAATCTTGGTTAGTTTGTTACCAGCTTAGCTTCAATAGTATATACAAACTATGTTCCCATACTCTTCTGTCTCCCTGCCTTTATGTAGTTCTTATCATATATTACATCTTTATATACAATGAGTCCCAAATCATGCATTTATCATTATACTTTATACATTTGCCTTTTAGATCTTGTAGAAAGTAAAAAGTGGAGTCACAAACCAAAAATGCAACAGTATTGGCATTTATATTTATCTATGCCATTACTCTCACCAGAGATCTTTATTTCTTCATGAGGCTTCAATCTATTGTCTATTCTCCTTTCTTGTCAACCTTCAGAACTCTCTTTAGTATCTCCTGTAGGGCCAGTCTAGTGATGATAAACTCCCTCAGCTTTTGTTTATCTGAGAGTGTCTTAATCTCTTCCTCATTTTTAGAATACAGTTTTGCTAGCTGTAGAACTCTTGATTGGCAAATTTTTTTTTTTCTTTTAGCAAAACATCATACCACAGCCTTCTTGCCTCCATTTCCTATGAAAAATCAGCACTTAACTTTACTGAAGCTCCCTTGTACATGACATGTTTCTCTCTTGTGGCTTTCAGAATTCTCTATCATTGATATTTGACAATTTGATTACTGTATGTCTCAGTGTGAGTGTATTTGGACCTATCCTTTTAGAGTTCGTTTCGTGTCTTTGATGAGTACATTCATGTCTTTGTTTACATTTGGCAAGTTTTCAGGCATTATTTATTTGAATATATTTTCTGCCTCTTTCTATTTTCTTCTCTTCCTGGGACTTCCACAATGTGTACACTTGATGGTGTCACACAGTTTTTTCAGGCTCTGTTCACTTTTCTTTGTTCTTTTCTTCTGCTTCTCAAACTGGATGATTTCAATTGTCTTATCTTTAAGTTCTCTAATTCTTTCTTCTGCTGACTCTGACTCTAACATGCTATTGAACCCCTCTGGGGAATTTTAAATTTCTGTTACTGACATCTTCAGCTTTTGATTCCTTTTCATAATCTCTCTATTGAAAGTCTCTCTGTTTATCTGTCTTTTTCCTGATTTTGTTTAGTTCTTTGTCCATATTTTCCTTTAGCTCTTTAAGCATATTTTAAAGTTTTTGTCTGGTATGTCTTGGGTCTGGTCCTCCTCATTGATGATTTCTAATGCTTTAATCTTCTCCTTTGCCTGGGCCATCACTTCCTATTTCTTTTTTTTTAAACCTGGACATCTTGATATTTAATGTGTTATCACTGTAATTTAGACTCTGAAACATCTGCTTCTTCATCTTGTATCCAGCTAGTACTATGACAGAACTTTCCTTGAATGCTAGGAGGTTTAAAAAAAATTGAAAGGAAAGGCAAAAAAGAAAACTCTTTCCCCAATCTTTGCAGATTGACCTATGCCAGCATTCTCCTTTAGAGCTTATCTGTACAATGAGTTTAGAGAATAGCTCCAGACCAAAGCATAGCGGCTTCCCTGATCCATTCTCCTTATCTTAGTCTTGTTCATTTGGCCCTAGGAATTCCCTCCTTAACACGGCTTCTAATGTCCCATCTTCCCTTGCAAACAGTTTCCTCTGATCCTGGGTACTATCCTGTGTGTCCTACAGGCAGCAATCCTTTGCCCAAGGCAGCACAGCTAGACCGATTTCCCATAGCATTCTGTAGGAGAACTATGTGAGCTGCTGTCTACACACAGGTCAAGTTAGGAGGAGGGAGTTCCTCAGGCCACCACCAGACAGATTGGGTCAGACATACCTGCTCACAGTGTGTGCACAAGGGTTACTTTGCATCCTTTAGAACTGGGACTACGGATTCACACTGGGAGTTCAGGCCATCTTCACTCTGAGCTGAGAAGGGATGAGGGAGGGACAGGTCAGTGTGCCAGGATATCCTTCTCCTTTTAAGTGCTTTTTTTTCTTGATTTGGCACTCTCACTGTTACTGTAGTCTTTTAACTGTTTTCTGGAACCTTGAGAAAGATGTACCTGTCAACTCTTGTGGGTTGTTCAAAGCTTTTGTGAAGGATGGAGCCCTTAAGCATCTCACTCTACCATGTTGATTGGGGTGGGGTCTACCAAATTTAAATGATTTTTTAAATATATGAATAAGCACAGTATAGTCTTAATAATCCATTTAACTCATTTACTAATTTATATTTAATGAATGCCTAGGAGCAGCCTAACTTGTTAAAAATAGCTAAGTAACCCACGCTAGTTTTTATGTATATTCTTTAATGAATAATTTTAGCTGTTTTTCCATTTTTTAACAATAAGAAAAATTAATATTTAATATTTTTTTCTTCTCACACCCATAATCATATAAGGAAGCTGTTTTATGTTTCTCATAAGAATTAGGATGCATTACTTAGTTTTTCTTTTTGAATTGGTATTATTTTTATAAACCTTGTAATTTATAACTTTAAAAATTGAATTTTAATCCATGTAAATTATTAGTCCTTTATAAAAAGATACTTTGTTTTATTCAATCAATAATGTACTAAAATTAGTCATTATATAAAATACCATTAGGTTAGCATGACACTTGAATAATTCACAAAATCCTATAAACTGATCAATGATCAAAACCTTCAAAAACTTCTCCTACTTCCAATGAATGTCAATATTCTTGACTCTTCTTCTAAAACTCTAATGATTTCATTTCTGTGTAACATTTTTTATGAAGGCCAAATATGGTGATCCATGTATGTGATGAAGCAAAAAACTTGAAAGAAGATTTTATTTGCCCACGAGATCTTTTGATATCAGAAATGAAGTACTTTGCTGAATATTTATCTATGGATGCCCAGCGCTGGGAAGAGGTGGACATTTCAGTTCATTGTGACGTTCACATCTTCAACTGGTTGATAAAATATGTTAAAAGGAACACTAAGGAGAATAAAGATTGTGAGATCCCCACTTTAGGTAAAAGACAATCTATTCCTTATTTTGTAGTGGAATTTGTGTGTCACCTCATAGTTGCTTCCAGCCAAAAGTGAAAATTATTCTGACATTAGTATTTATGCTCAAATTGGAGAAACAATAGCTCATCCTTTTCTAGTAAATTATAATGAATTATGGCAAATGCACAGGTCTCTAGATGAGGCATTCTCAAAATGTGGTACATGGACCCCAAGGGCCCTGGAGACCCTTTAAAAAGGGAGTCCACGAGGTCATAACAATTTTCATAATAATGCTAAGATATTGTCTTTTTCACTGGTTGACATGTACTCAGATAATGTGAAAGCAATGGAGCAATAGTATGACTCAAGGCAGGATATCAAACTGTACTAGAAGTCATTATATTCTTCAACACTGTGGACTTGGTTAAGAAGGAAAAAAAAAACCAGTTTCACTTAAGAATGTCTTTGATAAAACTGTAAAAATTACTAATTTTATTAAGTCATAACCCTTGAGTGTACATCTTTTTTAATAGTTTATGTGAGGAAATGGGAAATACGCTTCTGGTCTACACCAAGGTATGATAATTGTCCTGAGGCAAAACACTTGTGTGGTTGTTTGAGTTGTAAACTAAAATAGCTGCTTTTTTAAAAATAGAAAATCATTTTACTTGAAAGAACAACTGACAGGCAAACTGTGGTTATTTGGCAGACGTTTTCTTGAAAATGAACAAAGTGACGTGGAAAACAACTGATGATATTTGTTGCCAGTGATAAAATTCAAGCATTCAAGAGATAATTTGAATTTTGGAACACTCTATCTACTTCCTGAGCTTGATAGCTGCTTGACAGTTAAAGATTTTTCTGATAAGATTAAGGGTCAAATTATAGAATGTGATTTTTGTTTATTGTAGCATGAAATGTTTCAACATATTTGGAATATCTGCATAACTTGATAAACTAATATTTTCCAAATGACCAAGGCATGTTGTTAAAAAAATCTTATATAGGTCAAAGAGACATTCAAAGTTGAAGATAAACCAGTGGATTTTGATGTAACAGAGTAGGAGAAGTCCATTGGTACAGTATCAGATTTTATGTTTCTACTAACTTTTAAGAAACTACTTTTTGTAATATTTTAGTGAATTATAAAAGTAGGCTACCCACAAACTGACTTATTAAGAAGGCAGTTGGATTCTCAGACACTGTAGAGATTTGCAAAAAAATGTAAAACAGTGTTATTCTTCTCACTAAATGTTCTTTTTGCTTTGGAAAATATAGTTATTTTTTATAAGATTATGTTATTTGTTTATGTTAACATGTAATGGTTTGTTTTTTTAATGAATTAATAAATATTTTTAAATATTTAAATATTTCTGTTTTAACTGCTAAAATGGTACATGCTGGTAGCTATAAGCCAGGTAAGGAAAAGCTTTTTATGATTCTCAACTTACTAAATTTTAAGGGGGTCCCGAGACCAAATATTTGAGAATCAATGCTCTAGATGATAAGAAGAATTTACTAAGTAATCTTTCAGTGTGCATAGATCTGTATAGGAAATAACACTTGTGGTTTAATAAAAGTCTTTCCTTGCACTAGAATTGCTATTTACAGCAGTACCAACATATTTTTAAACTTTTATTAGTAAATAAATCTATACTGACTGTATAAAAATCTTCTGAGGAAGTTTGTAATTTATTATATTTTAGTGATTAGATTCATGGGTAAGTTTTCCAGTAGTCCTTAAATAAAAATTATAAGATTGCTGAATCAAATTTTAACCAGTCAGAATCCAGAGATTCCAGACCAGCTGGATATGAGTGTAGGAAATAAAAATCAAAACGTGAAGAGAGAAAAAATTATTTTTGTTTGATCCAACATATTTCTGTGTGTAGTAAAGGTAAAAGAAGTAGAGCAAAACTTGTTACTCTGTTACCTTTGACTTTAAATCAGTAACTACAAATGTAAAGTGTTACAAAAGTAATTTTTAAACTAACCAGGAAAACCTCCAAATGCTTAATTAAATTTCTTGTAATCCCAGATACTGGTTCATAACTTGGACAGGGTATATTATAGTTACCTGAGTTTTTGTTTTTTAACCAACTCTTTCCTCCCTTCACCTGTAATCTAGAATTTAAAAGTTGATAACTGCTCATCTAGAAATATTATTTAGAGACATATTGGGATTACTTATTTTAATAATTATCTGCTTGGTTCTTTATTTAGAAGAATTATCTTAGTACTGTAATGGTGAGAAATCACAGGTTTTTCTTCTTAAATATGCTGTGTGGGAGATAATTTAGGTTTTCTAAAAATGATAGTACCAGCTGGCATCCACCTTTTCCCTCTCTCTACACCTCTGCAGGATCATGTAATCTGCCTTTGGAAGTAGCCTCAGCACCTCTGCAGTAGTAAATGTTTTATTGCCTTTCAGAATCTTTTATAATTATTTGTTCTTAGTAAGCATGGACTCCTTTTGAAATAACATCTTTAATAACAAGTGCTTTCATTAATGATTTAAAATTTTTCTCAGTATTTTTTTATATGATGAATTATATTCTTTTATTTGATTTTCTTCTTTCCCTCCCTTAAGATGATGTTTTCATATGCCATATCTTTAGCTGGAGGCTTTTTGCTTGATATGAAACTAATTCCAGGACAAATTTTACTGCACATATCCTCTGTACCCTAAGTTTTAATGCTTCATTTTCTTTCTTTGATGTATCTAAGCCGTATGATAGAGTAAGATTATATTAAATTGTTCTGGTTAAAGTAACATCCTCTTTTAAAGTGAGAAGGAGCCTATTCTCAGGAGATATGTTACAAATCATAACAAAAAATTAAATTTTTTCTTCCCTTTTAGAGCCAGGAAATGTCATTTCGATTCTTATATCTTCAGAGTTCTTGAAGATGGATTCATTGGTAAGTCTTAATAAAAGATTCCAGTTATTTTATTCACCTATGCTTATTTAACAGGTATGCTTTGGTTTTTCCTTCACATGCCTGGAAAACTGTAAGATCTCTTACTAAAATAGTTGTTAATTCAAGAGTATGCTTCCATTAGAATAAACTGTTTGTTTGGAGGGGTTCTGTTGGGGAGGGGTTAGGCCTCCCGATGTCATTTGCACTTGATGTCTAGAAAGCACACAGCGTATCCCCAAGGAGGAGCCCACTGTTGTGTTAGATGAAGCACAAGAGAATTTACTTTATCCCAAATGGGATTTTACTCTAAAACCAAATTAAATGAAAATCAATTAGAAAATATTTGTAATTTCTTTAAGCATTTTTTGCTTATTTATATTTTTCATTTATAGTTCAGGGACTAAAGAACAAATACTCAACTATTAATATCATTTCATTAGTGTTTATCACATATGCTCACATCTATTGCTTAAGAGTAGCTGATGAAAAATAAGAGCATAATACAAACATAATTTCAAGCTCTAACATTAAATATATATGTATTTTTTTATTAGATTTATCATTCAAATTTTAAAAAATTTTGTTGTTCCTTTAAATAAATATTTGTTTTTAGTCCCTGGTAAAACTATAAAGGAGAGGCTATGCCTTTGTTATATTAAGAGATGTGTAGTTTGTTTATTTGATTGTTTGGGGTTTTTTATTAGTTCCGTGGATTTTTTCTACTCCTTATCCCTTTTTCTTTGTCAGCTGGTATTGTTTCAAAAAAGGATTACAGAAAAAAAAGCAAAGACTGAAAGAGTCCTTAACTTTTGTGTTTTGAAATCTAAGCCCAAAGGATCATTTTTATTTCATAAATAGCACATTTAGAAGAATGCACAGTTAGTCAGAGCTAATTTCTCAGTTTCCCCCTAAACCCACAGCCACCTCAAAAAGTCTCTCAAGTTGGAGAGAGGGGAAGAAAACCTTATACAACTGAGGAAACCCTGAATTGATGGAACTTTTGTCTCTGCTACCCAGAGAAAGGGAGTCTTAAAATTGCAACCATTTAGTTGTAGGAAATCATATATTTTGTACACTTGAGTTTGTGCACTAAAATTTATACCTGCCACATCTATGATGGGTGTACAGTGCATTGATGTTTGCAATATTCTAAAGTGTTGCAAATGAATTTTCTAGGCATATGCATCTGTTTTTACAAATTTTATCTGCTGGATCACTTTGAAACAGTATAGATTAACCGAAATGGAGAAAACCCACTTTGTGCCTAGCAATGCATGGATTAGGCTTTTAATGATTTTTTTCCTTTGATAAAGCTATTGATATGACATCATCCTTCATGCTACTATCTTGAACATTTGTTTTCTCTTCTATACTTTTTTAGGTTGAACAGTGTATTCAGTATTGCCACAAGAATATGAATGCCATTGTAGCTACTCCATGCAACATGAACTGTATTAACGCAAATCTTCTTACACGTATAACTGATCTGTTTACACATGGTGAAGTTGATGATTTAAAGGACAAGAAAGATAAGTTTAGGAGGTAATTTTTTAATTTGAATTTTATACCTAATGTTCCTGTTAGAATAAATTGATTTCTATTGCATTTCAGTGTATTTTAAATGAAGTGGAATTTATCCAGAGCCAATGGCTTAAGGGAAAAAATTAGGAATTAAATTAATTATTTTATGTAATATACATATGATTACATTCTGGTAATGAATTATGTTTAAAAATTATTAAGACATGCCTCGGTATAATGGGGAGGATTGGTTTGAAAGGAGGTAAGCAGTAACCATCTCATTTAGGGTCTGTTTAGGCCATGGCAAGGAGGATATACTTTATTCTAAGTGCGTTTGGAAACAGAGTAGTTACATGATCTGATTTTTTTTACCCCCACATTGTGTGCGGGGTGACCTCTTAAAGCTTTTTCCTTCCCCACGGTGTGTAGCCATAAGGTATTACATTAGTGGACAAATGTTGGATCTTCCTCCTCAAGTGACCTGTGGGGTTGGCTAGTATAGGAGATGAGCCTCCTGCCCTCTCTACATTCTAGGACCCCTGCCTTGAAGAATGGTTCTTTCTTATTACTTTTGATAATTTCACAGGGCTCTCTCTTTTCTCTCACTTGTACTTTTCTCTCCTTTCCTAAGGGTTAAGCCCTAGGACCACAGCCCTCAGAAAGGAAAAACCCTGAAAATGATTTATCTCTATAAATCACATACCACAGAAACCATAGACTGCAGAAAGCCATAAACATGGTTGGGGGTAAGGGGAGTCAAAGAGCACTGGGTTCATAACCTTCCACATTGTCTGAGCCTTGGTTTCTTCATCTGTAAAATGGGAAAATGGGTGCCTCAGTCTCAGGATTGCCATGAGAATTAGAAAAGATAATATAAATCAAGAACCCAGCATGGTGTCTGGTAACTAATATTAGTCTCTATAAATCATTGCTATTCTCGTCATAACAGTTATCATTCTTATGGAATGATAATTGCTCAGTTCTAATGCTGACTGACACTTGGGTAATTAAGAAAACATTAAATACTCCTTTAATTTAGAGTCGGTTAAATCAAATTAGGCAGTTAAATTATTTCAGTTAAATAAAGGAATGTTGTTTTAAGTGTAAGAAACACAGGTAGAAAATCGATGCCCTGTTTTCAAGAGAGCAGGGAACAAACATGAGGTGAATGCAAATTATACCCCAGACAAAAGACACCTCAGGTCTTTTCCTCATTGACACACAACTTTGTGAGGTCCATGTCTCATGTCCTCTTGATTTTTGTTTTTTACCATCCCCCTCCCCCGAGATGGCTCCCTCATCTGTATGCATGTTGTTTGTGCTCGTTGTCTGCTTGTTGATAGTGCTTGCTGTCTGCTCATTGTTTGTTTGTCTTCTTTTTTTTTTTTTTTTTTTTTTTTTTTTTTTTTTTAAAGATTTATTTATTTATTTAATCCCCCCCCCCTCCCCTGGTTGTCTGTTCTTGGTGTCTATTTTCTGCGTCTTGTTTCTTTGTCCGCTTCTGTTGTCAGCGGCACGGGAAGTGTGGGCGGCGCCATTCCTGGGCAGGCTGCTCTTTCTTTTCACGCTGGGCGGCTCTCCTCACGGGCGCACTCCTTGCGCGTGGGGCTCCCCCACGCGGGGGACACCCTTGCGTGGCACAGCACTCCTTGCGCGCATGAGCACTGCGCATGGCCAGCTCCACACGGATCAAGGAGGCCCGGGGTTTGAACCGCGGACCTCCCATATGGTAGACGGACGCCCTAACCACTGGGCCAAAGTCCGTTTCCCGTGTTTGTCTTCTTTATGAGGCACCATGACCTCCCGTGTGGGAGGCAGGCACTCTACTACTTGAGCCACATTTGCTCCCCCTCTGATTTTTTTTGTTAAGGTTTATTTTTATTTCTTTCTCTGCCCACCCCCCTCGTTGTTTTGTGCTTGCTGTCTGCTCTCTGTATCTGTTCATTGTGTGCTTGTCTTCTTTTTAGTAACCACCAGGAACCAAACCCGGGACTCCCATTTGAGAGGGAAGCAACCAATGCCTTGAGCCAACTCTGATCCCTCTGATTTGTTTTAAAAGATGATTCTGGTTGCTATGTGGAGAATAGATTGTGGGGTATTAGAGTAGAAGCAAGAAGAACAGTTAGGAGTCTGGTAAGAGATGACCAAGTTTAGACAGTGGTAGAAGGAATGGAGCTGGAAGGAAATAAGATGGATTCAGGGCAGATTTGTGAATGGAATGATGCGGGAAGAGAGACAAAAAGTGGATCTAAAGATAATTATTAGGTTCAGAGCTTGAGCATCTAAATGGATCATGATGCCGTTAATGAAGAGGGGAACTTGGGGTGAGGGGAACCAAGAGATGAATTTGGGTCTTGTTTAGATTATTTCATATACTTATTGGGCATCCAGGTGAGGGGGGAAGGTAGACAGTTTGAGATGCAAATCTAGAGTTTAGGTCAGAGGTCAGGACTTAAAATAGAAATTTAAAAATAGGTGAAGTTTGAAGCCATGGAACTGGATGAGATTTCCTAGCAAGAGTCCATTATTAATAATTTTTTGTGTGTCATGTTCAAGAATTCTTGAACTGTCTAAAGGTGGTAATATATTCTCCTGTGGTTTTCCTATTACTCATCTTGAATTAATTTTTGTGTATGGATGAAGTAGGGGTCAAGGTTCATTTTTTCCCAAATAGGTATCTAGTTGACATAGCATCATGTATTGATCATTCTTTCCCCATCAAATCACAGCAGCACCTTTACTCTGTAAATCAGGTGACTACATGTGAAGTCTGTTTCTGAATTCTCCATTTTGCTCTGTTGATTTTTTTGTCTGTTCTCGTGGCAGTATCACACTGTCTTAATTATAGTAGCTTAGAATAATTTTTGGTGTCTAGTTATCTAAATTCCCCAGCATTTCCTGTCAAGATTGTTCCTTGGTTATTTTAGGTTATTTACTTTTATGTATAAATTTTATAATCTGCTTGCTAATTTTTTCTTTCTCACACACACATGCATTCCCACATGCATGCAACACATACAGATCTGCTGGAATTTGGGGATGATTGAATCTGTAGATGAATATGGAAGATCTGACATCTCAACAATGTTGAGTCTTCCAGTCCATAAACAGAGTATCCCATTTACTTAGGTCTTCTTTAATTCATTTCAGAAAGGTGTTAGAGATTTTGGTGTAGAGATGTTTTCCTTTTTCATTAGATTTACTCCTAGGTATTTGATTTTTTTGGTGCTCTTGTAAATATTATTTTTATTTCATTTTCTAATTGTTAGCAAGAGAGTATCAACAGTAACAACCCAATATTTAGGGGTTCAACAGAGGAGGTATAGCCAGTGAGGGGCCTAAGGAGGAGGAACCAGTGAACTAGCAGGGATGACAGCAGAAAAGAGGGTTTCAAGAAGGAAGTGATTAAGTGACCAACTGTGTGGAAAGCTGCTACAGTGTAAAGCAAGATAAGGACAAAATGAGATAAATTGGATTTAGCCAACGTTTTTCCAAAAATTTGCTCTGATTGGGAGCTAAAAAATTTAGCAGAACCTATAGGAATAGGCTCAAGGGAGGATATTTTAAAGAAGGGAGATAAAAGAGTATGTTTATATGCTTATCAGTATGATCCATTAGACAGTGAGAAATTGATAATATAGGGGATTATCCAAGAGTTAAGTCCTTGTGGGGAATTATCCAAGAGGTAAATACTTGAAAAAGGAAATGGAGTTAGCTTTTAACAACAGGCATTCCATGAGAGAAAATGGAGAAGTAGGGTCCTGACAGCCAGGATGTACTTTGGGAATTAATGACGCACTTAGAAGACTATGCATATTCATATTATGCATAATAATGAGTAGTTAATATTTAGTGAATGCTTCACAATGCTGGCACTATGCTCAACTCTTTAAAAACATTGTGTATCATAGAAATGTGTTAAAGTGTTCATAGGCATTGTCACAGTGGGTGGAGATTCACACAAAAGCTGAAAGAATATCCAATTTCCATCCTGGGGAACTCTGCCACATTCTCTAATGGGGCAGCAAGAATCCCCCAAGTACAGGGACAGTGACTAGAAGATGAATGGACCGTTTATGGGCCCTTGATATTGATGACTGTACTTATAAACCTTTTCTTTTGAAATTGAAACTTAGCCTAGTATTATAGTTGCCAAAGAGTTACCTTGAGAGCCTCCTGTTGCTCAAATGTGGCCTCTCTCTAAGGTAAACTCATCATATAAATGCATTACCTTCTCAGTGGTATGGGTCATGACTCCTGGGGATGAGCCTCCCTGGCACTGAGAGATTACTACCAAGCAATGCAACTGGAAAACGACCTGGACCAAAAGGGGAAAGGAGAAACACAAATGAGTTTATATGGCTAAGAGACTTCAAAGTGAGTCGGAAGGTCATTCCAGAGATTACGTTTATGCACATCTCAGCAGAATCTCATTGACTGCCAAAGTAAATATCACCTTAAATAGCAGCGCTCCTGAGGACTCTGGAGACATCCAGACACTATGGGCAGGGCAGACAGCTCAAGAATTTGATGCCTTGCCAGAGGGCCCTACTTTGGAATTTATGCTCCCCAGTATGACAAAGTTGGATGCAGTTATGGTTTCCCTACACATGGCTCTTCTGCCCCTTCTATTCATACCTATAGTAAGTACTAGAGTTGATAGGTGTACATCCAAGAGACTTAAATCCTTGGGCTGTCCATGTGCCAGTTGGGCCCTGAATCTCAACAGAGTTGCAATACTTACTGTTCAATTCATTGGACTTACCCAGGACAACTAACAAGGTGGTGTGATGATGATGAACAACATCCATCCCAAGGAACAGAGAGAGTCTACAACTGCAAGCAAGATAGTCCCATCCATCTGCCCAATGGGATCTAAGCCCCATCTTAGTTAGAGGTGGAGTGGGCATCACCATCCCAGAATCCTCAGGATTGAGAATGAATAATGGACTAGAATAGACTTACTGTTATTCTACTATAGGCTTATTGTGATTCTATCAATGAAAGAACTTTTATCATTGATGTGGAAGCAGTGGCCACTGGAGGTTCTGAGGGGAGGGAGAGGGAAAAAATAGGTGTAATATAGGGACATTTTCGGGACTTGGGGATTGTACTGAATGACATTGCAATAACAGATACAGGACATTATATATCTTGTCATAACTTACAAAATTGTGCGGGAGAGAGTGTAAACTACAATATAAACTGTAATCCACACTTAGTGGCAATGCTCCACAATGTGTTCATCAATTATAACAAATGTACCACACTAATGAAGGATGTGTTAATGTGGGAAAATATGGGAAGTGTGGGGATGAGGGCATATGGGAACCCCCTATATTTTTAATGTAACATTTATGTAATCTAAGTATCTTTTTTAAAAAATGTGTATTTTAAAATCAATAACAAAAACATTGTATCATTTTACTCTTATAAAACCTTGTGAGTTTGGATGATTAATCTCATTTTATAGATGAAAAAACAAGAGGTTCAGAGAGACTGAGTTGCCAGAGAACACATATCTAGTTATTGGTAAACCCAGGATTGTTTAATTCCCAAAAAGAGAGGTAGATATCTATCAGTTTTGTTTTTCTTGAGAAAACAGATCCTTGATCACAAACAGTTCTCATTAATAGGTCAGTTTACTTAGTAGAAGACCAAAGAGTACTATAGACTCTCAAAGAGGGGCTAAGAATTTATTCATCTTATTTCCTACACGTACAAATAGATATAGTGCTTATTTTCATGACTATCAAGTAACTTTAGTAAAGTACAGTACAGAAAATTAATTTGTTGGTCATTTGTTGTTAATAGTAAACTGTTTTGTAAGAAGATTGAGCGACTGTTTGATCCTGAGTACGTGAATCCAGATTCTCGGAGTAGTGCAGCAACATTATATAGGTATGCTAGTATGTTATTGATTAGGTGCCATATATTACAGCTAAATTCTTTTTCCTTTTACTTCATTTAAAATAGTCTTCTTGGATGTTCTTATGTCATCTTTGTATTTTAGGTGCTATTTGTGTAAGAAACTTTTAACAAAAGAAACAGAAAGAAGAATTCCTTGCATTCCTGGAAAAATCAATGTGGATCAACATGGAAATATTATTTATATTCACATAAGGTGTAGTGAAAATAAATATAACTTTTTACATGTTTTTATGTTCTTTTGAATTTTACAATAGATCCAGATATGTTTTCATGTGAGTTTTGGCATATGAGGAAGATTGTCTTTAAAATTCAATTTTCCGGGAAACGGACTTTGGCCCAGTGGTAAGGGCGTCCGTCTACCACATAGGAGGTCCGCGGTTCAAGCCCCGGGCTCCTTGACCCGTGTGGAGCTGGCCCATGCGCAGTGCTGATGCGCGCAAGGAGTGCCGTGCCACACAGGGGTGTCCCCCGCGTAGGGGAGCCCCACGCGCAAGGAGTACACCCATAAGGAGAGCCGCCCAGCGCGAAGGAGGGAGCAGCCTGCAGAGGAATAGCGCCGCCCACACTTCCCGTGCCGCTGACGACAACAGAAGCGGACAAAGAAACAAGACGCAGCAAAAAGACACAGAAAACAGACAACCGGGGGAGGGGAGGGGAATTAAATAAAATAAATCTTTAAAAAAAAAAAAAGAGTATGCAGATGAAAATCCAGGCAAATATATATGTTAGAGGTGTTGTCAGGCAACTAATAAATTAAAAAAAAAAAAAAAAGTAAAATTAAAAAAAAATAAAATAAAATAAAATTCAATTTTCCATCATCCATTTATTTGTTCATCATACTTTTTTTGTATTCCTTTAATGCATAGCTCTTTTTTCCCTTTAAGTTCAAAATAAGCCCTCATTCTGAGTT
The DNA here is from genome assembly GCF_030445035.2 of Dasypus novemcinctus. NCBI lineage: Eukaryota > Metazoa > Chordata > Mammalia > Cingulata > Dasypodidae > Dasypus > Dasypus novemcinctus. Next base: position 50,154,712 of record NC_080689.1, read on the forward strand.
TTGGGGGGAGCTGTTATAACATCTCAAGAAAGGAGAAACATTACCATGTTTGTGTTCTTTAACAACATCCTACTGCTTGCAGTTTATCCAAAGAGGTAACATTGTGTTTAAAAAGCATTTTAACCAGAAGGGCATTTATTGCTATTCCCCTGTATCCCCAAGATGGCCTCCTCATCTGTTTGCTCATTGTTTTTGCTCATTTGTGCTCGTTATCTGTTCATCGTTGTTGTTGTTTTTTTTTCTTTTTGTCTGCTTGTTATCTGTTTTTTGTTTTTTTTCTTTAGGAGGCACTGGGAACCTCAATTGGGACCTCCCAGGTGGGAGACAGGCACTCATCTGCTTTAGCCACATCTGCTCCCTGCTAACTTGTTTTTGCTCATGGTTTCCTCATTGTCTTGCTTGTTGTTTTTGTTCCATGTGTGCTTATTGTCTGCTCATTGTTTGTTTGTCTTCTTTAGGAGGCACTGGGAACCAAACCCAGGACCTCTAATTGTGGGCGGACACTCATTGCTTGATGCACATCCACTCCCCATATTGCTATTTTTTAAGGAGCAAAAAAATATGGAACACCCAAAAGATTAAACAAACTAAAATGTATCTGTGTCATAGTATAGCTTTATAAAGCACATCTAATCAGTTATTAATATGCAGCTTTTAAGAATAATCTAAATGAATATATACTTATATATTAAGTTGTTAGTGGTAAATTATGGGCAAAAAAAAAAAAGTTTAAAGAAAACTGGAAACATGTTCACTAAAATGTTAAAACTGTAGTTTTACCTTTAATACTTTTATGAATGGTTTTAATTTTCTTTTTGCTCATTTTCTTTTCTACAGTAACAATGCACTTTTATTAAATAAAAAACCTATACGTGTTAAATTTTATGTTTTAAAAATTAAAATAGAAATACGGGGAAACATGTAACATTCGACCCTAGTATTTTTTTTTTTTTTTAAAGATTTATTTATTTATTTTAATTTCCCCCCCTCCCCTGGTTGTCTGTTCTCGGTGTCTATTTGCTGCGTCTTGTTTCTTTGTCCGCTTCTGTTGTCGTCAGCGGCATGGGAAGTGTGGGCGGCGCCATTCCTGGGCAGGCTGCTCTTTCTTTTCACGCTGGGCGGGCGGCTTTCCTCACGGGCGCACTCCTTGCACGTGGGGCTCCCCCCACGCGGGGGACACCCTTGCGTGGCAGGGCACTCCTTGCGCGCATCAGCGCTGCGCATGGCCAGCTCCACACGGGTCAAGGAGGCCCGGGGTTTGAACCGCGGACCTCCCATATGGTAGACGGACGCCCTAACCACTGGGCCAAAGTCTGTTTCCCGTCGACCCTAGTATTAATAGCACAGTCAACTTTTTTTTTTTAAGATTTATTTTATTTATTTATTCACCCTCACCTCATTGTTTATGTTTGCTGTCTACTCCTTGTATCCATTCACTGTGTGCATTCATCTCTTTAGGAAGCACCGGGAACTGAACCTGGGACTTCCCATGTGGGAGAGAGGTGCTCAGTTATTTAAGCTACCTCGGCTCCCTGCTTTGTCATGTCTCTCATTGTCTTTCCTCTTTGTGTCGCCTTGTTGCATCATATTGTTGCATCAGCTTGCCACACCTGCCTGTCATGCCAACTCGCTGGCTTGCTCATCTTTTCCAGGAGACACCAGGAATTGAACCTGGGACTTTCCGTGTGGTAGGCGGGAGCCCAATCACTTGAGCCACATCCACTTCCCCGCAGTCAATTTAAATGTTTTGTTTTCTCTCAGTACAGGGAATCTTCAGTAATTTTATCAAGCCCCTGAAATATTTTAGTGTTTCGGTCTTGAGATTTGATTCACCTTTTGAAAATGACTTCCCTTCTGACAGCAGTACTTATTAATTGTGAAAAAAGTAATTGATAATACCTAAGAATTGTCTTTAAATAACCTTTTAAAACAAATTGCGCCTATGTAATTTGTAACAGCATGATGGCATTGTGGTATTTCTTGGGCTAAGGACAAAAATAGCAAAAACTAGTAAAGATTAAAATAGGGACTTGGATAAAAATAGGAATTTGAGTTACACATAACCATAGCAAATGTGGTTTTAAGTCTTTGCCTTTTTTTTTTTTAAGATTTATTTTATTTATTTCTCTTTCCTCCCCCAACCCGTTGTCTGCTCTCTGTGTCCAGTCACTGCGTGTTCTGTGTCTGCTTATACCCTCAGCGACACTGGGCAACTACGTCTCTTTTTTGTTGTGCCATCTTGCTGCATCAGCTCTCCGTGTGTGTGGCACCACTCCTGAGTGGGCTCCGCTTTTTTTTTTCATGCAGGGTGGCTCTCCTTGCAGGAAGTACTCCTTGTGCATTGGGCACCCCCACATAGGGGCGCCCCTGCATGGCACGGCACTCCTTGCATGCAGCAGCTCTGTGCATGGGCCAGCTCATCACATGGGTCAGGAGGCCCTGGGTATTGAATCCTGGACCCTCCCATATAGTAGGTGGACACTATCACTTGAGCCACGTCCGCTTCCCTTTGCTATTCTTTAACTTCATATTATTTAATTACAAAATGGAAATTGCCTAGATGTGATTGTATGTAACGAACTATAATGCTCATTTATTAGAAATGGCTTTTGAAATTAATATACAGAACGAATACATTGATGAAATGTTGAGAATCACAATGTCTTGTTTTACAACATGTGCAATTACATTAAAGGTTCCACTTAACAACATATACCTAAGTCCCAGGTTTTGGCCTGCTTCAAACTGTATTTAATTTGTAACTCTTTGTACAGCTTAGCAAAATAATTTGGCAGTGAACCTTTCATACATTTTTTTAGTTCTCTACAGAATAAATAAACTTCCTCATGAAATATCTGCCTTTCACTGTGGCCCACATCACACCGATTACTTAGGCATGTAAAGCCAAAAATTTTAAAAATCTGTTTAAAATAAATTGTTTGTTTGTAAAATAATATAACAATTATTTTCCCCAGAGAAAAGACTTGGGATGTTCATGAGTATTTGAACAGTCTTTTTGAAGAATTAAAGTCTTGGAGAGATGTATATTGGCGATTATGGGGAACAGTCAACTGGCTAACTTGTTCTAGATGTTATCAGGTGAGAAATTTTTTTTCTTATATATCCTGCTCTGTAAACATTGAGAACAAGCCTCTTTTAATATATGCTATTTAATAAGTATGCTTGAGTGTATTTAGACAATATCTGATATATTTAAAGAAACTCTTGGTAAAAATAATAGTGCTATTAAACCTTGCTTGCAGGTAGCTTCATTTCTCTTGGCATATTTCTTCTTCCTCTTTTTTATTTTCATTGCTGAAACAATCAATGACTTGCTGAATTCTTAGAAAGCCAACAGGTTTTAAATGAGCAAACCCAGATAACTCAATAGACATAAAATACAGTATCTTCATTGCCTTTATTTCCAGTCAGTCAAAACAGTTTCTTCATTGGCCCATAAGTTTCTTTAGAGATTCACAAGCACCTTTGCAGTCAGGTACATTGATATGTGTCCTTTTTATTCTAATAATTGTGTTCCCCAAAAGTTTTGTCCTTTTTTAAATAAATGAAGTCATATGATAGAAGCACAAGCAAGCTTGCTATTTGAAAGAACCTGTAGTGAATCCACTTCTAAAATAAAGAAGTCATAGTCATTCCTAATTCCTAATTAATCTTATACATAAATTCAGAGTTTTCTGCATAAAACTTTACATGAGAAGTAAATCCCTAAAGTCTCCCTCCTTGTGTTGCTTTTCCTCTCTCACTTGGGTTATGATTTTCAACAGAGGGCAGAAGAGCAACTTTAAAAAAGATGTATAATTTCACTGTGAGAATAATTGATTTTATATTTTTTATTCAGGCTTTTCTCTGTATTGAATTTTCACATTGTCAGTATCATTCAGAAGCAGTGGTTTATCCTACTGCAGCAGATGCATTGAATACTGTTGGCACTGGAATTTATCCTTGCTGTAATCAAAAGGTTCTTCGATTTGATCCCACTCAGCTTACAAAGGTAAATCTTGAATGTTGCCCTTTTGTAGTTATACTAACACTTTTTATTTAAACCCTTTTATTGTTTGTAAAGTATAAAAGTAACACAATTGTGTAGAAAGGACTTCAATCAATACGATATGTATAGCAAAATGTAGAATTGCCTCTCCATACCATTCCATTATTCTGCACCTCTTATTAGGGGTAATCACTGTTAAAAAGTTTCCTTTTAGACTTTGTTTTCTATATTTCAGACACAAATTGTATGTAATTTGTTTGTGTTAGAAATGGGGCCATACTCATATTATTCTGTTATTTGCTTTTTATTTACTTATTTTTTTAAAAAAGATTTATTTATTTATTTATTTCTCTCCCCTTTTCCCCCCACCCCAGTTGTCTGTTCTCTGTGTCTATTTGCTGCATCTTCTTTGTCCATTCTTTTGTCGTCAGCGGCACGGGAATCTGTGTTTCTTCTTGTTGCGTCATCTTGTTGTGTCACCTCTCCGTGTGTGCGGTGCCATTCCTGGGCAGGCTGCACTTTGTTTTGCGCTGGGCGGCTCTCCTTACAGGGCGCACTCCTTGTGCGCGGGGCTCCCCTACGAGGGGTGACACCCCTATGCGGGGGGCACACCCCTGCGTGGCAGGGCACTCCTTGTGCGCATCAGCACTGCGCATGGGCCAGCTCCACACGAATCAAGGAGGCCCAGGGTTTGAACCGCGGACCTCCCATGTTGTAGACAGATGCCCTAACCACTGGGCCAAGTCCGCCACCTCTGTTTACTTATTGATATACCAAGGTCATCCTTCTATGTCATTTTATTTATCTGCAGTGTAGTAATCCAAGCTGTGCATATATCACCATTTATTTAACCATTCTCCTACTGATGAACATTTAGGTTGTTTCCAGGTTGATGGTATTACAGTATTGCAATGAACATCCTTACACCTATATGTTGGTGTAATATGTGAGCATTGCTATAGGTTAGATTTGTTGATCACTCACACTTGAAAATATTAGGTAATTAAATTTCATGAGAGGATGAAAAGAACTTAAAGCTCTTCTGTGTCATGTCATCTGGACAACAAATATTTATAAAGCACCAAAGATGTGCCACACACTGGACAAGGCAGAGAATAGTGCTTAAAATTAGACAAGTTTCTGCTTTCATGAAGCTTACAGTTCAGGCATTAATACCAAAAAGGAAAAAAAAAACTGACAAGGAAATGTAAAATCGCACCTGTGACAAGTTTGAAGAAGTACGAAGGGCCATAAATTTTTGTAATTCCTATAGTGACCTGCCCACTGAATTCAAGGAAGGTCTCCTTACAGAGTTGTAATTTAGTTGAGAGCTGAAGGATGGGTAAGAGTATACGAGGCGAAGAGGAAAGTAAAGAGCATTTTGGTCAAAACAGCAAGGCCAAAAGGAACATAGTCAAGTAGAAGAGACTGAAAGAAGGCTGCTGTAGCTATTATAGAAAGTATGCATAGCTCTAGACAAGTTTGGAAAGATAGGCAGGGGTCATGCCATGCAGAGCAGGGCACTGTGGGCCATGTTAGAGTTTTTTTTTCTCCCAAATTTTGAAAATATCACTTTTATTGAGGAATATGGTTTGGGTGTGATCAGTGGGTTCAGCTGTAAGAAGATATTATCATAGTAATCTTAGAGTTGATGGAACCTTGGACTAGGGTTGTGGAAATTAAAAGAAGTAGATAAATTTCATATTTAGGAGGTAAAACTGAATTGACTTAAATGGACTGTGTCATAGGGAGAGGGAGGAGTCAAGGATAACTTGCTTTTTTGCTTGTGCCTCCAGTTGGATGTTGGTGCTATTCACTAAGAAATAAACAGCAGAGGAGAATCAGGTTTGGAGAATAGGTCATGAATTCCATTTTGGACATTTAGAGTTTGAAGTGCTTTATGTGATAAACAGGTAGAGGCATACATACAAAGATAACCGGGCATAGATGGCAACAAGTTACCATGAATGGGAACAGCAGAAACAGACCACAGGAACTACGTATACTGGAATTAGTGATACAGACTATAAATAAATAGTTAGTAGTTTAAGTTAATAAAAGCTAAGCTTGTAGGAAGTGGATGTGGCTCAAGCAGTTGCGTGCCTGCTGCCCACATGGGAGGTCCTGGGTTTGGTCCCTGGTGCCTTCTAAAAACAAAAACAAAAGCTGATGTGACTCAGTGGTTGAGCTCTGGCTTCCCACATACAAGGTTTTGGCCTCATTCTCCTGCCCCAGTACCATTTAAAAAAAAAAAGCCAAGCTTGTAAAATAATCACAAATGGCTAGTTCACCAAGAATTGATTGTACCTAATAACTTGGCTTTAAAATATATAAAGCAAAAATATTGATGATTTGCAAAAAGTAGAAAAATTTACAATGATAGCATATTTTAACACACTTCTCTTAGCATAATTGATAGATCAAACAAATAAAAAAATCAGTAAGGATGTTGAAGATCGAACAATGAGTTGTATTTATCTATTAGACCAAGTTTGTCTAGTAAACAAACAGCTGCAGAATATGTTTTTAAAAAACATATATATATATTTTTAAGCATATATTGAACAGTTACAAAAATTAATCATATGTTGGACCATAAAAAAGTTTCAACAACTTTCAAAATATTGGGCCATGATGAATATATATTATGTTCACATGATGGAAATGGTAGAGAAATAACTAGAAAATACCTATATTTATTAAACTTAAGAAATAACACTTTTTAAAAACAGATTTTAAAAAAATTATTTCTCCCTCTCCACCACCACTCATTGTTTGTGCTTGCTGTCTGCTCTCTGTGTCTGTTTGTCTTCTTTTTAGGAGGTGCTGGGAACCAAACTTGGGCCCTCCCATGTTGGAGGGAGGCACTCAATCACTTGAGCCACCTCTGCTCCCTGCTTGTTTTGTGTCTCTCATTGTTTCCTGTTTTGTCTCTTTGTTGTGTCATCTCGTTGCATCATCTCTTTGCATCATCTCATTGCATCAACTCACTGTACCACCTTGTCACAACAGCTCACTGTCTGTTCATCTTCTTTAGAAGGCACCAGGAACCGAACCTGGAACCTCCCATGTGGTAGGTGGGTGCCCAACTGCTTGAACCACATCTGCATCCCAAGAAAAACACTTTTAAAAACCTGATCAGGAAAGAAATCACAAGAGAAATTAGAAAATATTTTTAACTAAATGAGTTTTAAGAAGACATACATTGGAGGATTGTGGGAAGATGGAATTGGTCCCTCTGCGCAAACAACTATTGAACTGGCTAACTCTACTATTTTGGAATTCTGAAGTCTAGCAAGACATTTGTAGCACTGAGAGACAAGGCGAATACAGAGGCTGGTAAATTTTGGTGAATTTCACTTTCCATGTAGTGGCTACCACTCCAACCTACCAGCTGTGTGACAGGCAGCTGGGGACTGCAACCCACATCTCTGGTACAGTTTACTGGTGTCAGGGTGGACAGTAAGGATCTTTGTTCTCCAAAAACTGTGTGGGGTGTGGTCTGATTGCTGGGGGAATAGCCTGGAAAGTGGACATTATTTCAGCCCCCACAGACTGAAGCAGCAGAAGACACTTAAAGAAACAGCACTTCTTTTTTCTTTCCTTTCTCCATTTGGGAGGAAAAATAATTTGGACAAGTTACAAACATAGCTCTAGACTTCAACAAGTGAAAAAAACAGCAATCCCAGAAAAATGGGAGTATTTCCAGAATTATCACATCCTAATATTCAAAATGTCCAGTTCTTACAAAAAATTACAAAACATTTTGAAAAATAAAAATGCAAGGATTATTCATAGGGAAAAAGAATTTGACAGAAACCATCACTAAGAAAGCACATACATTGCTACTGTTAGTCAAAGATGTTAAATCAGCTGTCTTAAATATGTTCCTTGAGCTAAAGGAAACCATGGATAAAAAACTAAAGGAAAATAGGAAACTATCTGAACAAAATAAAGTTAGAAATTATAAAAAGGAACTAAAGAAATGCCAGTGCAGAAAAGTACAATAATTGAAATGAAAAAGTGCCTAGAAGCATTCAGTGGCAACAGCAAATCTGAGTAGGCAGAGAGAAAGGACCAGGGAAATAGAAGATCAGACAGTTGAAACCCATTCTGAAAAGCAGAAAGGAAAAATAATGAGGAAAACTGAGCAAAGTCTGAACTATCTGTAGGATACCATGAAGTATACCAACATATGCATCACAGGAGTCCCAAAGGACAAGAGAGAGAAAAGGGGGCAGAAGTAGTATTTGAAGAAATAGTGGCTGGAACTTCCCCAATCTCATGAAAGATGAAGCTCAGTGAACTTCAAGCAGGATAAACTCAGAGTTCCTTCCACATTGAAACACATTCCAGTCAAATTAACAAAACCCAAAGACAGGGGGAATTTTGGAAACAATGAAAAACAACTCATCAAGTACAAGGAATCCTCAAAAAGCTGTTTAACATTATCAGCAGAAATCATGGAGACTAGAGGCAATGGAATGACATTTAAAGTCCTTAAAGGGAAAAAACTGTTTACCAATAAATCTATATTTGGCAAAATTATCCTCCAAGAATGAAAGGAGAATTAAGACACTTATAGATAAACAGAAGCTGAAGGAGTTAATTTCCAGGAGGTCTGACCTACATGAAATGCTAAAGGGAGTCCTTCAGGCTAAAATAAAATAAAATACTGTCATTAGACAGTAAGTCAGAGCCACAAGGAGAAATAAAGAGCACTGATAGAGGTAACTATATGTGAATATAAAAGCCTGTGTTACTGTGCTTTTGATTTTTAACTGCTTTTTTTCATACACCTTAAAAGGCAAATGTGTAAAACCATTAATGGATACGCAATGTATGAAGACATAATCTGAAACAGTTACATTATAAAGAGGGAAGGACAGAGAGGTATGCAGTATAATTTGTGTATGAGTGAAACTAAGTTTGTATTATTCAAACTAGATTGTTATAAGTTTAAGATACTAATTGTAATCATAAAGATAACCAATAAAAATGACAGAAAATACAGAAAAGGCAAGAATGGGGAATCAAAATGATACATTACAAAAAATTAACAAAATACAAAAGGTGGTAATGTAGTGCTTGAGGAACAAAAAAATAGTTAAATGGCAGAAGTAAATTCTCTTTTATTAGTACTTAAATATAAGTGGATTAAACTATTGAAAGAGATTTGCAGGTTGGGTTTTTAAAATAATCCATCTATCTGCTGTCTGTATGAAACTCATTTTAGACATAGGTCAAAGAAGTTGAAAGTAAAAGGTTGGAAAAAGATGTTCCATGCAAATTGTAACCAAAAGAGAGTCAGGGTGACTATACTAATGTCAGACAAAATATACTTTAAGTCAGAAGAGATTATAAGAGATAAAGAGAGCATTACGTATTGACGAAGGGTTCAATCCTATAAGAAGTTTTAATAGTCTATTTTTTGTTTCATATATTCACACCTAACACAAAATATATGAGCAAAAAATAGAATTGAAGGGAGAAATATACAGTTTTAAATTATAAGTAGGAGAAATCGATACACCGTATTCAATAATAGATAGAATACGCAGAAGAGGATCATTAAAGATATAGAAGACGTGAACGCTATAAACCAACTAGATTCAACAGACATCTATAGAACACTCCACCCAAAAACAGAATACAATTTCTTTTCAAGTGTACATGGATCATTCTCTAGGATAAACTGTATGTTGGGACACGAATCAAATCTTAATAAATTTATGAAAGTGGAAATAATCTCTCACCACAAAGGAATAGAACTAAAAAACAATAACATAAGTAAAACTGGCAATTTTACAAATATGTGGAAATTAAACAACACTCTCAACACTCAGTGAGTCTAAGAAGAAATCACAAGAGAAATTAGAAAATGCTTAGAAGGAAGCAGATTTGGCTCAGCAGATAGAGCATCCGCCTACCACATGGAAGGTCCAGGGTTCAAACCCAGGGCCTCCTGACAGTGCTGATGCACGCATGGAGTGCCGTGCCGTGCAGAGGTGTCCCCTGCGTAGGGGAGCCCCACGCGCAAGGAGTGCATCCTGTAAGGAGAGCTGTCCAATGCGAAAAGAGTGCAACCTGCCCAGGAGTGGTGCTGCACACACGGAGAGCTGATGCAGCAAGATGACGCAACAAAAGGAGGCACAGATTCCCGGTGCTGCTGACAGGAATACAAGTGGACACAGAAGAACATACAGCGAATGGACACAGAGAGCAGACAGCTGGGGAGGGAGCGGGGAAGGGGAGAGAAATAAATGAATCTTTAAAAAAAGAAAAAAAAAGGGAAACGGACTTTGGCCCAGTGGTTAGGGCGTCCGTCTACCACATGGGAGGTCCGCGGTTCAAACCCCGGGCCTCCTTGACCCGTGTGGAGCTGGCCCATGCGCAGTGCTGATGCACGCAAGGAGTGCTGCACCACGCAGGGGTGTCCCCCGCGTAGGGGAGCCCCACGCGCAAGAAGTGTACCCATAAGGAGAGCCGCCCAGTGCGAAGGAGGGAGCAGCCTGCCCAGGAATGGCACCGCCCACACTTCCCGTGCCGCTGACAACAACAGAAGCGGACAAAGAAACAAGATGCAGCAAAAAGACACAGAAAACAGACAACCGGGGGAGGGGAGGGAAATTAAATAAATAAAAATAAATCTTAAAAAAAAAAAAAGAAAAAAAATACTTAGAGATGAATGAAAATGAGACACAACAAACCAAAGCTTATGGGATACAGCAAAGGCAGTTCTCAGAGGGAAATTTTTATCTGTAATATTCCTACATTAAAAAAGAAACAAGATAACAAATCAATAATCTAACTTCACACCTAGAGGAATTAGGAAAAGAAGAGCAAACTAAACCTAAAATTAGCAGAAGAAAGGAAATAAATATTAGAGCAGAGATAAATGAAATAGTGAATAGAAAAAAAATAGAATCATTGAATCCAAAAGTTCGATGCTAAGTGAAATAAGACACAAAAGGATAAATACTTTATGAATCTACTTATTTGAGAATATGTAGAATATGCAAAATCATAGAGCCAGGAAGCATAATAGTGGTTATTAGGGGTTGGAGGGAGGGTAAAAGGGGAAGTTATTCCTTAACGGATACAGAGTTTCTGTTTGGGATGGTAAAAATATTCTGGAACTAGATACTGGTTGAAGTTCTACAAATTGTCAGTGTACTTAATATCACTGATTCGTACACTTGGAAATGGTTAAAATGGGGAAACAGATGTGGCTCAAGCAATTGGACTCCTGTTTACCAGATGGGAGGTCCCAAGTTCAGTTCCCTGGGCCTCCTGGTGAAGGCAAGCTGGCTTGCTTGAAGAACAGGCCTGTACGGAGAGCTGGTCTGTGAGGAGAGCTGGCCTGCACAGCAAACTGATGCAACAAGATGACATAACAAATAAGAGATACAGAGGAAAGACAGTGAGAGACACAACAAACCAGGGAGCTGAAGTGGCTCAAGCAGTTGAGTACATCTCCCACATTGGAAGGCCCTGGAATCAGTTCCCTGGGCCTCCTAAAGAGAAGACAAGCAGACACAGAAGAGATGCAGTGAATGGACCCAAAGAGTAGACAGCAAGCGCAAGCAGCGGGGTGGGGTATTGGAATAAACAACTAAAAAATAAATAAATGGTTAAATGGGTTTATGTTATGTGTGTTTTGTAATAAATAAGTGTGTAAATAAATAATAAATAAAACAAATAGTTAAATGTTTAAAAAACCACACATCAGTATATATGGGATATAGCTAAAGCTTATGGCATATTTCAGGAAAAGAAAGTTTGAAAATTAGTGAGTTCAGGATCCATCCCTAGAAGCAAGAGAAAAAGTTTTAGTTTGCTAAGTGGCTGAAAACAAATACTATAAAATGCGATGGTGATAATTATGGGCGTTTATTAGCTTACAATAAACTGAAGCCATGAAAATGTCCAAATCCAAATCAAGTCATCATTGAGACAATACTTTCTTGTTGAAGACTGGCAGCCAGCGATCCTGGATTCCTCTGTCACATGGCAAGGCACATGGCAGCATCTGCTGGTCTCTTCCTTCCCTTCCGGGTTCATTGCTTTCAGCCTCTTGCTTCTGTGGCTTTCTCTGTCTAAGATTCATTCTCTTACAAAAGATTACAAAAGAAGGATTAAGACCCACCTGAATGAGGTGGGTCACATCTTAGGTTAAGATCCTACTTGCCAAAAGATCCTACTTACAGTGGGTCCACACCCACAAGAATGGATTAACTTTAAGAACATACTTTCCTAGGGTATATATATATACTTCAAAACCCTGCAAAAAGCAATAAAAGAAAATAGAAGGAAATAAATAAAGAGATATAAATTAAACTAACTAAATTCATGAACCTCCTTTATTTGTTTGACCAGTTAAGAAAAAAGAGAGGGAAGACATAACCAACATCAAGATTATGAACAGGAAAATTTCTACAGATCATATAAACATTAAAAGAGGAGAATAAGATATTGTGAACAACAGTATGCCAATATGTTTGAAAATATAGGTGATTTGGACAATTCCTGGATAAATAACATCTTACCAAAACTGATACAAGAAGAAATAAAAAGTCTAAGTGGCCCTCTAACTCTTAAAGAAATTGAAACAGTAAAAAATATTTTTTGAACTTTTAAAAAAATTTTTTATTTTTATTTTTTAGATTTATTTATTTATGTCTCTCCCCTTGCCCCCCACCCCGGTTGTCTGTTCTCTGTGTCTATTTTGCTGCATCTTCTTTGTCTGCTTCTGTTGTTGTCAGTGGCACTGGAATCTGTGTTTCTTTTTGTTGCGTCATCTTGTTGTGTCAGCTCTCCGTGTGTGTGGTGCCATTCCTGGGCAGGCTGCACTTTCTTTCACTCTGGGCAGCTCTCCTTACGGGGCGCACTCCTTGCGCGTGGGGACACCCTACACGGCACTCCTTGTGCGTATCAGCACTTCGCATGGGCCAGCTCCACATGGATCAAGGAGGCCCGGGATTTGAACCGCGGGCCTCCCATGTGGTAGACGGACCCCCTAACCACTGGGCCAAGTCAGCTTCCCTAAAAAATATTTTAAACAAAGAAAACTCCAGGTCCAGATTCCTGAACCAGCATATTCTGTCAACTGTTTTACAGAAGCAATAATGCCAATCTTAGACACACTTTTCCAGGGAATAAAAAAGTACACTTCCCAAATTATTCTGAGACAAGTGTAAGTTTGATATGAAAACCTGGTGAGAATATGGATCAGGAAAATTATAGGACATGTTCATTCACAAATATAAATGCAAAAACTGTAAACAAAATAGGCATCTAAATCTAGCAGTACATAAAAATGGTACTTATGACCAAGTTGAGTTCATTTCTAGGGATGTAATGTTAGTTTAACATGAGACAATCCTTCCATGTAATTTGCTGCAATAACAGATTAAAGGAGAAAATCATCCCCAAAGATGAAAAAAAAAAATGTGTACTTTAAAATATCACCATCTTTTTACTGGTTAAAAACCACAAAAAACTTCTTTCCTAATTCAGGAATAAAAGGAAAATAATTTAATCCAATAAAGGGTAGCTAATAAAAAAATCCAAAAAACAAAATACACACATAGTAGTGAAACATCCTAAGATCAGGAACACAGTAGGGATGCCATTGTCACCACACTTCTATGCAAATTGAACTGGAGTTCCTGGAAAGTATATTAATATAATAAGAAATTAAAGATATAAGGATTAAAAAAGAAGAAACAAAACTCATAATTTGCAGATAGTACTATATACATAGAAAACCATAAAGTATCTACAGATAAATTATTAGAATTAAGAATTTAGGCAAGTTGCTTTATTAAAAATCAATTTACAAAAATCAGTTGTATTTCTTTATACCAACAGGGTTAGAAATTTAAATTTATAAAAAGAAGCCATTTATAATATCAAGTACTTAAGAATAAACCTAACAAAATGTGTGCAAGATCTCTATATAGATCATATTAAACATTTGAGAGAAAATAAAGATGACTAGATAATGGAGTATTGCACCGTTTTCACAGATTTAGATCTAGACAAACTGATTTGTCTAGATTGATGCAATCTCAATAAAAAATCCAAACAGTTAAGTTAGGCTGATTGTAAAATTTATATGGAAACACAGAGAACCAAGAATAGCCAAGAGGGAAGCGGACTTGGACCAGTGGATAGGGCGTCCGTCTACCATATGGGAGGTCCGCGGTTCAAACCCCGGGCCTCCTTGACCCGTGTGGAGCTGGCCATGCGCAGTGCTGATGCACGCAAGGAGTGCCCTGCCACGCAGGGGTGTCCCCCACATAGGGGAGCCCCACACACAAGGATTGTGCCCCATAAGGAGAGCCACCGAGCACGAAAGAAAGTGCAGCCTGCCCAGGAATGGCGCCACACACACGGAGAGCTGACACAAGATGACACAACAAAAAGAAACACAGATTCCCAATCCACTGACAACAACAGAAGTGGACAAGAACACGCAGCAAATGGACACAGAGAACAGACAACTGGGGGAGTAAGGGGAGAGAAATAAAATAAATCTTTAAAAAAAAAAAAAAAAGAATAGCCAAGATACTTTCAAAGAAGACAAAGGTAGATATGTTTGCTTCCTGATACTGAGATTTATTATAAAATGTGGTTATTAAGATAGGATAATAATAACAAAGAGTAGATATAAGTAGAAAAAGTGATACTGGACTTCTTTACTATTCACACACAAAGGCTGTGTGTAAAAGGAAAACTAATAAGCAATTAAAAGGTAATGCCACAGGGAAGCGGATTTGGCTCAATGGATAGAGCATCCACCTACCACATGGGAGGTCCAGGGTTCAAACTCAGGGCCTCTTGACCTGCGTGGTGGGCTGGTCCACCACATAGGGGAGGGAGTTGCATCCCGCAAGGAAAGCCGCCCAGCACGGAAAAAGCATGGCCTGCCCAGGAGTGGCGCTGCACGCGCGGAGAGCTGATGCAGCAAGATGATGCAACAAAGAGAGACACAGATTCCCGGTGCTGCTGACAAAAATACAAGTGGACACAGAAGAACACATAGTGAATGGACATAGAGAGCAGACAACTGGGGGGTGGGGGGGCAGAGAAGGGGCAAGAAATAAAAAATAAATCTTAAAAAAAAAAGATGCCACAAAAGAAGAGGGTAGTAACTTCAAGTACATTAATTACATAAATAAATTGAGGCTGAGAAGATAAACGCACATGTTGAAAGGGTTATTAGAAACACATATCCATAAAAGGTTCATATTAAGAATATATTTGTACAGCTCCAAGCAGGAGAATCGTGTCCATCAACCATGTGGGTTTAAGCCCTCGATATAGAGGTGGAGTGGACATCACCATCCCAGGGTCCACAGGATGGAGGAATAAAATATGAATTAGAGTGGACTTTTTTTTTTAAGATTTATTTTTTATTTATTTCTCTCCCCTTTCCCCCTGCCCCCATTGTCTGCTCTCTCTGTCCATTCACTGTGTGTTATTCTGTGTCTGCTCGCATTCTTGTCAGCAGCATCAGGGAGCTGTGTCTCTTTGTGTTGCGTCATTTTGCTGCATCAGCTCTCTGTGTGTACAGTGCCACTCCTGGGCAGGCTGTGCTTTTTTTGGACAGGGCAGCTCTCCTTATGGGGTGCCCTCCTTGCACATGGGACTCCCCTATGCGGGGGACACCCTGCGTGCCACAGCACTCCTTGCGTGCATCAGCACTGGGTGTTGGGCCAGCTCACCACACGGGTCAGGAGGACCTGGGTTTGAACCCTGGACCTCCTATATGGTAGGCAGATGCTCTGTCAATTGAGCCAAATCCACTTATTGAAAGTGGACTTAATTTTATTCTACTATAGAACTATTGTGACTAGTAATAGAAGAAACTGTAGTGTTGATTATGGAGAAAGTGGCCACGGAGGTTGCTGGGGGCAGGGAAAGGGAAGAAGAGATGTAATGTGGAGGCATTTTTGGAACTTGGAGTTGTCTTAAATGATATTGCAGGTACAGATGCTGGACATTATATATCCTGCCATAACCCACTGAATGGACTGAGGAGAATGTAAACTACAATGTAAACTATAATCCATGTGGTGTAGCAGTGCTCCAAAATGTGTTCACGAAATGCAATGAATGTGCTACAATGATGAAAGAGTTTGTTGATGTGGGAGGTGGAGTGTGGGATATGCGGGAACATTTTATATTTTTTAATGTAACATTTTCGTGATCTATGTATCTTCCAAAAAATACAATAAAAAAATAAAGACACTGAAAATTTTAAAAAATTTTAAAAATAAAAAACATCCAAATTGGAAAGGAAAAAAAAAAGAACATATTTGTTAAAAACTGCGGCTCAATAAGAAAAAGACAAACAATAGGCACTTGGCATATGAAAATATAAAATTGTTGTTAAATATGAAAAGGAGCTCAATCTCATTTATAATTGGGGGAATGCAAATTAAAGCCACAATGAGATGCTGCTGCGCACTCACCTTAATGGCTAAAGTTAAAATGTCTGACCATGTGTTAGCGAGGACGGGGAGTAAGAAGGAACCCCGCTGTGCGCTGGTGGCAGTGTGATTTGGAACAATGTATACTTGTGCACCAGGGAACATGTGAAAGAATGTTCACAGGAATAGTATTTGTAATAGCCCCAAACTGGAAACAACCCACCCATCAACAGCAGAATAGATCAACAAATTGTGTGTCTTCCTTCATTGGAATACTATCCATGAAAGCAAATGTTATTGCTAACATGGAATACCATGATTGGATTATAATAATTTGAACAAAGTAAGTGTTTAGGGATACTCCTGAGGTGATAAAAGTATAAAGAAAAGGAAGGAACTGAGATCTCCATAAAAGCTGGAATAAAGGGAGGAAGTTATGATTGGGAATTTGCACCTGAGCCTCCCCAAGTGTTGGCGATGTTCTGTCTCTTAATGGGTAGAGCGATGGGTATTCTTGGGATTTGTTAAGCTGTACATTTATTGTCTTGTTCTTTTCTGTATGAACATGATTTTTCCCCAACAAAAATTTGTAAGATTGTTTATATGGCTAAGCATTAAAGAACAAAAACATGCAGTGATCTTCAAAGGTATGTTTCACTAATGAACCAACCTCTCTAATATAGTGTCTTACCTGACAGGGGTGTAAAGTGAGGGAACATCTGGTTGCTCTTTGTGATCAAGGTGAAGGTGGGAATTTGCTGTCCTGTCCAACTACTAGAATCCTGGATGATCTCCTCAAGCACAGAGATGTCATTATCGTGCCTTTTTCTAAAGACACAGTTAGGTGAGAAACAAAAACAAAACCACCGTACCGCAGCTTTATTTAGTGGCTCCTATTTTAGAATCTCCTGTCTCCTATTTGAATGTCAATCCTCAGATATTTTGCATTATTTCTGAAAGCTTAAATGAAGCTGTATGTTAACTCACAATAAGAGAAAACAGGTGTTTTTGCTAGGCAAAACACTTTAAAGTATTGAAGGTACAAGGGGAGGAAAAATTAATGAAAGTGGTCCTTGGTTATTAAAAGGGTTGGGACTTTCAATCCAACTCTTTTTTTTTCATAAAGTACTTTTTAATTTTTCTAATTTATTTTTTGTTTTTTAAAGATTTATTTATTTCTCTCCCCTCACTCCCCTCCCCCAGTTGTCTGCTCCCTGTGTCCATTCGCTGTATGTTCTTCTGTGTCTGCTTGCATTTTTGTCAGTGGCACCAGGAATCTGTTGCTTTTTGTTGCATCATCTTGCTCCTTCAGCTCTCCATGTGTGCCGCGCCATTCCTGGGCAAGCTGCGCTTTTTTCACTCGGGGTGGCTCCTTATGGGGTGCACTCCTTGCACGTGGGGCTCCCCTACATGGGGGGACAACCCCTACGTGGCAGGACACTCCTTGTGCACATCAGCACTGTGCATGGGCCGGCTCACTACACGGGTCAGGAGGCCCTAGGTTTGAACCCTGGACCTCCCATGTGGTAGGTGGATGACCTATCAGTTGAGCCACATCCGCTTCCCTTAATCCAACTTTGTTTTTTTTCCTCCAAGTGACTTCAGCTCTTCTTAAGAACTTGATTGATACAGGCAGAAGGGAAAAAAAGTTGGTGGTTGAGATTTTTTCATAACTTTGAAGCCTTTGAATTCATTAATTTCTGAAGTCACTTCCATAGCTTTGTCATTGTAGCAGGCTGTTGTGTTGGGGGTTGGCAGGACCCTTTAATAGAGGCTGTTCCCGGAGCAGTACAGTTACGACAACCCGTTTCATCAGCTGACAAGTGTGGTCCTTGTGCTGTGGCACTCTCCCGTATGGAGTGACTTCTGTTAGATGAATCGTCAGATGAATTAAGAAATGTAAATGTTGCAGTGGCATGCCCAGTACTTAGGAACTATGTTTCTTTCCAAGAAGCAATTTATAAAATATTAACAATAAAAGAGATATCATTCATGTTTAAATTTTTAAGAATGTCTTTTTCTTTCAAGTGAGTCTGGGGTTGGCCCCTGTGATGAAAAGAGTTTAGACTGTGATGTTTTACTGGAGCCAAACACACCTTGGGGCCCGAAAACTGGGGAGCTCAATGCTGTGAGTAAACTGTTTCATTTATTCTTTATTGATATAAACAATGATGACATTTAATACTTTGAGAGGAACCTGATCAGTTTAAATTAAAATTGAAAATTTAATCAAGAATTTACTCACTATCTAGTCTAGTATTAGTATCTAAATACTAAGGTACGCTGAGTTAATAGAACTGTAAGGGTAATCGAACATTCCTTACTCTCAATTAATATATTTAAGTTTTGGAAAAAATAATATGCTCTTCAGGAATTTTATTATGGACAAGTAATGTTTGAGGAATGAAGATAGTATAAATAGGATATTTTGGCCCCTGCTAGTTCTAGAAATGATTTCCTATATGAAATTCCATTTTAAAAATTGTAACCAAGACTGCATTTAATTTTTTCAAAGTCTTCAAAACTGAATTTATATTTTTATGTGGCTGGAAAGCTTTGATTCCTTTGACTCCTATTACTAAAGATCAGGGAATCTCTATCTGTGAACTTCCTGCCCTTGTGTTGGTTGGAGTAGCTTGACATGAGAAAGTGAAATATTCCACGAAAAGTGCTTTATACATTCCAGAGGACAGTCATTAATATGTATTAATTATATATAGAATAACAAATTAGAGTTCTTGAATGTCCGTCTATAATCTGGTTCCTTAATTTGTGAAAAACATAAATATTAAAATATGATTGAAAATTGTATTATCTCTACATGTGATTTACTTGTCCTTTGAACGTGGCACTGGAAAACATTGTTTTTTCTTTTTTTTAACATCCGCATATTCCTTTAGACGGGGATTTTAAATACTATATTAATACATCAGTTATAGCCTGAGTTTTAAATTATGTTTCAATCTTGAAAATTTGTCACTGTTTTCAACTCTTCTACAATATCCATATGAAAATAATAAAAGAATCACAATCTGGATAAATGCAGATTTATTAATCTCTTATTCTTCTGTCTTTTTTATAGTTCTTGTCATTGAAAAACTGGACTCTGCAACTGGTAAATGAATAATTCAGCTTTCATCTCTTTTTTCCTAAATTAAACATTTGAAAGAATGGTTTTAGTATTTTAATTTATAAAAGTTCAGCTTTCATAATTTTGCTCTTACAAAACATACCATTAAGTTGTTTAAGACAGATAGTTGTCGTCTGGCTGTATAATCCATATGTCAAGCTAAGTGACATGTTTTTAGTCACTTTAAATTTTTAGTCACTTTAAATCACACTTGGGGCATTGAACAAACCAACACTCTATTAAGTTCCAGTTGTTCAATTTGATTGATTGGTTGATTAATCAATTAAAACTTAAAAAAAAATTTTAATATACTTAGATTACATAAATGTTACATAAAAAATATAGGGATTCCATATGCCCCATTCCCTACCCCTCCCACACTTTCCCACATTAACAACATCTTTCATTAGTGTGGTACATTTGTTATAATTGATGAACACATTTTGGAACATTGCCACTAAGTATGGATTGTAGTTTACATTGTAGTTTATACTCTCTCCTGCACAGTTTTGTAAGTTATGACAAGATATATAATGGCCTTTATCTGTCACTGTGATATCATTCAGGACAATTCCCAAGTCCCAAAAATGTCCCCATATTACACCTATTTTCCTTCTCCCTTCCCTCACAACCTCCAGTGGCCATTGTCTCTACATCAATGATAAAAGTTTTTCCATTACTAGAATCACAATAAGTGTACAGTAGAATGACAATAAGTCTATTCTAGTCCATCGCTCATTTCCCGATCCTGAGGATTCTGGGGTGGTGGTGCCCACTCCACCTCTAATTGAGAGGGGGCTTGGATCCCATTGGGCAGAAGGATGGAACTATTTTGCTTGCAGTTGCAGACTCCCTCTGTTCCATGGGATGGTTGTTGTCTGTCATCATCTCCTTGTTTGTTGTCCTGGGTGAACAACAAACAGTTGTTCCAATGAACTGGAAAGCTGGTGTTGCAACTCTGTTGAGCTTCAGGGCCCAACTAGCACATGGACAGCCCAAAGATTTAAGACTCTTTGACATAACACCTATCAACTCTAGTACTAACTATAGCTTCGAATAAGGGGCAGAAGAGTCATATGTAGGGAAACCACAACTGAGTCCAAATCTGTCACATTGGGGAGTGATTTTTTTTTTCACCTGTTTTCCGTTGCTATGCCACATGAATCCAGTACCATCAGAATGAAATACGAATTTGGGTCAGTGATGACAGAGAGGAGAGAGGATAAGTGCAGGAATCTATTGTGGATATGGTTGAGTGATTAGATTTAATTTTAATATCAACAGATATACATTCTGTTGAGTGATAGCACTGCAATTCCACAAATATTATCTAAGTAGCTATTATGTACCTATCACTCTGCTCAGTTGTGTGAAGAAAATACAACAAAAGTATCTGATGTGATATGATCGTATTCTAAATGTAGATTTTCTTTTATCCATTTTTTGTCGGTTGTGCTAGACCAGTGGTCATTTTATCAGCTCTTGTTTGGTTTATACATTTAAAATAAATTTAGATAAGTGTTTTTGAAAGAAAGAGAAATGTGGTAATACTCCATTTGTAATAGCATGTGTTTTGTTTTTTTTTTCAATTCAGAAACAACAGTCATTATTTTCAGAAGAAGAAGAATATACCACTGGATCTGAGGTCACTGAAGATGAAGTTGGAGATGAAGAAGAAGTATCCAAGAAACAAAGTATTAATTTCTAAATTAAAATCAGGTCTCACAATTTATGTAGGGATTGGATTCTGAATGCTTTAATGCAAGGAATGAAGAGTTGGCTTTAAAAGTCTACTTGGTGGGTTACAACATGGAAAAAAGAAAGAAAGGTTCCATCCAGATTCTCTCCCCCTGCCACCAACACAGACTATGCAGAAAGTTATAAAGAAAAGTGCAGTGAACTGAGAAACAGTCCTCCAAATTTTCACTTCAGGTATAACCTAATTTGGGGTTATTAAAATATGCGACTCACCTCAGTATACATGAGATAATTTGGAGTGGCACTGAAATGAGGCATTACATAATATCAAAGTTTTTAAAAATATTAAAAACATGACTATTATACAAATATAGAATGAATTTGTGTCAAAAATTTATTCAATTCCTTAAAGAAGGAAATAGCAAGTAAGTTAGTTCAAAGAGCATTAAAGACGTGGGTATTTATAGGCATTTGGAAACAGTGTTAAAATAAGATTGGAAGTTAGAGAACTGATTAATGTCTACAAGGCAATAAGCCCATAACATTTGGGGTTCTCTTTTCTACTAGATAGAAATCATTTGCAGCTCAATTAGATATAAAAATCTGCTGGTTACCCTGTAACTTCTCAGTGTTTAGGCCTTCAGACAATAGTAGAGAGCAAAGTCAAACATGGGGATATTCTCTTAGTGGATTAATTCTTAGGCAGCTCTTTTAAATAGTGCTCTATTGTGGCACTGAAAGGACATACTTCCTTTGTTTTATCTTCTTTCCAAGTTTTGCATATTTTTCCTAACACATTGACTCCCAAGGTGAAAAAAACTATTTATTTCATAATTATTTTTCATTCACAATTAGTCAAGGATAAAGTGTTATGATATTTTTAAAAATTTGATTGAGATATAATTTATATGTAATTAAACTTGCCAATTTTAAATGTACAGTCTGATGAATTTTGGAACACAGATGTGAAACCACCACTAAATCAAGTTATAAAAAATCACCTCAAAAAGTTCCTTCCTGGCCCTTTACACTCAATTCCCTTTCTTTATCCTCACCTCAAGGCATCCATTAATCTTCTTTTTGTCCCTGTAGTTTGCCTTTCTAGCATTTCATATAAATGGAATCATTAGAGATTTTTTGTATCTGGCTTCTTTTACTTAGTATGATGTTTTGAGATTCATCCATATTGGTACATGTATCAGTAGTTTGTTCCTCTTTATTGCTGCTACTATTTTTTATGGATATACCATAATTTCCTTATCCATTCACCATTTCATGGGTGTTTTGGTTGTTTTCCATTCATGGGTATGAACAATGCTGCTATGATCATTTGTATACAAGTCTTGTGTGGACATATGTTTTCATTTTTCTTGGGTAGATACCTAGTAGTGGAATTTCTGGATCATTTTTTTATTGTTTGCTTATTATTGAATTTTAAAGATTCTTTATGTATTTTAAATACAAGTCCTTTGTAACTTTTCTCCTAGTCTGTGGTTTGCTTTTCAATTTCTTAATGATGTCTTTTGAAGAACAAATTTTCATTGACTCCAGTTTTTTTAAACTTTATTTTGTACATTTAGTAATTGAAAATATAAACAAAAAGAAAAAGAAAACACTGTTGAATAAAAACATGCATTTCTCAATTAAATGTACTAGGTATCTATAATTTTTTTTTAATCATACAATATGTTACACAATATATTTGGTTCATAGTAATGCAGTCATATAGTATTTTTCCTTTGTGTCTGGCTTTGCTCAGCATAATGTCCTCCAGGTTCATCCATGCTGTCATATGCTTTACAACTTCATTTCTTCTTACAGCTGCGTTATTCCATTGTGTGAATAGACCACAGTTTGTTTATCCATTCATCTGTTGATGGACACCTGGGTTGTTTCCAGCTTCTGGCAGTCATGAATAATGTTGCTATGAACATCAGTGTGCAGATATCTGTTTGTGTCACTGCTCTCAGTTCTTCTGGGTATAACCCAGTAGTCGTATTCAGGGTCATGTGGCAACTCTATATTCAACTTCTTTAGTAACTGCCAAAGAGTCCTCCACAGTGGCTGTACCATTCTACATTCCCATGAACAGTAAATAAGTGTTACTATCTCTCCACATCCTCTCCAACAGTTGTAGATCTCTGTCTTTTTAATAGTGGCCATTCTTATAAGTGTGAAATGATATCTCATTGTAGTTTTGATTTGCATTTCCATAATCATTAGTGATGCTAAGCATTTCATGTGCTTTTTTGCCATTTGTGTTTCTTTATTGGACATCTGTCTATTCAAATCTTTTGTCCATTTTTCAGTTGGGTCCTTTGTCTTTTTATTTTTGACTTGTAACTTCTCTTTGTATATCCTGGATATTAAACCCTTACTGGATATGTGAATTCCAAAAATTTTTTCCCATTGATTTGGCTGCCTTTCCACCCTTTTGACAAAGTCCTGTGAGGTGCAAAAGTGTTTAATTTTGAGGAGGTCTCGTTTATCTAGTTTTTCTTCTGTTGCATGTGCTTTGGGTATAAGGTCCAAGAAACCACCACCTACTACAGTGTATTAAAAATATTTCCCTACATTTCCTTCTAGTAATTTTATGGTCCTGGCTTTTATATTTAGGTCTTTGATCCATTTTGAGTTGATTATTTTATAAGGAGTGATATAGGGGTCCTGTTTCATTCTTTTGGTTATAGATATCCAGTTGTCCCAGCGTCATTCATTAAAAAGACTGTTTTGTCCTGTTAACATTAACTTGGCAGTTTCGTCAAAAACCAGTTGACTGTATAGGTGAGGGTTTATTTCTGGGTTCTCAATTCTCTTCCACTGATTGATGTGTCTATCTTTATGCCAGTACCATGCTGTTTAGACCATTATAGCTTTGTAATATGTTTCAAGGTCAGGGAGTGAAATTCCTCCCACATTGCTCTTATTTTTTAGAATGCTTTTGGCTATTCGGGTGCTCTTTCACTTCCAGATGAAAACTGGTAATTGCTGTTTCTCATTCTGTAAAGTAAGCTGTTGGGATTTGGATTGGTATTGCACTGAATCTATAAATCAGTTTGGGTAAGATTGACATCTTCACAATATTTTTCCATTCCCTGAACACTGAATGTCTTTCCATTTGTTCAGGTCTTTTAAAATTTCTTTTAGCATTGTTTTGTAGTTTTCTGCATATAGGTCCTGTACTTCTTTGGTTAAATTTATCCCTAGGTATTTGAGTCTTTTTGTTGCTATTGAAAATGGAATTTCCCCCCCTGATATTGTCCTCAGATTGCTCAGTACTAGTGTCCAAAAACATTCCTGATTTTTGCGTGTTGATCTTGTATCCTGTCACTTTGATGAACTCATTTATTAGCTCAAGTAGCTTTGTCATGGATACATCAGGATTTTCTAAGAACAGGTTTATATCATCAGTGAGAGTTTTACTTCCTCTTTTCCTATTTGGATGTCTTTAATTTTTTTTTTCCTTGTCTAATTGCTCCGCTAGAACTTCTAGTACAATATTCAATAACAGTGGTGACAGTGGGCACCCTTGTCTTGTTCCCAATCTTAGAGGGAAAGCTTTCAACCTTTCCTCATTGAGTATGATGTTGGCTATGGGTTTTTCATATATACCTTTTATCATATTGAGGAATTTTCCTTCTATTCCTATCTTTCGGAGTGTTTTATTTTTAAAAAGGATGCTGGAATTTGTTGAATGCCTTTTCTGCATCAAATGAGATGAAAGTGGGTTTTTTTCCTTCAATTTGTTAATATGGTGTGTTATGTTGATTGATTTTCTTAGGTTGACCCAGCCTTGCATACCAGGAATAAATCCCACTTGGTCGTGATGGATAAGTCTTTTGATATGCTGTTGGATTTGATTTGCATGTATTTTGTTGAGAATTTTTGCATCTATGTTCATTAGAGAGTGATCTGTAGTTTTCTTTTCTTGTAGTATTTTTATCTGGCTTTGGTATTATATTGATGTTGACTTCATAAAATGTGTTGAGTAATTTTCCCTCCTCTTCAATTTTTTGGAAGACTTTAAACAGGATTGGTGTTAATTTTTTTCAAAATGCTTGGTAGAATTCACCTGTGAAGCTATCTGGTCCTGGACATTTCTTTGTTGGGAGATTTTTGATGACGGATTCATTCTCCTTAAATGTGTTTGGTTTGTTAAGTTCTTGTATTTCTTATATTGTCAGTGTAGGTTGGTTGTGCATTTCTAGAAATTTGCCGATTTCATCTAGGTTGTCTAGTTTGTTGGCACACAGTTTCTCATAATATCCTTTTATGATTATTTTTATTTCTGTGAGATCAGTTGTAATTTCCCCCCTTATGTTGATATTCTCTTTTTTTTTCATTCTCAATTTCATTTATTTCTGCTCTAATCTTTATTATTTCTTTCCTCCTGCTTGCTTCAGGATTGGTTTGCTGTTCTTTTTCTAGTTTTTCTTGTTGTTCAGTTAAATCTTTGAGTTTAGTTCTTTTTTCTTTTTTAATGTAGGCATTTAGGGCTATAAATTTCTCTCTCAAGACTGCCTTTGCTGTGTCCCATAAGTTTTGATACATTGTGTTCTCATTTTCATTTGCAATTTCTTCTTTGACTCAGTGATTATTTAGTAGTGTGTTCAGCCTCCACGTATTTTGCGAATTTACTTTTTTCTCGGCTATTACTGATTTCTAGTTTCATTCCATTGTGATCTGAGAAGGTGCTATATGTAATTTCAGTCCTTTTATATTTATAAAGAGCTGTATTGTGCCCTAACATGTTGTCCATCCTGGAGAAAGATCCATGGGCACTTGAGAAGAATGCATAACCCGCTGCAGTTGGATGCAGTGTTCTGAATATGTCTGTTAGGTCTAACTTGTTTATCATATTGTTCAGGTTCTCTGTTTCCTTGTTGATCTTCTTTCTAGTTGTTCTGTCTAATGATGTGAGTGGGGTGTTAAAATCTCCAACAATTATTGTAAAGATGTCTTTTTCTCCCTTCAGTTTTGCCAGAGTTTGTCTCATATATTTTGGGGCACCCTGGTTAGGTGCAAAGATATTTATGACTGTTATATCTTCCTGGTGGATTGTTCCTTTTATTAATATATAATGGCCTTCTGTATCTCTTATAAATTTTTTGCATTTAAAGTCTGTTTTGTCTATTAGTGTAGCTACTGCTACTCTTTTCTGGTTAATATTTGCATAGAGTATCTTTTCCCAACCTTTTATTTTCAGCTGGTTTGTATCCCTGAGTCTAAGGTGAGTTTCTTGTAAGCAGCATAGGGATGCCTCATGTTTTTTTAATCCATTCTGTCTCAGCCTGTATCTTTTGATTAGGGAGTTTAATCCATTCATATTCAGTGATATTACTGTAAATGCACTATTTACTTCCTCCATTTTATTCTTTGGTTTTCATACGTCATATCTTATTTTTGTCTGCTTTTTATTTTTTTGGGAATCCTTACTGCTGTTCTTTCTTCTATATTCTCCTCCAAACCTGTCTTCCCTGTCTTTTTCTTTCAGTTCTAAGGCTTCCTTTACTATTCCCTGCAAAGGTGGATTAATTTTTGCAAACTCTCTTTGTTTCTGTTTGTTTGTGAATATTTTATACTCATCTTCATATTTGAAGGACAGTTTTGCTGGATAAAGAATTCTCGGCTGGCAGTTTTTTTCTTTCTTTCAGTATCCTAATTCTATCATATCACTGTCATATTGCCTCCATGGTTTCTAAAGAGAAAGCTGCACTAAGTCTTACTGGATGTCCCTTGTATGCAATGGTTTACTTCTCCCTTGCTGCTCTGAGAATTTTCTCTTTCTCTTTGACATTTGACATTCTGAGAGGTATGTGTCTTGGAGTAGGTCTGTTTGGATTTATTCTGATTGGGGTACAGTGTGCTTCTTGGACATGTAAGTTATTTCTTTCATGAGAATTGGGAAATTTTCAGCTTTGATTTCCTCAAATACTCTTTCTGCCCCTTTTCCTTCTCTTCTTCTTCTGGAACTCCCATGACACCTATGTTGTTGCATTTTGTGTTATCATTCAACTCTCTGAGCCCCTGCTTAATTTTTTCCATTCATTTCTCCCTCGGTTCTTTTTCCTCTTCAATTTTAGCTATTCTGTCTTTGATATCACTTATTCTTTCTTCTATAATTTTGAGTTTACCTGTTGTATGTGTCAAATGTGTTTTTGATCTCACCTATTATATCTTTCATTCCCATGAGCTCTGTTACTTGTCTTTTCAGTATTTCAAATTCTTCTTTGTGCTCACTCGATGTCTTCTTGATGTCATTTATCTCTTTAACCATATTGTCTTTCAACTCATTAATTTGATTTTGGAAATTTGTGTGCATCTCACCAATTAGTTCTCTCAAATTCTGCATGTCTGCTTTGATATATTCCTTTCCTTGGGCCATGTCTTCTATTTTCTTAGTATGGCTCATAATTTTTTGCTGATATCTAGGCATCTGATTAGGATGTAGTTTACTCAGATCTTCAATTTCTTTTTCTATTGTAGGGATTTAGTGGCAGGAGGCTGTGTGTTACCACTGCTCTTTGATTCTTGGCGCATCTTGGATTGTTAGGATTGTCCTGCTGGTTGCTCAAAACTGAGCACTGAACCCAGTAATTGCATGTAGCCTTGCTTCCTAGGGCCTTGGGGAGGGAGGCAATAGAGGCCAGAAAAAAGCCTCTCACTTATTTTTAATTTTCTTGCATTCACTTTCTTGGACTGCCAGCAGATGGTGCTCTTCGGTAGCTCTCAGGTTAATGCCTGGTCAGAGTGTATTTGTGATAGAGCTTCCTGTCTTGAGGCTATGAGCCTTGTAATTCAAACTTTCTCTCAGACAGTTCTCCAGCCTTCTCTAGCAGGCCCCTCCCTTTTCCCAGGTTGGAAATATTTCCACTTCTCTTGGAGTCCTCAATCATCAGTCCCCATTAGTAGAGGAGGAGGTGGGAGGTTGTACATCTTTAGCCTCTCGCCTACTCCAAGACAGATGAGGGTGCAGCCCCACCCAGCCCGGAAGATCTCCTGGACTGCAGCAGACCATATTTGTGAGTCAAAAGCGAGTCAGCCTAGGCTGTGTCCCTCTCTCTCCCCTTTCTTGGGGCATCATCAACAATTAGTCCCACCTGGAAGAGAGGGAGGTTGCAAGGTTCACATTTCTCCAGTCCTTCCCTGGTTCCCAGGGCAAACCAGTGTGTGGTCCCACCTGGCCTAGAAAGGCTTGTAGGACACTGCAGACCAAATTTGTGGGTCAGCCTTAGGCTGTGTCCCTCTCTCTCCCCTTTCCTGGGGTGGTAGATCCCTGGAGCCCTCTTTGTCTGTAGTCACAGGCCCAGAAGCCAAGAAATCTAAAGTGTCTTTAGTGAGAGGGATGGTGCCAGCAGCAGGAGCTGCTGGTTTCAACTCTCAGTTCTGTTGTCGTGATTTCCCTCCTTTGTTCCTCTCTCCTCTGGGCAGTGTCCAGCCTTCGCCTGGTGTCCTAAATGGTAGAAGATCTTTTTCTAGGCTGTTTCAGCCTGTCCTCTAGCTATTTTTCTGGAGGAGAAGAGAGCCCTGTGTCATTCTAGTTCGCCATCTTCCTGGAAATCTCACAAATCTCTAATTTTTTAGTTTTTCCTTACAGTTCATGCTTTAATAGCTATGAACTCTAGCCCCCAGGTCACAAAGTTTTTGCATATTTTCTAGAAGTTGTCTGATTTCAGATTTTTTATTTAAATCTTTGATCCCTTCTAGGTTTATTTTTGAGTATGGTATGAGTTAAAGTTTAAGGTTCCTTCTTTTTTCTGTGGGGATAGCCAATTGTTCCAGCACAATTTATTTTTATCAAAAAGATGGGTCTTTCCCTATTGAATTATCTTGGCACATTTGTTTAAAATCAATTCACCATTTACATGTTGGGGCTATTTTTGGACTTTCCAGGTTGAGAATCTTTTTAAAAATTTGTTCCCAAGTATTTTTAAGCTCTTATAAATGGATTTTTTGCATTTTCCGGTTGTCATTGCTGGTATATTTAAATACACTTTGATCTTTGTATTTTGACTTTGTATCCTATGACCTTGCTAAATTCACTTATTAGTTCTTCACATATTAGATTCTTTTCCAATCTGTATGCCTTTTGTTTCTTTGACTTGCCTTTTTGCTCTTGCTAGGACCTCATGTTGAATAGTAGTGGTGAGAACAGACATCTTTGCCTTTTTCCTGAACTTAGGGGTTAAACATTCAGTCTTTCAACATTAAGCAAGTAATATTATTGTTGGTTTCTCATAAGTACCCTTCATAAGGTTGAGGAAGTTCCTATCTATTTCTAGTTTGCTGAGTTTTTATAGTAAAAGAGTGTTGAATTTTGTCAAATGCTTTTTCTCCATCTATTGAGATAATCATATCTCAATATGGTTTTCTCCTTGATCTTTTATTATATCAACATGATAAAGTACATTGTTGTTTTTTTTTTTTAAAGATTTATTTATTTATTTAATCCCCCCCCCCCCCCCCCCCCCCGGTTATCTGTTCTCTGTGTCTATTTGCTGCGTCATTTCTTTTGTCCGCTTCTGTTGTCATCAGTGGCACAGGAAGTGTGGGCAGCGCCATTCCTGGCAGGCTGCACTTTCTTTCGCGCTGGGCAGCTCTCCTTACGGGGCGCACTCCTTGCGCGTGGGGCTCCCCTACGCGGGGGACACCCCTGCGTGGCAGGGCACTCCTTGGGTGCAACAGCACTGAGCATGGGCTAGCACCACATGGGTCAAGGAGGTCCAGGGTTTGAACCGCGGACCTCCCATGTGGTAGACGGACGCCCTAACCACTGGGCCGAGTCCGTTTCCCTGTTTTTGAATATTATACCAGTCTTCTGGAATAAACTCCACTTGGTTCTGATATATTATTCTTTTTATATCTTGGTGGCTCTAACTTGCTCATATTTTATTAAGGGGTTTTTGTGTTTTTGTTTATGATCATGAGGGATATTTTTCAGTAGTTTCCTTGCGATGTCTTTTTCAAGTTTTGCTATCAGTGTAATACTGATCTCATAAAATTAGCTTGAAAGTATTCCTTTCCTTTATTTTTCCTGAAAGAATTTGTTTAGAATTCATATGATTTCTCCCTTAAATGTATGATAAAATACAGCAGTGAAGCTATGTAGGTCTGAAGTTTTCTTTATGAAAGGAATTTAAATTAAAAATTCAATTCCTTTAATATCGGGCTATTTAAGTTTTCTATTTCTTCTTGAATCTGTTTTGATGATGTATCTTTCAAGGAATTTTCCCATTTAATATAAATTGTCAAATTTATTGGCATAAAATTGCTCATATTATTTTCTTATTATCCTTTTCTGTCTGAAGGATCTGGAGTGATGTCCCCTTTTTCATTCCTTACATTGATAATATTCGTCTTATCTTTTTCTTCTTTTTTTAAAAAAAAGATTTATTTTTTTCTCTCCCCCTTCCCTGCCCCTCCCACCCTCCAGTTGTCTGCTCTCTATGTCCATTCGCTTTGTGTTCTTCTGTGTCTGCATCTGTGTCTCTTTTTGTTGCATCATCTTGCTGTGCCAGCTCTCGGCGTGTGCCGCGCCATTCCTGGGCAGGCTGTACTTTTTCACACTGGGCAGCTCTCCTTATGGGGCACACTCCTTGCGCATGGGGCTCCCCTGCACAGGGGACACCCCTGCATGGCATGGCACTCCTTGTGTGCATCAGCACTGCGCATGGGCCAGCTCATCACACTGGTCAGGAAGCCCTGGGTTTGAACCCTGGACCTCCCATGTGGTAGGTGAATGCTCTATCTGTTGAGCCAAATCCGCTTCCCTCTTTTTCTTCTTGATCAGCCTGGTTAGAGGTCTATCAGTTTTTTTGCTCTTTTCAAATAAGTAGCTTTCAGTTTCATTGATTTCCGCCCCCACAGTTTATTAGTTTTCTATTTCATTTACTTTCATTCTTAAACTGTTTTCTTCCTTGTACTTACATTAGGCTTAATTTCTTATTCTAGCTTCTTAAAGGTAAAAGCATAGATAATTGATTTTTTAATCTTCTTTTCTAATATAAGGATTTAAATTTATAAATTTCCCTCTAAGCACTGCTTTAATTATTTCCTGCAGATTTTGACTTACCTTCTTTTAATTTATATTCAATGCAAAATATTTTCTAATTCCCCTTATGAATTCTTCTTTAATCCATATGTTGTTTAGATGTGTTCTTTAATTTTCAAAAATTTGCAAATCTTCCTGATGCCTCTCAGTTATAGATTTCTAATTTAATTATGATCAGAAAAGTGCTGTATATTGTTTCATCCATTAAAAATTAAGACATGTTTTAAGACCCAGCATATGGTTTGTCTTGGTGAATGTTCCATATACTCTTTTTTTTTTTAATAGAATTTTAAAAATATTTTTATTGTACATATGAACTTACAAAATAATCGTGAACATGTATGGAATTCCCATGCAACACCCCGACACCAACATGCTACATTGTTTTGGAACATTTCATACAGATTATGAGATAATATCCATATACTCTTAAAAGGAATGTGAATTTGGCTGTTGGTGGAGTGGTCTATCAGATCAGGTTAGTTTCATCATCTGGTAGAAACCTTCTATAACCTTGCTTATTTTCTGACTACTTGTTCTATCAATTACTTAAAGAGGAATATTGATATGTCCCACTGTAATTGTTTAATTTATCTATTTTTTTCTTTCATGTCTGTCAGTTTTGCTTTGTGTATGTTGGAGCTTTGTGACCAGGCATATAGACATATATGTAGTCCATTGACTTTTATCATTATAAAATATCTTTTCTGTAGTAAAACTTCTTTTCTTGAAGTTGTTTTTGTCTGATATTAATTAAGCCACTCTAGATTTATTTTGTTTACTATTTGGACGGCATATCTTTTTCTGTCATTTTGTTTTAAATCTTTATGTGTTTTCTAATTTAAAGTGCATATCTCATAGAGAGTATAATGTTGGGAATTGCTGTTTTATCCAGTTTTGACAATCTGTGCCTTTTGATAGGAGCACTTAATTCATTATATTTCATGCATTTTTATATGGTTGTATTAGGTCTACCAATTTGCTATTTGTTTTCTATTTGTCTCTAGTGTTTTTGATTCTCCATATCTCCTTTTCTGCTTTTTTTGTATAAAGAAAATATTTTTTGTATACCATTTTAATTATTGTATTGGCTTATAAGTTATATTTCTTTATATTTTTAAGTGGCTGTTCTAAAGATTACAATATGCATCTAAAGCTAATATAAATCACTTAAGGTAAAATAGAATCTTGAAATAGTATGGTTCCATTTGCCCACTCCCTTCTTGTGTGCTATTGTTATCATATGTGTTATATCTATATACATTATAAACCCAAGTGTTATAATTTTTTTGCTTTAAAGAGTTGTATGTCATTTATAGAAAGTGAGAAAACAAAAGAAAAATACATGAATTTAGTCTTTTATATTTACTGTTTTCCCTTTCTCAATTAACATCTTTTGTTTTTCTTTTGTTCTGAAAAACTTCCTCCATTATTTTTTGTAGTGCAGACCTGCTTATGATGAATTTTCTCCTTTTTATTTATCTAAATATGTCTTTGTTTCACTTTTGATTTTGAAATATATTTTGTTCTATATAAAATTCTTGGTTTGCCCTTTTTTTTTCTTTCAACACTTTGAATATGTCATTCCAATGTCTTCTGACCTGCATTGTTTTTGATGAGAGTCAGCCATAAGTCATACCATTTTTCCTATATGTAATGTGCCCCTTTTATCTTGCTGCTTTCAAGATTTTTTTTCATCTTTGACTTTCAGGGCTTGACTTTGATGGTCTAGGTGTGGTTTTCTTTGTGTTTAGCTTACTTGGGGTTCATTGAACATCTTGGATCTGTAAGTTGTTTTTCACCAAATATGAGACTTTACAGTCATTATTTTTTCAAGTATTTTTTTCTGCCATTTTTCTCTCATCTTTTGGCACTCAGTTACACATTTGTTAGACCTTTTGGTTTTGTCCCATAGGTCTCTGAGGTTTTGTTTCTTTTTATTCAATCTTTTGTTCTCTTTGTTCTATGGATTGGATAATTTTTTTGCACTATCTGCACCTACAAGGATTATTTCTTCTGCTGTTTCAGATTTTCTCTTGATCCCATTTAGCAAATTTGTTAATTCAATTATTGTGTTGTATAACTCATTCTATTCCGTTTGATTCTTCTATAGTTTCTATTACTCTGTTGAGATTCCCTAAGTATTTACTTAATAATAATATTTTCCCTTTTTACATATTTACAATAGTTGCTTTTTAAACATGTCTGCTAAATCCAACATGAAGGTTTTCTCAGAATTAATTCTACTACCTGCTTATTTTCTAAGTGTGTCGCACTTTTTACTCTTTTTCTCATAACCTTTGGTTGAAAACTGGACATTGCAGATTATCCTTGTGACACCTCTGAAATCTGTCTTGTTCTTCTGAGCATTGTTGATTTTTTTGTTCCAATATTCAGTGAACTTGCTTGCACTCAAACTGCAAAACCTGTTTCTCCCATGGTGTGAAATAGGTGATGTCTCTACGTGAGTTATTTTGCTGTTTACTGCTTCCACCTTAGCATGGCCCCTGGTAATCACTGCAAGTCAGTGTAGTTTAGTGGCCACCCAAAGATTTAGACAAAATTTTTATTCAGATTTTGAAGCTTACCCACTTAGTTGTTTCCCCTAGATTTCGAGTTGCTTTTCTGGTTCTAAATTCTGTCCTCCAACACCTTAAGCCAGTAAGGTTTCTGCTGTCTACAGGACAGGCTGTGTACAAGTTGAGGAAAGCATTCAATCAAGGCACAAGAAACTATCAAATCTAACCAGGATTAGTTGTCTAGCAGAGGTAGACACCTTGCCCTGGTTTCTGCCGGCCTTATCGCTGAGCTCCTCGGGGTCTTCATTGCACTTGCATAGATTAACACTCACCTAGAATTGGGGCAGTTTATACTCAGATTTTAGATCAGGCCCTCAGTAGCTTCCAAAATTTCCTCTTTAAATTTCAAGTTTCTCTGGTGCTTTGAATTCTATTATACTCCTATAGCTCACAAGGTTGCAATTTTCCTCCCTTAGGTGAGGAGGTTGAGAAGTACTTTCACACAAGATAGCCACAAATTTCACAGTTCTAATGTCGTACATCTTTCAAATGTAAATTCTCAAGTTTGTGCCTGCCTTGGATCATTTGCTAGTACATCCAGATAGTTTTAATATTTTTGTTCTTTTTTATATTGTTGTTATCTTGGAAGGAATTGACCAACCTCTTTGCATTGCCATATCAGACATCCCTCCCTAATATGTCTTTTAGCAATTACTTCTTAATCTCCCAGTTTAACAGGTTAGGGTCTCAGAGCTTCCCAGCAACTAACTATACTATCTAGGTTATTAATATTGTTTTGTTTTTATTATAGTCAAAGTTATCTCCTATGCAACACAAACACAAATTTTTCACTCACAAAAGTAATATAAAGTTCCTTTTTAAATTATACAACAAAAATTATGTAGGTGGTATACAGACAATTGATGTTCAGAAAAGTTACCCAGTATATTATCCTTACCCTAATACCCTAATATGCTGGTTTTTTGTTTTGTTTTGTTTTGTTTATTTTTCTGTGGTACCAGGGCCAGGGAATGAGCCCAGGGGAAACTGGCACCCAACCACTGAGACACATTGGCTCCCCTGAGTTAGTTTCTTCATTTGTTTGCTTTTTGTCTGTTTCTTTGTTTTTGGAGGCACCAGTAACCGAACCTGGACCTCCCA
Organism: Dasypus novemcinctus; assembly: GCF_030445035.2. NCBI lineage: Eukaryota > Metazoa > Chordata > Mammalia > Cingulata > Dasypodidae > Dasypus > Dasypus novemcinctus. Next base: position 50,189,720 of record NC_080689.1, read on the forward strand.
TGTGGGAAGCAGGCGCTCAGTTGCTTGAGTCACATCCGCTCCCTATCTAATATGCTAATTTTAGAGGAATACCGCTTTCTCCTTCTCCTTTTCTGCCCCTCTACTTTCTCTCCTAAGCTGTCGGCCTGAATAGTTTCAGAATATTAACTCTAACTTGATCCGAAATCAAGTTCTTTCCAAAATCATTCTTATCCTACCTCCATTATTACCATTACATCCCCATACCTCTTACCTGAACAAAAGTCTTTGAAAATGTTTTTATGAATTCCTCTTTCCAACCATTCTTAAATTGTGTTTTTCTAAGTTAAAGTTATATTTTATATAAAAATTTGATGTGACTCCACTGTTTAATTAAAATCAGAGAAATGTACATGTATATGTATATATATTAATATTTTATTGTGACATGTATACAACATAAAATTTGCCATTTTACCCACTTTAAAGTGTATAATTCAGTGGCATTAATTACAATGTTGTGTTACTTACCATTACCACCTTTCATTACTGAAAGTTTTCCATCACCCAAAACAGAAACTCTTTACCCATTAAGCAGTAACTCTCCATTTCACCACCTCCCTTAGCCCGTGGAAACCTCTTACCTATTTTCTATCTCTATGATTTTGCTTATTCTGCCTATTTCACATAAGTGGAACAATATTTGTACTTTTGTGTTTGGCCTATTTCACTTAGCATAATGTTTTAAAATTTAATGTAGCATGTATCAGAACTTCATTTCTTTTTATGGCAGAATAATATTCCATTATATGGATATATCATTTTTTCATACTTTCATTTATCAATGGATATTTGGGTTGTTTCTGTCTTTTGGCTATTGCGAGTAATAATGCTATGAAGATTGATGAACAAGTATCTTATTCAGTTCTTGCTTTCAGTTCTTTGGGGTATATGTCTGAGAGTGGAATTGCTGGGTCACATGGTAATTCTATGTTTAATTTTTTGAGGAACCTCCAAACTCTTCCACATCTACTGCCCCATTTTACGTTACCACCAGCAATGCATAAGAGTATTTTGCCACATCCGCACCAATACTTTTTATTGTCTTTTCACTTTTTAAATAATAGCCATCCTAGTGGGTGTGAAGTGGTATCTTATTGTGGTTTTGTTTTGCATTTCCCAATAGCTAATGGCAGCTTTTCATGTGCTGATGGTCCATTTATATATCTTCGTTGGAGGAATGTCTATTCAAATCCTTTGCCTATCTTTAAATTTTTTATTATTTTTTGACGTTTTGATGTTGAGTTGTAGGAGTTCTTTATATATTATGTATATTACAACCTTATCAGATAAATTATTTCATACTTTTTCCCATTTGAAGGTTGGCTTTACAGTTTCTTGATAATGTCCTGTGATACACAAAAGTTTTAAATTTTGAAGTCCGATTTATCTATTTTTTCTTGTTGCTTGTGCTTTTGGTGTCATATTTAAGAATCCGTTGCCCAATGCAATGTCCTGAAAATTCTTCCCCGTGTTTTCTTCTAAGAGTTTTATGGTTTTTGGCTCTTACATTTAGGCTTTTGATCCATTTGAGTTACTTTTTTTAATGTGGTATGTGGTAGGAGTCCAATTTCATTCTTTTTTAGTAGATTTCCAGTTTCCCAGCACGAGACTATTCTTTCCCCATTGAGTGGATTTGGCACTCTTGTCAAAAATCATTTGGGAGAACGGATGTAGCTCAGTGGTTGAGTACCTGCTTCCATGTACAAGGTCCTAGGTTCAATCCCTGGTAATGCCAAAAAAAAAAAAATCAGGGAAACAGATGTGGCTCAAGTGATTGGCTCCCATATACCATAAAAGAGGACCAGGGTTTGATTCCTGGAACCTCCTGGTAAAAGGCATGCTGGCCCATGCAGCTAGCCTGCCTGAGTGAAGTGCAAGCCCATGTGGAGTGGTGGTACACGCAGGAGTGCTGGCCCTCACAGAGAGCCTGTGCAGCAAGATGATGCAACAAAAAGAGACACAGAGGAGAGACAATAAGAGACATAGCAGACTAGGGAACTGAGGTGGCACAAAAGATTAAGCCCATCTGTCCTACTCCAAAAGGCCCCCGAATCGGTTCCCGGTGCTACCTAAAAGAGAAGACAGGGAACTGGACTTGGCCCAGTGGTTAGGGCGTCCGTCTACCACATGGGAGGTCCACGGTTCAAACCCCGGGCCTCCTTGACCCATATGGAGCTGGCTCATGCGCAGTGCTGATGCATGCAAGGAGTGCTGTGCCACGCAGGGGTGTCCCTGCATAGGGGAGCCCCACACGCAAGGAGTGCGCCCCATAAGGAGAGCCGCCCAGGGCTAAAGAAAGTGCAGCCTGCCCAGGAATGGCACTGCACACATGGAGAGCTGACACAACAAGATGATGCAACAAAAAGAAACACAGATTCCCGTGCCGCTGACAACAACAGGAGTGGACAAAGAAGAACACGCAGCAAATAGACACAGAGGCCAGACAACTGGGCTGGGGGAGCGGGGGACAGAAATAAATAAATAAATAAATCTTTAAAAAAATAAAATAGAAGACAAGCAGACACAGAAGAACACACAGAAAGCAGACAGCACAAAATGAGGAGGGGAGGGAGAAATAAATAAAATAAATCTTTTTAAAAAATCATTTGACCATGGATGTGCCAATTTATTTCTGAACTCTCACTTATCTTCTATTGGTCTATTTTTTTACCTTATGCCAATCTCATACTATTTGATTACTGTAATTTTGTAGTAAGCTTTGAAACTGAGAGGTGTAAGTATTCCAACTTTGTACTTCTTTAATACATGTAATTTTCCCCAATAATTTCCTATATTTTACTACATTGAGACTTTGAATCCATTGCTCTCACTGTTTCCCCAAAGGTTTTTACCAAATAGAAGAAAGTTAATCAAAATGAACTCCTGAAAGGCAATTGTAGTTTGGCCTCTCCATATATTTACTTTTTATCCAGTGCTAGTTTATTAGTTTTAAAAACCAATCATGTTTTTTTTTTTCAATTATTTAAAAACAACAACAGTAGTTTTGTTTGGAAGTATCAAGTACATTGGTGAACTATATGAGAATTGTATTTATAAAATTGACCCTCCATTATCAGGGAAAAAGGAGAAGCCAAAGAAGTTCACTAAGCAACCAAAGAAGCAGATGTCTTCACCCTGTGCTCAGAAGAAAGAAAAGGCATTGGAGAAGGTAACTCTAAATTATCTATTATTATGCTAAAGTTCATATCTGAAATAAGCAAGAAAGTATAGCCAGGAAAAATCCTAAAAAGAAAAAAAACAAATACCACAGTGGAATGCTCCATATAAAAATGAGGAGTTTCCCTAGAGACTAAGATCAGTGATCTCTAAGATATATTGACAGGTGAAAAAAGAGGATGTAGAACATTATATATGGTGGCATAGTATGCTGCTGTTTGTGTGAAATAGATTGTGGAATGTAGATGTAGATTTCCTTGTATATGCATAAAATATGTCTGGAAAGTGACACAAGAAATTAATCAAATTGGTTGCATTCAGGGAAAGCAGTTGGATGTCTGGGAAGAGGCTTTTGGCTATATAAGCTGTTTGTACCTTTTGAATTTCAAACCAGTATTACTTATTCAAAAAATAAATAGATTTTAATATTTAAATTTTAAAATAAATTATATTTTATGACCTTTAAAAGTAATTCTTATTTCCCATGCCATTTGAAGGAAAGGGTAAAAAGTCAAATAGGAATAAGAGAACAGTAGTAACCACAGTTGCTAAAAGAAAAACCATGGGTTCCCAAAATGTGTAAAAGGCTGGGGCTGAAAAACAAGATCCATACAATTACATTGGACAGGTTGCATATTCATCTTAGAGTTAAGTACCACAGGCACATGAATGAGTGGCCTCTAAGAGATTGTATAAGCTGGGGCTATGTGCTCAGAAAAATAAAGGTGGGTTCAAATTCTAGCTCTGTATCTCTTTGAATAAGTTTCTTAACCTCACTAAACCTGTTTTATTATGGAGATAATAATCATGTCTATCCCACACATTTGTTGTTAGGCTAAGTGAAATAATGTATATAATCCTCTTAGTACAGTGCCTTGCACAAAGGCAGTGATCAATTAGTATAAACTTTTTATTAGCAATAATAATAACAAGTAAATATGTCCTGATCAGGCCTTACTATTGTCTACTTTTTTTTAGTCAACTTCTAGAGATGCGTCTCCTTTCATGTGAGTATTACTTTTTAATTCAGTCTGATGTCCACGCTTAAAGAAGCAGAGACACTGATTTTTGTTTGATTTTTTTTTAATAGTGTAAGTATGCAGAAGAATAAGTGGGATGCCACAAGATCCTTGCGATTCAATCAGGATGCGCAAAGAGAAGATGGTAATTTTCATTATTTGAGTAACATGCAATTTGGGTAGAAATAACAATGATAGAAATACTTTCCATTTTATGAAATTTTGCTGAATGGAAGTAAAGGTTCCAGCCTGCAGTGGGACCCAGAATTTGCACTTTCCTTTGGGTATCAAACAGATTTTCATTACTAGACAATCCCAGTAGATAAGGTATTGCTTTATGGTTTAAGGTCTCTCTCAGACTGACTCTTTCCCATGACTTTCAGTCTAAAGATGACTGAATATGTTTTTGGCTGGTTTACAGTAATCTAAAAAGCAGCACAATTATCCATGTACAAATCATTTTGCCACTTGCTACCTTATATATTTCAAAGCTACAAAGATAAGTATCTATATAATAATATCAAAAGACATTTTTATAAACCCTTGATTATAGTCTTCAACAAATATAAGTTATAATCATCCTCATGAGAAGTAAGATTTACTATTTTTCACCTTCAGATCAGCGGCGGATGTCTGAAATTACAGGACACCTAATAAAAATGAGGTTGGGTGATCTGGACCGAGTCAAGTCAAAGGAAGCAAAAGAAGTGAGAATTGTTGCTGGTATTTCTTTTTTAGATATGCCTTCCCACTCTTATTTTCATCATGAGAGAGTATAAAGGTGTTTTAGGCAGAATTTTAACAGTAATTTAGATATTTTAATATTCTATAGCAGTTTAACCATTTCATTCACATAAAAGTTTTCTGCTATCTCTTATTATCCATGGTCTGTAGATCCTCTGTAACACATGTAATAAAGTACATCATCCCTGAAAGTGTTAACACCTCACTAAGAGTAGGTTAATTGTGCATTATTACCAAACTCTGGCTATCCAAAGGATGGCTTCCTGGATGTTGTTGACTTTGATCAACTCTGCATATAGTGCTTCCATGTTAACTCCATTATCAGTCAGACTTGACCAGAAAAATCTGTATTCTTGCTAAAATTATATATTGGTCATGACATTATGTATTAGTGTTAGTATTGGTATTATGTATTTGTAGTGACTCTTGCTCTTAATTCTTTTATTTAAAATTTATTTCCCTATAACACATCTAAAAGAAAATACAAGAGAAAGTTTTTGTGACCTTGGATTAGGCAAATATTTCTTATATATGACACAGAGAGCATAACCCATAAAAGAAAAAATTGACAAATTGTATTTCATCAAAATTTAAAAGTTCTCCTTTTTGAAAGGCACTATTAAGAGAATGAAAAGACAAGATAGAAACTATGAGAACATCTGTATAAAATACTAATAAAGGATTTGTATCTACAATATATGAAGAACCCTCAATTCAATAATAAATACGTCACCACAATAAAACAATTTAATCTTACAAAAACAAAGTTCAGTGAAATAAACTACCCAAATTAAAGAATGGGGGGTACAGATGTAGTTCAGTGGTTGAATGCCTGCCTCCCATGTATGAGGTCCTGGGTTCAATCCCATGTACCTCTTAAAAAAAAAATAGGGCAAAAAGATTAATCAGAAACTTCATCAAAGAATGGCAGATGGCAAATAAACACATGAAAAGATGCACGATCAGTAGTCATTATGGAAATGTAAATTAAAACCACAATGGCATACCACTATGTACCAACTATTAAAAAATAACTAAGATTTTTTAAAAAGTGACAGTGCCAAGTGTAGATGAGGCTACAGAGAAACTAGAACCTCATACGTAGCTAGTAGGCATGCAAAATGGTCACTTTGGAAAGCAGTCTGGCAGTTTCTCAAAAGTTAAACATATACTCACTATATGCAAATCAGTACACATGTTTATAGTGACTTCATTCAAAATCACCAAAAACTGGAAAAAAAAACAAATGTCCTTTATCTGGTAGATGGATAAACAAGCTATGGTGGGAAGTGGACTTGGCCCAAAGGTTAGGGCGTCTGTCTACCACATGGGAGGTCTGCGGTTCAAACCCCGAGCCTCCTTGACCCGTGTGGAGCTGGCCCATGCGCAGTGCTGATGCGCACAAGGAGTGCCCTGCCACGCAGGGGTGTCCCCGCGTAGGGGAGCCCCACGTGTAAGGAGTGCGCCCTATAAGGAGAGCTGCCCAGCATGAAAGAAAGTTCAGCCTGCCCAGGAATGGTGCCTCCCACATGGAGAGCTGACACAACAAGATGACACAACAAAGAGAAACACAGATTCCTGTGCCGCTGACAACAACAGAAGCCGACAAAGAAGAAGATGCAGCAAATAGACACAAAGAACAGACACCTGGGGCGGGGAGGGGTAGGTGAGAGAAATAAAATAAATAAATAAATCTTCAAAAAAAAAACCACAGCCTTCCTTTCGGCTGGAACCGCCATCTTGCAGTAATTTGCCAAAATGACAAACACAAAGGGAAAGAGGAGAGGGACCCGCTGTATGTTTTCTAGGCCTTTTAGAAAACATGGAGTTGTTCCTTTGGCCACATATATGCGAATATACAAGAAAGGTGATATCGTAGACATAAAGGGAATGGGCACTGTTCAAAAAGGAATGCCCCACAAATGTTACCATGGCAAAAGGGGAAGAGTCTACAATGTTACCCAGCATGCTGTTGGTATAGTGGTAAACAAACAGGTTAAGGGCAAGATTCTTGCCAAGAGAATTAATGTACACATTGAGCATATTAAGCACTCTAAGAGCCGAGATAGCTTCCTAAAACGTGTGAAGGAAAATGATCAAAAAAAGAAGGAAGCTAAAGAGAAAGGTACCTGGGTCCAACTGAAATGCCAGCCTGCTCCACCCAGGGAAGCACACTTTGTGAGAACTAATGGAAAAGAGCCTGAGCTACTGGAACCTATTCCCTATGAATTCATGGCATAAGTGATGTTAAAAAAATAAATAATAAAATATTTGTGGATTGTAAAAAAAAAAACAAACACACAAGCTATGATACGTATAAAAAGGGAAAACTGATACATGCAACAACATAGGTGACTTTCCTATGCATTATATTAAGTGAAAGAAGCCAGACTCAAAAGGCCACATACTGTATGGTTCTGTTAATATTCTGGGAAATGAAAAACTTTAGGAACAGAAAACAGATCAGTAGTTGCCAGGGATTGGTAGTGGGAGGTGGATTGATGTAAAATGCGCACAAGGAGACTTACTTGGGGTGATGGCACTTCTCTGTCTTCATTGCGGCAGTAGCTCCACCATTGTGTGCACTTGTCAAAACTTCAAACTATATACTAGAAGGGGTAAATTTTACTGTATGTAAATTATACCTCAATAAATCTGAATAATAGAAATCAAAATAAAATTACTTCTTAGCTTAAAAAGTAATTCTATTCTGGTAAAACAGAGCTTCTATTGATTCCGTAAAGGTAATAACTAAACAGGTTTGCTTCTTTACTCTGCAGTTTGCCGGGGGTATTTATTCCAGGCTTGAAGCACAAATCAAGGCCTCAGTGCCAGTCAGTGCTCGGCAAAGCAGCACAGAGAAAAACACAAGGTAAATCAACGTGAACTAATTCATAATTTGAGCTTGGTTTTATGTTTTGTTTCAGGGATTAGTTTGAAAACAAGCTAGTTACTTATTGATGAATAATTTGATTGTTGATTGATTACTTATTTTAAACTTTGAAAGAATTCTGGCCAAAGAATTTTTTTAGAAGTATAAGATCCGGGCTTATATGGAAAATGAAAACCTGCCTTTACCTGAGTTCAACAATATAAGGTCATGAGCACAAAATTTAAATGAAAGGGTAGTTTTTATTTAGAATTTTCTGTTTATTTGAGTCAGCTCACTCTGAGCCAACTGCTTATGATAAAAATATAAGCCACTGTGAATCAGCAGAATTTTTGTAGTTTGTAGATTCTATATTATTACTTTATATAAATCACTGAAGTCTTTTTTGTTCTTTCTTTTCTTATTTCATTGCTGCTACTAAAATGTACCTTGTGGGTCCTGTGTCATTTTACATCACAAATTTTCTGTTAGAGATAAATGGTTGTTGCAGTTTGAACGTTAATACTGCAGATCCAGATGCCTTATCTGCAATTCTGAAATCTGAGAAAGCTCAGGAGCCATGGGTTTTTTTCATGCATTGTGACAATTCAAACTTGAACTGAACTATTATAATGTTATTTATAGTTTTTATTTATTCCATTTAATGTAAATGTTTCTTTATTTCTCTGAGACAATGTTAATGTTTGCTTATAGGGCTCTGCTCCAGATATGAAATACCTTTTGTATACCATATCATCTCTCAAAAATCTAAGAATATCTGAATTCCAAAATACATCCTATTGTAGGGGTTTTAGAAAATGGATTTTGGAACTACATAAAGTTTCATTAAACTTCGATACTATTAAGCAAACATAATCTAAATCAACAGCATTTTCCTGTTCTTATAAAAGTAGCTCTAACCTTCTTTTCTGTTTAAAAAAATCTAGGTCTAAAAGTCGTTTTGGTCAAGGGCGTCCTGCATAAAGCACCTTATGTATAAAAAGACAGAAGATATACTCCTGGACATCTGAAATTGTTCACTTCTTGAGGATCTTGAGAACAAGGACTTCTAAAAGTTTTAAGTTATTAATTATTGTTGCAAGCCACATATGTCATAATACAAAGAGAAATAGATAGTTAGATCTTGTGGAAATCTAACTGTAAACATGAAAGTTCTTAAATCTAATTTTCTTTTGGATGCTAGTCATTGTAGAAAACAATTATTTATAAATTTGCCTAGTTAAAACTTCTAATAGTTAAGACTCCTTTATTTATTTATTTGAAAGAGAAGAGATCTAAACTCTTAAGTAGTTAAGATTTTCTTGAGACCTTAAAATGTTGGAACACAGCTGGTAGCATAAGCATGCGTGGCACTGATTGTAGTATGTCTTTTGGGCTGTAAATCTTGGGACAGCATTGAGAATGACAATTTGGATGATGAAATTTGCATGAATATAAAGGAGTGAGAGATCTCAAGATTGCATTAAATAAAATTTGAAGGTGGGGTAGTTCCCATGTCATGTACAAAAGTTAGTTAAACGGCATCATTCCTGTGGAAAACGCAAATTTAATGCAACAATTTTTCTTTTTTGATGCTTGTCAGTCATCTGAGCTAGAGTTATAGATTATTTCCTTTTTCCTCTGTGAAGCTGGTGTCATTTTGAATTTGTTAAAATAATCATTGACAGTTTTAGGATATTAAGTTATTCCACTTGTATGAGACACCCATCATACAGTTCTCAGGGCTCTAAAACTCAACCATATTTCTATAGCCATTCAGATAACCCCCTAAAACACCTAAAATTACTATTTACTTTAGAGGTGTATAGAAGGAGTGATTCCCAAGTACATTTGATGGGTGAAAAGTTGCATATGCTCAAGGAGAATCACAAATTGTATTTTATAAATCATGTTTTAATTTTTCTAACCAGACAGAAGAGTGCTCAGGGAAATTTTGTTCCAAACCATAAGCATATAATAAATTATGTGTTTGGAAATTACTTATATGTGTAGATCTCTGAAAAACTCTTAAGATGCTCTGTTTTTATTTTTTAGTCTACATTAGTCTTATAGTTGAAAGTGTCAAAATTATTTAAATTAGAGAACAGGTTTTGATAATGGCTGACAGAACAGCAGTTGCTATTGAAATGTTGAAATGTTACACTCAGTTTACATGTACAGTATTTTAAGTTTTTAAGTTAATAAATGAAACTAGATGTTATTTGATGTTATATGTTTAACTTTTTCAAGGTCTTTGACTTCTGTTTGGAAATTTTGTTCTAGTTTAAATATATTTCACTTGTTTAATGCTTTTGATATAGATTTCAACATCTTTATTTTCGAAAGAAAATGGTTTGGTAGTACATTGTATATAAGTACCTGTTAAATACCAGAGTCTTGCTGTAGTTTATCATATTCTCTGGTAAAAAGATTTGGGTTTGTACATGTAAATAGTGCTGTGACGGTCACAACTAGGTGAAAAAATATGTTCTTTTGATTTTTAACTTATGTTTAAAAAGGCAGGTTCTTCTCCCCTGCAGGGACTGTGCCCTAAATTAATTTTTGCAAAGCAGAATTTGATTCTCCTCAGAATGTGCTTTTTATTTTGTTAATGTCTACCTGTAAATACATAGCACAGGTACCATAAACATTTTAATCAAATTGTTAATAGTATTTATTTTGCCAAATACTTTGAGTTTTACCTTACATTAATTCTGAATTCACATCTCTTTTAATTGAAATAAACATTAATGACAAAAAATTATTTGAAATGCCCCTTAATTGGTATTATTCTACCATCTCAGAAAAAAATTGGATGGGCTCTAGATCTAGGGTTTTTCACAGAAAATTAATTCTGTTACAAGATGAACTTTTTAATTTTAAGATTTGTTTTAAATGATGTTATTCTGGTAATGATGCAGCAAAACATTTAAGGGATAAAATACCTCAGGAAAGATTATCCCACACATGTACAGTATTTTAAGAATTCCACCCAAGAGGATTCCACACAAGTACATCATTATATGTATTTTCCTTCTTCAGAATGGTCAGGCAGGTGTTGTGGGATATTCTAATTGCTTTGGAACTTCAAGCTGAAACTCCCCTCTAATCTGTTAATGACAAATTTTAATATAAAAACAAAAATGTAGCTTTAATCTCCAATACTTGGGATTAATTCCTCAGTATTCAATGAGTAACTATTATGAATTCCTCCTTTTCACACTTCCCAAGAAAAAGGTACTAGAATTCCTAACCTGTCCAGTTCTAATAAGCTAATTCTTCCACTCTCATCTAAAGCTGATATTGGGGAAAATAATGTGGGGATAATATTCCCTACCTATAGTGGGGGATTAAATGAGCTAATAGATCTAAAACAATTAGCACAGTAATATAGTCAGCTTATAGGAAGCTTTCAGTAGTGTTAAAAGAAATAAAATAGTGTTACTATGGCTAAGCAGGTCTCAGCCAGATACCACAAACTGCCAAAGCATGCAATGCTTCAAGCAACAATACTCCTCAAAGCCCCAAAGATATCCAGACAATAAACCAAAATACAAGATAGAGAACTCAGTTAACTATCTAAACTGAAAGGCAATTAGAGTACCCCAAGTATCCACCAAACACAAACAACTTATCTAATCATCTTCCTTTAAAAACCCTTGCCTTGGGGAGCAGATGTGGCTCAAGCGGTTGAGTGCCTGCTGCCTACATGGGAGGTCCTGGGTTCAGTTCCTGGTGCTTCCTAAAAACAAAAAAACAAGCAAACAAATGATAAAACCAACACAGGGCAGCTGATGTGGCTTAGTGGTTGAGTGCTGGCTTCCCACATTCGAGGTCCTGGGTTCAATCTCTAGCCCTAGTATCTCAAAAAAATAAAAAAATGAAAGCCTTGCCCAGAAATGCCAAGATGTGACACATTTTGCCTGCTTTCTGTCCTCCCCAAGTTGCAATTCTAAGATCCTGAATAAAAGCCTTTGTTGCCTTGCAGCTTAATTTGTTATTTCTCAGTTGATAGTAAATAAATATTATTGCTGCATTATTATTTATATTTGGAAGATAGCCTTAACTTCTCTAAGGTAAGAGTTTAATATCCTTCTTTCTATAGTTTGAGTTGTTAAAAGTGATTGTGGGAAGCGGCTGTGGCTCAATCAGTTGGGCTCCCATCTACCATATGGGAGGCCCTGGGTTCGTGTCCTGGGAACTCCTTATGAAGGCAGCCTCGCCCACACGCTGCAGAGCGCCCCCTGACCCACAGACACCGTGGAGAGCTGACTCAGCAAGGTGACACAACAAAAAAAAAGGGAGACAAGCAAAAAAAAAAACCCAACAATAACAACAGAGAGCAGACAGCAAGCAAGCTGCAAGGGGGGAAATTAAATAAATACAGGCACAGAAGATCGCACAGCAAATGGACACAGAGAGCAGACAGCATGCGGAAAGCCACAAGAGGGGGGATATAAAAAAGAGTGATTACGTGTATGTGCGCACACATGCAGGTATTTAGTGCAAGAAAGAAAAGAGGTACCTAACAGTTTTATGGCATCATTCGTGACTTTTAAAAAATCATAATAAATTCTTTACCCTATTTAGGCAGAGTAAACAGCACTTGTAGGTAAAACTAAGTTGAGAAAGCTATTTCCTGGTTAATGGTAGTTACTTAAGCTGTTTTTCCAAGAGCCTGACTGTGGTGGTAACAGGTGTCTTTCCCCTGACACATACTGAAGGAGAGAGAGTGAAGGTCTTACAGCAGCTCTTCTTCCAAGATGTCTCTTTTCTTGAAAAAGTGTAGCAAACTTGGCTCTCACTATTTGTCTGTGGTAAGACATTAGAGATGATGCCGGTCCTAGTAGCTGCTATTTGTTTTCCCTTGGATTTGCTTGAACGCTCTCCTAACGTGCCTTCTGCCTCTCGTGTCAACCTCAAGTTTATCCTCTCAGTTTTCTTCTGTCCTGGACCTTCGTAGACCCCAGGATTGTCTTGGGCCTCTTCTATCTATTTTTTCTCCTCAGGTCAGCTCATCTAGTCCCATGGCTTCAAATAATTATTTACCCTGATGATACCTAAAATCTTCATCTCCAGCCCAGCCCACTTCCTCTAGTCCCAGACTTGTTTATCTAACTGCCTACTTGACATTTATTCTTGGAATACTAGTAGGTATTTCTAACTTAACATAATCGAAACAGAACTTGTGCTGTATCTCCTCATCCACACTACAAACACCCTGCTTGTTCAAGCCCAATAGTTCCCAGTTCAGTAAATGGCATAACTTCCCACCCAGCTGCACAAGCCAAATGTCTAGGAGCTATCCCTATTCCTCTCTTTCCTTCACTCCCTACATCACTTCATCAGCAAGTCCTATACATACCCCACATCCATCCACTTCTCCATCTCCATTATCATTATCCCAGGCATTGACATCTTTTACCTGAAGTGCTGCAAATCCCTCCTAAGTGATACCCTGGCTTCAACCCCAACCTCTGTACAATTCATTATCCACAAATAAACCATAGAGATTTTTAAAATGTGAATAAGATCACATCACTCCCTTAACAATTCAATAGCACCCCACCAAACCTAGAATAAAGAGGAGTGGACTTGGCCCAATGGATAGGGCATCTGCCTACCACATGGGAGGTCCGTGGTTCAAGCCCCGGGCCTCCTTGAACCCTGTGGAGCTGGCCCATGCGCAGTGCTGATGCGTGCATGGAGTGCCCTGCCACGCAGGGGTGTCCCCCGTGTAGGGGAGCCCCACACACAAGGAGTGCGCCCCATAAGGAGAGCCGCCCAGCGTGAAAGAAAGTGCAGCCTGCCCAGGAATGGCGCCGCCCACATGGAGAGCTGATGCAGCAAGATGACGCAACAAAAAGAAACACAGATTCCTGGTGCCGCTGATAAGGATAGAAGCAGTCACAGAAGAACACACAGAGACACAGCGGACAACTGGGGGGGCGGGGTGGGGGAAGGGGAGAGAAAAAAAAAAAGAACAAATCTAGAATAAAGTCCAACCTTTTTAACTCTGGCTTTTAAAGTCCTACGTGGCCTGACCCCCCTGCCTGCCTCTCAGACCTACCTTCCCTCTTGCTTACTGCCTTCCAGTCACAGTGGCCTGTTTCTCCCATAAGTAAGCTTATTCCCATCTTTCACTTCTTTCACATTGGCTGTTCCCCCCATCTAAAGGCCCTTTCTTATAACTCATTTAGTTCTAGTTGTCAATTCCTCAAAAGAGGTCCTTCCTGCCTGTCCAATCTAAAGTAGCAATGCACGTCACTCTCATCACATCATCATAGTTTATTTCTGAGCATATCTAGCATTTTTACTCTGATATTTGTCTTTTTTTGGGTTGGTTTGCAATTTGTCTCCCATACTATAATATGAGCTCTATGAGAGCAGGGATCTGGCCTTCTTGACCACTGTTAGGTCCCCAGGGATAATGATTGGAACAGTCAGCACCAAGAAATGTTCCTCTGTAAGTTCATACCTGTGGGTAGCACTCCTGACGTCTGGACTGTCCCCAGCCTGGCATCGTTTTACTCTGCTCCGGGGAGAGCTCAGCAGATAGAGACCTCAGCACAAACCCCCTATTATTGGGTTCTAAAGGGCAGTCTGTCACCCTGAAGAAAGAATACCAGTTAACTTGATGTAGACATGAACCCTGGTGATTTCTGCTGAAATCGGAGCAGATTCAGGGTCTGAGTAGCTAAACTGCTCTCAATGTTCATCTCTCAACAAAGAAATAATGGCTGAAAACTTCTCAACTTTACATATCCAAGAAGCTCAACAAGTTCCAAGAGAATAAATTCAAAGAGACCTACAGAGCATCCTAGTAAATTGCTGAAATTCAGAGACAAGGAGAAAATAATGAAAACATCAAGAGAAAAATGAATTGTAACAAGCCCCAATAAGATGACTTAGCAGAAACAATGGAGGCCAGAAGGCAGTGGGATAACATATGCAAGGTGCTCAAAGAGAAAAACAAAAAGCCTGTCAACCAAGACTTGTATATCCAAAAAATTATTTTTCAAAAATGAAGACAAAGTAGAGAAATTCCCAGAAAAACAAAAATCTAAATAATTTGTTGCTAAAGACCTGCTTTATAAGAAATACTAAAGGAAGTTCTTCAGACTGAAAGCAAGTGATCCTAGACATTAATTAGACTCCACTGTCCCCCTACCCCCCCAAAAAAAACACAGAGTACCAGTAAAGGTAATTATGTAATTATAAAAGACAATATAAATGCGTATTTCTTTTCCTTAACTGATTTTAAAAGCAACTGAAGGAAGCGGATTTGGCTCAACTGATAGAACATGGGAGGTCCAGGGTTCAAACCCAGGGCTTCCTGACCCATGGTGAGCTGGCCCATGTGCAGTGCTGATGTGCACAAGGAGTGCTGTGCCACGCAGGGGTGTCCCTGCATAGGGGAGCCCCACGTGCAAGGAGTGCGCCCCGTAAGGAGAGCCACCCCGCACAAAAAAAGTGCAGCCTGCCCAGGAGTGGTACCACACACATGGAGAGCTGGTGTAGCAAGATGACACAGCAAAGAGACACAGATTCCCAGTCCCACTATAAGAATCCAAGCGAACACAGAAGAACACACAGCGAAGGGACACAGAGAGCAGACAATTGGGGGGGGGGGGGGGGCGGGGAGGGGAGAGAAAGAAAATAAAAATCTTTTTAAAAAAAAGCAACTGAATGAAACTATGTATTTTGGGGCCTGTAATTTAAAGAAATGTAATACATTCACCAATAACAGCACAAAGGAGGTAGGTAGGAGCAAAGCTGTATTGGCCAATAAAATGACTCCAGATGGTAACTCTAATCTATAGGAACAAATGAAGAGAGCCAGGAATGGGAATTAAGAAGGCCAATGTAACAAAAGCTATGTGTGGTACATACATACAATGGAATATTATCCAGCCATAAACAGGAAGTTCTCAGATATGTTGCAATATGGATGAACCTTGAAAACACTATGCTTAGTGAAATAAGGAAGGCACATAGGGACAAATGTTGTGTTGTGTCACTTATATATCTAAAATTAGCAAATTCACAGAGACAAAAAGTAGGTAAGAGGTTACAGGGAGATGTGGAGAAGGGAGCTTTTGCTTGGTGGGTATAGAGTGTTTATGATTTAAAATCAATTTTTTTTAAAAGTCTCCCTTTCTATGGGAAGTGGATTCGGCCCAACAGATAGAGTGTCTGCCTACCACATGGGAGGTCCAGGGTTCAAACCTAAGGCCTCCTGACCTGTGTGGTGAGCTAGCCCATGCACAGTGCTGATGCGCACAAGGAGTGCCCTGCCGTGTCATGCAGGGGTGTCCCCCGCGTAGGGGAGCCCCATGCACAAGGAGTGTGCCCCATAAGGAGAGCCGCCCTGCACAAAAAAAGTGCAGCCTGCCCGGGAGTGGTGCCTCACACATGGAGAGCTGATGCAGCAAAATTGCGCAACAAAAAGAGACACAGATTCCCAGTGCTGCTGAGAAGAATACAAGTGGACACAGAAGAACACACAGCAAATGGATGCAGAGAGCAGACAACTGGGGGGGGGGGAAGGGAAGAGAAAAATAAATAAATCTTTTTTTTAAACAGTCTCCCTTTCTTCCTTATTTCCCATCTCCCAAGTTCCCAAACCAACCCTACCTTACCCACTGTTCTTTTTTTCTTAAGTATCCCTTCTAGCACTTAATTTTTGCATAAACAGTGAAATGTAAATATCAATTTTTAGTCTTTAACATAAAAGTTAATGTATTATATAAACTTCTTTGCAACTTGCTTTTTAGCCTAATGTATCTTGGAAATCTTTCCATAAGAATATATGATACCTCCTGAGAGCTGCCTTGTTGCTCCAATGTGGCCTCTCTCTAAGCTGAACTCAGCATATAAACGCATTATCTTCCCCCCAGCATAGGACATGACTCCCAGGGATGAGACTCCCTGGTACCAAGGGATTACTACTAAGTACCAACTAGCAAAGCAACCAGACAAAGACCTTGACCAAAAGGGGTAAAGGTAAAGCAAATAAGTTATATGGCTAAGAAACTTCAGAGTGAGTCAGGAGGTCATTCCAGAGGTTACACTTATGCACATCTCAGGAGGATCTCATTGACTATCAAAATAAATATACCTCAAATAGCAGGGCTCTGGAGGACTCTGGAGACATCCAGAAACTATAGGCAGGGCAGACAGCTTAGGAGTTTGGTGCCCTGCCCATGGGCCCTACTTTGGAATTTATGCTCCCCAGTGTGACAGAGTTGGACTCAGTTGTGGTTTCCCTACACGTTACATGGTCCTTCTGCCCCTTCTATTCAAACTTATAGTTAGTACTAGAGTTGATAGGTATATATCCAAGAGGCTTAAATCTTTGGGCTGTCCATGTGCCAACTGGGCTCTGAATCTCAAGAGTTGCAACACCTACTCTCCAGTTCATTGGACTCACCCAGGACAACTAACAAGGAGATGATGATGGACAACACCCATCCCAAGGGACAGAGAGAGTCTGCAATTGCAAGAAAGATAGTGCCATCCATCTGCTTCATGGGACCAAAGCCCCCTCTTAATTAGAGGTGGAGTGGGCATCATCATCCCAAAATCCCCAAGATTGGGGAATGAACTGTGGACTAAAGTAGACTTACTGTTTTCTACTATAGACTTATCATGATTCTAGTAATGGAAGAACTTTTATCAGCTCTCCAGTGGCCACTGGAGGTTCTGAGGGGAGAGAGAAGGAAAAACAAGTATAATATGAGGGTCTTTTCAGGACTTGGAACCCGGGAGTGGTGCCTCACACATGGACATCATTGCAACCAAAGATACAGGTCATTTTATATCTTGCCATAACCTACAAAATTGTGCAGGAGAGAATGTAAACTATAATCCATGCTGTGTGGCAATACTCCAAAATGTGTTCATCAATTGTAACAAATGTACTACAATAATGAAGGATGTTGTTATTGTAGGAAAATATGGGAAGGGTAAGGATTGAGGCATATGGGAATCCCTATATTTGTTATGTAATCTAAGTATCTTTAAAAATATATATATATATTTATTTATTTTAAAGAATATAGAGAAGGGAGTGGATGTGGCTCAAGTGGTTGAGCACCTGCTTCCCACATGGGAGGTCCCAGGTTTGATCCCCAGTGCCTGCTAAGAACAAAAAACAATAGGAAACAAATGAAAAACCCTACTTAAGAGCCAGTGTGGTTCTGTGGTTGAGCACTGGCTTCCCACATACAAGGTCCAGGGGTCAATCCCCAGCCTGGGTACCTAAAAAAGAAGAAGAAGAAGTTCTTGTCTCTCCTGTAGTCTCTTCTCTCTCTCTCTCTTTTTTTTTTTTTTTTGAGATACTGGGGCCAGGGATTGAACCCTGGACCGTGTATTTGGAAACTGAGACCTGTACCTCGTATGTGAGAAGCCGGCACTCAACCACTGAGCTACATTGTGTCCTACTCATCTTTTTAAAAATTATAATACATGTAATGTTCCATGGAATGGATGTACCATAATTTATTTAACCAGTCTCCCATTGATGTACATTTGAATGGTTTCCAAACTTATGTCACAAATAAAATGCAATGAATAATTACAATATATACATCATTTTGTTCATATACAAGTATGTTTATAGGATAAATTCCTCAAAGTGAAATTGCTTGGTTAAAGGGTTGCACCTTTGATATTGTCAAATTATTCTTTGTATGTAATTCTTGTAATTTCACCAGTAATGCATTTGAGTACCTCTTTCCTCACAGCCTCATACACTTTTGGACTTTTGACAATCAAATAGGTGACAATGGTTGTGGTGGTTTGCAATTGTATATACCCAGGAAAATATGTTCTTAAATCTAATCCATTCTTGTGAAGAGCCTTTTTTTAGGAGGTACCGGGGATTGAACCCAAGACCTAGCACATGGGAAGCAGGTGCTCAACCACTGAGTTACATCTGCTCCCCCAAGAGCCTTTTGATGAGGCTACTTCAGTTAAGGGTGATCCATCTCATTTGGGATGGCTCTAAATCTTCTTAATGGAGTCCTTTATAAACGGAATGAATGCACAGAGAAAGAGAAAGCCTTGGAAGCAAAAAGTTTAACTCAAGAAAACCTGGAAGAGAAGGGATACCAGCAGATACCACCATGTGCCTTGCCATGTGACAGAGGAATCAAGGATCGGTGACAGCCAGTCTTTGGGAAGAAAGCATCACCTTGATGATGCCTTGATCTGGATATTTTTCCCAGCTTTAAAACTGTGAACTAATAAATTCCCATGTTTAAACCTGACCCATTTCATGGTATTTGCTTTAAGCAGCCTAGCAAACTAAAACAATAGTAATTCAGTATAATTTTAATTTGCATTTATTTTATTTTAAATAAGATTCAGCATCTTACATGTATTTAAGAGATATTTTTCTTTTTTTAATGAACCATCTGTCCATATCTTTTGCCTCTTTTTATATTGGATTATTGGTGTTTTCTTATCAGTTTTTAAGAACTTTTTACAAATAAGAATGCTAGCTTTTTGCCTAATATGAGTAGCAAATAATTTTCCAGTTTATCATTTGTATTTTGACTTGGTGACTGAAATTTTTGACCATCCAAAGTTTTATTTTACCCAGTCAGATTTACCAGGGATTATATTTTAGCCCACAAATTAGCTGAAGTTGGTGCCCAATTCTCTCTTCTTCCTTCATTTTTTGGGGCCACCAAAGTCTGTTTTCACGTGTTGGAGCAAGATGGCTGTTGACGTCTGTGAGGGTTCAGGCTTCCTGAGTTCCTCTGGGCTCAGCTTATCTGTTTTCTCTACAAGGTCAGCTGCAGACTATCAGGCAAATGGCTCTGTCTCTGTCCCCGGGACGCCAGCTTAAGACCAGCATCAGACTCCAACGTCAAAACTCCAACATTGAAAACCCTTAACTCTGTCCTTTGCCATGCCTTTTATCTGTGATTATTTAATCAATTATTTAATCAGGTAAACCTCTGAATCCAATATAATCTAGTATGCCCAGAGAAAAAGATCATTTTACAAACATAATCCAATATTTCTTTTTGGAATTCATCAATAATATCAAACTGCTACAACCTAGCCTCTACTCTGCTTCCCAGTATTATTTCCTTGACAAAAAATCATGATATCTCCAGCTCTGAACCCTTTGCTGTCTCCCTAGTCTATGAGATATAGTATAAACATCTTAGCATGGATAAACTGGGCCAAAACCCACACCCTACTTTCCCAGTTTGGCCACAACCCATTTCTCCAACCTTGTTTCTTGACACTCCTCACCTGTCTGTGGTGGTTTGAAGCTGTGTGCACACCAGAAGACATGTTCTTAAATCTAATCCACTCCTGTGGGTGTAAACCCATTGTAAGAAGGACTTATAACGAAGCTACATTCAGGATGGGGCTTAATCCTATTATTGGAGTCCTCTGTAGGACAGAATGCATGGATGGAGGGAGTGAGGGAAGGAGAGAAAGCCATGGAAGCAAGGAGCTGAAATCGACAAAACATGGAAGAGAAGGGAGAGACCAGCAGATGGTGCCACACGCCTTGCCCTGTGGCAGATGAGCCAAAGATTGCCAGCAGCCAGTCTTCAGGAAGAAAGCATCACCTTGATTAGGACCTCTACCCAGCCTCAAACTGCAAGCTAATAAATTCCCATTGTTTATGCCAACCCATTTCATCATATCCGCTTTCAGCCTCCCAGAAAACTAAAACATGTCCCCATCTCCCTCCTTCAATCTGGGCACATTTGCTTCTTGTCCTTCTTTCTATGCACTAGAAATTTTCAGGACTTCTCAACTTGGTGTGTGCTTTTCTTTTGCCTTGAACATCTACCCCTTCGCTTGACTTGGTAAACTCCTACTTCAGGAGGCAACTCACTTGGTACCTTTACCCTGAAGACTTTCCTGAACCCCAGGCAATGCTGACGACTCTGGCCTTTGTGTTGCATCATAACTTGTTCATTACCCTAACGTAGCACTAATCATGGTATATATGGCCGTTAGCGATGTAGTACATGTCTGTCTTCCCAATGCACTGTGAGCTCAAAGATAAGGTGTAACTACTAGCAAACATTGTCTCAGATACAAAATTTAACCACAGAAACTGTTTTATTGCACACTTCTGTGTAGAACAAGTGTATCTTCCCTCCTTTTTCGAACATGGCATCTGGATCTGAATTAAGCAAGAACAGGGTGCTTGGAGGTGGGGGGTTTGAGTGGGGGGAGTGAGTGCCATTATCTCAGGGAGGGAAGTAACTTAACCAATATATAGGAGGGTGGGTGCCTCAGGTACATTGTGTCATCGGTTCCATAGTCCTGGATGCTGTAAAAATGTTTCCACAGACCATTGGGTAGGACAGAGCTCCACTCCACAGCTGCCTTGGGTGTGTATGAAAGTACAGCTCTGGGGGCTCCAGAACAAAAACAGAACAAAAACGTCAACTTCGATTCTCCCATGTATCTCAAAACCTGTGAGGCTGCCCATCATCCTAGGTAGAGGCTATGCAACTGATTCCTGGAAATAAGGGGACTGTTTCTCTACCTGGGTGGGGCTTTCTGATGAAGAAACCCAGAAGAGGGATCCGATCTCAAGGGTAATTTTCATGGAGGGGGATTGAGGTCAGTGGGTGAAGTGGCTTAGAGGCTAGTTCCCCTCAGCCACAGATGGAGATTTCCTTCCCTGGGACTAGGCAGGCAAAAGGGTAAGGGTTCACAGTGCTGGGTCCTACCAAGGATCCCAGGATGTTTGGTGGAAAAACACTACAGCAAGTTGTGGATATTCTCACTTTATTTTCTTTTCTTTTTTTGTTTTTTTAAAAATTTATTTATTTATTTAATTTCCCCCCCTCCCCTGGTTGTCTGTTCTTGGTGTCTGTTTGCTGCGTCTTGTTTCTTTGTCCGCTTCTGTTGTCGTCAGCGGCACGGGAAGTGTGGGCGGCGCCATTCCTGGGCAGGCTGCTCTTTCTTTTCACGCTGGGCGGCTTTCCTCACGGGCGCACTCCTTGCGCGTGGGGCTCCGCCACGCGGGGGGCACCCCTGCGTGGCAGGGCACTCCTTGCGCGCATCAGCACTGTGCATGGCCAGCTCCACACGGGTCAAGGAGGCCCGGGGTTTGAACCGCGGACCTCCCATGTGGTAGACGGACGCCCTAACCACTGGGCCAAAGTCCGTTTCCCGATATTCTCACTTTAGATTCTAGACAAGTCTTGGTTATCCAACATGGCTCCTAATACATTAAAAGCACTTAAGTCATGCCTGAGAGGATGTAAAAAAAATAGATAAACTAAAACTTGGCTTCTTTCCTCTGCCCCAGGAAATCCAGTACCCTTGAGGTGGATGGAGTTACACGGTGGCTTCCTTTTTTCATTCAAATTCTAGAGGTGTCTACATTATCCAGTATTTCTCCTACTGTATTAAGAATGCCTCTAGAAAGAGCATAGTTTTTAAAAAACATATATAAATATTCCTGTCTAAAGTTTAGACAGTGGTAAAGTGAAATCCTCCTAGTGGGCAGAACTTCGAGCAGTGCACCTGGTTGTTCATTTTGCTTGGAAAGAGAAATGGCTGGAGTGCCTTTGTACACTGATCCTCGGGCTACGGCCAGTGGTTTGGCTGGATGGTCAGGAATGGGACCCTGTTTATGGAACATATCGTACCATGTTCCCCATCATCCCAAAGAAGCTTGATGGATAGAATGATGGAATGGCCTTTTGAAGACTCAATTAGGGCACCAACTGGGGGTCAATACCTGGCAAGCCTGGGGCAGTGTTCTCCAGGAGGCTGTATATGTTCTAAACCAATGTTCAATCTACAGTGCTGTTTCCCCCATAGCCAGGATTTGTGGGTTCAGAAATCAAGGTGTGGACACGGTAGTGGCACCAATCATTATTACCTCTTGTGATCACTGAAAGGTTTTTTTTGTTTGTTTGTTTCTTGTCCCTGTATCCTTAAGCTCGGGTCTCAGTTCCAAAAGGATGAGTGCTTCCATCAGGGGACACGATGCCATTGAATTGGAAGTTAAGACTGCCACCCAGCCACTTTGCCTCTGAATCAACAGGCAGAGAAGGGAGTTACTATGCCGACTTGGGAGACTGATCCTGATATGCAAGGGGAAATAAGACTGCTACTACACAGTGAAGATGAAGAGTGTGCCTAGCATACAGGAGATCCTGTAAGGCATCTCTTAATCTACCATTCCCTGTGTTAAAGTTTATCGGAAACTACAACAACCCAATTCAGGCAGGATGACTAATGGCCCAGACCCTTCAGCAATAAAGGTTTGGGTCACCCCACCAAAGAACCACAGTCAGCCAAGGTGCTTGCTGAGGGTAAAGGGAATAGGGAATGGCTAGTGGAAGAAGGTAGGTGTAAATATGAACTATGACCTTGTGACCAGTTACAGAAATGAGGATTGTAATGGGTATGAGTGTTTCTTCCTTGTTTTTTTATAAATATGTTTGTGTATATACACTAAAAAGTGTATTTGGGAGAGTGGATGTAGCTCAGTGGTTGAGCACCTGCTTCCCATGTACAAGGTTCTGGGTTCAATCCCTGGTACCTTCTTAAAAAAATACATACATACATACATACACACACACACATTATCTCCTGTGTTATTGCTTTATTTTTTTTAATCCAAGGAAAGATCATGTTCTTGAAACTAATCCATTCCTGTGGCTGTGGGACCCTTTGATTAGATTGGATTCGGTTGGGGGGCCTTTGAGTGGATTACTTAAGTGAGGCATGACCCAGGGTGGGTCTTGCTCCTCTTGCTCAAGTCCTTTATAAACAGAGGACTGAAAGCAGAGGCACATGGGGAAGAGCCACTGAGACAGAGAGAAGCCAGGAGAGACAAGTCAATGTTGCCATTATGCCCTGCCATGTGCCTGATCACCCACAGCTAAGTTTGGAGAGAATGCACCTTTAGATGACACTGCCATGTGCCTGATCACCCACAGCTAAGCTTGGAGAGAAAGCACCTTTAGATGACACTGCCATGTGCCTGATTACCCACAGCTACAACCTGATACAGCATCTCTTGATGATGCCTTGATTTGGACATAATGTAAGTTTTTAACCTAATAAATCCCTATTGTGAAAGCCAACCCATTTCTCATATATTTTGTTGGCAGCCTTTCACAAACTCAAATATTCCTTTATCATATAGCATATATTGTATTACCTTTATGTCATAGTATATAAGCTATATACTATCAAGGGTAAGTGTGAATATCATCCAAGAATTTGCATCATCTTCTGGAGATTAGTGCATTTTTGGTTGTAGGCAGGATAGTTGTATTATGTTAGGTGAAAGTATGACTATGTTATTGTTTTTATTTGGAGACTAAGTATGGTTTAAGGAGATATGTAGGGGTGCCAAGTTGTTAAAAGATACACTGTGATGATTAATTTCATGTATCAACTTGGCTAGGTTTGGCCAAGTAAGCTCTGGCCTGATTGTTAATATGAGGGTGTTTCACTGATGGATATTCATCTATAGTCCAACCTGTGGCTTCTCCTCATCAGAATTTCCAACTTGTCTCCTGCCCTATGGAATTCAGACATGCCAATTCTTATGGTTGTGTGAGCCAATATGGAAATATTAAGTGATTCAATAATGAATCATTCATCATTATGAATATTGAATTCATAATATTGAATCACTTAATATTTGCATATATATCTCATATCCTGTTGAGTCTGTTTCTCGGAGAACCCTGACTAATACAATTCCCATTCCTGAGAAACGCAAGCTCTCAAATGTGCCTTCTTAACCTTTATAATCAGAGGAGTCAGAGCCATGGAAGTCACACAGCAAGAGAATCATTCTGTTTGATGTGGAGAGGGAAAAATGGGCCAGCTGGATAAAATACTTTGTGGCAGATCAGTATCTGCTATAGACCCCTGACCGTTCTCCCCTCAACATGTTTCCTTCTTAATGTCTGTGTTAGTTTTTCTGCTTAACAAATCACCCCCAAACTTAGAAGCTTAGAGCAAACATTATCTCACAGTTTCTGTGAGTCAGGATTTTAGGAGCAGCTTAGCTGGGGGTAGCACTTCTGGCTCAGGGTCTCTCTAGAAGTTGCCATCAAGATGGCTATGGTAATCTGAAGGCTTGGTTGGGGAGGATCCACTTCCAAGCTTACTCACATGGTTATTGGCAAGAGGCCTTATTTCCTCAGGGGCTGTTGGAAGTAGGCCTCAGTTTCTCACCATGTGAGCTTCTCAGTAGGCTGCTTGAGTGTCCTCACTACATGACAAATGACTTCCTCCAGAACTGGTAATTTGAGAGTAAATGCAATGAGGAAGTCAGCATATTTTTTATGACCTAGTTTCAGAACTGACAGTCCCTCGCTTCTATTACATTCTTTGTGTTAGAAGAGATTCACAATGTCCAGTCCATGCTCAAGGGACAGGGCTCAGTATCTAAGAAAAGAACTCATTGTCAAGTTCAACATCAACTTGATCTTTACCAAGTCAGCCTAGGGACATTGTAGAAAGGCCACTCTGGCCTGGTATGCATCAGATCCAATGTCCTTTGGGGACCATGGATTTTAAACCATGAAACTTCTGTCTTAGTCAGCCAAAGGGGTACTAATGCAAAGTACCAGAACTCTGTTGACTTTTATAAAGGGTATTATTTATTTGGGGTAGAAACTTACAGTCACAAGGCCCTAAAAAGTCCAACTCTAGGTACCATAAGAGGTACCTTCTCGCCCAAAGTCTGTTGACACAAAATGGCGGGCAAAGTCTGCAAGGGTTCAGCCTTCTTTCTTCCTCTTAAGGCTCCATGGTCCCAGCTTCTTCCAATCTCTGCTGTAGGCTGGCATAAAGCTCATCCCTCTCCCTGGGGCTCATTTTTTTCTGGGCTCAGCTGCTCTGGTCTCTTCCCTGTGTATCTTCTCTGTGTGTCCACTTGTGTGCGAGAGTCTGTTTTACCAGCCCAAGGGGGCTAGAACCCAAGGCTGAGTTGAATCAAAGCCCTAGTCTTAACATAATTTAATCAGATGTCTCAGCTGAATCTAATGCAATCAAAGGGTATTACACCCAGAGAACCAGACCAGTTACACAAACATAATCAATATCTTTTTTGAAATTCATAAATAATATCAAACTGTTACAGCTTCTCTCATTTATGGATTACAGGCGTGACATGTTAAATTTAGCATTTCAGGGTTGATCAGGTTTGGAGTCTATAGAAACAGAAGTGGAGGCTGTCAAGTCTCCTGGGATGAGGTTTCCAGAATGCTGCACATTTAAGGTTAAGAGTCGGACAGGGATGGCAGGTGGGTGAGGATGTACGGGATGGGGGATGCTGCCAACTCCAT
Source organism: Dasypus novemcinctus (assembly GCF_030445035.2). Taxonomy (NCBI): domain Eukaryota; kingdom Metazoa; phylum Chordata; class Mammalia; order Cingulata; family Dasypodidae; genus Dasypus; species Dasypus novemcinctus. The sequence continues at coordinate 50,215,870 of NC_080689.1, forward strand.
GTTTGTTGAGCAGGCTCTCTCCTTGAAGCTACCCCTGTAGCCTGCCTATGCTTTTTACCAAACAAAGTTATAAAGGAAAATGTGAGTAGAAAGATAGTTTTAAATGTTTGAGTAAATCAATAATGGAATGTTAGGAGGCAAGGAAATAAAAATATATTTTCCTTTTCTTCAGAGAAAAATTGGAATAAGAAATATATGTCAGGAAACGGACTTGGCCCAGCAGTTAGGGCATCCGTCTACCACATGGGAGGTCCGCGGTTCAAGCCCCGGGCCTCCTTGACCCGTGTGGAGCTGGCCCATGCGCAGTGCTGATGCGCGCAAGGAGCGCCCTGCCACGCAGGGGTGTCCCCCGCGTAGGGGAGCCCCACGCGCAAGGAGTGCGCCCTGTAAGGAGAGCCGCCCAGCGCGAAGGAAAGTGCAGCCTGCCCAGGAATGGCGCCGCCCACACTTCCCGTGCCGCTGGGGACAACAGAAGCGGACAAAGAAACAAGACGCAGCAAATAGACACCAAGAACAGACAACCGGGGGAGGGGGGGGGGAATTAAATAAATAAATAAACCTTTAAAAAAAAAGAAATACATGTCTGTTCAAATTCGAATAGTGGGACATTCTATGAAATATCTCATCAGTACTCTTCAAATCTGTTTAGGTCGTCAAAAACAAGGGACATCTGAGAAACTGTCACAGCCAAGAGGAGCTACGGAGACGTGATGGCTAAATGTAATGCAGTGTCCTGGATGGGGCCCTGGAACAGAATAAGAATATTAGGTAAAAAAAATAATATAAATAAGGTATGGACGTTAGTTATTAATAACATATTGGCTCACTGTAACAAATGTACTACACTAATGTAAAATGTTAATAGTGGAAACTGGGTGTGGGGTATTTGGGAACTTTCTGTACTATCTTCTCAATTTTTCTGTAAATCTAAAACTGTTCTAAAAGTTAAAGTCTCTTACAATATGTATGTATGTTTTGCCCAACACCAAAACCTTATATGGAGAGGAAAACATCTCCCCAAGTGTAAGATTACTAAAGGTATACTGTGACCATTTTGGCCTTAAGCTTCAAAAGATAACAAAAATTTTAAAGCGCTTTGCCTAATCAAGTTTAGACAAGTTCCCAAGTTTAAGCAATAAAACTAAGTTGCTCAAATGGCAGATTTCTGAGATTTCTTTTAATTCAACATATTGTAATACTCTTGGGACCAAGAAAGATTTTGAAATCTGCAAGAGAAATTCCAGGCTTGAGAAAATTGCTTGGAGCCAGAAAACTTGCTTTTTTTGGAAATAGTGTTTGCTTATGAAATATATTTGTTACTATTTCACATTGCCAATGCATTTTTTTCTTTTCTGATTATTTTCTCCTTCTAAAAGAAAAAAAAAAAGCATAATAGTTGTTGGGTTCTTCAGATGACTTCTTTGGTTTACTAATTCTCTTTTGCAAGTTAATGGGGCAAATTATAAAGATATCAAAGTGTTTTTTTAAAGATCTATTAATTTTTTTTACCCCTCCTCATTGTTTGCACTCACTGTGTGATCTCTGTGTGTTTGTTGTGTGCTTTCTATGTCTGCTGGTCTTTTTTTTTTTTTTTTTCTTTTGAGGCACTGGGACCTCCCATGTGGGAAGGAGATATCCAATCGCATGAGCCACATCTGCTCCCTGCTTGTTGTGTCTCTTGTATCTCCTCATTGCAACATCTCATGTCAACTCACAGCACCAGCCCTTTGTGTCACCTTGCTATCTTGCTTGTCTTTTTTTTTTATCCCCTCCCCCCCACCCCACTGTCTGCTCTCTGTGTCCATTTGCTGTGTGTTCTTGGGTCTGCTTGCATTCTTGTCAGTGGCACTGGGAATCTGTGTCTCTTTTTGTTGCATCATCTTGCTGCATCAGCTCTCTGTGTGTGCAGCACCACTCCTGGGCAGGCTGTGCTTTTTCTGCATGGGGCAACTCTCCATGTAGGGCACACTCCTTGCACGCAGGGCTCCCCTTCATGGGGGACACCCCTGTGTGGCATGGCACTCCTTGTGCACATCAGCACCGCATGTGGGCCAGCTCACCACATGGGTCAGAAGACCCTGGGTTTGAACCCTGGACCTCCCATGTGGTAGGTGGATGCCCTATCAATTGAGTCAAATCTGCTTCCCTTGCTCGTCTTCTTTAGGAGGCACAGGGAACCAAACCTGGGACCTCCCATGTGGGAGGCAGGAGCTCAATTGCTTGCGTCACATCGACTCCCCTCAAAGTGTTTTTTTTTGTTTCTAAGTCTAAGGCATAACATTGCCTTTGCCTTAACAAAGGTTAAGAGAAGACTGAATGTAAGGAATTAGAAATTGGGTAAAAAAACATATTGAAAAAAGAGAACAAATATATGCCAAAAATAATAGATCAAAACTGGAAGCCAATCAGCTTTTTCTTAATTATAAAGGTTTTAGTTTTTACATGGGGGTACCTGAGACCTGGCTCCCCACTCTAAGGCCAGATCATAGCACTGCTGGCCTTGCCTCCATTGCTGGCTCCTGGCAGCTGCCTGCAGGGGCCCACAGGTGGGGACCAAAGTCGGGAAGGCATACGTTGAACCTTAACTCGGCCCTCGTCACCTTGGAGAAGCCCCGCAAGAACCCAGGCTACATCAAGCTGCACAGGATCCGGGCAGCCCAGAACTCCTCTAAGACAATCGCCTCATCCCAGAACCACATCTTTCTCCCTGTCACCAACCTTGTGCCAACCTTCAGGATGAAAGTTGCACCTGGGGAAGCAACAGCCTCATCAAGGGTAAGAAATATGAGCCTGGTGACCCAGAATCCACTGCCAGAGAGGACCTGGATGTGCTTCTCCCCTGGCTTCAAGAGGCCAGCTAGGGGTCCAGGGCACCCTGCCCATCTCCAGCAGCATGTGACAGCCCCTGTGCACCGGGCCTCCCACCCTCTCAGATTAATGAAGACTGACCCTTTTTCGGGGAATGACTTTCTCCCTCCCTGTGTTGGCCAGGGGTGTTGGGACAGTGTGTGATTTGTCAGTGGTTTCCTCCCTCAAGGTTGGGAGACGATAACCATCATCCTAGGAATTCTCCATACCTTTTTATTACTAAAACCTTAAAAAAAAAAAAAGCTATAGTTTTAAAGAAAAATCATACAGAAAATGCAGAGTTCACATATAACTTCCCTCACACACACAGTTTTCCCTATTATCGACACTTTGTATTACAGTGGTACTTTTGTTACAGTTGGTGAAAGAATGTTATTACAATTGTACTATTAGCTATCTATAGTTTACATTAGGGTTCACTGCTTATTTGTACAGTTGTATGTTTTGTTTTGTTTTTATTCTAGTAACATATTGTGGTGGTTTGGAGCTATGTACCCCAGAAAAGATGCTATTTTTATTTTTTAAAGATTATTTTATTTGTTTATTTCTCTCATTTGCACTTGCTGTGTCTGTTCATCGTCCTTGTTTCTTTAGGAGGCACTGAGAACAGAACCAGGGAACTTCCATGTGGGAGGGAGGTGCTAATCACTTGAGCCACCTCCGTTCCCTGCTTTGTTGTGTCTCTCATTATGTTTTTCTTCTTGTGTCTTGTTACATCAGCTTGCTGCACATGTCCATCATGCCAGCTCACTGTCTTCTTTAGGAGGCACTGGGAACTGAACCAGGGACCTCTCATGTGGTAGGTGGGAGTCCAATCACTTAAGCCACATCTGCTTCCCAGAAAACATGTTCTTAAATTTAATCCATGCCTGTGGGTGAGAACCCACTGTGGGGCCATTTGATAAGGTTATTTCAGTTAAGGGGTGGCCCAACTCAATCAGGATGTATCATAACCTATTACTGGAATACTTTATAAGCAGAATGAATTTCAGGCAGATAGAAAGCCATGAGAAGAAAGAAGCTGAGGCCAGGAGAGGCCACCATGTTCACTGCTACGTAACAGAGAACCAGGAACCAAGGATCCCCAGCCAGCCCCAGAACGCCAGTCTTTGGAAGGAAGCATCACCTGGATGATGCCTTGATTTGGACTTCTCCTAGCCTCAAAATTGTGAGCCAACAAATTTCCGTTGTTTAAGCCAACTTATTGCATGGTATCTCCTTTTGCAACAAGGAAACTAAAACATGTATAGACAACCTAAAATTTTCCGTTTTAAAAAACATGGACTGCTCCATGAATTTGCATGTCATCCTTGCACAGGGGCCATGCTAATCTTCTCTATATCATTCCCATTTTAGGATACGTGCTTTTGAAGCAATCACAGCCAATAAACTTTTGAAAATAAAAGTAAAGATTAATGTTATCATTTGTACTCACATACTGATATATAAATATATCAGTATTATTTATACAAGCAGTAAGTTACCCAACAGTAAGAAAATAATTATAGTGCTCCCAGAAAATGGAAAAATGCTTTGCTATTAAAAATCATCTTTTTGAAAATTATTGAAAGACATGGGGAAAATTGTTAAGTTTAGCAAAAAATATTGCCAGTCAGAAGAGAGACACCTACTACCATCTTCAGGAGAGAAGTCTCACTGCATGGAGGGTAGCAAAGAGCACAAGGATGTGTGCCATCAGGAACAGCAGTCCTCGGGTCCCCATCCACTTCATGACTTGCAAGTGTTGAGGTCACCAGTGAAAGCACAACTCAAGAAGGCACTGATGGAATGTTTACTCCCACAGAGAAGAGACGAGCAAGGTGAGCCTCACTAGTGAGCCTCGATCGATCCCCCTGGCTAGTGGGTCTCAAACTGTGGCCGACACAGAGAGTGGGTCTCCGTACACCGTGTGCTTGCTCGCAGTGGAGGGAACAGAGAGAGCAGTGGGGGTGAACCATGGGCACAAAATTTAAATACTTTACAGCCATCCTGTCTCCAGTGGATGTTCACAATTGCTGGGGCAGGAGGAGACCCCCTGTGCCTGAGGCTCCCATCTGCTAGGAGATGGTGTTAAGGGACCTCAAGGCACTCCCAAAACGGGTCACCCATGTTCATCATTCCATGCAGAGCTGGCTAACATACTGGTCCTGAGCGCAGGGTTTATTTGTGGGCTGCACCGGGACCATCCCCTACCACAAATATAAATAATGGTTCCAGGATTTTTTTTTTCAGTTATGATATAAAAATCTGTGTTTCTTCAAAATGATAAACATAGAGTTATCATATGACCCAGACATTCCACTTTTAGGTATATGCTCAAGAAAAATGAAAATGTACATCCACCCAAAAATGCGTTCACAAATATTCAGAGCAGCATTATTCATAATAGCCGATAGTGGTTGCAGGGGGTAGGGGAAGGGGAAATGGGAAGTTGCTGCTAATAGGTACAGGTTTCTTTTGAGGGTGATAAAAATGTTCTACAATTTGGCTGTGGTGATGGCCGCACAACTATGTCAACATACAAAAAGCATTTGAATCGTACTTTAAATGGATGAATTGTGCGATGTATGAATTATTTGTTATTAAAGCCAATAAAATACATGTGTGTATAGAAGAGAGACTTAAAAGGAAATATACTGAATTTTAATAGCTTTTATCTCTAGATAAAATTACATGAGATTTAATTTTTTCCTTTTTCTGGACTGCCCAAAGGTTTTCCATTAAAAATAAATATTATTTAAAACAAATAAATCAAAGGAGGGAGTTAATCAATCAGTGCTACTCTGAATAGGAAGTGGTCTGGTGCTGGACCCTAAATAGCCACTAAAATATAGAAATTGAGAGTAAGCATTTAGCAACTTAGTTAACAATAGTATATTGTTGTGATATGTAAGTATTTGATCACTGTTATTGTATTTTACTAAAGTATTAGTCCACAGTGGATTGGGAGAAAAAATAAAAACTGAATCCTTCATCACAATAGATAGAGAAGCCCTGCCCTAGATAATCCCTATTATCTTTTCCAGAAAATATTCAGAACAAATGTTATGAGTAGAGGGAACTGAAGAAAAGGAATGAAAACTAAAACAGATCAAAATAAGATATTTGAAAACCGTAACAGTACAAATGATTAGAAGAAATTATGTTTAGAAGGAAAATCAAAATGCTTATAGATCGAACAAAATTATTAAAATGAAAAAATAAAAATCATCTTTGCTACAAGTGTAACAAATGCTGCAAAATGTAATATATTTTCCTTAATTACCTTTCTAGCGCACTTTTGTCTGTCTTATCAAAACTCTTAAGCCCCTTGCTCATTTATTCCATGAGCATCTACTCAAGTCAACACTGATATTTTTCTCTTTGCCTAAACCCAAGCCGAGGAGTGCTGCAGATAATACAAATGAATAAATAACATAATTAGCTACAGTTATTTTATAATTTAATAGTTTATATTTATATATAATTTTATAATCTATAATTTATAATAGTTATGATTTTATCATCAACTTCAGCCAGTTCAACAATAATGACCAACGATTATACTTTGTCTTTTTAATTATTTTTCTCTCTCCATCTCTGAAAATACTTCAAGCCTTTCCCAATCTTTTCTAGCTTCAGACCATGCTATGTTCCTCCTCTTTCTTAACAGGCTCAGTTCACGCTTCCTTCGTAGGGAAAACAGAAGTCAGTAAAAAGATGCCAACTCCTTAAAACTGAGCAGGTCAAGTCACCTTTTTTAGATGTACTTCCTAAACCTCGTCTCTGCTGGTGAGGGCAGTACCCCTTCTCTCCGAACTTAACTCCTCTGTGACCTGAACTCCTTCCTCTCCAGTCTCTTTAGATCATTAGCTGGTCAATTGCCTCTTCTATCAAGAATTCAGGTTTGTCTTCCCTCCTGGTTTCCTCCCAGAAGCCTATAATCACATTCTCATCCCTCACATAAAAGACAAACAAGAAAACAAAACTACGAACTTAGGGAATCCCACCACCACCGTGAGGCCAAAAAGGGTGGCCCATAGTTTAATGCTTCATTTCATATTTGTTTTTCCCACTTTTCTCAAACCACTTACCCCTCCCCACCCCCCAAATTAATAAAAGCACGGCCTCCAACTTATTCAATTTGGGTAGACAGACCGCTCAGTGTTCCTGGGTGGGCCTGGTTTCCCCTCCCTGCTGGGCTGAGTTGGGTACCCCCGTTTGGGCATGCTCTTGGTCACGGTCTGCATTCTGGTGGAGGTGGGCCCATGGACACAGGACCTGGGGAAGTTTAGCTAAGGTGTGGCCCAACCGAATCAGGTTGGGCTTTAATCCAGATTAGTAGTGTCCCTTACAAGCAGAACAAAATTCAGACATGGAGAAAAAAGCCTTGGGAAGAAGCCAGAAGTCAATAGAAGAAAGAAGACACCACCATGTGCATTGCCAAGTGAGGGAAAAGCCAAGGACTGGAAACCGCCGGCAGTCAGCCCCTGAAAGCCGAAAGCATCGCCTGGCTGATGCCGTGATTTTGGACTTCTCCCAGCCTCAAAACCATGAGCCAATAAATTCCCATTGGTTAAGTCAACCCATTGTATAGTATTTGTCTTAGCAGCTAAAAACTAAAACACCCTCTAATAGCAGTATCCCCAGATAGAGACAACGACCCCAACCTCTAAGGCTTAATCTTCTCTCTCTTTTTTTTTAAGATTTATTTATTTTTATTATTTTTTATTTGTTTCTCTCCCCTTCTTTTATTTATTTCGCCCCACCCCACCCCCAGTTGTCTGTTCTCTGTGTCCATTTGCTGTGTGTTCTTCTGTGTCTGCTTGTATTCTTGTCAGCAGCACCCAGAATCTTTTATTTATTTCGCCCCACCCCACCCCCAGTTGTCTGTTCTCTGTGTCCATTTGCTGTGTGTTCTTCTGTGTCTGCCTGTATTCTTGTCAGCAGCACCCAGAATCTGTGTCTCTTTTTGTTGCGTCATTTTGCTATGTCAGATCTCCGTGTGTATGGCGCCACTCCTGGGCAGGCTGCACTTTTTTCACACTGGGCAGCTCTCCTTATGGGGCGCACTCCTTGCACATGGGGCTCTCCTATGCAGGGGACACCCCTGCGGGGCACAGCACTCCTTGCACGCATCAGCACTGCACGTGGCCCAGCTCACCACACGGGTCAGGAGGCCCTGGGTTTGAACCTTGGACCTCCCATGTGGTAGGTGGACACCCTAGCCATTGAGCCAAATCCGCTTCCCTAAGGCTTGATCTTCTGAAATGAAACACCAAAAGAAGTCTCCATTTGCCTCTTATTAATGGTTCCCACTGCTCGTATGGAATGTGGGTTGTTATGAGGTTAGGGAAGGATGTAATGTGCAGAAGCTCAGTCTGTGCAAATTCTGGAAGAATCTTGCTCCTTTGAGGAGGGCTGGAATGGTGCATTGCCTCTTTCCTGGGTTGGAATCATGAGGTGGGGCCACCTCCAAGGAACGGGCAACCTAGATCAGCTTTCAGATATTTTCCACATTTCAGAAAAGTGTGGACCAATCTGTTTCAATGTCCTTGGAATTTGATGCTCACCCACCACAGAGCATGAGGTGAAGACAGACAATTCCCAAAATGCATGGCAAAAGCATTCTCCCCTGCCCGCCATCCAGGTATGTGTTCCCTTCTGTGTTAGTCTGCCAAAGGGGTGCTTATCCAAAGTACCAGAAATCTGTTGGCTTTCTTTGTTTTCAATTTTCTGGTTAACTTTTAAAAAGGGTATTTATTTGGGGTAGAAGCTTACAGTTACAAGGCCATAAAGTGTAAGTTATTTCCCTCACCAAAGTCTGCTGCCACATATTGGAGCAAGATGGCTGCTGGTCTCTGCGAGGATTCAACCTTCCGCTTCCTCCTAAGGCTCAGTGTTCCCAGCTCTTTCCAATCTCAGCTGTGAGCTAGCATAAGGCTTGTCTCTCTCCCCAGGGCTTGTATCTTTCCAGGCTTTCTCAGAAGTTCAGGGCTCTGGTCTCTTCAGCTGCAAACTATCAGGCAAGGGGCTCAGCTCTCTCCCTGGGGCTCTAGCGTCCAAAACTAAACTCTGTTCTCCTTCTCTGTGTATTTACTTCTCTGCCTTTTATTGCGCATCCATTTATATAGCCCACATCTGTAGGCTAGCTGTAGGTGGGGACTCAAACCAAGTCGCCCTAATGATGTGGTCAAATAAAAGCTCTAATCTTGAGTTAATAAGAGTAAAAGTGAAACCTCTGAATCTAATACAATCTAATACATCCAGAGGAACAGACCAGTCCACAAACACAACCCAATATCTATTTTTCGAATTCTTTAACAGATCCTACTGCCACACCTACATAAGCCAGAGGGTGGAATGGACTGGAGCCGCTGCAATGAAGTGACATTGACTGGACAGTGGCTGAACCCTCAGCTTGACTATTCTTCCATCCTTGCAAAGCCTGCTTGGGACAAATGGGCTTTGAAACGTGCTGTGGGCTGGGGTGTCTGTACGAGTGTTGTGGCTATCAGTATTGAAACCAGGAATGTAGTCACCTAATTCTGGGTGGTTGTCATGTAATATTAATAGTACTTCTGTTTCTGATACTTTCTCAAAGACATTTCAATCCCAGATGAATAGATGTCAGGCATAAGGGCTTACTAAATCTTTAGCAGTGAATTTGCAGGCTTTTATTCTAAACTGTGCCCTTTGTGGATTATAGTCCATCTCCTTACTGGGAGAAGGGCTCTCTTGGTGTCACTACCCCTGCCCAAGGCAGTATTTCCTATTCTACAGCTCGGTGAAATTTGTTCCAGGAGAAACGCGAGAGTTATGTATGAATTGCCTAAAAAACCTTGTCAAGATATAATGACTTCCTGAGGTTTTTATGTGCCTGCTACATGAAAAGGTTAAGTGTGAATCATAAAACAAAGACTTTTCAGTAGAATAACCTTTCTCTTATGTGGAAATTCTACTGAAATATTAGCCATTTATCTTGGTATTTGCTATAATATATATTTTTGAAATCTTTCATCTTCTAGTAATAACTGACAGGCTTTGGCCATTAATGCAGAAGAAAAAAAAACTGAATCCAAGTGCCCTGTTAAATATCACAGCTCAGCGTTGATGAGTTTCGGTAACTTTCATTTACCTGTCTGAAACCTGAAATGAAACCCGCAAGCAGCCCTGTGGTTGTGGTAGGGAGAAGGGATGACATTGTTCGATGAGAGCGCAAAGGAACCTCTGTCATTTCACCTGCCACCGAGGGCAGCAGTCAACTATTTAATGCCCAACAGTAAGTTCAGGGCATGGTCGATGGGCCTGGTGGCTCTCGTGTGAGTGGCGTGGATTGGGAATTGAGGGCACAGAAAGGGAGGCCACAGAACCCGGGTTTGGGTTACAAGAGATAAACTCCACTCAAATCAGCTAAACCAAAAAGGAAATGTCCTGGCTCACATGTCTGAAAGTTCAGCATCCAGTCTACAAGTTCCATTGGTAATTTCTCTCTCTCTTAGCCCTGCTCCACGTATGTACTACACATGGAACTACATATGTCGTTCCAGCACATGTCTTGGGACATGGAGACCAACTGAGCTGATCTGGGTCGCTTGTAGATGCCTTAACTGTGGACTGTTCTGACCGTCCAGGCCTGAGTAGCGAGTCCACCCCTGCTTTCCAGATCCAGACAGCTGTGGCCTGTGAGTCCTCTGAATGCTTCACCTTGATCCTGTAATTCAGGGATCATGTTTCCATCAGGGGATCTCACCAGGTTTCAGGGATCAAGGCCTCAGGGAGGTGGGGGGAGCACACATACCACGGACCTTTTAGAGCAGAAGTTGCTACAGACTCAGGCACTGGGAAAGTACACCTCTTGCCACCGAAGCAGAGGTGGGAGGTAGGGCAGGACTGCTCACCCCTTGAAGAGCTGAGGTGTGATGTCACGATCTCCAGAAAAGTGCCCTTGCCAAAGAGAATTCCCCATCTGCTGGCTGATGCCAGACATGCTACTTTGATTATCTTGTTTTAACTTTAAGCCCATGTTGGGAAACGGACTTGGCGCAGTGGTTAGGGCATCTGTCTACCACATGGGAGGTCCACGGTTCAAACCCCAGACGTCCTTGACCCGTGTGGAGCTGGCCATGCGCAGTGCTGATGCGCGCAAGGAGTGCCCTGCCATGCAGGGGTGTCCCCCGCGTAAGGGAACCCCACGCGCAAGGAGTGCCCCCGTAAGGAGAGCCGCCCAGCGCGAAAGAAAGTGCAGCCTGCCCAGGGATGGCGCCGCCCACACTTCCCGTGCAGCTGACGACAACAGAAGCGGACAAAGAAAGAAGACACAGCAAACAGACACAGAGAACAGACAACCGGGGGAGGGGGGAATTAAATAAATAAATCTTTTTTAAAAAAAGCCCATGTTACGATACAAATTTCCCTGAGAGTGGAAACACTAAGTTTTATCAGGTGTTCTTGGTGTGAAGGATTAGAGAGCAGGTTTTGATCACAGGAGGGAATTAAAACTTTGGGGTTCTGGGAGTGTGAGGTCAAGGAATATGTGGGGAGGGAGGTAAGAAAGACAGATTATGGAAGGCTCTGCCACCCCCCATCATGCCGGGGCCTCAGGGCCAGGCGATGGTGTCCAGTTGTTTGGTCAAGCAAGCACTTGCCTGATTGTTACTGGGGGGGACATTCTGTAAACTTAAATCATCAGTGAGTTGATTGCTCCTGTGGCTGATTAGATATTCAATCAACTGAGGAGAATGCCATTAAAGGCTTTTAAAGAAGTGGTGATTTCAGCAGTCAGAAGAATTTCCATCCCTGCTTCATGCAGCCAGCTTTTCTTGGGGAACTTTATGGGAGTTCCCAGCTTGCAGCCTGCCCTATGGAATTTGGACTTACCCATTCCTACAGTTATATGAGACAATTCTTACAAAAATCTCATAATATTTACAAATATCTCCTGTCAGTTCTGTTTCCCTAGAGAACCCTGACTAATATAATGTCAGTAATGAGGAGGAAACAGATGTAGCTCAAGTGGTTGAGCTCCTGCTTCCCATATACAAGGTCCTGGGTTTGATCCCTGGTACCGCCTAAAAAGAAAAAACAAATGAAAAAAACAACTCTTCTTGGGGAGCAGATGTAGCTCAGTGGTTGGGCACCTGCTTCCCATGCGTGAGGTCCTGGGTTCAATTCCCGGTACCTCCTAAAAAAATAATAAAATAAAATAAGAAGAAGGAAAGGAGAGTGGTCACATCAGAAGGCAGAGTCAGGGTCCAAATACCTATCTTTTGACTGAAGAAAAGGGCCCAGTCCAACAAGTCAGAAACTGAGCAGGATAAATGATCTGTCCAGAAAACCATCACATGAATGTCTGTCATTACTGTGACATAGCCGCCAAAAACCAACATAATAGAGGAACTCTTAAAAACTGTACTAATTTTTAAGAAGCACTTCTCTCTCGTGCTTCTTTGAATGTGCTTTTACCACCCCCACATTCTGTCAGAGACACACATATGCTTCTGGGAGAATTATTATTGTTATAGCATAAAATAAAAAAGAAAGTCAGTGCTCAATTTTTAATAACCAAAATAGAATTTCTGAGTTCACTGTAATGCAACAGTCTTGGAAACACAACTTGGTCAGAAAGAAAAAAGTGCTTCATATTCATAAAATTCTAAACCCTTTCTCATTTCACATCAAGGAGTAAGCCTGGTGGACTCAGACAACAGGGTTTAACTCTAAGCTATCACATAGAGAGGATGGGGTATGACATAAGGGAGCTTCAGCCAGATGAAGGAGAAGGAGAAAGAGTCCTGCAAGTACTAAGAGCAGAGAAGTCAGATAAGAGATCTCCTCCTAAGATCAAAACCCAGGAATGGAAGGGGCAGAGCCACCGAGACACCCAAAAATGGTCTGGAGGAGACCACAAGCTCAGAGGATTCCTGAAGGTGACAGGGAAAGACAACCAGCTTTGAGGTCTGACAGCATGTGGCGAGCTGCTGAGCAGAGTCCTGGGGGTGGGAACAAGTTGTCAAAGGTAGGGCTGTTAACCAGAGGTGATGGCAGCAACCAAAGTCAGCCTGTGGAAGAGGAGATGAAGGGAGGCACCACAGAGGGCGGCAAAGACTGTGGTGTGAGGCAGCATGAGACATCCGAGAGCTGGGTGGGCATTGGGGAGCAGAGAGTGGCACTGGGCAAGTGGGCTGGGGCCAGATACCAGGGCCCGGGGGGCCAAGCTAAGCCACTGTAGATGGGAGCATGTTTGGACTTTTAAAGTCTTGGTCTGACAGCAATGTGGAGTTAAGACAGGTGAGACAGACTCTGAATCTTCACCTGTCAGCCGTGGCTGGATGCTTCCAGGAATTGTGCTGACTCTGTCAGTGGCTCAGACATTCACATATACTATGAAATCAGCCTGAGCCTGAGCCCTCCAACACTCCAACAAACTCCAATGTTGCTCCCTCTCTCTCTCTCACTTACACACACACACACACTCATGCAACATTTATGGAATTGTGCAATCATGGAATTGTCCTGGGTCAGTGGAGCATCCAAAGATAAAGATGGCACATGGTGGCGGACTTGGCCCAGTGGTTAGGGCGTCCGTCTACCACATGGGAGGTCCACGGTTCAAACCCCGGGCCTCCTTGACCCATGTGGAGCTGGCCCATGGGCAGTGCTGATGCGCGCAAGGAGTGCCCTGCCATGCAGGGCTGTCCCCCATGTAAGGGAGCCCCACGTGCAGGGAGTGTGCCCCGTAAGGAGAGCTGCCCAGCGTGAAAGAAAGTGCAGCCTGCCCAGGAATGGTGCCGCCCACACCGAGAGCTGACGCAGCAAGATGATGCAAAAAAAGGGACACAGATTCCCATGCCACCGACAACAACAGAAGCAGACAAAGAAGACGCAGCAAATAGACACAGAGAACAGACAACGGGGGGGTTGGGAAGGTTAGGGGGGAGGGGAGATAAATAAATAAATCTTTAAAAAAAAAAGATGTCACAGTCCCTGCCCTTCCGAAGGCAAGCCAGTGTCCCAGCCCAAAGACCCCCAGGCTCTTCTAAAGTCTTCAGATGTGGCTGCCAGCAGGTGCCATACTCACGTTTCTTCCCTTTCTTCATAGAACACCGCAGCCCCACACACGCCTCCCAGTTCAGAGCACCCCACTCCTTGTCGTGGGCATCACTCACTCTTCTGAAGTTAGGTTGGGGTCAGGGGTTATCTTTACTCTGATCATCTTGCCCAGCTCCTGCCTCCTCAGCCATGGGCTTTAGAGCTACCAGTTTACTTCTGTGTCCAGCAAGTAGAGCCAGGGAGGTGAGGTTAGAAGGATTTAGGCTCTTTAGCCTGGAGAGGATGCGATTTGGAGATGAGCTGGTTATTGACCTTAGAACCAGAGAGGGATTTTATAGGAAAGACGTGGACCAATTGAAAGGAGCAGTAAGAGAAAGAGGCTCAGAATAAGAAAAGAAAGATGGTGTTTGGAGAAAAGGAAGATAATCCTTGTCCAAAGAATGGCCAAGATGGTGCCATACACCCCTACCCTGGACCTCTCAGAGGAGAGGACAGCAAGCAACAGAGCAGAGGAGAGTTTGGCAGTTCTCTTCCCTCCAGCTGGTGGGCTGAGCTGGTGTGCTTGCCAGCTCAACGGTTCCATGATTCTGTGATGTCACCGAAGAGAGAAGAATGGGGAGTTGGGCTCAGCTCCAGCTGCTCGATTCCTCTCTCCTCTGGATTCGGATAGTTTTTGGGGTGAGGGGAGGTGAGCTGAGTGATCACACGTATCCCAGCTCAGTCTCCCCTCTGGCCACCTCAGCCCCCACCATATATATGGAGAGAAAGTAGCCAGTGTGAGTCAACTGCACCCACACAAGCAGAGCATCTTTTATGAAACTGACCTGATCAAAGGGACAACAATGAAAACAGCCTTTTATTCTTCTGTTTCTAGAAAACTTAAAGAACAAGAGAACCACATTCAAACTGAGTTGGCAAAGACTGGACAATCTGTGATTGTGAGAGTGGACGCGTCTTCTAGCTAACCCTATGAGCACTGAAACCACAGCATTCATTTTCTTCATCCTTCTTCTATTTTGCTTCAGTTGCATCTTCCTTTTATTGGTGGCTTTTATATATAAATGGTATAAATCCATGCTGACAACTTGGGATCAGATTTCAACTCACACTAGCAAATGTGTCTAGAAATAATGCAAAGCAATTTAAAATAGCAGAACAAATAGTCATGCTGTAGCTATCTACTTTTTCTATTTCAGGGTTTTAGAAATGCTAATTTCTTGTTCAGAAGTGAAGTTCCCTCGCTAGGTCTTAAAATTAGGACCATTGTGGTGCTGCAGGGACAGTTACCGGACATCGTATGTCCTCCCATGGCCGACTGGGTGGACTGTGGGAGAGTGTGGGCTATGGTGTGGACCATTGTGGTGCTGCAGGGACAGTTACCGGACATTGTATGTCCTCCCATGGCCCACTGGGTGGACTGTGGGAGAGTGTGGGCTATGGTGTGGACCATTGACCATGAGGTGCAGCGGTGCTCAGAGATGTATTCACCAAATGCAATGAATGTGTCATGATGATGGAGGAGGTTGTTGTTACGGGGGGGGGGGGGGGGGGGGGGGGGCGGGGAGCGGGGTGAGGAGGGTGGGAGGTATATGGGGACCTCACATTTTTTTAAATGTAATATTAAAAAAATAGACAAAATAAAATAAAATAGTCACAGGAAAAAAAATTAGGACCATTCTTCCTTTTCTGCATTTTTTTCAGTTTCAATACCAAGACAGAGAGTGAGGGCGAAAAAATTTCTTATACAGATGCTAACAAAGGTGAAGAGGATCCTCCAGCTAATGGGCAGACAGACAATTCAAAAGACCAAGAAAAGTAAGGCCGTATCTTAAGACGTGAGAGAAAACCATTTTTGTGTATGAGAATGGTGACTAAGATGCATGAATTTTTTGAGCCCCGCCGATTTATTTTCCAGGGCTATCGTAGTGGAAATAATGGACGTGAATACGCCAGTGAGACCTGGCATTCTTGTCCAGAGACGGAGTAAGGAAGCACTGACCATTTCCTTCGAAAACACGGGGGGCTTGGAGGCAGAGGCAGAGGCAGAAGAGGAAGACAAAGCAGAAGTGACGCATGATGCCGAGGATGCTGGTCAAGAGGTGATGTGCTTTCCTTACGGGGCAGTTCAGGCAGAATTTAGATAAAAAAAGAAGTGACTCATTCTACTAGGTATAATGATAAGGGACGGCATTGCCTATAACTCAAGTTCATACCTGGGATGCGTCCAACGTCCACAGTCACTAAACCGTGCTCTGTGGCCTATCGGTTCATGGTATCAAATCACATGCATGTTGCAAGCCCAGAAACTTGTTCACTCTTCATTCCTTTTTTTTTTTCAGGAGGTACTGGGGATTGAACCCAGGACCCTGTACACGGGAAGCAGGTGGTCAATCACTGAACCACATCTGCTCCCCATGAGTCAGCTTTTGTTCGTTCGTTTGTTTTGTTTTTTAGGAGGCACTGGGGATGGAACCTGGGATCCCGTACGTGGGAAGCTGGTGCTCAACCACTAAGCTACATCCACTCCCCTCATCCTTCATGCTTTCATTTGTGCGTGTTTCAGATAATTCCCCTTCATTTTGCTTTTCTCGGAATCCTAGTATTTTAGAGCTGGAGAGGCATTTTAAAGCTAGGGATCCAACACTCTCAGGTGACAGGCAAGAAAATGAGTTGAATTATTAAAGGTCACTCAGTTCCATCGTGGCCTGCTCTAGTTCAAGGCTCCTTCCGAGCACTATATGGCCACCTGGCCAGGGCCTTCCTGGGCTCCCGAGGAACAACAGCTCAGGTGCCCTTCCACTGCCCGACCCGTGCTCCCTGACTGAGACACAAAAATGACCCAGGTGGCTCGCGATTTGACCAAGATGCCTTTATAATGACAGCTTTATAGAGAAATACATGCCACCAAATGTGATTGGAATATGGCCATGTGTGCTTTTATAACTGCAGGAAGAAGGACCTGTGAGTATGACAGATTAGCACTGCTTCCCTGTAGCATTCAGAGATATTTTTTCTGTTTCTCACCAACGTAATCTGCACATGACTTAGGTTTTTAACATCAGGACTTGTTGGTGATTTCTGTTGTTCATCCCATTCTCTTGCAGGGTGATGACCTGCCAAAAATAGTAAAAGATGCTCCTTTAGCTGGTGAAAACCAAAAACGACCCCTAAAAGGAGTGACATTTTCTAGAGAGGTAATTGTTGTGGATCTTGGAAAGGAATACCCTACACCTCAAAGCTATACTCGAGAACATAAAGAGAGAAAATGAAGCTCGGAAAAGGCTGAGAGTGAAAGAAACACAACCATGATCTAACAATAAAATGACTGGGGGTTCAAAATCATGTTGAAACCACAAACTAATGGGGAATTAAGCAAATGCAAAGAGTATTATACTTTTGCGCTGACAGAAGTGGGCCAGGCCTAAATTTCTGTAAGTAGAATACTCAGAGTTTAAATATGGATTTTTTTTAAAACCTCAAATCTGAGTTCAATAAATTGATTGTATTAAATATCCTTAAAACTCGTGTCTATTTAAACACTGTCATAACATGTGAATAAAGTTATTTGTGTTTGTGCAGATGTCTGTAAGGTAAATCACATTCAAGAGGGGACTTTTCAAACAGTATGTGTCCTTGATACTCGGGTCACACACATTCATGACCAAATAGTTTTTTCTATCATCATGGAAATTTTCTCAATAGCTAGATCTAGGGTCTTCTCCTATATAATCCACTTTGAGCTCAGTCTCCAAACCTTTCTTGTACTGACAACTGCTTTTTTAAAGATTGATATAAACAAACACACAAACAAATAAAAACTACCTCCACCAACAAAAACAACCTGTTTCTTTAGGCAGTCCTGGGATTATATTTGACTTTTGATTTCAGTAAAGTTTGCTCTCAGCAGGTAGAATGTGACAATAGACCAGCAGGATATCAACCAAACCACTGCATAAACACAGGTCAAATGGACATTTCTTTGGGAGGGGCTATGAGAGATATAAAAAGCAGAAAGCACAGCATTTGATTCAGGGACCCAGGCACAGTGTCATAGATATAGTATATGATCAACAAACACTTGTTGAATGAGTGGAAAGAAGTGGTAAGGTAATATAGAATGTGTAATTAAAGCTAAAGGACAGCCTTTGAGGGGAGAAGTCCCTGTGGGCAGGGACCATCCCACTGTGAGGAGGAGGAAGGATTTAATCAAAGGGAGGGATTAGATGACAAAGGCAGGGGAAGGAATGTATTGCAGCTGGGGAAAGGCAGGTGCCAAGGCAAAGAGGTGAGGTGTGTGGAGTCTGGCGGGAGGTACAGTGAAGGGCAGTGAGGAGTCTGAGGAAGGCCACTCTTGGGATACCAGGCCAGGTGTGTGGGGTGGGGAATGGATCAGACCGTTGGGACCATGGGGGCAAATAAAAGTAGATACAACCCCACGTATTGGTTCTTTTGAGGGCTAAAGAGACCCACAGGTTCTATGGTCATGGCAGATGGGGTTCACTGCCATGTCAGTTGGCCCTTCTTTGGAGCTGGTGTTTCTGCGTGATGGAGCTGGACTCAGATGGGATCTCTTTTCATAAGACTTTCATGCTACTTTACTGGAATTGTAGTTGGTGCTGGGGCTTAAGATATATCTAGAGGATTTGAATCTCTGGACTGACAATATGATAGCCAGGCCCTGAGCCTCAACAGACTTCAGCTCCTACACTCTGATTTATTGGACTTACCCCACTCAGCTAACATGGAGTTGAAGAATGTCAACCACCACACCACGGAGCCTAGAGTGCCTACAACTGAAAGCAGGAGGATTGCATCCAGTATCCATGTGGAATCTAAACCCCCTCTTGACATAGATGTGGAATGGACACAAACAAGCCAAGGTCCACAGGAAGCAGGAACACAGTAAGGATTAGAATGGACTTAATGATATTCTATTCATGAACTATTTTGGTTAATAATCGAGAAAATGTGGCATTGCTGTGGAAAAAGTGGCCATGGTGGCTGCTGGGTGCGGGGAATGGGAGGAAGAGATGAGATGTGGAGGCATTTTTGGGACTTGGAGATGTCCTGAGTGGTGCTGCAGGGACAACTGCCGGACATTGTATATCCTCCCATGGCCCACTGGATGGAACGTGGGAGAGTGTGGGCTATGGTGTGGACCACAGGCCATGGGGTGCAGTGATGCCCAGAGATGTACTCACCACATGCAATGGATGTGTCATGATGATGGGGGAGAGTGTTACTGTGGGGGGAATGGTGGGGTGGGGGCAGTGGGGGTGAATGTGGACCCTCATATTTTTTTAATGTAATATTTTTTAAAAAATGAATAAATAAATAAAAAAAGGAGTTAAGGGTGCGAGCCTACAGAAATATTCTTTTGGGGTTCATGAGGTCTCCATGAACATTTAAAATCTTGGCCTTTTATATTTAAAAACTTAACCTAATAAAGTTCACACATGTCTAAATGAACCATAGTGGGCTGTGTATTTCCATATAATCTATGGCTTCACTGCCCATATCTGCACATGTATACAGAGAACCAAGCATTGCTTCATCACAAGCTGATGAGAAAAGACAGAGGAAGAAGAAACATAGAAACGACACATCTAAGTCAAAGTGAAGGCCAATTTTCTCGTGACTGGCTATGCTAACTAAGTTCCAGCAGAAACTGGGGAAAAATGGAAAAATTGGCCATAATGGTATAGGCAAGTGGAATTCCAGAAAACCAACTGCACCACGACTGGCATGTGAGCAACAGGGCAGTCAACAGAATGGCACTTGCCACTAAATGCTCATTTGCACTTCATTGGTTGTGTGGTTTTCTCTGTCTTTGATTTGAGAATTTGTTTTGGTTTTAGAGCTGGATGAAAGCTTTAAGGATAAGGAGTTAAAATTCAGTTTTACGTCTCTACGTATTTTAAATAACACTATGACAAACAATTCCGGCCAGTAGTTGGGGAGACTCCTTCCAGAGTGTGGTCTCTGAGTGGGCACTCCCGCTCCACCTTTAGAAGGCTGTCGTGGCATTCCCAGAGGCCAGCTGCACGGCGTGTTACACACTAGGATCAGGGCGTCCCTTGGTCACAGGCCCACCCCTGCCTTCCTGTATCATGAAGCAGGTCCCCTGGTCAAATGCTCTGCTGTGTAGGAGTCCACACGGCCTGTGGACCCGGCCTTCTGTAAGGCCCTGGACAGGGGACTAACTGAGGCTTTGCAGCCAGAAAGGCAAACTCACACATGGAATGGGGTACCGAACAGCGGGAACAAACCGCCGGCTCTGCCGGGATGGAAGGGGCTCGTCGGATTTGCCACTAAGTGGCCAGTTGGTGTCCCCAAGAGCTTGTGCCACATTCAGGGCTCAGCACTGTCTCTGTCACTGACAGGGTGGACTTTTCGAAGCAGCAGGAGGTGGGTTGGCCTTGGCGAGTGGGAGTTGATGCCATGAGGGGCACGTGTCACCTTCACCTCTGCAACAGTTGCCACTCCATTCATGTGCCCATCCTGTCAGTTCCAGGGAACTTCCCCTCCAGGATTAGGTCACTGATCCTGGAAAGAAATCGAGGCGATATTGGAGACATGGTGACTGCATTTGGATGTGAAGGGTGAAGAGCTGGTGCAGGGAAGTGGCAGTTAGGAAGCAGTAAGGACATGAAAACAGAGTAGAGAACATCAATTCCTGGCTAGATATAGGAGGAATGAGAGGAGGGACACAAGGATGGGTTTGGATAACTGAAAATTTTCAGAAACAGGAAAGTCCAGAGAAGTTACTAATTTGAGGGAAAAGATTAGATTAGGTGGGTTTTAGCTCTGCTGAACTTGAAGTATTGGCCAGAAATTAACCTGAAGGTACTCAGGGAACAGGAGAAACTGCAGGACTCCCTGTTTCCATCTCCTAAGCGGTGGTTCCAGAAAAAAGTTGAGCATTTCTTTCTCAATGCCCCTTGGCATCTTTGATTAGCTGTTGACCCAGAGACTTTTTTCAAATGCCTACCCCAAACAAGACACACTACCCAAAAGCCAAAAGGGAAAAGTCTGATAAAGTGGACTCTTTTTATAAACTTCTATTTAGCATAAAATAACGTAAGTCTATACAACTGTTGCTTTTTGTAAAATACCTTGGAATGTTGTCCTCCAATAAGCAAAAGGAGTAAAATGTTCTCCATCAGTTTGTTTCTTTCCTTGATGGGCAAAGACCACAGGCAAAATCCAGGGCACCACTGTGGGTTAGAAGGGGGAAACTGGTTAAAGGAAGCGCTAATATCCATTTAATTAGCATAAAATTGCATCAAGCTGCAATGATATGCGCTCACAACACACTATGCTGTCATCTACAAACATTACTTGGATAAAATGTAAACATTTGTTACTTGGTGTTGGAAAGGTGAGAGACTTACTACGTCAAGCGGAGAACCACAGGGCACTTACCTTGCACAAACTTTCAGAAAAGACACCAAGGCGGTGTAGGGAGCGCACGTACAGCGGCGACCACGTCACAGTCAGTCACGCGCTCAGACCTCAAAAACTGGTCGCGCAAATCGCTTCTCTGCCTTTTGGCTAAGAAAAGCTGATCGCACAGCAAAACAGAGTGTTCCTATCCCTGGGCCACATCCTCAAGGGTCACATTCGCGGAATATAGTTAGCACAGCCTCAGTCAACTGCCACAGGCCCTCGTCTGCCTCCCCAGTACCACCCGCGCGCACCCCTTTACTCACTGCCCTGTTTGCTGGCAATGAAAACAGTGATTGCAACAAAAATAATAATGAATCCTTGGAAGGTGTCTCGGTCTTTCGGAGGAGGCTGACCCTCCCCATTCCCGGCCCCCGCACGGGGGATCCCCGCAGCCGGGCCTGGGTCTCACGACCCGCGCCCCGCTGCCCCGGCCCGCGCCCCTCGGCTCCCCGGCGCCGCCAGGCCTCCCGACGTGGCGGGACCTGGGCAGCTGCCCCGGCGCCCCGCAGCTGGCCGGCCGCGGCCGCACCGGGGGCGGGGGTTCCCGGCCGGTTCTGGGCGCCGCGAGCGCGCGGACCCCGAGCTCCGAGCCTGGATCGCGGGCGCGCACCGCCCGGGCCCTCGCGGGCTCCGCGCCGAGGCCGAGGCCCGGGCGGCCCGGGGCCCCGCGCGGCTGGTGGGGGAGCGCGGGGACAGGACGGACGGGAACGGCTCGCGCTGCGCGCCCCGCGGGCCCCCTCGCTCCTCCTCCCTCATCTTCCCTCCGCGACCGCCCGGGCGGGAGGGCGGAGGCCCCTCACGAGCTCCCGGCGCCCGGCGCCCGGGGACCTTGGGGCGCCTCCCGGGCCGCAGTCCTTGCGCGAGAGCCGAGGACCCGCCCAGGTGCACGCGATCCCGCCGCCGCCGCCGCAGCTGCTTAAATGCTTACGGATGCAGGGCTCTTCCTTGGCCTCGGGGCCTGGGAGCGCGTGGAGTTGGAGAGCCGGGTCTCGTCCCTTGGCCCTGCACTTCAGCTTCCTCTTGGAGAGTTGGTTTGGGCCAGAAGAATGCCTTCCGACCTACCTTTACAGCTTCGACAATGTCTGATCTTAAGGGTCTTGCCCCCGCCCCCTTGATGTGTCTGGGACGTAGAGAGGAGCTAGAAAGTGTAAGTGTGCGTGCGCCTTGGTGTGCGGTGGACAGAACGCAGGCATGCGGATCTCAACTCCGCGTCTTACTAGATGGGCTTTTAAGAGCGCTCTGCCTTCTCTGAGTTTGAACAAGTTATTCAACCCTGTTAAACCTCATCCGGAATTTGAGCAAAGCCTGTGAAGACGATGAGTGCTTGAGAAGGACTTAAGCTCTAATTCCCTAGCCATGACGCGGGCTTTTCTTTCAGCTTGTTTCCACGCCTGTAAAATGGAAATGTTACTTGGGAAGACTGCATGAGATAATATACGTGTGAAAACCCTTGATAATTTGAATTATCGTGATTAAAATCAGTTCAATTATTGTTACCTTTTCCTATGGTTTTGCTCTTCCATTTCCAACAGGTGAGATTGCTAGGTCTCCCCTCTCCCAAATCAAGCCAGTGTTTTTGTAGTGGATAGTGATATCTTCAAGAACTGAGGAGGTTTGTGGAGTGTGTTTGTAAGTCTGAGGATGGCAGTCTCTTGAGGCTGGGGAACCGGGATGACGTGGGCTGGACAGGTGGACACCAGCTGGGGCTTGTGGTCACGAGCGTGTCTGTGTGGTCCCTGGCAGGACAGAGCAGAATGCCACCAGATGGTCCAAAAGGGGGCTCCGGGAACCTCTGGTAGGCATTGTTGTGGAGGATGAGTCCAGCTCCTGGGAGATCAGTGAGCCGAGGTAGGTGAGGCAAGGCTTCCTGCAGCAGCTGCAAGGGAAAGCTGGTTTTCTTTTAAGAGTGGCACATCAGATTGGGCTGGAAAGGCAGCAGGGGCCTGGGCGAACCGCTGGTAGGGCTGGAGGCACTTGGGTTTGGAGTGGGTTCATTCATTTGGCATATATTACAGAACTCCTGGGTCTTGAGTTGGTTCGTAGTTCCAGAAATTCTTACCACTCTTCCACACTTACAGTTACTTGGCCGGAGAAACTGGGAGCATTTCCCTGGTTCCAGAAGCAGGGACTCTCCCTTTCTCTTAGCACATTTGGAGCTGCTCAGAGAGCCCCCTGCTCTCAGCTGGACCCTTTTCTGCCAGGAATTTGCAAGTACTAGAGCCTTCCTGGAGTTGCTTCCTAGAACATATACCATATAATTCACCCATTTAAATTGTTTTTAGTTTATTAAATTAAAAAGTATTTAGCATATTCACAGAGTTGTGTAATCATCACCACAGTTGATTTTAGAACATATTCACCATCTCAAAAAGAAACCCCATCCCCATTAGTGGTCTCTCCCCATCCGCCCAACCTTTCCCCCAACTCCTGGCAACCACTAATCTACTTTTTGTAGATTTACCTATCCTGGGCAGTTCGTGTAAACTGATTCCAATATGTGGCCATTGTGACTGATTTCTTTCACTTGGCATAATGTTTTCAAGGTTCATCTGTGTTGTGACATAATCAGTACTTCCTTTTCTTTTTATGGCTGAATATATTAGTCAGGGTTCTTTAGGGAAACAGAATTAACAAGGGATATCTGTCAATAGTAAGAGATTTATCACAGACTCTCACACAGCCGTGGGGATGCACAAGTCCAGGTTCTGCAGGCAAGCTGCAACCAGGAGCTCTGATGAAAGTCCAATGAAGAGTCTTGATGAGTTCTGGGAGATGCTGGCTGTCCAAAGATGAGCTGGGAAATTCTCTCTAAATGCTGGAATCACTTCCCCTTTTAAGGGATTCAACTGATTGGATTAAGCATCACTCTTGCTGATGGCAATCTCCCTGATGTAATTATAACCAGCTATCTATGATTTGCCACTGCAGTATAGTCAATGGTGACTGAAGTCCATAAATGCCCTTGTATTACAATTAGCCCAGTGCTTGCTTGACCAAACAACTGGGCACAATTACCTGGCTGAGTTGACACAATAGCCTAACCATCACACTGAATAATCTTCCATTGTATACCATGTTTTGTTTAACCATTTACCAGTTGATGGACATTTGAGTTTTTCCACTTTTTGGCTACTTAGGATGAGAATTTTTGTTGGTTTTGTTTAAAGGCTATCCAAAAAACTGCTACTGCATGAATGCTTAACCATGTGATGATACCAAATACCATTGATGTACATTATGGATGGACTTATGCTTTATTTTTCCCCTTCCCCCTCCCTCTCCCCACCTTGCTGTTTTTTGCTGTCTATGTCCATTTGCTGTGTGATCTTCTCCATCTATTTCTCTTTTTGTCTTCTCTTCCTGTTTTTCTCTTTTAGTATTCACCGGGATTTGGTCTTGGGGACCTCTGATGTGGAGAGAGATTCCCTGTCACTTGTGCCACCTCAGTTGCTGGTTTCTGTTACACATCACCTTGACTCTCCCCTTCGTCTCTCTTTTGTTGCGTTATCATCTTGCTTCATGACTCACTTGAGTGGGCACTCAGCTCGCTGTGCGGACACTCGGTTCACTGTGCAGTCACTCGGCTCACTGCACAGGCATGCTTTTTTTTTTTTACTGGGAGGACCCAGGGATCAAACCCAGGTCCTTCCATGTGGTAGGCGGAAGCCCAATCACTTGAGCCACATCCGTTTCCCTATGCTTTATTAACATGTATCTTTCTGGAGTAATGATGAATGCAAAACACTGTGATTATACTAAAAGCCATTGATTATATACTTTTGATGGATCATAGGTATGTGAATATATCTTAATAAAACTGCAATTGCAAGTAGAAAGAAGAAAGCTTCCTTAATAGTGTAATAATTGGGCAATACCAAGAAAAAGGTGGTGTTCCAAACTGTTCAGAGGGCATTAGGAATTTATAGTCCAAAAATGAAGGGAAAATTGCGGTTGTCAGGCTCTGTTCTATTGGAAACTTAAGGCAATCAGAAACTTGGTTGAAGCTGATTGGTCAGAACTTGGGTTTCTTTTCTCATCCTGTTTTGTGTAAGCTCTCAGTCTCCTTCTCCAAGCTGTGCATGCTTGAAGTTTGATTGTGTCAGCACAGGGCTTCCGCCTTGCGTACCTCCTCTGCCAGGAGCCATTTTGTAACCCAGGGCCTGAAAGTCAAATTAGAGTTCCTTTCACAAAGCCCAGATCATTTTCTGGAATGTTATGTGTTTATTGAGTGAATAAATTTCTTTCATGGTGTCTAGCTACAAGCTAGGTAGACAGTATATGCTTAATAAATAATAGCTGGGAAGTGGATGTGGCTCAACTGATAGAGCATTCGCCTACAACATGGGAGGTCCAGGGTTCAAACCCAGGGCCTCCTGACCTATGTGGGGAGCTGGCCCACGCGCAGTGCTGCCGTGCGCAAGGAGTGCCATGCCATGCAGGAGCCCCACGTGCAAGGAGTGCACCCTGCAAGGAGAGCCACCCCGTGCAAAAAAAAGCGCAGCCTTCCCAGTAGTGGCCCCGCACACACAGAGAGCTGATGCAGCATGATGCAACAAAAAGAAACACAGAGTCCTGGTAACACCGAGCATGCAAGGGGACACAGAAGAACATACAGTGAATGGACACAAGAGAGCAGACAATGGGGGGAGGGTAAGGGAAGAGAAATAAAATAAATCTTTAAAAATAAATAAATAAATATTGCTGAAATAACCAGGGATGTGGAGAGAAAAGGAGAAGAGGAGGAAGAGTGAGTGAGAGATGTGGTTCGAGAGGATTGTGTTGTGTTGAAGTTTGGGTCTCAGCCTAGGAGTTTCTCCTTTCTCAAGGGTTTATGTTGGAGAGCAGCTCAGTGAGCTGGCCTTGGGCCTCTGCCCTGGTGGCGTCTTGCCAGCTCGAGCCAGGCAGAGGCCAGGGAGGTGTTCACCCAACAACAAAAGCAGTTGATGGGGCAGCAGATGTGGCTCAAGTGATTGGGCTCCTGTCTACCACATGGGAAGTCCAGGGTTCAATTCTGGTGAAGACAAGCTGACCTGTGTGGTGACCTGGCCTGAAGGGAGAGGTGACACATGCAGAGCGCTGGCCCGGGTGGTGAGCTGGCCCGAGCTGATTGCTGGCCCATGCAGGACTGCTGGCCTGCATGATAACCTGGTCCAAGTGGAGAGCTGACATAGCAGGATTATGCAACAAAAAGAGACGTAGAGGAGACACAATAAGAGATACAGCAGACCAGGGAGCTGAGGTG
This sequence comes from Dasypus novemcinctus, assembly GCF_030445035.2. Taxonomy (NCBI): domain Eukaryota; kingdom Metazoa; phylum Chordata; class Mammalia; order Cingulata; family Dasypodidae; genus Dasypus; species Dasypus novemcinctus. The sequence continues at coordinate 50,242,460 of NC_080689.1, forward strand.
GTGCAAGAGACTGAGCACCTCTCTCCCACTCTGGAAAGTCCCAGGATCAGTTCCCAGTGCTGCCTAAAAGAGAATACAAACAGATCCTGAAGAACGCTCAACGAATGTACATAGAGAGCAGACAATGGAGGGGAGAGGGATAAATGAATAAATCTTAAAAAAAACAGTTGATGGGGAAACGGATGTGGCTCAAGCAGTTGGGCGCCTGCCTACCATATGGAAGGTCCCGGGTTCAGTTCCTGGTGGTTCCAGGATGAGCAAGACACTGAGCTGGTGCAGTGAGCTGATGCAACAAGATGATGCGACAAAGAGACACTATAAGGAAACACAATGAGAGACCCAACAAGGAGGGAATGGATGTGGCTCAAGCGCCTCTCTCCCACATGGGAGGCCCTGGGTTCAGTTCTTGGTGTCTTCTGAAAAAAAAAAAAAGACAAGCAGACACAGAGAGTACACAATGAACAGACACAGAGAGCAGACAGTGTGCACAAACAACGAGGCAGGTGGGAAATAAAATAAATCTTTAAAAAGAGGCAGTTGATGTTGCAAGGACGTGCCGGTTGGGAGTTTGCCTTCAGTTGCTCTCAAAGTGGCTACCGCTGGCTGGATCAGAGCAGGGCCTGTCTCCTCACCACCCCAGACTAGTCTCTGAGGCCCTTGAGGAACCTGTGGCTTTGTGTGCCTTCCACCTCACTTGACTCACGGCAACACCCCGCCCTTCTGCAAGACAGGATCTAGCCTCTGCCAGGCGGCAGCCCTCGCACTGGTCAGCTCTAGCCGGCGGCGGGGGGTGGACAGCAGGCCGGGGAGGAGCCAGCACTCCAGTCCTAAAAGAAATCTAGCTGCGGGGAGCCTGCCTAGAACTTGCCCAAGTGCCAACCTCCCTCCCCTCACTTATTCCATTATCAGAACTCATTGTCCGCTTTCTGTCCTCCCATCCCATTTGTCACTTCTTGCATTAAAGATAACCTTTTATCTTGATTTCACCTGGCAAAGAATACGGGAGGACAAAAAAAGAAACCTATTACAGACCGACCTCCTCAGGCACATGCATCCCTAAGGACCGGCCGTGGTGTTCCGCGTCCACTTTCGCTGGGCCAGGTTCTGCCCCCCTGGCTTGCGGCTTCCCTTGATAGGGCAGGAGAGCAGGGTCAGCTTCTGTGCCTGTTTAGGGCGAAGCTTTGAGCCTGGCCTGGCGGAACGTGGAGGGAGGGTGGGCTGTTCAGCTTTGCAGGAGAGTTTTGCAGAAACCAGTTACTTTTGTGTGTGGTGTATGCGAAAAAGTCTTCATTTAAAAAAAAAAAAATGAGTTAAGTTTTGTTTACCAAAATATACCTAAAAGGAAATCACAGTATAATGTAAGGTCTAAGGCCTCACCAATTCCTACAATGTTAGTATTGCCTCAATTTTCAAAAAATTAACTTTTTTTAAGGGTTTAAACTTAATGCAGAATATTTAAAATGAAAATAAACTAAAACAAGCAAACATGAGAAATGTTTCTTTTTGAATTGGGGATCTAGTGGCATTGAGTTTTCAAAAAAAAGCGTGTCTCCCGAATGTGTTAACTATAACGTGATATAAGAGAACAACGTTTAATGAATTTGAAACTACTTTTAACTCAGACTTCGCTCTAAGTATACTACCAAAATGTTAACTGAGAAAAGCTGGAAATAAGGTACTGTTCACTCAACAGGACATGTTAAAAGAAAGTTAGCATGAGAATACACTGAAGAGGTAACTTTTAATCCAGTTTTACAAAGTCTAGAGTAATAGCTGCTCCTCACGGCTTGCTGGCTGCCTGTGAACATTTGATGGCAATAACTCAAAATATTCCTAGAAAACTAGCTGTTTCCTGCCCCTGCTGTTCTGGCCACCATCGCTGCTTCTGTAGCAGCCGCTCAGGACAGCTTCTCGAGGCCGCTGTAGGTGGACTGGCTGGACAGCCTCCGCCCTGCGTCATCCGGCCACTGGAAGCACCACTGCTGACCCTGGCCGTGGAATTCAAGAAGAATTCCAGGTATCCATGCTCAGTGTTGGCTCGGTCTTTTTGCCATCGCCACCAAAACCGCTTTGTTGGTGGCAAGTTTGACATCGGCTTTGCTGGTCACTCTCCCATCGGGGCTGATCTCGATGTGCACTCTCACGGGGGGAGTGGAGAGAAGTTGTCAATGTCATTCTCAGTGGCTTTGTTGGGCAGCCTTCTTGTGGACGCAGTGCCCAGTGGGTCTCTGGATGGCAAACTTGCTGTCCCTACACCTGTGTTCCTATATTCCCAATAAGCAAAAGGTGAGCTCTTGTCCAGTTGTTAGTTCTTAAGTGAAGAACCTGTTTTGTACATTTTAGATACAATAGTGCAAAGCACAAGGGATTGCTTGAAATCCAAACTTCTCTGAAGAAAATGGAATGGATGACACTGAGGTATCTGCTGGAGTTTTTTTTTTTTTAAACCAGGTTATGCTGTAGATGGGCATTTGAAAAACTTTAACAGATTGCATGATTTCACTGCAGTAGTTCTAGTGAGTTTTGGAGGGCTCGTTTTGCCAGTGAGTGCTTCCCTGTGGGGGTAGCACAGTGTGGTAGCCAGAGTATTGTAAAAAGAGTCAGTCCAGGGAGCCCTGGATTCCCCCTGAGCCACGTGTGGGGCCTTCACAGGTAATTTTATCTTCCAGGGTTTTATCAGATCAAACATGAAAACGGATGTGGTGTAAAATGTTCATCAGTATGCATGACTTGGTGAATGCTATTTTGTCTCCTCCCCTGCATCTTTTCTGTTTTCCTTAATAGTGAAAATTCTCAGTTTAGCTGCATTCTCCCTTGATTATGTCTCATGGTTTTTCTTAAATTTAACTCAGACTTCCAGGAAGATGACAGGGCTCAACTCTCTCACAAAAACAGTGGAGAAAGGATGAAAAGCTGCTTTGGGGGTCAGCAGATCAGGCTAGTGCTATGCAATCCCCAGGAGGGTGAGGGACGGAGAGATGAAGAACCTGAAATGAAAACCCTGAGTTCCTAATGCCCTACAGCAGCCGGGAAAAACACCCAGCCCCTACCCTCCAGCACGCAGCCTGGATAAAACCTGAGGCTCACTGCAGCCAACTGAGGGGCAAGCAGACAACTTCCTCCCTGGGAAGAGGGAGAGTGCACCAGAGAGCAGAGAGTGGTTTCTTTTCAGTGAATTTGGCTAGCAGGTACTGCTTTAAATCTTGGCTTTGGCCAGACCAGCATCATGGGTAAACCGGGATTGAAAGAGAAACTTTTGTGAAAAGGTTCACGGATGAGTGCCATCTGCTGGCCATCTGTAAACTGCAAGGAGAAAAAACTACTTTTATGTTTCTCTTAGCCCAACCCCCTGGGGAGAAAATCAGCCCTCTATCAGTGAGTCCCTGGCCCAATTTTGATGACTTAAGTTGGGCAATTTTAAAGATTCCGAAGAAGTTGAAACAAAAATCAAAGAAGAATTGTGAAAAAGAAACACACTAGGCAAGAGAGAGATTGACTGTCAGAGTAAATTCACCAACATACTCAGATACCTAGACACCAGCAAAAAATTACAAATTATGCTAAGAAACAGAGATGGCCTAGCCAAAGGGACAAACCAAGTAACTTGATGAGATACAGGTTTTAAGACAACTAATCAACAATAAAAATCTCCTAAAGCAATTCAAAGAGTTGAAGGAAAATATGACTAAAGAGATAAAGGATATTAAGAAGACACTAGTTGAGCATAAAGAACAACTTTAAAGCCTGCAAAGAAAAGTAACAGAGCTTATGGGAATGAAAGACAAAAGAGTGAGGTTAAAAAGACATTAGACCCAGTGCCTCTTAAAAAACAAAAGCAAACAACAAATGAAAAAACCACCTCAGGGGAGCCAGTGTGGCCCAGAGGTTGAGCGCTAGCTTCTTGCATACAAGGTTCTGGGTTCAATCCCTTCCCCAGTACCTCAAAACAAAACAAAACATTAGAGGTATATATAACAGCAGATTTGAATTGATCAAAGACAGAATTAGTGATACCAAGGACAGACCATCTGAACTTGAAAAGACAGGAGAACAAAGAGAGAAGAATGGAAAAAATGAACAATGTCTCAGGGAAATGAATGACATTGTAAAACACACAAACATACAAGTTATTGGTGCTCTCAGAGAAGAAGAGAACAGAAAAGGGGCAGAAAGAATATTTGAGGAAATAATGACTGAAAACTTCCCAGCCTTTATGAAAGACATATTATCAGTATCCAAGAAGGACAGTGGGCCCCAAACAGAATAAATATGAATAAACCTACTCCAAGACACCTACTATTCAGAATGACAAATATGAGAGATAAAGAGATGATTCTGAAGCAGCAAGAGAAAAGCAATGCATCACATACAAGGGAACCTCAATAAAATTAAGTGCTAACCTCTCATCAGAAACTATGGAGGTGAGAAGAAAGTAGTATGGTGCATTTAAAGCACTGAGAGAAAAACTGCCAGCCAAGAATTCTGTATCTGGCAAAAACTGTCCTTCAAAAATAAGGGTGAGTCCAAAGACTTCACAGACAAAAAAAGTGAGAGAATATATTACCAAAAGACTAGAACTATAAGAGATACTGAAGGGAGTGCTGTAGCCTGAAAGGAACGATGAGGCTGAAAGACTTGGAGAAGAATAGAAATATGATTAGGAAATTAATGAAGAGTGGAAAGAGACACAGTAGTAAGATCTGACACCAGAAAGCCAAAGGATAAAATGGTTGAAGTAAGTAACGCCTTCACAGTCATAAGAATGAATGTTAATGGCTTGAAGACATAGAATGATAGAACGGATGAAAAAAATATGAGCCATCTATATGCAGTTTACAAGAGACTCACCTCAGGCACAAGAACCTAACTGGGTTGAAGTGAAAGGTTGGAAAAGATATTATATGCAGTGGTAATCAAAAAAGATCTGGAGTAGCGATACTAATATTGGACAAAATAGATTTTAAATGCAAAACTGTTAGATGAAGAAGGTTAGATATTGCATATTAATAAAGGGGGCAGTTCATGAAGAAGAAATAACTATACTAAATATTTATGTGCCTAAGCTGGGTGACCCAGGATATGTGAGGCACACACTGGTAAAACTGAGGGAGAAATAGATGTCTCTACAATAATAGTTGGAGACTTCAATATACCACTGTCAGCATTGGATAGAACATCTGGACAGAAGATAAAGAACGGAGAACTTGAATAAATGATAAATGAATAGACCTAATAGACATTTATAGGGCATTATATCCCCCAAAACAGTAAGATATACATTCTTTTGAAGCACTCATTGAGATTGAAATTATACAAAACACTCTGATCATGATGGAATGAAGCTGGAAATCAATAACGGATGGAGAAAGGGAAAATTCACTAATATATAATGATTAAACCACATACTCTAATATCAGTGAGTTAAAGAAGAAATTGCAAGGAAATTCAGTAAATATCTTGAATGAAAATGAGAACACAACATATCAAAACCTATGGGAGGGAAGCGGATATGGTTCAACTGATAGAGTGTCCACCTACAATATAGGAGGTCCAGGGTTCAAACCCAGGATCTCCTGTCCCATGTGATGAGCTGGCCCACACACAGTGCTGCCACATGCAAGGAGTGCCATGCCACACAGGGGTGTTCCCCATGTAGGGGAGCCCCACACTCAAGGAGTGCACCCCGCAAAGAGAGCCGCCCCATGTGACAAAAGTGCAGCCTGCCCTGGAGTGGTGCCACACACACAGAAAGCTGATGCAGCAAGATGATGCAACAAAAAAAGACACAGATTCCTGGTGCCACTGAGAATGCAAGCGGACACAGAAGAACACATAGCGAATGGACACAAGAGAGCAGACAATGGATGGGGGGGCGGGGAAGGGAAGAGAATAAATAAAATACATCTTTAAAAAAACAAAAACAAAAGCTATGGGATACCTCAAAGGCAATGCTGAGAGGGAAATTTATAGCGCTCAGTGCTAACATTAAAAAAGAAGAAAGAGCTAAAATTGAAGATCTAAGTGCACATCTGGAGGAACTAGGAAAAGAACAGCAAACTAATCCCAAAGGAAGGAGTAGGAAAAAAGTAGCAAAGATCAGACCAGAAATAAATGAAATCAAGTACCAAAAAACAATAGAGATGATGCAGCAAGATGATGCAACAAAAAAGAGATGCAGATTCCCAGTGCTGCCAGATAATGCAAGCGGACACAGAGAACACACAGTGAATGGACACAGAAAGCAGACAACAGGGGAGAAAGGGAGAGAATAAATAAAAATAAATCTTAAAAAAAATCAACAATAGAGAGATCAACAAAACCAAAAGTTGTTTCTTTGAGATCACCAAAATCAACAAACTCTTAACTAGACCAAAAGAAAAAAGAGAGAAAAGGTAAATAAAATCTGAAATGGGGGGGGGGGAGTGGAATATTACCACTGTCCCCACAGAAATAAGAGATCATAAGATGATGCTATGAATAACTGTACACCAAAAACTAGACAGTGAAGATGAAATGGACAAGTTCCTAGAAACACATGAACAACCTATACTCACCTTATAAGAAATAGAAGACCTCAACAAACCAATCACAAGAAAAGAGATTGAAGCAGTCGTCACAAACCTTCCAAAGATGAAAAGCCCAGAATCAGATGGCTTCACCTGGTAGATGAATTCTACCAATCATTCAAGGATGATCTAATACCAGTCTTGTTCAAGCTCTTCCAAAAAATTGAACATGAAAGAATGTTACCAAATTCATTCTGTGAAGCCAGCATCCCCATAATACCAAAACCAGATAAAGATACTATGTAGAAAGAAAATTACAGACCAATATCTATAATGAATATAGATGCAAAAGTCCTCAACAAAATACTTGCACACCAAATCCAAAAGCATATTAAAAGAATTAATCGCCACAATCAAGTGGACTTTATCTCAAGTGTGTAAGCATTTTTCTGCACCGGATAATCAATTAGTTTAATAAACCACATTAATAAACTGAAGAAAAATCACATGATCCTCTTGATGGATGCAAAAAAGGCATTTGATAAAAACACTCCAAAAGATAGGAATAGAAGGAAGCTTTCTCATCATGGTAAAATACATATATGAAAAACCTACAGCTAGCATTGTACTAATGGTGAAAGACTGAAAGCTTTCCTACTGAAATCAGGAGCAACACAAGAATGCCAGCTGTCACCACTGTTATTAAATACTGTGCTAAAAGTTCTAGCTAGAGCAATTAGGCTAGAAAAAATAAAATGCACTCAAAAAGAAAAGGAAGAAGTGAAACTTTTGCTATTCACTGATTATGATCCTATATCTAGAAAATCCTGAAAAATCCACAACAAAGATACTAGAACTAATAGATGAGGTCAGCAAACTGGCAGAATACAAGATTAATATGCAGTAATTAGTATTTCTATGCACCACTGATGTGCAATCTGAGGAGGAAATCAGAAAAAATTCCATGTATAATAGAGAATAAAATAATCAAATATTTAGGAATAAACTTAACCAAGGACATAAAAAACCTGTATTCAGAAAACCACAAAACATTGCTAAAAGAAACTGAAGACTTAAATAAATGAAAGGACATTCCTTGTTCATGGACTGGAAGAGTCAATTATCCTTAAGATGTCAATTCTACCCAGACTGATTTACAGATTCAATAAAATCTCAATAAAATCTCAACAGCTTTTTTTGCAGAAAGGAGAAGTCAATTATCAAATTTATTTGGAAGGGTAAGGGGCCCCGAATACCAAAAATGACTTTAAAAAGTACACTGAAGTTAGAGGACTCTCACTTCCTGACTTTAAAACATTTTACCTAGCTACAGTGGTAAAAACAGCATGATACTGACATAAAGATAGATTGACAAATGGAACTGAATTAAGGACTCAGAAATAAACCCTTACATCTATGATCAAGTGATTTTTGACAAGGCTGTCAAGCCCAACCACCTGGTCCAGAACAGTCTATTCAACAGTTTCTGGGAGAACTGGAAATCCATATCCAAAAGAAAAAAAGAGGACCCGTATCTCACACCTTATAAAAAATTAACTCAGAATGGATCAAGGACTTAAATATAAAAGCTAGAACCATAAAACTCCTAGAAGAAAATGTAGGAAAACGTCTTCAACATCTTGTGGTAGGTGGTAGTTTCTTAAACCGTACATCCAAAGCACAAGCAACAAAAGAAAAAAATAGATAAATGGGACATCCTCAAAATTTAACACATTGTTCTTTAAAAGACTTTGTCAAGAAAGTAAAAAGGCAGCCTACTCAATGGGAGAAAATATTTGCAAACTACATATCCAATAAGTGTTTGGTATTCATGTTAAATAAAGAGATCATACAACTCAGTCATAAAAAGACAAGCAGCCAACTAAAAAATGGGCAAAAAACTTGAACAGACATTTCTCCAAAGAGGAAATACAAATGGCCGAAAAGCACATCAAAAAATGCTCAACATCACTAGTTATTAAGGAAATGCAGATCAAAATTACAATGAGATGCCTTTTCACACCTTATAGAATGACCAGTATTAAAACAAACAAACAAAACTACAAGTGCTGAAGAGGATGTGGAGAAACAGGAACACACCTTTACTGTTGGTGAGATTGTAGAATGTTGCAGCCTCTGTGGAAGAGAGTTCGCAGATCCTCAGGAAGCTGAGTATAGGACTGCCATATGATCCAGCAATCCCGTTACTAAGAACTGAAAACAAGCATGTGAACTGACGTTCGCACACTGGTTTCATAGCATTAGTCACAATTGCTAAAATGTGGAACCAGCCCAAGTGCCCATCAACTGATGCATGGATAAACAAAATGTGATATATACGTACAATAGAATACTGTTCAACTGTAAGAAGAAATGCAACCGGGATACATATGACAACATGGATGAACCTAGAGGATACTATGATGAGTGAAGTAGCCAGACACAAAAAGACAAATATTGTATGGCCTCACTAATATGAGCTAAATAAATCAGTAAACTTTAGAGTATAGGTTACTGGGAGATAAAATGTGGGTTGAGAATGGGAACTGATGCTTAAGATTAATTGTGAAAGTGTAGGAATGAATAGAGTTGAGAGTAACACATTATATTGAGCATAACTAACACTGCTGACTTATAAATGTGATTATGGCTGAAAAGGGTAGTTTGTGAACATAAAGGTCAATTGAAAGGAAACTAGAGAATAATCTAGGGAGTGTATAACTGGTTTTGCAGGTGGATGAAGATTGTAGTTATTAGTATAAATACAAGAATGCTTTTTTTTTTTGCAAAGTGCTAAGAATATGGTGATACACAGGAAAATTGTAAGTAATGTAACATGGACAATAGTTAACAGTGATATTTTGACAGCATTGGCAAGAAGATATTTCAACATTAAGGGACAACGGTAGGGGGCATAAGTGGGTTGGGTTTTTCCTTTTAGAGTAACGAAAACGTTCTAAAGTTGACTGAGTGATGACAGCACAACTGTGATGTCGATGAGAGCCCCTGAGTGTACGCTTTGAAAGGACTAGAGCATGGAACTGTGTAACACAGGGAGTCCAGTGGTGGGTGATGGACTGTGGTTAACAGGACAAAGATGAGAACATTTTCTCATGGAAGATAATAAATATATAATACTAAAATAAGGTGTTAATAATTGGGTGGGTTTGGGGGAAAATACACCAAACATAAGATATGGGCTATAGTTAGTAGTAATATTTTGATGATGCTCTTTCATAGTTTGTAAAAAATGTTTCACAATAATGCAAGTTGGTGGTGGGGAGAGGTATGGGAGCCTTGTGTGATGATATGCATGTTTGTTTTATAAATTCACAAATTTTAATATACATGTATTATTTATGTATGTTCATGTATGAAATATATATTTCAATAAAATTTTATTTAAAAAACCAACTAGTTCATAGGTGTTGCTCATGACTGGCTCTCCAAGTTGCCTTGGGAAATAGAGCCTTCTGTAACTTCCATGCTTCGTGTGCACTTAGCATCCTCTTTAAGCTGGAAACTCTCAGGGCAAGGCTATTTGTAGAGCAGCTGTATTTCCAAAACCAAGTTAGTCTGACAAAGGGTCTTTTTTGATTTGTGAGTGTATGTATGGCACAGCTTTCAGAGATACAAAAAATCAGTCATACTGAGCAACATGTCTTCTGAACTGCTTTTACTGACGGTTATAAAGCGCTGTGAAAGTGGGGCTGCGTTCGAAATCCTATCTTCAGGCATGTGGTTGCTGTACTCAGGGACTGTCATTTTACTTTGCTGTAGTCAGATTCATATGATCTTTGAGATTTAACTCAGCATTTCCAAACAAACTCTTTAGAGTTTATCACCAGGATACTAAATAGTCTCAAAACAACATCTCTTTTCATTCTGAGAGTCCACAGAGGCCTCTCCCGAGCACCCTGATGCTTTCCCCCCGTCACCCCACTCTGTGCTCCCCCTCTCAGTGTTCTCTTCCCCTCTTGTTTCCCAAGTCTATTTCCTGCCAAAAAAGTAGAACCCAAGGCTAGGTATCTGGGAATTTGATTTTCCTACTTATAGTAGTTTTGGGGTTCTAGACCAGTGCTGCTCAATAGAAATATAATGCAAACCACACGTGTAATTTAAATTTTTCTAGTAGCCATGTTAAAAAGGAAAAAGAAACAGGTGAAATTAATTTTTAATAATATAGTTTATGTAACCCAAATATATAAAAATACTTTAACATGCAATTAATATAAAATTATATAGTAATATTTATAATTTAGACATGTGATTAATTTAAAATTTATATTTAGCTTTAATAATTTAGAAATAAGGTACATTCTTTTGTACTAAGTCTTTGAAGCCTAATATGTATTTTATACTCAGAACATCTCAATTTGAATTAGCCTCAGGTGCTCAATCGTTGCATGTGATTGGTGGCTACCATATTGGACAGCATCTTTTTAGACCCTGATAGAGCCATGGACTACATCATCAAAATAATACATACATATAGGCACAAATTTTAAACATTTTGTAAAGCCCATTTAAGATTTGGTTCTCATCCTGGCCAGTGGACCCTCGTTTTATAAGCCCATTGTTCATCTCAAACTATATTAAGAAGCATATTGCATCTCTCTTTCATCCAAGTCTTCCCTTCTCTCCACCATCACAGTTCTGTCTCATCCATATGTCCCAATGTTGTAAGAATACAACAAATCCAATTTTTCTAAGGTTTGTATTTTTCTGATTAGTAGGTGAACATGAATAAAAAGATCAGAGATGGGGGTGTATTGAAGGATCTTTTGAAAACCACAGACACTACCAAAGTCATGGAGGCCTTTGGAGATTACCTGAAGGCACTTAAGATGGGCAAAGAAGGCAACCCTTGGGAACCAGAGGGTCCTTTTTCTATTTACCCGGGTTATCTCTGCACTGTGGTCTGGAATCCCATATTAGGCTGATATCTCAAGCTCCAGAAACAGCTCTTTATCTGCAGGATAAGTCATAGTTTGGAAGTAGAGAACTAGTCATTGTTAAGACCATAATTAATGAATGGTTTGCCTACAGAATTGTTAATAGCAATTTTCTGGAATGATCTTTATTTAAAAAGTTGTTTCTGCAATTGTTTAATGTCTGTCTTCCCCACTTATCTGTAAGCGCCGTGAAGCATGGAAGGTGTCTGTCTGCTTCACTATTGTATATCCAGTATTTAGCAAAATACTTCGTACATCGTTGGTGCTTAATAAATCTCTGCTGCATGAATGAATGAATGAACAACGTGATGCAGTTATTACAGGTGTAGTTGATATATATTCAGATAATCCCTGCATTGCATTTAAGTGAGGTTATTGCCTTCTTCCCTAAATTAGAGAAGTTACCTGCCAGGCAAGATCGCCAAACTGGCCATCAGGGCCTGCAACTTTGCTCCTAATCCTTGGACCTTACTACCTGTATCTAGGTGTTGGCATAGACGGTCTCTTCCCATGAGGCCATGCATGTGGCTTACCCATAGGCTGAAGGCTTTGAGGACAAATTTTGTGAGGTGATGGTAAAGCAATGAGAAACTTTGACAACAGGTGAACGCAGCAAAGCCATTAGTAGTGAGTCATATAAAACTTAGTATTTGGAAGAGGACATTTGAAAAAATTGCTATTTTATTGAGAACTTTGTAGAAGTGAGTCGTTTGAAATGAGAAAATAAAAGGTGTTTGTTGCTGTGGAACTCATGTTAATTATTAGGAATTTTATACATAAAAACATGAAATAGTCTTGAAATTCTCAAAATGCTATGGGAATTTTTATAAATATCAGTTCTTTTTATTTTCTTATATGCTATGTTGGGTTTTCTACTTTACTATTTATATTGAAAAGGAAAAAAGGTCTTTACTAAAACCATTTCCCACATATTCTTTGTAGCTTTTACAGTGGGAATGATTTTTTTGCCAATGAAAGCTGTGGTAATACAGCAATTAACTGTTAAAAGGAAATCGAGAATAACTTGAAGGTATAACCTTTGGTGGCCAATGTGCAAGGAGTGTGAAAAGAAAGTGCTTAGAATGCTGCAAAGCTCTGAACAGATGTCTTCTAAAACAAAACAATTTTATTGATACATATGCATAAAGGATACAGTTTATCCAAAATGTACAATCAGTATTTGGTATAATCACATAGTTGTGCATTCATCACTTCATTCATTATTCAATAATAATAATGAAAAACAAACAAGGAAATTCTTCACCTCTCAATCTCTCTGTTTCCCCTGCTGTATATAGCTGCTATTTCTGGCTATTATTGTACAATTTATTTATTAAGCAGTTTTTTTGAGATATATTCACATATCACACAATCCATCCAAAGTGTATCATCAATGGCTTTTAGTCTAATCACAATGTTGTGCATTCATCACCACAAAAAATTTTAGAACAATTTCATTTCGAAAAAGAAAAACTCCACACCCCTTAGCAGTCCTTCCACAGCCCTACATAACCACTAAACTAATTTCATCTTTATAAATGGATTTATATTTACATTTTATATAAATGGACTCATAAAATATGTAGTACTTTGTGGTTTCTTTCACTTAGCATAATGATTTTTTTTGTCTGATAATAACATCTTGTAGTAATAACATACGTTTGTTCAGTGTCAAAGAAAAATGATTTTATATATGCAATTTTACTGTAGCATATTTCACATGCAGTTTTACTGTGCTATACAGTCTCATTTTTTAGCTTTCCTTTTAGTGATATACATGACCTTAGACTTTCCCTTTAACCACTTTCAGATCCACAGTAGTACTGCTAGTTACAGACATTACGTTGGGCTCTCACCTTTTCTATTCATTTCCAAAGATTAGCACACATCCTTTTTATCAATTCTGCACATGTTAACTAACCCTAGCTTTCCATTCACTAACCTTATTCTATTTTTTAGTGACCCATATTCAATGTTATTAACTCCATGAGATTATACAGTATATTTAGTTCATAGTAATGTAATCATACAGTATTTGTCCTTTTCTGTCTGACTTGCTTCACTCAACATAATGTCCTCCAGGTTCATCCATGTTGTCATATGCTTCACGACTTCATTTCTTCTTACAGGTGTATAATGTTCCATTGTGTGCATACATTACATTTGTTTATCCATTCATTGGTTGATAGATACCTGGGTTGGCTCTAATTTTTGTCAATTGTAAATAATGCCACTGTGAACATCAGGGCGCAGATGTCTGTTTATGTCACTGCTCTCAGTTCTCCTGGTATATACCCAGTAGGGGTATTTGCTGGATCACGTGGCAAATCTATATTCAGCTTCTTTAGGAACTGCCAAACAGGCCTCACAGTGGCTGTTCCATTCTGCATTCCCACCAACAGTGAGTAAGTTTTCCTGTCTCTCTACATCCTCTTCAACACTTATAATTCTCTGTCTTTTTAATAGTGGCCGTTCTGACAGGTGTGAAATGATATCACATTGTAGTTTTGATTTGTATTTCTCTAATTGCCAGTGACATTTACTTCCTTTCATGTGCTTTTTTGCCATTTGTACTTCTTCTTTGGGCAAATGTTTATTTGTCTATTTGAGTCTTTTGCCCCTTTTGTTATTTTTTTTGAGATACTGGGGCATCTCAGATTGAACCCAGGACCTCTATATGTGGGAAGCCAGTGCTCAACCACTGAGCGACATTGGCTTCCTGGAGTTGGTTTTTCATTGTTTGCTTATTGCTTTTTTTTTTTTTTTTTTGGTTTTTGTTTTTAGGAGGCACTGGGAATCAAACCTGGGACGTCCCATGTGGGAAGCAGGTGCTCAAGTGCTTGAGCCACACTCACTCCCTTTTGCCCATTTTTTAATTGGGCCATTTGTCCTTTTATTGTTGACTTGTAGCATTTCTATATGTATCATGGATATTAAACCATTATTGGATATGTGATTTCCAGATATTTTCTCCCATTGAGTCATCTGCCTTGTCACCCTTTTGACAAAGTCTTGTAAGGTGCAAGTGTTTAATTTTGAGGAAGTGCCATTTATCTATTTTTTTTCCTTTGCTCATGCTTTCAGTGAAAGGTCCAAGAAACCACCACCTACTACAAGGTCTTTAAGATTTTCCCTACATTTTCTTCTGGTAGTTTTATGGTCCTGACTTTTAAATTTAGATCCTTAAACCACCTTGAGTTGATTTTTGTATAGGGAGTGAGGTATGAGTCTTCCTTCATTCCTTTGGTTATGGATAGCCAGTTCTCCCAGCACCATTTGATGAAGTGACTGTTTTGTCCTGTAAACATGGACTTGGTAGGTTTGTCAAAAACCAGTTGGCTGTAGAGGTGATGATTTATTTTTGGACTCTCAATTCTGTTCCTCTGATCAATGAGTCTATTGTTATGTCAATACCATGCAGTTTTGATCACTGTAGTTTTGTAATATGTTTTGAGGTCAGGCAGTGAAATTCCTCCACCACTTTTCTCTTGTAGAATGCTTTTAACTATTAGGGTGCACTTTCCCTTCCAAATGAATATGATAATTGCCTTTTCTATTTCTGTAAGTAGGCTGTTGGAATTTTAATTGGTATTGCTTTGAATCTATAAATCAGTTTGGGTAGTATTGACATCACAATATTTAGTCTTCTAATCCATGAACGTGGTATGTCTTCCCATTTCTTTAGGTTGTCCTTGATTTTCTTTTTATCATTGTTTTGTAGTTTTCTGCATGTAGGTTCTGTACTTCTTTTATTAAATTCTTAAGTCTTTTAATCTTTTTGCTGCTATTGTAAAGGAATTTTGCTGATTTGCTTTTTAATTTAAAAATTTATTTATTCCTCGCCCCTCCCCACCATGGTCTGCTCTCTGTGTCCATTTGCTGTATGTTCTTCTGTGTCCACTTGTATTCTCATCAGGTGGCACTGGGGATCTGTGTCTCTTTTTGTTGCTCTTTTTGTGTGCAGCACCACTCCTGGGCAGGCTGCAGTTTTGTGCGGGGTGGTTCTCCTTGCACAGGGGCCATTCCTTGCTCGGGGGGCACCCCTGCAAGGGCCAGCACTCCTTGCCTGCAGCAGCACTGAGCGTGGGCCAGCTCATCACACAAGCCAGGAGGCCCTGGACATCGAACCCTTGGACCTCCTATATGGTAGGTGGACTGGTAGGTGGACACTCTATCTGTTGAGCCATATCTGCTTCCCACTGATTTGCTTTTCAGATTGATCAATACTAGTGTTCAGAAATATTACTGATTTTTGCATTTTGATCTTGTATATTGACATTTTGCTTTTAGCTTAAGTAGCTTTTTTGTAGATATTTCAGAATTTTTTGAATATTGGGTCATGTCATCTGCAAATAGTGAGAGTTTTACTTCCTTTTTTCCTATTTGGATATCTTTTATTTATTTTTTGTTTCCTAATTGCTCTACCTAGAACTTCTAGTACATTGTTGAATAGCAGTGGTGACAGTAGCATCCTTGTCTCATTCATGATCTTAGAGGGACAGTTTTCAACCTTTCCCCCATTGAGTATGATGTTGGCTGTGGATTTTTTTTATATATACCCTTTATCATATTGAGGAATTTTCTAATCTTACAAGTGTTTTTATCAAGAAAGAATGCTGGATTTTGTTGAATGCCTTTTCTGCATCGATTGAGATGATCATGTAGGTTTTTTCTTTCAATTTGTTTATGTGTTTATGTTAATTAATTTTCTTATATTGAACCACCCTTGCATACCAGTAATAAATCCCACTAGTCTCTTGATATACTTTGGATTATATTTGCAAGTATTTTGTTGAGCATTTTTGAATCTATGCTCATTAGAGAGACTTGGTCTGTAATTTTCTTTCTTGTGTCTTTATCTGACTTTGGTATTAGGGTGATGTTGGCTTCATAAAATGTGTTGGGTAATTTTCTCTTCTCTTCTATTTTTTGGAAGAACTTAAACAGGATTGGTGTTAATTCTTTTCAAAATGCTTGGTAGAATTCGCCTGTGAAGCTATCTGGTCCTGGACTTTCCTAAGTTGAGAAATGTTTGATGACTGGTTCAAGCTTTTTAGATGTGATTGGTTTGTTAAGTTCTTGTATTTCTTGTAGCATCAGTGTAGCTCATTTGTGCATTTCTAGGAATTTGTCCATTTCCTCTAGGTTGTCTAGTTTGTTAGCATACAGTTTCTCATAATCTCCCCTTATGATCCTTTCTATTTCTGTGGGGTCAGTCATAACTTTGCCCCTTTCATTTCTGATTGTATTTATTTGTATTTTTTGTCTTTTTTTCCTTTGTTAGTCTAGCTAGGGGTTTGTCAATTTTACTGATCTTCTCAAAGAAACAGCTTTTGTTTTTTGTTAATTTTCTTTCTTTCTTTATTTTTGTTTTCAATTTCATTTATTTCTGCTCTAATCCTCATTATTTCTTTCCTTCTGCTTGGCTTTGGAATGGTTTGCCACTCCTTATCTAGTTTCTCTAGTTGTTCAGTTAGATCTATGATTTTAGCTTCTTCACCCTTAATAAAAGCATTGAGGGCTCTAAATTTCTCTCTCAAGACTGGCTTTGCTGTATCCCATAAGTTTTGATAAGTTGTGCTCTCATTTTTATTCGTCTCAGTATATTTACTAATTTCACTTGCAATTTCTTCTTTGACCCACTGGTTGTTTAGAAGTGTGTTGTACACTCGATGAACTTGAGAATTTACCTCTTTCTTGTCTATATTGATTTCCAGTTTCATTCCATTGTAATCTGAAAAGGTACTTTGTATAATTTCAGTCTTTTTATATTTATTGAGACCTAACATGTAGTCTATTCTGGAGAAAGATCCATGGGCACTTGAGAAGAATATGTAACTTGCTGAGTTTGGGTGCAATGTTCTGTATATGTCTGCTAGGTCTAACTCATTTATCATATTATTCAAGTGCTATGTTTCCTGTTGTGATGGTTAGGCTAATATGTCACCTCTGCCAGGTAATTGTGACCAGTTGTTTGGTCAAGCAAGCACTGGGCTAATTGTAATACAAGGACAATTATGAGCTTTAGTCATCAGTGAGTTTACTGCATAGATGACTGATTACATTTACATCGACCAGGGAAATTGTACTAAGTGATGCTTTATCCAATCAGTTGAATGCCTTAAAAAGGGAAGTAATTTCAGCATTCAGAAGAGAATTTCCTAGTTTGTCCCTCGACAGTCAACATCTCATGGAAACTCATCAAGGACCTTTATTGGACTTTTATCAGAACCCCTGGTTTGCAGCCTGCCTGCAGAACCTGGACTTGTGCATCCCCATGGTCACGTGAGAGAATCTTATAAATTTTATACTCTTTACAGATATCTCCTCTTGATTGTTTCTCTAGAGAACCCTGACTAATACAGCTTGGTACCAGGAGTGGTTCTTGAGTAACAGAATCATAAACATGGGATGTCTGAGGTGGTTCTAGGAGTTTTGCAGTTGGCTCTCTACTCTAATTGAACTCAAGAGTACTAATGACTCTTTCCAATAATGAAGAGGTTACTAACAGTCCATGGTGTGAGTTGGCAATGGAGATACCCAAAATATCATTTATTTAAAATTTTAAAAAAAAGCAAGGATCTGGGTGAAAGTGTTTTCAACACCATAACAGAGTTTTGTGGAGTCAAAAGGTCAAAAGGTAATGATGTTGGCTGGCTCCACTCTGGATACAGTTAAAAATGAAAGAGATGAGTTAAAGGCTTCAAATGTGAATGCAGCATGAATGATGTGAAAGTTTTTATGTATACTCTAAAAGAAAATCTTGTCTCCTGCAGCCACAGGCTTGAGATATCTGAGAACCAAATTCAGGCTTTCATTGTGTGAGTAGCAGAGTTCAAAGGAAACTAAAATCTCAACCCCACAGAGTATCTGCGGTTAAAGTGAAGGCATTGATTGAAAAGGAGTAGAACCCAGAGGATTTGGATGGAGACATATGGGATGATGAAAATATTGATGGGGACATTGGAACCTTAAATTCTGAGACTTTACCAGATAAGCCTGCGATGGCCTGCCCTGTGGAGACCACACTTTGTTAACCTTGTATCACCCAGTCTCCAGTCTGTCCCCAGGAGTCTGGACCTCTTTCCTGCTCTGAAGTGGGTACCAGCCAAACTGGAGCCTGTACTACCCAGCCTCTGGCCTGTCCCAGGGAATCTGGACCTCCTCCCAGCACTGAGGCAGGTACCAGACAAGCTCCAGCATGTACTGCCCAGCCTCTAGCCTGCTCTGAGGAATCTGCCTTCCAATCCCTGCCTGAACAGATGAATCCTGTCTCACCAGAAGAAAATGCAAAAGAATGCCCCAAGTTCAGTAGCTTGCAAGAAATTTCTAATCCTTCTCCTTATGCACCCACACCACCCCTTTTCTCTTTGAGACCTTTTACTAGACTAAAATCACAACAAGCCCCCAAAGGTGAAATACAAAGTATGACCCATGAGGAATTACGCTATATTCTCAAAGAAATGCATGAGTTTTCCAACTTATATTGACAGAAATCAGGGGAATATGTGGAAATGGATACTAAAGATATGGGATAATGGTGGAAGGAATATAAAGCAGAAGTTCTGGATTCAACACTAGTATGAGTGGTAGAAAGGCTTCTAAGTTTGTTTGGGTGGCTGACTGAAACATGGGCCAAAAGATGGCCTTACATGTCTGAGGTTGAGATGCCCTGATTTACCCTGGTACACAGTACAAGAGGGAATTCAAAGCCTTAGAGAGATTGGAATTCAGGAATGGATTTACCATTTAAGACCTGCCCACTCACCCCAGGAATGTCGAGAGGGCACACCTTTAGCCAGGACTGTGAAGAATAAATTTGTAAGAGTAACTCCATCTTCCCTGAAGAGCTCTGTGGTTGCTTTTCTCTACAGTCCAGATATTACTGTAGGAAGGGCTGTAATGGAATGAGAATCCTTAAACATTATGGAGATGATCTGATCTTGGTCCTGTTAATGTCAAGTATCAGCAGTTAATCACCAAAGACAAGGTGGATGTGGCTACGGCAATGAAAGGCAAATTCAAAGGAGCACTCAAAACAGTTTGAGTTGCAGAGTTATGGCATTGGCTGATAGATCATGGGGTACCTAGAAGTGAAATAGATGGGCAGTCTATTAAATTTCTTCTGGATCTGTATAAGCAGAAGAGTTCTAGGTTGAGTGAACAAAACCCTAACTGAAATTACAAATGCAGAGAATCACGGCCCTTTAATCAATTCCCAGACTTGAGAGAGTTTACAGACCCAGAGCCCCTTGAATGAGGAGAAGGCCAGGTCCCCTTGGGAAAGGATCTTGTTAAACTGCCCAAAATTTATACTGTTAATCTTCCTCCCAATTTCCCCAAGGAGACATATGGTCTTTTACCAGAGTAACTGTGCATTAGGGAAAAGGAAATGACCAGACACTTCGGGGATTATTAGACACTGGCTCAGAAATGACATTAATTCCAGGAGACCCAAAACATCACTTGGTCCACCAGTCAGAGTAAGGGCTTATGTAGATCAGGTGATTGATGGAGTTTTAGCTCAGGTCCATCTCACAGTGGGTCCAGTGGGTCCCTGGAACCATTCTGTGGTTATTTCTCCAGTTCCAGAATGCATGATTGGAATAAGGCATACTCACTAACTGGCAGAATCCCCACATTGGATCCCTGACTTGTTGAGTGAGGGCTATCATGGTTGGAAAGGCCAAATGGAAGCCACTAGAACTGCCTTTACCTAGCAAAATAGTAAATCAAAAGCAATACTGGATTCCTGGAGGATTTGCAGAGATTAGTGCCACCATCAAGGATATGAAGAATACAGAGTGGTGATTCCCACCATATCCCCATTTATGTCTCCTATTTGCCTGTGCAGAAAACAAATGGATCTTGGAGGATAACAGTAGATAATCATAAACTTAACCAGGTGGTGACTCCAATTGTAGCTACTGTGGCAGATGTGGCATCATTGCTTGAGCAAATCAACACATCCCCTGGTACCTGATATGCAGCTGTTGATCTGGCAAATGCTTTTTTTCTCAATTGCCATATTAGGGACCACCAGAAACAGTTTGCTTTCAGCTGGTAAGGCCAGCAGTATACCTTCACTGTCTTGACTCAGGGGTATATCAACTCTCCAGGCCTATGCCATAGTATTGTCTGCAGGGATCTTGATCACCTCTCCCTCCCACAAGACATCACACTGGTTCATTATATTGATGATATAATTTTGATAGGACCTAGTGGGCAAAAAGTAGCACAGACTCTAGACTTATTGGTAAGGCATTTGTGTGAGAGAGGTTGGGAGATAAATCCAACAAAAATACAGTGGCCTTTCACCTCAGTGAAATTTCTAGGTGTCCAGGGGTGTGGGGCATGTAGAGATATCCTTTCTAAAGTGAAGGATAAACTATTGTATCTGGCCCCTTCTGTAACCAAAAATGAGGTGCAACACTTAATTGGTCTCTTTGGAATTTGGTTGTGCTATTCTGGCCCATTTACTGAGTGACCAGAAAAGCTGCTGGTTTTGATTGGAGACCAGAACAAGAGGAGGCTCTGTGAGAGGTCCAGGCTGCTGTGCAAGCTTCATTACCACTTGGGCTATATGATCCAGCAGATCATATGAGATGCTGTCTGGAGACTTTGGCAGGCCTGTATAAGAGAATCACAACACAGACCCTTAGGATTTTGAAGCAATGCCCTGCCATCCTCTGCAGTTAACTACTCCCCTTCGGAGAAAGAGCTTTTGGTCTGCTACTGGGCCTTAGTGGAGACTGAATGCTTAACCATGTGCCATCAAGTTACCATGAGACCTGAGTTGCCTATCATGAACTGGTGTTGTCTGACCCACCAACCATAAAGTTGGGCATGCACAGCACACTCCATCATAAAGTAGAAGTGGTACATATGAGATAGGGCTTGAGTGGGTCTGAAGGCACAAGTAAGTTACATGAGGAAGTAGACTAAATACCCATGGTCACCACCCCTGCCATGTTACTTCTTTCCCAGCCCATAGCTTTGGACTCTTTGGAAGTCCCTTACAATCAATTGACAGAGGAAGAGAAAACTTGTGTCTGGTGTACAGATGGTTCTGCACGATATGCAGGTACCACCTGAAAGTGGACAGCTACAGCACTGCAGCCCCTTTCTGACATTCCTGAAGGATAGTGGTGATGGCAAATCCTCCCAGTGGGCAGAACTTTGAGCGGTGCATGTGGTTGTTCATTTTACTTGGAAGAAGAAATGGCCAGAGATGCTTTTGTACACTATCATGGGCTGTTGTCAATGGTTTGGCTAGATGGTTGGGGACTTGGAAGGAACATGATTGGAAAATTGGTGACAAAGAGGTCTGGGGAAGAGGTATATAGATAGATCTTTTTCTGAGTGATTAGAAAAACATGAAAATATTCGTGTCCTACATGAATGTTCACCAGAGTGTGACTTCAGCAGAGGAAGATTTTAATAATCAAGTGGATAAGATGACCCTCTCTGTGGTTAACCCCTAGCCTCTTTCCCCAATCACACCTATCATTGCCCAATGGCTAATGAACAAAGGGGTCATGGAGGTAGGGATGGAGGTTATGCATGGGCTTAGCAACATGGACTTCCCCTCACCAAGGCTGACTTGGCTGCAGCCACTGCTGAGTGCCCAATCTGCCAGTGACAGAGACCCATACTCAGCCCCTGATATGGCACCATTCCCTGGGGTGGCCAGCCTGCTATGTGGTGGCAGGTTGACTACATTCAACCACTTCCAGCATGGAAGGGGCATCTATTTGTTTTAACTGGAATAGACACATTCTCTAGATAAGGGTTTGCATTTCCTGCGTGCAATGCTTCTTCCAAAACTACCCATCTGTGGACTTACTGAATGTCTTATCTACCACCATGGCATTCCACACAGCATTGCTTCTGATCAAGGAGCCCATTTCATTGCAAGCAATGTGCGGGAATGAAACACATGCCCATGGAATTCTTACCATCTTCCCACCACCCTGAAAAGCAGCTTGATTGATAGAACAGTAGAATGTTCTTTTGAAGACTCATTACAGTGCCAACTATGTGGCAATACCTTGAAGGGCTGGAGCAATGTTCTCCAGGAGGTCATGTAAACTTTAAATCAGCATCCTCTCTATGGTGCTGTTTATCACATGGCCAGGATTCATGGGTCCAGGAATCAAGGGGTGGAAATGGGAGTGGCACACTCAGTATTTCCCCTAATGACCCACTAAGAAAATTTTTGCTTCCTGTTGCTGTAACCTTAAACGCTGCTGGTCTACAGGTCTTAGTTCCAAAAAGGGGGAATAATGCCATCAGGGAACACAACAATGAATTCTATTGAACTAGAAGTTAAAACTGCCACCTTGCCACTTTGGGCTTCTCTTACCTCTGAAACAACAGCCTAAGAAGGAACCTACTTTGGCTGAGGTGATTGGTCATGATTATCATGGGGAAATAGGACTGCATCTACATAATTGAGGGTAAAGAAGAGTTTGCCTGGAATATAGGATATCCTCTACGTTATCTCCCAGTACTGCCATGCCTTGTGATTAAAGCCAATGGAAAACTGTAAAAACCCAATCCAAGCAGCACTAACCATGGCTCAGAATCTTCAGGAATGGAAGTAATAGTCATGAATCTTTCTTCCGTGTTTCATTATGAGTATGATTGTATATGCACACAAAACGAATTTATCTTCCCCAACCCTTTCCCTTATTATATGACAAGTTGTATTAGTTTCATGTCATGATGTTTAAGGATGTCAAGTTTGAAAGTGAATATTACCCAAGGACTTGCACCCTTATTCTGTAAGGGATTCATGTATTTCCAGTTGTACACAGGAGAGTTGAACATTTTTAGTCAGAAATACACATTTGCATGTCTGTTATTATTTTTACTTAGAGACTAAGTATGGTTTAAGGTAATGTGTACGGTTTCCAAGTTGACAAGGGGTGGACTGTGATAGGCTACTGTGTCATCTCTGCCAGGTAATTGTGCCCAGTTGTTTGGTGAAGTAAGCACTGGGCTAATTGTAATATAAGAACAATTATGGGGTTTAGTCATCAGCGAGTTTACTGCATTGATGGCTGATTCCATCTGCATCCACCAGGAAGATTGCCATCGGCAATAGTGATGCTTTATCCAATCAGTTGAATGCCTTAATAGGGGAAATTATTTCAACATTCAGAGAGATTTTCCAGTTCATCTTTGGACAGCCACTGTCTCCTGGAAATTCATCTAGAATCTTCATTGGACTTTCATGGAGCCCCTAGTTTGCAGCCTTCTCAGAACCTGGACTTGTGTATCCCCACGGTCACCTGAGATAATCTTATCAACCTCATACTATTTAAAGATATCTCCTGTTGATTCTGTTTCCCTAAAGAACCCTAATACACTTGTTTATCTTTTGCCTAATTGTTCTAATGATGTGAGCGGTGTGTTGAATGATTATTATAGAGATGTCTACTTCTCCCTCAGTTTTGCCAGAGTTTGCCTCATGTATTTTGGGGACCCTGATTAAGTGCATAGATATTTATTAGTCATTTTTATTAATATATAATGGCCTTCTGTATTTTTTATAACTTTTTTGCATTTAAAATCTGTTTTGTGTGTTATTAGTATAGCTACCTCTGCCCTTTTTGGGTTACTATTTGCATGGAGTATCTTTTTCCAACTTTTAACTTTCAGGTGGTTTGTATCCCTCAGTTTAAGGTGAATCTCTTACAGGGAATATATGGATGGTTCATGGTTTATCCATTCTCTCAGCTTGTGTCTTTTAATTGGGAGTTTAATCCATCCACATCCAATGATACTACTGTAAATGAATTATATTACTTCCACCATTTTATTCTTTGGTTTTTGTATTAGTCAACCACAAGAGGTGCTGATGCAAAGTACCAGAAATCTGTTGGTTTTTATGAAGGGTATTTATTTGGGGTAGAAGCTTACAGTTACAAGACCCTGAAGAGTCGAACGCAAGGTTATGTTCTTACCAAATTCTGTTGCCACATGCTGAAGCAAGATGGTGAGCAATGTCTAAGGGTTCAATCCTCCTCTTCCCCTCTTAAGGCTCCATGGGTCCAGCTTCTTCTGATCTCAGCTGTAAGCTGGCATAGTGCTCATCTTTCTTCCCAGGGCTCATTTCTTTCCAGCCTTATCTGCTCTGGTCTTTTTACAAGTCAGCTGTAAAACTATCAGGTGACTGACTCTCTCTCTTCCTGGGGTCTCTCCGATGTCTATGGGGCTGTCTCCCTCTGTGTATCGTCTCTGAGTGTCTGCTTCTGTGTGAGTCTGTTTTATCAGCCCACCAAAGGGGCAGGGACTCAACTCTGCACACCCTAATGATGTGGTCAAATCAAAGCCCTAATCTTGATTTAATCAAGTAAATGTAAAGCCTTCGAATTTAAATCAAAGGGTATCATGCCCAGAGAAGCAGGCCAGTTTACAAACATATCTCTTTTTGGAATTCATAAATAGTATCAACTGCCACACTTTTCATATGTCATATCTTATTTTCATCTGTTCTTTTACTCATTTGGTTATTCTTTCTTCTACACTTTCTTCCAAGCCTCTCTCTCCTGTATTTTTCTTTCAGGCCGCAAGGCTCCTTTTAATATTTTCTGCAAAGATGGTTTCTTTTTTATGAACTCTCTTAATTTCTGTTTGCGAATATTTTAAACTCACCTTCATATTTGAAGGACAGTTTTGCTGGATAAAGATTTCTCTGCTGGCAGTTTCTCTCTTTCAGTATCCTAGTTGTTTCATACCACTGTCTTCTAACCTCCATGCTTCCTAATGAGAAATCCGCACTGAGTCTTACTGGGCTTTCCTTGTATGTGATGGTTTGCGTCCCCCTTGCTGCTCTCAGAATTTTCTCTTTAATGTTTGACATCCATAGTAGTATGTGGCTTGGAGTAGGTTTCTTCACATTTATTCTGGTTGGGCTATCCTGTACTTTTTGGACATGTAAGTTCATTTCTTTCATGAGAGTTGGGAAATTTTCAGCTATTATTTCCTCAAATGTTGTTTCTGCCCCTTTTCCATTCTCCTTTTCTTCTGGAACTCCCATAACACATATATTGTTGTGTTTCATGTTATCATTCAATTCCCTAAGTTCCTGCTCAATTTTTTCCATTTCTTTGTTTTTTTCTCTCTTCAATTTCAGCTGTTCTGTCCCCTGTATTACTTATTTTTTCTTCTATTATTGCAAGTCTGCTATTGTATGCCTCTGGTTTTTATTTTTTGAGGTACTGAGGCCAGGGATTGAACATGGGACCTCATATGTAGGAAGCTGGAGCTCAAACCCTGACGCTCCTGAGTTGGTTTTTCTTTCCTTCTTTTTTTTTTTTTTAAGGATTCACGAGGAACCAAACCCAGGACCTCCCATGTGGGAAGCAGGCATTCAACCACTTGAACCACATTGCACCCCTTTTCTAAAGTGTTTTTGATATCATCTATACTGCCTTTCCAATCAGATTTTGGAAATTTGTGGGCATCTCATTGATTAGTTATCTCAAATCCTTTGTCTCTTCTGGGGCTTTGATATATTCCTTTTCTTAGGACATTTGTTCCATTTTCTTTTATGGGTTGCAATTTTTTGCTGATGTCTAGGCATCTGATTAGGGTGGTGAGTTTACTGAGATGCTCGATTGCTGTCTTTTGTAGGGTTTTAGTAGCAGTTTGTTATTGCTGTTCTTTGATTCTTTTTTTTAAATATTTTTTTTAAAAAAGATTTATTTTTATTTCTCCCCTTCCCCGCCCCCCAGCCCTCCTGTTGTCTGCTCTCTGTGTCCATTTGCTGCGTGTTATTCTTTGTCCACTTCTGTTGTTGTCAGTGGCATGGGAATCTGTGTTTCTTTTTGTTGCATCATCTTGCTTTGTCAGCTCTCCGTGTGTGCACGGGCAGGCTGCACTTTCTTTCGCACTCTCCTTGCGCGTGGGGCTCCCCTATGTGGGGAACACCCCTGCGTGGCAGGGTACTCCTTGCACGCATCAGCACTGCACATGGGCCAGCTGCACATGGGTCAAGGAGGCCCGGGGTTTGAACTGTGGACCTCCCATGTGGTAGACAGACACCCTAACCACTGGGCCAAGTCCGCTTCCCTGTTCTTTGATTCTTAGTTCAACCTGTTCTGGGTCTTTAGGATTGTTCGATAGTGCTTAAACCTGGGCCCTGGGCCCAATTATGAGCTGCAGCCCTGCTTCTTAGGGCCTTGGGGAGGGAGCTGTAAAAGGCTGGAAAAGCCTCTTTTACTTTTACTTTCTTTACATGCACGTCCTTAGTCTGCCAGTAGATGGCACTCTTTGGCAGCCCTCTCAGTTCAGAGCCTGACTTGCTGCAACACAGAAGGGATTAGTGTGACGGATGTTCCTTCCTGGAGGCTAAGAGCCTTGTAATTCAAACTTTCTCAGAGGCTGTTCTTCAACCTTTGCTGGCAGTCTCCTCCTTTTTCCCAGGTAGGGAATAATCCCACTCTCCTCTGCTTCCTCAACAACCAGTGCTGGTCAGTAAAGAGGGAGACTGAGCTGGCCGGATCTCCTGAGTTCCTTGCCAGCTCCCAAGGCAAACAATGGTGCTGCCCCGCCCTGCCTGGAAGGGCTCGTGGGACACAGCAGACCAAAATGTGGGTCCAAAGCTGAGTCAGCCTTAGGCTGTGTCCCTCTTTCTCCCCTTTCCTGGGGAGTTATATCCCTGGGGTCCCCTTTGTCTGTAGGCCTGAGAATTAAAAAGTATCTATATGGTGGAGGATGGTGCTGGCATTTGCAGCTGCGACTTTCAACTCAGTTTTGCTGTTGCAATTCTTTTCCCTTGCCCCGATCTCTTCTGGGCAGTGTCCAGCCTTCCCCTGGTGTCCTAAACCTTAAAAATCCTTTTTTTCCAGGCTGTTTCCAGCCTATCCTGTAGCTATTTTTCTGGGAGAGAAGAGAATCCTGTCTCAAACAACCTTTTGATGATGGGGAACTGTGAAAGGTGAGTAGGGTCAGATAATCTACACTTGCATCCCCTTTAAGCATTTACAAGCTGCCATTCTTGATGGAAGGGGATGTATGAACAAGACTTTTTGTGGGACAAATTATGAATTTATTTCAAAACAATGTTTGCAAGACAGTGTTTTTTGGTAGGCCACAGATTAAAAACCAGGTTACTTTTGAGGTTCACTTACCACAGTGGAAGAAACTTCTCTCCTCTTCTCACTTTGGATTGGGAAGTCTTAGATCCAGCCAGATCTTGGAACCTGGGGTGTAGGGCCATTGACATCCTTTGGTCTTAAGTGCTCATGTGCTTCTCTTTGTGTCCTCCAAATTAGATTTGCAAAGTGTCCAACAAGGATAGGGGTGCTCACCCATAGCCAGTGAGTGAACATAGCTAAATAGCTTATGGGAACAAAGAGTTCTCTTTCTAAAGCATGAAGCAGGACAGTGGCGGAAAAAAAAGTCTGGAAGGGGCAGTGTGGGATTTGGGGACAGTTTGGTATTTATTAGGAGGAAGACTTAATTTTTAAATGTAAGCAGTTTTATTTCTAGGTGTGCTAATTATTCTCTGGAGTTTCTGTGCTTCAGGGCTCCTCACCCCCAGTAGCACTGGGTGTAAGGATCCCCACTGTGGCACTGCACATGACAGAGCTGCTCGACACAGCTATAGCACACCTGTACAGCATCTTCACTGAGAAAGATGTAACTTTCCAAGTTAGGATATTAAATGTTGACATTAGGGGGAAAATATGTCTAAAACAAGTGGAGTTGGTTTGCTTTTTCCCAAGGCCAGGTTTTTGTAATCGAAGGGATGGTGGTGATGTAAGTCTTGAGGGTAGCTTCTGAATAGTTTGGGGGAGGTGGAGGGGTGGGTGGACATTTTTATTGAATGTACCAATGGCAGCATTTAAGGGATATGGTGTGGGCAGCAGCGGGCCTCCGGGAAGGTCGACGCGGATGGCCCGGCGGGCTCTCCGGACGGGGGCTGCCTCACGGTCGAAGGAGAGGAGGGGGGTCGGCACGAAGCCGTTGGGCCCTCGCTCTCTCCGCTCAGGCACGGGGGACGCGCGGTGCAAGCAAGAACACCATGGAGACAAGGTCTGGGCACAAGTCTGCTTTATTGTAGAAGGGGACATGGTTTTATAGGGTCTAGGGATACGTAAAGGGACTTGATTGGTGCTGGCGGGTGCTGTTGCTTGCGTAAACGGTTACTGGACAGTAGGCGGTTACTGGACAGTAAGCTGGCTAAGGAGTTAGGAGCAAGGGAGGGGAAGGGGAAAGTGTGGGCTGTCTAGATAACGGCTAGGCGGAAGAAGGAGAAGGGGAGAAGGAGGGGCAGCGCCGGCTGCCAATACTGGGCGGGAAGGAAACGGGGACAATATGTCAATTCACTGAGATTTCTCCCCATGGAGAAAGTTTAAAAAAATTTTTATAAGTAAAAGTTATGTAGGCAAGATAGAAAACGGTAGTAATTGTTAATTTCCATTTAGATTAAAAAGGTGATAGTACACGCTCGAATAACATGTCTACTGTTTCATTAGTTGGTGGAAAAATTTTCTAAATCTTCTGCAATATTAGAAGATGAAAAGGGAGGGAAATTCTAAATGTTTGACAGGAACATCACTGCTAAATGTATAGAATTGGCAAGTAATCTCAGGAGTAAAAAGGTAAATTGGGGCTCTTTGATTACTTTCTGCTTTAACTTGCTTTGGGTTTTTAATCTGAGTTCATAGAAACTTGAGAACTTGATAATGTTGGTCATGTATCCAAGCAAAGACCTTAGTTTTTTACATTAGTCCTGTAAAATGGTTATGATTTCAGAAGAAATAATTATTACCCCATCCTCCTGCCCCTGCTGATCTCCCTTGGTCTGGAAATTTCAGGTTTTGCATACATGAAAGCTCCTTTAGTTCTGCCACCTAAATCATTAGGGTCTATGCTAGCAAATATCAGTTGCCTCATCCTTGACATCAGTTCTCTGTTCTGGTTACCATTACTATATTTCTGTCCTTGATGCTACTGCTACTGAAATGTTTTGACAATAGAGATGATGCATTATCAATGGTGGTTCCTGAAGTAGAAGATAGGGTTTTAATGAAAGGATTTGGGAAGTTTTATTTTTTTTCAAGATTTATTTCTTCCCCTCTTCATTGTTTGTACTCGCTGTCGGCACTCTGTGCCTGCTAGTTTTCATCCTGCGTAGTAGGCAGGCACCCAACTGGTTGAGCCACATCCACTTCCTGGATTTGGGAAGTTATAAAAAAATGTCTTGTGTTAATTTTCCTTTGTTTTCAGTTAATAAATAAAAAGATCATCATGAAACAGAGCTGTAGGAGCTGGCCAGAAAGTATGTTACTAGTATCCTTTGTGTTTAAAAGTCCCAAATCATTCTAAGTGTTTTTTTTGTACTACCATGAAAAGGAAGTAAATAGTATTGCATGGATAATTTTCCTTTTCAACATGCAGCAATAAGCTTTCTATTTTTATTACAGAACACTATGCAAGAGTTGACTAAATTTTGTTCCTACTCTAGCACAAACAAAATTACAGTTGGACTGTAAAGGAGTTCCAGTCTGTAAAGAAGAGAACATGAGATTGTGTTGGCAGAAGCAGCATTTTGAAGAATTAAAATGTTTACTGCAGCTGATCACTCTAAATAGATGAATTATAGTTATGTGGTTTTAGAAGAGGTATTTTTGTCAGTAGGAAAAAGTCAAGTTTATCTCTACATTTTATATTGAATGAAATTCCATTAACTAACAGAATTTAAAGCATTGTTTGCATTTTACTGTGACTAGACTCTGTATTGAGGTAAAAGCAACAAGCAGGCTGAAATTAGTTATTAATCTCATCTCCCACAGCGTTTCCCTTGAAACAAATCCAATCCCTGAACACAGATATTTTAAGTTTCCCAAGCTCAAGCTTGCCCTAGGAAGCTTACTTTCAGCTGTGGCTGTAATTCAGGAAAATAAAAAACAAATGTGATATTGATATAGATACCATTCCTTTATTTTACTTTAGGGTTTTTTAAGGCATGTATCTCTTAGGTAGTAGATCAGTGGCATGTTGCATTCAAAAGCATGTTGAAGTGAGAGCCAGTTAGCTGTTTCCTATCACCCTTGGTGGGCCCTGCAGTAGTAATGCACTTTGCGTGGAGAGGACTGCTTAGCCTGTGGAGATAAATTACTATTTGGACTGTCACCAATATCTCTATTTAAATAGAGTATAATGGGTAAGTGCTTCATTTATCATTTTCTCATTATTTTTCTTATGAGAAGACTGAAGCAAGGTATGTAAACAAATGAAAAGTCATCACAATCAGTTTAATTAAGTGCACAGAATAGCAATCAGTCATATCAATAAAAATAAAACAATTATTTTTACATCAAGTGTGCTTTATTTCCTCCACAGGTATTCTGTTAAATAAAGCACCATTTATATACTGCCAGGCCACAGCTAAAGAGGATTCTTTACAGAATCAAATTTCTTGTGGTTGTTCCGTATACAAGTAAACTTAATTTTGATAAGAACCACAGCGATCGGAGGCAATCTGCCTCTATTATAAGGTACAAAACTGGCACAGAGGACACCATATTATTTATACACAGTAAAAATGCTGTAAGTTTAAATTACATTGTACAGGGTAGGGAACCCTGCCTGTTCCTCCCACACAGCCATATTAAATGAAAGCCACTACAGTGAACTCTTAATTACATAAAACATATCCATTATCTGATTGCCCTTTAGAAAGTATACTTAAGATGCAAATTTTTTCATCTGGAGTTCTGCCTGACCAAGAAGTAAGCCTATAAATCTATCTTGCCATTCAAGCAGAGAGCACTGGACAAACTGAAGCACAAAACAGAAAATAAGCAAAACTTATACAAACAGCATTGGGGGAAGGGGGACTTAAAAGTAGACATGCTACATCTAATGTCAAGAAGCTGCTTGGTTTCCTTTGCCAGATATCCTTGTGACCACATGGATCGTAGATTCAATGGTCCTACACAGGGTATCTAAAATGTCGTGTTGCTGCATGTGACTAAAGAGTCCTCTGGAATGGCCACAACTGAGTGATAAAGCAGCCTCAGGGTCCTGGGAGGACAAAACTTGACCATCACAACTTCTCAAGTCAGCTAAGTCAGACAAAACTGCCGAGAGAGAAGTAGAAGGAAACTCGGATTCTTCCTCAGCTATGTTAGAATCCTTGGAACAGTGGAGGTTAGAATCCTTGGAACAATGGAGGTCTTTAAATTCTTTACAATCTTCAAATCTACCACTGTTTGACTGTTCACTTACATGCTGTGACCTGATATTTGACATGTCTTCTGAAAACGAAGATGGAACTTCCATTCGATATTCTTTAACAGAACTATTTTCAGGGGAAGGAAGATCTTGCTCAGTTCCTGGATCAATGATTGAGGAGTCTCTGGTCTCATTGTCTGACGTGCTAGTCGGGGTCAGGACCTCCCTTGTTTCTGTTTTCACATCGCTGATGCAGCTGTCTACAGTGTGCTCCTCATCACTACTAACACGCCTTCTTTTAACAGGAGTTGCCCCTTCATCATCTGTGAAAACAAACATTCAAACTGAAATGTCTCTAAAAGGGGTCATTAAGACTGGATTGGGGTGGTTATGTGAAATTAACTTCATCTGTTGCCAGTTTATACTGTATTTAGGAGGTAAAACTGAATAAAGTTTAGTTTCATTCAGTGAGTTCACCCCCATCCCAAAGGTAATGATATTAGTCTATAAAGCTTACCTTTAGTTTTTCTTTCTTTGGCTTCTTGCTCTTGGAGTGAGTTTCTCTGTTGCAGACAAGTCCTGCATTTGCTTAAAAGCTCTTGCAAAGTTGGAATTAGAGCTGGGTTTAATTGTTTGGGAGTGTGCACTGATAGGAGCAAAGCAAGTGCCCGCAGGTCCTATAAATATAAAAACCCAGATATGAACATTTCAAATTCTAAAGCCAACATTTTGACACAGATTGTTTATAGTTAAGTGCAGAGGTTTAATTTTCCATCCTGGTTTCTCTGGCATTTTTAGAAGTGAGCCAGGCTGTTTGTGATACTACTGTATTTCAACAATCCTAAGACACTACCACCATTATTTTATCACCACATCTCTAAGTAAGTCAGACTGATGATGTAGATAGTGCTTTCTGAAAATAGAAAAAAAAAGATCAATAATAGAACTTAGGTAAGCTTCCATAGGAATTTCAAAACATACCCTAAATGATCCATGAGAAATTTAGCTTTTGGCTTTATAATCTGGAAATCCATTTTTAAAATAAGATGATTTCTCATCAATGTCCCAAAACACTTAGTTTTGTAATCTGTTCTGGCATCTAGACATCTCATTATTTGGGAGGCTGCTGCCAAATGATGACAGAATAATGGAATGATCTGGAAACGTGCTATTACACAACTATCATGGGAGAGTCTACACAGGCAACTAATTTCCTTTTTTAAAATAGTTTCATAATCATATAATCAAATCTATTGCCTATAATTCATTATAGGCAATAATGGGAATATCACAAATAATGTTTCAAAAAATGTAAACAAGTAGAGATTAAACCGTATTTTCTAAGGTAAGAGAAAATGTATGCAAGGCACTGTGAACACTTAAAAGTTCAGTCAGGTTTTTCATCATACTTGACTTTTATTAAAGTATGACTAGTGAGTTAAAAGTTATAACGATAATAAAATCATACTATAGGCCAAATAGAGTTTTGAAGCATGCAGTTATTCCCTTGTATAGTTCTTACCCCATTTAAAGAAGCACTTGCTTTGGAAATTTCAACTCGGTTGGTGAAATCAGATTGTAGGTTCTGATACTGATTTATCAAGTTTGTAATAAGGGTGCTGATCAAATTGGCACAGTTGGCTTCAGAAAACACTTGACCTTGAACCTGAAAAAGATTGGAAAAAAAAAAAAAATTCCAGAAGACTGACATAATGAATACAAATTATAACTAATTTTAAGTGAATTTCCAAAATATTACATACCTTTAGGAGAAAATGTGTCATGAATGTGTAGACAATATTGTTGTTTAGAAATGTTCTTTCATCCATTAGGATACATTTAATGTATTCTGCAAAAACAGGATCTTCACACAAAAGCTTGATGCAATTTTTTGACATAGCTGACTAAAGTGGGGGAGAAGAAGCATTGATGGTTGAGCACTGAAATAATTGGAAACTTGAAACACGTTGTTATTTTAAATCCTATTCAAAGAGCCACTTTTAAGTCAGTCTACTATGTATGTTTAACCACACCAAGTGTCTTTCCCATACATTGAAACATTATTGATTTGGACTTTGTGGGTGAGTGTTGGGGGAAGAGACTTCTAAAAAGTCTGAATGGTAAATCTGAATAAAAATGTTTTAAAAGAAGCTGCTTTAATATCTTGCACTGAGACAGTTAACAAGGACTTATTGACAAATAAGGCTAACAAAGAGTAGGATAAGAATGTTTACAGAGGATTGATTAATGGATAATTAATAGATTACCAACCCACACTTGGAGGAAAAAGATAAACCTTAAGAATTAAAATCAATTCATTCTCTAAAATGGGGTTATAAACATTTATTGAATAATTTCACTGACAATAATAATTTGTCTGGTAAACACTTATTTTTCCCCATAAATAGTGCAAAGGTAAACAGCACATCTATCTCTTCTCCCACAGAGAATCTCACAGAGAATTAGTGGGTCCCAATATATAAAACTTTCACTGAAATTTGGTTTTCCTGTTTTCAAATGGTCATGGCTCTTAAAACACAAGTAGTATGTCTTTAAACAGATCTCCTCCTTAGATTATTTATATCTGTGCTCTAACAAAATGGACTGTGAAAAAAACCTTTTAGATATGTCCACATGTGTATATGTACATATTTTATTGAAGTAGGCAACTGTGGTAGGTAAAGTATTCAAGGTTACCCAAGAAATTAGGAGTCAAATGAGATTTGGACTGACCCAGGTCTTCAGATTCCTGTGCTAGGAAAATGTCTTACTCTACCAGACACAGCCTCTGCCTGCTGCCTACGTTTCTTGCATAGGATGATTAATCCTCTAGGATTGGTGAGGGCTTTGGAAGTCTTTCTTCAGCATTATTTTAGGGGACAGTTTTGGGGAGGGGAATCCTGGGAAAAAGGGAAAGCTATGGGAATAGTAGAGCGCGGAAGTAGACCAAGAAAAAGCAAAAAGCAACTAGTTAAATCAGGAATAATGAAAAGAGCAACAGCTGGGGTTAGGGACTGAGGGAGTAATGAACTCCAATTTACTCAAAGACCACTTGGTTAAAAAAACAACCTGTAGGGAAGTGGATGTGGCTCAAGTGGTTGAGCACCTGCTTCCTGCATGGGAGGTCTCGGGTTTGGTTCCCGGTGCCTCCTAAAAAAAAAAAAGCAAATCAAACAACAACAAAAAACAACTCAAGGGGAGCCAATGTAGCTCAATGGTTGAGTGCTGGCTTCCCACATATGACGGTCCTGGGTTCGATTCACTACACCTGGTACCTTAAAAAAAAAATCAACCTGAAAGTTGTTTTCTCAATGCCTATTACAAACAAAGTCAAAGATCCATATTATAAAAAAACAACAACATTTCTTCATGACAGAGGTTAACTAAAAGAAGATCCCTGCACTAAGAAGCTCAGTTTCAGAAAAGGAGAGAAACAACCATTACAGAAAAATGTGACAAACCTCTATCAGAAGAATGTATCACAGAAGAATGTATCAGAGGACTACTGCCTGAGAGGCTGGACCAGGCTCATTTACAGTCTTTCAGATATTATAATATGGGATTACAGGTTTATGACAAAAGAAGGTGAACAGATTTCTCTCTTCTCTGCAGTTGGAGATATGCTGCACCTATCCAACTGCGAAAATCCAAAAAGGACGCAGATCCTTTATGCCTGATCTAAGGAATGAGTCATACCTTTTAGGACTAATCTGGTTTCTCCTTCCCTGCCCTTCCCCCACCACAATTTAACAAGCGTTACAGAGGTGTCCACTTTATTGAGAGGATGTTTCTTAGAGACTTAAGGTAGAAAGTGTATAATCTTTCCTGTTCTCAATGAGTTTACACAAGAAAACAAGCCCATGGGGCTCAGGAAAAACTACTCCCAGATAACAAATAAGCAAGAGTTAAAGGACAGCTGAAATGGTTTCTGCTGGAGCTTTTGGAATAGTGGAGGAGAGGGAGGCCGAGAAGAATGTGGATGTGCCTTCTTTCGCTAATATCTTCTAAAGTTTTGTATTTTTCCCACAATCATGGATAACTGACCTATAAACGAGACCTTCAATTATAAAGCGCTTATTTGAAATATCTGCTGTGATACAAATCTACAAAAAGTCAAAGGGAAACTGAATGCCCAATGTTTAATTAATAGCTAATGTTTCCATTAATCTTACTTTACCTACCCAGATTCTAAAACTTTCCCCAACTTCCAGCCAGTTTAGTATTCAATTCATTGTTTCTAAAGTTATAGACCACCTGGTCAGATGAGATAAAAGACCAAATCATCTAAAACTATTTTTTTTACCTGAGTCTGGCATAGCTCAGTCCAAAGTTTAGGGAACAGTGCAAGATGAAGTGGCAAACCTTCATAGGCAACTAGGACACCTAATATTTGAAAAGAAATTAGAATAGGTTATAATTATAAATTACACTATTGAGGTACTATACTCTGCAGGTACAATAATAGTTATTTCTGGTCAAAACTACGCATATTTTATCTTTTAGAAATATATAAAGTACTTGAAGAACTGATTCCAATGTTTAATCAGTGATATAATTTACAATGCGGTATCATGACTGAATTTATTTATATCCACACCTTAGCTCCAAAAGATCTGTGGTAGCTTAAGCTAATTCTGCTTGAGTATTAGAACTTTATCTGGGGTAATTTAAGATACTGCCGTGGTTCCAAACCTTTCTTGGTTTAAGGTATCACTCTCTATATTAGATAATTTTCATTGAATATTTAGACTGGGGATCTAAATAGGATGTAGAGAATAATAAAACATACTATTCTTTCCTATTTTACCTTGTTTCTCCGAAGATAAAAAAGAATTATTTTTGTGGCAGATATAAGTAAGCATACTGCTCTGAGTCTTTAGCAGTTTTTAGTCTTGTCCCCAAGATTTCCTGAGTGGGCCATACTTCCTGGCTTTATGTCAGAGAGTCCTACCTGGAACCTCTATGGTTTCATCTCCTCTTGACTATTCCAGATGTCATATACGTTTCTAAGAGATGTGATCCCCTATCCTCACACTCTCATACCCCTCAAGGCACAAAAAAATAAACTATCACAATCCTAAATAAATTTGCCATCCTCTACCTCCTCAAGAAAAGTAAAATCTTGGAGAAGGGAAAAATATAACACAAGCCACCTCCCTCCAGTTAAGAAAAAAACTTTTTTTTTATAAAGGAAAACTTTTCCTGTTAAGGACCATATAGTAAATATTTTAGCCTTTATAGCCATACGATCTCTGCTGCAACTAAACTCTTGTTATGGTCAAGGCAGCAGCAGACAAAAATGAATGGGAAGAGCTTTGCTTCATAAAGCTTTATTTATGAATGCTGAAATTTGAATCTTGTATTTTTACAAAGCCATGAAATATTATTCTACTTTGGTATTTTTTTTTTCCTTCAACCATTTAAAAATGTAAAAACCATTCTTAGCTATGGGTAGCTTACTGATCATACAAAAACAGGCAATGTACAGGTTGCAGCTTACCAAACACTGGGCTGAATAAAGATTTGAGAAAATCTTAGAAAGGCAAGTCAGATCAGTCACCTAACTTATGAAGGATGCCTAGGATCTCGTTTGTGGGAAAGGCTACTTACTTTCCTGTTGAGGTTGGAGGCATTTATCTACCATATCACAATACATATAAGCATATAAGGACATGCCATATAAACCAATGGCTAAAAGGAAGAGTCCCTATGTTCTGCAAGCCAAATCTAGCCCACAGTCTGTTTTCAAATAGCTTTGTGAGTTAAGAATGGCTTTTGCATTTATAAACGGCTTAAACAAACAAAATGTGACAGAAGCCATATGTGGCCCGCAAAATCTAAAATACGTACTGTCTGGCGCTTTAAAGAAGTTTGCCAACCCCTGAACTTGAGGCTGTCCTGACTATATAAACCTTCTCATGGGAAAGCAGACTTTATACTATAATTTTAAGTTTCTGTAGTCTTTATTATTTTTTCTCCAATTATTACCCAAAGTAAACAATCCTTATTCCTACTTTCCACAATCACCAAAAAAGCCCAGACCACCATGTCAACCAAAAAAAGAGAAGCATTATGTGACCAAAGATCATTTCCAAACTGTCTTCTGATATGAATATTTCCACTTTACAGAGGGCGGGGGGGGAAGACACTGGCCACCAACTATGCTAGGTATTGTCAGATAATCATTTAATTTTCTCATCAATCTTGGGAAGTATTATTTCATATATTTTTCCTCTTTTGGATGACAAAATTTGATTCAAAGAGATTATATAATCTGTTCAGGGTCATCCCCAAACCAGTAAGTAATATAGC
The DNA here is from genome assembly GCF_030445035.2 of Dasypus novemcinctus. Lineage (NCBI taxonomy): Eukaryota > Metazoa > Chordata > Mammalia > Cingulata > Dasypodidae > Dasypus > Dasypus novemcinctus. The sequence goes on from NC_080689.1 coordinate 50,280,429, forward strand.
TAAAAGCCAACCTCAGACTTATCTGATTTAAAGCTCATAATCTTCAGTAATCAGTGTTTTCCCAAACTTCAGTCATTCATGTATCATTTTCATGACTTCTTTCTCATATATGCCAACACCTGTACTATTATATACCTAATCCTTTTCTTTACAGTCTCTTAGAGAATTATAGAAGCCTTATCATAGCCAATATAACATCCAGGAAATCATGGGTTTGATGTACTAGTTACGTATTTTTGAAATAGAGTAAGATAAATATATTTACTAACATAAAAATTACTTTCCCTGGACCATCTTGTGTACTATCTCTGGAAAACATTTAACCACTCTTGCTGAGCTAGACACCTCCTTGGCAGTCCCACCTATTGCCATTCCAGAGCCACACCTTCTTTGGAAGGAAGGCAGTTTCTTCACAGCAGCAGAATACCAGCCTCTCCCTATCATTTTCACAAAGCAGCAGGATGCTCAGGAGCCCCTGGATCCCACCACTCAAGGGACAGGCCCAAGAACGGTGCCACCCTCCAACTGCACACTCCTTCTCCAATACCTTCTGGCTCCAAAGAATAGGGAAACACCATCACCAAAATTCTCAGGCACAAGTTCAAGCCTTGCCTCAACAAATAGGATGGGCAGTGTACCAAAACATCTTGGCTTCCACATCACTTTCCTCATCCTATGACTTAATGTGTCCTCAAAAAAGGTCCACACTCTGCGCAAGAGGGAACTAATATACAAAAAAAATAAAAGAACTGTTCCAAACATATTCTTTCCTCATTAGTAACACCTCATACTGCAAAAGCTGTTGGGTGTGTTATTAAAAGAAAAATCTTTTAAAAACTATTTTTGTAGTAGAATGGTATTTCAGATATTTATACTTTCATGATTGCTGTGAGGATAAAATATTCCATATGTATTCTTACTAGTTACAATTTCTCTTAACTGTTATGATTCTTTGTCTAGTTCTCCACAGGTTTATCCCATCTAAGCAATTATTATCCATGAAGAAGGGTGGCTTTAGTCAAATGGGCTTATGACTTATATTCCATTATGAGATTGAATCATCAAGACATATTAGCCTAATAGTATCACACAGCTGATTGTTATAATTCCCCTTCTTCTGACTTCATACTCACTAAGCAACCTACTACTGAATATCTGGCTCTCCATGTAAGTTCCTGTAAAAAATATGCTGGTTTTACTATAGAATATTCTGATTTCTGCACCGGTTCTTCCTATTTATAAATTATCAAACTGGAATTATAAGCAAGTCTCTTAAATGTGATTACTATGCATTCATCCAGGATAAATGGATTTGCTCTTGGTGAGATGATGCTAGCTAATGTCTGAGTTTGCAGTAAAAGTCTCCTACTGGTGTGAAATACACTCACCATATGAAGTATTTTAGGAGAGAGCCAATCAGCTGTATCCCTATTCAGTATACTACTACTATGACATCACCAAGAGTTCATGAAACATGAATCAGAGCTGTCCTTTTTATAATTTGAATTTTTGTTTTTATCAACTATCCATTTTTAATTCTAGAGATTTTATATTTAGATTGTCTACATGTTACTTGCAAAAAAATCTACTCCTTTTACTTTATTAATACATTAAGAGAACTCTCGAAAACATTAATAAAAGTGATGAGATTTTGTTTTGTCCCTGAAAATGAAAATTAATTAAATAGTGATGGAATCTAGAGATTTGTTATTTAGTTTAATTTTACTGTAGCACTGCATTATTAATTTCACATATGAAGCATGGCATCTAAAAGGATAGGATTACAGTTGTAGTACTTTCATATTACATTTAATTTTTTCCTAATTACAAAATGAATACATGATCATTACAATTAATTTAAATCTTACAGATATATATATAACACCTAAAAAAAGGAAAGCATCCCATAATTTCTTATAGTTAAGCATCATCTTCTATTTTTTTTTTTCGGGGCTTCTATGGAGTGGTTCTTTCCCCCATTTATAAAAATGGTGTTATAGTCTATACACTGGATTCTAACTTGCCTTTCCTGTGTAATCCAAGGTCAATTCCTATTTTGTTTGTTTTGAAGTCTATATCACAGAGATGAACCTAGGGATTATTTAACTAAGCTCCTATTGGAGGATTTGGGTTGTTTCCAGTTTTTACCCATTACAAATGAAGTGAAAATAAACATCTTATGATTAGAGTAGGGTGGATTCCTAGATCTGGATTGATTGGGTCAAAGGGCATGAACATTCCAAATTAATACTACCAATTACTTCCCCAAATAGACTCTGACTGACACTCTGTTATAAGACCTCTTCTTTCCCCAACCTGTAGGAAGTATGGGTATCACCTGAACTTTATATACCCATGTTTCATTTTTTTTTTTTTTTAAGAGAGATAAATCATTGTTATTTACTTTGCTTTTTATTAGGGAGACTGGGCAACTTCTCACATAGGTATCAAACATTTACTTTTTAAAGTGTATGAATTTCCTGTTCATGTCTTTTGCTCATTTTGCTTAATGTTCTTTTTTTTAAAAAGATTTATTTATTTCTCTCCCATTCCCGCCTCCCCCCCACGGTTGTCTGTTCTCTGTGTCTATTTGCTGCGTATTCTTCTTTGTCCACTTCTGTTGTTGTCAGCGGCACAGGAATCTGTTTCTTTTTGTTGCGTCATCTTGTTGTGTCAGCTCTCCATGTGTGTGGCACCATTCTTGGGCAGGCTGCACTTTCTTTCGCGCTGGGCGGCTCTCCTTATGGGGCACACTCCTTGTGCGTGGGGCTCCCCTATGCGGGGGACGCCCCTGCGTGGCACGGCACTCTTTGCGTGCATCAGCACTGCACATGTGCCAGCTCCACATGGGTCAAGGAGGCCTGGGATTTGAACTGCTTATTAATGTTCTTTACCACCTTATTCAATCTAAAAACTCTTTATACACAGGTGATGTTAGTAATTTTCCCCATTAGTCACTTGTGACATTATTTCACCATGCAGTATTTTCTATTTTAAGTGGCAGTCAAATCTCCCATTTTCTTATTTTATGGTTTCAGGCTTTGTGTCTTAAGGTAGTCTTTCATATTTCAAGGTAGTATCCATACGATTACAGGTTTTCCTTTAATATTTTCTATGATTTTATTATTCACAATTAAAGTTTTAATACTCCTGGAACTTATTTTGGCTTAAGGAGTAAAGTGGTGTTAAGACTTGTTTTCCTTCCCAGGTAGCTAGCCAATTACCTCAATGCTACCCATTCTCCAAATAATCTGATAGGTCATCTTTATTACCTACCAATTTTTTGTGTATCCTTGGTTTCTGAGTCTTTCCACTGTTTTCCTTATGTATTTCTGCACTGTACCATATGGTTTTAATCACCACGGTTTACTTTTGTGAAGATGGGGGGAGAAAAGAGAAAATATACCCACAACTTGCTGTTTTTATGGGGAAAAAAAGGATAAAAAATGGATAAAGTAGTGGATGATAGGGTTGGGTGTGATCTCTCTCTCTCTTGCTCTTTTTTTCACAGTATAGTATAGCTGATAGGACATATGCTCTAATACTTTTAAAACAAGAGCATATGATGGTACCATGAAAGAATCTCATGAGATGTGGAGGCATTTTCGGGACTTGGAGTTGTCCTGAGTGGTGCTGCAGGGACAATTGCCGGACATTGTATGTCCTCCCATGGCCCACTGGATGGAACGTGGGAGAGTGTGGGCTATGGTGTGGACCACAGGCCATGGGGTGCAGCGATGCCCAGAGATGTATTCACCACATGCAATGGATGTGTCATGATGATGGGGGAGAGTGTTACTGTGGGGGGAGTGGTGTTGTGGGGGCGGTGGGGGTGAATGGGGACCTCATATTTTTTCAATGTAATATTTTTAAAAAAATGAATAAAATAAAAAATAAATAAATAAAACTAATTGATCCTGAAAAAAAAAAAAGAATCTCAAAGCTAAAGGAGTTCAGAAGAAGGAATGATTAAAGGGAATTAGGAAGGCTTCCTGGAAATTTTATCATCAGTGATGGGTAAGTTATATTAAGTAAAGAGGATAAGAAGCATGTAACGAATAAAGGAATGAGGATGGGAAAGCACAAGAGAGTGAATCTTACAATGTACCTTTTTTTTCGATGTGTGAACTGTAAATTTATGTATGTGTTAAACAGTAAAAAAAGAGTAAATAAAAACAAACTTTAAGAAAGTATTTTAGAAATCAGTAGTGCCAGTTTCTTTTACTCCAACAATTTTTCAGAATTTTTCTAGCTAACCTCTGCTACTTTTAAATATAAAAATCGTGGTTTTTACATCATGCCCACTAGAATAACTGGTATTTTTTAAAAAGGAAAAGAAATGTTGGTGAAGATGTGGAAAAATAGGAACCTTTAAAGGTAACCACTGTGGAAACAGTTTGGTGGCTCAATAGAAAATTAAGTATAGAATTACCATTATGACCTGGCAATCCTACTTTTAGGAATATACCCAAAATAAATGAAAACAGGGACTTGAACACATGTATTTGCACTGATGTTCAGAGCAGTATAATTTACAATAGCTAAAAGGTGAAAACAAAAGACTTGAATCTCTGGGCTGTCCATGTACCACCTAGGCCCTAAACCTCAGCAGAATTGCAACACCTACTCTCCAGTTCATTGAACTCACCCAGCACAACTAACAAGGAAGTGAGGATGGTCAACCACCACATCAAGGAACCGAGAGAGTCTATAACTGCAAGTAAGAGAGTCCCATCCATTAGCTGTATGGAATTGAAGCCCCTCTCAATTAGAGGTGGAGTGGGCATCACCATCTCAGAATCCTCAGGATTGGGGAATAAAATATGGACTACAGCAGATTTACTGGTATTCTATTTTAGATTTATTATGATTCTAGCAATGGAAGAAATTATATCATTTATGTGGAGACAGTGGCCACTGGAGTTGCTGAAGGCAGGCAGAGGGAAAAATGGTATAATATGAGGGCATTTTTGGGACCTGGAATTGTCCTGAAAGACACTGCAAACACAGATATGGATATTATATATCCTGCCATAACCTACAGAATGGACTTGAAATTGTCCTGAAAGACATTGCAAAGACAGATACAGGACATTATATATCCTGCCATAACCTACAGAATGGATTGTTAACTACAATGTAAACTATAGTCCATGCTGGGTGGCAATGCTCCAAAATGTGTTCATCAATTGCAATCAATGTACCACACTAATGAAAGAACTTGTTAATATGGGAAAAGTGGGAGTTGTGGGGAGTGGGGCATATGGGAATCCCCTATATTTTTTTATGTAACATTTAATGTAATCTATGTATCTTTTAAAAATAAATATTTTAATGTTCATTGACAGATAAATGGATAAACAAAATACAGTATATATGGTGCAGTGGAATATTATACAGCCATAAAAAAGAATGAAGCTCTGAAACATGCTACAACATGGATGAACCTTAAAGACCTCATGTTGTGTTAAGTAAGTCAGATACAAAGGGATAGATATCGTTTGATTCCACTTATATGAAAAATATGCAATTCAGAGACAGAAAGTAGAGTAGAGGTTACTAGGGGCAGGTAGAAAGTGGATGGGGAGCTAATGCATAATGGGTACAGGGCTTCTGTTCAGGGTGTTGGGAAAGTTCTAGTAATGGATGGTGGTGAGAGTTGCACAACACACTGTGAATGTAGGTGGTGGACTTGGCCCAGTGGTTAGGGTGTCCGTCTACCATATGAGAGGTCTGCGGTTCAAACCCCGGGCCTCCTTGACCCGTGTGGAGCTGGCCCATGAGCAGTGCTGATGCGCGCAAGGAGTGCCCTGCCACGCAGGGGTGTCCCCTGCGTAGGGGAGCCCCACGCGCAAGGAGTGCGCCCCGTAAGGAGAGCCGCCCAGCGTGAAAGAGAGTGCAGCCTGCTCAGGAGTGGCACCACACACATGGAGAGCTGACACAACAAGATGACACAGCAAAAAGAAACACAGATTCCCGTGCCACTGACAACAGCAGAAGCGGACAAAGAGAGTGCAGTGAGTGGACACAGAGAACAGATAACCGGGGTGGGGGGGAAGGGGAGAGAAATAAATAAATACATCTTTTTAAAAAACCCAAAAAACAAACACTGTGAATGTGACTAATCCCACTGAATTGCATGCTTAAGGGTGGCTGAAATGCACAATTTTATATTTTATTTACGTTTCCACAATTGAAAGAAAAGATTAAAGAGACAATGATAAAGGCAATACATGATCCTGGTCTAGATTTAAAAATAGAGGAAAAAAGGCCCAAAAGGACATTACTTTATTACAAAATTGGAATAAAGACAATAAGCTTTACATCAGTGTTGTACTTAAGATGTTTACTTAAGTGACTATACTTGTTCTAAGGAAACATACATGGAAGTATTAAGTGTTTGAGGAACATGATATATACAACCTAATCTCACATGTTTAGAAAACAGAATGGAACAAAAAAAGTGGCAAAATGTTAAAAGTTAGTAACTATCTAGATATCTAGGTAGTGATTACACTGAAGTACTCTGTATAGATTTTGTAATATTTTTGCAACTTTCCTGATTAGGTCTAAAATTACCTAAAAATAAAAAGCAAAAGTGAAAAAAAAAAGAAATGGATAGGATAGGATAGAAAGTACTAGAATGCCTCACACCTAATAAGCCTAAGAATTTTTTTTGTGAAACACACAGACTTATCTGTGTAGCTGGTCCCACTGTAATGTGTATTTCTTACTTTGGATTTTGGTCAAAAAGTTTGAACCAGAACTCTGAAAGGTTTGAATCTAGTGTGTGAATTTGGTGGAAGATGTGATAGTTAAACCTAGACCCAAAGGAGGGTATAACCAAAAAATTTAATAATCCTGCTGAAAAATACACACACACACATATATACTGTGGTTTAAGACATCAGTAAACATCTTTGCTCATCCTACTTGAATTCTCTCTCTCCCCATTTCTTCAAGCACTCTAAGCCTCCATTTGTTTACTATTAGGTACCTATACCTCTACTCTTCTCTGCAACTCTAATCTACAATTATTACATAATTCCTTCTTATCCCCTAACAAATTTTAAAATCTTCTTTGTTACCCATACCTCGGAACTGGAAGAGACTTGCAATCCAATATAGGTCCTTGAGACAATCCCACTTATGATCATAATATTTTTGGTATTCTGACCCTTGGTCATCTAATCCTTAAGGCTCAAATGATTAAAATATAACCAATTTAAGTTTATCCTCTTCTTATTGACAAAATTTCTTAAAGAAATTAAACAAATTAAAACCTTCTATTAACTCCTTTGCTCACCACTAAGGTTATTAATGTGGGCTTTGTTTTGTCAAATCCTTTCTGGGGTGCCTCTCCCTAGAAGTAGTCATTTCAGCTATAAGAAGGAATTAACTTCAAATTCTAGTACATAATAGCCTTGGCTTTTAGCTCTTTGTCCAACATCATATTCAAGATAATGTCCAATTTTCTGCATTAACTAAGATATAACCAAGAACAATTTCTTTTTGCTAAATTTGTTAAGGTTTTAATTTATACCTAGAAATGTGCTGTTCAGTACAATAGGCACCAGCCACACTGGGATAAATTTAAATTGGTTGAAATTAAAGACTCACATTTCAAGTTTTCAATTCTGACATGTGCTTTAGTGGTGACCATACTGGATGGTGGTATAGTTTGAGAATATTTTATATCATTACAGAAAATTCTAGAGAACAGTGCTAATCTAGAGAACTAAACACTATGAGGAAACATCAGCAGTGCTTCAAGTGATGTGAGTGTGGGATTTCGTTGCCAAAGTTGATTCAGCCAGGTGGATATCCTTTCTCTTCCTCCTTCCTCTCCCCTCAATGTTTAAATTTTCTGAAAGTCTGCATTTGTGTTGATGGGACAGGCAGTCCCAAACAGGGTAGAAGATTCATTATTTGGTAAAAGCTATTCAAGTGCCCATAATGGCTCTTCACATAACTGGTGGTATAAATCATATGCACACAAATACCAAGAACTTTCCAGAAGGTTGGCATCTTACAAGTTTCCCTCCTTATCCAGGAAGGAAGGCTATGCTCCTGGATATTTTCTCATACCTTGTCATTGCCACTGCTAAGTTTAGCTTTTACCAGGTACTGTGATCCAGCTATGTAACATGGAAATGGGACACTTTGACCCTATCCTCACCCCCACAATCTTGGCACTTCATCTACAAAGAAAATCAGCAAGTGGTAATAGGTGAAAGGAACAACACCTCCAATTTGAGGATGCTCCAATAGCTTACCAATAAGATGGCTTTCCTGGAGAGGAATTAATCCCTGACAACTGTTACCTCTTCCTTCTTCTTAATCCAACTTAAAGCAGATGGACATCTTTTGCCCTACCTTGAATGGATCAAAGCCTTTTCCATAGAAGGAGGGATTGTGCTTGTAAGGGGCACAAACGGGACATACAGGGTGATGGTAATCTATTTCTTGATCTGTATGGTGGTTACATGAGCATTTCACTTCTTGCTCTCTAAAACAGAATTACTAGAGAATAAAGTGCGCCAGGCCATCCTTAATGAAGTCTGGAGAAAGGACACATGCCTGGGAACTCTGGTGGTCCTGAGAGGGGCTATCTGATGGCAGATCATATGTCTTCTAAAGACTCATCAGCTAGAAGTTGTAGCAATTTTCCTACTGCTCTTAGGCGCATCCTTAAAGATATGTAACTATTAATTTGAGCTTTTCTCCCCCTATATAATTCACTGATGGTTTTCTGTTTTCTTCTCACATCTCCCCTTCAAAATTTCCCTTCTCACTCACTTCTCTATTTTATGAGACTTACCTCCTAATTATTCATCTATGCACCTCTACTTTACCCTGGCAAGCCCACCCAGATTGCTTTTGATATTGTCATTTCCAAAGCACAGTTGGCACAACAGATTTCATCTCATCCTCAAGACCAGGGCTGGGAAAGTCCATCTCTAAGCCTGCCTCCCTAAGCAGAGCAGTTTGTTGGTTTGTTTTATAAATTCTGCTGGGCAGATGTTGGAGAACTTAGGCTTCTATGTACGAAAGTGATCAACTCTACTCCACACTCCTTTATAGACCAGCTGAAACTCTGGGCAGAACTATTCAATGGAAACCAGTAAGTTGGTGTTTTCTTAATAAAAATAAAAATGTTCCCAAGAATAATTAGTATTTTTAAACATTTACTTTATAAAAAAAGGATTGTATCTTTTTTTTTTCTTCCCCTTTCTGAATGGCTAGGGTGTTAAAATAATTAAGTGGAATTTACTGCTCATCTTTTATACTTACTCAGCTTAACTAATGTTTCAGTAAATTTTTCACAGTTGATTGCAACTCGGCATAATAGATGGATGAATTGATGATAAGAAAAGAAGTAGTCTAGCAGCATACGATCATAAACGTCATCTTTGCCCTGAAGGTTAAAGATGATAAAATGGTTGCACTTAAATTGTATAATAAATTAAAGAGCATATTTTGTGCAAATGTAATAAGTTTAACTAAAAAGCTGATTAAATATTTAAATTCTTTATAAGAACCTAGTTTTAAACGCCAAATTTCTAGTAATGTTAAGATATTAACTGTCACAGTTTATTCTCCATGTGCTCTCAGTTAGAATTACCCATTTTTTTCTATATACTTTAATAAAACAAAATTATTGTAGGATTTTTAAAATGTGACACTTTAGCTCTATAGACACATATCAAGAAGAGTGAATTAAATTTGTTTTTTTGAGATAAATTCTGAATTATTTGTGTGACTGCGACTACAGTGTTAATTATTTTAAATATTTTATAAGAACTTGTCAAGTATACTTAAGATCCAAAGATGGTGGCAGGGCAAGTATGAATGATGTGAGTGAAGAATAAGGGCAGAAACTGTTTAAAAGAAAATTAATGTTGAGACTAAGATAAATTATCCTGTGTCAAGGTACCTTTTCTCTACAATTTAAAATTAGTATTATTTTAGAATAGCCATTAGAGGACAGGAATCCAGCTACTAATGTTGATAAATCTATCTAACCATGATATTAGCCTTAGGTCAAAGGAATGTATTTTTAAGGGCAGTAACAAAGGTAAATGGTTATATGGCCAAATTGAAACAAAAAGTACCTAGCTTGACTTTTCAGATTTAGAAATATGACCCAATTATAATTTAACTCTAGTGACAAACACTAAGACTACTTTTTGAGGGGAAAAAAAAAAACTTACTACTTGTGCTTATTGTTGATTTTGCAAATATTCAACCAACATTTCAGAGCACTAAAAGGAAAAAGTCCAAATGAGTCTAATCTTAGGATCCACAAAATGGTCATTTATGTCTCATAACTTAATAACTGCCAGAGGGGAAAATTTTAAATTACTTTGTAATACATAAACATGGTTTTCCTGGCATCCCAACATACCTTACTGGTTTCCACCATTGTGGGCAAGAGGCACATATTGAGTTCAGGGCGCGGAGGCCGAATATTGCTTTTCCCTCCTATTAGCTTGATATTTTCTCGACAAGGGAAATAAGGTCCAAGAGACACTAAGACATTAAAAGTGTACAATAAGAATAAATGGAAAAAATAAATTTCCATGCTTCAGTGTGCAGAAAGATTAAATGCCAGCCATATTCAAGTATTGTGCTAGATGAATACATACTTGGTATATTACTGTGATGGTAAGTACAATGGTTGTGCTGTAGAAATGGAACCAGAGTATGAAGAAAGTCATGGGGACTCAAAAGCACAAGTTCCTTGAGGACATCTGAAAATGAAAACACAACCTGGGTATTAAAAAATTGGAGTTATGTCTACCTGCTACTTTTAAACTCACAAATCCTGTTGGGATGACTTATTGCAGTTTGGCAGCAGGGAGAAATTCTGCCTGTTTGCTCAATCAAGTCTAGATCAGCAGAACAACTAACGAAAACAGGACTGTAATTTAAGAAAAAGAAAAACACTATTTGTATTTTATTTAATAAAGAGATGCAGCATGGAGAAGGACAGTGAGGGAAATATTTAGTACATAATGATAATCTCTCCTATAGAAAATCAACCATAGCAACTCAGACAGAAACTTAAGGTTCCAAGTCCTTTGGATCTGAGGGACAATCCTACTTGTTATGCTTTATAATACCATTAATAGCTAGACTGATTCTTGTCTTGTAACCACAAAGGAATACAAGTTCATGATGAAAAGTTATTGTCAGGGTTTCTGGCAATCACAGGTGATTGCCATGCCCTCCTCTCCCCTTCTTGGAGAAGTATAAACATGAAAGCCAGTAATTACACAGGACATCAGACCAATGCTATCCAGGACTGTCTGCTCACCCATGGCAATCAGTTATTTATATCCTTTTGAGATACCCACAAACTGTTACAGTCTCTAAAGATCATAACTTTAAATGGTTTCTAAGGTAATAAAAAAGTCAGTAAAACCCTAAAATGGGTGGGTGGGTGGGTGGGTGCTTGAACAGACACAAGTGATCATTATAAAAATGCAATTAAGAAAAAGGTGAACTGTTCAGAGCATAAGGACAGCTACTGCAAAGTATTTTTAGGCAAAAGAACTCGCAGTAAAATAATCACCCAAATGTCAGTTCTATCTTTTAAAAGTTTATAGGATTATACCGTGCTTATACAGGATCACAAGACTTTAGAGCTGTAAGGGACAGAGGTAACCCAAGGACAAAGAGCCCAGATATATTAAGTCATCTACTGAAGATCACATAGGTAATTATTAGCACTGTTCTCTTAGGACCTGCTGCCAGTATGAGTTATGCATAATAAGTACAAATGTCTTCTAAACCTTACAGACCCAACCTAACATTTTACAAAAATATTCCACTAAAATTTTCTTCCCCTAGGTTTTAACACATGTATATTTTCTAAGAAACTTACCTATACAGGCATTTCTGAGTTCTGGAGGGCTATAGGAATTAAGAAGAGTTAACAGTTTATGAGCAAATTCAATTCGCTCCTGCCACTGGATTAATGCTTGTTTCACATCTGCAAATATAAAAACACACATAAATATGCCATTTGAGATCTAACTACTGCATTGTTATTTTATAAACCAAAGAATGCTAATGCTAAGAAGTTCAAATTAATTATATAAATATTTCTGGTGAAAGTGAAAAGATTCTTTTTATGAGATAGTTACTGCTGTTAAACTTGCTAAATTTCTTATAGTATATATTTTATTGATGAATATGTTCCATGCTTTAGGAATTTATCTAGAATTAATTTCTAGGAATGAATTCCACTGTCTAGAAATTGATATGAAGTTCAGAGTTTACACTATGTTACAGGGACAAGAGAGATATTTTACAGTTATTTTTTTTAAAAACTAAGCCATGGAGGTTTCCAGCTGGAGAACCTTTACAAAATACCTAAGCTGTTAGTGTGCTTGGGAATGTTTTCTAATTTCTTTAATCTTGCACTTACAGCATGCTTGCCTATTCTTTAGGCAAACATAAAGTAAATATACAAAAGCATTCTAGAGTTACAGCAGGAGGTCATGATGAACATTTCCTGATGGTTAGCTAATTTGGGCCCCATCTTCTGTGAATGAACTAGAGGTAAAGACAATTTCCCTGTGGCTTGTGGTTTTAAGGCCTTATTTTTCTTTTTTATAGTAGCACTAACAAAAATAAGAAGTAGGAATAACCAAACCTTTTCTCTGAAGATATGGGCGTGTAGACTTCAAAACCGAAAGGAATATTGACAGAAGTTCTACTAAGTCTCCAGTTACATGGCAAGCTGTAGCTTCATGATACATCATATGCAGTGTGTTGAAAGACTACAAATGATTTAAAAAAATTGAAAACTTACTTTTATATTTAATTTATGGAGACATAAAATGGTAGTGCTTATCTCTATGATAAATATTTTTAGATGAGACTGTGTGTGCACACATGTTCACAAAGTAAATGTATCCATTCATTTTATCAAAAAGCCATATTCTCCCATTCAGCTTTTTAAAAATTAAAACAGTCCTCACTTTAAGAGTTCTGATATTCTATATAAATTCTAGTTTGAAGGAAGAGTTTGTTTCATCAACTTTTTTTAGGGATGGGAAGGTGGGTACTGCTTGTTCTAAAAGCCTTAGGGATTACAAAATAGCAGGCAACAACAGGAAGAGCAGGGAGAAGAGGTTAACTGCTTTAACTTTACAGGGCCTTTGAAGAAAGATAATGATGAAATAGCTATCACCCATACTCAAAACAGCAGGTGTAAAAGAGGTAAAAGAGCCCCCAAAGGCAAGCAGGAAATTAATCCCTTTCATTGTATTGGCTTTTTAAAACTTTAGCTTTTTTTTTTTCTATTTCATTTACACTGAAACATCCTTCTCCTAATAATCTCAAATCAGTTCCCCATATTCACAATTCAAAGTTCAAAATTCTTAGCCTAGAATCTGTGGCAGTACATAATCTGAACAATGTACTTGTGCAGTATTTAACCTGTAAGCTGTGAGGACAGGAACCATGTCTGTCTTGTTCACTGCCGTATCCCCAGTGCCTAGCACAGTGCCTGGCACATAGCAGACATTCAAACATCTGTTGAATGAAAGAATGAAATTCTCACTACTCTTCTTCACAAACCTTTTGTTTTAGCCAAACAGAAATATTTGGTATTTCTCAAACATACCCAACACTTTCTTGCCTCTGTGTTCATGAAGGCCTTTATCTAAATGCTCTCCCACTTACCTTTGCAAATGCAAATTTTTCAGTGAGCAGTTTGAAACATATTCTACTCCTATTCTATATCATTAAATGAAAAATTATCCTACTCCTTAATTCTTAAGGTACTCCAGGCATGTACTCTTTTGTCTTATCTCTATTAAAGAGTACAACGCACATGTATAGTCTTAAAATCATCTTGTACTTGTGGATGTTCAATAAGCATGGGTAGAATAAATGAATGATTTTATCCACCTGTAATAGCCTCACTGGTTTCCTCTGAAAATGCTAATCTCGGCTTCTATATTCTGTCAAATTGGTCTGCTGGGGAAACCGAGTGCTTGGTTAAAGAATATGAATTTTGCCTGTTTCTATCTGTATAAATGAACAAAATTGGTCTCTCTCAATGATGGTTCAAAATTTAAAATGAAGGGAAAAGTATGGAATTATTATGAAAAAAGAAACAGCACTCTAAATATTATGATCTAAATTAGCATTTACTCTAGTCTTATATAATTAAAATCTTGCTACTGGTAGAACTGTTACCCATATATTCTAAATATCTATAAAACAAGAAGTCTTAGTGAGAGAACATTTAACTTTCAGTAAAATTTAATGAAATATTTACCTCAGTCATCAGGATCAACCCTCGATTGAAAACAACAAGAAGTCTGTCTTCATCAGATTCTAATAGTATTCTGAAGGCACTGGAGGAATACATAAAATTCAGTTTGACAACTCTGAGTCAGAACAGAACACTTAGATGATGACAAAAGTAAATAGTTATAAATTGTCACTCAAGTTCTCTATTTTCTTATAGAGAAAAAACTACTGTATCTGTTTCTTAGTAATATACTAAACAGAAATAATAAATAAGTTATGTTTTTAATATGTAGTCAAAATTCAATTATCCACAACAGTGGAAGAGAGGTGTGACGGGATTTTTAAAGTTTCAGTACAAATAATGTTTATTTTCATAAAAGGTTAATCATCTGAATTATGTTAAGTTTTAGATAATAGTAAAATAAGCTTGTATTATCAAAACGTTTATACCCTGCTGGTTATTTGGGAAAAAAATGACATGAGGGGAAGAAAGGTTAAAAATATATGGCCCTGAAAATAATTTATAATAATAAACATCAAAAGTAGTTGTATTATTGTTATTAATAGAATTTCATTATTAGGTGCTGGAAATATGCCTACTTCAATGAGATGTTCCCTTTCTTTTCAAAAAAGAACTAAGAAAGATCCACATTTTTTTTTTTTTTTTTGTGAGGAAGATAATTTGAAATGACCCAATCTTGGTTTGATTACCTTAAGATACTTCAGGGAAGTGGACTTGGCCCAATGGATAGGGTGTCCGCCTTCCACATAGGAGGTCCGCAGTTCAAACCCCGGGCCTCCTTGACCCATGTGAAGCTGGCCCATGTGCAGTGCTGATGCGTGCAAGGAGTGCCCTGCCACTCAAGGGTGTTCCCGTGTAGGGGAGCCCCACGCGCAAGGAATGCGCCCCATAAGAAGAGCCACCCAGCGTGAAAGAAAGTGCAGCCTGCCCAGGCATGGTGCCACACACACGGAGAGCTGACACAAGATGATGCAACAAAAAGAAACACAGATTCCCAGCGCTGCTGATAAGGATAGAAGTGGTCACAGAAGAACACACAGCAAATAGACACAGAGAGCAAACAACAGGGGCAGGGAGAAGGGGAGAGAAATAAATAAAAAATAAATCTTAAAAAAAAAAAAAAAGATACTTTAGTGAAGCCTCATGAAAGCACTGCAAAAAATTTTGTGCATAATAAAGGACATCATCTCCAAGTCTTAGATGTAATATATAGAAACATTTTAAGAAATTAGCCTGAAACCTGTTTTTACAAGTAAAGAGAAAAAAGCGTAAAGATTCTTTTAAAGCAGTTCATTGACCTCTGTAGCTCTGAACCATTAATTGCAAAGGTTATGTTTGGTTATTTTGGCCAAGTCCCGTAGATAAAAAAAGCCAGTCACATAGACCTGGGCTAACACAGAATGTAAAATATATAAACAGTCAGATTTATTCAAAGATGGAAAAGGCTGCTTTTAGGGGCCTATGAAACTAGGCCCCTATCCTAGTGTTAAGTCAGGATGATATGCCATAAAGTGCAAGATTCAAACTTTGAATGGAAGAATGCTTATTAAGGTTCTTCCAACTCTAAAAGTTTATGACCCTGATAAAACACACATACACAAACTAAAAAAGCAACAACAAAATACACATACAAAAAAATTCCAAATGAATGACAAAAGCAAAAAAAAAAAAAAAAAAAGGAAGCAAAACAACAGTTTATTTGCTCAACAAAAGTAGCTCGTTAACTTTAAAAAATAAATTTTTCCAACATGGCTAACTGCATAAATGCAGCCCCCAAAACCTTGAAGAAATAGAAATTTTAAGTTCTAAATCATTACATTATTCCTCTCTCAGTGTCAATGGGATTATCCCCAATCAGTCACCTGGGGGAAAAAAACAATAAAACAAACATCTTTTTACCTTATTAAAGTAGTCCAGCAGGAGCGGCCATCTAAACAACGTAAGTAACAACTAATGGTTGTTTTCTTAAACTGTTTAATATCTTCTAATTCCTCTTCTCTCATATCTGGCCTCTGAGCTATAAACAGTTGCATCAGGTTAAATAGCTCTTCAACCGCCTAAAAAAGGCAAACAAGCATTAAGGTAATTTTTTAATTCTATAAAATTTTAGAATGCTGTTTCTTATTTTTGAATGTTACGCTCATTAACCAAGACTTAAAATTACATAAATAAGTGAAACTACACTACCATTCAGGAATACTTATAAAATTTTTATAGTATTAAAAATGAATTCTATTTTTAACATTATATACTAAAAGTAATCAAAATAAACTTAAAATAGTTAAGTTCAGAAAAATAGAAAATTACAAGTAAATACAGTTTGTCTTAATATTGTTTTTTAAAGCAGTAATTTTGCAACTTCAAATGTGGGTCCCAATATGTTATCTCAACCCCCTTTAATAAATGAAGATCATTTCCTTTGTCACAAAGGTTTTAAACCCCAAAATTACACTTGAATTAATACTACTGCTTCTGAGAAAACCCTTTGTGCCAACATTTGAAGAATCTTTCTAGATTTATGGTTGGTTCAAGTTACCTGGGTAGATGAAATGTGGAAACTAATATTTTAGTAAAATCACTAGCTGTGATTTTATAAACTCATTTACTCATTGTATGTCAATGTACTCTTTAGCTGAGATTTTCAGTTTCATATTTTCATGGCAAAATTGATTTAAGCACCATTTTCATGAAAACACCAATAGATCAGTTTTCTACAATAGAGGATATTGTATTTCACTAGTGTCAAGGATAAGAAACATTATTATGAGAGGATAAACATTCCAACTCACCCAGGACTCTTTTTGTCAAAGGTTTATTTAACTATGGGTATCATATTTAGTAAATGAATCAATTGTTATTATGTGACTGTGATAAATACAAATCTACTAAGACTTAAAAAATCTTATTCCAACTCCATCTAAGTTAATCTCATTCTTTTCCTCTTGTATTCTTACAGCCTTGGCTTTGAACTTCTTTTGATATTTAATACCTTCACTTTCTTCCCTACATTTTAGTCATTTTAACACTCAACTGAAATTAGGTTTTTCTTTCTGGCTGAGAGATTCTTAACAGCTCACTATATATCATCCGTAAGGGACAGTTAAAGTAGGGTCCTGCTTTCAACAGGAAAGAGTATAGTATACACAGCTCAAGGATACCAATACTTACTTAAGCCACTCTTAATTGTACTCATTTGATTGTACTCTTAAGTTAATGTCATTGCTATGAAAAAGCATTATCCCTGTCTCCTACCACCATTTAGTAAACATATTCCCATATTAACAAGCTGTGGCCTCTGAACTGATAATAGCTTGAAAAAGAGTTCTGTACTCCCTCCTCCCCTCCCCCTGCAAGGATTTAAACTTCTGGTACAATCTAAGTTTGCTACAGAGAATAAGAGGCAACAATGAAAAGAAAATATCCAGAAATGGCAACCTTACAAGGAGGGCAAAAAGATTTTAAATGAAACCTGCAAAGAATCTGCAGCGAAAAATAAAACAGATTTAGACTGCATATATTTGTATTCTGATAGACCTCTCAAATATGTCATCACCTGAAGAGAGCTTGAGGAAAAAACTAGCTTAAGTAAAATACTGTGTAGTGCACTGCTTAGCATAACATGTAGTTCCTGATAATAAATATTTAATTTTTAAGTAGTAAAATACTTCCCTAAGACTGTACCACAAAACTGACTTTTTCATTAGGTATACATATAAGATACATTTTTATTTTATCAGATATACAATTTTAAGTTTAACCTAAGAAAAATTATCCATGCCCTCATCTATTTTATAATATAGCATTTTATGTGCATATTCAAGAAAAAGAAATAAACATCTAGTTCTGAAGAGAGAATGGTTAAAGTGAGACAATACTGTTACATTTTGTCATACACCTAACAAGGGGAAAAACAGGTATTTCCAATCAATTTGAGGATAAAGATATAAGAGTATCAATTTTACTCACTCCAGGGTATTGGCTGGCATGTGGTGTAAGATTCTTAAAGGCCCACTGGATATTCTGGTGAGAAGCCAGTTGTCGTGTGAACGCAGGAGACTGCTCACAGCAGAGCCTCAGGATGCCATAGTAGGCAGGCAGCATCCCACGGTTAAAAAGCACCACATCCTGATCATCATGGTCAGCAAGGATGTAATTGAAGGCAATGTTCTTGGTTACCACTGGGTTCTGAACAATAAGGCGGATATTCTCTGGACAGTCAGCACACACATTGTACCAAAATG
The DNA here is from genome assembly GCF_030445035.2 of Dasypus novemcinctus. NCBI lineage: Eukaryota > Metazoa > Chordata > Mammalia > Cingulata > Dasypodidae > Dasypus > Dasypus novemcinctus. Next base: position 50,298,966 of record NC_080689.1, read on the forward strand.
AAAGCAAAGCCTGTTTATTGTGATTTGTAGCTATTGCTGGCTCAGAAAGTTTAGGCTGGAAAAGGTTCCACAAATCCATGAAATATGTGGAAAACATCAGCTTCTCAGTTTTGGAAATTAAACAGTAAGTCATAAAGCTAAAATAGGGCACTAGCTTTGTAGTGCCGTGAACAGCAGCATCAACATAAAGTTTGGCTCTTGAGAGCAAACCAAGGAGCACGTTGTAGACCTGATGTAGGACTACTGTTGTGTCTGGACTGAGTGGAAGGTCACGGGTTGGGATGTGCAAAGACCTTGTTGACCGGAACATCTGGCGGAATGAATTGCTTGGTATAAGGGACACCAGAAGATAAGCTGCAGCTATAAAACGTAAAACAAAACCGTCAGATCCTTATAAGATATAAAACAGACTGAAGAGCAGTCATAAAACACAAAGCCACTCTTTCCTTTAAAAATTAAAACGAATAAAAATTAGGGGACACGGAATACCTTTCTTAATATCATTGTTTTACCACTGACCCCACAGAAAGATCCCAAAGAGTGATGGAAACAGACACCTTCCATTCTGCCACTGTTATTTTTAGATGGCAACAATGGCATTAGCAGAAATAGTTTTTAAATCTCTTTTGTTTAACATTTCCAAGATATAGGATTTTCCCACTTATTTTATCATTTCATTCCTTTTGGAAAGCAATATGTTTAGTAGGAGGAAAACAGCAGTTGGAGTCAGAGGACCTACCAAAATGGTATTGCTATTTAATGTTTTTGGTTCTTAGTTTTCTTTCTCACTTACATAATACAGAAATATACTTAAAATAAGGTTATCAAATAGAATAAAATCTATCTAAAAGACCTTTGTCACATGTAAGATTATATATACATGCTAATTATAGAACATTAAACCTGGAAAATCTTAAGTCTTCTAGGCTAACAACCTTGTACCCAAAGACAGACTCCCCCCTTCAATATACCTGAAAAATGTTACTGACTACGCTATAATTCTGAGAAGTTAATGATGGATTAGTTGATTCTATGTGTAAAAGCAGTTATCATGTAAAAGGCACTGTGCTAGGTGCTTTATTAATATCACCTCATTGAATCCTCATGATCATTCTGGAGATAAGTGATGTTATACTGAGAAATCTAAACCTTGCAGAAGCAAAGACCAAGGTCACACAGCAAAGACAACATTAACCAGAACTGCTAATATTTATTGAAAGTTTACTACTTCACGTAATAACTACATGGAAGGCACTACACTTCAATTATATCCCTACTTGCACACAGGCAGACTATTCCCCCCCCCCCCCCCGCCCCACCCAGGTAGCACAGTAAGTAGAAGAGCTTCATTCAAAGCAGATGGTCAGACTCATAAGCCAATGCTCATGACTTCTACCATGGTGCTATTTGCTATTTTTCTTTTCTCTAAATACTCTTGGCCATTCCTTAAAATTATTTTTAGTATTTTAAAGTACTTTTTATAGCTTTTCTTCTAAACACACTATTTTCAATCTTATTCTAAGTTATATTCATTATATTCCAAAGTTTGGGCCACTTTTTCAAGCTACATTATATCAAAAACATATTATTCATATTTCTACACAGTCTTCACTACTATAATTTTAAAATGGTACTCTATAACTATTTATTTTTGACTGTTCAACATTTAGTATTTAATTTTCACTTATAAAGAATGCTGTTAGGCATCCATATACTTGATGACTTATTTATATTAGAATCCCAGAATGGTATAACTGAGTCAAAAAGGGCCTAAGGTTTTTAAGGATCTCAGTATATAATGCTTAAATGCCTTACACAGGGTTACATTAACTTACAACATCATTACTATGTACAAGAATGTCAATTTTCAACACTGTCTTGATTGTCAGGTATAACACCTCACTGAAAAACATTTTTTAAATTTTGGTGTGGTAAATTTTTATTTATTGTTTTATGGTCTGGGACAGGACATGAATGCCAACCAGCATGTGTGTTAGCTCTAACAAATATCCCATTGCTGTGGGGTCAACTAAAATTGGCAGGATAAATAAGCCTAGGAATATATTGCTGATGCCAAAGCCAATTTGTGTCTCCTCCACTCAAAGGTGTTTTCTCAAATATTTTATTTTATTTTAGAATAGACAGTGCGGAGAGTCCCCATATACTCTCACTTAGTTTCCACTATTGTTCCCTTTTATATCATTGTATTATATTACTACAGTACATTTCTCAAGCCACGAAAGCAACACTGCCACATTAATATAAACTAAACAACACTTTCAGTTTTCACTAGTTATACCCTATTGTGCTTTTTTGTTCCAGGATTCCATCTAAGATACCACATTACGTTTAGTTATGTCTCCTTAGACTTACTGTGGCTGAGACAGTTTTTCAGACTTTGTTTTTTATGAACTTGACAGTTTCGAGGAGTGCTGACTAGACACTTTGTAGAATGTCCCTCACTGTAGGCTTGTCTGTTCTCTCCTCGCCCCCCACCCCCATGATGAGACTGGGGCTATGGGAGGAAGATTATGAGGTAAACTGACCTCATAACATCATATCAAGGGTATATGCTATCAACATGATTTATCAGTGATGATGCTCCTCTCCTCAGTCACCTGGCTGAGGAAATGTTTATCAGTTTTTCCACTCTAAAGTTAATATTCTTCCCTCCCTGGCTTTAGAAGCAAGTCACTAAGTTCACTCAAGTGTTGGCGAGTTAAATGCCACATCCTTGGGTAAGGGTAGAGGGGTAGTATCTATGTAAATTATTTGGAATTCTTATATATGGGAGATTTGGCTCTTCTTTCCATATTTATTCATTCAGTTATTTATTTATATCAAAATAGACCTCATGGATATTTATTATATACTCGGGGTTATAATTCAATGACATTTTATTTTCTTGTCAATTGGTTTCAGCTTTGGCCACTGGGAATTCTTTCAGGTTGGCTTTGTAATCCTTTGATATATCCTCATTGTTTTGGGGGCTTTTTTTTTTTGCTTTTGTTTTTGAGTTCTTGTTACCTTCTGACATGTCAAGAGGCTCATCTTGTATACTCCCTGACCCAGCCTATGAATCAGCCATTTCTCCAAGGAGCTGTGATTCCTTCAATTGAAGAATAATGTGTACAAATCAAGATCCAGGAACTGGTTGTTCACTACTACTGGGGTGTCAGCGTTTCTAGGTTTTCTCAGCAAAGTTAGGAAATACATTTTTAATGAGTAAATTCACTCATTTACGAAATTTTAAAAATTACCTTTGATTCACTTTTTTGAATGCTATCAGAGCGAACATTTCCTATGTTAATTATAAGCAATTTTCTATTCTGTGAAATAGCTATTTGTAGTATTTGTCGATGTGTCTTCCAAGATCTTTGTTTTACTCTTTACCAGCCTGTATATGATAAAGGTGTTTATCTTTTACCTACAACTTTGTTATATGTTTTTATTACTCCTTTATTCTTAGCCTTTACACGAATTACCTTTAAGATAGGATTTCATCACCTTTCACTCTCTTCACTAATGCTGATCATACCTAGTCACTCTATCATGCAAGAAAATAAACAAAATGGTAGTGGTGTCACTCAAGAAATAACATTATTTTTTATAACCACAAATAACCTATATGTGGATATTTGTAAAACACTGTCACATGTTTCCACATATTATGGTCTTTAAGAACAACACCTCCAAGGGCCTTCGTGTTTTATAAAAATGGGCATGTTGTGGTCACCTTAAAATACAAACAAGCAAGCAAGCAAACAAAAAACCCTTGGAACAACAATAAATGGTGTGTTAAATTCTGAATTTTTGACTTACAAGTCCTGACTCTAGGATAATTGTGAGCCAAAAGAAACCGCTCAACCCAGTTTTCCATATTCTGTAGGACCCAGCTGTGTGCCAGTTTATTTCGGGGTGTCTGTACTGCCAACCAATCCAGACACTGAGAAGGATTGTATTCAATCACCTACAAATAAAATGAGAAGAACAGACTGTAAGGTCAATTGAATAAGTACTTTTTAGCTTACTTTTGTTAAATGCCATTAAACATTTAAAGTGAAAATGTTAAATAATTTTTGAGAATTAGAGACTAAAAGTTTAATCCATTTCCTCCACTCCCCCCACCTCCCCATTTTTAAAGCTACATTTATCAATGGAAAATGTTCAGGAGAATTCATCATTAGATTAGTTTACAAAATAAATTTAAAATAATGATTCTAACATAGGACAAATATAAGAAGCATGACTTTTATGTCTTAAGTTTATAAATTTATTTAAAAGAACTTTTAATTCTCTAGAATTTTCTTTTTTCATGCCCAATCTAATACTTATAAGAGAGAATGAAAAGTGGTCAAATGGACTGCTGTTGAAATTTTTTTCATGGGAAAGGGGAACAAGGAATCTAGAACATGGGTCAGCATATTATGGCCTATGGGCCAAATTTTGTGGCTACTTGTTTTTGTTAAGTATTACTGGAACACAGCCATATCCATTCTTCACATATTGTCTATAACTGCTTTTGTGATAAAATGGAAGAACTGATTAGCTGTAATAGAGACTGTGTGGCCTACAAAGTCTAAAATATTTATATCTGGTCCTTTACAGAAAAAGTTTTCAGACCCCTGGTTTATAGGCTGGGCTTTTCCAACACTCACTAAGGAAAAATTTTCTGACCTAAGGAGTAATTGTAGAAGAAGAATAGTATTGGTGCATCCTCAATCATTTCTGTCAACTGCAGAGGATAGTATTTGAATATCTATTTGCTATTTCCAGAGCTCCCAAACCTTAGACTGGTTAAAGGTTGTTTATAAATCCACAACAAAGTCTTTAAAATATTTGGGAGAACTCTTTACCCCACTAATCTTCAGAGCCAAAGTTCTACTTCCCTGGGACCTGTGACTTAATGAAACCATTTTCGGGTACTCAAGTAAGAAGAATGTGGCACTTGAAATGGTAGTAACTGTATTATAAAAATAAAATTCTCACAAAAATAAGTACTGAGGGAAGCCGACTTGGCCCAGTGGTTAGGGAGTCCGTCTACCACATGGGAGGTCTGCGGTTCAAACCCCAGGCTTCCTTGACCCGTGTGGAGCTGGCCCATGTGCAGTGCTGATGCGCACAAGGAGTGCCCTGCCACACGGGTGTCCCCCACATAGGGGAGCCCCACGCATAAGGAGTGCACGCCGTAAGGAGAGCCGCCCAGCGCAAAAGAAAGTGCAGCCTGCCCAAGAATGGTGCTGCACACATGGAGAGCTGACAAAGGAAGATGACACAACAAAAAGAAACAGATTCCCGTGCTGCTGACAACAGAAGAGGACAAAGAAGAACACACAGCAAATAGACAAAGAGAATAGACAACTGGGGGGTGAAGGGGAGAGAAATAAAAATAAATAAATCTTTAAAAAAAAATTACTGAAAACATCTTTTGCAAGATTTACCTCCCATATCCTCTGCAGAATGTAAGATGCAAAGGGAGGCATTCCTGGAGGCCCACCAGCAAACTCCATTAGCATAGTCAACAATTTAAAGAAAGGATTGGCTGCCTGTAAGACACATACATGACTGTGCATTTACATCATCGATTTGATCCATCTCTTTTATGGGAAAACAAACATGTACAGTCTTCTACACATATTTAAATCTCTTGTGTTAAGTTAGCAGAGACTGATACTCCTGTATATGAACCCAAAATATAATGCACAGGATCAGCTAGGGGATACAGAGTCAACTGTGTGGGAGCCACATGTGACAGAAAATACATCTTTTTCAGGATGTCAAATATATTTTTTGGGGGGGAAAAACCCCCTTGTTATGGAACAATATAAAAAAGTTTACATTAAAAGTTTCCTTTAGTGACTTTTATCCTCTGAGGGATAATTTAAATTAATATTTGACAAATTAACTCTAACATTTCTATGAAAAAAACCCCACTTCTGTACAATATTATATTTTATTTGCCACATATTTTCTCCACCTATGCAGAGTTCTGGTTAGTCTACTTTTGCTCTTGGACACAATTATGAGAAATGCTTCAAACTAACTAGTTTAAAGCTTAGCATTAGGCAACACTCTGATATATTCAACTTACATGTAAATTTATATTTAAATGAGAAAATTACATTAGTGATAAGCCACGAAGAGTTAATAAAGTTTATTTAGTTTTATGCGTTATACATTTAATTAACAAATGTCTACTTACCTCAGGAGTCAACTTTGCTATTGATGTGAAAAGCATAGATACAATCTAAAACAAAAAAGATATTTTAGAATTTTCTTTTTAAAATTACAAAATAAGGTTTAGACTGTTTCTCAGCACTTACATGTTCTGCAAGTCTATTATTGTATCGACAGAGACTGAAAATCAGATTACAAGTTTGTCTTATATTGATGCCATCACGAATATGTTGAAACAAGAAGGGAAAGCCCTGTTAAAAGCAAAGGTTGTTCATATAAGAATTGCAATATTATTTTTGTGAAGATCAAATTGTTTAATATAGGAAAAGTTACTACCTTTCCTCCTGTTAATGCTGCCATGTCAGTCTGTGATAATGTCAAATGTCTGAAAGAAAACATTGGTTGAAATAAGTTTTTCTTTCCTCTATACTACTTTCTTATTGTTTGCATCATGACATGTAACAAACTGATGCCACCATCATTAAATGACTTTTGAACCTCCTGCTTAGCTAGACTTGCCCGCTAAATGTCTTTTATGAAATTTTTCAAGATTCCAGGATATATGGAATCTCAAGTCTATTTTCTTCTAATTGACTCAGTATTTTAGTATATTAAGGTAATACTATGATAGGTCTAGCTTTTCTTAAAGAACTTTCGGTAATATGACAATCATTGAAACCAAATGGATCTATAAGAAATACTAGAGAGAATTTCACTTCACAGTTTAAAATTACTGCAACTTTTTATTATAGAAAATTTCAGACACACACAGGAAAAGAGAACAGAGGAAATATCTCATCATTCAGCTACAAATGTACTAACTGATGGCCAATCTTGTTTCATCTGTACCCCCTCTACCCACTTAATATACTCCAGGACTATTCTGAAGCAAATTCCAGACATTTTATCATTTCATCCATAAATATCTCAATATAGATCTCTAACAGATACTTTTTAAAAAATATAACCCAGCACCATTATCACAAGTGAAATAAAACAACAATTACTTACTACCATACAATAACCAATCATTGTACAAATTTCCCCTAGTTTCTTAAAAATTCCTTTTAGTTCATTTTTCTAAATCAGGATCCAAATAAGGTCCATGTGTTGCTACTGGTTATATGTTACTTAAATCTGATATATTTTTGTGTCCTCTCCCACTTTTTTTTTACTTTGTAATTTATCTATTGAAGAAAGCATACTTTTTGTCCCATATAGTTTCTCTCAATCTATATTTTGCTGACCACATCCTCGTGGTACTGTTTTAACATGTTCCTGTGGACTGTATTTCCTATAACTGGTAGTAAGTACAGAGTTACCAGATTTAAGGTCTAACTTTACTGTTTGTTTGTTCTATTAGGTTTGACTTTTTAACAAGAATAGTTTATAGGTAGTGATGTATACTTTAATCACGAGGCACACAATGAAAGGTTGTTTCTCTTTTGTAACGATATCAGCACGATATCAGCCATTGATGATCACTGCCTAGATTCGAAATTTCAGTTGTGGTTACAAAATAGTGATATTCTGATTCCAGCATTCCTTACTCATTTATTAGCTCAAATATCTCTGTGAAGAACTTCCTTGCATCCACCATTTAGTTGCCATGAGGTATAATTTTTACAGATAATATAAATGCTTTATAACATCCCTTTATCAGTTTTCAAAATGATTTGGTTCTCCAGTACCCTCCAAAGACTGCCAAAAAGTTTTTAAAATTTTTGATTTTGGACATCATGATGAATTCATGGATTTAAATATCCTTGATGTGTTTCAGCCCACTGCAATTATTTTATTATTGATGTTCAAGTTGTCTAGTCCATGATAGTGGAATCCTCCTTCAGTTGGCTCCTGAGTCCTTTTAACATGACCTCAATAGCCTTTGACAGCCTCTCCTTGCTTTCCAGAATGACAACATATTCCAGGTTTCCCTAATTCTTTTCCTTCTGCAGACCTGGAATTGGCTATTTCTCCAGAAAACCTTGAATCGTTTAGTTGGAAATGTATCCAGGGACCCATAATCAAGGGGCCATAGGAACTTCCTGATTTGGAGCTGGACAGGGTTTCTAGGTCTTCCCAGGAATCAGAGGTAGGAAATACACTTTTTTTGTTTGTTTGTTTAAGACAAAACACATGCACTTATACTGAGAGTTCCAATTCAAATTTATTTTTAAAGAAGTTACGTAAAACCCCTAAAAGTTTTATATTTATATATCTTCTAATGCCAAAACCTTCGATTCTAATGACAATATTTGTTTTTTCTATACTATACATCTAATAGTTTTAGAGTAAATATTCCAATTATATTATTAACAATGTAATTACTGAAACTGCTTAAGATAAAAGTTTACAGTTCCTTTTTGTCCTTCATGTGTATTCCACTAGGAATTCATACTTAATGTATTTTAAAGTCATTTCAAATAATACTTCCCTGGTGGCAATGCCAGTTTAATATATAATTAGATTCATTTATTTGATTCTGCTTTTGATTTTTAGGGACTGCTTTCTATTCATTTACTTGTAATTATATAAAACACATGTATCCAAAGTTAAATCCACAAAACAAAACAATATATAATACTCTAAGAAGTCAAGCTTCAGCTTCCATTCACACCTTCTCCACCCTATTCCTCTTCCTCCTCCATCCACAGGAACCATTAAAAAATAGCTTTTATTAGCCTTCTGAGTGAAAAACAACGACAACAAAAAACATAACCACATAACCAAACAACTACACACACATGTTCATAGCTTGGCTTTTCTTAAACAGATGCATAGTATGTACACTTCTCTCTACCTTGCTTTTATCATTTAGTAATATATCCTAACAATTTCTACATGGCAGTACAGATATATTACTTCCTTTTTTGAGGGGCTGGGGAAGGGGACTGTAGAGTACTCTATTGAGCACACGTCCTATTCTTTCAGTCATTTCTTTTTCAATGGGCATTTGGGCTGTGTATGTAGTCTTTTGCTATTGCAAATACTGCTTGAATGAATAGCCTTGAACTTGCATTTTTCTGTATTTATCAGTGTGTTTTTGAGATAGATGCCTAGACATGGGATTGCTATGTTAAAAGATAAATACACATATAATTTTGCTAGATATTTTACTGTGTATTTCTGCAAACTTCTAACATGACTCAGAGGCAAAGGAGAGTTTGATACAAAGAACTGAAATATTTATGCAACAAGGTGATGAAAGCAATGTTATTATTGAAAAGGAATTACATAATAAAAACTGCTGAATTAATAGTGGTAGAACAATTATGTAATAGGAACAAAAATCAAACATGCTTTAAGCATTTTGAATGTTGAAACATTTCACCTTTCTGAGCGAGACTGTTCAACCAAAAGAGCAACTAAAGCTATCATCTTTTCAAGGGCAGCTGGCCTGTATTTTTCTTCTGCTAGAGAGAGGATATCTTCTTCCTCTTCCTCTTCTTCCCCTTCTTCTTCTGACAACACTTCAACTTGTGGCTAGAGTGGAACAAAATTCAATTTCAACATAGTATTGGTTTTAACTTTAACTTCAGAGCAAATAATTAGGTTTTTTATGTTATCTATCCAGGTAGATGGTGAAAGGAGAATATATCATGAAAAAAAATACCACTGAAAGGCCTCAGCCTAATTTAAAACAGTCTAAACCACATTCAGGACAATTTTAGACTTAATGGGTAGGACTATAAAGAACAATGATTCTCAATATCGTAACTATTTAACCTTACCTAGAAGGGAAAATGTCTTAAATAATTTCTTTTATTTTTAAATAATCAAGTTTCTTAGAAAACAAATCAGGGTAAAAAATTGCATATGATAAAATATTTCCTATTTAATAAAAATGCCACTATACATGAGAAATAATTCTTATTTGCAGTTTCCATATAATCCAGATAGTAGATACTTAGGTGAGATTTGAAACTCAAGAGACTGAAATATTTTATAATCTAACAAAGCAAAAGAAAAGCAGTCTAAACTGGTAGCCATGTAGGCTGGAATTAGATAATGCCAGTCCATATTCTGAGAATCATTAGAGCCTAGTGGTTAAGAGTTTAACTCAGCTGGCTCAACTCACTATTCTCTAAAACAAGTTAACATCTTTAAGACTCAAATTCTTCAGATGTAAAATGGAGATAAAAATACCTTTTCCGAGTTATAGTAAGGATTAAATAAGATAGTGCAAACAGATCTGCAATCCAATGCTGGTTATTACAGAAAAAGCAAAAAATCATGCAATTCAATACTCTAATACTATGATTGGACCAGCTATTTCAGTTTTTGGGCAGACTCTCACAAACTTAATAGCAAAGGGTTGGAAGTGGGTACAGCTCAGTGGTTGAGGGCCTGCTTTCCCTATAGGAGGTCCCAGGTTCAATCACTGGTAACTCCTTAAAAAACAAACAAACAAAACAAAGGGCTTAAAATATTTGATGACCAAAAATGTTCAGCAAAACAACTTGCTGTTGCTTGAACTCTGAAGTAGGTAACCATTTTACCTAAGTTTATTTGCTTTGTTCCAAAGCCTACCAGTGAAATTTATTACTTTATGATTTCTATCTCCATTAAAATTACATTAAAAACATTAACCATCTTAGACCCTGAACATTATCTAATTTCAGGGTGCAGGAAGTGACCTTAAACGGTTCTAATATCTAATGACAAAAAACACTGAAAATATGGCCTACAAATCCCTGATGTGAGACTGGATTGTACTTACATTTTCAGGCCCTTTGGTTCCCATGTAAAAATGTACCATTGTAGATATGGCTTGCAGTGAAAGCAAAAACTGGCTCTAAAAATAAAAACATTGATAAAAAATATAAAATGAAAATAACTGAGTTCTAGAGATAGAATATAAGTACATATTTCAAAAAATGAATGAGATAAGGCCTTACCTCTTCTTCACCCATTTTGGCAAATTCGTAAAGAAAGGCAAAATACTCTGTAAGATGTTTACTGTGAGGTTTTACACCATGTTCCATAATTAATAACAGAGTTCTCACAAATCGAGTGACACATGAACGACCGCCAATATCTTCTACTGAGGCATCCATATCATCTGACCTTAAAACACAATTTAACATAATCTTAGGATGATATCTGGGGATAGATATTGGATGGGAGGAGAAATTTTTGAAACAGGAATTTCTCTTTTATGTTTGTAATAATGAATTCCAATTGTAATAATACAGTAGTATGTTGAATTCTAATAATTGTGACTGACTAAATCAATACAAACAAAAAGATGAAGTCATGAAGTTATGTGTAGAGGATTCTGAAGATGAACTTAATGAAAAATAAAACAAAGGCTTTCCTTTCTCACTCCTATTATTATGATTATATTTATACAAAAGAACCGTCAAAAGAATATTTCAGTGGGGATATTTAAATATAAATGTGGAAAGATCATCAGAAAGCTTAAACATTTAAAAGATAATTCTTACCCATCTTCCATTCCTGGCTGTAGATAGAGGTGTGCATGTACAGGTCTAAGTCTCTGAATCACATGGATGCACAAACGCTGAAACATCTGTAAAGGGAAAAGTATAGCAATCTAAGAACCAACTGACATCAAGTAATACAGATAATGAAAAATTAACATGACTCAAAATTCTCTGCCAACTACATATATTCTGTCCATAGATTATCTTTTGACATTCTAGAACTTTCCTGGAGCTTCATCTACAGACTGATGACATGAGGAAAAGTTAACTCAAAAACAATATTCAATTTTATAACAGGAGACAAAAACAAAAACAAACCATGGTTTCAGTAATAGGAGTTACCAAAATAAAACTTGACAAGAAATCCTGTTAACTAGGTGTGGCTGTCTGAGATTATTTTATGAACCCCCAAAAGAGAAAGTCTATGTTTGTAAACTTATCTAGTCCTCTGGACGTGATATCCTTTGACTGTATTAAATTCAAAGGATCTAAGTTTACTTGATAAAATCAATGTAGGGCTTTTGATTGGCTGATTCCCCATCCCCTTGGTGGGCTGATATAAATGGTCACTCATTCAAGAAGACAAATGGAAGAGGAGAGAACTTTGTCAGTTTTGATCCTGCAGTCCCGGGGAGAGATGAGCTTAGAGATTGTTGGGAAGAGAGCTGAGACTGATACAGAAAACCCTATGCCAGGAGAGAGAGGAAACCCTGAGAGACAAGCCTTATGCTAGCCTGCAGGTGAGATACAGGAAGCCCTGAGAAATGAGCCCTAACCAGTAGAGAGTGGACTGAAAGCCCAGAAGGAAAGCCCAGACCAAGACCATCTTGCTTCAACACGTGGCAACTAACTTTGGTGAGAAAGCAACCTTGAGCTGCATCGTCTCTTTACAGCCGCCTTGGAACAGTAAGCTTTTACTCCAAATGAACACCCTTTATAAAACCCAATAGATTCTTTTTTTTTTTTAAAAAGATTTATTTATTTATTTAATCCCCCCCCCCCCCCCCGCCCCGGTTGTCTCTTTTCTGTGTCTTTTTGCTGTGTCTTGTTTCTTTGTCCGCTTCTGTTGTCGTCAGCGGCACGGGAAGTGTGGGCGGCGCCATTCCTCGGCAGGCTGCTCCCTCCTTCGCGCTGGGCGGCTCTCCTTATGGGTGCACTCCTTGCGTGTGGGGCTCCCCTACGCGGGGGACACCCCTGCGTGGCACGGCACTCCTTGCGTGCATCAGCACTGCGCATGGGCCAGCTCCACACGGGTCAAGGAGGCGCGGGGCTTGAACCGCGGACCTCCCATGTGGTAGACGGACGCCCTAACCACTGGGCCAAAGTCCGTTTCCCGCAATAGATTCTTGATACTTTGCATCAGCACCCCTTTGGGAGACTAATACATTACGAGTCATAGAGGAAAGATTTATCTTACATCTTCATCAAAAGAGTATAGTGGGGGAAGTGGATGTGGCTCAACTGATAGAGGGTCTATCATATGGAGGGTCTAGCGTTCGATACCCAGGGCCTCCTGACCCATGTGGTAAGCTGGCCCACATGCAGTGCTGTTGCACACAAGGAGTGCTGTGCCATGGAGGGGCGCCCCCACGTAGGCAGGCCCCACGCGCAAGGAGTGCACCCCATGTGAAAAAAATGCAGCCTGCCCAGGAGTGATGCTGCACACATGGAGAGCTGACACAGCAAGACGATGCAATAAAAGAGACAGTTTCCACTGCAGTCGAGAATGCAAGCAGAAGAACACACAGAGAAGCAGGCAATGGTGGGGGAAGGGGAGAGAAATAAAATAAAAATCTATCAAAAAAAAAAAAAAGTGTGGTGGGAATGGGATTGGGCTTTAGGCATGGCAGTGGGACAGCTGTGGCTGGCATCCAGGACTGGCATGGTGGATGCATTGGTTTAGAAAGTGGCTATATCTGAAGCAAGGAGTTCCAGGACCTTATGAGTATGCACTTCTAGGAGCCAGTAGCCAACTGGGGTCTTCCCACTGTGCCATCAATGACATGAAAAAGTCTCCTGAGATTATCAGTGGTCAGAAGACACTTGCCCTCTTATTCTTTTTTTTTCCCCTAGAGATTTATTTTTTATTTCTCTCCCCTTCCCCTCCTTCTACCTCCCCCATTTGTCTGCTCTGTGTGTCCATTCTCTGTGTGCTCTTCTGTGCCCACTTGTATTCTTGTCAGTGGCACTGGCAATCTGTCTCTTTGTTGCATCATCTTGCTGTGTCAGATCTGTGTGTGTGCGGTGCTACTCCTGGGCAGGCTGCATGTTTTTTTCTCATGGGGCGGCTCTTCATAGAGGGCGCACTCCTTGCACGTGGGGCTCCTCTATGTGGGAGACACCCCTGCGTGGCACGGCACTCCTTGTGCACATCAGCACTGCGTGCGGGCCAACTCACCACACGCGCCAGGAGGCCCTGGGTTTGAATCCTGAACCTCCCATGTGGTAGGTGGACGCCCTATCAGTTGAGCCAAATCTGCTCCCCCCTCTTGTTATTTTTTGACATTCATGAGATTTGCCTATGAGGTACAACCTTGAAATTGGCTATTTGCATGCCATACAATAAATGAGGTAACCCAGCTTATTCAGGGAGGACAGCTTATCAAATACAAGATGACTAAAAAGGCATGTGCCTAACAATGGAAAATAATGATCATGCTTTTTGAAGGGACAGCATTATCACCTACTGCTACTGAGTCACAGATTCCACCATCACAAATAGTCTTGTTAAGGAAAAATATGCTGTATGCTGTTTTTACTAATCAAACTATTTTTATAGAAATAGCTGAGTGTATCTAAATCAACTCTGCTACCTTACAAAAATACTGGGTATTTTCTCTTCATAAAGAAAAGCTTAAAATATGCAATTAGTCTAATAATTTCCAATGATGGTTTTATCTGCAATAATATGCATATTATCTATCAGAATTTACTTGAAAAACTGAAGAGAACAAAATTTATGACTACTTAGCACTTAAGTACTCAGAATTTGTGACCTTTTCTTTAATGACCGCAAGACAACCAACCCTGGCCTCATGCCTAAAATCTTATTTCAAGTGTTTGAAAATTTTTATCTGTGTATTTCCATTCAGTGTGTATACTGAAATGCTGTAATTTAATGGCAATAAATTATTTTCAGTATTTGCTATAAGAGTGTAATGGGCAGAAGAGCTGTTTATCAGAGGGTCAATGTCTAGGAGAAAGAAGTATGTCAGGTTTATCCAAAAGAAATATGGATTAAAAATGGCCAGGGAATTCTCTAAAAAAGATACACAAATTAACAATAAACACATGGGAAAAAAAAAGCTCAACATCATTAGCCATTAGGAAAATGTAAATGAAAACCATGGTGAAACATCTTAGATTACTGCCCATACCCTTGGCCCTATCCCCACCCCTAGCAAGAAAGGTGGGCAAAACTCCATCAGTTTAGTTTCAGCCTTCACAGCTTAAATGACTGCCCATACCCTCTGCACCAAACCTGCCCCTGGCAGGGGAGAGAGGTGGATAGAGCTTCATCAGGTTCTGGGGCAATGCAGGCAATTTCATCCTGCATGGCTCAGATAACTGCCCATGGGAGAATAGGCAGTAATGATGAGGAAGAACTGAACAAATCTGACCGGTTAAACACTATTATAAAGTTCCAAAATAAATTGAACTTATTGTCAAAGAGGTGCTTTAGCATAAAAAAGCCAAACAACAAGAAAGCCCTAGGCTAAAGAAAGAAGTTGAGCCTGGAGTAAATATATCAAGAAAATCAGAGGCTGAGACATAAGCAAAAACTTAGAAGCCATAATTAGAAACAAGAAGACATTGCTCAGGCAAAGGGACATAATAAACCTCCAAATGACACACAGGACTTGAGATAACTAATCACAGATGTTCACACAAATCCCCTTACAAATTCAATGAGAGTACTAAAGAAGTTATGATATCATGAAGACACTCAGTAAATTTAAAGAAGAATTTGAAAGCAGGCAAAGAAATAATAATAGATCTCATGAGAATAAAAAGCACAATAAATGAAATTGAAAATACACTGGAAGCAAGATTTGAATTGGCAGAAGATAGGATCAGTGAGTTAGAAGACAGGGCCTCCAAAATTGAACCCAAGAAAAACAAGAGAAAAGAATGGAAAAAATTGAGCAGGATCTGAAGGAACTGAATGAAAACAGGAGACACTCAAACATATGTGTCATGGATGTCCCAGAAGAAGAAGTGAAGGGAAAAGGGGCAGAAGGAATATATGAGGAAATAATGGTAGAAAATTTCCCAACTCTTTTGAAGGACTTAGATATCTGTGTCCAAGAAGCACAATATACTCCAACCTGAATACACCTACTCCAAGATACACACTAACTGGAATGTCAAATGCCAAAGAGAATTCTGAAAGCATCAAGAAAAAAATGATACATCACATACAGTGGTAGCCCAATAAAATTATCAGAAAGTAAGGAGTGGTATGATACATTTAAGATACTGAAAGAGAAGAACTGCCAACCAATTCTATATCTGGCAAAAAAGTCCTTAAAAAATGAGGGTGAGTTTATTCACATATAAACAGAAGCTAAAAGGGGTTGTCACCAAGAAACTGGTCTTACAAGAAGTACTAAAGGGGGTGCTGCAGCCTGAAAAGAAAAGAGGTGAAAGAGGTTTGTTGGAGAGTTCAGAAATGAAGATTATCAGTAAAAGTATAAAAAGAGTGGTGAAAATAAGATAAGACATATTTATCAGTTTGATATGGTTATGAATTCCAAAAACATATTGGATTTTGTTTGTAATCTGATTTGTACCTGGGCCTGACTGAGTTATGATTAGGGCTTTAACTGGGCCACGCCATTAGGGCATTGAGTCCCCACCCCTTGGTGGGTGGGGATTCAAAGATAAAAGGCATGGCAAAGGACAGAGTTGTGGGTTTTCTGATGTTGGGAGTTTTGATGTAGGAATTTGATGCTGAAGACTTAAACTGGAGCCCCGGGAAGTCAGCACACAAAGGAAAGAGAAGCTAGCCCCTCCTGGGGCTGGAAGGAAACTTGAACCCAGAGAAAAGCAAGCCCCAGGAACATAGGAACCCAGGAAACCTGAACCCTTGCAGATGTTGGCAGCCATCTTGCTCCAAATAGATTTTGGTGAGGTAAGTAACTTATGCTTTATGGTCTGGTATCTGTAAGCTCCTACCCCAAATAAATACCCTTTATAAAAACCAACCAATTTCTGGTATTTTGCATCAGGACCCTTCTGGCTGAGTAATACAACATATAAAAGCCAAAGGACAAAATGGGTGAAGTACTGCCTTTATAAATGACAAAATGGGTGAAAGCATAATGTAATGGAAAGTATTATACTTACAGTAATAATGTTAATGGATTAAATTCCCCATAAGACAGACTAGAAAAATGGATAAAAAATAAAATAAAAATGAATGATTTATATGCTGTCTACAAGAGACTCATTTTAGATCCATGGATACAAAAAGGTTGAAAGTGAAAGGCTAGAAAAAGATCTTCCATGCATACAGTAAAAAAAAAATCTCTGGTAGAGATATTAATATTGGACAAAATAGACTTTAAAAGCAAAGCTGTTGTAAGAGACAAAGAAGGACATTATAGATTAATAAGAGCAGGCCAGTCAACAAGAAGAAATAACAATCAGAAATATCTATGTACCTAACCAGGGAGCCCTAAAATACATGGAGCAAATGCTGGCAAAACTGAAGGGAGAAACAGATGTCTCTAAAATACTCCACTCGCATACACAGATAGAACATGTAGGCAGAAGATGAATAAGGAAAAGAGAAATTGAAAACCTTGATAAACGGACTACACGTAACAGACATCTAGAGAATGATGCACCCCAAAACAGCTAGAGGCACATTCTTCTCAAGTACTCATGAATCATCCTCCAGGACTGATCACATGTTGGGTCACAAAACAGGTCTGAATAAATTTAAAGAGACTGAAATGATATGAAGCATTTTTTCTGATCATCATGAAATGAAGCTGGAAATTAATAGACAGAAGACTGGAAAATGCATATATGTATGGAAGTTAAACAGCACAACCAGTGAGTCAAAACTGGAAGAGAAATCAGTAAGTATAAAGAGATGAATGAAAATGAGAACACAATGCATCAAACTTGTGGGAAGTAGCAAAGGCAGTAGTAATGAGATGAAAATTTATAGCCTAACATTAAAAAGGAAGAGTTACTACTGAAGACTTTACACACCTGGAAGAGCTTGAAAAAGAACAAACTAATCCCAAAACAAGCAGAAGGAAAGAAATAATAGATATTAGAGCAAAAGAAATAAAACTGAGAACAAAAATAGAATCAACAAAACCAAAGTTGGTTCTTTGAGAACATTAACAAAATTGACAAAGTCTTAGCTAGATTGACAAAGAAAAAAAGAGACAACAGAAATAGTCAGAAATGAAAAGAGGGACATTACTACTGACCCCACAGAAGAGATCATAAGAAGATACTACGAACAACTGTACGCCAACAAACTAGACAACATAGATGAAATGGACAAATTTCTAGAAACACAACATATACCAACCTTAGAAGAAACAAAAGCCCTCAACAAACCAATCGCAAGAAACTGAAACAGTCATTAAAAACTTCCTCAGGGCAAGAAGATATGGCTCAAGTGATGGAGCTTCTGCCTACCATATGGGAGGACCTGGGTTTGATCCCTGGGGCCTCCTGGTGAAAAAGGAGAAGAGAAAGTGTGCCTGCGTGGCAAGCCAGTGCCTGTGTGAGTTAGTCATACAGCAAGATGATGACACATCAAAAGAGACGCAAGGGGAGAGTCAAGGTGAAGAGCAGCAGAAACCAGGAATGGAGGTGGCACATTGACAGGAAACCTCTCTCCACATTAGAGGTCCCCAGGATCGAATCCTGGTGAATCCTAGAGGAAAGAAAAAGAGAAAACAACACCGACAGCAAAAAACAAACAAACAAACAAACAAACAAAAAACAAAAAACAGGGTGGGAGGAGGGAAGGGGGGAAAACAAGTAAATAAATAAATCTAAAAAAAAAACCCAAAACTTCTTTAAAACCAAAAATCCCCAAAATGAAAAGCTCCCAGGACAAAGAGCTTCACGTAAGAATTCTATTTTTCAAAGAAGATTTAATACTAACTATGCTCAAACTCTTCCAAAAAACTGAACAGGAGGGAACTTTACCAAATGCATTCCATGAAGCCTACATCCCACTAATACCAAAGTCAGATAAGGATACTGTGAAAAAACAGAGCCATTTCCCTAATGAGTACAAACATAAAAATCCTCAAGAAAATACTTGCTAATTTACTTCAACAGCTTATTAAAAGGATTATACATCATGATTAAGTGCATTTTATCCCAGGCATGCCAAGATAGTCCAAACACAAGAAAATCAGTGTAGTACACCATGTTTGTAGAATTTTTAATAAGGTCGATTGCAAATGTTTAAAAATGGATAGGAGTTAGTGGTAACATGTATATAGTGAGTATAACTAACACTGCTGATTTATAAATGTGATCTTGGTTGAAAGAGATAGTCTACATAAGCAGATTTCAATAGAAAGAAAGCTAGACGAGAATACTGAGATTATATAACATAGTGATCTTGGTGGTGGATTAGGATTGTGAGTAAAAGTACAAATACAAAAATGCCCTTCTATGAACTATAACAAATACATCACTATTACAAGGAGTTAAGAGGATGGTGATACATGGGAAAAATACAAGTAATGTAACTTATAGACTATAGTTAATAGCAATTAAGTTGCATCAAGAGGCAAGGAAGGTACTGTATCAATGACAACGATCCACATCAGGGAGTATAAGAAGTATGGAATTTGTCTTTTGGAGGTAATGAAAATGTTCTTAAACTGAAGGGACAGCAGCACAATTCTGTGATGAAACTGAGAGCCACTTTGGAAGGACTATGCAAGGCATGGGGCTATATAACAGTGAACCTGAGGTGGATGACTGACTATGGTTAATAATCATGAAAATGAGAACATTCTTTCCAGAACTATAACAAATGTACAATCCTAATACATGGTGTTAACAATATGCTGGATTACACGAAAATACACCTGGAAGTGGTTGTGGCTCACCTGATAGAGCGTTTGCCTACCATATGGAGGGTCCAGGGTTCAAACCCAGGGCCTCCTGACCCGTGTGGTGAACGGCCCACACACAGTGCTGCCACGCACAAGGACTGCCATGCCATGCAGGGGTGTCCTGCACATAGGTGTGCCCCACGTGCAAGGAGTGCACCCCATAAGGAGAGCTGCCTTGTGCGAAAAAAGCACAGCCTGCCCAGGAGTGGCGCTGCACATGGAGAGCTGATGCAGCAAGATGATGCAACAAAAAAAGCAACAGTTTCCCAGTGCTGCATGCCAAGAATACAAGCGGACACAGAAGAACACACAGTGAATGGACACAGAGAGCATTCAATGGGGGAGGGGGAGGGGAAGAGAGGAGAGAAATAATCTTAAAAAAACAAAAAGAAAGAGAAAATACACCTAATATAATTTATGAACTATAGTTCATACAGTACAAGGTATGGGTGGTGGGGAAGTGTATGGGAATCCTATATGTTATGCATGATTGCTTTGCAAATTCACAATTTCTATTATAAAAACAATTACATAAGATTGTGCAACACAGTGAACCCTAATGTAAACTATATACATTGTTAATAGCACAATTATAACAATTCTTTCATTAATCGTAACAAAGGTACCATACTAATGGTTAAAAATGGGGGCAGATATATGAGAACTCTATATTTTCTGCATAATTTTTCTGTAAACCTAAAACTTCTCTAATAAAAATAAATTAAAAATGAAAAACAAAAACAAAACACATTGAGACACCACTTCACAATTAGGATGGCCACAATAAAAAAGACAGACAATAACAAGTACTGATGAGGGTGTGGAGAAATTGGAATCCTCATACATTGCTGGTGGAATGTAAAATGGTAGAGTCACTACAGAAAACAGTTTGGTAGTTTCTCAAATGTTAAACATATAGTTATCATATTAATATAACCCAGTAATTCCATCCATAGATATGAAAACATTTATCTACACAATTGGCATGTGAATGTTCATAGCAGCATAATGCATAATAACCAAAAAGTGGAAACATCCCAAATGTTCATCAACTGATGAACAGATAAACAGAATGTGGTATACAATGGAATATTATTCAGCAAATAAAAAAGAAATGAAATACCAGTCATGCTACAACATGGAAGTGGACTTGGCCCAGTGGTTAGGGCGTCCGTCTACCACATGGGAGGTCCGCGGTTCAAACCCCGGGCCTCCTTGACCCGTGTGGAGCTGGCCCATGCGCAGTGCTGATGCGCGCAAGGAGTGCCATGCCACGCAGGGGTGTTCCCCACGTAGGGGAGCCCCACGTGCAAGGAGTGCGCCCCATAAGGAGAGCCGCCCAGTGCGAAAGAAAGTTCAGCCTGCCCAGGAATGGCGCTGCACACACAGAGAGCTGATGCAACAAAAAGAAACACAGATTCCTGTGCTGCTGACAACAACAGAAGCAGATGAAGAAGAACACGCAGCAAACAGAAATAGAGAATAGACAATTGGGGCGGGGGGGAAGGGGAAGGGGAAATAAATAAAATAAATAAATCTTTAAAAAAAAAAAAAGAAAGAAAAGAAAGACCACATACTGTGTGATTCTATTTAAATGAAATGTCCAGAACAGGCAAATCCACAGAGATAGAAAGTCAATTCGTGGTTGCCAGGGGATGGAGAATAGACAAGAAAAGGGGGAATGACTGCTAATGGGTATTGGGTTTCTTTCTGGGGTGGTGAAAATGTTCTAAATTAGTGGTGATAGCTGCATAACTCCATGAATACACTAAAAACCATTAAATTTTATACTTTATAAAGGTGAATTTTAAAGTATAAGAATTATATCTTAAAATAACTGAAAAGTGGCATTATTAAGATTATGTCTTTGGTTTTGTGTCATAAGTGAATATAAAGTAATAATTAAAGTTTTCTTGTCTAATCTTTCTAATGATTTAAGGACAATAAACTGATTCCTGTGACAGTACAGATCCTGTCATAGAAATGAATTACAGTCTATTTTTCTAACTCTCAAGGCCATTTTATTATAACCTATGGTTGTTAGAATATTTAAGATTCTGGGATAAAAATTCAGTTTTAACTAATAAAGTAGACAGAGTGGTTCTGAAAGAAAAGGCTGTTTTATCACATCTTCATATAATCAGGAAACATGTTTGATTTTAATCCCTTGATTAGAGTGATAGATTTGCTAAAAGAGGCTAGTGGAAACAAAAGCACAGCCTGGATGACAGCAAGCAGATCTTTTCCAACTATTCTCAATACTGAATTAAGATATATTCACAGGCAACTTTAGAACAAATAACACAGAAGCCTTTTCTTTTTCAAACACATTTTTCCTTACCTGTCTCACAATTTGATTAGGGCACTTAATTAGTATCTGCATTGGCCACCAGTCATCATCAGCCATGCGGTCTAAAAACCACTATAAGAAAATAGAGTCTGATTTTAACATTCAATATTCAACCAATACTTGGTAGTAAAGAGAATAAAAATCACATAAGGATTTTCCTTCTAGTTGATGTTTCAAATATTTTAAGTTCTTACCAAAACTGATTCTTTAATTGTTAGAGAATCCAAATCTAAAATGTCGAGAATCATAACCAGGATCACCTCATTACACAACTCTATGGATGCTGTTTATAATCAAGGTATACAACCTGCATAGCTATTATCGTAATAAAATGGAATACCATTTTCCTCTTAGTCCTCGTAAGTGTCACATTGTGGAATTTTTTGTTCCTATTAATATATGATCTAAGTATGAGTCATTTTCTGTTTAATAAACAAATTGTGATCTAAATAATCACATATGGATCTAACAACCAGCTTTAAAAGCAAACTCTTGGGGCGTCTGAGGAACATGTTAAAATAACCCCACAAGGATGCAATCAGCCCAAGCCAGCATATGGAAAACTCTGTAGAAAAATGACACAAAAGAGCATGTAGAAAAAAATTAAAAGTAACTGTAACAGCTGAATGGAAATTTAAAACATAAATGCAAAAATATGGACCTTGCTGGAACACTAATTCAAATAATACACTGAAAATATTTTTGACACACATTGAGAAATTAGAACACAGTAGGTTTTAGATGACATTAAGGAGTTACTTCTAATTTTACTGGGAGCAAACAGAATTGCAGCTATATTTTTTTCAAGTTCTCATTTGTTAGAGACACATACTATTTAGGGATGGATGATATACTATCTGGGTATGTTTTAAAATACTTCAGCTAAAAAAAGCATGGAGGATAGGAAT